>NC_089847.1:76623013-77823013 GCF_035609145.1 Eleutherodactylus coqui
TTAATATGGCCATACGGAAGTGTATAACCCCACTTGGTTTCGCGAGACCACCCCTTTAAGCAATATAATGTAATAGAGGTTATAAGCAGCTTATATCCATTTTTTTTTATACTGTAAATTTAAAAAAAAAAGTTTTTAGATTTTACAATATTGTAATAAACATTTAAATGAAATACATCACAGTCTCATTATTATATCACAGAAGCTGTTTGTAGTAGTATGGATCGGGAGAATGAGAGAAGAGAGCACACATAGAAGGCATGTTTGAGCAATCCTCCCTCTTGGTATCCCGGTCCAATCAGGAATTTAGACTGTTGGTTAACAGTAACAGAATACTCATGGCCTGGCCAGGGCCTAACCTGAATTTCTTTGGGGGAGTAGGGGGAAAATAGGGAAAGGTAGGGGAGGGGGAGGGGAGACTTCTGAGACAGAAGGAATTTTCGTTCCCATGGGGTGGATGTCGTAGAGGGTGGTCTCGGGCTTTAATAAGGTGAAGCGACAGAGGTAGTTCGTTGTTATTTTAGTTCTCTTATGTGCTTAGGGAGGTTAGAAATCTAATGTTTTGCGATGGGTAGGAATAATCTAGCCATGGGGACCATATTTTTAAAAATTTCTCGTGTCTGTTGGCTAGAATTGCGGTCAGTTTTTCATTTATTAGGTACCAGTCCATCCTGCGCATAACCTCAGTGAAGTCCAAGGTAGCTTTGCGCCATGAATGGGCAATAACTTGTTTTGTGGCCAGAAATAGAAAGGATATTAACTTTCTTGAGTCAGGAGGGATATTGGTTATGCGTTTATTTAATAATGCTTCCCAAGGGTCTTTGCGGATGTTGTAGCCTGTGACTGAATATATTAGGGAGTAAACCCGAATCCATAGTCTCTTAACCCGAGGACAGGACCACCATATGTGGAGCATATCACCCGAAACTAGACATCCGCGAAAGCAGTTGGGAGAGCATCCGGGAGTTGCGTGGGCTACTCTATCTGGGGTTAAATACCAGCGGAATAAAATTTTGAATAAAGTTTCTAGCATTAATATGTTTCTGGCGCTGCTGTTGGTAGACTCCCATATTTGAGTCCATTCCTCATCGGATAGAGTTTTGCCTAGGTCTCTTTCCCAACGCGTTATGTACGGCATTTGAGAACGATAGGAGGAATGAACCAAACCTGAGTAAATCTGCAAAATGAGGTCTCTTGCATGTGGGTATTTCTGACAATCTTCTGACATCTTTCGAATGGGGTTAAGGTCAGTGGAGAATTTGTGTCCTTAAGGAGAGAGGATATAAAGTGTTTTAGCTGCAGGTATCTGAATATTTCCGAAGATGGTAAGTTATATTTTTCCTGTAGTGTAGGGAAAGGGGTAAGCCCTTTTGTTGAGAGCAATTGGTATATTTTGATGAGGCCTGACTTCGTCCAGTTGTTAAACAACTGAGGCGATTCGATTCCTGATATAAACATTGGGTTTCGCAAGAGTGGCGCGAGGGGTAGGTGAGGAGATATTAGTTTTCCTGAATATTTTATTGAGTCCCAGATATGGAGGGAATGGTTGATAACAGGGTTGTTGATAATGGGTCTATGTTTAGGTGGTATCCATAAAATGGAATCAATGGTAAGGGGATGTATTTCTGTTGCTGCCAGTGATACCCATAGAGGGGTGTTAGAGAAGGAGTGTAAGAGGGCCAGTTGAGCCACCAGGGCCACTTGGTAATATTTTGAGTAATTAGGAACTCCCAGGCCTCCTTTTTTTCGATGTCTATATAAGGTAGATTGTGGGACCCTGGGAATACTGCCAGCCCACACAAATCGGAGGGACATCTGCTGAAGAATCTTCAGCATGTATCCAGGCACCCGTACCAGGAGAGCTCTAAAATAGTATAGTAGTTTAGGGAGAAATGACATCTTTAAGGTGTTAGCTCTCCCAATCCAGGAGATGTGATATCTGCTCCAACTTTCCAGTAGTAATCTTGTTTTGCGAAGAAAGGGAATGTAGTTTTGACTATATAAAGATGAGTAGGAGTTAGTCAATTGGATGCCCAGGTAACCCAAAGAGCCCGCCGTCCACTGAAAGGGGAAGTTTGTCTGGAGCAAATTTACCGACTCCGGTAATAGTGTGAGGTTGAATGCTTTGGATTTTGTGTGGTTAATTGTTAAGCCAGAGATTGACTCGAATCTGGACAGCTCCGCCATGAGGTTGGGTATGGTAGTGTGTGGGGATGATATGAGCAGTAGTAAATCATCAGCAAACATTGAGAGTTTGTGATGAACTGAGGCGATTTCGATTCCTTTTATGTTAGGGTTGTTACGAATTTTAATCGCCAGGGGTTCCATGGCCAAAATGAATAGTAATGGGGATAGTGGACAACCCTGTCGTGTCCTCCGATGGATTGGAAATGTGTCGGAGCAAAAGCCCCTGTATCGCACAAAGGCCTTAGGGTGGGCATATAGTATCCATAGCCATGTGAGGAATTCGTTGGGGAATCCCCATCTGTCGAGGACCAAGAATAAGTATTCCCAACCTAATGTGTCAAACGCTTTATGTATGTCTAGGGATAGAAGCATAGCTGGCATTTTTCTGGTTCTACAGAGGTGGGTAAGGGGGATTATTCTTCGAATGCTGTCAGGAGCCTGACGGCCTGGGACAAATCCTACTTGATCTTTATCAACTAGTGAGGGGAGGACCATATTTAATTGTGTCGCTAGAATTGTGGTGAGGAGCTTTACATCTACATTTATTAAAGAAATGGGGCGATAGTTTTATTTGTCTAATAAGTCTCTGTCTGGCTTGGGAATCATTGATATGGAGGCTAGAAGGGCTGTCTGGCCTACTTGGTGGCCATCTCTCATTGCATTGAAGTAATCAGCCAGATAGGTGCTTAGGATTGGTGAGAATTTTTTGTAATATGGGGCTGAGAAGCCATCTGGGCCAGGTCTTTTATTAGGTTTTAGTGCTTTTATAGGATATGTCACTTCTTCATGGGTGATTTTGGAAGCAAGATTGTCTAGGAATGATTCTCCAAGTGTTGGTAGTGGGATTTCTTGGAGATAAGAAGTGATTTAATTTCTTGGAAGAGCACATTGTTGTGAATACAATTTGGTTAAGAATCTTTGGAATTCTCGTGTTATTGTGTTTGGGTTTGCTGTAACTCCATTTTAGTTTGTGCGTAGTTTGTAGAAGGGGTTTGTGTTGGGGTGCGAGCGAAGTCTACGGGCTAGAGGTGTGGAAGGTTTATTGTTAAGTACATAAAAATGCTGTTGGGACCATCGTATTTTTTGTTCTATTGTATCTGTAAGGCAAAGGTCTAGCTCTGTTTTAGCTCGAGATAGCGCTTGGAGATTATTTTTAGATGGGTATTTTTTGGCTACTTCTTCAAGTTGAGAGACTTGTTCTAATTTTAATTGTTGCGACATGCGTTCCCGTTTACGTCGGGCTGCTATTTGTATTTAGTGACCTCGAATCACTACTTTATGCGCTTCCCAGAGAGAGATGGGGGAGGAGGCAGACGGGCTGTTCATATTAAAGTATTCTTTCAATTGTGGAGTTAGTATGGATATTACCCCAGGGATCGATAGGAAAGAGTCATTGAGGGTCCAAGATGAGTTTATAGGTTTAGACATTAAGGAGTTGCAGGTAATGTATAACAGGCTATGGTCAGACCATGGTACCGATAGAATTTTAGATTGTAGTATTTGAGGTGTGAAGGTATCGGGGATTAGAATGTGGTCTATTTTTCAATATAGAGAATGTGGAGCTGAATAGTGTGTATAGTCTTTAGTTGTTGGATTTAGCTCTCGCCAGGCATCTACCATATGGTATTGTTGGAGGAGGGATTTAAAGTTGTGAGATATCGTGTGTTGGGGCAATGGGGAATGGGCTGGAGGTGTGGTTGAGTTCCTATCCAGATTCAAGAATGCAGTTTGAGTCTCCGCATAGAATTATGGTGCCTGTTTTGTTGGCTTCAATTAATTCAAAAAGTTTTGTGAAAAACTGGATTTGTCTTGAGTTTGGAGCGTAGTAGGAGATGATAGTTACTGGGACATCTTGGATGGTGCCTGTCAGTATTAGGTAGCGACCTTCTGGGTCTGCGATGGTGGAGATGTGTGTAAAAGGGACTGATTTACTAAAGCACATGGTGACTCCCTTTGTTTTGGTTGGAGCGTTTGCTGAAAAGAATGTGGGGTATTGGGGGGAGAGGTAGCGTGGGGCAGAGTTATTGGAAAAATGGGTTTCTTGTAGGCACACTATGTCTGCGTGTCTGCTTTTATAGTATCTGAACGCTTTTGAGCATTTTTGCGGAGAGTTGAAGCCCTGTACATTGTGGGTAATTATTTTTAAGTCCATGGGCGCGGGTAGTAATTATAATATCTGGAAACCGTCTCAGGACCTCCACCCCATGGGAGGGGAGGTTGGGGAGGGGGACAAGAAGAGGGAAGGAGCAAGGAGAAGGAGGGTGTGGCCAACGTATCCTTTTATTGCTAGGAGCAATAGGTGAGAGTGTTTCAGTGGTAACAAGTGGTAAATTCTTCTTAATTACCAAGTGGTGCTCAAGTGGGGAGCCACTTTAGCTCTGAGTTAGGGTGGCTTATAAGTGTTTGTAGTTTAGAGTGGAAGAAGGTCGGGAAGACCCTACGAAGTGAGGGAGTGGTGGTGGGGGAATAGGGGAGCAGAGAGGGTGGGGGAGGGGGGGCAGATCTGAGAAAAGAATATAACAAAGCATAAAACATTTCAATGCTAACTGTTACTCTTGATCAATACATCGTTAGAAAATAGTGATCTGTCCAATAGAAGAGTTATTCCTATCTTCAAAAGGTCCACTGCCCGGAGAAAGTTGGACATATTTCTGTGTTTTTGTTCTTCCTGTAGGACCTCATGTGTATAGTTTTGAGTTGAATTTAATTCACGGTAATTCAAAGTGTTACTCGTGACTGGTAGAAGAAAAGGTCGGCAAGAGAAATAAAAATCTAACATCTTGCTGACTCAAACATCTTTCGTAATAACGACTCCAGGAGGTCGTGGTTTGGTTCAAGTGGTTGTGGTATCTTTCTTTCTGGCTCCTGGTGTGGTTTTTGCAGGGAGGGGGGGGGGATGTGGGAGACGGGGCTATGGAACCCGGTTGGGGCGGGGGCAGCTGCAGGTTTAATTCTTTGAAGCAGCGTCGGGCACCTTCGGGTGATAAGATGTTGTGAACTTTATCTTGGAGTGTGAAAGTCAGCTTAAATGGAAAGCCCCATCTGTATAGTATCTTTTCTTGTTGCAGGATGGATAGGTACGGCTTAAAGGGGTTGTCCCGCGCCGAAACGGGTTTTTTTTTTTTTCAACCCCCCCCCCGTTCGGCGCGAGACAACCCCGATGCAGGGAGGTAAAGAAAGCTCACCGGAGCGCTTACCTGAATCCCCGCGCTCCGGTGACTTCTCTACTCACCGCTGAAGATGGCCTCTTCCTCCGTGGACCGCAGCTCTTCTGTGCGGTCCACTGCCGATTCCAGCCTCCTGATTGGCTGGAATCGGCACGTGACGGGGCGGAGCTACACGGAGCTACACGGAGCCCCATAGAAGACTGCAGAAGACCCGGACTGCGCAAGCGCGGCTAATTTGGCCATCGGAGGGCGAAAATTAGTCGGCACCATGGAGACGAGGACGCCAGCAACGGAACAGGTAAGTATAAAACTTTTTATAACTTCTGCATGGCTCATAATTAATGCACAATGTACATTACAAAGTGCATTATTATGGCCATGCAGAAGTGTACAGACCCACTTGCTGCCTCGGGACAACCCCTTTAAGAGCTCTCCTCTTGGACAATGTAGATGGTGCCAGATCGGGGAATAATTGGTAGTCGAAGCCTTGGAATGTTAGTTTACGGGAAGATCGAGCAGCGCGCATCAGTTGCTCTTTGGTTCTGTGGAAGTGGAGTTTTAATACGATGTCTCTTGGAGGACCGTTTGGATTTGGTGCTCGCAGGGCTCTGTAAACTCTATCGAGTTCCAGTCGGTCGATTGGGATGTTTGGGCAGAGCTCTTGGAACAGCGCAGTTACTGTTGATTGTAGGTCTTTGATGGATTCAGGGACTCCACGGATGCGTATATTGTCTCGTCGTGCCCTATTTTCAACATCTTCTAATTTATCGTGAAGAAAATGTATTTCTTCATGTAGTTGTTCTATTTCTTTTTCATGTGAATCTAGGACTATGGTAGCGTTGTCCATTCTGTCTTCAAGAGCGATTGTCCTCTGACTAAGCTCTCGGATTTCGTTGGAGAGTTTAGTCGTTATTTCGGAGGAGGTTTTTGTTAGCTCTTTTTGTAGTAGTGATTCTATTCAGGTGAAAAGTTTGTCTGAACTAGTAGAATCTTCTGGGGAATTACTGTTGAGTCCTCTATCGACGAGCGAGATGATTCGTCGGAAGAGATATAGTAACATAGTATGTAAGGCCGAATGAAGACATTGTCCATCTAGTCCAGCCTGCCTATCCTACTGTGTTGATCCAGAGGAAGGCAAAAAACCCCAAGGCCAGAAGCCAATTAGCCCTTTTGGGGGAAAAATTCCTTCCCGACTCCCTAATGGCAATCAGACTGTTCCCTGGATCAACCCCTAATAGTTCCTACCTGCCTATATACCAGGATTGACACTCTTGTTGTTTTGAGGATTTTTTAGCACTCTGTTGCGAGCTTGTATTGTTTTTCCCTGTTCTGCGTTGAGCGGAACGCATGGTAGTTGCGTTTGGGGTGAGTAGGCTTGAAGCTGTTTCATTCGGGTTTTAGGTAAAATGGGTCTCAGGTTCCTTCCGGTATTGTAACCACCATTCAGAGCCGTGTGCGGCTGGTGTTACATTAGTAAGATGGCATATTATTTAGAGGTCAGAGTCTCTTCTTTGGAGTACTTTTGTTAGGACGCACTTGTGTGGCAATGTGCGTTAAGTATACTTTGTTTGTAGAGTTGTGGCAGTCTTCTATCTGCGTTGTTTCTACTGTATGGTTGTATTAAAGGGGTTGTCCCGAGGCAAAACATCAAAATTTTAAATTAGCCCATTCCCCCTGTCACCCCCCCGGCATAAAATAGCATTTTAAAGCGGTTTTTAAACCGCTTGCTACTTACCGATGTGATGAAAGATGAACTTATAAAATTCTTCTCCCAAGATGGCCGCCGGTCTTTTCCCAGGGATGCACTGCGGTTTTCTCCCATGGTGCACCGCGGGTCTTCTCCCATGGTGCACCATGGGCTCTGTGCGTTCCATTGCCGATTCCAGCCTCCTGATTGGATGGAATCGGCACACGTGATGGGGCGGAGCTACGCGATGACACGTAGAAGGGGGTGGAGCCAGAAGGTCGCTCGTGCCCGGACTAACCAGAAGAGAGAAGACCCTTCTGCGCAAGCACGTCTAATCGGGCGATTAGACGCTGAAATTAGACGGAGCCATGGAGACGAGGACGGCAGCAATGGAGCAGGTAAGTGAATAACTTCTGTATGGCTCATATTTAATGCACGATGTATATTACAAAGGCATTAATATGGCCATACAGAAGTGCTGAACCCCACTTGCTTTCGTGAGACAACCCCTTTAAGTTGTTTTGCGTTGGTGGTATCAACACAGTCCACTAGGTGGCAGCAGAATCTATCTGTATCTGTTCTGTATACTGTCCTGCAGTTGGAGTGGTATTTCTGCGGGTCACTATTTGGCATCAGTAATAAAAGTGTGCAGAGGTTATGTTAATAATGACACAAGTTTGATTTTGCTGGAGTCGGGTTTTTTTGTGTCAATAGTGCACCTGCAGTTCCAAGTGGCCTCTTGGTGTGTGTGCTGCCAGCTCTGCTGTGCGGGGTGTAGCAGAGCAGCAGGGGACTCACCCTGTCAGAAGCTGTGATCCCTGTATCAGCGCTCTGCAGGTAAAGAACTGTAGTAGAAATCTAGTCTGTAGATACAGAGTTCGCCTCTAAATGGCTGTAGAGATCCATAGAATCAGGGAATATGGAAATGAGATTTCAGGGCAGCAGTCCTGTTTAATATGCCACAAAATGGAGGCTCCGGGATGTGTAATCCGCTACTCAGTGGATGCTCACAAATCTGCAGTGAAAGGTGGAAAACCACAGGTTTGTTTATTTTACTGTTGTGGTCAGTGGCCCCTGTCTGAGCAGCTTCACTCTCTCTTTCTGGGCACTATACTCTTCTAGTGGTTTTCTATTGTAGTCGGGGAGAGAGCCCGCCCGGCAGTGCTTTTTCCTAAAATGGCGGTCGCCACGTGTTTCAGGGGATCCTCACCCCGGCCAGTGGCCCGAAAAAAGTGGGTCTAGGTTGATGGTATCTGTCCCTGATGGGGAGGGGGGGACTTCGTACTCACTGTGCCTCTAGCCCGGTGGTGATCTCCACTGTTTGGAGGGCCTCCTCCCAGCTCTGTCTGTCAGCGGTAGTCGGCAGCGCCGCGGCCGGGAGTCCCAGAAGCGGTAGCGGGGGCCGCCGATAGAGAGGAGCGGAGTAGACTCGGTCCCTGCCTCGGGGCGATGTGCAGGAAAGCACTTGGTGTCCTCCGGTCGCGGTACTAGCTGTCCGCCGTCTGTGCTCAGCGGCAGGGGGCAGCGTGAAGGAGCTTCTCCGCGGGCGGCGGTACGGCGTGCAGGAGCCTTGGAAGTAGCGGAGGATAGCGGTGATGCGGGGGGGGGGGGGTCCCCTTCTCGCTCCGTCAGATAGAAGCAGGAGCCGCGGTTCCGGCAGGTCAGTTTGCAGGGGGCTTGATGTTCCCTGGTGCAGGAGGGTTGCGGAGTCCCGGTATCGGGCCAGAGGCTGCCCGGGGGTGTAAGGCCAGAAGTACCCTGAGCTGGAGCTGTAGGGTCACGGGAGGTGTAGCGCCCCAGGCAGTCACCCTAGTAGTTGTTAGATAGGGTGCCCGGTTGTAGAGTCTGTCCGGACTGGTAGTTTCTTCTGTTTATTGGGGGTTTTTTAGGCTGAAGGCACGGGAGAGATGGAGGAATGCGTCTTCTTCCTTTGGCTGTTAGGCCACGCCCCCCGCTTATATCCATTTTTATGTATTGTCAGTATGAGCCAAAAAATGGTTAGCAAGTAGAGATGAGCGAGCACCAAAATGCTCGGGTGCTCGTTGCTCGAGTCGAGCTTTCCACGATGCTCGAGAGTTCGTTTCGAGTAACGAACCCGATTGAAGTCAATGGGCGACTCGAGCATTTTTGTATATGACCGATGCTCGCTAAGGTTTTCATTTGTGTAAATCTGCAAAACCCAAGAAAGTGACGGAAACGACACAGATACGGATAGGGCAGGCGAGGGGCAACATGCACGGCTGCGTCTCAGGTTCTGAGGTCTCACTATTAAGCCACAATAGCGGCAAGAGTGCCCCCCCACCCCTAACTATTTTTACTTTGGACAAACCCTCATTAGCAAGGCACACCTTATCTCAGCACCACACTACCTCCAACCAAGCACAATCACTGCCTGCGGGACACACCGCTGCCTCTTCTCCTGGGTTACATGCTGCCCAACCCCCCCGCCCGCACGACCCTGCGTCCGCAGTGCACACAAGTGTTCCTGAGCAGCCTTCAGCTGCCCTCATGCCACACGCTGGCCTCATAGCCACACCACCCTCATGTCTATTTATAAGTGCGTCTGCCATGAGGAACCGGAGGCACACACTGCAGAGGGTTGGCAGTGCCAGGCAGCGATCCTCTTTGAAAGAGGGGGGGGAGCGATAGCCCACAATGCTGTTGAGAATTGATAATAGATTGACGTTCGATCTTCATTCCAATCCTGTGCCACCTACCTCCGTCAGGAGCTGCAAACGTGGGCATAAAGGGGACTCCGCTGCCAGCCCAGCACTTCTACACATCTCCACAATGCAGCAATACTCGGTGTGGTAAGTATGTGAGCGGGCCCTGGGTCAGCCTCTGTCCCAGCAAACACCTTGTGTGGCCCAAGGTGCTGCGAGTGACATAGCAATGGGGACTACATGTGTCCACACACTACTCATTCTGTTTGGGTGTCAGATACCTCATCGACAACGCAAGGGGTAAACCATCTGCACTCTGCACCCTACCCAAGTCTGTCAGTGTTTTGGGGACAGGCAGGTACAACTCCGCTATGGGACAGGCAGGTACAACTCCGCTATGGCAAGTCTGTGTGCACCCACAGCATGGGTGGCTAGCAGAAACCCACAGACGGTACATAAAGAAATCCCTTTGCAGTGCCCCGGATAGCTGAGGTTACGTAAGAGGAAATACATGTTGGCTGCGGCCCACACTCCATGCCCTAGACATTCTGGTTTTTTTTAAAAGTGCTAGGCAGGTACAACTCCGCTATGGCAAGTCTGTATGCACCCACAGCATGGGTGGCTAGCAGGAACACATAGACGGTACAGAAAGAAATCCCATTGCAGTGCCTTGGATAGCTGAGGTTACGTGAGAGGAAATACATGTTGGCTGCGGCCCACACTCCATGCCCTAGACATTCAGTTTTTTTTTTAAACTGCCAGGCAGGTACAACTCCACTATGGCAAGTCTGTGTGCACCCACAGCATGGGTGGCTAGCAGGAACACACAGACAGTACAGAAAGAAATCCCATTGCAGTGTCCCGGATAGCTGAGGTTACGTGACAAGAAATACATGTTGGCTGCGGCCCACACTCCATGCCCTAGACATTCTGGGTTTGTTTTTAAAGTGCCAGGCAGGTACAACTCCGCTATGGCAAGTCTGTGTGCACCCACAGCATGGGTGGCTCGCAGGAACACACAGACGGTACAGAAAGAAATCCCATTGCAGTGCCCGTGATAGCTGAGGTTACGTGAGAGGAAATACATGTTGGCTGCGGCCCACACTCCATGCCCTAGTCAGTCGTGTTTTTTGGGTGGGCCAGATAGGTAGAACACCGCGATGGGAAGGCTTAGTGCACCCATAGTATACACAGACCCCTGTAAAATTCCTGTAGCAAAGGTATAAGCTGACCCCAGTAACAGTTATGTTGCAGAAGTCTAGGGAGACCCCAGTAACATTTCTGTAGTAACAGTATAGACAGACCCCAGTAACGTTTCATTAGCAGAAGTATAGGCAGACCCCTGTAACATTTCTGTAGCAGAAGTATAGGCAGACCCCTGTAACATTTCTGTAGCAGAAGTATAGGC
Source organism: Eleutherodactylus coqui (assembly GCF_035609145.1). NCBI lineage: Eukaryota > Metazoa > Chordata > Amphibia > Anura > Eleutherodactylidae > Eleutherodactylus > Eleutherodactylus coqui. The sequence continues at coordinate 76,634,126 of NC_089847.1, forward strand.
AGACCCCTGTAACATTTACGTGCCAGAAGTATAGGCAGAACCACAGTAACATTTAAGTGGCAGCAGTATAGGCAGACCCCTGTAACATTTATGTGGCAGAAGTATAGGCAGACCCTAGTAACAGTTATGTAGCAGCAGTATAGGCAGACCCCTGTAACATTTCTGCAGCAGCAGTATAAGCAGACCCCTGTAACATTTCTCTAGCAGAAGCATAGGCAGACCCCCCCCCAGTACCATTTTTGTAGCAGAAGTATACGCAGTCCCCTTGCAACATTTACATGGCAGAAGGATAGGCAGACCCCAGTAACATTCTTGTAGCAGAAGTATAGGCAGACTCCTGTAACATTTAACTGGCAGCACTATAGGCTGACCCCTTTAACATTAATGTGGCAGAAGTATAGGCAGACCCAAGTAACAGTTATCTAGCAGCAGTATCGGCAGGCCCCAGTATCATTTCTGTAGCAGCAGTATAGGCAGACCCCACCACCATTTCTGTTGTTAAAGTATAGACAGACCCCAGTAACATTTTTGTAGCAGCAGTATAGATAGACCCCTGTAACATTTATGTGGCAGAAGTATAGGCAGACCTCAGTAACATTTATGTAGCAGCAGTATAGGCAGACCCCAGTATCAGTTCTGTAGCAGCAATATAGGCAGACCCCAGCAGCATTTCTGTAGTAGAAGTATAGGCAGAGCCATATAAAATGTACGTGGCAGCAGTATATGCAGACCCCTGTAACATTTCTGTAGTTATACTATAGATAGATCCCAGTAACATTTCTGTAGCAGACGTATAGGCAGACCCTGTAACATTAACGTGGCAGCAGTATTGGCAGACCCCAGTAACATCCTTGTGGCAGCACTATAAGCAAACCCCTGGAAAATTAACGGGGCAGCATTATAGGCAGACCCCAATAACATCCTTGTGGCAGCAGTATAGGAAGACCTCTGTAACATTCAAGTGGCAGAAGTATGGGCAGACCCCTGGAACATGTAAGTGGCAGCAGTATAGGCAGACCCCTGTCACTTTCTTGTAGCAGAAGTATAGGCAGGCAGGCAGACCCCAGTAAAAGTTCTTTAGTAATAGTATAGGCCTACCTTTGAAACATTGGGATACCATGAGCGTAGGCGAAGGCTGGAAAAATTAGTTGGATAAGAGTGTAGGCGTGGGCCCCAAAAATTAGTGTACCAAGAGTACAAGTGTACCTCTGAAAAATGTATTAACTGCGAGGGCAGGTGAAACCCATAAACATTTTTTTAAAGATGCAGCTCACTGTTGCTTAATTTGTAACAGAGCCTGGAGGCAGCCCTATTGAAAAAATTGGTTCATGTTACACTCTCAATACTTTTGAAACTCAGCAAAATTGTAAAAACATTGGTAGCTGTAGATGAGGCTTTTGGGCCGCAGAAAAATGGGCCATTCAGCGCGATGACATGTTGTTTCTGGAAGAGGAGTAGCAGGAGGAGGACTAATGTCAGAGACAGATTGACAAAGAGAAATGCCCCATTTTCCCGGTGATAGAGAAGAGTGCTTTTATCTGCGGTTGGAGCAAAAAGAATCTTTAGGTTCTGCTGCTCTCCGCTGGTGGAGAAGAGAAGTCTGGGAAAATCCAGGCTTTGTTCATCTTTATGAGTGTAAGCATGTCGGCACTGGCAGTTGACAGGCAGGTACGCTTGTCTGTGATGATTCCCCCAGCTGCACTAAACACCCTCTCTGACAAGACGCTAGCGGCAGGGCAAGCCAGCACCTCCAGGGCATACAGCGCAAGTTCGTGCCACGTGTTCAGCTTTGATACCCAATAGTTGTATAGAGCTGAGGCATCACGGAAGTAGGTGGTACGATCGGCTACGTACTCTCTCACCATCTTTTTACAGTGCTCCCTCTGACTCAACCTTGACTGGGGAGTGGTGACACAGTCTTGCTGGGGAGCCATTAAGCTGGCAAAGACCTTGGAGAGTGTTCCCCTGCCTGCGCTGAACATGCTGCCTGATCTCCACGCCTCCCCTGCTACTTGGCCCTCGGAACTGCGCCTTCTGCCGCTAGCGCTGTCAGATGGGAAGTTTACCATCAGTTTGTCCACCAGGGCCCTGTGGTATTGCATCACTCTTGAACCCCTTTCCTCTTCGGGAATGAGAGTGGAAAGGTTCTCCTTATACCGTGGGTCGAGAAGGGTGTACACCCAGTAATCCGTAGTGGCCAAAATGCGTCTAACGCGAGGGTCACGAGAAAGGCAGCCTAACATTGAGTCAGCCATGTGTGCCAGGGTACCAGTACGCAACACATCACTGTCCTCACTAGGAAGATGACTTTCAGGATCCTCCTCCTCCTCCTCCTCGTCCCCAGGCTATACACGCTGAACAGATGGGAGGCAAGCAGCATGGGTACCCTCTGCAGTGCGCCCAGCTGTCTCTTCCCCCTCCTCCTCCTGCTCCTCCCCCTATTCCTCCTCCTCCAAAACTTGCTGAGATATAGACATGAGGGTGCTCTGACTATCAAGCGACATACTCTCTTCCCCCGTCTCCTGTTCCGACCGCAAAGCGTCAGCCTTTATGCTTTGCAGCGAACTTCTCAGCAGGCATAGCAGAGAAATGGTGACGCTAATGATTGCAGAATCGCCGCTCACCATCTGGGTAGACTCCTCAAAGTTTCCGAGGACCTGGTTAAAGAATTGGGGAGGCTGACTCCCACTACGTCGCCCATGTTGGAGTTGGTATTCCACTATTGCTCTACGCTGCTTATACAGCCTGGCCAACATGTGGAGCGTAGAAATCCACCGTGTGGGCACGTTGCACAGCAGCCGGTGCTCTGGCAGATTAAACCGATGTTGCAGGGTCTGCAGGGTGGCAGCGTCTGTGGTGGACTTGCGGACATGTGCGCAGACGCGGCGCACCTTGCCAAGCAGGTCTGACAAGTGCAGGTGTTTTTTCAGAAACCGCTGAACCACAAGATTGAAGGCGTGGGCCAGGCATGGCATGTGTGTGAGGCTGCCGAGCTGCCGAGCCGCCACCAGGTTACGGCTGTTGTCACACACGACCATGCCCGGTTGGAGGCTCAGCGGCGAAAGCCAGAGTTTGGTCTGCTCAGTCAGACCCTGCAACAACTCGGGGGCCGCATGCCTCTTGTGACCTAGGCTGAGTAGTTTCAGCACGGCCTGCTGACGCTTGCCCAACGCTGTGCTGCCGCGCCACACCACACTGACTGCTGGCAACGTTCTACTCACTTTTCTTAGTTGAGAGGTAGAGGTTGCGTAGGAGGAAGAAGAGGGGGAGGGTTTAGAGGAGGTGGCATAGACCGCCGCAGATACCAGAACCGAGGAAAGACCCGCAATTCTGGGTGTGGGTAGGACGTGTGCGGTCCCAGGCTCTGACTCGGTCCCAGCCTCCACCAAATTCACCCAATGTGCCGTCAGGGAGATATAGTGGCCCTGCCCGCCAGTACTTGTCCACGTGTCCGTGGTTAAGTGGACCTTCCCAGTAACCACGTTGGTAAGGGCACGATTCATGTTGCGGGAGACGTGCTGGTGTAGGGCTGGAACGGCACACCGGGAAAAATAGTGGCGACTGGGGACCGAGTAGCGTGCGATCGCCGCCGCTATCATGTTTATGAAAGCCTCCGTTTCCACAAGCCTGTACGGCAGCATCTCCAGGCTGATCAATTTGGCAATCTGCATGTTTAATGCTTGAGCGTGTGGGTGCGTGGCGGCGTATTTGCGCTTGTGCTCAAACGCTTGCGCTAGCGACAGCTGGACACTGCGCTGTGAGACATTGCTGGATGGGGCCGAGGACAGCGGAGGTGAGGGTGTGGGTGCAGGCCGGGAGGCGCTCGTGCCGGTGTCCTGAGAGGGGGGTTGGATCTGAGTGGCAGGTTGGGGCACAGGGGGAGAGGCAGTGGTGCAAGCCGGAGGCGGTGAACGGCCTTCATCCCACCTTGTGGGGTGCTTGGCCATCATATGCCTGCACATGCTGGTGGTGGTGAGGCTGGTACTGGTGGCATCCAGGCTGATCTTGGCGTGACACAGGTTGCACACCACTGTTCGTCGGTCGTCCGCGCTCTCACTGAAAAACATCCATACCCTTGAAGACCTAGACCTCTGCAGGGTGGCTTGGCGCGAGGGGGTGTTTTGGGAAACAGTTGGGGGAGTCTTCGCTCTGGCCCTGCCTCTACCCCTGGCCACCCCACTGCCTCTTCCAAACTGTCCTGCTGCTGCACTTGCCTCCCCCTCTGAAGACCTCTCCTCAGTTGGCTTAGCGAACTAGGTGGGGTCAGTCACCTCATCGTCCAGCGGCTCTTCCTCCGAATCCTCTGTGTGCTCCTCCCTCGGACTTACTGTCCTTACTACTACCTCACAGATAGACAACTGTGTCTCATCATCATCGTCCTCTTCACCCACTGAAAGTTCTTGAGACAGTTGCCGGAAGTCTCCAGCATCATCACCCGGACCCCGGGAACTTTCCAAAGGTTGGGCATCGGTCACGACAAACTCCTCAGCTGAGAGAGGTACTATTTTATCCCAATCAAGGCAGGGACCTGAGAACGGTTAATGGGGGTCTGTCTGCTCATCAGCATGGGTCATTTTCATGGAGTCAGGAGGCTGGGAGGAAGGAGGAGCAGCAGTGAGAGGATTCAGAGTTGCAGCAGTGGACGGCGTAGAAGACTGGGTGGTCGATACATTGCTGGATGCATTTTCTGCATCCACGACAGGACCTGCTCACACTGCTCAGTTTGTAATAAAGGTCTACCACGTGGACCCAAAAATTGTGATATGAAGCTGGGGACCCCAGAAACTAGCCTCTCTCCTAATCCCGCAGCAGCCGGCTGCGATTCTCCTGGACCAGGAACTCGGCCTGTGCCCACACCCTCACTTGGACCTCCGCGTCCTCGCCCGCTTCCACGTCCTCTAGGCCTTCCCCTACCCCTCAGCATGGTGGATTACGAATAGAGCAGACACAGAGCGGTCTGAATAATTATGCAATTATTGGCGTGCAGTTGGAGGCCGACAGCGGTTATGTAACGCACACAGCAGTCCAAAAAAAATTATACGCAAGGATCCAAAAAGGCCTAGCTGGGTAATAGTGAGCCAGTACAACTCCCAGCAGCCACGCAGTAAAATGCACACGGTCACAGGTAGCCCTAAGAAGGAGCTTTTTTTCAAATTATTTTGAAAAAGCTAACAGCCTAGAGAGCGCGCGTAAATGTCTTTCCCTCTATCAGGGGCTATCGCCGCACGCTGTGCATAAAGTTGATGGCACACACAGAGCGGTGTAAAAAAATATGCAATTATTGGCCTGCAGTTGGAGGCTCACAGCGGTTGTGTAATGCACACTGCAGTCCCAAAAAAATTATACGCTAGGCTGCAAAAAGGCCTTGCTGGGTAATAGTGAGGCACTACAACTCCCAGCAGCCACGCAGTAAAATGCACACGGTCACAGGTAGCCCTAAGAAGGAGCTTTTTTGCGGTACTTGTTGACAGGAATCTACACTACTACTGTCCCTGCCTCACCAGTACTGCCCCTATACTCGGTATAATTGACTGCAGACTGAGAACGCTATAGCCTGCACAGCCCAAGATGAAAAAAAAAAAATTTGTGCAAAACTGCTCCCAGCAGCCACAACAGTAATGCACACGGTCAGATGTGGCCCTAAGAAGGACCGTTGGGGTTCTTGAAGACGCTAACAGTAGCCTAACACTCTCCCTATAACAGGAACAGCAGGAACAGCACTCTCCCTAATCTCTGCCAGCATGTGTCTGAGGCGAGCCGCGGGCGGGACTGCTTTAAATACTGGGCGGTCACTGGATCTCACCAGCCACTCACTGCAGGGGGGTGGGATAGGGCTGGCACGTCACAGGAGGAAGTTGTAATGCCTTCCCTGCATGTCTATTGGCCAGAAAATGGCGCTAAACATGCAGGGAAGGAATTTACTCGAGTAATGCGTGGTGCTCGTCTCGAGTAACGAGCATCTCAAGCACCCTAATACTCGAGCGAGCATCAAGCTCGGACAAGTACGTTCGCTCATCTCTATTAGCAAGGTTATCATTCTGGTGACAGTAATTTTCCTCATCTCATAGTGATGTTACATATTGTTCCTGAGAATAAATGTAGTACTTGCGTAATGATACCCCCCCTTGTCCGTCTTTCCACTGCCTAGCGGTCACAGTCACAATGCCTTGCACACTGTACTGTGGCTCCTCAGGATTGCTGGGGCTCCTACTGATTATAGAGTCACTGATATGCCATCACTTTAAGAAGGGAAAAACTCTTAACAACATAAACCTTACACTCTGGTCATCACTGATGTTTGTTTTAAATTACAGGAATTAATTCCCGTTGCCTGCCATTAATGGAGTGGATTAAGCAAGTGCTTTCACAAAATGCTTTGTGGAGTCTCCTACTTTGCATATTCATTCAGTTTATTTCATGTAACACTGATGATTTGCCTCAGAGAGCTCGGAATCTCATGGAGTCATCCCCTCTAATAGATGGGTGAGTATATCAGTTTATTTATTTATTATGCCAACATTTTCCAAAGCAATATAGTGTATGACAGTGGCTAGCCTAAGCCAATGTATATATAATGGTCGCATTTACACGGGCGAGATTCACGCACGACGTCCATCTGATAGCAATATGAATGGAACTCACCTAAATATAACACATTTCAATATTTTACAATATCTCTTAGAATTTCCTAGAATATCACACTTGCCCGTCTAAATACAGCCTATGGACTTATTCAGATGTCCGTATATCAGCCAGGTTTTCATGCCCAGCTGATATACGGTGTCCCTTTCTGCAGGGGAGAGGCGGCGGGCCAGGAGTAGTGCACTGAGCTCCCGCCCCATCTCCGCCCCTCACCACTATTTGCATTGGGAGGGGGGGAACTGAGCCCCGCCCCACCCTCCCCCTCCCATTGAAAACAGTGGCAAGGGGCGGAGAGGGGGTGGGAGCTCAGTGCACTGCTCCCGGCCTGCCTCCTCACCCTGCAGAAAAGGACACTGTATATTGGCTGGGCGTGAAAACCCGGCCGGTATACAGACGTCTGAATAAGCCCTAAATCTTATTTACACCTTCATGTTTGGGCTCTGTATTGGAGTCGGTACAATATGTTGAATAAATGTTAATCTATGCAGCTATGCACACTTTTTTATTTCTTTCTTGTTGATTATGTTCACATGTGGGATATTTGTAATTCAAGAGAGAAGTAGCATTGTGTTCCACACAATAAAAGAAAATATGGCAAATGCAAACCACTGGGGACTGGCTCTATAGTCCCTCAAATAATCCATATCACAATCATACAGAGTGACCATTCCAGGGAATATCTAGTATTTCAATATAAAACCAAAGCTTCCACTAACTTTAACCCCTTCTCACCACAAAGAACTGTACGTCCTGGCAGGGAGGTACTTAGTGCAAAAGAGGATAGCTAAAGATCATAACATCTCGCGCTATCCGACAGCAGGAGCCAGCTGTCACTGATTGCCGGGCTTCCCCTGCAACAGCGGGGGTGCATCGGAGCAGCAACCCCCGCTTTTAACCCCTTCCCATGAGCAGGGTTCATAGAGGGAGCACGCTCCCTCTGCGATGTCAGACTCTCACGATATAATTGCGAAAAGCCCAACGGGTTACCATGGTCCTGTATTGCCAGTGCCTGTGATTGCTGTAATAAGTGATAAGGCATTATCATAGTGTTTAGAGCTGGTATGGTGCAAGTCCCCCACAGGGACATAAAATTGTAAGAAAAAGTTAAAAACAATGTACAAAGAAGAAAAATGTGAAAAAAAGTGAAAAAACCTTTGTGTTTTTTCTTATATTGGCATAAAATATTAAAATCCCACATATTTGGTATCATCGCATCCTTAATGACATGTCCAATAAGTTGAACATGCTTTTTATGCCGCATGGCAAAAAGCGTAAAAAAACCCCCAAAAAACTGCAAATAGCATGTTGCCTCCCCAAAAAAAACCGCAATAAAAATGATAAAAAAGCTGTATGTACCCCAAAATGGTACCAATAAAAACTACAGCTTGTCTCGCAAAAAACAAGCCCTCACAGAGCTCCGTCCATGGAAAAATAAAAGTTATAGGATTTTGATTGCAGCGATTTAGAAAAAAAAATGATTTCCAAAGAGAAAGGGTTTTTATAGTGGAAAAACCTAAAAAAAAAAAAGAATTTTGGTATCTTTTTAATCATACCGACCCGCAGAAAAATGTATTGTGTCATTTATGCTGCACGATTAACGCTGTAAAAAAATTAGGGCAGAATTAATGCATTTTCTCTCCCTCCTATCATAAATAAATTTATAGAAGTTTTACAATAGTCTATGTAGCCAAAAAAACTACAGTTCGCCATGCAAAAAACAGGCCCTTATACAGCTGCGTCAACGGAAAAATAAAAAAAAGTTATGGCTTTTAAGAAAGGGAGACGAAAATCTGCCAAAAATCGTTGCATCCTTAAACCCAAAATAGGTTGTGTCCTTAAAGGCCCTTTTAGATAGGACAAGTGTCGGGCAAACAACGCTCCACACTCGTCACCGCACATACTAGCTCCAATGCACCTGAACGGGAGCTAGTATCGTTCGTTGTCAGCGGAGAGGCTGGAGATTTCTCTCCTCTTGCTGCCCTGCCCCTCTCCATTGACATAACAGGAGCCATTCAGTTCTGAACGGCCGCTATTTACACTGAACGATGAGTGATCAGGTCATTGTATGCCGCGAAATGAATAATGAGGCAGCGTGGGACTGGTGGCAGGGGGACAGGAAGGGGTTAACAGCGAGCTTAGGAGGGGTGGGGGTGGAGCTAGGACAGGAAGTGAGGTAGAGGAGAGAGCCGGAAGAGCAGAAGCGACAAGGCGTGGGAGAAGAAAGAAGCAGTACAAGAAGACGGACGGAGAACATCTAACAAACAAGAGCAGGAGCAAGGAGGACAGAACAGCGGGAGATCGGTTGGAAGAAGGAATCGGTGTAAAGAAGAGAGAAGTGAAAGAATTCGGGTGGAAGACGTGCAGCCAGCGGAATAGAGGAGAACAAAAATGGAAGACTTACGCATGCAGATTCAAGCGGCAGTGAAGCAGGACGGCACCAGATGGCTGGAGGAGCTGCTGGCAAGCTGCAGGACGGCGGTGGACGTAACGGAGACGGCGGGAAGAACAACAGCCAGGACCTGGTGAAGACGCCGCCAGCGTTACCGAGGCAGTGCGGGGTCGGCTGCGCCGACGAAAACAGCCTCCAGCAAGGCTGAGCCCGGCGGCAAAACGTGGAGGGAGGAGAAGCAGCAAGACCAGCGCAGGCCAGAAGAGGACCGGAAGTGCTAGGGACAAGATGGCGCCGGGACCTAGGCGTACGGCGGGAACTCCAGCAGCCCAGATGCCGCGGTCACCACTGGCTGGTGGTCCGGAAAGAAGCGGTCAGCACTCGGCAGCCTTGTCAGGCTCCGATTCCCTGCAACGGCGCGCGGTCAGGCGCAGGACATCCACGGCGGTGCTAGGTTAGCTGAGGCACAGCAGCGAAGAGGGGCAGGGGAGCACGCGGTCAGGCCGCACGTCCGTACAGCATAGCGGCGCTGCCTGCAGGAGTACAAGAGCACCTCAGGGGATGACAATCGGCCGACTCCCCCGCGAGGATAGAGAGGGAGGGGGGAAGAGCGGGAGCGCGAGGGTCAGGTTAGCCCACAGGACCCCCCAAAACCCCCGGCCATACAGCCCAGGGAGTAACACCAGCGGGTCCAGTAGCAGCTGGGGGAGGGGCGGCGGCAGCAGATCTATACAGCCAGTGTCCCTGAGCTCTGGGGCAGAACATCGCGCGGAGGGAGACCGGCAGGGCATTAGTTGGAGGAACACAAGTGTTAGGATGCAGCAGAGATACGCGGCTCCATGGCCCCCCTCGCCAGCCACCCCCCCGCAGAGCATGGCAATACCGGTTCACCAACGGTACGGCCTGCCCACACACAAGTCACAGCATGTCACATCCGGCGCTTATCGCTGTTGCTACAATAACCCCAGCTACATCCCCCCACAACAGATAGCACATATGACTCTCCTCAGCAAGGCCAGTCTCATCGCAGCGGCTCTAAGCGGCAAGGGCAGGGTGCTAGACGCAGGCAGAGAGAGCGAGCTAGGCGAGAGAGGCAAGACCGCGAGTGACGCAAACAGTGGGAGCAGCCAGGGATAGTGCGCGGCGCCAGTAGTTATAGGGAGCGCGAGTCAAGTGGAGAGGAGGAGAGCAGTGGCCAAGAAAGTATTCAACAAATGGCGCAACAGCCACAGCGGCCGGACCCACAGTTATCCCTGCACCAGAAGGACCGGGAACGCCGCAGGTGGCGGGATCAGGCGCAGGATTGCTCCAGGTTGGAGCAGTCGGGCATATCGCAGTCAGAAAGGGCCAGGAGGGCTACGCAGAAGGTCAGTCGGCAGCCCGTAAACGTTCAAAGCAGGAGCCGCGGGAGCAGTACAGCGAGGACACCACCCTTGGCAACGCCGGAGGTCAGTCCAGCTGGTGAGTCCACGTTTTATGGAGCTCTAAAAAATGTGATGGATCCCGCAAAGGTTGCGGAGAAAGGTGATATGGTTTCGGTTGTGCGGTCGCTGTTGAGCAAGATTGATCCAAAAGAAGGGCTTTTAGTGTCCTGTGTTGCTCCAGGGGGTGCAGGCCCGCCTGTGGGTAGTATTGGCTCAACAGCGAGTACAGTAGGTGATCCAACTGATGGTTTGCAATACGCGGATTCGTTATTTTGTGGTGTAGCCCCTTTGGGGGTTGGTTTGGCTGACGATGTGGTCGAAAAAATTAAGAGTGGTGTTTATGTTGATATATGGTCCTTGCTATCGGCGGACCACGGGATGGTGGACAAGGAGCGGACGACGGAGCGCAGCGCTGATAAGAAACCTAAGATCACGAAAACCTTCGGGAATTGGTTACAAGCATACCTGATTCTGGTGCACGTAACATGCCAGTACCAGCCGTTAAAGGGTCCGGAAATTATGGTGTATTTAAACACCATTTACAGCGCTTACAGGCTGCACGGAGGTTCAGCCTGGTGGCGCTATGACGAAGATTTTAGGCGTCGGGTATCAGGCATGCTTCACATGAGTTGGGCCTCTAACGCAACCGATGTGTGGATACAGCTCATTTTGGCACAACGTCCCGCGAGAACTCCTTTTCCTGGGGGAGCCGCGGGGGGCACCTCTCAGCCGCCCGCTGCCTCCCCAAAACCAAACGGCTCCTGTTGGCTATACAACGAGGGCCACTGCCGATTTTATGCCACTTGTAAGTTTAGGCATGAATGCTCGGTGTGCGGCGGGCAGCACGCGGCGGTGCGCTGCTTCCGTAAACAAAGAACGGTGTCAGGAGTGGGCAGCGCCAGCGGGGGGTTGCGAACACCAGTGAGAAGCCGCTACCTGGATCCGTGGTTAGACAAATACCACAGGAAACAGGAGGCAAAAATCCTTAAGTCTGGTTTCTCGGAGGGCTTTAGAATTCTGTTCGTTTATCAACCAACGACCACGCTATGCCCTAACTTAAAATCGGCAAGAGATAATTTGGAACTGGTAAAAGAGAAAGTTATGAAAGAAGTGGAATTGGGCCGCATGGCCGGCCCGTTCGACGATCCACCATTTGAGAACTTACGGGTATCCCCACTGGGCCTGGTGCCCAAAAAGGAAACTGGTAAGTTCCGCCTGATCCATCATTTGTCATTCCCAAGCGGGGAATCGGTAAATGATGGCATCTCAAAAGAACAAGCAGCAGTAGCCTATACCTCGTTTGATTGCGCAGTGCGTTTGGTTAGGTCAGCGGGCAGGTTTGCCCAGCTGGCAAAAACAGACATAGAATCGGCTTTTCGCCTGTTGCCTGTTCACCCAGAATGTTTCCACTTGTTAGGATGTAGAATCGAGGATCAATTTTTCGTCGACATGTGCTTGCCGATGGGATGCTCCATCTCATGCTATTTTTTCGAGTTGTTCAGTTCCTTTTTGGAATGGATGTTGAAGTATGAGACAGGCATCACATCGGTAATATATTATCTGGATGATTTTTTGTTCGTCGGTTCAGAGGGTTCTGGCGTTTGTGGGTTTCTGATGACTAATTTTCAGAGGCTCATGCGGCTGGCGAGGGTCCCCTTGTCCGAAGAGAAGACGACGGGCCCAGTGACATGTTTAACCTTTCTGAGGATAGAGATCGATTCGGCTAAAATGGTTTTCAGGTTGCCGGCGGAAAAAGTGGCACGGTTACGACAAGTAGTCGAGGAAGTGGCACTTTGTAAAAAAGCGACGTTGCGACAGATTCAGGTCCTGTTGGGTTTATTGAATTTTGCGTGCAAGGTGATCTCTATGGGACGGGCGTTTACCAGAAGGTTATCGCTGGCAACCGTGGGGATTCGGGAACCACACCATTTTGTCCGAGTGACGTCGGGGATAAAGGCAGATTTGCATATATGGAAAGTGTTTCTTCACTCATTCAACGGGCAGGTGGTATGCCCGAGGCAAGATGTGGAAGGCACTGACATCAGCTTGTTCGCGGACGCGGCCGGGTCAGGCGGTTTTGGAGTAATTTTTAACAACCATTGGTGCAGGTAACCCTGGCCAAGGGCGTGGAAAGAGAGGAAATGGACAAAAAACATCATGTTGCTGGAATTTTTCCCGGTGGTGGTGGCAATTGAAATATGGGGATCGGAGTTGCGGGATCGCAGGATCTGTTTTTGGTCAGATAATGCAGCAGTGGTGGAAACAATAAATAAACAGTCTTCGGCATCCCCTCCGGTATTGGCTTTGGTGAGGCATGTGGTGCTGAAATGTTTGCAAGGTAATATGTACTTACGTACAAAACAGGTCCCAGGTTGTGACAATGGAGCAGCTGACGCACTCTCTCGTTCGCAGATGGAGCTGTTCAGGGAGCGGCACCCACAGGCGGATGCCGAGGGGGTACGTTGCCCACCTTCCTTATGGAATCTGGCAGAGGAGAGTTGCTGAGGCTGGTGGAGGCATCGGTGGCGGTTACAACGTGGAAAACTTATAATACAGTCTGGTCCGCGTGGTTAAAATTTGCCGGTGGAAAGGTGGTTGGAGGAGATAGAGCTAGGTCCGCAACGTTAGACATGTTGACGGACCTGCGAGTGAGGCGGCTATCGGTGGGAGTAGCTAAAAAACATTTAGCGGGAGTGGCTTTTCTGTTAAAGTTGCACGGGGTACAAGACGTTACGAAGGATTTTGTGTTCCAGCAGATAGTGCGTGGTTGGAAGAAAGAAAAAGTTCAAACGGATACCCGGCGACCCATTACATTTTCCTTGTTGATCAGGTTATTGGAAGTCTTGGAGGTGACATGTTCGGACGAGTTTGAGACGTTGTTATTTAGAACGGCATTTTTGCTGGCGTTTTTCGCTGCTCTGCGTATCGGAGAGATGATCCCGGCAAGTAAAGTGAAGCCCGGGGGTTTACGGTCTAACGACGTTATTGCCACGGAAGTGTCCATTCGGATATGCGTAAGAAAATCAAAGATGGATGTTTACGGGAGAGGTGATTGGCTAACCATTAATCGATTGGGGGCAAAATGGTGCCCAGTGGAAGTGGTTGGTCAGTATAAAGAAAGGCGCTACCCTAGTGATCAGTTTTTAGTCCATGCGTCCGGTTCGCCCCTTACACGTTTTCAATTTACGGCGGTCTTACGGTCGGCTTTAAAAAAGTTGGGTGTGGATCCGACGGAGTTTGGAACCCATTCCTTCAGAATCGGGGCTGCGACGACAGCGGAAGCACACGGCATGTCGGAAGAGGGTCTAAAGGGGTTGGGGAGATGGAAATTGCAAGCGTATAAATCGTACGTTAGGCCAGATCGAGTTGTGAAGGGATTTGCACTTGCAGAGTGAAAAAATCGTTTGTCAGTGGGTGCTCGGCCCCCCTTTTTTGTATGGTTAGATTTCGTTTTTTCGTTCGTCAATATGGGGTTTTGCTATGTTTATTATTTTATTTCAGCCCCTGAGCCGTGGCACGTTTGGATTGTGGGCCATTCGTTCATTTATTGGGCTGAACGAAGAGCGCCCACTCGACCCATTTTAAGAAATTTAGGCCTGAGCGGTGCACTCGTTAATTGGATCGGTATACGAGGGCTACAATGGCCCAGGATTTTACAACTCGTATTGAGAATAAGCAGGTGGACCCCCCGGAGAGTAATATTGGTCGTTCACGCCGGGGGGAACGACCTCGGAAAAACAAAGATGAGTGAGCTATTGGTTATCATGAAGCAAGATATGCTCCGGTTCCGGGACTGCTTTCATGAGTGCATTTTAGTATGGTCGGACATCGTCGCCAGGAGGTGCTAGAGAGGCGCCAGAGACGTGGACGCGATTGAACGCGTGAGGAGATTGGTAAACCTGCGTATTTCCAGGTTTGTGCAGTCGTTGGGAGGAGTGGCAATTCGCCACTGGGAAATTGAGGACAAGGAGAAAGGAGCATTGAGAGACGATGGTGTGCACCTCAACGAGGTGGGACTGGATACCTTTTTGTCTGGACTGCAAGATGGAGTAGAGATGGCATTAGCTCAGGTTGGCGGGGTGGGGCGGGATGCGCCGTAGGTGTATGGCCCATACCGCGTTGGCCGGGAGCTTCCCATGCGGGCTACGGCTTAGAGCAAGGTTTACAGGCCCAAGGAAGATCAGGGGCTTACGAACGTCCCGTGGGGCCGTTGCGGTGTTAAGGTTCTGCAGTTTATAGCATGGGAAGGTGTTAGTCACAAGAAAGTGAAGTTAGTTAAATTAAAGGTTAATATATGTTTAAAAAATATTTTAATAAAGCTGTGGCCAACCCACGATTTTACAGCAAGAAATGTGTAAGTATATATTTGTGTTAGGTAAGTGAGCATACATGGTTAGTTTTGATGCCACCAGTCTCATTTATGCAGCTCTGTGAGCGAGCCAGCACTACTAGCTCCCGTGCAGGATTATAGGAGCGAGGACACACAAGGACAAGTGTCGGGCATCATTTACTGGACATTCGTCCTGTGTAGACCCAGTTTAAGGGGTTAATGACTTTGTGGCTTCAAAGTAAAAGCAGCCTATGGCCGCCAGGTCTGCGCTGCTGCAGAACTCTTTTATGGCTGTGAATGACTGTACAGTAGGCAATTAGGACTGATGAGAGGTTCAGTGGGAGGCACATAGAGTGAATTTTCAAAAATGAGCTCAGAAGAAACATACAGGAGGCTGTTGTGATGAAGACAAGATACAATTGTACCCTAAGTATGGGTGGAGACCTAGTGATGGGCTGTACTTGCCCCCTGTAGGCCCACAAGCTAGTGATTGACTGCATGCAGCAAGGTCTTAGCAGCGTGGGGATTTACTCATAGCTGTGATGGAAAGTTAGCTTCAGTGTTAGGCTTGCATTGTTAGATGTCACTGCTTCCATGTCAGAGCGGGGCGGCATTAACATGGAAGCATTTACAGCAAATGTAAACGTAACACTGAAATGATCTTTAAGCTTCCATCCCAGCCAAAACTTATTCCCAATGCTGCTAGGAGCTTGCCGCCCATCATCTCCCCTCCAGCCCCCCCCCCCCCAGCCATGGAGAGAGTCCTCTGACATTTTCTATCTTTCCCCACCACCTGTCCCACCATACCAGCTCCGGCACACCGGGTATGCCGTGCAGCCTGCTATCAGTGCTACAAAGTCTTCGGCGCTTTCAGACTTCCGTCGCCTCAGCTGTCACCCCGGCGCTCTGCCTTCAGCCCTCCGGGCCCCGCCGCAGTCACTCTGCCGCTTGAGCCGTCAAGCGAACAAGGCCGAACGGTGAAAAGGTGATTGACAGCAGCCGGCAAGGGAGATTATGCCCACCCATTCTCCAGCCCAGCCAATCCAGTGGGGGGCTTTGGTTGTGGGCGTGCATCTTGTCTCCATTCATTCTTATGGAGGAGACAATATACAACAATACCGGCTGTTAAACCTGTCCTATGCTCACCCCCAATAGCTATAGAAAAGGTATATGTACTGTATGCATACATATATGCTTTGCCTGTTTTTGTAAGGTGCAACCCGTGTCTGGCAAGCAGTACATCGTATAGGCAATTCACTCCATGGTCTAGAAATGATGTATCTTTTATCATATATGTAATTCTCAATAAAAAAAAAAATTATGGTCTCTGCAGTCCTGCCTTGGACATTTATTTTGGGGTTGTATTCTAAAGTACACTTTTTCTTAAGTGTGTAACTTGAGATTAGGTGCTTTCAGATTCAGGGACTAGAGAAGTCACTTGTATTTATGTACTGCTTATCTATTGTAATTGTTAAATGCATATATTACTTTTATCTAATCTAGCTTTACCATCCCCATTTAGAATGTGCTCCATGATTGACAATGCTGTCCAGTGTACAACCATCTCTGCAGTCCTTGAACAGCCATTTGAGGGTGCATACTGCTGTATGAGATGTGAGCATGTTGAGTGTTTGGAAGCCCAGATCCTAAGGCCTCATGTCCACGGAGAAAATCAGGCCCGCTACGGATTCTCCATGTAGAATCTGCAGCGGGTCCCTCCTGCCCCGCGGACATGAGCGCTGAAAATAAGAATAAATCAGAATTAACTTACCTCTCACACGCTCCGGATACTTCCTTCGCTGCGGCGTCATCTTCTCTCGTCGCGGCCGGATCTTCTTTCTTCGGCTCGGCGGATGTGCATAATGACGTCGGTGACGTGCCCCGCGCATGCGCCGGGCCGAAGCAAAATGATCCGGCCGCGACTGAGAGAAGATGGCGCCGCGGCGAAGAGAAGAACCGGAGCGTGTGAGTAAAATCTGATTTTTGTGTCCCGCGGATCCGGACGGCTTCCATAGGCTTCAATAGAAGCCCGCGGGAGCCGTCCCCGCGGGAGACCCGCATGAAAATGGAGCATGGTCCAGATTTTTTCATGCTCCATTTTTTTTAAAATCACTTTTATTGACCATCCGCGGGTATTTATCTACCCGCGGGTGGTCAATGCATCCCTATGGGGTGCGGATCCGCGGGCAGGAGAAGAGTTAAAATCCGCTGCGGATTTTAATTCTTATTTTGCCCGTGGACATGAGCCCTAAATCTAAATGTATAGCGTGCAACATAGATTAATTGACAACATGGAAAGAAGTTTACTGCAGGCACTCACTGGGGAAGATTGTGATATTGGAGGGGTGGATAATCCGGCATTATGCTGGGTGACAAAAAGAGGGATAGAGGAAAGAGTGACATGGAGGCTAGTCCTGAACTGGCACACCCAAACAAGTTTGCTAAGTTGGCACATGAGAGGAATGCCATTACAAGACTAGCACTGCTGTAGCATGACATATCCTCTGACTGCCAGGGAATGTCTGATCCAGTAAGAAGGGGAATAACGCAGGGTAGACTAGATAGGCCCTGGTAGTGGGGGGACTCCATTTTAAGGGGGTGCAGACAGGGCATTCTGTCACAAAGAGCTTCCATGAGGAGGTAAATTCCAGATTGGACCAGATAAATGCATTGAATCTCATATCTTAACTTTTCCAAACCGTTTGATACTGTGCCGCATAAAAGGTTGGTATATAAAATGAAAATTGAGAATGCTTGGTCTAGGTAAGAAAGTGTAAGTGGGTAAGTATCTATATAAAAACTGACCAGAGTTTAAAAAATTATTAAATGATGCATAATACATAATTGATTAAAATTACATATGGGCCACACAAGCAGTAAAATCGCATGGAAAATTCATATTTGTCGATATTATAAAATATAAGGATAAAGTTCTTAATGATCAATTCCTACACTTCCTCTAGTAGGTATCAACAACATTCCCTTAATATCACACAAGCCATTCATTATATGCAATTGATCTACATTGCAACATTGATTATCACAATTATCACAATGATTATAAGTAATGTATTCTCAATAGGCCGTTAGCGAATATTCATCACGCTAAAAATAGAATGGAAGCTAGCTTTGCAATTGCTTTTTCTTTTTGTTTTTTGAAAACCCATTGAATTCAATGGGGAAAAAAGTTAAATTGTTTGTTTTAATTCTGTTTCTCTGCTCCAGAAATGGAACAGAGAGATGGAATTATGACAGTCATAACGCAGCTGTATACCGACATTGTAGAATCCTCTTATCAAAGGACTCATTT
The DNA here is from genome assembly GCF_035609145.1 of Eleutherodactylus coqui. NCBI lineage: Eukaryota > Metazoa > Chordata > Amphibia > Anura > Eleutherodactylidae > Eleutherodactylus > Eleutherodactylus coqui. Next base: position 76,652,221 of record NC_089847.1, read on the forward strand.
AAAATGTTATAATAGACTGTTAAACCTTAATTTTTATTTTCTTCATTACAGACACAATGACCTTGCCCTTCAGCTTAGAAGGATCTACAAAAACAGGTTATCGAAAATTAACTTGAGGACTATTAATACCACCAGGACCAATTTACAGAAACTTAAAACAGGTCATGTTGGAGCTCAGGTACCCTACTATTAAACAATAATGGAGTTTATTATTTCTATACTTTTTGACATAATAGATCAGATAGAGAACCATTTTGAAAATTTCTGTCATGATACCGTTGTGTAAAACTTCTGTAAGATGGTGTGCCTAATGTCTGCCCATGGACAAAAGGCACATGAAACAGGATGACTTTCTTGAAGCTTTACTGGCACAATTCAAAAACAGCACAAAATCGATCAGTCTGGAAGGAGTGCAAGGCCTGGTTGATCAATCATCATCAGGTGTAAATCGTTTGTTGTTTTGTGTGCTTTTTAACAGTGATTGATGAAAGACAGTCGTTCATACTTTAACAAAATCGATGTAGTGACTATTTCCAGCGATAGTTGTCTTGTGTAAAGCCACCCTTACTGAGTGAGTAATCATCCAACAGCTACCTTATTTCCTTAGTCAGTGTAGTGTTCAGGCATTACAAATGAAGTCCGTATCTACATGAACAGTGAGTTACGTCTGAGAATCTCCGGCACAACTCACATTGCACAGTACAGGAGCACCCCATCCATATACTGTGTGTTGTATGAGACACCACACATTAAATATCTTTTTCTCATGCTTCAGTTTTTCCAAGAGGAGAAACTCCCATCTAAGTTAACCCACTGAAGACATCAAATCAGTAAAAAAGAACTTAAAATATAACTATTATAAAATTAACTCCTTCCCGCCACAGGGCGTAACTGTTTGTCCTGGCAGGGAGGTACTTAGCACAACAGGGCGTACAGTTACGCCCTAGGGATAGCGCAAGATCATAAAAGAACTTGCGCTATCTGGCAGTGGGAATCGTCTGTCACTGATAGCCGGGCTTCATTTGCAAGAGCAGGGATGCAGCGAAGCAGCGACCACCGCTATTAATCCCTTCCATGCCACGATCTATGTAATTGCGGAGAGCCCGACGGGTTACCATGGCAACAGGACACCAGGTACCGGTGTCCTGTATTGCTAATGCCCGTGATCACTGTAACAAGTGATAAGGCATTGCAGGATAGAAGTCCTATCCTACAATGCCTTATCATAGTGATCAGAGCTTGTATGGTGCAAGTCCCCCACAGGGACATAAAATGTGTAAAAAAAAAAGTAAAATAATGTATAGAGATCAGCGAGTACGCTCGGTAAAGGCAGATACTCAAGCAAGCATCGCTCTTCTCGAGTATCTGCATACTCGTCCAAGCATGGGCGGAGCGTCAGGGGGTGCTGGGGTCGCCTAGGCGAGCCGGCCCTTGAGCTTAAGGGGGCCCAGAGGTCACTCTCCCACCATTAACAAACATACATTCATGCCGCGCTGTCAGCCGTGCAGTCCTGCCGACAGGATGAGCCAGATAGGAAGCCGGGGAGGGGTGCGGAGAAGAAGGGGCCACGGGGGGAAAGGGGGGGGAGGGGGGGATGCACGTCACAGCACTGTGTAACAGGATGATGTCGTCATCCCCCTGCTAACACAGTGCACGTTGGCTCCGTATGTGCCCTGCTGCTGCTGAGAAGTGACAGGGGTCACAAACTGCAATTCATTCTGGTATGTGTGCTTTTAGGTGGATCATTTGCTTAGTGGGGAGAGCTTTTGGACTGAGGGGCAGCAAGGGTTAAAGTTCTGCTGCTCTGCTACCTGAATGCTGCTATTGGACAGAGTGGGCTAGTGGAGAAGGGAAGGGGACAACTGTGTACAATTCTTTTTTTCAGATAATTATATATATAATGCATAAAAAGTCATACAATTTTATATAACTTTGTCCTGGACCCCTTTTAAATTGAAACGGACCCATTAATCAGCTGAAGATTTCTTTTCCACCTTCAGAAACCCACCACTATTAATGTTTATTGTCAGGGGAAGCTGGAGCCAGTCAATTTAACCCCTTAGGCTGCCTGCAGACGGCGGGGTCAGATCCGGCTGCAAGAATTCTCGCAGCGGGACCCGACCCGAGCGCCTGCAGAGAGCAGCGCGTCACTCACCTGCTCCCGCGGCCCCGACTCTTTCATGTGGCGGCTGCCAGCGCATGCGCAGAGCGGAGCCGGCGGCCGGTGAGTGCGGCACAGAAATAGAGCATGCCGCGATTTGTTTGCCACGCGACATTTCGAGCGGCTAAATCGCGGCCGTCTGTAGAGGATTGCATTGGTTAACGCAATCCTATGGCAGCTTCCAGGGGCGGAAATTCCACAGGAAACCCCGCTGCGGAATTTCCGCCCGTCTGCATGCGGCCTTAGTACCAAAGCCTCTTTGCGTCTTATTGACTAACTTTTTCAGTTCTTTTCATCGTCGTAATCCAAAAACCATGACTTTTACATTTTTCCGTCAACATGGCCGTATGAGGGCTTGCTTTTGCAGAACAAGTTGTATTTTTTAACCCTTTAAGGACGTGGCCTATTTTGGGCTTAAGGAAGCAACGATTTTTAGCAGATTTTTATCTCCATTTTTCAAAAGCCATAACTTTTAATTTTCCGTCGACGCGGCCGTATAAGGGCTTGTTTTTTGCGTGGCGAGCTGTAGTTTTTATTGGTACCATTTTTGGGAACATAGACTTAATTGTAAAACTTTTATTATTTTTTTTTTTATGATAAGAGAGAGAGAAAACGCATTAATTCTGCCATAGTTTTTTTTGTTTTTTTTTTACAGCGTTAATCATGCAGCATAAATTACATAATACATTTTTTCTGCGGGTCGGTACGGTTACAACGATACCAAAATTCTAATATTTGTTTCTAGGTTTTTCTACTTTTCTGCAATAAAAACCCTTTTTTTTGGAAATCTTTTTTTTTCTATATCGCTGCATTCAAAGTCCTGTAACTTTTTTACTTTTTTATGTACGGAGCTCTATGAGGGCTTATTTTTTGTGAGACGAGCTGTAGCTTTTATTGGTACCATTTTGGGGTATTTATGGCTTTTTTGATCACTTTTATTGCATTTTTTGGAAGGCAAAATGCTAAAAATTAGCATTTTGCCTCTGTTTTTTAGCATTTTTTTTACACTTTTTGCCATATAAAATAAAAAGCATGTTCAACTTTTTTTTTTTTTAATAATTACCTTTTTATTAACAATTTTCCATTACAATTCCAAAAAAAAAAAAAAAAAGAAAAAACAAAGAGAAGAAAAAGACAGAAAAAACAGAGAAACCCGTTTCATTGTTAACATATTGAAATGTAGTAATACTGTGGCAATATCCAAATTATACCGGGACTACAGCGCAGACTAGAGCATATATATATAACCTATTGAAAAGGAACAAAATAAAGTAGGATGAAATAACATGAAGTAAAATAACATGAAATAAAGGAGGTACACTTCTGATCGAGACTGTTGAATTATTTGAGTCCTAAAATCTATCGAATTTACCATTCTACCGTATGTTTCCAGGGTTTGGGTAGGGCGGGGGGGGGATTTCGGTCCATGGAGGGGAAGCTATAACATGTGGAGGGTCAGCAGGTCCGCCTCATTTGGGTTTAGCAGTTAAGGGAGGTGGCATTGCCTTTTCCTGTCCTTAGGGATTATTGACCATATAGTCTATCCAGGTTGCCCAAAAGGTCATTCGTGGGCCCCCGGAAGCAAATCTTCGTGAGTATGCCTCCTCTAAATGAAATGTGTGGTTTACTAAGTTCCTTACTTCCAGTACAGAGGGGGCTTCCTTTGCTTTCCAGTGTTTGGCAATTGCCATACGTGACGCTAGGAGAATGTGTGAGGTGAGCGCCGCGTAGAAGGGGGATAGATTCTTTGTGTTCAGAAAACAAAGGGCCAGGGACGGGTCGGGGACTACATATTGGTGGGTGACTGAGTGAATGAAGTTGAACACTGTGTTCCAAAACGATCTTATGACTGGACAAAGCCACCACATGTGAAAATATGTGCCTTTCGCACCGCACTCTCTCCAGCAGGTCTCCGGGATTAGGTTGTTCATCTTAGATATTCTAGCTGGGGTAAGGTACCAGCGAAGAAATATCTTCTGGGATGTTTCCCAGTGTGCAATTCCATGCGATATCTTTTTTGTCCATGCAAGCGCCCTTCTCCAGTCTTCCAGACTGAATGTTTGTTTAAAGTCGAGCTCCCATAGCGTCATATGGGCTGATTTGGTTTGGGAGATCTGAGAGAACGAGCTCTCGTAAAATGTAGAGATGCCTCCGGAGACCTCTGTTGATAGCGAGTAGAAAGTAAAGGCCGTTTTGGGGAATATTGGTTTACTAATATCCAGGGATTGAAGTGCATATCTCAATCTTAAGTGTGAGAAGCCCAGTTTACTAGGGAGATTGAATTTCCTGCTTAATGTAGGGAAGTCCATTATATCAGCCCCTTCCCATAGATCTCCTACTTTCTTCACCCCAGCTCTCTCCCAGATCCCAAATTCAAAGTCCGGGAGTACAGAGGATAGGAATCTCAAGGGGAGGGATATGACCGAGACCTTTTCCGCGTTGGATGCCACTAGTTGTTTCCAAATCTGCACCGATACCAGAAGACTTGGTAGGCTACGAGTCGGCAGCAGGGGGGGGGCTAACTCCAAGGAGGGAGATCAGGGGGGCTCCCAATGTTGCTTTTTCTATGCTCACCCATTTTTTGGGGGATGAGGTGACCCACCAGTGTTTAATTTGATCTAGTATAGTGGCTGCGAAGTATCGCTTAATATCTGGTGCTCTCATACCTCCCAGTTCGTATGGTTTTGCTATAGTGGCGAATTTTATCCTGGCGTGGGATCCTCCCCAAATGAATTGGTTAATCAAGGCTTGGAGTTTGGTTATGAATTGGGACGGAATTGGGATTGGTACTGTTCTGAAAACATATAGGATTCGGGGTAGTATCATCATTTTGACTGCCGCTATTCTACCTGCCCAGGAGATGAAGGGTTTACGAAACTTACTTAGAATCTTGGGGATACTGGTAAGAAGTGGAAGATAGTTTTTGGAGAAAGTGAGGGAGCTGGGGTATGCTATGTTGATGCCCAGATAAGGCATGGAACTGCTGCACCAGGTGAAAGGGAATGCTTCCGTAATGCTTTGGGTCGTCTTGGAATCCAGGCCTAAATTTAACATTTGGGATTTTGTGTTGTTGATTTTATAATACGAGACTTCTCCAAATTGGGCTAAAGTGGACTGGACATGTGGCAGAGAAGAGGTTGGGTTAGTAATGGCTAAAATGACGTCGTCTGCATATAAACCAATCTTATGCTCTTGTGATGCTACTTTGATCCCTTGAACGTTTGGATTAGTCCTAAATTTTTCAGCCAGTGGTTCCATTACCAAGGCAAATATTAGGGGGGAAAGGGGGCACCCCTGTCTTGTACCATTAGAGATGGCAAATGGAGAGGAAAGGCATCCCGAGGCGAATACCCTTGCTGACGGGGCGGAGTACAGTGACATAATTGCTGTCTTGATATGCCCTGAAAATCCAAACCTCTCCAGGGTGGCTTCCAGGAATCCCCAATGGATTCGGTCGAATGCTTTCTCAGCATCTAGTGCTAAGAGCATAGCAGGTGTTCTGTTCCTTTCGGCCACCCTGACCAGGTCTAGAAAGCGACGGGTGCCATCCGGCGCCTGTCTTTGGGGGACAAATCCCACTTGGTCTGTTGCTACTAATACCGGAAGGATTGTGAACAGTCTCATACTAAGAATTTTCGCGTAAATTTTCACATCTGTGTTCAACAGGGAGATAGGTCGGAAATTGGCTGGGGCTGTATTCTCCTTCCCTGGTTTGGGGATTGTAACTATCAGAGCTTCTAACATCTCGGGTGGGAAGGAGCCGTTTTCCATCGCCCCGTTGAACACAGACGCCAGATGCGGGGCCAAGAGCGTAGCGAATTTTTTATAATAACCATTTGAAAATCCATCCGGGCCTGGGGTTTTGTGAGGTTTAAGTATTTTAATTGCGTCCTCTACTTCCCGAGAGGAGATCGGAGAAGAGAGATTTTCTATTTGCTCGGGAGACAGGCGGGGGAGGTTCACACTTTGTAGGAAGCTTTGGATTTCTTCCTTTTGGGGATGATATATGTTTTGGTTATTTTTTAAGTTATATAAGGAGGAATAATATGCAGCAAATGCGTTCGCCATTTTTTGGGGATGGAAGATTTTGCTGCCCTGTGGGTCGAGGAGGTATCCAATCCTCTCTTTAGTTCTAAGATCTTTGAGCTGCTTTGCTAATAAGGCCCCCGTCCTATTGTCGTGCGCATAGAATTGCATTCTGAGTTTTTGAAACGCGATGTCATGTTTAGAAACCAACAGGTTTTGTAGCTTCGCCCGAAGGTTAAACAGATCCGTTGTCCTTTGTGGGGTAGGTTTATTTTTATTTAACGCTTCTAGAGATTTAATTTTGCCCATTAGGAGGTTAAATTCCTCTTCTCTCTTCTTTTTGGCTCTTGCTCCAAGTTTAATAAATATGCCTCTCATGTAGGCTTTGTGCGTATTCCATACTGTGGAGATGTTCGGAACTGACCCTATATTGTTTGCAAAAAATCCTTCTAGTTCCTCTTTAAGAGGTAGTTCGTGCTCAGGATGGTTTAAAGTGTACTCATTCAATCTCCATGGGAATGATGGGGAGTAGTTAAATTTCTCTTGGAGCGTTAAGGATATGGGGGCGTGGTCAGACCATGATATTGTTCCTATATCCGCCTGCAGAACCCCCTCTAGGCCCACCCGCGGCAGCAGGAACACATCTATCCTAGAATAAGATGCATGCGGCGCAGAGAGAAACGTGTAGTCCCTCTCCGACCCATGCATGCACCTCCACACGTCGTATAATCCTTCTGAGTGTGTGATTGGGACAATGGGTGACATGCCCCTGCCGCTCGCGGTGGAGTCCAAAGTAGGGTCCATCACTGAGTTTAAATCTCCTCCGATCACCAAACTCCCCTCTCGAATTTTTGCCACTTCGGAAAGAACATGTTTGAAGAATTTGGCCTGCCTTTTAAATGGGAGGTAGACATTTACTAGAGTGTATGTGGTGGCGTTAATTACGCAGACTAATATTAGAAATCATCCGCCTGGGTCTACGTATACGTTTTTTTGGGAAAATGTAACGTTCCGGCTAATGGCTATCATGACGCCTTTCTTTTTTTTCCCTTCGTTTGATGCCAGAAAAATGTTTGGAAATCTAGGGTGGTTGCAGGGGGGATGTTTATCTCTTAGGAAGTGTGTCTCTTGGGCGAGGAAGATGTCTGAGTGGGACTTGAGGGCCTGTCTCCAAAGCATGCTACGTTTATAGGGGCTGTTCAGGCCTTTTACATTTAGGGATGTGATATTAATGGGCATAACTGGTAGGTGGTTTATACGTTGGGGAGTCGTTGAGTTTTTTCATATTAAGTATGATGGGGGGGTAGGGAAGCGGCCTCCTTCTGAACCTTTTATAACTATGTTTGACATAAGGAAAAAAAACATCATCAACAATTAACAGAATCAAAATATTGTTCACCCAGCGCCTATCTGTACTGGATGAATAAACCTTAGGGAGGGGTGGCATTTCTAACCATCCACTTTAGGCTCCGTAAGGGAGAAATATAGCGATGGGTTTAAGACCCTTTACAACATCAATTTATGCGTGTCTGCCATGCTTATCTGCTGTTCTCCAGTCTTGTTCGATTCTCGTAGGAGATTCTACCGCCGTCCTCAGGGGCTTCTGAAGGATAGGGATCCCCCATTGTTTCAGGAACGAGACGCCTTCTTCTGGCGAGGTGGCAACCTGGATAGTTCCGTCTTTTGAAATCAGTAGCTTGGTTGGGAATCCCCATCTGTATTTGATGTGCGCCTCTCGTAATGCTGCTGTAACCTCCGCAAACTTTCTCCGAGACTGCAGAGTGGCGGCTGAAAGATCTGGGAAGATTTGTATGTCTTCATATGGAGCCGGTAGTGTGCCTCTACGCCTTCCAACTGCCAAGACTTCCTCTTTTATCTTATGGAAGTGTATTCTTGCTAAGATGTCCCTGGGGGCTGACTCAGGGACAGAGCGTGCTTTTGGAATTCTGTGGGCTCTGTCGATTGCATACTCGATCTCGGGAAGGTCCGGGAGGAGCGTTTGGAGTAATTTGAGTATATATTGTGGAATGTCAGGGGGGGACACATTCTCCGGAACTCCCCTAAATTTGAGATTGTTTCTTCTAGATCGGTCTTCCAAATCTATGACCTCTCTCAAATATGCGACTTCTTCTTCCATACTACCCTGCGCATCTACCAACTCGTTGTGGGCTTTGGTAAATTCTCCCATTTTCCATTCAAGGTGGTCAGTTCTGGTAGCTAGGTGGTCGATGTTAGATTGTAATTGACCGAATAGGTTCTGTATATCTTTGGAAATGTCCTTTTGCAGCGAGATTAGAATATTCTTCAGAGCGTTTATAGTTAAGGGACTTTCAGAGTCGGGATAAGCTTGGAGGCTGTTGATAGGCTCTGTCTGCGGGGGAGTTTCTTGTGGATTGTTATTTTGGCTCTTTTTTGCTGCTGGTCCTTTTGGAGAGGGAGAGGCTGGTGGAAGGTCCTGAACGTTCCTTTTCCCTCCGCTTCCAGGGGAGGTGTTGGGATTGGCTAGGCTAGGCGAGAGAGATCCTGTGGAGGAGTAGGGAGACAGAGCCGCAGGGCGTTGGGTGTTGGGTATTTCTTCGGTTACGGGGATGTTTGAATGAGATGTGGCGGGTTTGTTTTTGTTGCTCTGTGTGCCAGGCGGGAAGTACTCTGAGAGTCTCCTGGGGGCCGTTGCTTTAATACGTCGCTTAACCATCCTGTATAGTTAATGCTTGGATATGCGCTGTGGATTAGTCGCTATTTGTTGTATAGTGTCCCCCCAGGTGGCGATTTTATGGAGGCGTTGGAAGGCGTAGTTGTTTGTTAAAAGTTCCTTTAGGAGCTCATTGATGTCGAGTGGTCTTGTTATGTGTCGCTATGGAGCCTCATGTGGCGGGTGGAGTTAGAACATAGGGTCCTGCTATTCCATCTCGAGTGCCTTAGGTAGCGCTCCTGTGGAGTTTCGAAGATTTGTTAAGTGTGGCTTTGCCTGATAAGAGTCCTTTCTTTTTAGAACTATCAGTATTTGCTGAGAGGAGAGTATTTAGGATTGAGGAGCCCGCTGGATCGCCCCGGGAATTTGATATTTGCGTCTGCGAGGCGCGCGATGTATTGCTTCCTTGGGTGTTGCGGAGGCTGGGACTTGCTGCCAAGGCTATTTTGTACTGCTGAGGAGGCTATATAGTGTTTTCTCGTCAGTACCCTTTGGCACAGGGACTATCTTTGGGAGTTGCTGACAGTTTCTGTATAGCAGTCTGGCTGTGTAGTTATTCAGCCGCAGATCACTTGGCAGTAAGATGGGGAGGTATTCTCCTTATAATTGACTGTGGGTCCCCCTTCTCAACACACTTAGGGGCCTCGTTGCTCTTTCACAGGGGGGGTTGAGGGGAAATTCTCAGCACCCCTTCACTCAGGGCTCTCATGGCTGCGGGTGTTAGCCTATGCAGGGCCTAAACCCTGAAGGCCTCAGCGTCCTTTATATGTCCCCCAGGCTTATATGACTGCCTGGAAGGGGGTGCAGGGGGGTCTGGGTCTTGCGGGGACTATGTCCCTCCATCGCGGGCCCCCTCCTTTTTCCCCGGCTGCCGCAGCTGAGCGGGCCTTGTCCTCCCCCCTCTCCACAGCGTCCTACCTCCCCTTGTGCTGGGATCGCCGGCCGCTGCCTGTCCGCTGTGTTTCCGTGCCCCGGGGGGTCCTCTTCTGCTGCCGCAGGGGCTCCCTTTCTCTCCTCCTCAGCCGCTTCTGCCTCCGATTCTCCCGGCGCTCACTTCCGGCTGACGCGGCCCCGGTACTTCAGCCCGCGGCTTCTTCAGGGCCTCCAGGCCGCACCGCACTCCGCGGCCGATTGGGTCCTGGGACGGCTCAAACCGCTCCTCCGGTCACTAGGGAGCTTGCTGTCTGCTTCCCGGGTCTCTCCCTTGGATCGCCTCGCTGGTAGGTGCCCAGAAGTAGAAATCTGCAGAGGAGCCCTGGTTCCTGCGACTTTCCCGCTGCTCGGCAAGCCACGCCCCCAGCATGTTCAACTTTTTATACATGTCGTTACAGACACGTCAATACCAAATATGTGGGGCTTTTAATTTTTTTTACCTTTTTTATGCTAATATGAGAAAAAGCACAAAAAAAGTTTTCACTTTTTTTTCCTTTTTTTTTTTGCACATTTTTATTAGCTTTTTTTTACACCATCTGTGTCCCTCTGAGGGACTTAAAGCACTGCACTGATGATCGATGTGATAAGGCATGGCAGGACTTCTGTCCTGCCATGCCTTATTGCTTATACAGCGATCCCAGGCACTGGCAACACAAGACGCCATGGCAACAGGCCGGGCTCTCTACGATCTATATAGATTGCGGCAGGGAAGGGGTTAACAGCAGGGGGAGGCTGGCTGCAGCGGGAGGCTGGCTATGAAGCACTTCAGCCAACCACAATCAGAGCTACCAGCAGCCGGGGATTTTAAATCCCCGGCTGCTGATAGATCAGAACTACAGAGTCGGGGACAGCGCCAGAAGTCGCGGCTGAGCTCCAGCAGCTGAAGGGAGGTGAGTATTGTTTTTTTAACATTTTTGCCGCAGATGGGGCAGATGTAGCAGCAGGGAATTCTTTTAACTAGCGGGGGTGAAGGAAACAGATGTGTTCTTCATGCCCGCGGGGGTCACAGCAGCTGTGGAGGGGTAAATGTTGTTGTTTTTTTTGTTTTGCACTAAAATGCTTCTTTTTCAGGGAAGGGCTTATATGTAAAGCCCTTCCCTGAAAAAGAAAGCAGGGGGCCTGCAGAGCATTGTTTTCAATGGCGCTGCCGGCAGCAGCCACGGCTCCATTGACAACAAGCACGCAGCTGTGTTAACGCGTGTTTTTGCTTGTACCTAGGTGCGAATGTATGTACGCACCTAAGTACACACAAAAACACGCTTGTGTGAACGCACCCTTAATGAAAATAAAATAAGTTTATATTTGTAAGCTTTTTCCCTATTATTATGGTGGAGGGGGGGGGGAAGCTGTGGAGTGGGGGGAGGGCCCAAACTGAACTCTTGCACCCGGGCCCACAAGCCTGTAGATACGCCCCTGCGTCCAAGCAAATGCGCGGGGGGCGATGGGAGAGAGAACTATCTCTCTCTCCCCTGCTCCCTCCCGCATTTGCTCAGACGAGTATGCAGATACTCAAGAAGAGCGATGCTCGCTCGAGTATCTGCCTTTACCGAGCATGCTCGCTCATCTCTATGTACAGAAAAGAGAAATTTAAAACAAAAAAAAAAAAAGTGTTAAAACCCCCCTATTGTTGTGCTTTCTCATATTGGCATAAAAATTAAAGAAAAATTAAAATCCCACATATTTGGCATCATCGTATGTGTAATGACGTGTACGATAAGTCGAACTGGCTTTTTTTATCATGTTTGGCAAAAAGTGTTTAAAAACCCCCCTAAAAAACGCTAATTTTTAGCATTTTGCCTCCCAAAAATGCAATAAAAGTGATCAAAAAAGCCCAAAATGGTACCGATAAAAAGTACAGCTTGTCTTGCAAAAAATAAGTCCTCACAGAGCTCCGTCAATAGAAAAATAAAAAAGTTATAGGGCTTTGAATGCAACAATTTAGTAAAAAAAAATGATTTCCAAATAAAGGGTTTTTTATTGCGGGAAAAATGGAATAACTTAAAAAAAAAAATAAGAATTTTGGTATCTTTGTAATCATAGCAAAAAAAATGTATTGTGTCATTTATGCCTCATGATTAACTCTGTAAAAAAAAATCTATGGCAGAATTGATGTGTTCTCTCCCTGCTATCCAAAAAAAAATTATAAAAGTTTTACAATATAGTCAATGTACCCAAAAATGGTACCAATAAAAACTACAGTTCGCAACCCAAAAAACAAGCCCTTATACGGCCGCGTCAATGGAAAAACAAATTTATGGCTTTTGAAAAATGGAGATGAAAATCCACCAAAAATCGTCCCCTTAGGGACATGGCTCAAAATACGCCATGTCCCTAAGGGGTTAAAAAAGGGTGAAAATACTAAGCATATATCTAGATCCTCATATGTACTCTGGATTCATAGATATCTACCCGGGTTACCTCAGACCACGTTTTTAGACATAAGAACTAGATGTACATTCTCCTTTGCACAATACGGCAAACAAGTGCATAGAAATGTATGAGGGCTTGCTACCCAATCCAAATTTATGGATATTTATCTGGATTTATATACAGGAGTTTTTTCCCTTCTATAGCTAAAATGTCAAGTTTGTATGCTTGTGTACCTGTACAAACATATTTATTAGGGCTGGAAGGTCAAATGAATCCACTGGCCTTCTGTCCTATTTTTTATCGGTGTGTTTCACTGTGTATTGGGTGAGGTTGCCACATGGTAATTCAAAAATTCCTACATAGGTGATAGTTCTAACAGGAGCAAGCCTACAAAGAACTATGTCCCAAGGGGTCAAATACAAATACTTCTCCCCCCTTATGGGAAGCAATGCCAATCTCCAGACATCGCTATCTGTATGAATAGGAGCCTTAAGGCTCATTTAGACGGGACGAATGTCGGGCAAACTATGCCCGACACTCGTCTCCGCATACATTAACTCCTGTACTGTTGAACATGAGCTAGTATTGCTGGCTCGCTCACAGAGCAGCCTGCAGGGGGGCAGGGAGGTTGCAGGAGATTTCACTCCTTGCTCTTCCCAGCCCCTGTACATTCGCTTAACATAGCGGCCGTTCAATACTGAATGGTCCCTATGTTATGTCAATGGAGAGGGGCTTGAGAGATCAAGGAATGAAATCTCTTGCAGCCTCCCCACTGTGAGCCGGACATTTTTATACAGTGGAACTAGATGTACATTCTCCTTTGCATAATACAGCAAACAAGTGCATAGAAATGTATGAGGGCTTGCTACCCAATCCGAATTTATGGATATTTATCTGGATTTATAACAGGAGTTTTTTCCCTTTTATAGCTAAAATGTCAAGTGTGTATGCTCGTGTACCTATACAAACACATTTATTAGGGCTGGAAGGTCAAATGAATCAACTGGCCTTCTGTTCTATTTTTTATTTGTGTTTCACTGTGTTTAGGGTGAGGTTGCCATATGGTAATTTAAATACAACCATCACCTATGTAGTTGGAATAACAGGATCAAGCCTACAAAGCTCTATGCCCCAAAGGGTCAAATACAAACACTTCTTCCTTTATGAGAACCAATGCGAATCTCCAGACATAGCTATCTTTATTAAAAGGTGACTGAGTCTGTATGAGACAGTGACAGAGAGTCAATAAGTCTCCTACCTTAAGGCCCATTTGGACAACGATTATCACTCAAAAGGTAGCTTTTGAGCAGTTATAATTGTTGCGAGTAAAGGTGCCCATCTTTAAGTTTTCTGCTGAGCGACTGTTTTAAGTTCGGCTAGAAAAAAGGCATTCAGCAGAACAGATGATCAGTCGGACCGCACGTTGTGCTTTGCCCAAGTACTGCTGAGAACAGCTGATTGCATTGTCTCAGCTGTTCTCAGCTGTCAGCCCCGCCAGCAGAGCAAAAGGAATTTATTTAGAGAACAGCTGGTAGTCCTCTGAATAAATTCAGCTCCCAGCAGTTTACACACTGCTAATTGGTACTAAAAGGCATTAGTACCAATTAGCAGATTATGCAAAATGATCGCTCAAAAGCCATGTTTTGAGCGATCATCTTTGTGTCTAAATGGGCCTTTTATAGAGACAGCAAGATAGTCTGTTTTCAAAAGTAACAGATAGCTAGATGCTTTGTTAAAAATATTAATAGAAGGAATTACAGTGAAGCCCCATTTACGTGGGACGACTGTCGGGCAAACTATGCCCGACACTCATTTCCACATGTACTCGCTCCTGTGCTGTTGCACAGGAGAGAATATCATTGGCTTGCAGAGGGGAGGCTGGAGATTTCACTCCTCTCTCCTCCTCCCCTCTCCATTCACTTAACACAGCGGCCGTTAAGTATTGAACAGCTGCTGTTTACACTGAACATTCATCGTTCAGGATTTTCTGCAGCTTAAACGATGATCAATCAGTGTAAACAGCAGCTGTTCAGTACTGAACGGCCACTGTGTTAGGTGAATGGAGAGGGGCGTGGGAGAGCGAGGAGCGAAATCTCCTCCAGCTGGTTGTAATAGCACAGGAGCGAGTACACAGGGACACGTGTCGGGCATCATTTGCCGGACAGTTGTCCCGTGTAAAAGGGGCTTTAGTTAGTGATTCTGTTCGAGACAGTGACAGAAAGTCAGTGAGTATTTACACAGATAGCTAGTTAGTAATAGAAACAGATACTTAGATGTCTGCTGGAAATAGTAATACAAGTCATCATCTGGTGTTCACAGTTATTATCAGTGCATACACCAAGTGCTGACATATAGTGAGTGTGTGAGACAGGCATTTAGTCAGTAAGTCTTGTATTATACAGATGTCTGGTTGAGTAAGTCGGTGAGTCTGTGTGAGACAGTGGCATTTAGATAGTAAAGGCCCATTTAGATAGGACAAATATTGGGCAAATGATCCCGACACTCGTCCCTGCGAATACTCGCTCAAGTGCTGCTGCATGGGAGCTAGTATTGCTGGCTCACAGCGGGGAGGCTGCAAGAGATTTCATTCCTCGATCTCTCCTGCCCCTCTCCATTGACATAACATAGGGGATGTTCAGTATTGAACGGCCTCTATGTTAAGTGAATGTACAGGGGCTGGCAAGAGCAAGGAGTGAAATCTCTTGCAGCCTTTCCGCCCCCCTTCTGGCCGCTCTGTGAACGAGCCAGCAATACTAGCTCACGTGAAACAGTACGGGAATGAGTGTATGCGGGGACGAGTGTCTGGCATAGTTTGCCCAACATTCGTCCCATCTAAATGAGCCTTAAAGGGGTTGTCCCGCGCCAAAATGTTTTTTTTTTTTTCAATAGCACCCCCGTTCGGCGTGAGACAAACACGATGCAGGGGTAAAAAAAACAAACCGTCCAGTACTTACCCAAATCCCCGCGCTCCGGCGACTTCTTACTTACCTTAGTAAGATGGCCGCCGGGATCTTCACCCACGATGCACCGCGGGTCTTCTCCGATGGTGCACCGTGGGCTCTGTGCGCTCCATTGCCAATTCCAGCCTCCTGATTGGCTGGAATCGGCACACGTGATGGGGCGGAGCTACAAGGAGCAGCTCTCCGGCACGAGCGGCCCCATTCGGAAGGGAGAAGACCGGACTGCGCAAGCGCGTCTAATCGGGCGATTAGACGCTGAAATTAGACGGCACCATGGAGACAGGGACGCTAGCAACGGAACAGGTAAGTGAATAACTTCTGTATGGCTCATAATTAATGCACAATGTACATTACAAAGTGCATTAATATGGCCATACAGAAGTGTATAACCCCACTTGCTTTCGCGGGACAACCCCTTTAAGGCTCCTAGTCATACAGATAGCTATGTTTGGAGATTGGCATTGGTTCCCATAAGGGGGGAGAAGTATTTGTATTTGACCCCTTGGGACATAGTTCTTTGTAGGCTTGCTCCTATTAGAACCATCACCTATGTAGGAATATTTGAATTACCATGTGGCAACCTCACCCAATACACAGTAAAACACACAAAAAACTTCTGGATATAAATCTGAATATCCATAAATTCGGATTGGTTAGCAAGCCCTCATATGTTTCTATGCACTTGTTCGCCATGTTATGCAAAGAGTATAATCTAGTTCCTCCGTATAAACACTTGGTCTGAGGTAACCCAGATAGATAAATAAATCCGGGGTACATACGAGGATATAGATATATGTATCAGTATGTTCGCCCTTTTTTAATCTTATAGTAAAAGTTATATATTACATTCTCAGTGATTTGAACTCTTAGTCCAAAATAATTTGTACAACCCATTAAAAACATGAATCATGAAAATACTTTGATGCTGGAAGGGCTATTGTCAGTATATGCTCTAGGCATGTTATGTTTTGCAATATACAAGATAAATACATATCCCTAAGGCTGGGTTCACACAGGGCAGAATTGCCGTGGAATTTCCGTGCAGACCTTCTGAACGGAAATTTCACCTGCAGTTTTAATCTCGGGTTTAAGCAGCAAAGTGGGCGAGATTTGCAAAAATCTCACCCACACGTTGCTGCCTATGCGTTGCTGCCAAGCCACGCTGAAACGGACATGTGGAGCGGAATTCAAAGTCGTGGCATGTCAATTGTATCGCCGTTTCCACTGACTGTTCTCTCCTCTCTACGGGGAGAGATGGCTACAGCAGAACACAGACATCGAAGCCACTTCAAAACCTGCACCGAACGGCGCGAGTTTTGAAGCGGCAACTCCGCTGCAAAATTTTAGCAGAATTTCTGTGCGCTCTATTTAGTCATTCCGCGAGATTTCTGCGAGAATTTCATCCCGTGTGAACCCAGCCTAACACACTTCCTTGTTATTTTTCCCCGGGAACTGGACATAGAAAGAGCCAGCAGACCCAACGACCCTTCTGACTTAGGGGTTGATCTAGGTATTCCCCCTGGATCTTGGTTGGAATATTTTCAGTTATGTAATTACATTAACATTCTCAGGCCTATATCTAACTTGGCAGCTAGGCTCACACGCTATCTTTTTAGTCGGAGGCTCCTACAGATGTATGGATTGTTACTGAACGGCCAGATAAAGGATTCTAGTCTTGGATGGGTCAGAGCTTGGGAGGAGGTGATCGGTAGGTCTTTTTCTGGAGACTAGAACTTAATTATAAAGTTATATTTCAGTGTAGGACCCCTGCTAAGTTGCATAAAATCTTCCCTTCAGTTTTAGATTTCTGCTAGAGGCGTTCTGCAGCCTCGGTATTGTGCTTCATATATGGTGGAACTGCTCACTTATAACTTCATTATGTCAAGAAATATCTATGTTATATAAAACCATATGTTACTGTGTTACACCCAACAGGGGATTAATCCTTAACACTTTTCTGTTGAGCCAAAGTGTAGGATTTCTTTTCCCCTGCCCCCCACTTCCCCATTTTTTTTCTTTTCTGTCTCATGTTAATTTGCCTAAATTATTGAAGCCGATTATCCAGGTAAAATACATGTGAGTCAATATTGTTTTAGTTATGCAAAGTTTATTGTATCATTTACCTAGGTACTGTGTATTATACAAACTTTCAACATCTTGAACCATAAAGACACATCCATTTTCATAGGAAACCATACAAAAATTAAAACATTACTGAGAAATGACTGGGTTTCCCAGCAAGAGAATCACCCTTAAGATTGTCATTCCCATCAAATTCTCTTATATTATTTTTCTCCATTTTTGACAATCGTAGACTTAAATAAAATGTACATTTTTTTTATAAAATGTATGCTTGTTTAAATTCTTTTATGACCCTGTACTTCAATTTACAAAACCCACATTTTTAGTAAACTGTTGGTTTCCACAAACGTGTACAC
This sequence comes from Eleutherodactylus coqui, assembly GCF_035609145.1. Classification (NCBI taxonomy): domain Eukaryota; kingdom Metazoa; phylum Chordata; class Amphibia; order Anura; family Eleutherodactylidae; genus Eleutherodactylus; species Eleutherodactylus coqui. The sequence goes on from NC_089847.1 coordinate 76,669,801, forward strand.
CTTTTCTATGGAATCCAGACCGATGTGACAGCTCCAGGCAGGCATATCTGCTGTGTAAACACAAGTTATATTGAAAAGGACCAAAAAAAGTTTTATTTGTTCTAGTTCTGGTCAGCATATGTTATGTGCAGTGCTCAAGATAAAGATGCAGTAAGGCTGGCCTTGGAACAAATTGACGTTATCAAGAGAATGTGTGAAGACTATGAGGAATTGGAGTTTGTTACTTCATCCCTAGGTGAGTCCTTAAGGCGAATCTATCATTTCAGATTACTTTATAAAATAAACTGTCAAGTGTTATACCATGAGAAGTAACTATTTTTTGCCATTATATGATTTGTAGCCTATATTTTTAGTAGGCCTTTCCCCTGAAGGCTATCTTTCTATTTGTCAGTTTTGCTGACTGTTATGTTGCCTCCCATATACTGGACACAGAAAGTATAGGGGATTCTACTCCCCCATCACTATCTCTCATATACAGGTAAGAAGCAGCAGCATGGAAGACATTATAGAGAAATACTGATCAGTGTATAGGTATTCCAATGAGGCAGTAAACCACTATTTAGTTGCAGCATCATCTCTCTCACTTGGCTCATGCTCCCTTCTGCCCATTTTCCTCTTCTTAGGCTGGCCTCACATGGGCAATAAAATCATGTGAGATTTGTGCATTTTGAGATGCACAAATATGAACCCCATTCTTTTGAGCAATGAGCAATGTTTTCATGCATGGCACCGCAACACGATGCTATGCGGGAAACAAATCACGTCATGTTCTGCCTGGCTGTGTGATCTCACATTGCAGCACCATTGTATTCAAAGGGGGTGGCGGCAGCAGCACCGGCCCCATTCAAAGCAATGGGAGAACTCTGACAGTCGCACGGAAGGATCCCTACCTTTCCCATGAAAACGCCTCGCATCCATGGGGATTTGACATGGTGGTGAGCGTGATATGGGGGCAGGATTCACGGTCCCATAACTCACTGGCCTGTGTGAAGTTAACCTTAGATTTCTATAGGCAACATGTAATCTGCTCCTTCAGTGAGCTGCAAGTCCATCTTGTCTTTAGCAGTTAATTCCATTAATTCTGGCCCAATCAGAGTATGTACCATTTATAACCACCCTCTTTTTCTTTTTATTACTGAGCCAGTTACTTACTCACATTCTCACCCAGACCAAGCATTCTCATTTTATATACTAACCTTTTATGTGGCACAGTATCGAATACTTTGGAAAAGTCCAGATACACAAATACAATGACTCTCCCCAGTCCAGTCTAAAATGTGCATCCTTATAGAAGCTGATCAGAATAGTTTGACAAAAGTGACCCCTCAAACACATGTTGATATGGAGTCATAAAGCATCTCCTAGAAACGTTTAAGACATTTTACCTATGATAGAAGTAAGGCCAAGTGTCCACGGGCAGACTGGAGCTGCGGGACACCCTCTCGGGAGAGCCGCATTTTAAGCTGCCCATAGGGAAGCATGAGTGTTTGCACTTCCTGGGTTAAGCCCCATTTACACCAGCAGATGATCACTCAAAGATTTCTGAAAGAGTTTGAGTGACAGCTTTGAGCGATTATTTTGCATAAAGTATTAAGTAGCTACTCAGCTACTAAAGTACCAATTAGGTGTGTAAATGAAGCCTTCACTGAATGCAATTATCTGGGCTCAGATACTTTGTTCTCCATGGGAAAACAATGCTATCAGCATTCCCCGTGGAGAGCTTCTGATAAAAGTGAATGGATTTTTAGGTTAGCTTGAATTTAAGGATCAGCTAACAGTGCCCGAAAAGCGGACGATAAGCTCATATTTACACGCACTGATTTTCGCTAAAACGATCGCCGATCAGCGATTTTTTTTTAGTGATCATCAGCTGGTGTAAATGGGCCTTTAGACTGGTGACACTGAAACATTTCCTATTTATTGTCTGTATTTTATTTCTGGGGACATTCTTCCAGTCAAAGTTGACTGGGACAATAGAGCTGATCAAACTTTGCCTTCCTAAAGTTTATTATTTTTGTAGCTCCCTGATAAAACGCCATTTGGAAAGACAAGTGGAAATTTATTACATTATGGTCACTATTTCCCAGGTGCCCCTCAACTTGCACCCCTGTTATTCTGTCATTCACAGAGGTGGCAGTTAAAGTCTATATATGTAGCTAAGCCCTTTCACAGAGAAGACTTTATATGAAATATTAATCAGTTATTGATTATTCCTAAAAACATAAAACATAGGGCACAGGATTTTGACGTGGAGCGTGTCACGGCAACCAGTCGGGGACACCTCCTCACGTCAACAAGACTAAAACGGACCTAAACATGTAACATATAACATCACTGAGACCAATCATCAGTTGGACAGCAAGAGATCCAACTGGTGATTGGTCTCAGTGATACGTTATATGTTACGTTATGTTCAGTTTTCTTCTTTTAAAGATGGTCACCGGTCCTTTCCCAATGATGCACCGCGGTTTTCTCCCATGGTGCACCGCGGGTCTTCTCCCATGGTGCACTGTGGATGTCTTGCGTTCCACTGCCAATTACAGCCACCTAATTGGCTGATCGGCGCCACGTGACGGAGGTGGAGCTACGATGACGCGGAGAAGACCAGCTCTCCGGCGCGAGCACGGAGCAGAAGACCGGACAGCGCAAGTGCGTCTAAAGAAGCCAGAAGCTGCAGAAATTAGTCGGAGCCATGGAGACGGGGACGCCAGCAACGGAGTGGGTAAGTGAATAACTTCTGTATGGCTCATATTTAATGCACGATGTATATTACAAAGTGCATTAATATGGCCATACAGAAGTGTATAACCCCACTTGATTTCACGGGACAACCCCTATAAGTGAGGGCAAAGTTTTACAAAATGCTTTATGACATGTTTAGTATGTCAACCATTTTTGTGGATGCGCATAGTTAAATGCTTAATCCAGTCCTCGTGAAAATGCTGAAGAACGGTGGGCGATACTTTTTCAAAGCACTATTGGATTCACCATTTTAGGTGAACCACATTGAGTATTTTTTCCATATATACCAGGGACGTTAAATGGCCCCAGAGATATAGGAGACGTAAAAGGAAAAAAATTTGTTTCTGAAATATAAGTTTAGTTTTGTTTTTCACCTTAATCAGGTATTGAAATTACCAAAAAGATTGGCTGTCTAATTGGATTAGAAGGAGGGCACATCATTGACAGCAGCCTGGCAGCCCTTAGGATGTTCTACGAGCTCGGAGCAAGATATATGACCCTAACTCACACGTGCAATACTCCATGGTAATGTATAAAAACATTTCTCTTACAATACAGTTTTATTTATTTTCCAATAGATTAGCCAAATACGAAAATATAGCCATATACTTTTCAGATAGCAGAAGCAAAAGAAAGAGACAATATTCTTTTCTGTGCCAATTGTGAGGGCTCAGCGTTAGGACAGGTAGCAATCTGGGCGTAAACAGTCAGAGACAGTGACACTCTGGATAAAGTTCGTAGTCCAGGCTTCGCCTGGGTTTATTTCAGCACAAAACAAAGCAAAAACAGGCCTTAACATCAGGCCAACATAGAGTAACTCCTGCTCGTCTGAGCACTTACTAGACATAGACCGACCCTGTCTACTCACTTGCAAAAACAACCGCTTGCTGCGCACAGCCAGCCTGGCTCTCAGACCTGCAGAGGTCTCAGCACACCTTCCTAGGACAGGCAAGTCCAGGCTTTATAAGGCCTGGTACCAGCCTCCCCTGGTACGTGGGAGTGGTCATCCCACCCTTCACTTTTGACCACTCTAGGAAAAGCCGGCCCGGATTATGCGGCTTGGAGCCACTTACAAACTACAACGTGTCAGTAACTTAATGTTACTGACACACAACTGCCGGCTTCCTCCACGGAGCCCAGGCTGCTCGGTGGCATGTATCTGCCCACGTGCTCCCTAAAACCTCATAGGAGAGCATTCTAGGCGAAATATATCTGCCCTTCAGTACTTTGCCCGTCACAGTCTCACATACCCTCCCCCTCTGTTCGAGCCTGTGGGGTCGGACACCTTTAGCTGCCATACAATACGTCCTAGACAAGGCATCGGCATTGCCCTGTAGCTTTCCTGCCCTGTGTTCGACAGAGAAACTGAAGTTTTGAAGTGTCAGGAACCACCTAGTGACTCTGGCGTTTCTTTCTTTTGCTTGTGACATCCAGGTTAAGGGAGAGTGGTCTGTGATCAGCCTGAAGTGCCGACCTAGAAGGTAGTATTTTAGGGATTCGAGGGCCCACTTGATGGCTAGGCACTCCCGTTCAACAATACTGTAATTTTTTTCGGGTGGCGTAAGCTTCCTGCTCAGATAAATTACGGGATGTTCCTCTCCCTCTACTTCTTGGGACAGAACTGCTCCCAGTCCCATATTGGACGCGTCTGTCTGAACAATAAATTCCCTTTTAAAATTGGGTGTGACCTACACTGGACGTCTACAGAGTGCCCGTTTTAACTCCTGGAACGCTTTTTCTGCGTCAGGGTTCCACTTGACTATGACTGACTTATTGTTCTTGGTCAAGTCTGTTAAGGGCGCTGCTATGCTAGCAAAGTGAGGCTCTACTATTTATTTATTATTTTCTTTGATTTCTTTACTTAGGTTAGGTATCGTAGCACTCTGATACTATATTAGGGATAGTACCTTATTTGAGGCAGCAACTTTATTATCTAAGCTTGAATAAGCTCTGACATTTGATGCATATGAGCTTAGTTGCTAGCTTTCTCTTGACTTTATCTAGGCACTACCAGACACTATCCATCTGGAAGGCCATTTCTGCTATCACTATCTCTTCTTATAGTGCAATACAACATCAGAAGGAGATTTATATCACTTATGTATTGCAGTAAGAGAGTGCTCCAAACGCCCGAGATACCTTACCAGTAAGGCGACAGGGGCATTTATTCCCTATGCTCAGATCCAAATTCGGGCAACATCTATCTGCCCCCAATGAATGACTGGCAATTAGCTTTCTCCTTTTTGCCTATATATATTTTGGGCAATAATATTTAGCTCCTGATGAACTACTGGTAACCACAGTAGGGAAACGCGTCTAGCTGAAAAATTGAGCTGAAAAAATACTGCTAAAAATCTTGCTGCTCCATCTTTTTACATCTGTTGTCAGTCTATCTTTGACAATTGACGCCCATTTATTGACGCATATTTAGGACCAGATATTCAGGTCCTTGCGCACATTTATATCTAATACTCTGGGCCATTATATGTCATTATAGACCCAGTCATAATATTGTCCGCACTGGATCACAATCAGGATCAGGTCATTTGCCCATTGAGTCTTTAAATCCCTGACCTACCCTGTTGTACATCCAACCTGTCCCTGAGTCTTTACGTTTTTTGTTTGTCTGTTAGCCCATGTCTTAATCTTACGGAGTTTTGAATAAAAGTTATATTTTAGTTTGTCTATTTCTGTGAAGGGCTTCAAATTCTACTACATAGACATTTCTGCCCCTGTGATTCTCCGCTTTTCTAAGGGAGTTCTGTACTGCCTGTACCTTAGGTAGATGGCTGTCCCAGTCTTCGCTAAAGATGATGATATCATCTAAATACGCTGACGCATACTGACGATGGGGTTTGAGTATGACATCCATCAATCTTTGGAAGGTCGCTGGAGCTCCATGCAAACGAAAGGGTAGGCAGATGTACTGAAACAGCCCGTCGGTTGTGGCAAACGCAGTCTTTTCTTTCGCCCTTTCTGTAAGGGGAACCTGCCAGTAACCTTTAGTAAGGTTGAGTGTGGAAAAGTATCTGGCATGACCCAGTCTCTCAATTAACTCGTCCACTCTCGGCATTGGGTATACGTCAAATTTTGACACGTCATTTAGCTTCCGGAAGTCATTATAGAAGCGCACAGAGTCATCATGTTTTGGTATCAGCACGATAGGGCTGGACCATTCACTTTTCGATTCTTCAAATTATCCCGAGGTCTAGCATTTTCTTGACCTCCTCATAAATGGCTCGTCTGCGGGCTTCTGGAACCCTGTACAGTTTCTAATGAACCTTTACCCATGGCTCAGTTACAATATTGTGTTTTATGACACCAGTATGTCCTGGTATATCGGAGAACACGTCCGAATTACGTTGGATCAATTCCCTAGACTCTTGCTGTTGGGATTTAGACAGGGACCCTGATACACACACCTCTGGGACCCCGCCATGGCCCGTGTTCACTGCAGTCAGGGTTTCTCTGTCCTTCCATGGCTTAATTAGATTTACATGGTACAACTGTTCTGGCTTCCGCCTCCCCGGCTGGTACACCTTATAGTTTACCTCTCCGACTTTCTCGATTATTTCATAGGGCCCTTGCCATTTCGCTAGGAATTTACTTTCTAGGGTGGGCACCAACACTAGTACCCGATCCCCAGGGTTGAAGCTTCTCACCTTGACGGACCTGTTATATACCCGGCTTTGGGCTTCTTGAGCCTGCTGTAAATGGTCTCTCACAATGGGCATGACCGCCGCAATTCAATCTTGCATGAGGGAGATGTGTTCAATAACACTCTTCTAGGCGGTGGATTCGTGCTCCCAGGTCTCCTTGGCTATATCAAGGAGCCCCCGTGGATGTCTACCATAAACTAACTCAAAGGGAGAGAACCCAGTGGAGGATTGTGGGACTTCACGGATTGAAAACATTAAATATGGCAGCAGACAGTCACAATCCTTCCCATCCCTATTGACTACCCTTTTTAGCATGCTTTTTAGGGTCTTATTGAATCTCTCAACAAGACCATCTGTCTGTGGGTGGTACACAGATATCCGTAAGTGCTTAAAAGGGTTGTCCCGCGCCGAAACGGGTTTTTTTTTTTCAACCCCCCCCCGTTCGCCGCGAGACAACCCCGATGCAGGGGTTAAAAAAACACCGGAGAGCGCTTACCTGAATTCCCGCACTCCGGTGACTTCTTACTTACCTGATGAAGATGGCCGCGGGGATCTTCTCACTCGGTGGACCGCAGGGCTTCTGTGCGGTCCATTGCCGATTTCAGCCTCCTGATTGGCTGGAATCGGCATGTGACGGGGCGGAGCTACACGGAGCCGGCATCCAGCACGAGCAGTCCCATTGAAAAAAGAAGACCGGGACTGCGCAAGCGCGGCTAATTTGGCCATTAGACGGCGAAAATTAGTCGGCTCCATGGAAACGAGGACGCTAGCAACGGAGCAGGTAAGTAAAAAACTTTTTATAACTTCTGTATGGCTCATAATTAATGCACAATGTACATTACAAAGTGCATTAATATGGCCATACAGAAGTGTATAGACCCACTTGCTGCCGCGGGACAACCCCTTTAATATTCAGCAGCTTACCCATTTCCTCATGACCTTTGACATAAAGGGGGTTCCTTGGTCCGTCAGGATCTCTTTTGGTATACCCGTACGGGAGAACATATGAAGTAGTACCTTGGCAATACCTTTTGATGAAGTATTGCGCAAAGGAACTGCTTCGGGGTAGCGTGTGGCGTAATCTACAACCACTAATATATGTTGGTGACCCCGGGCAGACCTTACCAAGGTATCGACTAGATCCATAGCGATCCGCTCAACCGGCACCTCTATATTGATCAGGGGCACGAAGGGACTCTGGTAATGGGGCATAGGAGCTGTTATTTGACACTCCGGACATGACTCACAGTAATGTTTCACATCACCATGTACCCCGTGCCATAAAAACCGCTGAAGGACGCGGTCCCTAGTTTTTTCGCTCCTGAGATGACCTCCTAGCACATGCTTGTGTGCCAGGTCTAAGACCATCCTACGATAAGACTGAGGTACCACAAGCTGTTCTACCACCTCCCCATGGACCTTGTCAACCTGATACAACAATTCTTGATTGACTGCCAGGTGTGGGAACACTGCCTCAGCCCCTGGGAATTGAGGCTCCCCATTTATCACTAACATTTTCCCTGGCTTTTACTAAGGTGGGGTCTCGGAGCTGCTCAGTTCCGAAATTGGAACGTGAGACCTCTAAGTCAGGCATGGCAACCACTTCGTCCTGCACCTCTGTCTCACCTGCCAGTACTATTAAGGGAAAGTTATCCCCATTCTCTTGGGTCACCCCCTACTGCCGGAACCGTACTCTCAGGGTCAAACGGTTCGAGACATACATCATACATATTTGCATCATCATGAACCTTACTTGTAGATGACCCTTGGCTTCGCCACAAGTCCCAAAATAGCGGAAAGTCCCTCCCGAGGATCACAGTGTGCATTAAGGACCTTACGACGCCCACCTCATGAGTGGCAAGTCCACACGGAGTCTCAAGTCTTACAGGGGCAATAGGATACTCCTTGGTGTACCCATACACACACACACACACACAAACGCCCATGCGACAGCCGGTGACGATGGTGGGATCAACCAAGCTGGAGTGCACCAGCATAACCAAGCTCCCCGAGTCCAGTAGAGCTGTCACCGCAAAGTCGTTCACCTTTATGTAGCATAAGGGGCGATCAGTCTCTGACACCGTTTCTACAGAGCATACTGGCCGTGTGAACATCGACCTCCGCCAGGCAGAGTCACAGTCCATTAGCTCCACGGTGAGGGGACAATTGGCAGCAATATGCCCAGGCTCATGACAGCACCAACACAGTATGGGGGCCCGGTCTCCTTGGGGTTCTACCCGGGACCAGACTGTCCATTTAAGACTCCTCTTCTGTCCCAAACGATCCCCCTCTGAGCCGCCTCCCTTTGGGACACTTTTGACACCCCTTACATACGGAACAGTCTTACCAGGTGCTCCGGTCGACTTGCTGTTCCCGGGGTTGGAGCGTCCAGGAGGCACGGCTTGCAATAAGTCCTCCGTGGCTTTATACCTCTCGACGAGGCTCACGAGTTGTTCCACGTCCTGGGGGCCCCTTTGTCCCACCCAGCGTTGGATTGTGGGGGGCAACGAGCGGATAAATTTGTCCAGAACCACTTTTTCCACGATCTTTGCCGGGGTCGACTCCTCCGGTTGCAGCCACTTTCTCACCAGGTGGAACAGGTCGTACATCTGGGAGCGAGCTGGCAGGTTGTCGGTGAAAGTCCAGGCGTGTACGCGTCGGGCCCGCACATTGGTGTCCACGCCCAAGCGTGCCAGGATCTCACCCTTAAGTTTAGTATAGTCCTTGGCATCCTGCTCACCGAGGTCAAAATAGGCCTTTTGGGGTTCCCCCATCAGGAAAGGTGCCACTACCTCAGCCCACTGAGGCAGCGGTAACTTCTCCCTCTCAGCCACTCTTTCAAAGACAGCGAGATAGGCCTCAACGTCATCTGTGGGCGTCATCTTTTGTAAAGATGCCTGTACCGCGGTACAGGCGGGGGGAAGCGCACCAGACTACCTCTGCACACTTTGCGCCACCGCCAGGACTTGCTTTTGCAGCTGCTGGTTAACCCATTGTTGCTCCTGCAGGGCTAAACTGTTGGCTTCCACCAGGAGAGCATTAGTTTCGGCCTGAGCTCTCATGGCCTCCTCATGGACCTTTTGCTGGGTCGCCGTCATCAGCTGGAGGCTGGAGTTCGCCTGAATTAACTGCTTCATTAGCTCCTCCATCTTGGCCATGTCTAATTGCTGCACCGTTGCAGCTTTCACCCAGGACATGGGGGTTATAGCACTCTCCAGTCAATCTTTCTTGGGCGGTTGCCCTTAGCAACGGTTCTCCAGTTGCTGCAGCAAAATGGCCATTAATTGGTGTATGTCTCTTTAAGACCGTTGCCCGCATCCAAACACCATATGTGAGGGCTCAGCATTAGGACAGGTAGCAATCTGAGCGTAAACAGTCAGAGACAGTGACACTCTGGATAAAGTTCGTAGTCCAGGCTTCGCCTGGGTTTATTTCAGCACAAAACAAAGCAAAAACAGGCCTTAACATCAGGCCAACATAAAGTAACTCCTGCTCGTCTGAGCACTGACTAGACATAGACCGACCCTGTCTACTTACTTGCAAAAACAACTGCTTGCTGCGCACAGCCAGCCTGGCTCTCAGACCTGCAGAGGTCTCAGCACACCTTCCTAGGACCGGCAGGTCCAGGCTTTATAAGGCCTGGTACCAGCCTCACCTGGTACGTGGGAGTGGCCATACCACCCTTCACTTTGACCACTCCAGGAAAAGCCGGCCCGGATTATGCGGCTTGGAGCCACTTACAAACTACAACGTGTCAGTAACTTAATGTTACTGACACACAACTGCCGGCTTCCTCCACTGAGCCCAGGCTGCTCGGTGGCATGTATCTGCCCACGTGCTCCCTAAAACCTCATAGGAGAGCATCCTAGGCGAAATATATCTGCCCTCAAGTACTTTGCCCGTCACAGTCTCACACAATGTAAATGTATTTCAGAAAAATATCAGCATTTTAGTACTTTGTAATGTATTCCGTTTTACAATTACGGAATGAATAGGATGGAGGAGCAGATATAGTCAACTGCAAATTTGTTGCTTTGCTCCCCACACATACAAGTCCAGTAGTGTATAAAGGGTGAAAAGAAAAACACTGGACTGTTCTGGCACAGTTTTATATTCCATTTTAACCCACTCTTGTTCAGGAACTATGTAGCTCCTGAATACTACTAAGTGAGGATGTGACAGTATAATACAGCGCGGCATTCCCCTTCTGCTGTTCCACTGTTTAGGATTGGTTATGGGAGAAAACAGCCTGAATTGCAATGCAGAAAGTATCTGTTCTGGGCCAAAGCAGGGGCATTGCTAGGGTTTTAAAAGATCAGGGGCACGAGCCCCAAGACATATATTGCACCCTAGGAGTATAACATTTACTTTTGTTACTTCTATTTGTGTTTGCTATGGAGAATGGTAGGGCTCAAAGCCTCTGGCTCCTTGCTCTTGCATAGTTATCAAGTGTTTCAGAGAAGAGGCACTTGCCTAGGGATCCGGGTGCTGGGCAGAGGTCCAGGGTAGTTGCCCCGGATTTCCAGTGCTAGCGACACCCTTGGGCCAAAAACAGTGTGAGAGTACACTAGGTGCATGGGTGGCATATATTTATATTCCACAACACTTCTGCTTGTTTGACAACCTGATTGGTTGTTTGGGTTGGCTTATTCACAATTCCAGCATCCTGATTGGTTGTTTGGGTTGGCTGATTCACAGGGATTGGTTGTTTGGGTTCAATCAAGCAGAAGTGTTGTGGAATATAAATTTATGCACATGGGTGTTGTGCTACTTCCATTGGACATTGCTAAGAGATACTGCTTCAGCCAAACAATCAAGTATGTCAGCTATGGCCCAGTTGTTAGAGTATAGTATTGCAGTTCAGCAGAGCCACAGAAGAAAGTTCAGACCTGAGAGAAGTTAAATTCAGCATTGTGTGGTTGTTAGGCAAGTGATTGGCCCCCGCTGTTGCACTGATGACTAACCAGAACTGTGTGCAAGTTTATCCACTGTAGCTCGGAGGTGTAAAACAAAACTGAAAAAGCAACAAAAGGGGATAACCACACTGCGACTGAAACCTTGTTGCTGTTCGTGTGATATGCCTCTCCGGATGGCGAACAAACATCTGTTAATTAAAGGGGTTGTCTCGCGGCAGCAAGTGGGGTTATACACTTCTGTATGGCCATATTAATGCACTTTGTAATATACATCGTGCATTAAATATGAGCCATACAGAAGTTATTCACTTACCTGCTCCGTTGCTGGCGTCCCCGTCTCCATGGCTCCGTCTAATTTCGCTGTCTTCTAGCTTTTTTAGACACGCTTGCGCTGTGCGGTCTTCTCCCCTTCTGCTCGGTCCAGGCACGAGCGGCGTTCTGGCTCCACCCCCTTCTACGCGTCATCGCGTAGCTCCGCCCCGTCACGTGTGCCGATTCCAGCCAATCAGGAGCCTGGAATCGGCAATGGAACGCACAGAGCCCATGGTGCACCATGGGAGAACACCCGCGGTGCACCATGGGAGAAAACCGGAGTGCATCCCTGGGAAAGGACCGGCGGCCATCTTAGGGAGAAGATTTTTTAAAGTCCTTATTTCGTCGGATCGGTAAGTAGCAAGCCGTTTAAAAACCGCTTTACTTTGCTATTTTATGCCAGGGGGGTGACAGGGGGAATGGGGTAAGGTAAAATTTTTAGGTTTTCCACGAGACAACCCCTTTAAACTGCGTATTTCTGCGCCTGTCTGGCTTTTAGGCCAGGTTGCTGCAAGTGTCCGAGGCCTGCCTCCTGTTGCGTGTTCCTGCACTACAGTAAAGAGGTCAGTTGCCAGCATCCTATTATCATGGACTTCTGGAGAAACCCATTGCAGTAACCTAGTGTTTCTCAACTTCAGTCCTGAGGGACCCCCAATAGGTCATGTTTTCAAGATTCTCAGTATTGCACATGTGATGTAATGATTAGTGCCTCAGACATTGCCACAGGTGTTCTCACTATGAGATATCCTGAAAACATGACCTGTTGGGGGTTACTTCTATTTGTGTTTGCTATGGAGAATGGTAGGGCTGAGAGCCTCTGGCTCCTTGCTCTGGCATAGTTATCAACTGTTTCAGAGAAGAGGCACTTGCCCAGGGACCTTGGTGCTGGGCTAGAAGTCCAGGGTAGTTGCCCCGGATCCTGAAAACGTGACCTGTTGGGGAGTTACTTCTATTTGATAGGGGTCCCTGAGAAATGGAGTTGAGAAACACTGCAGTATCCCACAAGTTGCCGATGATGTGTCCAGTGCTTTATAAGCGTACCTGGATGCTGTCTTTCTGCCTGCAGCAGATATGCAGAGGGCAGCTTTCCTGGCAAGGATGTGTAGTGGCCCAGAGTCAGGGCCCCCCACAGCACCCATTTAGCTACCACATGTAGAATGTTTATGTATGTCTGTACTATTAATTGTGATTGAGTTATGTGTATTGGCCTAACCAGGTCACCGGCAGGTCATTGTCTAGTGTTAGTGTCAACTAACCTGTGTAGGTCTGTGTCCAGTTCACCCTAACCTGATTTGTGTTTTGTCAGTCATCTGTCTACCTCCGGATTGGTTAGGAGGCGTTTGGTTAGGCAGAAGCCTAAATCAGAGGGAGAATGTTGAAAAGAAAAAAGTAGAAAGAAAGGAGAGGGGAAGAGTCAAGTAGAGTTTAGGCTCAGATCAGCCAGTCTGAGCTAAGCGCCGGGCAACCTCGGCCTAACCTAGGCCGAGTCCCCTCCCGCTAAGGCTAGGATCAAGTTATGGAGCCAGCCATCGGAGAGTCTTTTTCCTCCATGCTTAAGTGAGAACCTAAAACAGGGCAGACCCCGCGGAATCTGGATGGAGAGCAGCCTTTTTAACTGTGAGTTACCTCATCCCTGCAAGAGCAGAAATTAATGAAACCACAGAAGAGCCCCCTCCATTCCTCCACAAGTAACCTTTGAGGTCATAAGCTCATATCTTAGCTTGGTAGCTTTATCCCTCAAGACAGTTGAGGAAGATTGTACTACATTCTGAGTGACTGAAGTTGTGGAAACAGTTAATAAGTACTAAAAGGGCTAACTGTGTGCTGTATCTTCAAACTGCCAGCTTTGAGTAAACTGTGTGCTTTCGGTTTACTACTACCTATACTGACTAGTCTCTATTTCAATGCTACATTACATTGAAAGGCACTGGTGTCACATGACATCTACACCATTGTTATGCCCTTGGTGTAATCAGCCTGCTGCACGAGCCATCGTTCTGGGTAGAGTAGCCACCACTGTGACACAAACTTAAGTTAGAGTACCCGCTCAAACTACTCCAGATAACTCCAGCCTGCTGCAGATGTAAAGCAACACTGTGACGATTGAACCCAAGTCAAACTTAAAGGTTTTTTTTAGCTTTTCAGAGCTATCAATAGCTAATCAGCATCTGTTTCGTGGGCCACTGTTTCAGTATATGGAGCAAAAAGCAGATAGCTCTGTATATTCTACAGCTGCTTGGCATGGTATTGCAAGCACAGTTCCCATTCACTTCTGAATAGTATGGCCCAAAAGGCTGGGAATAAGGCACAACCCGTTAATAGACTTGCACATACACAAATGTTATCATTAAAATTTCTCAGACTTAAAATGTGCCAGATTAATCACAGTAGCATTGCTAAATAGTACATCTGTGTAAATTTAAGACTGTTTAGTCTAAGTTTAGACCACCTATTGGTTGGCTTAGTTTATGCCACAAATTGCGCCACAAATTTTGGGGTAATTTAGACCATGACTCCTTTTTGACAATTTGGAAAAACTGTCCGAAAGGGTCTAAAAAAACATAAGAAATGTGGCGCAAAGCATGTAAAACAGTTTTCTGGCATAATTTGCATAGTGAATAGTAAAAAGCCCCTTTGTTTCTTATCATCGATTGGCTACAACATAAGAACCATTTTGAGCACCATTGCTGCCAAAGAGAAATGGAAAAGCAAGACTCCAGTGGGCAGAAGAGTACAAAAATTGGATCACTGAGCGGTGGAAAAATTACTGACTGGTCAGATGAATCCAGATTTCTGTTGCATCATGCTGATGGGAGGGTCAGATTTTAGCGCAAGCAGTATGAAATCGATGTATGCTTCCTTTTAACATGTAAATATCTTCATCTAATTTGCATCAACTGCTGTCTGCATGGAGTCAATATACGTGCAGAAAAAATTAAATAACTCGTGGAATCTATGCCATGATGACAAATTGCTGCAGTTCTGAAGGCCAAAAGAACTCAATGTGTTACTAGATGTGAGTCTCTAATAAAGTGGCCATTCAGCTGAAAGGAAAGGTGCGTTATTTGGCTTTGGAGCGCATATTTTGCTGGAATAATTTTTGGTTACCGTGTTGCATTAGCAAGCCCCTAAATAACAGTACAGTTCACCACCCAAAAAAGTGGCTCGTATTTTGGAAACTAGAGCCTTTAAGGAATTCATCAAATGGTGTCGTGTCTTGCTCCCAGATGTGTTTGAAAAACATTGCAATTTAACCTTTTTATGGTCAGATGTTAACTACCAAAGACATAGGTTTAGCCCCAGAGTGGGGCCTAATACTGAACCCTGTTGCACCACGCTAGCGACTGTGGTCCAATCAGAGTACGAACCATTTATTACCACCCTCTGCTTTCTATCATTGAGCCAATTTTTTACCCACTTACACACGTTTTCGCCCAGTCCGAGCTGCCTCATTTTGTATATTAGCCTATTATGTGGCACTGTCAAATGCTTTAGAGAAGTCCAGATATACGAGATCAATAGACTCTCCCAGGTCCAGCTTAGAGCTTACTTCATCGTAGAAACTGATCAGATTTGTCTGACATGAGCGACCCTTCATGAATCCATGCTGGTGAGGAGTTTGTTACCATGCAGGGCGGCGCTGGGTCCCACGGCTGGCGCGTGGCGCTCCGATGCCGGCTCCGGCGTCCCGGAGCTCTGCTGTCGGGGCTCTCCCGGCGGCGTGGAGCAGCCAGCGTGCAGCGGCGTGGCCGTGTCCGCCCGTAGGGTGCCGTCCGCTCTCCTCCACCTTCCATATGCAACAGTGGGAGAGTCGGCTCCTCCCACTCTCCGCCCCTGGGCGGAGGCTTTAAGTTAAAAGGCTGGCAGTGACCTGAGCTCACTGCCAGTTATTGGTTCTGCTAGCCTCTAGTCAGGTCTGTCTCAGTCTGCTCTAGTTGCTCGTCAGTATCCTGTCAGTTTGCCTGTGAGCGCCATCTCCAGCCTTACTCTGCTTTGTAAGTTTTGTTGGTCTGTTCCACCTGCCTCTTCTGTCGGCACTCTGTCCCCTGTTAGTAGTTCCATCTAGGTAGCCGCCAGGTCCCTAGCCAGCGCAGGGACCGCTGCCCAGTTGTCCGCCTGGGGTTAGCCAGGGCCGAGGCAAGTAGGCAGGGACAGTGGGGTGCGGGAAGATCAGGGCACCCCACCTGGCGCTCGGGGGGCAGAGTGCCGTAACATAATAACTGGCCCTTAAAACCTGTTTGTCATGGAGGCGATCAGTTCCCTCACGAACCAGCTGCAGGCCCTGGTGCCTGTGATCCAGGATTTATCCGCCCGCATGGTGGCCCAGGAGCAGCGGGGGGTGTCGCAGGGGTCGGACGCCTCAACCAGCCCCGAACCCAAGTGCCCTCTTCCTGAGGTGTTTTCTGGGGAGAGGAACAAGTCTTTTGTTTTCCAACAGGCGTGTCGCCTGTTTTTTCGGATGCGTCCCCGTTCTTCCGGGTCGGAGGCTCAGAGGGTCGGGCTGATAATGTCCCTGCTGCGGGGCTCTGCCCAGACATGGGCCTTTTCCATCCCCGAGGGTTCCTCCTGCCTGCAGTCTGTGGACTCCTTTTTTCAGGAACTCGGGGGTATCTTCGACGAACCGGACCGAGCGGGGTTGGCGGTTTCGCGGTTGTTGGCGCTGCAGCAGGGGTCGTCTTGTGTGGAGGATTATTGCTCCAACTTCAGACGCTATGCGGGGGATACGACATGGAACGATAGCGCGCTGAAAGACGTTTTTCTGCAGGGCCTCTCGGACGCAGTTAAAGACCTGTTAATTTCCCATCCCGTTCCCGGGTCCTTAAGGGAGGCTATGGAGCTAGCGGTGAAGGCAGATAGGAGGCTCAGGTCTAGGAAGCAGGACAGGCAGACCCGTAGAGTCAGGGAGGTCGGTTGCTCTGGTCCCTCTTCCTCCTTATCAGTCCCTGTGCCCGAGCTGATGGAGGTGGATCCGCTGGACCCCAAAGAGCGATGCCGGATCCATTTGTTGCATCGTCTCTGCCTCTACTGCGGGAAAGCTGGACATCGGGTGGTAACCTGCCCACTGAGGTCTCAACGCTCGCAGCTGGAACTGGCGGAAAACTGCGAGTCCTAGGCGATTGCAGGGAGGATCGCCTAGGACTTCAGGTACTTCCTAAACTTTTGGTACCGTGTCATGTTAGATTCCGGGATTTTTCCCGATCAGGGCGGGCGTTTATTGATTCCGGAGCAGCCGCCAACTTGATAAGTCTGTGTTTTGTCCGTTCTCTGATGGCGGAATTTGTGGCGCTGAAGACGCCAATTCATTTTACCAGTATTGATGGTACCCCCCTCTCTACAGGCCTGGTACGATGGAGGACCCCAAGATTACAGTTCACGGTGGGGATCCTCCACTCGGAAGAACTGTCTTTCGTGGTTATGGAAAAAATGTCGGTTGATGTGGTGCTTGGTATGCCCTGGTTGGCACTGCACAATCCCCAATTTGATTGGTCCACCGGGAATTGACTAATTGGGGATCATCCTGTCATAATCACCGGTCTACCATAGCTGTGTGCTCCGCAGATACGGTGCTCATTCCGGAGTATTTGTCAGACTTTCAGGATGTATTCTCCAAAAAACTGTCTAAGGCTCTGCCTCCTCATAGGGAGTGGGACTGTGGTATTGATCTGATTCCCGACAGTCCCATCCCTAAGGGAGCCATTTTCAATTTGTCAGGCCGTGAGCATGAAGCCCTCAAGTCCTATGTCTCGGAGGCTCTGGCCAACCGACATATCCGGCTGTCCAGGTCCCCTGCCGGGGCTGGTCTCTTCTTTGTAGAGAAGAAGGACGGGACACTAAGGCCTTGTGTGGATTATCGGGTCTTGAATAAAATCACTGTGAAGAACCAGTGCTCCTTGCCCCTAATTCCTGACTTGTTGAATCAGGTGGTAGGGGCCCACTGATTCTCCAAACTGGACTTGCGGGGGGCTTACAATTTAATTCGCATTAGAGAGGGAGATGAATGGAAGACGGCGTTCAACACCCCGTTAGGACATTTTGAATGTCTGGTCATGCCTTTTGGACTTTGTAATGCCCCCGCTGTGTTTCAGGGTTTTATGAACGCGGTCTTCCACGACTTCCTGGGGGTATTTCTGGTCATCTATCTTGACGACATTCTGGTGTACTCGCCTGACTGGGACTCACATGTGCAGCACCTGAGGTTGGTCCTGACCCGTTTGCACGAGTATCAACTTTTTGTCAAGTTAGAGAAATGTACATTTGGTTCTAAACAAGTATCCTTCCTTGGTTATGTAATCTCACCCACGGAGATTCAGATGGAGTCTGATAAAGTAGCAGCAATCTCCCAATGGATCAGACCAGACAACCTCAAGGCTCTCCAGCGGTTCTTAGGTTTTGCAAATTTTTACCGCAAATTCATTAGGAATTACTCAGTTATTGCTCAACCTCTGACCGACCTGACTAAGAAGGGGGCCAACTTGGGTAAGTGGTCGCCTGCAGCCCTTGAGGCCTTTAGCCGTCTAAAAAAGGCATTCACGACTGCCCCGGTGCTAATACAGCCGGACGCACAACTACCCTTTTTTATTGAGGTAGACGCGTCTGAAGTGGGGACAGGAGCAGTATTGTCGCAGGAAGTCAGTGGGAGGTCTGGGTATAGCCCATGTGTGTTCTTTTCGCGGAAGTTCAATTCAGCAGAGCGCAACTACGACGTGGGTAACCGCGAATTATTGGCTATCAAATGGGCTCTGGAAGAGTGGCGACACCATCTTGAGGGTGCTAGACACCCAACTACCGTATATACTGATCACAAGAATCTGGTATATCTCGCCAATGCTAAAAGACTCACAGCTCGTCAAGCCAGGTGGGCGTTGTTCTTCGCCAGGTTTAATATCGTCGTGACATATATCCCAGGAGAGAAGAACGTGAAGGCGGACTCCCTGTCACGGAGTTTTGGGGTACCGGATAGTGAGACCATGACTCCCGAGAATATCTTAGCCCCCGGCGTGGTGGTGGCAGCTGTGGAGTCTAACTTCGTCCCTCAACTACAGGATGCTCAGCAGGACGCTCCTTCGGGGGTGCCGGAGGGCAGATGGTTTGTGCCAGAGACCCTACGCCCTAGAGTCATGGATGAGTCTCACTCGTCGGTTCTCGCCGGGCATCCAGGGTTCCAGGGGAGCCTGGAGCTTTGTTCTAGACACTTCTGGTGGCCAGGCATGTCTCAGGAGATCCGCAACTTTGTGAGGGGTTGCTCGGTCTGTGCTCACAATAAGAGTCGTCGGCGTCCTCCGGAGGGTCCTCTGAGACCGCTAGCGGTTCCTTCCAGTCCATGGTCGCACCTATCAGTAGATTTCATCACTGACCTACCAGAATCCCAGAAGTGCACCACTATCTTAGTGGTGGTCGACCGGTTCTCAAAGATGGCACATTTTGTGGCGTTAAAAAAGCTACCCTCGGCTAAAGAATTCGCCACGATTTTTGTAAAGGAAATAATTTGCCTACATGGGGTTCCCCAAAATATTGTATCTGATCGCGGGGTTCAGTTTGTGTCGCAGTTTTGGCGTGCCTTCTGCAGAAACCTGGGAACGTCGCTTTCCTTCTCTTCAGCATTCCACCCGCAGACTAATGGTCAGACTGAGCGGAAGAACCAAGATTTAGTGCAATATTTACGGTTGTTTGCTAGCGAAAAGGCTCATCAGTGGGCAGAGTTCCTGCCATTGGCAGAGTTTGCACTAAACAACCGCCTTTGTTCTTCCACTGGGGTGTCTCCATTTTTTTGTGTATACGGTCAGCATCCTCGCTTCCTTACAGCAGTCCCTACTCTGTCGGTCTGTCCTGCAGCTGATGTCACCACAGATATGCTTCGGGGGGTATGGAAAGAGGTACAGAGAAACTTGGAGGCAGCGGGGGCCCGTATGCAGTTGCGTAGTGGGAAGAGTCCGTCTGTGTCTGAACCTTACAGGGTGGGACAGAAGGTATACCTGTCTTCTAAAAATCTCAAATTGCGGGTCCCGTCCTTGAAGCTGGCGCCACGTTACGTGGGGCCGTTTGCCATCACAAGTGTGGTGAACCCACTCGCCTATGAGCTGGGGTTGCCAGCCACATGGAGGGTTCACAGGGTATTCCATAAGTCGCTATTGAAACCTTTTGTCCCTTCGGACCGAGGCAAGTAGGCAGGGACAGTGGGGTGCGGGAAGATCAGGGCACCCCACCTGGCGCTCGGGGGGCAGAGTGCCGTAACAGAGTTATTCCCTTGTTCTCCTTGAGGTGCTCATCAATGGCGCCTCTCAGAATCCCCTCGAAAATTTTTCCCGTTACTGAAGTGAGACTTACTGGCCTGTAGTTACCAGGCTCACTTTTGCTCCCTTTTTTGTAAATTGGAACCACGTTGGCAATGCGCCAATCCAATGGTACTACACCGGTCTTGATAGTGTCTAGAAATATTAGATATAGCGACCTAGCTATCTCATCACTTAGTTCCCTTAGTATCCTTGGGTGTAATCCATCTGGGCCCAGCGATTTATCAATTTTAGTCTTCTGTAATCGCTTCCGCACCTCCTCCTGCGTTAGGTATGAGATATTTTGTGATGGGTTCATTGACTTGTCAATAGAAGCTGTCCACGTGGAATCCGCTTAAAAATAGAACATGCTGCGATTTTCCCTCAGCGAGCGGAAAATCGCAATAGATTTCCGCTTGTGTGCAGAAAAAATAATTTTTCAACAGCATGTTATGGGCAGTATTTGCTGTGGACTCCAGAGGGGAACACCCGCTCCAGATACCACAATGAAAATCCGTCTGTGTACAGCCAGCCTAATATTGAATTATCTTTTTTTGCCACATATTGTACTTGATTTAGGTGGTAAAAATAGACTGATAGAATTTGTGTATATTTGTTAACTGCCAAAATTAGGAAAAATATGGAAAAAATTCTCATTTCACATTTTCAACTGTAATGTCTTAAATATGTGATATATCAAATATATTCCCACATCCTAAGGTTCTCGGCTACGTTGCGCATGCGCAGAAGCTGGGGTAAAGTCTGCAGATCAGTCCAGGGGCCCTAGGTATATCATTTCATCTACCCTCACAAATATGATCCATAAGGGGAGATGAAACAAACTTTCTTTTACACTTTTTAACTTTACATTATCACTGTTATCCAATGGATCACAGTTATCAATACAGTGACGCCCGGTGACATCTTCCTGCTTTCGGCTACTCATTGTAGCCGGGAGCAGGGAGTTTTTAAATCTGAAACGGTCAACTTTTGTGCTCCACCATTGACTTTCATTCGGTCTCCGTTATCTGTTCGATATCAGCGATCGGATAACTGGGTACTGCAATCCGCAGGGCCCAGTATGTGCTTCAGACACCCCCAGGCCCGTGGCTCTATTCCACAGTAATGCTGTTTTCAGGCGAGTGGAATAGAGTCCAGCAGGGGAGGCCATCAAAAGGCTTATCGGCGGTTACAAAAGAGCTAATATGAGATTCTCTTACACACTGAGTGAAAGTTTCCATAGCAAAAATAAATATTAAAGGAGACAGTGGACACCCATGTTATGTAAAATTAGTGATATTACATGATTTATATAGTGTCTGATGTATATATTTATGCTGATGGGGAAGAATATAGTTTGAAGAATGTGGTATTTAAACCTATATTTAGCCAGAATATATAGTTTTCAAGTATCCCCAGTGGACTCTATCAAATACCCTCCCTGCATCAAGCAAAAGAAACACGACGTCTTGATCCTCTGCACTTCCGCTATGATGTTAATATAAAACTGCATGTCACGGTACATTGCTGCTGCTCACCTACTCCTGTGGTTGCAGTTGGATGTAAGCACCTGTCATGTGCTACACACCACACATCTGCTTGCTCTCAGTCCTTTACCCATTGGGCTTCCACACTCCTGCCCCCTCTTTAAAAGGGCCAGTGCGCGCTCGTTAATTCAGTCCCTTACAAATCACCAGCCATCTCCTGCTATATTAGCCATCCTTCCCTCATTGGAGGATGCCTAAGAAATTGTTCTCATTAGCCATTGGGGCAAAACCTCAGTTTGTGTATATTACACATGGCTATGGCCTTTGACTATTCTGACTTCTGTGCTCCCTGACCTCAACTCTGTATTCTGAACTTTGCTGTTACTGGCTGCTTGCCCTGACCTTCATCCTGGACCTCAGTCCTGACCACAGTCCATATCCCTGCAAGATCCCAGTGCCGTATAGCTGGCTGCTTACTTCAAAAAGAAAATCAATGACGTCCAGCAGCATATGACCTCCCAATTCCAGACTAGCCCGGACCCTAGTCTCATCAGTACTGCATATAGCTCCTGCTCACTCTGTACTCAGACCAGTGACAGAGGAAGAAGTCTCCAGTTTGCTTTTCTCTGCTCGCCCCACAACCTTCGCTAGCGACCCTTTTCCATCACACCTCCTCTGGTCCCTCTCCCCAGTTGTCATCTCTCACCACACCTCCATATTCAACCTTTGGCATCTTCCCCTCCTCATTCAAACATGCTATCATATTCCCACTGCTAAAGAAACTGACTCTTGACTCGACTGATGCTGCCAACTACCGAGCCATCTCAAATCTCCCCTTAATCTCCAAACTATTAGATCGCCTGGTTTACTCCCGTCTTATAAGCTATCCTGACAGCCGAATTGAGGGGCGACTACTCCCTACTGATCCTCCTTGATCTCTCCACAATATTTGACACTGTTTACCACAAACTCCTCCTCAACATGCTTCTCTCCAAACACCTAAAGGACACTGCTCTTTCCTGCTTCTCCTCCTACATATCTGACTGCTACTTCAGCATCTCCTTTCCTGGCTCTACCTCCCCTCCTCTTCCCCTTGCTGTTTGGGTCACGCAGGGCTCAGTCCTTGACCCCCTCCTTTTCTCCATCTACACAGACCCTACTGGACAAGCCATCAGGAGATTTGGCTTTCAGTATCATCTCTATGCTGACACCCAGTTATACACGTCTTCCCGTGACATCACAACAACATTCCTCCAGAATGCCACCAATTGTCTGCTTTCTCTCTTCCTAAAACTGAACCTCTCAAAAACTGACCTACTGGTGTTTCTGCCCTCTGTTTACCGACCTCATCCTGACATCTTCATCTCAATGTGTGGCACCACCATTGCTCCCAGACAGCACGCCTGCTGTCTTGGAGTTATCTTCTACTCCGATCTCTCCTTCCCCCCCCCCCATCTCTCTGATCTCTCCTTTACTCCTCTAGCCATGTCCAAAGGCTAGAGGATGTAGAGGATACCAGTGGCCATGATCTGTGTCCATAATACAAGAAAGAATACATGAGTAGAGGGTTTAAATAACTCATTATGCCAGTAGAAAGGAAAGACAAAACTTAAGTGAGACAGTTGATTGACAAACCACTTGTAAGGAGAATTTATGTGTTTATCAAGGAGAAGACAATCCCAGATCTCGTGCAGAAAGTCTAGGACCCATGAGAAATACAAATCACACCAGCCTTGTTGCGGTATCAAATGATTTCTAATTTATTCTAAGGTGTATGTGATTTATATACCATAAATGACATCACAGGAAAAGTATCTACCGCCAAGATTAATACATGATGGGGTACAACTAAAACGTTTAACATAAATCACACCTTTTAAGGTGTAACTATAACATACAATGAAAGAGTTATGAATTCAGTGAAAAGGAATGCAAGGGGGGGGGGGGGGTCTGGGAGACTTATCTTCTGTCTACCACGTACACCCCTTCACTACTTATACTAGCATCATGCTATATCTTTCTAGCCTACAATCTAATAGAAAAACAATTAACTGACACATTGATCTACAATTTTCTTAACAACACTTCATAACATTATCTGAAGTACTTTCTTTCTCTTCAGGGCAGAAACGTCTAGTGATGATCTTCATAAATTCTACCAGGGAAGGAAAAGCTTGACAGATTTTGGCACAGTAAGAAAAGTGCTTTAGTTTTGTTTGTTTTGGTTTTTTTACTAATTTTAGAAAGACTGTCTAAAAATGGAAACTCAGGGAAAAAAAATTTGTAATACATACAAGCCATCCATTGTGTTCCATCCATGTGTCCGAGAGTGGAAAAATCAGAATGTGCCCCCTCTAGCAGTTACCTAAACATATACATGCTGTGGCAACCTAGGGGTTACTCGCTTTTGGGATTGCCATATTCTCAGGAGACTGAAGCACTTCAAACTCTTGCTTTCACCAGCTTTATTTCACTTCCATTTCTTTTACTTTAACCCCTTAGTGATCAAACCATTGCCTTTTTACGTCCTAGCTTGCTGTTCTTAAATCCCCAGTGTCGTAAAAATATGCTCCCCGTGGGGATTAAAACCCTGCAAGCTCTGGAAGTGACAGCTCCATACTGCCAGTTACCAGAGGTAGCCGGCAACCTGGAGCTGTCATCCCAGGCTGCGGGTCCCCTTCCCTGGTCACATGATCGGGACCATTTTGGTACCATTTTGGAGTACATGCAGCTTTTTTGATCACTTTAATTATGTTTTTGGGAGGCACAATGAACAAAAACACTGCCTTTGTTTTTTAGGGTTTTTTGCCATGCACGATAAATAGTGTGCTCATTTTATTGTACAGGTCGCTCTAGACACCAAATATGTGTGATTTTTTTATAAAATGTTTTAAATACAAAGGGGAAAGGGTGCAAAAAAATTTTTTTGTTGTTTTTACATGATTTGTTGCATTTTACGTCCCTGCAGGGGACTTGAACCATAAAAGCCATTATAATACCTTATCGCTTACAGTAGCGATCATAGACCATCGCAGGGCTTCATACACCAGCGTCTGGTATCCAGTTGCAATGAAAATCCATCAGCCCAGTGACAAGACAGAGCTCAGAGAGCACTCCCTCTGTGAATCCTTTACATGCCAGGATGTACATTGATATCGGCATGTAAGGAGTTAACAGCTGGTTTCGCTGTTCTTATCAATCCCTGCTGTTGCAGTGGGAGGTGGCTACCTGTAACATTCGGCTCACATTGCGGGATGGCTCATTTCTAATACTGCACCATCCACAGGACTTAATGTTGCCTTAAGTATCGTACACCCAGTACGTAATCTTACGTACTGTAGCGTGAAGTGTTTCTTCACTTGAAAAGCCTCGCCTTCAAGTATGTTTTTCTCAAACCAGTCATCTTCTATCAGGTTTATTTCCTTCAGGGACTTATTTTTACCTTTTTCAAGTCTAGCTTGGCCTCTGACTTCAACCAAGTGACCTCATTGATGCATTAATAAAGTCACATATCCCATGTAGGAAATAAATACTCACAAATATATAACTGATCCAAAATAATGAAAGTCATATATAGTGCCAGTGCACAATAAATGCCAATAAGTATAATACCCATAAGAGCCTAAGGTGCTAGTACAAAATCATAAAAAATACTTAGCTAGTGCAGGGGGAATCCAAGGTCTGGGAATACACCACATGACCAGTCATTGGGCCCTAACCACAGATGCCAGTAAGACACAGAAAGACACGTTCTGCAAGCAGAGAAGTTGCAGGGACCCGCAATCATGCTCTTAGATCTCAGCACTATCTTGGAATATACCAATCACTCCCCGCAAATCTACACTATGAACTGATGTGTTGCGCTGAAATAAATGGATCCAATATGCTGACCCACTGGTCTACATTTGAAAAAACAAATTCTACTGACCTAAGTGTTTTTAGCAATTTTACCCAAATGAAAGGTGCTGATTCCACATATGAAGTCCAATCTGTCAACTTTTCACGAATACGGTTATAATTTTTGGCCCTTAAGGTACCAAGGAAATCTGTAACCACATCAGAAAAAGCAGACCAAGCATCCTTTTATAAGGTTTTCAAGGTATTAATGAATTCTGTCTTTGCTTAGAAGCCTTATTTGCGGGCCATCAAATATGCCAGCTTTTAACTACTAGTGTGAAAGAGCAGGAAATTTGGTACAGATGTACTTGAAGCACTCACCATCTCAATCCAAAGACCTAACAAATGGTTTTGTAAGTCCCAATTTTATATGCAGTGGGGGGAGCAACACTTTATGAAGATTAACAAGTGGTTCATTCTTGATATTCTTGTCATCAGATGTAAAATTCTCTCTAGCTGGCCATTCTGTCCTTGTGTAATGTTCTGCCTTTTTCTGGCTATCCCAAAGGCACAAGAAGCAAGGAAATTTTGTGTATCCACTTTGCTGTCCTAGAAGAATCAATGTAACTTTCAGGTAGCCACATAAAATCCAGCAATGATAATTATATTAGATTTTTTAGAGAATGGTTCTCATGGATTCATAAGTTTCTCTCCTATTTACCCAGTGAGCAATAGGAATGGAAGCTTATTGCCATTGTGAAGCAACACACACTTTAGACTTTTCTTTGAACTGTCAATAAAAAGCCTCCATTCTGCAAGCAAATAGCTATCACATCCCATTGACTCCTTTGACATCAATGCAGTATACAAGCTCCTCGTCCATATGGAAATATTTCAGATCTTTCTCTGTTACGATACACATTTTAGTCAATGTGGTCTTAAAGGACATCCCATGTACATTCCAGAGGCCATATACATACCAACACAACAATAAAAATATAATTTCGCTCACATTGCGTTTTTATTGTAACAGTTTATTAGTAAACAGCGGTTTGCAGAAAAACTAGACGTGACTGGAGGAAGTGGGTGTGATTTTTGGATTCAGCACACCAAGATGCTACATATCTTGTAGTCAGCAAAATTGGTGAAGATCAATATAGATATACCAGAATACAAGAAAAAAGTATAGAATTTAAATTATAATAATGAAATGTGAAGTGGTAAAACATGTGAGTAAAAATAAATAAAAAAACAAAAATATTGTGAGAGTTAAAATAGTTAAACGAAAAAAGATGACAGACAACCAGTAAATATAGAAAAAACAGTGACTAGGACTCTAACAGGATTAAGATTACCCAAATGAAAGGTCACAAAATTCACAGACATTATATTTCAAATATACCCACACACACACACATATATATATATATATATATATATATATATATATATATAGTGATAACATAAATAACTCCATAAATACTTATCACACAATTAGGCCTTAGTCAGACGGGCGTTTTTTTGCGC
The DNA here is from genome assembly GCF_035609145.1 of Eleutherodactylus coqui. Lineage (NCBI taxonomy): Eukaryota > Metazoa > Chordata > Amphibia > Anura > Eleutherodactylidae > Eleutherodactylus > Eleutherodactylus coqui. The sequence continues at coordinate 76,696,551 of NC_089847.1, forward strand.
GATTTGCGCATGTGCATGCGTCCGGCGATTTTTTTAAAACCATTGCTTTACAATGGTATCGGACACATGAGCGCTTTTTATGCGCTCGTCCGATAAATTATAGAACAGAAATCGCAGATCGCACCTATCTGCGATCTGCGATTCCTGTTCTCTTCTCTATATGCGCTCAATGGGGCCAGCGGCAGCAGCGCCGACCCCATTGAGAACATATAGAAGACAAATCATTCTTCTCTGCCACAGCTGTAACAGCTGTGGCAGAGAAGAACGATGTTTGCCCATTGAATTCAATGGAGCCGGCAATACAGCCGCCTCTATTGAAAGCAATGGGCTGCCGGCATGCGCGGGATGAATTGTCGGGAAGGGCTTAAATATATAAGCCCTTCCCTGCAATTCATCCAGAAAAGTGTTAAAATAAAATATATATATACTCACCTGCTCCCGGCAGCCGGAGTTCCGCGCGGCCGGCCTGCAGTGGGTGTGAAGGGGGTGTGAGTCAGACCTGCCCCCTGATTGGCTCAGCGAGTCATTCTGGATGAATTGCAGGGAAGGGCTTATATATTTAAGCCCTTCCTGACAATTCATTCCACACTCGCCCGCAGCGCATTGCTTTCAATGGAGTCGGCTGTATTGCCGGCTCCATTGAATGCAATGCGCTGGACAGCTCCAGCTCGTTTCTAATGAAACGCGGCTAGGAGCAAATTTTCGGGCGATTTTCGGGCACCGGTCACGCGATTTGCGGATACGCATCCGTCATGCGATCCGCAAATCGCGCGAAAAAACGCCCGTCTGACTAAGGCCTTAGAGAAATTAGTCCACAAGATCATCAATACAGGAAAATCCCAGACAATATGATTAAACCAATCAAGCTTCTGTCTGTTTATCCCAATCCATGCAAAGCCACACACAAAACAAATAATCTACTACGTCTTCAAGGTATAGAAACTGAATTCCAGGACTCAATGTATAGATTCATCCGCATGATGCAAATATGTAGAAAGTTCACTCCAATGGACACAAAGGTGATGAAACTAAATATATTAAAAACAATAAAATCATAAAAACATAAGAAAACCAGCATCATAGGTACCCACAGTAATAGAAACTCTGCAAAAGCATGAGACTAACTTAAACCCCTTAAGGACATGGCCCTTTTTTCCCATTCTTGTTTTCATCCTCCATTTAAAAAAAATCTTATTTCCTTTATTTATCCATCAATGTCGCTGTATGAGGCTTGTTTTTTGCGGGATGAGTTGTATTTTTCAATAGTGGTATTTATTGTAGCATATAATGTACTAAAACTTTAAATAAAATTCTAAGTGGAGTAGAATGAAGGAAAAACGACATTTTGCCACCTTTTGGCGCATATTGTTTTTACGGTGCAAAGACTGGAACAAAAATGACAGAACGTTATTCTATGGGTCAGTACGATTACTACCCTGTTTCCCCAAAATTAAGCCCTAGCGTGATTTTTCAGGACTTTTGAGGATGCAGAATGATTTTTCTGGAGTTTTGAGGATGCTTGAAATAGAAGCTCTACTCCAAAATTAAGCCCTAGTTGCAGTTAATAAAAAGTCAATTCAAATAGTCTCCAGACAGTTATACATGTAAAAAAGTGAAAGTGGTGGAAAAATTAATATTTTCAGGGGAAGCTGGGTACGATACCCAACTTATATAGTTTTTTTCCCCCCGTTTTTTTTGCCATACTACTTTCATTTTCAAGGACCTTTACTTCTTTAAAACTTATTTTCTGCCACCATCTTTAACTTTATTTATTTTTCTGTCAATATTTTCTGTTGGTACCATTTTGGAATACATATGACTTTTTGACTGCATTTTATTGCATTTTTTCTTAGAGACGGGGTGACCAAAAAAGTGCATTTCTGGCGTTATTTATATTTCTTTCAGACGATTTTCACCGTGTGGGGTAAATGCATTATTTTGATTGGACTTTTACGGATGTGGTAACACCAAATATGTATTTTTGTTTTGTATAAATATGGCAAAAGGTAGGGGATTTAAACTATAATTTTTTTATTTTACAATTAGTAAAACTTTATTAATCTTGGTTTTACTTTTTTTTTTTAAGTTCCCCCTGGGCAGCCATATTTTGCAATGCTTTGATCGCTCTTGCAGTATGAGGTTATGCTGTAGCATTACATCATACTGCAATCGGGCAGGCAGTCTGCTAAGATAGCCCCAGGCCCTTTGAGAAGTCTCCCAGCTGCCATCACACCTGCACAGTTCCCTGCAATCCCATCACGGGGGGGCAGTACAGGACACCAGAGCATATTAACATCTTCATCAACACTTCTGCCCTATTCAGCAATTCCAGCAACCTGATTGGTTCTGATTCACAATTCCAGCAACCTGATTAGTTGTTTGGGTTGGCTCATTCACAATTCCAGAAACCTGGTTGGCGATTAGGGCAGAAGTGTTGATGAAGATGTTAATATGCAACCCCTGAACATCGTTCACAGGATTTAAAAGGTTAATAGCGCCGATCAGCTGATTGCAGCTATTGCCGCCGGGTTCGGTTGTAATAAGCAGCCGATGCCCGCGCTGTATGAAAAGAGGTTGCCCCACGATCTCTTCATCCATTACCCAACACTGCAGGGGTAATTCTATGCCCTGCAGCAGGAAGTGTTAAAGACTGATTACAGTGATACATCTGCCATGTAGCTGAGATGCCTTACAAACCATAGAATAGATGGAGTTATCTTTAAATTTAAAATGATTATGTAAATTCTCTTATCTTATAGGAAGTTATCCGAGAAATGAACAGAATAGGTATGATCATCGATTTGTCTCATACCTCATCCAACACATCTCGGGAAGTCCTAGCGATATCTAAAGCACCTGTTATATTCAGTCACTCGGCAGTCTTTGCTTTATGTGGGATAAAGCGCAATATTCCTGATGACGTTCTGCTAAGCATTGTAAGTAATGTTTTTCTAGCAAATAAACTAGTTTCCTGGTTTCTTCAATATCGTATCTACTAACCTGCAGATTTATCTGTATACAAGTATCACATTTAAATGAAAACACATGGCACTTAAAAGAAAATGAGCTGAATAGATTCTATTCATTTTGGTACATAAGGCATTGATCCAGGAGTCTGTTATACTGGGGAGATTTAATAGCTTGACTGCATATATGCCATGCCCCTTCATAAAGAGGAAATTCTTGTTCAGTCTGACTGTTCCCATTGGCAGTAGGCAATTTCAATACATTACAATTAGCTTGCAGTCAGTTCAAATGGAATCTAGCTATTTCTCTAATTATAAATAAGGACCAGAATAAAGCTAGAGGCTACAGGATAAACCCCTGATATTTTTAGTAGGAAAATTGCAATAGTCACCCAATTAATTTTTTTTTTTCGTGGCCTATGCTACCATTGATTTTGGGTGTACAGCCTGGGGTCTGAATTGATTCATTTTGGATTCTAGATTTAATCTGGGTTCTGGGGTCTGTATTCAATTTGAAGATTGCAGTCTGTATTAACTAATTTTAGGGTTTGAAGTTTGGGGTCTTTTTTGATTACTTTAGGACAGTAGTCCCCAACCTTTCTTGCCTTGAGAGTCACATTCAGCACTGACATCATTGAAGCCATTTAAAATATATTAGTAAACAGGAAATAACTGAAAACTGTTCCAATTAATGCAGTGAAGCATTTAAAAGCATCAAATTTGAAGCTTTCAAATGCTTCATTGGTAAGTCTGACTTAAATTGTGTGTAAAATGTTTGAAGGGTTTCTAAGATGCTATCCTGGAGGACCTCAATTAAAATCTCTACAACTCCATATCAGCATGGGTTTGTGAAAGATTGCTACTGTCAAACCAATCTAATCAGCTTCTATAAGAAGGTAAGTTGTAGACTGGACCAGAGAGTCATTGAATCTCATATACACTGGCAGTCAAAAGTTTTAGTAGTTTTTGTAGTTTTTTATTGATATTTACAGTTTATTGCCTCAAATTACTCAACAAGGATAACAAATAGAGAAGTCCTGAATCCTATAAAACCCAACATATCACTAGAGGGCAAGATGACCAGGCTCAGACCATAACATATTATGGTCATATAATGTGAGCAACGTTGCTAGAAAAATCTAGAATGCTTAGACAGATCTGTACATTGCGTATGGGCTGTGGGTATCCGCATCATCGCTAAACTGTATGGGGAATATAAGGAAACTAAAAAGATGTACATGGTCATATGCAGAACATTGCGCGGCCATATATAGGGTCACAGCTGGCCTCACAGCTGGAATCCTGCTTCAGCTTCTGCATATGGCTGTGAGAGTCGGGTCTAAGTTAGGAAATTTACAACATCCTATGGCACTCGTTGAGCAGTTGCAGATATTTATCATTTGCACAGTTGCTAATTCACCATTGTTAACACTGACATTTGTAAATTGTTATATATATTTAGAAATTGGTCTAAAATATTTTAGCAATACTTAAATTTATTTTTCTGCTTGATTTCAGAAAAAGAATGGAGGATTGGTGATGGTGAATTTTCATACAGAGTTTATTGCATGCAGAAAAACAGCAAACATATCTACACTGGCAGGTTTGAATTTCCATGTCAGCATCTTTTTTCATGCCATCCCCTCAAATATGTTGCATAACTAATGTATTGATATTTGAATGTTTTTAGTGGAGGTTGTCTATACACCAACTCAGTGGAGGTCCTGGAAATTGTAGCCGGTAGCCTTTTCCAGCAATAAACCTAACGGTTGTTAAGAAGAACCATACTTTGAATAGGACAAAAAAGGCCAAATACATTATAGTGCAGTGGTCTTTCAACTAACAATGCCTTCAGGTTACAATATTTTTGCAATATGATAGTCTTTCCTCAGCTTTTGTAACTTAAAATCACATTCAATATACAATCACATGGACACTGCTAATTATTAGAATATTTATAATCTATGGCACGTGTGACTGACTGGAAGAATTGGCTATGCTTTTTACCGGTAAAACATCTGTATTACTAAAGTCTGAGTGGCCACGTTGGCTGTCTAGTAGCAACTCTTCACAGTGAAGCATAGTAGTACATGAGCTGTACTATCCCTTACCTGTACCAAGATAAGCTGCTCTGTTATATTTCTGGTGCACTATGTGCATTGTAAACCCGAGGAAGCTCTTGTCCTCTATACAGAAGGTGATTTACAGTCGTGTGCTTTATGAGAGGACTCAGTGTAGTTGCAAGAGGATCTTCATAAGTTATTGGCTTGGGCAGAAAAGCGGCAAATGAGGTTTAACATTGATAAATGTAAGGTTAAGCATATGGGAAGAGGAAATACATGTCACCATTACACACTAAATGGGGAACCACTGGGTAAGGCCTTAGTCACACGGGCGTTTTTTCCCGCGATTTGCGGATCGCATGACAGATGCGCATCCGCAAATTGCGTGACCGGGGCCGAAAAATTGCCCGAAAAAACTGCTCCTAGCCGCGTTTCATTAGAAACGGACCGGAGCTGTCCAGCGCATTGAATTCAATGGAGCCGGCAATACAGCCGGCTCCATTGAAAGCAATGGGCTGCGGGCGATCTCACGATGAATTTTAGGGAAGGGCTTAAAAATATAAGCCCTTCCCTGAAATTCATCCAGAAATGTGTAAAAACAAAAAAAAATATATACTCACCTGGTCCCGGCAGATGGAGTTCAGCCGCGGCCGGCCGGCAGTTCTCCTGAACTGCTGTGAGTAGTATTCAGCAGCCGGGGATTTAAAATCCCCGCCTGCTGAATGAGCTGCCTCTGATTGGTCACAGCCTCACCAATCAGAGGCAGCTCTCACTTACCCATTCATGAATTCATGAATGGGTGAGTGAGTGCTGCCTCTGATTGGCACACATGTTTGTTTCTTAGTTAGCCCCATGGAGGTTTGAAACCCAGAAACACTGGGTTTAAATGGAAAACTATTAGAGATGAGCGAACGTACTCGTTTTGAGTAATTACTCGATCGAGCACCGCGATTTTCGAGTACTTCCGTACTCGGGTGAAAAGATTCGGGGGGCACCGGGGGCGGGGGGAGGCGTGGCGGACCAGGGGGTAGCAGCGGGGAACAGGGGGGAGCCCTCTCTCTCTCCCTCTCCCCCCACTCCCCGCTGCAACGCCCTCACTCACCCACGGCGCCCCCTGAATCTTTTCACCTGAGTACAGAAGTACTCGGAAATTGCGGCACTTGGGTGAAAAAGGGGCGTGGCCGAGTAGGTTCGCTCATCTCTAAAAACTATTTAGCGACTTGTTTCACTTAACCCCTTCAGTGGTAGTCCCGGAAATTTTCTGGGACTACCTCCACTTGCCTATCTATATATATATATATATATATAAAGCTGAAAGCCCTCACTGACTGACTGACTGACTGACTCACTGACTCACTGACTGACTCGCCAAAAGTTCTCCAACTTCCCGATGTCGTAGAAACATGAAATTGGGCGCAAGCATAGATTATCTCCAAAATAGGAAAAGAAATTGGGTCCCAACTCGATAATTCAATTCTAGCGCAAAAGAATTGTCGTCGAAATTTAACGTACATAATCTAAATCACTCACTTCCCAATGTCATAGAAACGGGAAATTTGGCACGAGCATTGATTATGTCATAAATAGGAAAAGTTAATGGGTCCCAACTCGATTATTCAATTCTATGCGCAAAAGAATTGGCGTCAAAATTTTACGTACATAATCTAAATCTCTCACTTCCCAATGTCATAGAAACATGAAATTTGGCACAAGCATTGATTATGTCATAAAAAGGAAAAGCTAATGGGTCCCAATTCGATTATTCAATTCTATGTGCAAAAGAATTAGCGTCCAAATTTTACGTGCGGAATGTAATTTTCTCACTTTCCGGTGTCATAGAAACGTGAAATTTGGCACGAGCATTGATTATGTCATAAATAGGAAAAGCGAATGGGTCCCAACTCGATTATTCAATTCTATGCGCAAAAGAATTAGCGTCCAAATTTTACGTACGGAATCTAATTTTCTCACTTTCTGGTGTCATAGAAACATGAAATTTGGCACGAGCATGGATTATGTCATAAATAGGAAAAGTTCATAGGTCCCAACTTGATTATTCAATTCTAGCGCAAAAGAATTGGCGTAGAAATTTTACGTGCGGAATGTAATTTCTTCACTTTCCAGTGTCATAGAAACAGGAAATTTGGCACGAGCATTGATTATGTCATAAATAGTAAAAGCTAATGGGTTCCAACTTCATTATTCAATTCTATGCGCAAAAGAATTAGCGTCCAAATTTTACGTACAGAATCTAATTTTCTCACATTCCGGTGTCATAGAAACGGGAAATTTGGCACGAGCATTGATTATGTCATAAATAGAAAAAGCTAATGGGTCCCAACTCGATTATTCAATTCTAGCGCAAAAGAATTGGCGTCCAAATTTTACGTGCGGAATGTAATTTTCTCACTTTCCGGTGTCATAGAAACGGGAAATTTGGCACGAGCATTGATTATGTCATAAATAGGAAAAGTTAATAGGTCCCAACTCCATTATTCAATTTTAGTGCAAAAGAATTGGCGTCGAAATTTTACGTGCGGAATGTAATTTTTTCACTTTCCGGTTTCATAGAAACAGGAAATTTGGCACGAGCATTGATTATGTCATAAATAGTAAACGCTAATGGGTCCCAACTCCATTATTCAATTCTATGCGCAAAAAAGTAGCGTCCAAATTTTACGTACGGAATCTAATTTTCTCACTTTCCGGTGTCATAGAAATGGGAAATTTGGCACGAGCATTGATTATGTCATAAATAGGAAACGCTAATGGGTCCCAACTCGATTATTCAATTCTATGCACAAAAGAATTAGCGTCCAAATTTTACGTGCGGAATGTAATTCTTTCACTTTCCGGTGTCATAGAAACAGGAAATTTGGCACGAGCATTGATTATGTCATAAATAGTAAAAGCTAATGGGTCCCAACTCCATTATTCAATTCTATGCGCAAAAGAATTAGCGTCCAAATTTTACGTACGGAATCTAATTCTCTCACTTCCTGATGTCATTTTATATAAAGGAAACGTCGCATGGTTACCTCCACGTGGTGTTTCCTGGGTAACGCAGAGAACTATGCAAAATGGTGAACATATGTTTTTCCTCAGTATCTCTAAAGTAAGCACGACTTCGTAAGATTTTCCATGTGAACACCAGATAAACACCAGTACCAAATTAACTCGGGTGAAGCCGGGTATATCAGCTAGTAGTGATATAAACCAGAAGATTTTATTGAGCAAGCTGTGTGTTCTGCACACACACCGCTTGCATAGTCCCACAGAGAACCAGTACAGGACTTTAACCCCTTAACGACCAGCCCATAGTGTTTTTACGTCCTCCCGAAGTGGGCTCTATTCTCTGAGGACGTAAAAACATGCTTCCTGCAGAGAATAATGCCGCTCGGGCTCTGGACGTGACAGCTCCATGCTGTTGGTGTCCGCAGGTAGCTGACAGCATGGAGCTGTCATCCCGGGCTGTTCGGACCCCCCCCCCCCCCGGCATTGCGATCGGCGCTATGCAATGGATAGCGCCGATCGCAAAAAAAGTAAATAAAAGTACACAAAAGTTAAAGATTCAGCTGCTCTGATGGATCGGATCCATCGGAGCAGCTGAAATTACTCACCCAGGTCCGGCACGCTGCTCCCCGCTCTCCTGCCGCTCTGGGGCCCGAAGCCGGTCTTCTGCGCATGCGCGCCAGGCGGCATTACGTCAGCCGCATGCGCAGAAGGCCCGGCGGCGCGGGAGATTTAAAATCTCCTGGCTCCCAGCTCCTGTAGGTAGCCGGGAGGCAGGAGATGTCAGCGGGGACTGCGGTGAGCGGTCCCCGGTACCACGATCGCCGTTATCCAATGGTTAGCGGCGATCGCGAAAAAGTTAAAAAAAAAGTTTAAAAAAAGTCAGTTTCACCTCCCCTCATAGATCGGATCCATGAGGGGAGGTGAAAATACTCACCCCCAGTCCTCAGCGGTGTCCCGATGTCCCGGGACCCGAATCCCCGTCTGCGCATGCGTGCCCGATGATTGACATCGGGCGCGTGCACAGACGGGCTCGAGCCCCGGTGAATTTAAAATCCCTCTGCTCCTGGCTGCCATGTGTAGCTAGGAGCAGAGAGATTATACCGGGGACATGATCACTGTCATCCAATGGCATCCAATGGATGACAGTGATCATGTAAAGTGAAAAAAAAGTGTAAAAAAGTAAAAAAAAAAAAAAGTTTTTAAAAGCGTACGTTTCATCTCCCCTCATGGATCATATCCGTGAGGGAGGATGAAAGTACGTACCTAAGGCCCCCAGATTTATCCGCGGACCTTACCACAGCTTCTGCACCCGCGCCCGTCGCCAAAATGGCGGGCGCATGCGCAAAAGCTGTGGATTGCCAGGATAATTTAAATTCTCCCTGCTCCTGGCTACAAAACGTAGCCAAGAGCATGGAGATTTAATGGGGGTCCGCGGTGAGCGGTTCCTGGTCACGTGTTCGCCATTATCCAATAATGCCGATCACGTAAAAGTAAAAAAAAAAATTTGAAGTTTCATCTCCCCTCACTGATGCGATCGGTGAGAGGAGATGAAACTTTTTACCGGAGGCCTGCGTATTTGAATCCCGACGCGATCTTCCTCCGTGGACCTTCCAGGATTCTGCACATGCGATTGCCGGCAAAAAGCCGGACACATGCGCAGGAGTCAGGGAGCCCAGGAAACTTAAAATCTCCTTGCTCCCAGCGACCAACGGTCACAGAGAGCCTGGAGCAGTGACGGGTGGCCTCGTTGAGCGGTCCCCGGTCACGTGATAAAAAGGTAGCGATCTACCTTAGGCCGGTCTCACATGACCGGATAGGAATTACGGATTCTGCATGCTTCTGATCCACGGTATTACGCAGATCAATCGCATTGGATTACACAATTCCGCTCACATTAGCGGGTCGGAATTGCGTAATCCACTCGCAGAAAAGAGAACGCAGCAGGTTCTATTTTACTGCGGATATTGGCAACATAGAGCCCATTGTGCTCCATGGTCGCGGATATACCCACAGCCCATACGCAACTACATTGTATACGGGCTGCGGGTACCCGCGTCATCGCTAAGCGATGGTGCGGGAAATACAAACAAAGGTGTACTGTGCATGACCGCCTGTGTGAGTAGGCAGTTATGCGCAGTACATTACGCAGCCGTACGCAGGGTCACAGCCGGGCTCACAGATGGGATCCGCTGTGGGCCTCCGCAAGCGGATTCCGCCTGCACCCGCGTGATCCGGCGTTATTCAGACCGCTACCTGTGATACGTATTTTACAAGAAGCCCGGGGAACGCTCGCCTTCCTGCAGTTCCAGGAGCACCTTGTTGAGCGCCTTCTGTGTGAGACCGCCGCACCTCATCAAGCTTACGGAGACTCACAGAACGCCACTTTTTACACCCCATACCCGCCACTGAGGTCATGAAATACCCCCAAAAAGCATGAGAGGAGGGGGGGGGGATACCCGGTTTTATTGCCCCATGGGCCCATTCCAACCAGCCTCCGTAATTACCCCTGTCTTCGGAAATACTACACAGTTCACATTTTTACTTTTATCTAAGATTTGCGAACGCCAAAAAGGGCGCGGAGGGGGAGGGGGGGAATTTTTAGGGAGTCAATCTTTATTCTGTACAAATAAGCAATGGGGCCTGGAATTTATTCAGTTGTGCCCTAAAATCCAACAGGTTTTCCGTCCTTTATAGGCCTTGCCATGCGTCCTGTAAGTAGATTAGGGCCACAATGGGTATGTTTCTGAACTCGGGACAAACGGGGGTATCCATTTTGGGGTGAACGTCTTCATTCCTATGTGCACTGTACAAAAAAACTGTTTTTAAATTGAAAAAATTGCCAAAAAAATTGAAAATCGTAACTTTTTCCTTCTGCTTTGCTTAGATTCATTCAAATACTGTGGGGTCAAAATACGCAGTACACCCCTAGATGAATTCGTTAAGGGGTCTAGTTTTCAAAATGGGGTCATTTGAGGGGGTTCTTTATAGTTTTGGCCGCTCAATGGCTCTATAAGTGGGCAATGGGGCCTGAAATTTATTCAGTGGTACCCTGAAATCCAACGGGTATTCCTTTCATTGTAGGCCTAGCCATGGGTCCTGTAAGTCTATTAGGGCCACAATGAGTCACAGTGGTATGTAAATCTATATATAGAATTTTTGAAACCCCTTCACAGATATAGATATAAAATGTATAAACTTTATTAAATTATTTTAAAAGACATGGGCTTACATTGACACTAACAAACATAGAGTTAGACGAAACAGGGAAAACCAAAGAAAAAACCCTGGTTTGTGTATGGGAGATTCACCTTCTCGGTAGTAAGTAGAGACCAGTGTATTAGTCCCTGATGATGTATTTTGGGATAACCCGTATGAGTTCGGTGAATCCCCAGTTATGTCACAATGTTGCATATACAAAGTTTTTGTTTTAGGAACCGGTTATGGTGCACTTGAATATTGAAGTTTAACCAGGACCCACAAACAAGCTCTTTGCACCTTGGTAAATGCTAAATCTACCAGCTCAAGGACTGAGCTAGCCCTGGCGTTCGGCGGATGTGAGTCTATCAGCTCGCAGTTTGCCGTCACGCCATAAAGTGATATTTAGAGAATAGGCTCGTGTTCCAAGATAAGCTCACAGAATAGGCTCGACGCGTTTCCCTATCCGGTTTTTGGATAGTTCTTCAGGAGCAAGAGGTATGTATACCATTGGTTGATATGTAGTCTTTTTTATATGGAACAATTATCACCAGGGTCGGTGAAAAATTGATAAATTGACGATATGGTTTTTCCCGGTGGATATGCGGTTTAGCCACCAGTTTCTATTAAACAAGTACCGTATACTCGGTACCTTATCTTGCTCTCACTCAGCGCAACCCACCAGCAAACAACACTCTCTGTTAGACCGACCAATATTCTGGTATAATGTCGGTGCCAAACCAGACGATGTTGTTTGGTGAGGAAAGTTGGATATTTGATAACCCGCTTTCCCGGAGCTTTTCACACAGTGAACAATCTCACTTGTGGACCCAATTTCTGGGGAGTTGTTGGTTTATCTATTAGCTCAACCCTTTAGCTTAGTCTGTAAGGGGCTGCGTAAGCAAGTCCCCTCTGGGTTAGTTTTTGTCTCCCAGTCTATCAGTGATATGGCTGTTACCGATAATATAGACAGCTGGAGTCAATGCTCCATATATCACTCAAGGGCTGACTGTTGGTTTCAGAGTGGAAGGAAGGTAACTTCCAGGGTAGAACCCCAGAAGACAATTCAGGGAGAGCCTAGATAGGAAGGACAACAGCACCCCTAGCAGTAGTCCCATCCACAGTCAGATGGGACCTGGGTGTGTGGCCAAGAGAGGAGAGCAAGAAATAGTGCCTGTGGCTCTGATGGTGAGCGGCCGGCTATGAGGTGTTAAGGCTGATGACAGGGGTTATATAGGGCTAACCCCTCCCTATAGAGGGAGGGGTGTAGACTCATTGACCTATCTCATGTGTCAGGGGGCGTTACTTTCGGTGTATTGCTCTTAATTATGTCTAACACCAATACCGTTCCTGATACACAAAATTTTACTGTTGGAGACCTGTTTATAGTAGCCATGGCTAAAGGCTGCCGTGTTCGATCGCCGCTGACGCTCACCGATTATCCTCCCGACAGAGTTGTTGACTTATGGAGCGCAGCACGCGCTGCATGAGGACGTCACTGCGTTAATACCCCACCATTGGGTGAAGTGCGGTGACGTATATGGCGTGCTGCGGCCCCGTAGGGGTGTTTGGCCTGTTTCACTTCCGCGTTCCAGGCTGGAACGCATCGCGCGATGCGTAGCAACGTCATCGCGCTAGGCTGCGTGCTGTAGGGATTGTTTGTCCGTCGGCCATCATCGATTTACTTCCGCGTTCCAGGCTGAAACGCATAGCGCGCTACGTGACTACGTCACCGCGCCAGATACACCTATCAGGCAGCGCCGTGACGTAGTAATGCACCGCATCTCCGTGAGAGCGATCGATGCAGCCGTAACGGACGGGCTGTATGCCCAGCATCACTTACAGGCAGCGCCTTCCATATTGGGTAGATAAACTATCCATTCTGAGGAGCGGCGTGTACGGGGGCGGAATTAGATGTAATTAGCATCCTACTATGATGGTAATAGAGAATCGGGGGCGGAGTTTGAGCTTAACTCGGCATCCTAATATGAGGGCTACAGAGATGTATAGAGGAGTTTATTTAAACACTCATTATGTAGCGGGTGTATTGTGTGGCGGATCCACATAGATTGCTTCATATGGTTGATATGACAATCAGAGTGCCTGTATTAGCCTGTTCCATAAGTACTGATAAAGTAGAATGGATCATTTATCATACACGGGGCAAGGGCCATATTATATTAAAGTGCTCAGAGCTACCCGATAGACGTTACTGGATTATCACCCGCCTTAGAAATTGAGATCTTCAATTTCTATACCCCATATGGAAACTCAATGTCTTTTGTCATATTAATGTTGTGGCAGCTAAAATATGTGGGAAAGACAGGTCTCGGTCATTTTTAAGTTTTAAATATTGTCACATATGTGTAGAACCCTACTTTTTGTCATCTTGCCAGTACCTCTATAGATCAAATGTAAGTCCGATGGTATGTCGGATCGTATATTGATAAATATCTGATATGTCAGAGATCGCAGATGTGGGTGCCAGATATACAGATGTGCGGACAATCCCGTAGGACGATACCTAAGTGGATCAAATCATGAGTCCTCAAGGATCCGTGAGGACTATAGAGAAAAAAGTACACAAAGCTTATAGAAAACAGTTAAAATTTAGAATTGCGTTAAGGCCTTCTGGTTTCACTGTATTTAACCTGAACATCCATTCAGCTTCCTTTTGCAGGAGTTTTTTATCAACATTTCCCCTTCTTGCATTAGTTCGCAGCATCTCGATGCCTTGAAATTTCAGGTCTTTTGCTTCGCCATTATGCACGTCGCGGAAATGATCTGCGAGCGGGGTCGATTCCCCGCGACTAATATTACCCACGTGCCCCAGGATGCGACGCCGGAATTCCTGGGTGGTCTTTCCGACGTAGTTCCTGGGGCACGGGCAGGAGGCCATGTATATGATGTTGCGTGTTTTGCAGTTTATGAATCCACGATTGTGATAGGTCTTGCCTGTACTAGCACTGGTAAAGGTGTTGCTTTTGAGGATAAATGTACAGGCCACGCAATTATGGCAAGGGAACGTCCCCAACGGTTTATAGCTACTCAACCAGTTTTCACTGGACTCTGTTGTTAAATGGCTCTTGAATAAGTGGTCCCTGATATTATGTCCTCTCCGGAATGTGATCATCGGATCCAATGGCAAGGTTTCTGTGAGATCAGGGTCATTTTTTATTATACTCCAATAATGTTGGAGTATTTGTCTCACCTCCTGTGTACCTGTATCAAAGGTTCCGATTATCCTTGATATTGGAGTGTCAACTCTTTTTTTATGAACAAGGAGATTGCTTCTCGGCTGCTGTTTAGCATATTCATATGCACTCTCAATGATCTCCCGAGGATAATCTCTATCCAGAAATCTCTTTTTTAGACCCGCACTTTTTTGTTCGAATTCGTGATCGTCAGAACAATTGCGTCTGACCCTAAGGAACTGTCCTTTTGGGATGCCACGTTTTAAAGCAAATGGGTGGTGGCTATCCCATTTTAGGAGGCTATTTGTTGCTGTTGATTTCCGATGGAGGGTCGAAGAGATAGTGCCATCCGCGTTTTTAGATATCCATAGGTCTAAAAAGGCTACCGAGTTTTTGTTGATCTCTGCTGTCAGTTTCAGGTTTAAATCATTAGTATTGAGTGTGTTTATGAAACTTTGAAGAGATGTTTCGGTGCCCCCCCATAGAATAAAGATATCATCTATAAAGCGTAACCACAATATGATTTTATCTGACCATTCGCTGTTGGTGTAGACGAACTTTTCCTCCCACCAGCCCAGGTAGAGATTGGCGTACGATGGGGCACATGATGTCCCCATCGCCGTCCCCCTGAGCTGGTGGAAGTACTTCGTATCGAACAGAAAATAGTTGTGAGTCAACACAAATGATAGAAACTCCAAGACATATTGGTTGTGTTGCGAGAATCGAAAACCCCTTTGTTCAAGGAAATATTGGGTCGCTTTAATACCTCCTGTGTGCGGGATGGAACTGTAAAGAGATTCCACGTCAAGAGTGGCGAGAAGTGTTTCTGGATCAACAGTTATTCCCTCTATCATTTTAAGGACATCTGTGGTGTCCTGTACATGGGACCTTAAAGAGGTTACAAAAGGTCTTAAGATTTTATCTATGTATATGCTTAAGTTTTGTGTGAGGTTGTTAATGCCAGAAACTATAGGTCTTCCGCGAAGGGGATTAATCCCTTTGTGTATCTTAGGGAGGGAGTAGAATGTAGCAACGGTTGGGTGTTCTGGGTATATGAAGTCCCATTCCTTTGGGTTTATGCTTTTGGATTCGAGGGCTTTTTGTAGGAGATTCCTAAGTTCCATCTGATATCTTAGTGTAGGGTCGGAGGGTAGTATTTTATAAGTGGCTGTGTCTTTCAATATCTGATGACACATTAATACGTAATTTTCTCTGTTCATCACAACCACATTACCTCCCTTGTCGGCCGCTTTTATGACCAGTTGGGTGTTTATTTTTAGTTTTTGTAGTGCCGTACTTTCCATTTGTGATAGATTAGATTTTACTCTACGGGGTTTAATTGCCTTTAGATCTTCCGTGACTAACCTTTCGAAAATGTCCAATTCTGGGCAGGGAAAGGATGGGGGATTTTTTGTACTTGATGGCTTCAAGTCAGTGAATGGTCCATTCCCTACTGGTCTCATATTTTCATCCTCAAGTTGCTGCAGTAGGTCTAGTCCTGGAAGATCGCTTACTTCCAACCCTAATTCCTTAGCACGTTCACGGTTTTTAGTCATAAAAAATTTTCGCCATCTTAGTTTACGTGTGAAGAGGGAGATGTCCTTCGCCCACACGAACGCATCAAATTTGGTCGTGGGGACGAAGGACAGCCCCCTCTCCAACACTTGTTTTTCCTCACCAGATAGGTTATAGTCAGACAGGTTTATCACTTGTACTTTGTCTGTGGGTGTGTGTTCAGTTGATTTTGGATTAGTGAGAGTCCAATCTAGGTTCAAATTTGAATATCCCCCCACATGTATATCCATGTTTGGATTTAGAGGTCCCTCCTTCCTCGTAGGAAGTATTGTGTGATGGGTTGTTCTAAAAAACCTTCGGGTTGTCTTGTTCTACCGCGACCTCTCTGTTGGGGAGGATGACGTGGCCGTCTAGGAGGTTTGGGAGCTCTTCTTAATCTGTTCCTCTCACTATCAGACTGTTCAACTTCAGAGGAGCTGGCATCTGTCTCAGAACGTGTGTCTCTCTCTACATAGACTTTGTTAGTCTTAAAGTCTTGGAGGTCCCTATTAAATTGTATATGTTTGCGTTCCTTTATTTGTGATGTCAACTTTTCAATATTATTCTGTAAAGCCTTTTCCTTCGCTGCAAAATCAGCATCAGAGGCAAAGGTTTTGGCTTTTTCCAACAGATCGTTAAGTTTTTGCTGATTATTAGTTAGTGTCAGCTTCTCCTCCTCAAGTAAGAGTTTGATTAGTTGGAGGGAGAAAGATGTCGACTCACTTTCCCATTTCTTAATGAAATCGGGATTTTTTATTCTCCTAGGTGGGATGATGGGATTCCTTAGGCCCCTTGGAACTATCTTGTGTTCATCGTACCTCTGCAGGCCCTGCACCTCCCACCAATTGCGTGTAAACTCGCGATATTGTGTGGTTAGATCCTTAAAGCATGTGTCAATGGAGTAGCTTTGTGATTGATGACTTAGTTCCCCTTCTGAGAAAACAGCACCGGCGTCTGACAGCCACTGAGTGGCAGTGAGGTCCCTCGAAAGGAAACCGGCCATACCAATTCAAAATTATACAAGAAGTCACAATGGTATGTAAATCTATATATTAGGGCCACAATGGGTATGTTTCTGAACACGGGACAAACAGGGGTATCCATTTTGGGGTGAAAGCCTTCATTTATATGTGTGCTGTACAAAAAAAACTGTTTTTAAATTGACACAATAGCCCAAAAAATGAAAATCCTATTTTTTTCCTTTTGCTTTGCTTGAATTTATTCAAAAACTGTGGGGTCAAAATATGCAGTACACCCCTAGATAAATTCGTTAAGGGGTCTAGTTTTCACAATGGGGTCATTTGTGGGGGTTCTCTATGGTTTTGGGCGCTCAAGAACTCTACAAGTGGGCAATGGGGCCTAAAAGGACTTCAAGCAAAATCTATGTTCTGAAAGCCACCGATTACTCCTTTTATTTTGGGCCCCGTTGTGCATGCGGACATAAGATTAGGGCCACAATGGGTATATTTCTGAAAACAGCACAAACAGGGGTATCCATTTTGGGGTGTAAGTCTTCCTTCATATGTGTGCTGTACAAAAAAAGCTGTTTTTAAAATGACAGAATTGCCAAAAAAACAAAAATCCAAATTTTTTCCTTTTGCTTTGCTTGAATTTATTCAAAAACTGTGGGGTAAAAATACGCAGTACACCCCTAGATAAATTCGTTAAGGAGTCTAGTTTTCAAAATGGGGTCATTTGTTGGGGTTCTCTATGGTTTTGGGCGCTCAAGAACTCTACAAGTGGGCAATGGGGCCTAAAAGGACTTCAAGCAAAATTTGTGTTCCGAAAGCCACCGGTCGCTCCTTTCATTTTGGGCTCCGTTGTGTATCCAGACATAAGATTAGGGCCACAATGGGTATGTCTCTGAACACGGGACAAACAGGGGTATCCATTTTTGGGTGCAAGTCTTCCTTCATATGTGTGCTGTACAAAAAAAGCTGTTTTTAAAATGACAGAATTGCCGAAAAAAAGAAAATCACAATTTTTTCCTTTTGCTTGGTTTGAATTCATTCAAAAACTGTGGGGTCAAAATATGCAGTACACCCCTAGATAAATTCCTTAAGGGTCTAGTTTTCAAAATGGGGTCATTTGTGGGGGTTTTCTATGGTTTTGGGCGCTCAAGAACTCTACATGTGTGCTATGGGGCCTAAAAGGACTTCAAGCAAAATTTCTGTTTTGAAAGACACTGACTACTCCTTTCATTTTGGGCCCCGTTGTGGACTCAGATATAACAATAGGGCCACAATGGGTATATTTCTGAACACGGGAGAAATAGGGGTATCCATTTTGGGGTGTAAATCCTGATTTTCATGTAAACTATAGGAAAAAAATATGTCTTTAAAATGACAGATTTGCAAAAATATGAAATTTTACTTTTTCTCCTCTAAATTGAATTAATTCCTGAAAAAAAACTGTGGGGTCAAAATACTCATGACACCCCTCAGTGAATACATTAAGGGTTGTAGTTTTTAAAATGAGGTCATTTGGGGGGGTATCTATTATTCTGACACTCATGAGCCTTTCCAATCTTGGCTTGGTATAGGAAAACAAAGTGTTCCTCAAAATGCTAAAAAGTAATGTGAAATTTGAACGTCTCCTAAATAGTTAAAAAAAAAACGAAAGTTTTTCCAATGTGCGCCCAAAATAAAGTAAACGGGTGGAAATATAAATCTTAGCAAAAATTTCTATATTATGTTTGCACATATTTAAGATATTGCAGTTGGAAATGTGAAAAAATGACGATTTTTTTCAAAATTTTCCCAATTTTGGCGCTTTTAATAAATAAACACAATTTCTATTGGTTTATTTTTTTCCGCCTAAATGAAGCACAACATGTGGTGAAAAAACAATGTCAGAATCGCTTGGATATGCAAAACCTTTCTGGTGTTTTTCCATGTTAAAGTGACACATGTCAGATTTGCAAAATTTGGCCCGGTCATTAAGGCGCAAACAGGCTTGGTCACTAAGGGGTTAAAAAAAAAAAAGGAAGCGGGAAGATATAACTGATCTGCCAGCAACTTTCCACTTCTTTTTTTGAACTCCTGCACAGTTTACATGTTGCCACAGAGACCATCGGCTTGTCAGAAGGCGTCCGATGGTCCCTGTGGCAGGGAGAGCTGGTGATCAGTTGTCAGATGATAGTCAGGCACCAGCTCTTAAAGCGGAGAACAGAGATAACCTCTGATCTCCGCTGTTTAACCCTTTATGTGCCACCGTCTGTGCGACCACATCATGTAAAGGGCTGACAGAGGGAGGGGGCTTCCTCTGTCACCATCGGACCCCCTGCAATGTGAACAGGGGTCTTGATGGGTCTCTGTGGCACCTGAAGGCTTGAATATAGCCTCCGGGTCTGCCAGCTAAATTAGACTATGAGGCTCAGGCCCTGAGTGTCACAGCCTGTCTAATACCCTGCTATGCCTCAGCATAGCAGAGTATTTGAAGAATAAAAGTGTTATGCAAGTCCCCTAAAGGGACAAAAACTTAAAAAGTTTAAAAAGAAAAAAATTATAAAAAAATAAAAATAAAAACTCCCAAACCCCACCTTTCTCCCTCTACTTTGTAAAAACAAAATTACACATGTGGTATCCCTGCATTCGTAATGACCCACAGATGGAAGTTACTACATTATTTTATCTGCAGGATGCACAGCATGGGGAAAAAAAATTAAACCGTGGCAAAAATAGGTAATTTAGCCTATCGCGCCATACAATAGAAAGTGATCAAAATGCTGCCTGGATCAACAAATGGTACTAATAAAAAGTAAAACTCATCCTGCAAAATAAAAACACTTACACAGCTCGGTTGTTAAAAAAAATTTAAATGCCAGGGGTCTTTGAATGCAGCGATAAAAATATTTTAATTATATATAAGTGTGAAAAAGCAGCGAAAAAGAAAACTATTACAATTTGGAATTGGCATAATCATGCTGGCCTGTAGAATTAATTTAATATATTACACTGCTCAGAGAATGCAGTGTAAAATAAAAAAAAATGCCCTAATTTCAGATTTTGTTAATCTTGCCTCTAGAAAAAATTGAATAAAAAGCAATCAAAATTTTACATGTTCCCAAAAATTAGATAAATGAAGACTAGAGTTCATTACGCAGAAAAAAGGCCTTCTAGAGCTCTGGCAGTGGAAAAATAAAATTAATAAGGCTCTTGGAATGTGGCGACACAAAAGCAAACCTTTAAGGAAAAAAAATGTTTTAGGGTGGCTTCACATGAGCATGTGCTTACATACGTGCGCATCCCTGTATGCGCAAAGACACTCGTGTATGAAGGTCTGCGCATTGCCTTCAATGAAGCCACGGCTGCTGCAGGTGGCTCCATTGAAGGCAATGGTCTGCCGGCACCCCTAAATTGACTTTCAGGGTAGAGCTTTACATATAAGCTCTTCCCTGAAAAATCATCCCTTTTTAGTTTTTAGTGTAAAAAACAAAACAAAACAAAAAAACTATATATATAATATATATATGTGTGTGTGTATGTGTGTGTATATGTGTGTATATATATATATATATATATATATATATATATATATATACACACATACACACACACACACACTTGTCCGTGTCGCTGCCGTGTTCCCCATGGTAGATGTTTTCTTCATCCCTGTGGGGATAAAGAATTCCCTAGTGCAGCTGTCACAGATGACAGCTGCGCTAGAGAATCCAGCTGCCGGCACCCCTTAATTGTTTTTCAGGGAAGGGCTTTAAATATAAGCCCTTCCCTGGAAAACAAGTCAAACTAGTGTAAAAAAAAACAAAAAAAAACATACTCGTCTTCAGCTGCCGTGGCTCAGCTGCGTTCTGTCTGCACTGTCCCTTGATCTGCACTGAAGTTCTTTCTGTCGCAGCTCTCGTCATTCATTCAGCGAGAGCTGCCTGTGATCGGCTGAGCGCCTCAGCCAATCAGAAGCAGCTCTTCCAGCAGGCGGGGATTTAAATTCTGCCTACCTGCTGAAAGAACTATAGTGCAGAGCCAGGGACAGCAAAGACTGGACGTGATTGAAGAAAGGCAAGTGTTTTTTTTGTTTTTTTACACCAATTTTGGCTTGTTGTTCCAGGGAAGGGCTTATATTTAAACCCCTTCCCTGAAAAACAATTAAGGGGTGCCGACAGCTGGATCCTGTACTGCAGCAGTCATCTGTGACAGCTGCGCTAGGGAATTCTGTATTCCCTGCGGGGATGAATTATTCCTTTGCTGCATCTGTCACATATGTGACAGGTGCAGCAGGGAATTCTTTATTTTCCGCGGGGATGAAGAAAACATCTGCCGCATGTGGCTTATGTTTTTTTCATCCCCGCGGGAGACAGGTAAGTGCGTGTGTATTATATGTATGTAATATGTATGTGTGTGTAATATAAATATAAATATATATATATATATATATATATATATATATATACACACATATAAATTTTTACACTAAAAGGGCTGATTTTCAGGGAAGAAATTATACTTAAAGCTCTTCCCTGAAAATCACTTTAGCGGTGCCGGCAGACTATTGCCTTAAATGGAGTTGCCAGCAGCAGCCGCAGCTCCATTAAAGGCAATATGTGCATTCCCTATGGTGCACGCATGTCCTATCTTTGCAGATGCATACCTGTAAAACACAGACATGTGAACACACCATAGGTAATGCAGTGGTTATAATAAACACATGTTTTTGTGCGCACGTATGCACGCACATAAAGACGCTCGTGTGAAGGCACCCTTAAATGTATAAAAATAGCAAAACATAAAAAAACTGTATAAACTTGATATCGCCGGAATAGTGTTGACTCAGTATAATGTTATCACATTATTCTGAATGCTGTAAAAATGAAATCCAAAAAATGGACAGAATCCCCCCCCCCTTCAATTTCTTGCATATCTTTTTTTTTTACAAAAGCTATGCAATACATTATATATATCAAAAAATTGTGCCATTAAAAAATACAACTCGTCCCGCAAAAAAACAAGCCCCCAATGACATTATTGAATGGCTGTGATTGGTTAATGCAGCACCAGCTTTCATTGGCTGATGTCATGCTGAGTTAGCCAATCAGAGCATTAGCTTTCTGGAGGCCAGAAAACTATGCTCTGTCAGCGTGGACGAGGGAGCGACAGCCTGCAGCAGCACTGCGAGAGGGGAGTATTGAATTTTTTTTTCTACAGCATATTCCCCGCGTATAAGTCGACAGTTGGGGGTCGTCCTATACGCCAGAAAAATGGTAACTTTTATTATCATTAAAAGTACCTATACTCTGGGCAGACAAACACTTAATACAGAATGATCCTGTATTTTTGAATTCCCACTAGATGCAAGTGGAAGTCAGAATCAGGACCTGGTGGAATACCAACTAGCAGTTGCTTATTACTGGGGAGGGGGTATTATTGGGTGGGGGGCTGCTTATTACTAAGGGTGCTGCTTATTACTGGGGAGGGGGCTGCTTATTATTATTACTGAGGTGGGGGCTTATTATTATTACTGAGGTGGGGGTTTATTACAGAGGGGGGGCTTATAATTATAACGTTGCTATGGGGTTAATATTACTAATTGGGCCACTTTGGGAGTCGTTATTTTTATTGGGGCCACTATAGGGGTCACTCTTAGGGCTTATTCACACGGGTGTAATTCTACGCTGCGTATTTGCGCAATCGAAAATCGCTTATGCCTTTATATTTGCGTACGCAAAAAGGAACGCAGGTGGGCCCATTGAAATGGTGCGCAAATATGCAGTGAATACATAGATTTCCTGCGCATTTACCACGTATTTGCGTGGCCCATTCACTTCAATGGCCTATCGGGGTGCGTAGTACACAACAAAATAGGCCATGCTGTGTGAAAATATACATCATGTGAATGAACTCATTGAAATCAATGGCTTCTATTTACTACATATTATGTACGCAAATACGCTTGTGTGAACAAGCCCTTACTGTACTGTCTTAGGCCCCCTGCACACGGGCGGAAATTCCGCGGCGGGATTTCCCGCAGAAATTCCGCCTGTGGAAGCTGCCATAGAATTGCGTTAGAAAACGCAATCCTATGCAGACGGCTGCGATTTGTCTGCACGAAAGCTCGCACGGAAAAAAAATCGCGGCATGCTCTATTTCTGTGCGGGGCAGCCGACACATCACAGAGGCGGAGCCGCGGGAGCAGGTGAGTGCTGCGCTGGTTCCTGCAGTGGCTCGGGTCGGGTCCCGCTGCGAGAATTCTCAGAGTGGGATCCGACCCGGCCGTCTGCAGGCGGCCTTACAATTGGCCCTTTGAAGGTCACCATAAGCCTGATGTGGCCCTCGGTGAAAATGAGTTTGACACCCCTGACCTAGTATGTAACGAGTGGTTTATAATACTATCCCCAGGATTAGCCTTCGAGCCATTAGGGTGAGTGGGCAAATGCGTGAAACACTGATCTTGCTTTTTTTTTTGTTTACAAACCCGATAACTACTTTCATATCTATATGCGCTTTTCTACTTAGTTTTCTTTAATAGTTATGTTCATCAGATTTCAAATCAATTGACTACTGTACAATTAATTCTGTATGATACATTCTGTGTACATTTACCTGTACATGAAGATCTTATTTGTTGTATTGTTTTAAAATGTAATAAAAATAATTGAAGCAAACAATGAATAAACTAGAATCCTCTCTTGCCAAGAACATGTTAAGCAGTCTTAAAAAGTAACAACCCCCCCCCCCCCCAAAAAAAACGCTGCTTATTGCCCCATAAGTCAGTGATGGCAAACATATAAACATATGGCACACGTGCCTGAGGGGGCACTCAGAGCCCTCTCTGTCGGCACATGCGCTGTCATGTCATCACAGTCGGGTAAATGACTGCACGAGCGCTAACCTCACTAAGGTCGTTGGCGCGAGTGCAGCACGTTTACATGGGCAGAGTTGTATCCCATTTTTAGATAGGATGAGCTGTCAAGCATTGTTTGACCAACAGTGCATCCCAGTATTCACACCTGTGCTGTTAAACAGAAGCGAGTATCACTGGAAGCGCTGCCAGGTCATCCCCTGCCTGCCTCTATTCACCTTAAACAGACTAACTGCTGTTTACGCTGACTGGCACGTCGTTCAGTTGCTGCATGCATTTACACAGAACTATCATCCAAATTCCCACAGGATCATGGGATCACAGGCTTCTCGTTGACTTCTATGTAAAGCTGAGTGGAGAGCATTTACATGGAACAAGAAGCCAGCAATCCAGCAATTAGTTTTTATGCTGACTGAGGGCTTAGGCTGCATTCACACGAATGTATATCGGCTCGGTTTTTACGCCGAGCCGATATACGTTGTCCTAGTGTGCGGGGGGGGGGGGGAGGATGGAAGAGCCAAGTGCAGGAACTGAGCTCCCGCCCCCCTCTCTGCCTCCTCTCCGCCCCTCTGCACTATTTGCAATGGGGAGAGGTGGGACGGGGGCGGGGCTAATTCTCGGAACTTAGCCCCGCCCCTGCCCCACCTCTTCCCATTACAAATAGTGCAGAGGGGCGGAGAGGGGGCCGGGAGCTCAGTTCCTGCACTTGGCTCTTCCATCCTCCCCCCTCCTCCCCTGCACACGAGGACAACGTATATCGGCTCGGCGTAAAAACCGAGCCGATATACGTTCGTGTGACTTCACCCTTAAACAGATGGATGTGATTTCATCCTGCTATGTGGCTGTGGTAATCACATCTGCATTACTGGATGAAACAAAATAATCGATTTGAATGGTTTTGTTTTCACTAGTGGTATTCTCGCCTGTTAATTGTACATGCAAGAAAGATAAAGCAGGACCTAGCCCCACGCTTTATTTTTTTTTCAAACTAGCGCAGAGTTTAAAAAGCTTGAGAAAAAAAAACTCCGTAGCGGTAAGCGTAGCCGCGCTTACACCCATCTGTTTAAAGTAGGTTTTCTGTTGCAGTTTGCGCACTTGACCTCTAAAAGCTTTGCTATCACTACCATGCGTTAGACAGCTGAAATAAGCAGGTCTGTCGCTAGTTTATGCTATCCTCAGTGAGGACAGCATAAAGAACATGACTGGTTCCCTTGAAAGAGCTGGAAAGGATAATAATGAGCTTAGACTGGAGAAAATCACTTTTGTGAACGTGCCCTAGAAAAACAAATAACATATTAGTATAGATTGAAATAAAAGATTTAAAAGGTAAATAGAACTGTCTAAATACATTACTTATAAACTTCTTATATAACTTATAAAAAAAATAAACTTTTTTTCTTTAGACCATTTCGACTACATAAAGAAGTTGGCAGGGCCAGGATCTATTGGAATTGGTGGCGATTATGATGGGGTAACTGGGTAGGTCATTCTGTTTAAATTGTTAATGAAAATTGCGGCAATATCTATGTGTACAAATGAATGGCCGCAAAGACATTGAGAAAATATTCTGCAACCAGATCATGTTAAAGAATATACTGTGTCGCTGGATAAATTCAGTTGGAGGTTTTTCTGGAATGAAGGGAAGGGGACTTGTTTTTATAACGCCAACTTATTCCGCAGCACTTTCAAGTAATTTGTTTTTTTAATAGACTCCAACAAGCTGGGTACTTATTTTACCGACCTCTGAAGGATAGAAGGCTGCGTAAACCTTGAGCTGGCTACATGAGCCATGCAGGGATTAAACCCACAACCTTCAGGTCATGAGTGAGAGCTTATAACTGCATTCTGCTGCTTTAACATTCTGTGCCACATGATGCCCATGAATTAAGATACTGATGATACTGATAGGTTATCAAGATGACATCAGTGGGGTCTGCAACTCAAGATCCCTGCTGATTAGCTGTCTGAGGTTGCTGCGGCGCTTGGGTGAGCACCTCTGATACTTCATTGCATACCTGGCACAGTGCTGTACATTTTAGCTGTGCCTAGTTTTGCAGCTCAGGCCCACTCATTTGAATGGGACTGAGCCACTCTCAGACTATGTGACTGATCACATCACAGGGTTGAGAATGCCATTCCGGGCTGTGGGACCCCTCCCCTGGTCACATGATCGCTGGCATTTACCGAATGCCAGCGATCATATAAAAGTTAACAAAAAAGTTTTTAAAAGTTAGATTTAGCTGCCCTGATGGATCGGATCCATCAGAGCAGCTGAAAGTACTCACCCACCTTCTCTGCAATGTCCCGCGCTGTCCTGGCCTCCCCGGTCCCGACGGCGCCTTCTGCGCATGCGCGGCAGACGTCATACGTCGGGTGCGCGCTCAGAAGGGCGCGTGGCCCAGGAAATTAAGAGTCTCTGGCTCCCGGATCCCATGTGTAGCTGAGAGAAGATAGATGTCACTGGGAGCCGCTGTATGCGGTTCCCGGTCACATGATTGCTGCTATCCAATGGATAACAGCGATCATGTAAAGTAAAAAAAAGTTTTAAAAAAGTTTTAAAAAAGTTTTTAAAAAGTTTGTTTCATCTCCCCTCATGGATCATATTCGTGAGGGGAGATGAAATTACGTACCTAAGGCCCCGTATTTATCCGTGGACCTCACCACAACTTCTGCGCACGCGCCTGCCGCCAAGAATGCCAGGGTAATTTAAAATCTCCCCACACCTGGCTACCAAGCATAGCCAAGAGCCTGGAGATTTCACGGGGGCCCGCAGTTTGCGGCCCCTGATCAGGCGATCGCCATTTTCCAATAGAAAACGGCAATCACGTAAAAGTAAAAAAAGTTAAGTTTCACCTCCAATCACAGATCCGATCCATAAGGGGAGGTAAAATTACTTACCTAAAGCCTCTGGCGATGTCTCCCAATGGGATCTTTATCCGCGGACTTTTACCCAACTTTGGCGCATGTGCCCATCAGCAAAATGGCGGATGCAAGCGCAGAAGCTGTGGAGGGCCCTGGGAAATTTAAAGTCTCCTTCCTTCTGGCTACTAAAGGTAGAGAGCTTGGAGCAGTGACCAAAGGTTGCTGTGAGTGGTCCCCGGTTATGTGATTGCCGTTATCCAATGGATAATGGCGATTACGTAAAAGTTAAGACAGTTGAAATTTGATGCGCCTTTCGGTTTGAGCCCCGTTGTGCATACAGACATAGTATAAGGGCCACAACGGGAATGTTTCTGAACATGGGACAAATGGGGGGATCCATTTTGGGGTGAAAGTCTTCATTCAGACATGTGCTGTACAAAAAAAAATGTTTTTAAAATGACACAATTGCCCCCAAAATTAAAATCCTAATTCTTTCCTTCTGCTTTGCTCAGATTCATTCAAAAACTGTGGGGTAAAAATAAGCAGTACACCTCTAGATGAATGCGTTAAGGGGTCTAATTTTCAAAATGGGGTAATTTGTGGGGTTTCTCCATCCTTTTGGCTGCTCAAGGGCTCTACAAGTGGGTAATGGGGCCTAAAACACCTTCAAGCAAAATGTCTGTTCTGAAAACAACCTGTTACTCCCTTTGGTTTGAGCCCCGTTGTGCATACAGACAGAAGATTAGGGCCATAATGGGTATGCCTATGAGCACAGGACAAACAGGGGTATCCATTTTGGGTGCAAATCCTTATTTTCATGTACACTATAGAAAAAGAATCCTGTCTTTTAAATGGCATATTTGCAAAAATATGATATTTTATTTTTTCTCCTCTAAATTGCATTATTCCTGAAAAAAAACTGGTGGGGTAAAAATACTCACAACCCCACTTAGTGAATACATTAAAGGAGATGTCCCGCGCCGAAACGGGTTTTTTTTTTTTTAACCCCCCCCCCCCGTTCGGCGCGAGACAACCCCGATGCAGGGGTTAAAAAACCCACCCGCACAGCGCTTACCTGAATCCCGGCGGTCCGGCGTCTTCATACTCACCTGCTGAAGATGGATCCTCTGCCTTCGTGGACCGCAGCTCTTCTGTGCGGTCCACTGCCGATTCCAGCCTCCTGATTGGCTGGAATCGGCACGTGACGGGGCGGAGCTACACGGAGCCGCTCTCTGGCACGAGCGGCTCCATAGAAGACTACAGAAGACCCGGACTGCGCAAGCGCGGCTAATTTGGCCATCGGAGGCCGAAAATTAGTCGGCACCATGGAGACGAGGACGCTAGCAACGGAGCAGGTAAGTATAAAACTTTTTATAACTTCTGTATGGCTCATAATTAATGCACAATGTATATTACAAAGTGCATTATTATGGCCATACAGAAGTGTATAACCCCACTTGCTGCCTCGGGACATCTCCTTTAAGGGGCGTAGTTTTTAAAATGGGGTCATTTGTGTGTGTGTGGGGGGGGTGTCTATCATTCTGATACTGATGAGCCTTTGCAATCTTGGCTTGATGTAGGAAAACAAAGTATTTCTCAAAATGTTATAAATCAATGTTAAATTCGTACGGCCTAGGGGGCGTGGCCTAGCAGCCCAGGAGAGAAGACATGCCCGGAGAGGCTTCGCTCTGTAGCCGACTCAATCCGCGGCATCCCGCCCGTTGGAGGCTCAGGACGGTGGTTTGGAGACCGGGGCTGACACCCCCGACCCAGCAGGAACATTTAGAGACCTTTTTAGGTCTCTTCTGAAGAAAACCGCCGCGGGGCCTACAAGGCCTGAAGATCCCCGGGCTCAAGTGTTGGCTGGCCGCAACAGGAAGTGCCGGCCAGCCGCGACCAGAAGTGGGGAAACGCGAGTTCTCCTGCCCAGCAGACCAGAGCAGGGACCATATTTAAGACACTAGCGGAGGTGGAGAGAGCTGGTACATCAAGGGGCCCCCCCACCCAGTCAAACACCACCTGGAAGAGGAGAGACGGGGGGTGTAGGGGAGAGGAAGCGGAGCCGCAGGGGCAGTGGGGGAGAGCGAAAGAAGCCGAGCATACAGCAAGGGGCACCGCATGCGGAGCCCTCCCCCTGGGAGAGCACTTAATCCCTAAACAGAGGGGCACAGAGGCAACAGATTGCCCCCCTCCCTATACACCCTGTCACTTAACAGAGTCGGAGTCGGAGGGAGACACAGACCTGCGGATCCCCCCCATCAGTGGAAGTTCGGGACTATAACCCACTGTCTTATATACACCTATAGACTGAGCCCTGAGCTGCCGCCCGGGGGTGGCGCGTCGGAGACGCACAGATACCACTACACTATGATTGTACCTCAACAGCTATGCGCTAAAGCCTAAATTGCGCATGAATCCCCCTCTGTGACATCTTATAAGCTCAAGCCTGCGGACATCCCCTACTACTATTCTCTAACGCGATGGAGTCCAGCAAGCAAGCTAAGATAACTAGCAAGCTGCAGCAGTACTCTCGGCCCAGCACCTCAGCGGACACCCGACTCAATACACCCTCCAGCCCGCAGAGTGCACCCTCTGAGGGAGCAGCACCAGCTTTGCCCTCTGCATCTGGCCTGACTATTGCCGACGTACTGAAGGTAATCACAGAGTCACGCTCTGCCCTCACAGAAAACAATCGACGCACTACAGTCGGACTTTGGTCTGCTGCGAGCGGACATCCAAACGCTAAGAGAGCGCACAACAGATGTCGAGACGCAACTTAGAGGACACTGTTACACCACTCTCAGATCAGATGCGCACCCTCAACTCTAACCTTGTGGCGCAGCGGAAGAAACTGGCTGATATGGAGAACTGACTACGCAGATGTAACCTCAGATTCATAGGATTGCCGGAGGGCGCTGAGGGCAGGGATCCTTGCGACTTCCTGGAATCGCTCCTCAAGCAGGAGTACGGCCCCGACTCTCTGTCCCCCTTATTTTGTGTCGAGAGTGCCCACCGCATCCAATCAAGGGCTCCGCCGCCCGGGGGCCCCCCACGCACATTTATTGCAAAGCACTTAACCGTGAGAGAGAACCACTTAGAGTCGACGGACTCTACAGTCCGTATTTTCCTGGATTTTCCTAGAGGTGCAGCAGAGGCGAAAAAATTTACAGAAGCAAAGAAAACGTTGCGCTTGAAACAATTTGCCTACGCCATGCTATACCCTGCCAGGCTAAAAGTGATCAAAGATAACCGCTCCCACTTTTTCAAAAATCCAGAGGATGTCCTAAATTGGCTTGAACAAAACTGATCTATGTCGTGAGACTTTCAACAATGAACATTTTATGCGGCTGGCCGGCCAACGCTCCCCTATCTCTTGCACTGTAACTGTGGAGGGCGACTCCTTCCCCCTCCCTTTTTTTTTCTTTTTCCTCTTCTCCTTTTCTCCCCCCCCCCTCTCTGCCCCTTCCTTTCCCTTTCTCCTCCTTCCCCCCTCCATCTTAGATAAGAAGGCCAGCAGCTGAAGATAACGAAACTGCAAAGTGCTGTTGGCTGCGATAAAGTTATTCTTGTCTGTCTTAGACTGTGAAGGCCCGACTGGGCTAGAGGCCTATATACCGCCCGCGGCCCGTGTCGGGTACCCATAGCCCACACTGGTGCAGCCCACATTTACATGACCCTGTCTGTTTCTCTATAGGGGCATTCCATTCTCATATTTGTAACCGCTGTTGCTGTTTTTCATTTTTCTGTTATAGTTTGCTGTTGACTCTCTCCTGGGGGTAGGCCTTACGCCCCCTACAAAACTGAGTTATGGGATTGAAACCTGTCCGATGTTCGGGGGGGATGGGTAGGGTGGGAAGGCAGGGATTGGTTTGATGTTGGCAAATGTGAAGAGACTGTAATTTGCTCCGTAATTTTATTTGCTGTTATCTTTGGCGCGACTCTTTTTTGGATGCTCTACGGGGAACTTGTGGGAACGATGTCCAGTTCTTTGAAAATGGCTAGTACGTACTTAAAACTGGTCTCCTGGAATGTCAGGGGCCTGAACTCTAAAATTAAAAGAGCGCTGGTTTTTGACTTCCTTTAAACTCACTCCCCTCACATGATACTACTCCAAGAAACACACCTTAGAGGCTCGAGGACGCTGGCGCTTAAGTGAGCAACTATAGGCTCAGCGTATCACACGACTTACTCTAACTATGCTGAGGAGGCAGCATTCTGGTGGCCAAATCGGCCCAGTTTGTTTTCCGCCAAATACACATTGACCCTGGGGGGTGCTACCTGATCCTGCAGGGATCCTTCCATGGTCGCCTCCTCGTGATAGTAACTGTTTACCTACCACCGCCTGCTAATATTGAAATACTTCATGAGGTGATGGCGCGAGTGGTCCCCCTTGAGGCGGCCCCAATAGTAATTATGGTAGACTTTAACCTGATCTTAGACCCGGTGCGGGACCGTCTCACTCCAGCTGCTTCCACACAGGTTCGGCTGCCTGGGTGGGCCGACTCCTATTTATTACAGGAAATTTGGCGAGCGTGACACCCGCACGACAGAGCCTACTCATGTCACACCCCGACCTACAATGCATTCTCGCGTATAGATCTCTGCTTTGGCTCCCCGGATTGCCTCCCCATGGTTCGTGACATATCCTACCTGCCCAGAGGCATTTCAGATCACTCCCCGCTCCAACTGGTTCTTGATCTTGGGGTTGAGGGCAGTCGTCCTGTGTGGAGACTGAGCCTGCTGTGGCTGGAGCAGAGAGAAGTACATGAATATGTAGAACAAGAGGCTGAAATGTACTGGGAAGTCAATGAGGGGACGGCCTCGGAGCTTGTGGTATGGGACGCATTTAAAGCCTACACCAGGGGATCCTTTACCTCAGCCATTGCCGAGCATAGAAGGTTCCTGGGAGCCAGCCGCTTAGACTTGGAACGCCGCCTTGACTTAGCAGAGGCTAGACACATAGCAGATCCCTCCCCGGAGACTAACGCAGTTCTGGGCGCCCTGCGCCGGGAATATAAATTACTACTTATTGAATACACCAAGAAGAAACTTCTGTATTCCCGTCACCGGATCTTTGACCAGAGAGACAAGAATGGCCATTTACTGGCCTACCTGCCCAGAGAGGATCAGACACTACCGCCAATTACAGCGGTGTGAGATAGCGCGGGTACTCTATTAAAAGATCCTAAATTAATCAACCAAATGTTCGCCCAATTCTATAGGGACTTATACACCTCCAAATTGAGCTGCACTTATGCGCACCTTCTGGCATATCTAGATGACATTCCTTTCCCTTCACTGAGCCGGGACAGCACGGCCCACCTCGATAGAGACCTGAGTATAGCAGAAATAACGGAGGCCATTAGGTCACTTCCCAATAGGAAGTCACCAGGCGTGGATGGGCTTCCTGGGGAATAGTATTAAAAAAATGTGGAAACCCTGGCCCCAAGACTTCTCACATTATATAACTCTATTCTGCGGGAGGAGGCACTACTGGACACAATGCGTAAAGCCCTTATAATAATGATCCCTAAAACCGGAAAAGATCCCACAGACTGCGGCTCCTACCGCCCCATCTCCCTCCTCAATAATGATGTAAAAGTCATTGCGAAAATACTAGTGACGCGTATAAACTCGGTACTGAGCGAGATCATATATGCTGACCAATCCGGCTTCATGCCTGGCAAAAGCACGGACATGAACCTGAGGAGGCTCTTTAACCACCTATCGTACAAACATACTAACTGCGGGAAGCGCACTCTGGTATTTATAGATCAGGCAAAGGCCTTCGACTCAGTACAGTGGAAGTACTTGTGGGCGGTGATGAGGTGGTTCGGATTCTGGTCAATCTTTATTAAATGGATCGAGATTTTATATGACTCCCCGGTGGCCAACATCAAGACTAATATACACATTTCTGCCCAGTTCTCCCTGAGTAGGGGCACAAGACAGGGCTGCCCTTTGTCCCCCGCCTTGTTTGCCCTTCCCATAGAGCCTCTTGCGATCCAGGTCCAAATGTCACCAACAGTGAAGGGATTTAAACTGAACAACTACGAAGAGCGCGTAGCACTCTATGCAGATGACACCCTCCTTTTCCTCCAAGACCCGGAGGCGTCCCTAGACGCAGCGCTGACTATATTCGGCGCATTTGGCATGCACTCCGGCACTAAGGTCAACTGGGACAAGACCTATTTACTGGCAGTGGACCCTGCGACCGCGGAGCTCCCCCTGCCCGCCCTGCTGAGTTGGACAACCCAGACCACCTACTTGGGAGTAAAGGTCTCAGCAGAATTATCCGCTTTTTACAACTCCAACCTGGTCTCCTTCCTGGGATGGGCTGGGGATGTGGCGACACGCTGGGCCTCTCTCCCACTCACGCTGGTGGGCAGAATAAACCTGCTAAAAATGAAACGGCTACCAAAATCCCTGTATATACTGCATAACTCCTCTACATTGGTCCCAAAAAAATTCTTTACTATGCTCCGCGGGATTGTGCTGCGTATATTGTGGAGGGGCACCACACCCAGGATCAAATTGGAGACTCTGTGCCTCCCGTCGAGCGGAGGGGGGGCTGGCCTTACCACACTTCTATTACTACTATCTGGCTAGCCAACTGGTATACGTGGGGTGGTGGCTATCTTCGTCAGACTACAACCCAGTAGTGAGCCTGGAGCATAGAATGGTGGACCCTGCCAGAACCTACGGGGGCTGCTGCTGAGCGGCCCCTCATCCTCGATTGCTCCTCTGCCCACTCCCATGCTGGTGTCACTGGAGACCTGGCACGAGGTCACAAGACTGTCCACTGTAGAGGAGACTGCGCGATCCCCACACACTCCCCTTTGGAAAAACCCCAAACTGCCACACTTCCAGCGCTTCCCGGAGTCTGCCTTTTGGAGGCGTCGGGGCGTCAATGTCCTCTCCAACATAGTCAGCGAGGGTACGCTCTGCACCTTACTGCAGTTGCGGATAGCCCATGGCCTGCCTGAAAACACCTACTTTAGGTACTACCAGTTGCGAGACGTGGCCAGGGCTCAGTTTGGGGGCACATCTATCCCACTATCCATGACACGGCTGGAGAGTCTGGCGCAGATGTGCAATCTTGTCAAACCGCTGTCGAGTTTCTACGCCCATATAGCGCAGCACCTGGCCCCGCTGGGCGAGAGGGCCCTGCAGAGATGGGAGGGGGACATCCCTGATCTGACCTCAGGGGAAGATGAGGATATACTGGGTGGATCTGGTCCCCCCCTGGTTAGCGCTAGAGACAAGCTCATTCAAATTAAGTTCCTGCACCGCAAATATTATACCCCTTCCAAATTATGCACTATGGGCCTGCTCTCTACTGCAACAAGCCCGCGATGTCTGGCTGCGGATGGGACGGTCATGCACGTGTTTTGGGAGTGTGCGGTCCTACAGGACTACTGGAGAGATGTTCTTGCCTTCATGGAAACGCATCTAGGGGCACCGAGAATCATGCATCCTGGAACGTGCCTCTTTGGGCTTGTTGGAGACCTACCGGTGACCGCAGCAACACGTACACTGTACAAGCTGCTACTTTCCTATGCCAAAAAAGTGATTCTACTCAACTGGAAACACCCCGGGAGGCCGACCAGGAATGCATGGGTCCGGGTGGTCAACGCCGAAATCCCAATGTACAAACTGACATACATGGCCAGGGGGTGCCCTGAAAAATTCGATAAAATCTGGGGTGCTTGGGTGAGTTGCCCTGCAATGGCGTTGGGAGAGCCAAGCTAGGTGGCAGTGGGGGAGTGAGGGAGAGGGAAGGCTATAAAGAAGGATATCTGTTCAACTCGTTCTCTAAGTTAAAACCCTATGCTCAGAAAAATAGTTTTTTTCTTTTTGTTCCCACGATTCAACTTAAAGGAGTCGCGCCGGGGGGTTGGGGTGGGGGTTCCTTCTTGTTAAGTTTACTTTCGTTTTTTTTTTTTTTAAATCTTTTTTTTTTCCCGATTGATCACAGTTAATTCACTCCAAGGTTAAATTGCTGTTTAGTAATAAGTGACAAAGCTAAAGTTAAAGGGGTTGTCCCGCGCCGAAACGGCTTTTTTTTTTTCAATAGGCCCCCCGTTCGGCGCGAGACAAACACAAGGGATGGGTTAAAAAAAAAAAAGTTTAGTACTTACCCGAATCCCCGCTCTGCGGCGACTTCTTACTTACCTTACCAAGATAGCCGCCGGGATCTTCACCCACGATGCACCGTGGGTCTTCTCCCATGGTGCACCGTGGGCTCTGTGCGGTCCATTGCCGATTCCAGCCTCCTGATTGGCTGGAATCGGCACACGTGACGGGGCGGAGCTACGCGATGACGCGTAGAAGGGGGCAGAGCCAGAACGCCTCTCGTGCCGAGACCCAAGAGAAGGGAGAAGACCCTTCTGCGCAAGCGCGTCTAATCGGGAGATTAGACGCTGAAATTAGACGGCACCATGGAGACTGGGACGCCAACAACGGAGCAGGTAAGTGAATAACTTCTGTATGGCTCATATTTAATGCACGATGTATATTACAAAGTGCATTAATATGGCCATACAGAAGTGCTTACCCCCACTTGCTTTCTCGGGACAACCCCTTTAATATGAGGGGGGGGGGGGGACAAAAAGCACTAGCCAGGCATTATGTGTCAAGAAGAAATGTGGGTGTATTCACAGGTAAAGACTACTCTTACCCTGCCTTCCAGGCAATGTACTGTTTGCTGAACCTGACACCTGCGGTGCCAGCTACCTATGTTTGTATGCTTGTTAACGAATTTCTGGCTAAATAAAATTCCTTTAAAAAAAAAGAATTTGTACGTCCTAAATGGTTAAAAAAACTGAAGTTTTTCCAATGTGTGTCTAGAATAAAGTAAACAGATGGTTATCTATATCTTATCAAAAATTTGTACAGTATGTTTGCACACATTTGAGATATTGCAGTTGAAAATGTGAAAAAATGTCAATTTTTTTCAACATTTTCCCAATTTTGGCGCTTTTAATAAAGATATTCTATCGGCCTGTTTCTACTGTCTAAATGAAGTACAATATGTGGCGAAAAAACTATGTTAGAATCACTTGGATATGCAAAACCTTTACTGTGGTGTTCTATGTCAAAGTGACACATGTCCAAAGTTTTACCTGGTCATTAAGGCGCAAACAGGCTTGGTCACTAAGGGGTTAAAAGGGTGTTCCAGGGCACTTAACTTTTTGTATTGATGACCGACAGATCATCAATAGATGATTGGCGGACCAACCGCTCTGATCCCTGCCACTCATCCTTTGATGACTATTGATCATCAGTAGAAAAAGTTAAAATCCTAGGATACACCTTTAAATGAAATAGAATATATATATTTTCATTTCTACTGGGCATAAAGGTTCAGTTACCAGCTAAGCTTTGCAGACACAGAATGGAGTCTGCAATCCCCATATTTTTTCAGGAAAAGCTTTTTCAGAGATGGTACCCAATTCTATTTCAGATTCTAAACATGCAGCTCCCACACAAAACCATTAATACTCACATCTGATCACTAAACAATATTTAACCCCTTAGTGACAGAGCTTTTTTACTTTTTTCCATTTTTGTTTTTTCCTACTCCCTTTTAAAAAATCGTAGCTCCTTTATTTATCCATTGACGTCGCTGTATGAGGGCTTGTTTTTTGCAGGATGAGTTGTATTTTTCCATGGCACTATTTATTGTACCATATCAATTACTGAAAAACTTTTTAAAAATTTTAAGCGGAGAGAAATGGAAAAAAAATGACATTCCACCATCTTTCGGTGCGTCCTATTTCTAGGGCGCACAAACTGCAACAAAAACGAATCTGATATTTTTATTTTATGGGTCAGTAGGATTACTACCATACCAAACTTATATAGTATTTTTTTTGCTGTAGTACTTGTATATATTTTTTAAGATATTTACTTTTTGTCAATTATTTTCTGCGGTCATATTGTGAGCGCAATACCTTTTTTTATTTTTTCGTCGACGTAGTTGAGCAAGGGCTTGTTTTTTGCGGGATGTCCTGTAGTTTCCGATAGTATCAATTTGGAATACATACGACTTTTTGATCGCTTTTTATTGCGTTTTTTCTGGGAGACAGGGTAACTAAAAAAGTGTATTTCTGGCGTTCTTTATTTTTTTTTGGACGACGTTCACCGTGCAGGAAAAATAATGTGCTACTTTGATAGATCGGACTTTTACGGACGCGACGATATCAAATACATATTTTTATTTTATGATTTAGATTTTTTAATAATAGATATGGCAAAAGGGGGGTGATTCAAACTTTTATAACTTTTTTTTTTAACAATTAAAAAAACTTTATTGATTTTTTTTTTTTTACTTTACTTTGAAGTCCCCCTAGGGGACTTTAACATGCAATACTTTGATCGCTCCTGCAGTATGACGTAATGCTATAGCATTACGTCATACTGCTTTTTGACAGGCAGTCTATCAAGCCACCCTGTGTGGATGGCTTGATAGGCAGTCTGTTAAGGCAGCCCTGGGGCCATTCATTAGGCCCCCGGCTGCCATGACACCTGCACGGCTCCCCCGAACAGCGTTTGGGGGATTTAAATGCCGCTGTCAGAATTGACAGCGGCATTTAAAGGGTTAATAGCCGCGCTTGGCCTAACGGCCGAGTGCAGCTATTGCCCACGGGTGTCGGCTGTAATAAACAGCTGACGCCCGCGCTGTATGGAGGGAGATAGCGCCGCTACCTCCCTCCATACACGTCCTGCAATAGCAGGATGTAGTTTTACTATAGCCCCATCACTAAGGGGTTAAAATATATTGTATTAACAATATTGAATTACATTCACTAAATATCTTTCATTTCTAGGTTTCCTGAAGGTCTTGAGGATGTATCAAAATATCCATTGCTGATTCAGGAACTGCTGAGACGTGGATGGCAAGATGAAGAAATTAGAGGCGTTTTGAGAGACAATTTCTTGAGAGTTTTTAGAGATGTAGAGTCAGTAAGTTATAATATATTATTGCAAGTGTCAATATTATTCCTAAATTGTAAAAATTTGCAACAAAGTTAAATATAGTTGTTTTTTTTTTATTTTTATAAAAGACATACCGGTAATTACATTAATTAGAAATTTGAAGAACCACCACAAAAAATAGCTGTAGTATATGGTACATAAAGCACTAAAATTGGAATAAAGTAAAAATAAACTGTTTAGATATAAAAACTACATCATGATTGCCTAAAGTGCATTCGTTGTTCACGGTAACTGTCCACACAAACTAAAAGGTGACATACTGTTTAAACTCCTAACAGTTAAACTAAAATTGGAAAAACCTTTGTGGAAATGTCACTTTTTTATTGCTGATTTTGAATTCATGTCCCATGCAAATATATTTAACGCAGTCACTCTAAGACATAACTAATAGAGATGAGCGAACCTACTCGGCCACGCCCCTTTTGCACCCAAGCGCTGCGATTTTCGAGTACTTCCGTACTCGGGCGAAAAGAGGGAGAGAGAAAGGGCTCCCCCCTGTTCCCCACTGCTACCTCCCGCTCTGCCACACCTCCCCCCGCCCCCCGGCGCCCCCCGAATCTTTTCAACCGAGTACGGAAGTATTCGAAAATCGTGGTGCTCGATCGAGTAATTACTCGAAACGAGTATATTCACTCATCTCTAATAACTAATTTTAGCCTTAAAGGGATTATATCACAAAATGTTTAATGAAAACCAGACAAAGAAGTATTTTTTCATTTTTCTAATTTGTTTTATTTTCTGATTGTAGAATTTTTTTATTCTGTAGTCTATACATGACTACGGGGGTTGCCATCTTGCCTGAGTTATATTTAACAGCATTTAGAGTATTTAGAAGTTATGCTTTACTGCAGTCTTTAAAGGTCATTCACTTACACAGGAGACTATTCTAGACTGCTCTGTGACCTGTGCAGAGGTCATTGTGGAGGGAGAGTTAGTTGATAGTCAAAGCCGATCTCCTACTGTGAATGGCCAGTCCTGTGTTACCTAAATATAGGTGTTACTATTCAGTGTAACAAACATGTGCTTCAGCACCCGACACACTTAATAGCTATAAACAAATGCATAATGATTTTTTGTACTAACCTCATAAAAATGCTTCTTGGTGCACGTTTTGATTAAATCCATATATGCCCATGAGCCACGTCAGGGCAAACCTTAATGAATGGTTACCTAGCTCTATAGCCCCTCTCTTTAGACTAAAAATCCTGCACATGAAAGCATATAAAGGCCCATTTAGACACAACGATAATCGCTCAAATGATGTCGCTCAAGCGACCTCTTGAGCATCATCGTTGTGTCATTTACAACGCAAGATCACTCAAGATGAGCGAACACTTTGCGCTGCCAACGGAGGATGCAGAAGACAAGCGGAGTGTCTCCGCTTGTCTTCTGCATTCAGCTGTTCTCCGCTCCGAGCGCCTGGCTGTCAAAAGTCAAAGATTATGTCTAAAATAGGAAAAGTTAATGGGTCCCAACTCGATTTAATTCTAGCGCAAAAGAATTTGTGCCCAAATTAAACTCGATTATTCAATTCTAGCATCCAAATTTTACGTACGGAATCTAATTCTCTCACTTCCCGATGTCATAGAAACTTGAAATTTGGCATGAGTATTGATTGTCATAAATAGCAAAAGTTAATGGGTCCCAACTCGATTATTCACTTCTAAGTGCAAAAGAATTAGCGTCCAAATTTTACGTACGTAATCTAATTCTCTTATTTCCTGATGCCATAGAAATTTGAAATTTGGCAAAAGCATTGATTATGCTATAAATA
Organism: Eleutherodactylus coqui; assembly: GCF_035609145.1. NCBI lineage: Eukaryota > Metazoa > Chordata > Amphibia > Anura > Eleutherodactylidae > Eleutherodactylus > Eleutherodactylus coqui. Next base: position 76,735,990 of record NC_089847.1, read on the forward strand.
AGAAAAGCTAATGGGTGCCAACTCGATTATTCAATTCTAAGCACAAAAGAATTAGCGTCCAAATTTTACGTACGCAATCTAATTCTCTTATTTCCTGATGTCATAGAAACTTGAAATTTGGCACAATCATAGATTATGTCTAAAATAGGAAAAGTTAATGGGTCCCAACTCGATTTAATTCTAGCGCAAAAGAATTAGCGTCCAAATTTTACATGCATAATCTAATGCTCTCTCTTCCCGATGTCGTAGAAACATGAAATTTGGCATGAGCATTGATTATGTCATAAATAGGAGAATCTAATGGGTGCCAACTCGATTATTCAATTCTAAGTGCAAAAGAATTAGTGTCCAAATTTTATGTACGCAATCTAATTCTCTTATTTCCCGATGTCATAGAAACTTGAAATTTGGCACAAGCATTGATTATGTCATAAATAGGAAAAGTTAATGGGTCCCAACTCGATTATTCAATTGTAAGCGCAAAAGAATTAGCATCCAAATTTTACGTATGGAATCTAATTCTCTCCCTTCCTGATGTCATTTTGTATAAAGGAAACGTCACATGGTTACCTTCATGTGGTGTTTCCTGGGTAACGCAAAGAACCATGCAAAATGGTGAACATATTTTTTTTCTTGGTATCTCTAACGTAACCACGACTTCATAAGATTTTCCGTGTGAACACCAGATAAACACCAGTATCAAATTAACTTGGGCGAAGCCGGGTATATCAGCTAGTTTGATATAACTGTTATCATACATCTATTTGCTCTAATGCAATATTTGATTGTCAGCTGTTATACCCCCTGCGTGGGATACTTTGGCAGTTCTGTAGCCGTTTTTCTTAAAATCCAATACATACTTTTAAAATGGAAATGCAGTCATGATTATGTGAATAAACCCTTTCATTACTTGTTTTTTCTAATTCTACAGATTAGAGATCAACAGCTAAATCTGAGACCTTCTGAAAAAGAAATTCCAGAGGATGAGCTGAGCTACACCTGCCGCTTAGATTTGCAGAATTTTCAGCAAAGAAGTGCAAAAGCATCTGGCATTCAAGAAATAAGCATTTCAGCTTTTACTCTAATAACATATATGTTGTCCTGTATATTTATATTTTGGTAACTACATTATGCATTGATGACATTTGGTATACCTTACACCATGCTAAAGGTGTATGGGTGGTCTATGTATGAAGAGAGATTGAGGGGGACCTTTCTTCATACAGTGCTGGTGTCAGCTGTTTATTACAGCTGACAGCAGCAGGCAATAGCTGCAATCAGCCATGCAGCTGAGCAACACTATTAACCCTTTAAATGTCACTGTCAATTCTGACAGCGGCATTTAAATCCCCCCAATGGCCCCTCCGCTATGAGATCGCAGGGAGCCATGCGGGTGTCATGGCAGCTGGTGTCCTCCTGAAAGCCCCCAGAGCTGCTTTAGCAAACTGCCTACCAAGCGATCCCCATGGAGTGGTTTGATAGAGTACCTGTCAGTTTGTAGTATGTGGTAATGCTATCGCATTACATCATACTGCAGAAGCGATCAAAGCATTGCTAGTTATGGTCCCCTCATCATAAAACAAAAATACATACTTGGTATTACCGCATCCGTAGAAGTCCGATCTATCAAAGTAGCACACTATTTACCCTGTATGGTGAATGTCAAAATAAATGGAAAAATAAAGTTACTGCTTGCAGAAGATAACTTAAAAAAATTAAATGTGCTTGAAAAAAAAAAATAAAGTAGTACGGGGAAAAAAAAAATTTACAAGTTTGGTATCATAGTAATCATACTGACCTGTAGAATGACGTTAAGTACTTTTTGTTGCAGTTTGTGCACCATAGAAACAAGATGCAACGCAAGCTTGCGGAATGTCATTTTTTTTTTTTTCACTCTACCCCACTTAGAATTTTTTAAAGTTTTTTAGTACATTAAAGGGCTGCATCCTTAAGGGGGTAAAGCTGTATTAGGCCTCTTTCACACGGGCTACAAATCTTACAATAAAATCTTGCTACAAAATGCATGTTTGTGAAGCCCATGGTTTCCAATGGGAAAAAGGAAAAACTTAGCGCTTCTGTGGATGATCTGTACAAAAATGCATTTAATTACTTAAGTGGCATGCCCAGTAATTTTCCGGGACGAGCTCCACTGCCCATAGCGATATAGCCCTGAAGATTTCCGGGCTATGTTTCACTATGGGAGCTGCAGAGCACAATGCCACAAGCTGTGGCATTGTGCTCTGCCTGCACAGACCCACACAGAACAGTGCAGGACTTTGAAAAACAGAAGCAGCATGTAAAGGGCTGTCGCCATCGGACCCCCGGAATGTGATCAGGGGGTCCTGATGGGTCTCTGTGGAAGTCCCCTAAAGGGACAAAAATACAAAAAGTTTTAAAAGAAAAGTAAAAAAAATAAAAACACTTGTCACCTTTAGGCCTCAGTCAGACGGGTGTTTTTTCGCCCGATTTGCGCATGCGCATGCGTCCGGCGATTCTTTTTAAAAACCATTGCTTTGCAATGGTATCGGACACATGAGCGCTGTTTATGCGCTCGTCCGATAAATTATAGAACAGAAATCGCAGATCGCACCTATCTGCGATCTGCGATTCCTGTTCTCTTCTCTATATGCGCTCAATGGGGCCGGCGGCAGCAGCGCTGACCCCATTGAGAACATATAGAAGACAAATCATTCTTCTCTGCCACAGCTGTAACAGCTGTGGCAGAGAAGAACGATGTTTGCCCATTGAATTCAATGGAGCCGGCAATACAGCCAGCTCCATTGAAAGCAATGGGCTGCCGGTGATCGCGGGATGAAATGTTGGGAAGGGCTTAAATATATAAGCCCTTCCCTGCAATTCATCCAGAAATGTGTTAAAATAAAAAATATATATATATACTCACCTTGTCCCGGCAGCCGGAGTTCAGCGCTGCCGGCCTGCAGTGGGTGTGAAGGGGGTGTGAGTCAGACCTGCCCCCTGATTGGCTCAGCGCTGAGCCAATCAGGGGCAGGTCTCACTCACACCCTGCAGGGTTAATGCACTACTTTGATAGATCAGACTTTTATGGACGCGGTGATATTAAATATGTATTTTTCTTTTATGATTTACATTTTTTTTTTATTAAAGATATAGCAAAAAAAAGGGTGATTTAAACTTTTAAAAAAAAATTTTTAAAGTGTCAAAAAGTCGTGAAAAAGAAAAAAAATATTACAGTTTGGCATTGGCATAATCGTACCGGCCTGTACAATTACTTTAATACATTATTTATACTGCTCAGAGAATGCAGTGAAAAATAAAAATAAAAAACATGCCAGAATTACAGATTTTGTTAATCTTGCCACTAGAAAAAATGGAATAAAAAGCGATCAAAATTTTCCATGTTCCTAAAAATTAGATAAATGAAGACTAGAGTTCATCCCGCAAAAAACAAGGCCTTCTAGGGCTCTGTCAATGGAAAAAAATTAATACGGCTCTTGGAATGTGGCGACACAAAAGCAAACCTTTGTACAAAAATAGCAAAACATAAAATATCTGTATAAACTTTGTATCGCCAGAATCATGTGACTCAGAGAATAATGTTATCACATTATTTATTCTGCACGTTGAACGCTGTAAAAATGAAATCCAAAATACAAATGGCAGAATTTCTTTTTTTTCTCCAATCTCCCTACAATTTTTTTTTCAAAAGTTATGCAATGCATTATATATACCCAAAAATGATGCCATCAAAAAGTACAACTTGTCCTGAAAAAAACAAGCCCTCATATGGCTGTGTCAATGGAAAAATGAAAAAGTTATGGCTCTTGGAATGCGACTGCAAAATTAGCTGAAATTAAATGACTAGACCATTTAAAAAACCTGCCCTGGTGGGAACGACAGGGTGGTAATAAACCCGCCACTCAAGGGGTTAAATGTGGGGTTTCGTCATCACATTTGTTAATGAAGTCCTTAAGCAATGCATTTCAGCAAATATGCCTTTTTCAAGCTTATAAATGACATAACGTGGTGCACAGCACAAATAAATATATACATACACATGTTAAGTTACTTACTGACTGACAGAGAATGCCGTGTACCCCTGTCCGACATCACAACCGGGGAGGGAAATCCACATGTGGAGCACGTCACACCCATACCAAATATCATACCTACAAAGAAAATTACCACTACAACCACAACACCACCAGTTACAAGGTCAAAAATTCATCAATTTTATCCCACATCAACATCAAAAGCACCCAGGATAAAAGACATCACCCGTGGAAAAGAGGCGAGAAAAGACCCAAATCACCCAATTATTGAGGTGCCAGGAAGACCTCAATAAGAATCAGGAAATAAAGCCTTAAAGGGGTTGTCCCGAGGCAAAACATCAAAATTGTAAATTAGCCCATTCCCCCTGTCACCCCCCGGCATAAAATAGCACTTTAAAGCGGTTTTTAAACCGCTTGCTACTCACCGATGTGATGAAATATGAACTTATAAAAATCTTCTCCCTAAGATGGCCGCCGGTCCTTTCTCAGGGATGCACCGCGGTTTTCTCCCATGGTGCACCGTGGGTCTTCTCCCATGGTGCACCATGGGCTCTGTGCGGTCCATTGCCGATTCCAGCCTCCAGCTACGTGATGACGCGTAGAAGGGGGCGGAGTCAGAACACCGCTCGTGCCCGGACCGACCAGAAGGGAGAAGACCCTTCTGCGCAAGCGCGTCTAATCGGGCAATTAGACGCTGAAATTAGATGGAGCCATGGAGATGGGGACGCCAGCAACGGAGTGGGTAAGTGAATAACTTCTGTATCGCTCATATTTAATGCACGATGTATATTACAAAGTGCATTAATATGGCCATACAGAAGTGTATAACCCCACTTGCTTTCGCGAGACAACCCCTTTAAGAAGCTGCCAAACAGGGCATATTCAATATTTTCAGTTATACTTTACATAAGATTGAAGTTGACCTGTTATCAAAAGAATTTTATTGTCCATCCAAAAACTGTAATCTGTTCGAACTTTTTGTAGACCTCAATAATTTCATCAGGAAAATCACTCCCAATACATATTTCATAATTAAGAAGGATAATAAATATTATGAGACTAAAATAGAATTATTTAATCCTAACGATCCCATTTCTACTGATCTTAAACCCGTCAGTAAATTCTACCCAACCAAAGTCAAGGGGCCATACATAGAACCTTTTTTTATCAGAACACTCTTCAGGAACTCACTAATATGTGTGATATGAACAACATTAAATCTTTCAATATTTAACAAATAACAAAAAAGTTACATTAAAAAATTTAGCAGAGAAGGAGGGATTAATAATAAAACACGCAGATAGGGTGGGATAGTTCTAATGGACGAAGAAAGATACCACAAAGTCAATAAGGAATGGCTGAATAATTACTACACTAAACTGAAGGAGGATCCAACAGAGTACATTACTACCCAATTACATGCATTAATTGAAAATGGGTTATACCATAATGGAATAACAAAAAAGAGTGCAAGTGTTGTATCTCTATCATCTACCAAAGTTTCACAAGGACATCAACAACCCACCAGGAGGACCCATTATTGTTGGCATTAATTCCATCCCGAGCTGATTATTGGAATATATTGACAAATTACTGCAAATATGTCATAAATTTACCCACACATTTGAAAGACACGGGTCACCTGCTTAAACTTATCAAAGATCTACACTGGCAAGAAAATTACATCTGGTGTACACTTGACGTCGAGGCACTTTATGCTAACATCCCACATAGCCAAGGAATTTTTGCAGTTCAATCCTTTTTAAATGACGATCCGTTTATGCCTTTTAACGAGAAATTATTTCTCAAGCTATAAATTTTATCTTAAAAAACAATTAATTCACATATAATAAAACATTTTACCTACAGACCCTTGTAACTGCGATGGGCACTAAATTTGCCCCATCTTTTGCCAACCTGTACATTAGCTATTTCGAAAAAACTGAATTTTTAGATTTACAACAGCATATCACATGTGAAACAGAAAGGGTCATTTATCTCATTGAGTGCCCATGTGGGAAAAAATATGTTGGCAGGACCAAAAATAAACTTGAGACCCGTATTAATTAACCTAGGCTCAACATCAAAAAGAAATTCCAGCAACACAGCATATCTAGACATTTCAGTCAAGAGCATAATTGTAATTACAAAGGACTAAAAGTAATACCTCTTGAACATGTACCCTCCAAATCCATAACCACCCTCCGCCGCAAAGAAATGTTCTGGATCTTTCGCTTAAAAACCCTTTCCCCAAAACAGCCTCTATGAGGTTTTAGAAAAAATTAAAATACATACTCAACTTACATTTTAAATAGGTATGGCTTGAGAAAGGTGCTTTTTGTGCACCGAAACGCATCGCCTGAATAAAGTACTTCGTTTATCATTACGCTGTGGAATACAGTACTGCATTATGTGGAAGACACTCATAGGAGGGGGCATCTGTGCATCATACCCCCCTCCTGTCCAAGTAAGTGTCATATTAAATCATCCTGCCTGTGATGCGTATGCATCATATGTCCTTAGTTTTTTCTCCATACTGAGCGCTGATTTTTTTCTGACTTTCTATTATCTGTTATATCTGGGGGAGTTCTGCTTTCCAGACCCCCCTGTTTGTATCTGCAGCTCTCCTTTGATTCAGAGGATTGGAGTACTGAGGAAAAAATCCATCTGAGTCACTTATCACATCTCATTCGATACGGATCACATCTACCTGTGGCGCTCTCTACGATTTTCTTGACTTTCTGGCATACATTTTAAATAGAACACTGTACTTATTAAATCTACAATTTAGGGTGAATGAGCCCTTCATTTATTTTCTACTATATCTACACTTAGATTTTTTGATATCAAATAATAATTCTTGGTAATTTATTGATTTTATTATTAATAATAATCTTTATTTGTATAGCGCCAACTTATTCCGCAGCGCTTTCAGGCATGGATAAATGCAAAACAATACAACAATTGCAACAATTACAATGTGAGATACATTGGGTTAGACACAAATGGGTTGGGGGTGGTACAGGAGGTGCAGGGGTTGGGGAACACAGGCAGTAGGAAACTTCATGTGCAGATCAATTATTAGAAGGCAAACAGGGTGGGCCACCATAGGGGGGGGCAGGGATTCAATTGTTTAGTAGTTTTATTCCTTACTGTATCTTGATATTGTTTTTTAATAATGATGAATCATTCTTGCTTTTTCAGTGAATTGGGTTTTCGTATATTATTAGTAACATAGTATGTTAGGCTGAATGAAGACAATGTCCATCTAGTTCAGCCTGCTGCAACCACCACCCTTGCTGGTCCAGAGGAAGACAAAAAACCCCGAGCAGCCATCTTACTCATTGGAGGAAAAATTATTTTTCTGACTACATAATGACAGCCAGGGTACTCCCTGGCAGGGAGTACTGCCATACATATCCACTAAGATTGGTATTCCTTTCTCTCAGGATTATACCAACACACTGTCAAATAGACAGGGTAAAATAAAGTTTATTCAAAATATGGAACGCAGAGCTTGTTCCATGGAACAATCGCGTATGTGACGTGCTCAACGCGGGAATTCCCCTTCCCAGTTGTGACGTTAGACATGGATACATGGCGTCCTCTGTCAATAAGTATACGAACATGTCTATGTATATATATGTATATATATATTTGTATTGTGCACCATATTATGTCATTTATAAGCTTGAAAAAGGCATATTTCCCTGCTTAAGGACTTCATTAATAAATGTGATCACGGAACCTCACATTTAAATGCATTTTTGTACAGATTATCATCCACAGGAGCGCTGAGTTTCATAAGTGATCTCGCGCAATCCGGCAGCGGGAGCTGGCTGTCACTCATAGCCGGTCTCCCGCTGCAACGGCGGGGGTGCATTGGAGATGCAACCCCCGCTGCTAACCCCTTTCCTGACGCAATCTATGTATATTGCAGCACGGGAAGGGTTGACAGAGGGAGCACGCTCCCTCTGTGACGTTATTGGGCTCTCACGATGTAATTGCAGAGAGCTTGGCTGGTTGCCATGGTAACAGAACGCCACCTACATGCGTCCTGTATTACCACTGGCTATGATCGCTGTAACAAGAGATGAGACATTGCAGGACAGAAGTCCTGCAATGCCTTATCATAGCGATCATCAGTGCTATGCTGTAAGTCCCCCACAGGGATACAAATGGCCTAAAAAAAAAAAGGTAAAAATAATGTACAAAAAAGAAAAATGTAAAAAAAACACCCTTTTTGCGCTTTCTCTCATTCGCATAAAAAAAATGTACAAAAAAATTTTAAATCCCACATATTTGGTATCGTCATGTCTATAATGATGCATACAATAAGTTACACATGCTTTTTATCCTGCACTGCTAAAAGCATAAAAAAAAGCTAAAAAAACTGAGGCAAAATGTTAATTTTTAGCCTTTTGCCACCCCAAAAGACTACAGATAGTCTTGCAAAAAATAAGCCCTCTCAGAGCTCTGTCCATGGAAACATAAAAAAGTTATAGGACTTTGAATGCAGAGATTTAGAAGAAAAAAGGTTTCCAAAAAAGGGTTTTCATTGCAGAAACTGACCCACAGAAAAAAATGTATTGTGTCATTTATCTGTGGTGACAATCTGCAACAAAATCAATAGCCATTTTTGCTGCGTACTTTCATGCGGAGAACTGCCACTCCTACATTATATCTGCACATTCCCTAACAGTGTGACATACACAATAATTTATTCACTTGTCAAGCTAGCAAATGTAACAGCTGAGTGCTTGAGTAATTTTACACTGTATGTATATTCTCTCTATGTATATTATTTCCATATTGCTTATATTTAGGGTGATTGATATTAAGCTGACAAAATAGCAAACTCATTCATCAGCTGATAAGTTCAATAATGGGAGCATAACATGGTCTTTGGATGGCTGCAGGAAACCAGGGACCAGTTTCCCGGTCATCCCTTCAGCTGTATAGCAGACACTAGTGCCCCTGCAGTCGGGGAGGAGACCAGCTGTTACCAGGCACCATGCTATCAGAAAAGTGAAGCAGAGGCAGGCGAGGTGTGTAAAGGAATTGACATGAGCCAGATTAAGGAGGCTCTCTCCAATGACTGGGGCTGTTCTCCAGGAAGAAGGGGCTAAGCTGCACTGACATGCATTATCCTGTACATGGGACGGATAATGTTATTAATGATCAATCGTCCCAATACGGCTGATCATCTGCTTGAGTAAATATTATTAACCAGTTTATTTACTCATTTTTAGTCATTTTTTTCTTCGGGTGCTGGAATGGAAAAAAACCCTGCAAATTCACCATTTTTTACACTGCTAAAAATAAAATACTTTTAAAAAGGGGGCATATATTTTTATTTTTGGGGGGGGGGTGTATATGGAAAAAGGACGTGTGGAGAAAGGACAGTAGGGAACCCTTCTCTCTGTCAGCCACCTGGGATGCTATCCACGCTATTGCCGCTATTGGGAAATATATTTTCATCATGGGTTGGAGTCAAATACTACATACAGACACTCTTGATTGCATTTAAATTCAGGCTTTGGCTTTGCCATACGCAAGCCTACTATTTCATTTTCAATCAATTTTTCGGTGGATCTACTGGTATATTTAGAGTCATTGTTATAGGTCTACTTTAGTCTAAGTTCAAGTCTTCTGACAACCCCAAGCCATATTATTTTCTTTACCATGCCATATAATTATGTTACAAGATGTGACTGCTTTCTTTGACCGATTCATACACTCTGTCCCACTGCCCTGCAGTCGCTGTTCCTGGCTTCTGCACTGAACGTGGCAGCGGTGTGAAGGGCATAGGCACACTTCCAGCCACTCTCTTTAAAAGGTCAGTGCACCCAAACTAAACATCCTCCTACAATGGGAGATGACATCTGGCTACATCAAGCATCCGTTCTTAAAATCTCATCCACATTGCTTGTAGTGTAAATGCAGTGGATCTTTTATGCAGAAATTATGTATGCCTGAGGCTTCAGTCACACGGGCGCATCGGCACCCGTACATCGGGTTAGAAGACGGCCGTACCTGAAGACGGCTGTCTCTCTCCAGTGCTGATCATAGAACACATGACCGGCAATGGAGCCGGTCACATGTTCTTCCTCCCGGGGCTGCAGAGAGACGGCCGTCTTCAGGTACGTCCATCTGCTGGTTCAGTCACACGGGCGCATCAGCGCCGGTGTATGGGTGTCGATGCGCCCGTGTGACTGAGGCCTTATGGGTAGACACCCTAAGGCTGGGGTCACACGGGGCTGATTCCCGACGGAAATCCCGCGGTTTGGCCGCCGCGAAAAACCGCGAGATTTCCGCCGGGAGAATCGTCACGGAAAAACCCGCGGCGGCTTTGAAGCGGCCCAGCCGCTCGCCCTTCCGCTGCAGCAGGCGCTCCCATAGACCGGATTAACCGCAGCGGATTGGCCATCCCGTGTGGATGAGATTTCTGAGAAATCTCGTCCACATAGCTGGCTAAACCCGAGATTAGCGGCCGCAGGCGGATTTGCCACGGCAAATCCGCCCTGTGTGAAGCCAGCCTAAAAGGTCCATGTTTTTTGCTCATCTCTGCCTGTAAGTTTATGTTTTCTTTTTTTCACTTCATGTATATGAATGAAATATGTATGCCAATAAACTTGAAGTAATCAGCCTTGCTATTTGTATGTATCTTATAATATTGAACGTTTAGTTATTGTACTGCAGGCAATTGATAAGTTTATACAGTGTTTTCATCACTGATATTTTTTTTGTTATCATTCATTTAATAAATGGTATTAGTGAATTAGAGAAAAGTTAGGCCGCCTGCAGATGACCGGGTTGGATCCCGCTGCGAGAATTCTCGCAGGGGGACCAGACCCGAGCCTCTGCAGGGACCAGCGCGACACTCACCTCTCCCGCAGCTCCGGCTCTTTGATGTGCCAGCTGCCAGCCAGCCGCGCATGCGCAGAGCGGAGCCAGCGGCCGGGAAGTGACATTTATGTGCGGGGCTCTGCGAGTCCCGCACAGAAATAGAGCATGCTGAGATTTGTTTACCGCGCATGATTTCAAATCACGGCCGTCTGCCTAGGATTGCATTTTTTAATGCAATCCTATGGCAGCTTCCATGGGCGGAAATTCTGCGGGAAATTCCACTGCGGAATTTCCGTCTGTGTGCAGGGGGCCTAACTAATATTGAACCTTAATTTGTATTTATTATGTTTGCCAAAGAATACTATCTTGAATCATAAGTATTCCTGTAGCACCACTTTATACATTAATAAAGTGAATATCATAGAAATAAGTGCCAAATAAACTTTTGCCGAGGCACTTGTGTTAAATGCGCCGAAGTTTGTTCGGCATGCTACACTATTTTGTAGCCATTCCTTTGTAATGACTGCTGGACTATGCAAATAGTACTGGCGTGTTACAAAAACTCTGTAGTGCGCTACTCTGGTTAAGCCTGGTGATGCTACATCTATAGTTTTCCTTTGAAAAATACAATGCATTAAAAGGAATGTGTCACAAGCAGTGGTGAGCAATTCGTGGAATCATAGAATGGTACAGTTTGAAGAGACCGCCAGGGTCATCGTGTCCAGCCTCCTACTCAATGCAGTACTCACTAAATCATTGCAGACAGATGAGTAACATTATATTACTGGTATCAATTAACTAAATAGCTAGCTCTGAAGTTTAAATATATACTGCGAGATTTAAAAAACAAAAAAAACCAAAACTGTATAATACTGACAAAACTCACTTATTATACTTCTTACTACAAGTAAATCCTGAACTTTTGAATTCATGACTGGAATGCTAGAAGCTGCAGTAAAGACTGACACTTAAACTATGCAGAAGCGTAGATAAGAAGAAGCAGAAGTGGTCCTAATAACCCCAAGGTCATAGGGGAATTTCTGCAAAATTAACGTAATGTGATAGGACAGACGAAAGCCCTCACTGACTGACTGACTGACTCACTGAATAGCCACTAATTCTCCAACTTCCCGATGTCGTAGAAACTTGAAATTTGGCACAAGCATAGATTATCTCCAAAATAGGAAAAGTAAAGGGGTCCCAACTCGATTATTCAATTCTAGCGCAAAAGAATTGGCGTCCAAATTTTATAAACGTAATCTAATTCTCTCACTTGTAATTTGGTAGGAGCATTGATTATTATGTCATAAATAGGAAAAGTTAATGGATCCCAACTCGATTATTCAATTCTAAGTGCAAAAGAATTCGCGTCCAAATTTTACGTACGGAATCTAAATCTCTCACTTCCCGATGTCATAGAAACTTGAAATTTCGCAAGAGCATTGATTATGTCATAAATAGGAAAAGTTAATGGGTCCCAACTCTATTACTCAATTTTAAGCGCGAAAGAATTAGCGTCCAAATTTTACGTACGTAATCTAATTCACTTCCCGATGTCATAGAAATTTGAAATTCGGCACGGGCATTGATTGTGTCATAAATAGGAAAAGCTAATAGGTCCCAACTCGATTATTCAATTTTAGGCGCAAAAGAATTAGCCTTCAAATTTTATGTACGTAATCTAATTCTCTCACTTCCTGATGTCATTTTATATAAAGGAACTGTCGCATGGTTACCTCCACGTGGTGTTTCCTGGGTAAAGCAAAGAACCATGCAAAATGCTGAACATAATTTTCTTCTCCGTATCTCTAAAGTAACCACGACTTCATAAGATTTTCCGTGTGAATACCAGATAAACACCCGTACCAAATTAACTCGGGCGAAGCTGGGTATATCAGCTAGTCTTCTATATATTTGTTAATGTCTGTTTGTTTGAGCGTCACAAACAAATGGCATGACCAATAGACATGACATTTTGCACATAGTATAATCTCGACCCGGAAAAGGTTATAAGTAGAGATGAGCGAGCACCAAAATGCTCGAGTGCTCGTTACTCGAGTCGAACTTTCAGTGATGCTCGAGAGTTCGTTTCGAGTAACGAACCCCATTGAAGTCAATGGGCGACTCGAGCATTTTTGTATATGACTGGTGCTCTGCTAAGGTTTTCATTTGTGAAAATCTTAGCAAATCACCAAAGTCATGTAAAAAACACAGAAATGGATAGGGCAGGCGAGGAGCAACATGCAGGGCTGCATTTCGGGCTCCGAGGTCTCACTATTAAGCCACAATAGTGGCAAGAGAGAGACACCCCCCCCCCACACACTGTCAGCATAAAGATCGTTCTCTTCTGCCACAGCTGTAACAGCTGTGGCAGAGAAGAACGATGTTAGCCCATTGAATTCAATGGAGCCGGCAATACAGCCGGCTCCATTGAAAGCAATGGGCTGCCGGCGAGCGCGGGATGAATATTCGGGAAGGGCTTAAACATATAAGCCCTTCCCTGAAAATCATCCAAAACTGTGTAAAAATTTAAAAAAAATATATACTCACCTTGTCCCGGCAGACGGAGTTCAGCTGTGGCCGGCCGGCAGTTCTCCTGTACTGCTGTGAGTAGTATTCAGCAGCTAAGGATTTAAAATCCCCGCCTGCTGAATGAGCTGCCTCTGATTGGTCACAGCCTCACCAATCAGGGGCAGCTCTCACTCACCCATTCATGAATTCGTGAATGGGTGAGTGAGTGCTGCCTCTGATTGGCTCAGCGCAGGGACCAATCAGAGGCAGCTCATTCAGCAGGCAGGGATTTTAAATTCCCGGCTGCTGAATACTACTCACAGCAGTTCAGGAGAACGGCCGGCCGGCCGTGGCTGAACTCCGTCTGCCGGGACAAGGTGAGTATATATTTTTTTAAAATTCTTACACAGTTTTGGATGATTTTCAGGGAAGGGCTTATATGTTTAAGCCCTTCCCGAAAATTCATCCTGAGATCGCCGGCAGCCCATTGCTTTCAATGGAGCCGGCTGTATTGCCGGCTCCATTGAATTCAATGGTCAGTGCTCGTTTAATCGAGACGAGTACCGCGTGGTGCTCATCTCGAGTAACGAGCATCTCGAGCACCCTAATACTCGAAAGAGCATCAAGCTCGGACGAGTATGCTCGCTCATCTCTAGTTATAAGCTAAAGAAAAAAAAAAAAATTGGCTGTCTTGGCAATCTTATTTGCATATTTTCGCCTTTCCTTGAATTATTGTTACCATGCAGGGCGGCGCTGGGTCCCGCGGCTGGCGCGCGCTGCTCCGATGTCGGCTCCGGCGTCCCGGAGCTCTGCTGTCAGGGCTCTCCCGGTGGCGTGGAGCAGCCAGCGTGCAGCGGCGTGGGCGTGTCTGCCCGTAGGGTGCCGCCCGCTCTCCTCCACCTTCCATATGCAACAGTGGGAGAGTTGGCTCCTCCCACTCTCCGCCCCTGGGCAGAGCCTTTAAGTTAAAAGGCTGGCAGTGACCTGAGCTCACTGCCAGTTATTGGTTCTGCTAGCCTCTAGTCAGGTCTGTCTCAGTCTGCTCTAGTTGCTTGTCAGTGTCCTGTCAGTTTGCCTGTGAGCTCCATCTCCAGCCTTACTCTGCTTGTAAGTTCTGTTGGTCTGTTCCACCTGCCTCTTCTGTCGGCACTCTGTCCCCTGTTAGTAGTTCCATCTAGGTAGTCGCCAGGTCCCTAGCCAGCGCAGGGACCGCCGCCCAGTTGTCCGCCTGGGGTTAGCCAGGGCCGAGGCAAGTAGGCAGGGACAGTGGGGTGCGGGGAGATCAGGGCACCCCACCTGGCGCTCGGGGGCAGAGTGCCGTAGCATAATAACTGGCCCTTAAAAACTGTTTGTCATGGAGGCGATCAGTTCCCTTACGAACCAGCTGCAGGCCCTGGTGCCTGTGATCCAGGATTTATCCACCCGCATGGTGGCCCAGGAGCAGCGGGGGGTGTCGCAGGGGTCAGACGCCTCAACCAGCCCCGAACCCAAGTGCCCTCTTCCTGAGGTGTTTTCTGGGGAGAGGAACAAGTTTTTTGTTTTCCAACAGGCGTGTCGCCTGTTTTTTCGGATGCGTCCCCGTTCTTCCGGGTTGGAGGCTCAGAGGGTCGGGCTGATAATGTCCCTGCTGCGGGGCTCTGCCCAGACATGGGCTTTTTCCATCCCCGAGGGTTCCTCCTGCCTGCAGTCTGTGGACTCCTTTTTTCAGGAACTCGGGGGTATCTTCGACGAACCGGACCGAGCAGGGTTGGCGGTTTCGCGGTTGTTGGCGCTGCGGCAGGGGTCGTCTTGTGTGGAGGATTATTGCTCCAACTTCAGACGCTATGCGGGGGATACGACATGGAACGATAGCGCACTGAAAGACGTTTTTCTGCAGGGCCTCTCGGACGCAGTTAAAGACCTGTTAATTTCCCATCCCATTCCCGGGTCCTTAAGGGAGGCTATGGAGCTAGCGGTGAAGGCAGATAGGAGGCTCAGGTCTAGGAAGCAGGACAGGCAGACCCATAGAGTCAGGGAGGTCGGTTGCCCTGGTCCCTCGTCCTCCTTACCAGTCTCTGTGCCCGAGCCGATGGAGGTGGATCCGCTGGACCCCAAAGAGCGACGCCGGATCCGTCTGTTGCATCGTCTCTGCCTCTACTGCGGGAAAGCTGGACATCGGGTGATAACCTGCCCACTGAGGTCTCAACGCACGCAGCCGGAACCGGCGGAAAACTCCGAGTCCTAGGCGATTGCAGGGAGGATCGCCTAGGACTTCAGGTACTTCCTTTTGGTACCGTGTCATGTTAGATTCCGGGATTTTTCCCAATCAGGGCGGGCGTTTATTGATTCCGGAGCAGCCGCTAACTTGATAAGTCTGTGTTTTGTCCGTTCTCTGATGGCGGAATTTGTGGCGCTGAAGACGCCAATTCATTTTACCAGTATTGATGCTACCCCTCTCTCTACAGGCCTGGTACGATGGAGGACCCCAAGATTACAGTTCATGGTGGGGGTCCTCCACTCGGAAGAACTATCTTTCCTGGTTATGGAAAAAATGTCGGTTGATGTGGTGCTTGGTATGCCCTGGTTGGCACTGCACAATCCCCAATTTGATTGGTCCACCTGGGAATTGACGCATTGGGGATCATCCTGTCATAATCACCTGTCTACCATAGCTGTGTGCTCCGCAGATACGGTGCTCATTCCGGAGTATTTGTCAGACTTTCAGGATGTATTCTCCAAAAAACTGTCTAAGGCTCTGCCTCCTCATAGGGAGTGGGACTGTGGTATTGATCTGATTCCCGACAGTCCCATCCCTAAGGGAGCCATTTTCAATTTGTCAGGCCGTGAGCATGAAGCCCTCAAGTCCTATGTCTCGGAGGCCCTGGCCAACCGACATATCCGGCCGTCCAGGTCCCGTGTCGGGGTAGGTCTCTTCTTTGTAGAGAAGAAGGACGGGACACTACGGCCTTGTGTGGATTATCGGGCCTTGAATAAAATCACTGTGAAGAACCAGTGCTCCTTGCCCCTAATTCCTGACTTGTTGAATCAGGTGGTAGGGGCCCACTGGTTCTCCAAACTGGACTTGCGGGGGGCTTACAATTTAATTCGCATTAGAGAGGGAGATGAATGGAAGATGGCGTTCAACACCCCGTTAGGACATTTTGAATGTCTGGTCATGCCTTTTGGACTTTGTAATGCCCCTGCTGTGTTTCAGGGTTTTATGAATGCGGTCTTCCACGACTTCCTGGGGGTATTTCTGGTCATCTATCTTGACGACATTCTGGTGTACTCGCCTGACTGGGACTTACATGTGCGGCACCTGAGGTTGGTCCTGACCCGTTTGCGCGAGTATCAACTTTTTGTCAAGTTAGAGAAATGTACATTTGGTTCTAAACAAGTATCATTCCTTGGTTATGTAATCTCACCCACGGAGATCCAGATGGAGTCTGATAAAGTAGCAGCAATCTCCCAATGGGTCAGACCAGACAACCTCAAGGCTCTCCAGCGGTTCTTAGGTTTTGCAAATGTTTACCGCAAATTCATTAGGAATTACTCAGTTATTGCTCAACCTCTGACCGACCTGACTAAGAAGGGGGCCGATTTGGGTAAGTGGTCGCCTGCAGCCCTTGAGGCCTTTAGCCGTCTAAAAAAGGCATTCACAACTGCCCCGGTGCTAATACAGCCGGACGCACAACTACCCTTTTTTATTGAAGTAGACGCGTCTGAAGTGGGGACAGGAGCAGTATTGTTGCAGGAAGTCAGTGGGAGGTCTGGGTATAGCCCATGTGCGTTCTTTTAGCGGAAGTTCAATTCACCAGAGCGCAACTACGACGTGGGTAACCGTGAATTTTTGGCTATCAAATGGGCTCTGGAAGAGTGGCGACACCATCTTGAGGGTGCTAGACACCCAATTACCGTATATACTGATCACAAGAATCTGGTATATCTCGCCAATGCGAAAAGACTCACAGCTCGTCAAGCCAGGTGGGGGTTGTTCTTCGCCAGGTTTAATATCGTCGTGACATATATCCCAGGAGAGAAGAACGTGAAGGCGGACGCCCTGTCACGGAGTTTCGGGGTACCGGATAGTGAGACCATGACTCCCGAGAATATCTTAGCCCCCGGCGTGGTGGTGGCAGCTGTAGAGTCTAACTTCGTCCCTCAACTACAGGATGCTCAGCAGGACGCTCCTTCGGGGGTGCCGGAGGGCAGATGGTTTGTGCCAGAGACCCTACGCCCTAGAGTCATGGATGAGTCTCACTCGTCGGTTCTCGCCAGGCACCCAGGGTTCCAGGGGACCCTGGAGCTTTGTTCCAGACACTTCTGGTGGCCAGGCATGTCTCAGGAGATCCGCAACCTCGTGAGGGGTTGCTCGGTCTGTGCTCGCAATAAGAGTCGGCGGCGTCCTCCGGAGGGTCCTCTGAGACCGCTACAGGTTCCTTCCAGTCCATGGTCGCACTTATCAGTAGATTTCATCACTGACCTACCAGAATCCCAGAAGTGCACCACTATCTTAGTGGTGGTCGACCGGTTCTCAAAGATGGCACATTTTGTGGCGTTAAAAAAGCTACCCTCGGCTAAAGAATTCGCCACAATTTTTGTAAAGGAAATAATTCGCCTACATGGGGTTCCCCAAAATATTGTATCTGATCGCGGGGTTCAGTTTGTGTCGCAGTTTTGGCGTGCCTTCTGCAGAAACCTGGGAATGTCGCTTTCCTTCTCTTCAGCGTTCCACCCGCAGACTAATGGTCAGACTGAGCAGAAGAACCAAGATTTAGTGCAATATTTACGGTTGTTTGCTAGCGAAAAGGCTCATCAGTGGGCAGAGTTCCTGCCGTTGGCAGAGTTTGCACTAAACAACCGCCTTTGTTCTTCCACTGGGGTGTCTCCATTTTTTTGTGTATACGGTCAGCATCCTCGCTTCCTTACAGCAATTCCTACTCCGTCGGTCTGTCCTGCAGCTGATGTCGCCACAGATACGCTTCGGGGAGTATGGAAAGAGGTACAGAGAAACTTGGAGGCAGCGGGGGCTCGTATGCAGTTGCGTAGTGGGAAGAGTCTGTCTGTGTCTGAACCTTACAGGGTGGGACAGAAGGTATACCTGTCTTCTAAAAATCTCAAATTGCGGGTCCCATCCTTGAAGCTGGCGCCACGTTACGTGGGGCCGTTTGCCATCACACGTGTGGTGAACCCACTCGCCTACGAGCTGGGGTTGCCAGCCACATGGAGGGTTCACAGAGTATTCCATAAGTCGCTATTGAAACCTTTTGTCCCTTCGGTGATGCCCACCTCCGGTCCCCCTCCGCCCACCCTGGTCCGGGATGAAGTTGAATTCGAGGTCCAGGAGATACTGGATTCTCGTCGGTGTCGAGGAACCCTACAATATTTTGGTGGCCTGGAAGGGGTTTCGACCAGAAGATCATTCCTCGGTGGCCGCACGTGATGTTCATGCTCCCGTGTTGGTACGGCGGTTCCACCGTCGTTTTCCGGATAAGCCTGGTCGAGTTTCCGGGGGCCCGGAGGTCCCCCGTCAGAGGGGGGGTAATGTTACCATGCAGGGCGGCGCTGGGTCCCGCGGCCGGCGTGCGCCGCTCCGATGTTGGCTCCGGCGTCCCGGAGCTCTGCTGTCGGGGCTCTCCCGGCGGCGTGGAGCAGCCAGCGTGCAGCGGCGTGGGCGTGTCCACCCGTAGGGTGCCGCCCACTCTCCTCCACCTTCCATATGCAAGAGTGGGAGAGTTGGCTCCTCCCACTCTCCGCCCCTGGGCGGAGGCTTTAAGTTAAAAGGCTGGCAGTGACCTGAGCTCACTGCCAGTTATTGGTTCTGCTAGCCTCTAGTCAGGTCTGTCTCAGTCTGCTCTGTCTCAGTCTGCTCTAGTTGCTTGTCAGTGTCCTGTCAGTTTGCCTGTGAGCTTCATCTCCAGCCTTACTCTGCTTGTAAGTTCTGTTGGTCTGTTCCACCTGCCTCTTCTGTCGGCACTCTGTCCCCTGTTAGTAGTTCCATCTAGGTAGTCGCCAGGTCCCTAGCCAGCGCAGGGACCGCCGCCCAGTTGTCTGCCTGGGGTTAGCCAGGGCCGAGGCAAGTAGGCAGGGACAGTGGGGTGCGGGGAGATCAGGGCACCCCACCTGGCGCTCGGGGGGCAGAGTGCAGTAACAATTATATTGCAACAACCCCCAAATTTGTTTTCACCAATGGATTCTACGTACTCTATTTAGTATTCCTGGTTATTTCCAACAAGTAAATCCCACTAGAAGAGCCAGACTGAGCGCTGACAATTTGTGTTTCAGAAAATGATATGTCCCCAGACAGGAATACATGGAGCAACTGAGGATTGAAAACTGTTGCCCATAGCAACCAATGACAGCACAGCTTTCATTTTACCTCAGCATTAAGAGGACTATAAGCTGTTGCTGTTAGAGATGGGGTTACCACTAGGGGCGTCAGTGTCCAGGTGAGGCAGAACGCTTGTCCTGGAGCTGCGGGGGCCTTGCTTGGTGGCCGTGTCTGGGGTTTCTCCGCTCTGGTGGTTGTCCGCTGGTCGGCCGCGCGGCCCTCTGGTCAGTGCGCGCCTCCGGGGGGAGGTGAGCTTGTGGTTCCCTCTGGTGTCATGTGACTTCTCCCTGCCCCTGTGGGCAGGGAGTTCTGCTTATATACCTGGCTGGGCCAGACACTGGTTGCCAGTGCTTGGTTCTGACTCCGTCTGCCTACACCCGTATTATTGACCTGGCAACTTGTGTTCTGACTTCAGCTTCTATTCAGACTCTGTTTTTGGTTTGTCCTCCTGTACTGCGCACGTGCCTTTCTGGTTTGACCCGGCCTGTTTCCAGACTTCTCTTTGGTTGCTTAGTTGTTGCATCTTGTCGGCTACGCAGCACCCACCTGCCGCTCTCCCTGTCCCTCTTTTCTTGGGATCCCTGTCCCTAGTGCAGCGCAGGGACCGTCGCCCAGTTGTCGCCCTGGGGCCTAGCCTAGGGGAACAAGTATGTAGGGACACGTAAGAGGGCTGGTGTAGGGACCCCGTGCCCACCTGTCCTGGCCAGCTGTAACAGAAACACTGGCCATATTGCTGCTGGATACCAGTTTCGACCTCCCCGCTTGAACCCTGATATGGAGACGGTTGTGGCACTTGCCAACCAGGTGCAAGTCTTCACTGGTTTGGTGCAGGACTTGTCCGTTCACCTCCAGCGTCAGGAGCAGTCCGCTACCAGCGATTTGGTCGCAACTGTTGCAGTTCTGGGGTCGGGGGTTGAGCCTAAGGTCTCTTTGCCTGACGTTTTTTCGGGTGACTGTAGGACGTTTTTCTCGTTTCGGGAAGTGTGCAGGTTATATTTTGCATTACATCGGCCTAAAGGACACTGCTCTCTCCTGGTTTTCCTCATACCCATCTGACCGCTCATTCAGCATCTCTTTTGCTGGCTCCACCTCCCCTCCTCTTCCCCTTGCTTTTGGGGTCCCCCAGGGATCAGTTCTCGGCCCCATCCTTTTCTCCATCTACACAGCCCCTATTGGACAGACCATCAGGAGTTTTGGCATCCAATACCACCTCTACGCTGACGAAATCCAGCTATACACCTCTTCCTGTGACATCTCTGCGCCTTTCCTCCAAAACATCACCGACTGTCTGTCTGCTGTACCTAACACTATGTCCTCTCTTTACCTAAAACTGACCTACTGGTATTTCTACCTTCCACTATCCGACCTCATTCTGACATCTCCATCTCAGTGTGTGGCGCCACTATAACTCCCAGAAAGAATGCCCGCTGCCTTGGGGTCATATTTGACTCCGATCTCTCCTGTTTTATGCACTATTTGTTGTGAGTCTTGGTTTATGCCTGTCTGTCTATCTGATCCACTCGACCACTGCTGTGTGGGTGCCCGGTTCCTGTTCCTGTATGTCTACTCATCCATTGGTGGGTGGACGCCCGATCTGTATTCTGTCCCCTTGTCCGTTGGTAGGCGAATGTTAAGGACTTTGTTTTGTCCGTTTTCCTGTTCTGTGTTCAGTGTGTCAGTACAGTGTCATGTCCTGTGTGTCTGTTAGTTCATCTCTCCAGCTCCCTAATCAGGGATAGTTAGGTCCCAGGTATGAGTGCAGGCCCGCATCTATCGACACGACCACTCTACCGTGGTAGGCAGGGCCTCTCCCTCGTTTGTTACATATTTAGGGAAAGCCTTCCCATTTATTATTGGATGAGAGTGTTTGTAGGTTTTAGATGGACACACTTGTGTCCCTTTTGTAGAATGGCGCTTTCGTGCGCCAAGCGGACGTAACACCCATGCTCTGCATAGGGGAGGGTGTGTGATTCACCTGAAAACATCAGAAAGTGATGGAAACACCACAGAAATGGATAGGGAACAGTGAGGGCAGCATGCATTGATGCATCTGAGGCTCCCAGGGCTCACTATAAAGCCAAATTGTGGGCAAGAGCCTGGTGGTCACCCGCCTAACAATTTAGTTGGGCGAGACCATAATCAGCAAGGCACACACGCTGGCACATCTTAGCCAAGCACCATATTAAGTGGAACGAAGGCCAATCACCGCCTGCGGGTGACACCACTGCCTCTTCTTCCATGTTACATGCTGGCATTGCTGTCTAATCCCCCCAGGACGCAGGCACAAACCTGCGTCCAAAGCATACTGAAATTTTTCCCAGCGCAGTGTCCAGCTGTCCCCATCCCAGATGGGCTAAGGCGCACCCCTTCCTCTACTCAGTAGGCCACAGTGTACTGAAATATTTCCCAGCGCAGCGTCCAGCTGTCCCCATCCCAGATGGGGATAGGCGCACCCCTTCGCCTACTCAGTAGGCGACAGCATACTGAAATTTTTCCCAGCACAGCGTTCAGCTGTCCTCATGCCACACGGTCCCTTGAAAGCCACACCACCCTCATGTCTATTTATCAGTGTGTATTGGATATGGAGGAACAGGAGACACACACTGCAGAGGGTTGGCAGGGCCTGGCAGCAACCCTCTTTGAAATGGTGGGCGATAGCCCACAATGCTGATGAGAATTGCTGATAAATTAATGTATGATCATAATTCCAATCCCATGCCACCTCCATCACAAAATTTCATGAGCCACAAACGTGGGCCTAAAGGGGACTCTGATGCCAATACTTCTACACAACTCCACAATTCAACAACCCATTCTAAAACAAAAGATTTTTTTTACCCAGAGTGCAGGTGAACCCCTGAAAGGTTTGTTTACCAAGAGTATAGGTGCACCCTTGAAAGATTTGTTTACCAAGAGTGCAGGTAAAAACCTAAAAGATTTTTTGAGCGACAGCTTGTACTTGCTTACTGGGATTCAGGTGGCGGTCCACCGACAGGCAAGCTACCCCCTATCCCAGCCCCTGCCTCTCCCCGAAGGGCCTGTTAACCAGTGCCCCAGGGAAAGACAGCATGTACTATGAAGAAATTAGAGTGGCCAAGCCAGGAAAATTCATTCTGTCTCGGTGTCAGATAGCTGGACACTGCGATGGGATACATTTGTGGACTCTGTGGGTGTATGAAGCTGGAAGCAGCATGTTTGCTGAACTCTAGTGGTAAAACAATTCAAAATTAGGGGCAAAAACCTGGAGGCAGACCTCAGAAAAACATGTTTTGACAGAGCCTGGAGGCAGCCCTCCGAAAAAAATAGTTTTTACAGAGCCTTTTGGCCCTCTGAAAAATTGGCTGTTCAGCGTGCTGACATGCTGGTTTAGGAGAAGGACGATCAGAGAAGGATAGACCAAGGTACTTCTACCCTTTTTTGGGGTGATAGAGGGTGCATGGTTCTCCAGTTCCAGCTTAAAGATACTTTATGTTAAGCTGCTTTCCGCCAGTGGAGAAGAGAAGTCAGGGGAAATTCAGGCTTTGTTCATCTTAAGTGTGAGGCTGTCGGCGCTGTCAGTTGACAGGCGGGTATGCTTATCTGTGATAATCCCCTCAGCTGCACTAAACACCCTCTCTGATAACATGCTAGCGGCAGGGCGGGATAGCACCTCCAAGGCGTACAGCGCAAATTCGTGCCATGTGCCCAACTTTGACACCCAATAGTTGTATGGAGCAGAGGGATCACGAAGGACGTTGGTACAGTCGGCTACGTACTCCCTCACCACTTTTTACACTGTTCCCTCCTACTCGGCCTAGACTGGGGAGTGGTGACACAGTCTGGCTGGGGTGCCATAAAACTGGCAAAGGCCGTGGAGACTGTTCCCCTGCCAGCGCTGGACATGCTGCCTGTTCCCCTCGGGCACTCTGACGGGCATGTTGCAGCTGGTATTCAACAATGGCTCTATGCTGCTCGTAAACTCTGGCCAAGATGTGCAAAGTTGAATTCCAGCACGTGGGCACGTCGCACAACAGTCGGTGAACTGGCAGCTGGAAGCACTGTTGCAATGTCCTGAGGGTGGCAGCATCTGTGGTGGACTTTCTGAAATGTGCACACATGCGACGCACCTTGCTGAGCAGCTCAGACAAATTGGGTTAGTTTTTAAGAAAGCGCTGAACCACCAGATTGAACACGTGGGCCAGGCCTGGCACGTGTGTTAGTCTGCAAAGCTGCAGAGCCGCCACCAGGTTACGCCCATTGTCACATACGACCACGTCTGGTTGGAGGTTCAGCGGCGAAAGCCACAGATCTGTCTGCTCTGTCAAACCCTGTAACAGCTCTTGGGCGGTGTGCCTCTTACCACCTAAGCTCAGGAGTTTCAGCATGGCCTGTTGATACTTCCCCACAGCAGTGCTGCAGCGCCTCGAGCTACCGACTGAAGGTGACGTGCTCACAGATGGTAATTGAGAGGTTAAGGAGGAGGCATAATAAGTCGGAGAAACCATGACCGAGGTAGGACCCACAATCCTCGGTGTGGGTAGCACGTGAGCAGACTCAAAGTCAGACTCTGTCCCAGTCTCCACCAGGTTAACCCGATGTGCCGTCAGTGAGATGTAGTGTCCTTGCCTGCCAGCACTTGTCGACGTGTCGGTAGTTAAGTGGACCTTTCCAGTAACCGCATTGGTGAGGGCACGGTTGATATTCCGTGACACTTGCTGGTGTAGGGCAGGGACGGCACAGCGGGAAAAATAGTGGCGACTGGGGACTGAGTAGCGAGGGACTTCCGCTGCCATGAAGTTGCGGAAAGCCTCAGTTTCTACCAGCATATATAGTAGGCATCTCCAGGCTCAGCAGTTTGGAGATATGCATGTTTAGCGATTGTTCATGCGGGTGCCTTTGCTGCATATTTGCGCTTGTGCTCTAATGTTTGTGTTATGGACAGCTGCACGATGCGCTGGGACATATGAGTGGAGGACCGTGCAGATGAAGGGGTGGGTGCAGGGCGGGAGACACTCGTGCCTGCGTCCTGGGAGGGGGATTGCATCTCAGGTCCAGCATGTGACACAGGGGGAGAGGCAGTGGTGTGATCCGCAAGCAGTGAATGGCTTTCGTTCCACCTCGTCGGGTGCGTAGCTATCATATGCCTGCGCATGCTGGTGGTGGTCAGGCTGGTAGTGGTTGCTCCCCTGCTGATCTTGGTGCGACACAGGTTGCACACCACTGTTCATCGGTCGTCCACGCTCATTAAAAAACCTCCAGACCTTCGAACACCTAGCCCTCTGCACGGGAGCTTGCCGCGAGGAGGTGCTGTGGGGAACAGTTGGGGGATTACTTGCTTTGGCCCTGCTTCTCCCTCTGGCCACCCCACTGCCTCTTCCAACCCGTTCTGGTGCTGCACTTGGCTCAGATGGACAGGACACACGCTAAGGGTATTTTACGTATGCTTCAAACAAAACAGACAATGTAAAACGAGTACATTATTGTTATATAGTGGGGATCGACAGGACACACAGATTGGCATTTTGCATACACTTTAGCAAAAAAATAGACAGTGTAAAATGAGTACAGTCTTGTTGTATAGTGCGGATTGAGAGAACACATACTAAGGGTATTTTATGTACGCTTTAAGCCAAAAATAGACAGTGTAAAATGAGTACAATCTTGTTATATAGTGTGGATTGACAGGACACACACGAAGGGTATTTTGCGTACACTTTAAAGGGGTTGTCTCACGCCGAAACGGTTTTTTTTTTTATTCAATAGGCCCCCCGTTCGGCGCGAGACAAACCCAAGGGATTGGTCAAAAAAAAAAAAAAGTTTATTACTTACCCGAATCCCCGCGCTGCGGCGACTTCTTTCTTCCTTTACCAAGATGGCCGCCGGGATCTTCACCCACGATGCACAGCGGGTCTTCTCCCATGGTGCACCGTGGGCTCTGTGCGGTCCATTGCCGATTCCAGCCTCCTGATTGGCTGGAATCGGCACACGTGATGGGGCGGAGCTACGAGGACCAACTCTCCGGCACGAGCGGCCCCATTCACCAGGGAGAAGACCGGACTGCGCAAGCGCGTCTAAAAATGCCAGAAGACAGCGAATTTAGACGGATCCATGGCGACGGGGACGCTAGCAACGGAGCAGGTAAGTGAATAACTTCTGTATGGCTCATAATTAATGCACGATGTATATTACAAAGTGCATTAATATGGCCATACAGAAGTGCTGAACCCCACTTGATTTCACGAGACAACCCCTTTAAGCCAAAAATAGACCGTGTAAAATGAGTAGTCTTGTTATAAAGTGCGGATCCAGGGGACACACACTAAGGGTATTTTACGTACACTTTAAGCCAAAAATAGACAGCGTAAAATGAGTACAGTCTTATTATATAGTGTGGATCGACAGGACACACACTTGGGCCTATTATGCAAATGCTTTCAGCCAAAAACAAATAAAAAAATGAAAAATGAGGAGTTTACTTAGTTCCTATATAGTCTGTGTACACCAGTAGCAGTATACTGTATAGAAACGGTAACAGTATGCAGTATACAGCTGAGATGCTTGTGAATGTTTTGTGCGCACTACTAGTCCCAGGCAGCAAAACTGATGATGCACAAAAGTGGAGTTGTAGTCCTAAAAAGGACTGTTGGGTTCTTTGAAGATGGATCCCTGCCTAAACGCTCCTTCTAACCTACACTAACGCTCTCCCTCATTTACAGCAGCTCTGTCCCTCAGCTAATCCAGCCTCCGTGTAAGGCGAGCATCAGGTGTCCTGAGTTTTTATAATCCTAGGTCACCTGATCCAGCCAGCCAATCACTGCTATAGACGTGCTCAGGGTTGGCACGTCATAGCAGCAGGTGCCAAAGCCTTCCCTGCATGTTGATTGGCTAAAAAAGCCACTAAATATGTAGGGAGGAGAAGGTGAAATTTTCTCGAACACCGCGTGGTGCTCGCTCAAGTAACGAGTACCTTCTAGTATGCTAATGCTTGAACGAGCATGCTCGCTCATCTCTAATCCTTGGGCTACATTGGCTCTGGCTTCACAATCCCCTGATTGATTGGTCCACCTCTGAATTAGTGCATTGGGGGCCGAGTTGCAACGAGCATTTGGTCTCAGTCCAGGTGCATTCCATTGAGTGTAAGGTAAAGGGGTTATCTCTGTCCATTGAGGATTTTTCTGACGTGTTTTCGAAACAACTGTCTTAAGATGTTGCCTCCGCACCGGGAATGGGATTGCTCATCACTGTAGGGAACCACTAATAGAATAAAACGTAACTTTTATTATAAATGTACGTGACAAACGAAACAAGAATAGCAAAAAACCCAACAAAATAAGTTGTGTATTTGTGCGTGATACTGTATTTGATAGTATTATGCTCGCACCAAGCAGGAAAGCCGTTTATGTGACTCTGTATAGTATATATATCAGAATGACACAATATCATGTAGTGTAATATATATTATTGATGGTAAATATATATAACTATTATGTCGATTGGTATAGATGTTATATCGATAACCAGAGTCAAGCTAGGGTGCTAATTTTCTGAATGTACACCCAAATAGCCATGCGTTATATTAGATCTTGTACGCATAGTTTTCACAGTACTCTTCAGCAATGAGTATTTTTGATGATGAATAATGCATCTATTTTTATAAAGATTCTCTCCTCTGACACATGAATAGAGGTTATATAGAATCCTTAGATCAGTGACGCATCTCAATGAATACGTTAATCATTGCATTGTGTACTTATTGTTTCCCTTGAGTTAAAGGTGCTTGATAGAGATGAGCGAACACCAAAATGTTCGGGTGTTCGTTATTCGAAACGAACTTCCCGCGATGTTCGAGGGTTCGTTTCGAATAACGAACCCCATTGAAGTCAATGGGCGACCAGAACATTTTTGTATTTCGCCGATGCTCGCTAAGGTTTTCATGTGTGAAAATCTGGGCAATTCAAGAAAGTGATGGGAACGACACAGCAACGGATAGGGCGGGCGAGGGGCTACATGTTGGGCTGCATCTCAAGTTCACAGGTCCCACTATTAAGCCAGAATACCGGCAAGAGTGGGGCCCCCCCCCTCCCAACAACTTTTACTTCTGAAAAGCCATCATTAGCATGGCATACCTTTGCTAAGCACCACACTACCTCCAACAAAGCACAATCACCGCCTGCATGACACTCCACTGCCACTTCTACTGGGTTACATGCTGCCCAACCGCCCCCCCTCCCCCCCACAGCGCACACCAAAGTGTCCCTGCGCAGCCTTCAGCTGCCCTCATGCCACACCACCCTCATGTCTATTTAGAAGTGCGTCTGCCATGACGAGGGACCGCAGGCACACACTGCACAGGGTTGGCACGGCTAGGCAGCGACCCTCTTTAAAAGGGGCGGGGCGATAGCCCACAATGCTGTACAGAAGCAATGAGAAATAGAATCCTGTGCCACCGCCATCAGGAGCTGCACACGTGGGCATAGCAATGGGGAACCTATGTGCCACACACTATTCATTCTGTCAAGGTGTCTGCATGCCCCAGTTAGACCAGGCTTTTTAATTCCCCTATCACAGTGGTGACTAAGAGTAAAAGGTTTATTTTTATTCAAACGATTAAAATATACACATAGGGGCACAACACATAAAACAAAACAAAAGTGATTTAAAGGACGTGGTGTGGACCATCCACCCACACCATAGGTAGTCACTCAAGGTAAGTGTTTATTCACACTCTTATACATGTGGGTGTCAGAGAAATTTTGGCTCGCAATGGCCGTAGGTCCTGTTTTATAGCTAAATGGATAGATTCGCGCACCGGATATATAGATGGAATGTCTCCGGTTATTATTTCTCCTTATTGTATAACCCACACGCCAAATTCAATTATAGTGACTCAGATGTGTGTTTCTTCACATTCGTTACGAGAGAGGAGGGTTAGGAATACTCGTCTAACTCAAAATAGAGAGACGAGCAGAATACTCGTCTGACTCGAAAATAGGGGGACGAGATTTGATCTATGCCAAGGGAGACATCTCTCAAAGATTCTGAGGATGTAAGATATATTGCAAAATTGCCAGTGAGTAAGCCTCCCAAAGATAGAATGCGACCTCCCTTCTATTGATAGGGGTCGTATTTAAAACATACTCAACCCCAGGAATCCAAGATCCCTTTACGTATTGAATTTCTCAATGGTTTACTACCCAGAGGTTTGTTGCTCAGTTTTTTGCTCGACGCGTTTCACCGCTCAAATTTGAGTGGATCATCAGGAGCAGTATGAGTTGGGATTAGATATTGCTAACGATATTGGAGGGTCTAAATAGACCAGTTCGTAAAGAAACTAATGTCCCAATCTTTGGAGGACCAGCTGTTACAGCAGAGACAATGAGGGGTAATTACCACTTGGAGTGAGGTCCTGAATCGCTAAGTGTCTCGTATTTAGTTAGACACAATATAGGATATCAGAGATGTCTCACCTCAACGTCCAAAAGTGACATTGAGTACAATTGTATCTCGTGCGATTCTTTTAAAGAAACGGGATGAATAAAGCCTCAAAACTCAAATCCTCACATAAACATGAAGATGCTTGTTGGAGTGAGTAGAGTATGTGGCAAGTCTCCGTTTTAAGATTAGTCACCCAACTGGTCGGCGTCCCATACAATATGCGTAGTGGGGCGTCGTGCCAGTGCTATAGAGGTGTTTGTCTCCGTTTCTCTCGGGGTATGCGCTTCCCAAAGAGGGAGATGCACACACCTCGCTCCTTTGTGGTATTCCCCCAATTCAAGTCTGCTTTCCCTATTACAAATGTGAAAGTGAGCTAGTCAATTTTCTGGCTCTTTTGTATAGGAAAAGTCTAAAGATACCCGCCCGAGTTTCTTTGCCCAAAGTGTCAAAATTGACAGAAGAGAAGGATGGATACAAGAAAAAATAACAAAGCTGGTGTCCGTAGCCCGGATGGTAGGCTAGGGAAGCGGGACACCAGCTACGGACACCAGCTTTGTTATTTTTTCTTGTATCCATCCTTCTCTTCTGTCAATTTTGACACTTTGGGCAAAGAAACTCGGGCGGGTATCTTTAGACTTTTCCTATACAAAAGAGCCAGAAAATTGACTAGCTCACTTTCACATTTGTAATAGGGAAAGCAGACTTGAATTGGGGGAATACCACAAAGGAGCGAGGTGTGTGCATCTCCCTCTTTGGGAAGCGCATACCCCGAGAGAAACGGAGACAAACACCTCTATAGCACTGGCACGACGCCCCACTACGCATATTGTATGGGACGCCGACCAGTTGGGTGACTAATCTTAAAACGGAGACTTGCCACATACTCTACTCACTCCAACAAGCATCTTCATGTTTATGTGAGGATTTGAGTTTTGAGGCTTTATTCATCCCGTTTCTTTAAAAGAATCGCACGAGATACAATTGTACTCAATGTCACTTTTGGACGTTGAGGTGAGACATCTCTGATATCCTATATTGTGTCTAACTAAATACGAGACACTTAGCGATTCAGGACCTCACTCCAAGTGGTAATTACCCCTCATTGTCTCTGCTGTAACAGCTGGTCCTCCAAAGATTGGGACATTAGTTTCTTTACGAACTGGTCTATTTAGACCCTCCAATATCGTTAGCAATATCTAATCCCAACTCATACTGCTCCTGATGATCCACTCAAATTTGAGCGGTGAAACGCGTCGAGCAAAAAACTGAGCAACAAACCTCTGGGTAGTAAACCATTGAGAAATTCAATACGTAAAGGGATCTTGGATTCCTGGGGTTGAGTATGTTTTAAATACGACCCCTATCAATAGAAGGGAGGTCGCATTCTATCTTTGGGAGGCTTACTCACTGGCAATTTTGCAATATATCTTACATCCTCAGAATCTTTGAGAGATGTCTCCCTTGGCATAGATCAAATCTCGTCCCCCTATTTTCGAGTCAGACGAGTATTCTGCTCGTCTCTCTATTTTGAGTTAGACGAGTATTCCTAACCCTCCTCTCTCGTAACGAATGTGAAGAAACACACATCTGAGTCACTATAATTGAATTTGGCGTGTGGGTTATACAATAAGGAGAAATAATAACCGGAGACATTCCATCTATATATCCGGTGCGCGAATCTATCCATTTAGCTATAAAACAGGACCTACGGCCATTGCGAGCCAAAATTTCTCTGACACCCACACGTATAAGAGTGTGAATAAACACTTACCTTGAGTGACTACCTATGGTGTGGGTGGATGGTCCACACCACGTCCTTTAAATCACTTTTGTTTTGTTTTATGTGTTGTGCCCCTATGTGTATATTTTAATCGTTTGAATAAAAATAAACCTTTTACTCTTAGTCACCACTGTGATAGGGCAATTCTAGTTAAATTTGGAGACTTCCACTCTGCCTCTTCTGTGAATCCCTGTAGGCTTTTTAATTCATAGACACAGGCAGGTACAACTCCCTATTGTGAAGTCCCTGTCGACCGACAGCATGGGTGGCTCCCTGGAACCCACCGGTGGTACACAAAAATATCCCATTGCATTGCCCAACACAGCTGAGGTAGTAATATCGTGCGTAATACAGGTGGGCTTCGGCCCACACTGCATGCCCCAGTCAGACTGGGGTTCTTTACAAGTGGACACATGTAGGTTACACTCCGTGTGCACCTACAGCATGGGTGGCTCCCTGGAACCCACCGGCGGTACACAAAAATATCCCATTGCATTGCCCAACACAGCTGAGGTAGTAATGTCGTGCGTAATAAAGGTGGGCTTCGGCGCACACTGCATGCCCCAGTCAGACTGGGGTTCTTTACAAGTGGAAACAGATGCATTTATAATTCCCTGTGGACCCACTGCCTGGGTGGGTGCCAGGAAGCCACCGGCGGTACATAGAAATATCCCATTGCATTGCCCAACACAGCTGAGGTAGTAATGTTGTGCGTAATACAGGTGGGCTTCGGCCCACACTGCATGCCCCAGTCTGACTGGGGTTCTTTAGAAGTGGACACATGTAGGTTACACTCCGTGTGCACCTACAGCATGGGTGGCTCCCTGGAACCCACCGGCGGTACACAAAAATATCCCATTGCATTGCCCAACACAGCTGAGGTAGTAATCTCGTGCGTAATACAGGTGGGCTTCGGCCCACACTGTATGCCCCAGTCAGACTGGGGTTCTTTACAAGTGGAAACAGATGCATTTATAATTCCCTGTGGACCCACTGCCTGGGTGGGTGCCAGGAAGCCACCGGCGGTACATAGAAATATCCCATTGCATTGCCCAACACAGCTGAGGTAGTAATGTCGTGCGTAATACAGGTGGGCTTCGGCCCACACTGCATGCCCCAGTCTGACTGGGGTTCTTTAGAAGTGGACACATGTAGGTTAAACTCCCTGTGGACCCACTGCCTGGGTGGGTGCCAGGAAGCCACCGGCGGTACATAGAAATATCCCATTGCATTGCCCAACACAGCTGAGGTAGTAATGTCGTGCGTAATACAGGTGGGCTTCGGCCCACACTGCATGCCCCAGTCAGACTGGGGTTCTTTACAAGTGGACACATGTAGGTTACACTCCGTGTGCACCTACAGCATGGGTGGCTCCCTGGAACCCACCGGCGGTACACAAAAATATCCCATTGCATTGCCCAACACAGCTGAGGTAGTAATGTCGTGCGTAATACAGGTGGGCTTCGGCCCACACTGCATGCCCCAGTCTGACTGGGGTTCTTTACAAGTGGAAACAGATGCATTTATAATTCCCTGTGGACCCACTGCCTGGGTGGGTGCCAGGAAGCCACCGGCGGTACATAGAAATATCCCATTGCATTGCCCAACACAGCTGAGGTAGTAATGTCATGCGTAATACAGGTGGGCTTCGGCCCACACTGCATGCCCCAGTCTGACTGGGGTTCTTTAGAAGTGGACACATGTAGGTTAAACTCCCTGTGGACCCACTGCCTGGGTGGGTGCCAGGAAGCCACCGGCGGTACATAGAAATATCCCATTGCATTGCCCAACACAGCTGAGGTAGTAATGTCGTGCGTAATACAGGTGGGCTTCGGCCCACACTGCATGCCCCAGTCAGACTGGGGTTCTTTACAAGTGGACACATGTAGGTTACACTCCGTGTGCACCTACAGCATGGGTGGCTCCCTGGAACCCACCGGCGGTACACAAAAATATCCCATTGCATTGCCCAACACAGCTGAGGTAGTAATGTCGTGCGTAATACAGGTGGGCTTCGGCCCACACTGCATGCCCCAGTCTGACTGGGGTTCTTTACAAGTCTGAGGTAACGTCAGCTGGAATGCAGGTGGGCTAAAAATTAATTTGATTACACTGTAGGCGAGGGCCCACACAAATTGCTGTATCAACAGTACTAATGTACATCCCAAAAATTGGCCATGGCCAACCAAGAGGGCAGGTGAAACCCATTAATCGCTTTGGTTAATGTGGCTTAAGTGGTAACTAGGCCTGGAGGCAGCCCAGTGTAACGAAAAATTGGTTCAAGTTACAGTTCCAACGCTTTTAAGCGCATTGAAACTTATAAAAATTGTTCAGAAAAATTATTTGAGTGAGCCTTGTGGCCCTAAGAAAAATTGCCCGTTCAGCGTGATTACGTGAGGTTTCAGGAGGAGGAGCAGGAGGAGGAGGAGGAATATTAGACACAGATTGATGAAGCAGAAATGTCCCCGTTTTGGATGGTGAGAGAGAACGTAGCTTCCATCCGCGGGTGCAGCCTACGTATTGCTTACGTATCGCTGCTGTCCGCTGGTGGAGAACAGAAGTCTGGGGAAATCCAGCCTTTGTTCATCTTGATGAGTGTTAGCCTGTCGGCACTGTCGGTTGACAAGCGGCTACGCTTATCTGTGATGATTCCCCCAGCCGCACTAAACACCCTCTCCGACAAGACGCTAGCCGCAGGACAAGCAAGCACCTCCAGGGCATACAGCGCGAGTTCAGGCCACGTGTCCAGCTTCGACACCCAGTAGTTGTAGGGGGCAGAGGCGTCACCGAGGATGGTCGTGCGATCGGCTACGTACTCCCTCACCATCCTTTTACAGTGCTCCCGCCGACTCAGCCTTGACTGGGGAGCGGTGACACAGTCTTGGTGGGGAGCCATAAAGCTGGCCAGGCCCTTAAAGACTGTTGCACTGCCTGGGATGTACATGCTGCTCGATCTCCGCACCTCCCCTGCTACCTTGCCCTCGGTACTGCGCCTTCTGCCACTAGCGCTGTCGGCTGGGAATTTTACCATCAGCTTGTCCGCAAGGGTCCTGTGGTATAGCAACACTCTCGAACCCCTTTCCTCTTCGGGAATGAGAGTGGGCAGGTTCTCCTTATAGCGTGGGTCGAGCAGTGTGTACACCCAGTAATCCGTTGTGGCCAGAATGCGTGCAACGCGAGAGTCACGAGAAAGGCATCCTAACATGAAGTCAGCCATGTGTGCCAGGGTACCAGTACGCAACACATGGCTGTCTTCACTAGGAAGATCACTTTCAGGATCCTCCTCCTCCTCCTCCTCCTCCTCAGGCCATACACGCTGAAAGGATGACAGGCAATCAGCCGGTGTACCGTCAGCAGCGGGCCAAGCTGTCTCTTCCCCCTCCTCCTCATCCTCCTCATGCTCCTCCTCCTCCTCCTGTACGCGCTGAGAAATAGACAGGAGGGTGCCCTGACTATCCAGCGGCATACTGTCTTCCCCCGCCCCCGTTTCCGAGCGCAAAGCAGCTGCCTTTATGGTTTACAGGGAATTTCTCAAGATGCATAGCAGAGGAATGGTGACGCTAATGATTGTAGCATCGCCGCTCACCACCTGGGTAGACTCCTCAAAATTACCAAGGACATGGCAGATGGAGGATGCTTTAGTGGAGGAAGCATACACCTCCGCAGATACCACCACCGAGCTGGGGCCCGCAATTCTGGGGGTGGGTAGGACGTGAGCGGTCCCAGGCTTTGACTCTGTCCCAGCCTCCACTAAATTCACCCAATGTGCCGTCAGGGAGATGTAGTGGCCCTGCCCGCCTGTGCTTGTCCACGTGTCCGTTGTTAAGTGGACCGTGGCAGTAACCGCGTTGGTGAGGGCGCGTACAATGTTGCGGGAGACGTGGTCGTGCAGGGCTGGGACGGCACATCGGGAAAAGTAGTGGCGACTGGGAACTGAGTAGCGCGGGGCCGCCGCCTCCATGATACTTTTGAAGGACTCCGTTTCCACAACCCTATACGGCAGCATCTCAAGGCTGATGAATTTTGCTATGCGGACGGTTAACGTTTGAGCGTGCGGGTGCGTGGCGGCGTACTTGCGCTTGCGCTCCAACAGTTGCGCAAGCGACGGCTGGACGGTGCGCTGAACTACACTGCTGGATGGGGCCGAGGACAGCGGAGATGAGGGTGTGGGTGCAGGCCATGAGGCGGTAGTGCCTGTGTCCTGAGAGGGGGGTTGCATCTCAGTGGCAGGTTGGGGCACAGGGGGAGAGGCAGGGGTGCAAACCGGAGGCGCTGAACGGCCTTCGTCCCACCTTGTGGGGTGCTTGGCCATCATATGTCTGCGCATGGTGGTGGTGGTGAGGCTGTTGGTGTTGGCTCCCCGGCTGAGCTTTGTGCGACAAAGGTTGCACACCACTGTTCGTCGGTCGTCAGGCGTCTCTGTGAAAAACTGCCAGACCTTAGAGCACCTCGGCCTCTGCAGGGTGGCATGGCGCGAGGGGGCGCTTTGGGAAACAGTTGGTGGATTATTCGGTCTGGCCCTGCCTCTACCCCTGGCCACCGCACTGCCTCTTGCAACCTGCCCTGCTGATGCCCTTGACTCCCCCTCTGAAGACCTGTCCTCCTGAGTAAGCGTTGCACACCAGGTGGGGTCAGTCACCTCATCGTCCTGCTGCTCTTCCTCCGAATCCTCTGTGCGCTGCTCCCTCGGACTTACTGCCCTTACTACTACCTCACCGCAAGACAACTGTGTCTGATCGTCATCGTCCTCCTCACCCACAGAAAGTTGTTGAGACAGTTGGCGGAAGTCCCCAGCCTCTTCCCTCGGACCCCGGGAACTTTCGAATGGTTGGGCATCAGTGACGATAAACTCCTCTGGTGGGAGAGGAACCGCTGCTGCCCAATCTAAGCAGGGGCCCGAGAACAGTTCCTGGGAGTGTTCCCGCTCCTGAGCAGGTGTCATTGTAGTGGAGTGAGGAGGCTGGGAGGAAGGAGGAGCAGCAGACAGAGGATTCGGATTTGCAGCAGTGGACGGCACAGAACTGCGTGTTGACGATAGGCTGCTCGAAGCACTTTCTGCCATCCAGGACAGGACCTGCTCACACTGCTCATTTTCTAATAACCGTCTCCCGCGTGGACCCATTAATTGGGCGATGAATGTGGGGACGCCAGAAACGTGCCTCTCTCCTAATCGCGCAGCAGTCGGCTGCGACACACCTGGATCAGGAGCTCGGCCTGTGCCCACACCCTGACTTGGCCCTCCGCGTCCTCGGCCGCGTCCACGTCCTCTAGGCCTACCCCTACCCCTCAGCATGCTGTATTACCAGTGATTTGATTTCACAGGCAGGAAATAAATTGGCGCAAGACTGCAGCCAAATATAATTTTTTCTGATTTTTGAAAACGAAAGGCCCCACTGCCTCTAGTGAATGAATAATCTAAGTTTAATAACTGTGCTGTGTCCCTGCTAATGTGTCACAGAACGTGAGGGTAGCAGAGTTATTAACTCTGGCAGAGCAGGTATTTTTTTTCCCAATTAAGGAAAGTAAATGGCGAAGCCAGGAGTACACCGTAGATGGGTGCGTCTGATTTTTAAACGTTGCACACGCAGCCGACACGTGTCCACCGCCCTTAGGACGGACAGAGGCAGGACAAATAGAATTATTTTCAGTTTTTTTCCACCAAAAGGCAGCACTGCGTATATTCAATGAACATGAGAAGTTTAATAACTGTGCTGTGTCCCTGCTAATGTGTCACAGAACGTGAGGGTAGCAGAGTTATTAACTCTGGCAGAGCAGGTATTTTTTTTCCCAATTAAGGAAAGCAAATGGCGAAGCCAGGAGTAAAACGTAGCTGGGTGCGTCTGATTTTTAAACGTTGCACACGCAGCCGACACGTGTCCATCGCCCTTAGGACGGACAGAGGCAGGACAAATACAATTATTTTCAGTTTTTTTCCACCAAAAGGCAGCACTGCGTATATTCAATGAACATGAGAAGTTTAATAACTGTGCTGTGGCCCTGCTAATGTGGCACAGAACGTGAGGGTAGCAGAGTTATTAACTCTGGCAGAGCAGGTATTTTTTTTCCCAATTAAGGAAAGCAAATGGCGAAGCCAGGAGTAAAACGTAGCTGGGTGCGTCTGATTTTTAAACGTTGCACACGCAGCCGACACGTGTCCACCGCCCTTAGGACGGACAGAGGCAGGACAAATACAATTATTTTCAGTTTTTTTCCACCAAAAGGCAGCACTGCGTATATTCAATGAACATGAGAAGTTTAATAACTGTGCTGTGGCCCTGCTAATGTGGCACAGAACGTGAGGGTAGCAGAGTTATTAACTCTGGCAGAGCAGGTATTTTTTTTCCCAATTAAGGAAAGCAAATGGCGAAGCCAGGAGTAAAACGTAGCTGGGTGCGTCTGATTTTTAAACGTTGCACATGCAGCCGACACGTGTCCACCGCCCTTAGGACGGACAGAGGCAGGACAAATAGAATTATTTTCAGTTTTTTTCCACCAAAAGGCAGCACTGCGTATATTCAATGAATAATAACTGTGTTGTGGCCCTGCCTACACAATTCTTTCCCTGCAGTATCAATGGAGGGTGCAATGCTCTGCAGAGGCGATTTTGAGAAGAAAAAAAAAATGCAGCACAGCTAACAGCAGCCAGCACAGTACTGCACACGGTTAAATATGGCCCTAGAAAGGACCGTTGAGGTTCTTGAAGGCTACACTCACTCCTAACACTCTCCCTGCCTATGCAGCACTTCTGTCCCTAATGCCGGGTGCAACGCTCTGCAGAGGCGATTTTGAGAAAAAAAATAATTGCCACTGCTAACAGCAGCCAACACACAGCTATCAGTGGCCCTAATAAGGACCTTTGGGGGTCTTGAAGCCTACACTAACTACCAATTCTTTCCCTACAGCAGCTCCGGTACAAACAGCACTGTCCCTCATCTAACTCACACGGCATCTGAGGCGAGCCGCGGGAGGGGCCGACTTTTATATTCGGCGGACACCTGATCACCCCAGCCACTCACAGCAGGGGGGTGGTATAGGGCTGGAACAACACAGGGGGAAGTTGTAATGCCTTCCCTGTCTTTCAATTGGCCAGAAAAGCGCGCTAACGTCTCAGGGAAGGAAGTGAAAGTAACCCGAACACCGCATGGTGTTCGTTACGAATAACGAACATCCCGAACACCCTAATATTCGCACGAATATCAAGCTCGGACGAACACGTTCGCTCATCTCTAGTGCTTGATAATAATATTCTATAAGACACCTATTTGTATTCAGAAAGATAAAGGACATATATCAGTGGTAGACAGATGTTATTGAAATCGTCTATCACTGAATGGAATGTTTGATAGACATTAGATTCCCATTCAATATGATGACAAGGGGAAAATTGTGTCTATCTCCAAACCTATGTCAGCAGAGAAGTTGAATTAAATAAATGACTATTCAACTCTCTGATTACATAAAACGGAACTCCTTATAGATGTTAGATCGATATAGATCTCACATCAATTTTTGTCTGTGGATAGATAGGTGCATTCAGTTTCCAATCATGCACTTATAAAACACAAGTCTTCCTGTACGCATCACCCAGCTATAAATTAGATTGAATGTCAATCCAACTGGGTGATAGCTTAATCAGGAGTTAATCTGCCTAGGTGAATTGTTCAGCTGAAAGCTAAAGACTGATATTAGACACGCTAGGAGATAAAAAAAATGTCCAGCAACGCGTTTCTACTGCATAGTATTAACTAGCAGTGTCATCAGGATGGACATAGAACTGCAGATGCAGTCAGAGAACCATTCAGCACAGTGGCTGTCAGACAAATGAGCATAGATGGGATGGGATTGCAAGATCGATCTTATTCCCAGGAGCAACTGACTCTTTTGGACCAACAGACTAATGAAATTGAAATTAAAAATTTACTTTTATTAATATGCTTAAAAAGTATGAAATAGACAAACAGACAAACACGTATATGTGGTGAATTCCGTCCCACTCAATAATCTTAATTCCTCAATTGAAAATTAAGGACAAACAATGTGTCCAATTACTAGCAACCTGATATATTGCGTGTATTTCACGCGTGCCCTCCAATGGAGTGGCAGGTATGAACAATTCACAGGCTCTATCGGCCACAGAGACACATGTAACGGTCGATTTGTATGGTATATGTTGACCATGATATGTGTCAAATAGGTGCCCTCTACCCTACGCGTTTCGCGACCAACCACATGGGGGCTCTTCAGGGGCCAATAATTTTTCACCAGACTTCGACTGCTGGAAAGTGGTTATAGAGAAAAGAAATTTCATAGGGAGGTCAAATCACCTCACTCTCAAAGTTATTTATCGGTGATTAGCTAGTATGGTCATCCCACGTAAACGATCGTGGAGAAGGTTCTTTTCTATTTGTAGCTCCAGGAGAGCTATAAATTGGAGTAACCCTCAAAGATATAGTTATTAGCGGCAGTAAGTCCCCAATAGACGTTGATGCGTCCCTGTATGGTTTCCACTGCCGGACCCTTTGTAGAGCTAGTTCCTCACTAGTGCCTCCACCCAATTGATAGTAGTATCCAAGGAGCAGTTGCTCTCATTGGATATCTAATATGTCTACCTAAACACATACAGAGAGTCAATAGTGACGACCCTCTATCAGTCCTTCACCATATGCTTCAAGGACGAGAGATAAAGTTTAAGAGCAGATGTCAAAAAATAAATACCGATGCAGCATGTCAGCCCTGATGGTGGACTGCATCTTTATTTATTTTTTGACATCATACAGGAACCATACAGGGATGCATCAACGTCTATTGGTGACTTACTGCCGCTAATAACTATATCTTTGAGGGTTACTCCAATTTATAGCTCTCCTGGAGCTACAAATAGAAAAGAACCTTCTCCACGATCGTTTACGTGGGATGACCATACTAGCTAATCACCGATAAATAACTTTGAGAGTGAGGTGATTTGACCTCCCTATGAAATTTCTTTTCTCTATAGCCACTTTCCAGCAATCGAAGTCTGGTGAAAAATTATTGGCCCCCGAAGAGCCCCCGTGTGGTTGGGGGCGAAATGCGTAGGATAGAGGGCACCTATTTGACACATATCACGGTGAACATATACCATACAAATCGACCGTTACATGTGTCTCTGTGGCCGATAGAGCCTGTGAATTGTTCATACCTGCCACTCCATTGGAGGGCACGAGTGAAATACACGCAATATATAAGGTTGCTAGCAATTGGACACATTGTCCTTAATTTTCAATTGAGGAATTAAGATTATTGAGTGGGACGGAATTCACCACATATACATGTTTGTCTGTTTGTCTATTTCATACTTTTTAAGCATATTAATAAAAGTTAATTTTTAATTTCAATTTCATTAGTCTGTCGGTCCAAAAGAGTCAGTGGTTAATTTAGCAATTGGACTTTGACTGCCTTTGTGAAACTCGCTATTCCCAGGAGCAAGATCCCCAATGGGGGAATATACAACAGTCCTTGAACGCGAGCCAATGAAAGTCAATTACGGAAGGTCTCACCAAGGGACATATACGTCCTTCTGAATCCCCCGAAGGGGAAGGGTTATTTTTTGAGGAGAAGGATGGTGGCCTTCGGTCCTGTGTTGATTATAGAGCCCTGAACAGGATAACCATCAAGAATCGGTACTCTTTACTCCCGATTCCTGACCTCCTCAACCAGGTTGTAGGAGCCCGTTGGTTCTCCAAGCTTGATCTTCGGGGAGACTATAATCTCATCTGTATCAGGGAGGGGGACGAATGGAAAACAGCGTTTAATACTCCTTTGGGGCATTTTGAATGTTTAGTCACACCATTCTAGTTATGTAACGCGCCAGCTATTTTTCAAGGTTTTATGAACACCATTTTCCACGACATCCTGGGCACGTACATGGTTGTTTATTTGGATGACATTCTGATATTCTCTTCTGATTGGGAGAGCCATGTTAAGCATTTATGGACAGTTGTTTCCTGCCTTCGAGCCCACCACTTACATGCTAAGTTTGAGAAATGCCTTTTCGGGGTACAGGAAATTGCTTTTCTGGGATATGTAATTTCTCCATTAGCCATCCGGATGGACTCAGACACGGTCAGGACCATCACCGAATGGGTGCAACCCGCCAACTTAAAGGCTTTACAACACTTTATAGGGTTCGCAAGCTTTTATCGAAAATTTATGAAGAACTTTTTGGTGGTGGCCAACCCCTTGACTGACCTGACCAAGAAAGGGGCAAGGGTTGATGCCTGGTTGCAGGAGGCAGTTAAGGCCTTCACAGTGCTCAAGAGGGCTTTTTTTGAGCTAGCCACCCTATTTATCAAGGAGATTGTCCGCCTGCATGGGATTCCCAAGGATCTTGTTGCAAGAAACCCAGGCTGAGGTTCATTTCATTCTTGAAGATGTCAAGCATAGCCATATACTTATATTCCCAAATTCTTCTGTGATACTGTGACTTGAAGTTGCCCTTCAGTATGATAACTTTCATCTGCTCTATGCCATGTACGTGACTGCAAAAATATTTTGCCACAGGCAATTCCATTTTTTCCTCTCCAATGAGATCTGATCCTGGCTCTCAGTTTTTGTTTCGTTTCCCCGATAGAAAGCCCCCTAACAAGACACATATGTTTTTTTTGTGTCTTGTGTTTTTTCAAGTTTCAAATTTCTGTCTGTGAACATTTATTTAGATGAAGAGAAGTGTATCCCCCCTCCACTCTGCATCTGTATGTTATAAGTACGTGCCATCCAAACTCATTTAATTCACTAGCCAGATGAAGGGGGCAAGATATCCCCGAAAGCTTGCTGTAACATCATGTATTTTTGTTAATAACTAGAGATGAGCGAGCACCAAAATGCTCGGGTGCTCGTTATTCGGAACGAACTTTTCGCGATGCTCGAGGGTTCGTTTCGAGTAACGAACCCCATTGAAGTCAATGGGCGACCCGAGCATTTTTGTATTTCGCCGATGCTCGCTAAGGTTTCCTTGTGTGAAAATCTGGGCAATTCAAGAAAGTGATGGGAACGACACAGCAACGGATAGGGCAGGCGAGGGGCTACATGTTGGGCTGCATCTCAAGTTCACAGGTCCCACTATTAAGCCACAATAGCAGCAAGAGTGGGGCCCCCCCCCTCCCAAAAACTTTTACTTCTGAAAAGCCCTCATTAGCATGGCATACCTTAGCTAAGCACCACACTACCTCCAACAAAGCACAATCACTGCCTGCATGACACTCCACTGCCACTTCTCCTGGCTTACATGCTGCCCAACCGCCCCCCCCCCCTCCCCCCCACAGCGCACACCAAAGTGTCCCTGCGCAGCCTTCAGCTGCCCTAATGCCTCACCACCCTCATGTCTATTTAGAAGTGCGTCTGCCATGAGGAGGAACCGCAGGCACACACTGCAGAGGTTGGCACGGCTAGGCAGCGACCCTCTTTAAAAGGGGCGGGGCGATAGCCCACAATGCTGTACAGAAGCAATGAGAAATAGAATCCTGTGCCACCGCCATCAGGAGCTGCACACGTGGGCATAGCAATGGGGAACCTATGTGTCACACACTATTCATTCTGTCAAGGTGTCTCTGCATGCC
This sequence comes from Eleutherodactylus coqui, assembly GCF_035609145.1. Taxonomy (NCBI): domain Eukaryota; kingdom Metazoa; phylum Chordata; class Amphibia; order Anura; family Eleutherodactylidae; genus Eleutherodactylus; species Eleutherodactylus coqui. Next base: position 76,778,479 of record NC_089847.1, read on the forward strand.
CCAGTCAGACTGGGGTTCTTTACAAGTGGAAACAGATGCATTTATAATTCCCTGTGGACCCACAGCATGGGTGGGTGCCAGGAAGCCACCGGCGGTACATAAAAATATCCCATTGCATTGCCCAACACAGCTGAGGTAGTAATGTCGTGCTTAATGCAGGTGGGCTTCGGACCACACTGCATGCCCCAGTCTGACTGGGGTTCTTTACAAGTGGAAACAGATGCATTTATAATTCCCTGTGGACCCACAGCAGGGGTGGGTGCCAGGAAGCCACCGGCGGTACATAGAAATATCCCATTGCATTGCCCAACACAGCTGAGGTAGTAATGTCGTGCTTAATGCAGGTGGGCTTCGGCCCACACTGCATGCCCCAGTCTGACTGGGGTTCTTTACAAGTGGAAACAGATGCATTTATAATTCCCTGTGGACCCACAGCATGGGTGGGTGCCAGGAAGCCACCGGCGGTACATAGAAATATCCCATTGCACTGCCCAACACAGCTGAGGTAGTAATGTCGTGCTTAATGCAGGTGGGCTTCGGCCCACACTGCATGCCCCAGTCAGACTGGGGTTCTTTACAAGTGGACAGATGTAGGTTAAACTCCGTGTGCACCTACAGCATGGGTGGCTCCCTGGAACCCACCGGCGATGCACAAAAATATCCCATTGCATTGCCCAACACAGCGGATGTAACGTCAGCTGTAATGCAGGTGGGCTAAAAATTCATTTGATTACACTGTAGGCGAGGGCCCACAAAAATTGCTGTATCAACAGTACTAATGTACATCCAAAAAATTGGCCATGGCCAACCAAGAGGGCAGGTGAAACCCATTAATCGCTTTGGTTAATGTGGCTTAAGTGGTAACTAGGCCTGGAGGCAGCCCAGTTTAACGAAAAATTGGTTCAAGTTAAAGTTTCAACGCTTTTAAGAGCATTGAAACATATAAAAATTGTTTAGAAAAATTAGATAAGTGAGCCTTGTGGCCCTAAGAAAAATTGCCCGTTCAGCGTGATTACGTGAGGTTTCAGGAGGAGGAGCAGGAGGAGGAGGAGGAATATTAGACACAGATTGATGAAGCAGAAATGTCCCCGTTTTGGATGGTGGGAGAGAACGTAGCTTCCATCCGCGGGTGCAGCCTACGTATTGCTTACGTATCGCTGCTGTCCGCTGGTGGAGAAGAGAAGTCTGGGGAAATCCAGGCTTTGTTCATCTTGATGAGTGTAAGCCTGTCGGCACTGTCGGTTGACAGGTGGGTACGCTTATCCGTGATGATTCCCCCAGCCACACTAAACACACTCTCTGACAAGACGCTAGCCGCAGGACAAGCAAGCACCTCCAGGGCATACAGCGCGAGTTCAGGCACGTGTCCAGCTTCGACACCCAGTAGTTGTAGGGGGCAGAGGCGTCACGGAGGACGGTCATGCGATCGGCTACGTACTCCCTCACCATCCTTTTACAGTGCTCCCGCCGACTCAGCCTTGACTGGGGAGCGGTGACACAGTCTTGCTGGGGAGCCATAAAGCTGGCAAAGGCCTTGGAGAATGTTCCCCTGCTGCGCTGTACATGCTGCCTGATCTCTGCGCCTCCCCTGCTACCTGGCCCTCGGAACTGCGCCTTCTGCCACTAGCGCTGTCGGATGGGAAGTTTACCATCAGTTTGTCCACCAGCGCCCTGTGGTATAGCATCATTCTCGAACCCCTTTCCTCTTCGGGAATGAGAGTGCAAAGGCTCTCCTTATACCGTGGATCGAGCAGTGTGTACACCCAGTAATCCGTAGTGGCCAGAATGCGTGTAACGCGAGGGTCACGAGAAAGGCATCCTAACATGAAGTCAGCCATGTGTGCCAGGGTACCTGTACGCAACACATGGCTGTCCTCACTAGGAAGATCACTTTCAGGATCCTCCTCCTCCTCCTCTTCCTCCTCCTCAGGCCATACACGCTGAAAGGATGACAGCCCAGCAGCATGTGTACCCTCACCAGTGGGCCAAGCTGTCTCTTCCCCCTCCTCCTCATCCTCCTCATGCTCCTCCTCCTCCTCAACGCGCTGAGATATAGACAGGCGGGTGCTCTGACTATCCAGCGACATACTGTCTTCCCCCGGCTCTGTTTCCGAGCGCAAAGCGTCTGCCTTTATGCTTTGCAGGGAACTTCTCAAGATGCATAGCAGAGGAATGGTGACGCTAATGATTGCAGCATCGCCGCTCACCACCTGGGTAGACTCCTCAAATTTTCCAAGGACCTGGCAGATGGCTGCCAACCAGGGCCACTCTTCTGTAAATAATTGAGGAGGCTGACTCCCACTGCGCCGCGCAAGTTGGAGTTGGTATTCCACTATAGCTCTACGCTGCTCATAGAGTCTGGCCAACATGTGGAGCGTAGAGTTCCACTGTGTGGGCACGTCGCACAGCAGTCGGTGCACTGGCAGATTAAACCTATGTTGCAGTGTCCGCAGGGTGGCAGCGTGCGTGTGGGATTTGCGGAAATGTGCGCAGAGCTGGTGCACCTTTCCGAGCAGGTATGACAAGTGTGGGTAGCTTTTCAGAAAGCGCTGAACCACCAAATTAAAGACATGGGCCAGGCATGGCACGTGCGTGAGGCTGCCGAGCTGCAGAGCCGCCACCAGCTTACGGCCGTTGTCACACACGACCATGCCCGGTTGGAGGCTCAGCGGCGCAAGCCAGCGGTCGGTCTGCTCTGTCAGACCCTGCAGCAGTTCGTGGGCCGTGTGCCTCTTCTCTCCTAAGCTGAGTAGTTTCAGCACGGCCTGCTGACGCTTGCCCACCGCTGTGCTGCCACGCCGCGTGACACCGACTGCTGGCGACGTGCTGCTGACACATCTTGATTGCGAGACAGAGGTTGCGTTGGAGGAGGAGGAGGAGGAAGGTGCTTTAGTGGAGGAAGCATACACCGCCGCAGATACCACCACCGAGCTGTGGCCTGCAATTCTGGGGGTGGGTAGGACGTGAGCGGTCCCAGGCTCTGACTCTGTCCCAGCCTCCACTAAATTCACCCAATGTGCCGTCAGGGAGATATAGTGGCCCTGCCCGCCTGTGCTTGTCCACGTGTCCATTGTTAAGTGGACCTTGGCAGTAACCGCGTTGGTGAGAGCGCGTACAATGTTGCGGGAGACGTGGTCGTGCAGGGCTGGGACGGCACATCGGGAAAAGTAGTGGCGACTGGGAACCGAGTAGCGCGGGGCAGCCGCCGCCATCATGCTTTTGAAAGCCTCCGTTTCCACAAGCCTATACGGCAGCATCTCTAGGCTGATCAATTTTGCAATGTGCACGTTTAACGCTTGAACGTGCGGGTGCGTGGCGTCGTACTTGCACTTGCGCTCAAACTGTGGCACTAGCGACGTCTGGACGCTGCGCTGAGAGACATTGCTGAATGGGGCCGAGGACAGCGGAGGTGAGGGTGTGGGTGCAGGCCAGGAGACGGTAGTGCCTGTGTCCTCAGAGGGGGGTTGGATCTCAGTGGCAGGTTGGGGCACAGGGGGAGAGGCAGTGGTGCAAACCGGAGGCGGTGAACGGGCATCGTCCCACCTTGTGGGGTGCTTGGCCATCATATGCCTGCGCATGCTGTTGGTGGTGCCTCCCCAGCTGATCTTGGCGCGACAAAGGTTGCACACCACTGTTCGTCGGTCGTCAGGCGTCTCTGTGAAAAACTGCCACACCGTAGAGCACCTTGACCTGTGCAGGGTGGCATGGCGCGAGGGGGCGCTTTGGGAAACAGTTGGTGGATTATTCGGTCTGGCCCTGCCTCTACCCCTGGCCACCGCACTGGCTCGGCCTGTGCCCACACCCTCACTTGGCCCTCCGTGTCCTCGGCCGCGTCCACGTCCTCTAGGCCTACCCCTACCCCTCAGCATGCTGTATTACCAGTGATTTGATTTCCCAGGCAGGAAAGACAATGGCGCAAGCCTGCAGTAAACCGTAGCTGGTTGCGTCTGATTTTTGTACGTTGTCCACGCAGCACACACGTACACGGAGACCTTAGGACTGACACAGGCAGGCCAAATATAATTTCTTTTCCTTTTTTGCAAAGGGAAGGACCCACTGCGTATATTCAATGAACAATAACTTTTAGAACTGTAGTGTGGCCCTGAAAAAGGGACACACAACTTTAGTGTAGCAGAGTTATTAACTCTAGCAGAGCAGGTATTTGCCAGTCAGGAAAGACAATGGCGCAAGCCTGCAGTAAACCGTAGCTGGTTGCGTCTGATTTTTGTACGTTGTCCACGCAGCACACACGTACACGGAGACCTTAGGACTGACACAGGCAGGCCAAATATAATTTCTTTTCCTTTTTTGCAAAGGGAAGGACCCACTGCGTATATTCAATGAACAATAACTTTTAGAACTGTAGTGTGGCCCTGAAAAAGTGACACACAACTTTAGTGTAGCAGAGTTATTAACTCTAGCAGAGCAGGTATTTGCCAGTCAGGAAAGACAATGGCGCAAGCCTGCAGTAAACCGTAGCTGGTTGCGTCTGATTTTTGTACGTTGTCCACGCAGCACACACGTACACGGAGACCTTAGGACTGACACAGGCAGGCCAAATATAATTTCTTTTCCTTTTTTGCAAAGGGAAGGACCCACTGCGTATATTCAATGAACAATAACTTTTAGAACTGTAGTGTGGCCCTGAAAAAGTGACACACAACTTTAGTGTAGCAGAGTTATTAACTCTAGCAGAGCAGGTATTTGCCAGTCAGGAAAGACAATGGCGCAAGCCTGCAGTAAACCGTAGCTGGTTGCGTCTGATTTTTGTACGTTGTCCACACAGCACACACGTACACGGAGACCTTAGGACTGACACAGGCAGGCCAAATATAATTTCTTTTCCTTTTTTGCAAAGGGAAGGACCCACTGCGTATATTCAATGAACAATAACTGTGTTGTGGCCCTGTCTACACAATTCTGTCCCTGTAGTATCAATGGAGGGTGCAATGCTCTGCACAGACGATTTTTAGAGAAAAAAAAATATGCAACACTGCTAACAGCAGCCAGCACAGTACTGCACACGCTTAAATTTGGCCCTAGAAAGGACCGTTGAGGTTCTTGAAGGCTACACTCACTCCTAACACTCTCCCTGCCTATGCACCACTTCTGTCCCTAATGCCGGGTGCAATGCTCTGCACTGCCGATTTTGAGGAAAAAAAAAAAAAAACACTGCTAGCAGCAGCCTGCACACAGGTAGATGTGGCCCTAAGAAGGACCTTTGGGGTTCTTGAAGCCTACACTAACTCCTAACGCTCTCCCTACAGCAGCACCAGCACGATAGTACTTTCCCTCAGCTAACTCACAAGGCATGTGTGGCGAGCCGCGGGAGGGGCCGACTTTTATACTCGGGTGACATCTGATCTTCCCAGCCACTCACTGCAGGGGGGTGGTATAGGGCTTGAACGTCACAGGGGGAAGTTGTAATGCCTTCCCTGTCTTTCAATTGGCCAGAAAAGCGCGCTAACGTCTCAGAGAGGAAACTGAAAGTAACCAGAACACCGCGTGGTGCTCGTTACGAGTAACGAGCATCCCGAACACCCTAATATTCGCACGAATATCAAGCTCGGACGAGTACGTTCGCTCATCTCTATTAATAACCATTAAAAGGTATCATATCTACAAGATTACTTGGTTTCTCTCACTGAGAACAACCACACTTTACTCTTCTGGCTAACACAGTACCAAAGCTTTTTTCATAGAATTAGATTAAGTACATTACATAGGGGTGCCAATACTTCTGCACTTAGCATTGAAGAATCAAGTTGTGACCCCTTTACTTTTCCTACTTAGGACCTAAAGAATGGTCTTGACCAATTTTATGCTTGTACAACACCGGAAAATTAGACAATTAGTGGTGAGTCAGTCAGTGAGAGCTTTCAACATATTATTTTTTATATACATATATATATATATATATATATATATATATATATATATATACTGTGAAAAGGGGGGTATCCTTGCCTGCAGGATCGCTGACTTCTAGACTAGAATGGGCACCAGCCGTGTAGAAACACTCTCTGGAGATATGGAAATTTCTTTGACCCTGGCTCCTGCCAGTCTTTATTCACGGCACCAACAACATAACAGAGTCCAGATAACGTACTTCAGTACAACATAAAGTCCATATATACACACCCCACCTGGGTGTTCAGGTTAGGGGTGTCACCCTGTCAACCTCTTGCCTTTCCAGGCCACCAGCCTGCAGCACCTCACTCTGCTGCGCTGGTTCTCCCACTCACTCTTTGGCAGAAACTGGCTTTTATCTGGTTCCTGCTCCACCCCTTGGTTAACCCTCGCAATAGAAGTCTTGTCTCTGGCCCTCTACAGGCCCTTCAGTGTACTGCACTACTACAATACATATACATATACACATATACATATACACACACACACAGACACTGAGGAGAATCCAACTGACCTCTATGTGCATATACTGAAAGGTTATAATGTACATAAGGAAGTGCCCATGGACTGCATGGATGGAGCATGCCTTTAAGGCTAACAAGGGGCTGCAACCTCCAGCCGGGGGGTAAATTTGAATAAAAAGGGGTGTTACATTTAAAGGTAAAAAATTAGGAGAGTGGAATGAGTGGCACATTCTGCAGAGGGACATCAGTACATGCAATCTGAAGAGAATCTAACATTGCACTATGTGTAAACATATATTACTCCCCCTGCAGAGAGGGACGCTGTATATCGGCCGGCCTGATTATGCGGCCGATATTTGGTTGTCTGAATAAGCCCTTAGTCTGAGAGATATCTACACGCTCTGGTGTGGGGTATTGATACGCAACCGTACCACCCTAGTTCCATATCATAACACCGCTGCTCAGTTTTCCGTAACCACTAATGACAAAAACTCCTGAAGTGGATAATTGTACACTAAATCACAGAGAACAGTGATGCACTTCAATATATCATTCCCTATATTGTATAAGTGCAACAGGCAAAGAATGGAATGGTATAACACCCTACTGGGAGGAGTAGGTACTGCAGTGAGTGTACTGAACTCCACTGATATGGAGGTAATGAAGAATAAAGTATCACAGGCCGGAGCAGATGGGGCTCAGGCAGTAAAACTACAGGCCCACTAAATGCCATCCATATTTATCTTCCCTCAACATTTAATGTTGGACGATAAAGATGTGTTAAGAATATTTAATTTTAGCTACACAGTTTAACTTGTTTGGTGCTGTCAAGAGATTTGTTAATGCTACAGAAGGAAGTTTTTTTGAGAAATGTAACATTCTCAAATTGATTCTTTATTAGAGATGAGCAAGCGCACTCGGTAAGGACAGATACTCGAGTGAGTATCATCCTTACCAAGTACCTGCCTGCTCGCCCGCAAAGATTCGAGTGCCGGCAAGGAGTGGGGGAGAGGGGGAACGGGAGGGAGATCTCTCCCCCCCCCCCTCCCCCACCCCCCAGCTCCCTCCTGCTCACTCCCACAACACAGCACTCACCACCCACGCCGGCACCCGAATCTTTGAAGGCAAGCAGGCAGGTGCTTGGTAAGGACAATACTCGCTCGAGTATCTGTCCTTACCGAGTACACTCGCTCATCTCTATTCTTTATATGACTTAAAGATACATACACAATTTTTATCAATACAAGTAATTAAGAAAACATATCATGAAATACTAAGTGAAGTTTCAGTTATAGGGTGTAGTCTTGAATAGTTATTTTGGCTGTACAATCAAAGATGGCATAACCAGGCAATGTACTGTGATAAGAGGCATTGATGTCATAGCATGTACTCTTATGCTAAAAACAAGATAATGAAGCATAACTGTTATAGATCATCAATAGGAAATGTCTACAAACTTTCTGATATCTAGATTGTTGGCTAGAAAGATAAGTGATTCAAACTGTTATATACACCCGCTGTTCTGATTTCCGGAGCTGCTCCTGTATACTTATTCTCCTAATAGGAAATTCTACACAAGCAGGATATACCTGTTTCTCAAATAAAATTCTGATATCCTGTAAACCAGGCAGAACTACAGCCAGTAAATAAACAGAGCTGCGGAAAACGGAGCATTGGCATGGGACACAGCAGCAGCAGGGAGCGGTGAGAATATGCAGATGTTATTTTACTGCATGGGGAACATCCTTTTTTTTTTTTTTAAACCATTTTTTTTTTTAAACAATAGTATTTATTGAGTTTTCAATAAAGCTTACATACAAGGGTACAGCAGTATGGAAAGATTTCCAGTCTTGATGTAACAAAGTGATTACAAACCTTGTATCTTCTAAATGGGTGTGAACTAAGATAATAGCAAACAATTGTTGTTTTAATCACAACTGTCAATGCAGACTTCCAAGAAAATAATATGCATTAAGTAGTCATGGCCTGGCCAGGGCCAAATAGTATGTTGGGGGGGGGGGGGGATAGTGGTGGAGGGGTGTAAGGGTAAGGGTAATCCCTCTCTCTCAGGACTGCCGCCCGTAGGGGCGAAGGTACCAAGAAATCATGTTTAGGTTAGTAGGTTCATGACCGCTGTAGGGAGGGCATAATTTATCCATGGGGTCCATATATTAAGAAATTTGTCAGTTTTATCTTCTGCTATCGAGGTTAGCCTTTCATTTATCAGGTACCAATTCATGCGGCGTTTAATTTTGGAAAAATCTAGAGAAACTTTACGCCAGGAATGGGCTATGGTTTGTTTTGTGGCTAGGAAGAAGAAAGAAATCAGTTTTCTAGAGTTTGGAGATAAATCCTTAATCTTTTTGTTCAGTAGGGCCTCCCAAGGATTTTTGCGCAGGTTATGATATGTTACAGAGTAAATTAGGGAGTATGTCCTAATCCAAAGTCTTTTGACCCTGGGGCAGGACCACCATATATGGAGCATGTCTCCAGGGGAAGAACAACCTCTGAAGCAATCTTTAGAGTAACCAGGTACCGCATGTGCAATTCGAGTTGGGACTAAGTACCAGCGAAGTAGAATTTTGTATGAGGTTTTCAACATTAATATGTTAGGGGCCCCTTGATTGGTAGAACTCCAAATCTGAGACCACTCCTCCTCACTTAGGACGTCCCCCAAGTCCCGCTCCCACCTCGATACATATGGCAATTGTGTGTGGTAAGAGGTGTGGATAAGATTCGAATATATTTAAGAGATAATACCTCTTGCCTGCGGATGTTTAAGGCTGAAAGATTCAAAGGGGGTAAGGGTGAGTGGAGATTCCGTATTTTTCAATAAGGAAGACAGCCAGTTTTTTAACTGTAAATAACGGAATAGTTCTGAAGGTGGTATATCCTTATTTTTCTGTAGGATGGGGAATGTGGTCACTCCTGCACAGGAGAGTAAATGGTGAACCTTAGTGATACCTCTTTGTGTCCAGTTTTGGAAGGCCGAAAGGGAGTCATACCCTGGAGAGAAGAGCCGATTACGTAAGAGTGGCAGTAGGGGCACATGAGGGGAGAGCAGATTCCCGGAGTACTTTATGGAGTCCCAGACTCTAAGGGAATGTTTTATGATTGGGTTAGATATTATGGGCCTATGAGTCGGAGGGATCCACAATAGTGCATCTACTGTGAGGGGGTGGATTTCCATGGCCTCTATTGAGAGCCAGAGAGGGGTGATTGTGCTGGAGTGTAAGGAGGCCAATTGAGCCATCTGGTCCGCCTGATAGTATTTTGTAATTTGTGGGAGTCCCAAACCTCCTAGTCGTCTATGTCTGTACAAAGTGGGACGTGCCACTCTGGGGATAGAGTTATTCCAGATAAAACGGAGAGTCATCTGCTGAATTGTTTTCAGGAAATGCCCAGGAACCTGAACTGGCAGAGCTCTGAAAAAGTAGAGGAGTTTGAGGAGAAACGACATCTTCAAGGAGTTCACTCTCCCAATCCACGATATGTGGTATCGGTCCCAGCTTTCAATCATTAGACGAAATTTACGGAGGAGTGGTATGTAATTTTGTGTGTATAGTTTATCATAGGAGTTTGTCAAACTCATCCCCAGGTAGCCTAGGGACCCCGTCAACCATTGAAATGGAAAATTGGATTGCAGTAAGGACAGTGTGTGTGGGGGTAGGGTGAGATTAAAAGCTTTTGATTTGGATTCATTGATTTTTAAACCAGAGATTGACCCGAACCTGGACAGCTCCGCCATGAGATTTGGGATTGTAATGTGGGGGGATGATATTATAGCGAGTATATCGTCTGCGAACAAACTGATTTTGTGATGGACCCCAGCAATCTCAACTCCACTAATGTCAGGATTGTTACAGATTTTTATAGCTAAAGGATCTAGTGCTAATATAAAGAGGAGCGGGGAAAGTGGGCAGCCCTGCCTTGTGCCCCGCTGGATTGTAAAGTTGTCAGAACAAAAGCCTTTGCAACGAACGAAGGCCTTTGGGGAGTTATATAGGATGCGTAACCAAGTTAGAAACTCAGCGGGAAACTTCCAATGTTCTAGTACCGAGAACAGGTATGACCAGCTTAAGGTATCAAAGGCTTTATAGACGTACAGGGAGAGCAACATTGCAGGGATGCCCCTAGCTTGCCAGATATGTGTGAGGTGTGTTATCCTGCGAATGCTATCTGGGGCTTGGCGGCCAGGGACGAAGCCCACTTGGTCCCTTCCAATTATAGATGGTAATGCCGCATTTAATCGTGAGGCTAAAATTTTAGTGAGGAGTTTTATATCTATATTGATTAGTGAGATAGGCCGGTAACTTTATTTGTCCAGAGGATCTCTCTCGGGTTTGGGAATCATGGTAATTACTGCCATAAGGGATGTTTGTCCAATTTGTTGACCGTCCCACATTGCATTAAAGTAATTAGCAAGATGGGTTTGAAGTAATGGGGAAAATTTTTTATAGTAAGAGGCGGAGAAGCCGTCAGGCCCTGGCCGTTTATTTACTTTAAGTGTTTTTATCGCTTCTCCGACCTCGTCTGGAGTGATTTTGGCAGCCAAAAGTTCTAGTAGTGTTTCCGGAAGTATTGGGAGTGTGGTGTCTCGAAGGTATGTGTTCTGAAGGTCCGTTAGTGTGTTTTGTGGTTGAGAGTATAGTTTGGCTAAGAACTGTCTGAATTCGGCTGTTATAGTCAGTGGGTTTGCAGTGACAACGCCATGTTGTGTGCGGAGCCTGTAGAATGGGTTCACTAAGGGGTGGGTGCAGAGTCTGCAGGCTAGGGACGTTGTTGGTTTGTTGTTTAGTATGTAATACCATTGACGGGACCAACGTAATTTTCTTTTGACCAATTCTGTGATGCACAAATCTAGCTCTGTCTTGGCTTGCAAAAGGGTTCCCATATTGTCTCGAGATGGGCATTTTTTAGCGGTTTCTTCTAATTTTAGGAATTTCTGTTCAAGGACTAATTATCTTTGTAAACGTTCTTTTTTCTTCCGAGAGGATATTTGAATCAGGATACCGCGGAGTACCACCTTGTGGGCTTCCCAGAGGGAAATAGGGGATGAGGCAGAAGGGCTATTGATGGTAAAATATTCCTCCAGTTTAGGTGTTAATGAAGCAACTATCTCGGGAAGCGCTAATAAGAATCATTAATGGTCCAAGAGGTATTAGTAGGTTTTGACATTTGGGAGTTGCAGGTTATGGTGACTGGACTGTGGTCGGACCAAGGAACAGAATTTTAGATTGTGAAATTTGGGGTAGGAATGAAGCTGGTACTAGAATATGGTCTATTCTCCTGTATAGAGAATGTGGGGCCGAGAAGTATGTGAAGTCTTTGGTTGTGGGGTTAACTTCCCTCCAGGAGTCAACAAGATGGTGGTGTAAAAGAAGCATTTTAAGGTTATGTGAAATGGAGTGTTGTGGTTGTATATGGGGTGTTGGAAGGGAAATGGCATTCCTGTCCAGGCCCGGGTCTAAGATGCAATTGGAATCTCCACATAGGATGAGTGTACCGCTCTTATTGGCTTCTACAGTTTCAAGTAATTTTGTGAGGAAGTTAATTTGTCTTGAATTTGGGGCATAGTATGCTACGATGGTAATCGGGACGTCCTGAATAACACCCGTCAGGATTAGGAAGCGACCTTCCGGGTCAGATGTAGTTGAGGTATGGGTGAAAGGGACAGAACGGCCGAAACATATAGTCACCCCCTTTGTTTTGGATGGTCCCATTGCTGAAAAGAAGGTGGGATAATGGGGAGAAAGATAGCGTGGGGAGGAGTGGTCAGAGAAGTGGGTCTCCTGTAAACATATGATATCGGCGTGAAAACTCTTATAATAACGGAAGGCTTTAGATCTTTTATTAGGGAAATTGAAGCCCTGCACATTGTGTGAAACGATTTTTAGATCCATGGAGGCGGATTTACGAGATCATAGAAAATGAAGAATTTTCCAATACTCCAGTCGCGAGAGAGACGAAGGGGGGAGGTGGAGGGGATGGCCAACCAGATGAAATATCATTGTCAATAAGACAAATAACCTCTAACAGTAATGCTGCCGTAGTAGTCATGGCATCTATTGCTAACAGTGTCGGCACACTGCGAAAGTGCCAGAGAGGGACATAAAAATATAGCATGGGAGATGAGGTAAGGAGACCCCTTTTTTGAGGGGGAGATTCAGGAAAAGGAGAAGAGGAGATTGAGAAGAAGAGATGAGTAGAAAAGAGGGGGGGGAAAGGAGGGAGGAGATGGAAGGAGAGGACAGCACACCACTTGCACCAGTGGTTAACAAGTGGTAAGCATCAGGTAATGTAAACGGATATCTAACTCTCAGCCATCGCTAAAGGATGGACCCACAACCAACATCAAGTAACCATAATCCTTCCTGAGAGTCTCACCATCCCACCCTATGTAGGTTAAATCCTGAGACTGGAGAGGAAAATAAACACAACATAATATTTTAACAGGATATTGCGATCATCATAGTAGAGATTGTCCTGCATACGAGAAGGGACAACTTGTATTCTTGTTATTGTGGGGCTATGTTAAACTAATGGGAGAGTTCCATACTAGTTCAATGTCCTAGTCCCACCACGGGTCTTGAATAAGAGCAGATGTTCATTTTTATTCATAGCTCTGGGTCGTTCTCCACTATTCCTCTAGGTGATCTGGAGGGTTGTGAATTAGCCGTTGAGTCCAACTCTTGAGCGGGTTGTGGAAATTGAAGATCCTCAAAGCAGCGCCGCGCTCCTTCTTTGGATAGAATAGTGTGGGATCTATCCTTGAAAGTGAAGGTCAGTCGAAATGGGAATCCCCACCTATACTGTATTCTCTTCTGCTGCAGGATCTCTAAGTAGGGTTTGAGGGCTCTTCTTTTTGCCAATGTTGAGGGCGCTAGATCGGGGAAAAGTTGGTATTCATGCCCTTGAAAAGTTAATTTGGAGGTGGAGCGGGCCGCTCGCAGAATTTGTTCTTTGGTGCGATGAAAATGCATCTTAAGAACTATGTCCCTCGGAGGACCTCCCGGTTTGCGGGCCCGTAGAGCTCTATGGACTCTGTCCATCTCCAGCCTCTCTATAGGGATGTTGGGACAGAGTTCTTGGAACAAGGCTGTTGTGGTGGATTGGAGATCTTTAATGGATTCAGGGATGCCACGGATCCGCAGATTGTCTCTGCGGGCTCTATTTTCAGCATCTTCCAGTTTGTCGTGGAGGATCGAAATTTCTTCATGCAGCTGCTCCACTTCTTTTTCATGGGACTCAAGGATAGTTGTTGCGTTGTCCATTCGGTCTTCCAATGCTGCTGTTCGGTAGCCAAGGTCCCGGATTTCTTTTGTGAGTTTAGATGTAATGTCATCAGAAGTTTGTAAGAGTTCTTTTTTAAGTAATGTGTGTATTTGAGGCATAAGAGAGTCAGCTATAGAGGCTGTGATGGCGACTAGATTGGCTGGGTCCACATGCGTGGGAGTCTGAGCGGTTGGGGTGTCTTCCGTAGATGACCGAGACGACTCATCTGTAACAGCTGGAGTCGATGTTTGTCTTGAAGACCGCTTAGACCTTGTCGGAGTTTGATTTTTTTTTCTTGTTTTGTGGATAAGGGGCGCATCATTTCAGTGGAGTTTGATCAGGAATAGGTAAATGAGGTGGGGATTAGGGGTCTCCTTTGGTTATTAACCTCTATCAGGCACCGGACGCTAGTTTAGCTACATTGGGGTCGTGTGGTCACCCCTGTAACCAAATGTCAGCTGTAGCAATTTTAGAGGGCGGCAGGGCCTAGACCACCAATGTGTGTGGTGGGTACAGATCCGTATTCTGTGTTCTGTATATAATGTATGTGTGGGAGATATCCTATATGTTCACCATTTTGTATGTATTTTCTGTTATCAACTGTGAATATACTGTATTTTGTCTATAATGGTCTGAACTTCTGGGGGAAGGGAACATCACCTCCCCCCCACCTCCACAAGAATTGGAGGAGCTAGTGCTGTGTGCTCAAGAACTGGAAAAAACAGTTCTAACTGGCCAAACCTTTTTAGGAGTGCTTTGTCTTGGACAGCAGAGAGGAGAAACAGGATGTTCTTCTCATGAGACCAAATTCAAGAATGAACTGAGCGTGCTCACTGAAGTTCCTCCCAGATGGATGACATCACAAGCTACCTCACAAATACCTCCCTCTGAGAAATGGCCTATCAGCTCACTGTAACTGCTAAATTGCCTGACTTCCTGTGTTGAAACTTATTTAAGTTTTACGCGCGCATAATAAACAGAGACTCTTTTGGGAACACATGATGTAGGCTTGTGGTCTTTGAAGGCTCTCCAGGCCTGTACACATATTATCTTAATTTGGAAACGCACAGTATATCGAAATAGCGAATTTTGCGCTAACAAATTTGGAGGCACCGCTGGGATAATGAAGATACAGAGATATGAAGATATTTCATCGTTATCCGGACACAAGGGGACTTCGAAGCAGAGACGGACAGATAATGAGCTCAAACAAGGTAATCTTATACCTGTACCATCTCTCCCTCTCTGCTATGATCCGTCCCAGGCCGGGTGAGTTGAAATATGATAAGTCTGTATCAAAAGAACAATCAAGTAGATATACTGTGTGGTTTTAATGTTGTCTGTGAAGTAATGTCCTGAGTGTAAGAACGTGTGAGCTATGGGGGGGTTATATTGTCTCTGTAGTAGTGAATGGTGTGAGCAGACTGTGCAGGTTAATAGGGAACAAAGAAAGTGTAGTATAACTTGTTAAAAGAAAGCAAAAAGGAAAGTTGATGTAAGCAATTTTAGCTGAAGGTTATAGTAGTGATTCTGGTTAAAAACAGTAGTGTCCATGCGGTCAGAGAGTTTCCATTGTGCAACATGTGGCTGAAGAGGTCTCCCTTTGTTATGTGGGGGGAGGGGTACACATGGAATGCTTTCATTTGCCATGCTAGCATACATCAACTCAAAGGATTTTGGCTTGGAGTAATTGGTACCAGACAGCAGAGAGGCCTGTCTGATGGAAGAGTGAGCCGGCCGAGATACCTATCCAATTGTAGTGGGCCCAACGAATTTTTTGAGGACTAGTGCCAAAAGTAAAAGTTTGTGCTACGAGTTGTGGGATGAGAGAATCTCAATAATAATAGGATTTTTCTAATTACGACATAAAAGAGCAGGGTCGAAACTGTAAGTGCTTATTAGTGAGATAAGCCAAACCTGCGTCGTGAGGTGTGGGGAAAAATCACAGACTCGCAAGCAAATTCAATGAGCTGATGTTTGTAAAAACAACTGGACACACAAAAATGGGTGAAGGAAAAAGCAAGTCAATGAGTTAAGGAAAGGTAGAAGGTTTAACAATGAACGGTGATAATCGTTGCTATCTGGAGTGGTGAATATAAGCATGCGGGTGGAAATGGGCATAAGTTGTATTGTGTTTGTCATTGGATAGCCTATTCTGAACAAAATATGTAAAAACCGCGGTACATAAGAGTTTTCTTATATATATATACTTTGTTCAATATGGGAAGTTCTATGTACAGTAAATACAATCCCAGTTTCTACTTCACATGAGATACTTATCAGTCTGTATATGAGTGAATGAAAACCCCAGTGAGTGTGAATTTGTGTATAAATGAAGGGCCCGTATGAGAGTTAGATTGTGTTATATGGTATATACTGTCCGGTGGCTAGAAACTAAATGAGGCAAGAAAGACCAAACGCTGAGCCAGACCACAGGGGGTGGAGCTAGGTGATGTAAGGAGATGGGAAGTAAGAACAATGGGAAGAGGTTTTTGCTCCACCCTCAACACAGATCAGCCTAGGAGAGAAGTGTGTCTCCATTTAAGTGGATGTTGGTATATATATGTATATTGTGGTAATGTATAGAGGGAAGGTCACTCTTAGACTCCATGTTAAGTCTCTCACTTGAACAAATGTAGGTGACCAAAGGAGGGGCATCTAATTTCATTCCTGAGGGTAGTTGTGTGAGATAATAGTCCAGGATTGCCACAGTGTATATGTATATATATATATATATATATATATATATATATATATATATATATATACTAGCGTACCCGTCGCGCGTTGCTGCGAAGACAGACATACATACATACATTCGTTTTTATATATCTAGATGACGGCAGCAGCGACCACTGAGGTTTTGTAGGCCGCTGCTTCCCCCTTGCAGGCTGAATAAAATAGCCGTTGTGTGGAACATCCAATTTATCCGGCTGCTGTGGCTTCTTGGGAAGATAGCCTAGTACATGTTTGCCCACTTCCAACTCCAATGGAGACTGACTGTAAATGGCTGGCGTGCTCTAGTATTTATGGTTTCAAGCTGTACGTGTCATTGCATACAGTCTATCTATCTATCTATCTATCTATCTATCTATCTATCTATCTATCTATCTATCTATCTATCAGGGTTATTGCATACAGTCTATCTATCTATCTATCTATGACATCAGGAAATGAGAGAATTAGATTCCGTACGTAAAATTTGAACGCTAATTCTTTGGCGCTTTGAATTGAATAATCGAGTTGGGACCCATTAACTTTTCCTATTTATGACATAATCAATGCTCATGCCAAATTTTAAGTTTCTATGACATTGGGAAGTGAGAGAATTAAGTTGGGATGAGACATAAGGCCTTGCCCATAAGCATTCCCCAACCTCCAAGAACTGAACCTACCTACCTGAATGAGATTTTGTAGGCCGCTGCTTCCCCCTTGCGGGCTGAATAAAATAGCCGTTGGGTGGAACATACAATTTATCCGGCTGCTGTGGCTTCTTAGGAAGATATCCTAGTACTTGTTTACCCACTTCCAACTCCAATGGTAATTGGCTGGCGTGCTCTAGTGGTTCCAAGCTGTACGTGTCATAATACAGCCTTAATGACATCACAATGGAGCTTTATAGAACATGTTGGGGCATGTTCAAGGGCGTCCGATGTTGATGACATCAGTGATGACATCACAATAGCAGGTGGCTTACTTATTCGATCTACGTGGGGGGGGGCGTAACTTTCGACGACGCTCGCGCGCCATTTATCGTAGGATATTTGTACTATGCCTATAATCTTCCCAGGAGTGTACTTAACAACTTCCCAAAGTTTCATGGCGATCGGATGAATGGTGTAGTAGCGCATAAAGGACAAACAGACACGCAGACACGCAGACACGCACGCACGCAGACAGACATACATTCAATTTTATATATATAGATATATATATATATATAGGTTCTTTGAGTATGTGGAGAATTTAAAAATATTGAGTCGTGTTAATTTGAATATTATTGAATTAAGATACTAAAATGAGGTAATTGTGTACTTGAAACACCTGATAAGTACTTTAGTCAAATTAATAACAAAAGTTCTATTTTATAAATCTCATTTTCAATAAACAACAGTATTTTACATGAAAATAGTTACATTTGAAAAATAAGTACATTTTTGATGCCAGTAATTGAGTTTATCCCGAAATGCTATCAGGGATACCAGTCCCTTAGTAAACCAGTAATTAACCATCATTGGTGCAGTTGTTATGGTTGCAGATTGTAATAACAATATTTCATCTCCTGTTTGCAGTATGTTTTAGTGCAGGTACCGGAGATGGTGTGGGGCCCCGTAACGTCATGCTCCCTCAAGGGGTCATAAAATACTGTATGGAGTGCAAATTAAACATCTTTCAGTTTCCAGACTAGCTAAGTATGAGACTGCCCTGCTAGCACCCTCACATATCGCAATCAAGAGGGGTAGAGTTCCAAATGCCGTTTCATGTCTTTTACTGAATTCAGAAGGTTGAGAAAAGGGGCAACAGGCGCAGACCATGACATTAAATAGCAAGCACATGGTTGTATGATTGTAGAAACACAAATGAAAAGAGAAACTAGGGGTCCTAACAATAATGTTGTAACTGCCATGATTAATGTAAATCTTGAGTTTTACCCATAGATGGTTCAAATATCGACGAAATGGACAGGCGAAACAGGCTATGCAATGGTGGCCAACAGAAAGAGGTAATTGTACAAAAACCACTCTGTTCCTCCTGAGACACTCAGTTACTTAGGAAATAGAGATGATGGCGCTCACTGAAATATGTAAGCTGGCTGCAGGTAAGACTGTTTGTGTCAGCACCGACTTAAGGTACACATTGGGAATCGTACACGATTTCACATCCTTATGAGGCACAGTGGAAGTTTCATGGGGTCCTCGAGTAAGCCAATCCAGAATGCAGAAGCAGTGTCTTTGTTCTACAAGGTTTTAGCTCTTTCCGCACAGGTGACTTATCATCAGAGTCCAGGCTTATGCCAAAGAGACAACTACTGAGGCTGGAAGGAACCAGAGAGCAGGCACCGCAGCAGCCTGACTTCCCTTGAATGAGGTAACGGCTGGTAACCTGCTTGCACCCGAAACAGGTGTAGATATTTCTCTGTTGCTTGAATTACAGGAACAGGCCTCAAAAGAAGAAAAAGGAGGAGTGGAATAGCGAGCGGAATGCTACTGGGGTCTGGCAGAAAGGTAAATGCCTGTGCCTCCCCTGCACGCTGTACTCCATGATGTCACATCTGATCCCTGAGCTAACCCATTCATCCAAGGAGGTAATGTGTGGTATGGTGTCTTCTGCTTGGCTTACCCCAGGGTTCAACACTGCTGCAATAGGGTTTGTACAGGGATGCACAATATGCGCCCGTTACAATCCAGGCCAATTAGTCAAGGTACCTTCTCGGTGCGAGCCAGACTATCTGTATCAGTGACTGCAGGATGATAGCATACAGCTACCACAGGTAGGTGTTTGGAGTTGTTGGTTTGCATAGACCTCTTTTAATGTTATTTGGAGGCGTGGCTTGAAAAAATAAAAATAAAATAAAAATAATTTTTAACACGCCAAAAATATGTCCTAAGAATATGTTTTATGAAAGTAATTTTGAATATTTGGATACAGCAGAAGTCATAGTAAAAAAAAATGGAGGTAAACATTTTATTAGTCATCTACTTGGTTAGAACCACGCCTAAATATATGACTAAGTTGAGTCCCTATGAAGGTTTTTGTTTGGTAATGCTGCTGTAATAGGCCTATGCTTATTCCAGGCCAAAAAGGAGGGCCTCACCTCCCATGTGAGTGCCTAACATCAGGAGTTATATCATCTGTCACTCATAAATGTGTATTCTCCTTGTTTCCAGATCAAAATGCAAAGAATCCTTTCAAGTGCTGTTAACCACTACGGTCTCAGTGAAACTTCAAGAAAAGCTAATTTGGGTTCATGTCAGACATTGAATAAAGATAATCAAGGAAGGAGACAAATGTGGCCCATAATCCTTTGTTATATGTAGGACCCCTGCGGTCATTGGGCTGTCATTTCTCTTCTTCCTCATAAGGGATGTGGTAAATACATAACTACTGATGAAGAGGATTATGACAAATCTAGGAATGTTGCGTTATAAAATTTGCTTAACTTGATTCGCAGTGTTTGATAACGTGAAAAATAAGTAACTGTGCTGATGATGATATTGATAAATCTAAGATTATTGTATTGTAAACTTGATTGATTTGCAATGTTTGATATTATATTGTTTGTTTACATAGTAAGAATTCTTGAGTTATATGTCTACTGTATGTAGAAGGTATTTGTGTTGTAATGTAGGAAGATTAGGAATATTAAAAATATTCATTTGCTACAGCAGAAAACTTATCAAGTCTCTCTGGGCAGAGATTGTTGGATGGATAAATTTGAACTACAGATTTTTGTTTTGAAGGGGTGAAGAAAAGCACACAAGACCCCAGATTGTGATTTTGTTTTTGTTTTGTTTGATTTGCCATGGACTGAATTATTTTGAATCAAGTTTATTTGGGACTGAGAAAATTTATGAACTGATTTATTTCCACCAGGACATTGGGACTTTCTAAGTGTGATTTGAAATTTCATCTTCTCTAAGTGCATGCTGCACCTATCCACACGCTATGACTATTCAACTGAGCCTGAAGAACTGACAAGTGTGCCTGACTGCTGCTAAATTGCCACTGGGGTGATCCTCATACTCTGCATAATAACCGCCAGCAGATGACGTCAAAGGATGGTGAAGCATCACCGCTCCTCCCTGAAGACCTTGGGCAACAAAATGCTGTACAGAGGGCATCTGCACCATTGGAATAAAGGGGCTCTATAGTCAGCTGTGGATACTTCTGGATATGGAGAATGGAGAAGATTGTTTGATACCAATGTAATGGGCGGGACAGATTCCTACTTAGGGTCTGTTCTTTGGCTAACCAGGGAAAGCAGTGAGGGCATAATAATCCCCCCTGCTTCCCTGCATCGGAGATCCTATAGGTTTAGGGTCCAAAGAAGATCAAGAGAAGAAAAAACAATTTTACAGGAAGAGACATTTGTATTCAACATCTAACGGTTTTTGAATTTTTTGTTTTTCGTTATTTTCTCGAGCCCAGATTTGACAAGATTGGTTTTATGTTGATAGCAAATGGATATATATAGGCAACAGGTATTTGGTTGTTTATGTAATATATTTCAGAAGTTGATTAATAGAACTTGAAGATCAAACCATGATATGTCAAAGTACATATTCCAACCCTAAATTGTATGCTAATTTTATGTATCTTGATGAAATAGTTGTATGATGGCTACAAATAGCCAAAGGGTGGATTGTGGTGCAAATATAATTGGCTATTTGTAGCCCTCCATTTTGTCCTTCGTTTTCCATTTTGTATTTTCCTTTATTCTCCATTCTGTATTTTACATACGTATAACTATGAACATTCATGTGGACTTCAAACCTGTTTGGTGTAGGAAGCTTTGATGAAACTGTGAAATGTGTATGCGACTTGTTAGTTCTTTGTATAAGATAGAGGTCTAACATATCTATATTGGTCTTACTTATACAGAACAATGCTACCTGCTTTTACTACAATTCCATTTGTATAGGTTTGTTTGAGCTCTGTCCATATACATTGTATGGCCACGAATCTGTTGAGTCTTGTTAATACTGTGATACCATCAGCATTGTCTAGGGAATTGAGTTGTTGATTCTGAACCTTTGATCAAAGAAACTGGCTACTTCAGATGGTGGGGGGGTCTCAGACTGATAACATCTTGGTTTGCAAAGCTTGGAGAATATGGCCTATGACTCAGCAAGTTATACTAGTATAAAGGACAGGAGAGGGACTAAGGAGTAGAAGCTTTTGGAATGGAGGAGTAGTAGCTTTTGGAAACTAAGAAGTAGTAGCTTTTTGAATCTAGGAGGAGAAGCTCTTGGAATCTTTGATGGAAGGATGAGAAGCTCTGGGTAGTACGGACTCTTCAATAGCAGATGAGGATGTCATCTGTTGAACCCCTAGAAGTGAGGGAACCTTTGGTGATGGTAATATGCGATCCGTAATCTTTTAGGTAATAATGTAACTTGCTATTTTTATACTTTGTTATGTAACATCTGCAACTATTATGTTTTGTACATAGCTATTATCACTTGTATATAGACATTATCCTTTGTGTATAGATCCAATAGTTTACAAACGTAGGACAATTAGTCACCACTATGCTCAATTATCATTTTATTTTAATAAATTCTTATTGTTAAACCTTTTATAGTGTCTTACTCTCTTTAAAGCGTAATTTGAACTAAGTCTTGCTCCTTGCAGCAATACATAAATGGCGCTGTGAACAGGATTACGCAGAGAGTAATATACTAGTTTGTTTTAAAAGGAAAATTGTGATAAACTCATATTTGAAGAATTTCTTGTGATAATCTGGCATAGTGTGAAAATGTCGCTGTTTAAGAAAATCCGCAATAGTACAAAAAATGTCAATAGATACAATAAGGTAGCAGTAAGTGTACCAATGTTTCAGCCATATTGTGTAATCAGACCAATGTTAACATGTAACAAACAATATAACCTGAGATCACACTTGGAAAGCCAGTCACATTCAACATGTTGTATCATCTAAACTATGAACAAGGTGGCTTATGCAGAAAACGTGAGAAAAAGATAAATCTTTCAGGAGCCATCTACCTAGAATACCGTTGGGAAACTGTAACGTGTTGTGAGGTATTTTCCTTATCCTGGATATCACCCAGCAGTAGGCAGGGATAAGGAAGGTGACAGCTAGGGTTCCCTGTAGGTGGTAGGGAAAGGCCCGAGAACACAAATAGGAAAAAAAAAACATCCAGGAGAATGAAAATACGCACAACAAAGGAGGGAATTGTGGGAGATATCCTATATGTTCACCATTTTGTATGTATTTTCTGTTATCAACTGTGAATATACTGTATTTTGTCTATAATGGTCTGAACTTCTGGGGGAAGGGAACATCACCTCCCCCCCCCCCACCTCCACAAGAATTGGAGGAGCTAGTGCTGTGTGCTCAAGAACTGGAAAAACCAGTTCTAACTGGCCAAACCTTTTTAGGAGTGCTTTGTCTTGGACAGCAGAGAGGAGAAACAGGATGTTCTTCTCATGAGACCAAATTCAAGAATGAACTGAGCGTGCTCACTGAAGTTCCTCCCAGATGGATGACATCACAAGCTACCTCACAAATACCTCCCTCTGAGAAATGGCCTATCAGCTCACTGTAACTGCTAAATTGCCTGACTTCCTGTGTTGAAACTTATTTTAAGTTTTACGCGCGCATAATAAACAGAGACTCTTTTGGGAACACATGATGTAGGCTTGTGGTCTTTGAAGGCTCTCCAGGCCTGTACACATATTATCTTAATTTGGAAACGCACAGTATATCGAAATAGCGAATTTTGCGCTGACAGTATGGTTGAAGTAGGTCTAGAGGGTATTTCGCGTGTTTTATCTCTCAGGAATAGTAGGCTTTACGTATCTTTGGTCATCAGATTGATAATAGATTATGACGGGATACCAGGAGGTAGCGTTCTGATGAGAGATAATGAGGCAGTTGATGACCTTTTCCCATGTTTAATAGTATGTTGTTTTATCCGACAATTCTAGTGAGACAGTTACTGAGTGTGAGATAAAAAACTGTGGTAGGAATCTTGACCGTAGATGCAGGGTTCGCCACTAGGTGGCGGCAGAGGCCCATAAAATCAGGGAGTGCTTAATAATCCACAAAATGGAGGTTCTGGGATGTAAAATCCTCTGTATAGTAGCTATACTTGAATTTGTGGTGGAAAGTGGAAAACTGTGGATTAATTTTGCTGGTGTGGCCAGGAGCTCCTATTTTAGCTATTTCACTCTTCTCTTACTGACACTGCTCTCCTCTATAGCTGTCAGGGAGGGCCCTTTTGGAGGTTCTTTTTCACGAAATGGTGATCGCCACGTGTTTGAAGGGGCCCTTACTCTGGCCAGTGGTCCCGAACAGGCAGGTCTCGGGTGATAGTGTCAATCTCTGGTGGGAAGGGGGCGACTTTTTACTCACTGTGGTGCCGGTCTGGTGGCGATCTCCGCTGTGATGGAAGCCTTCTCCCAGCTCCAGCCGTCAGCGGTAGTCGGCAGCACGGCGGGCGGGAGCTTCAGAAGCAGCAGTGGAGGTCGCCGATGAAGGGGAGCGGAGTGGAATCAATCCCCACCTTAGGGCAAAGTGCAGGAGAAGCACCTGGCCTCTGTCAGTCACGGCACTAGCTGTCAGGCGAGTGTGTTCTGTGGCCGCCTGCAGCGCGGGGGAACTTCTCCATGGGCGGCAGTGGTCAGCAGCAGGGCGTAGCAGAGCTGCAGAAGACTTACTGAAGTGGGCTCTGTACCGCCACTTTGCAGGTCCCGCTGCCACGCCTCCCCTCACTCTCCTCAGGTCAGGAGCTCTCTTGGGAACACCTCCGCACACAGAGGGGGACTATGGACGTCCTCGTCGCTGGCTGGGAGCCGCCGAGAGCAGGACACGGAGGCGTTTGTTCCCCAAGCTGCGCTTGATCGCCGAAGCCCTCACCTCCAGCGATGTGAGGGATGCTGTGTGCGGGCCGATGTCGCCCCTGTTGTGGGAGCTGGCGGCAGCTGTCCGGAGGATCGGGGAACATACTTTTAATTTCAAAACGGTTTTAATTAACCCCTTATGGACCAGGCTTTTTTGTACCTTAAGGACCAGACACTTTTTAGGGATTTTACCCACATAGAGGTTTAATTGCCATATTTAATTTTCCTTCAGCTACCAAAATTATTGTTGGTATTTTTTTTCCCTTGATATATAAGGCAAATTTTTTAATGTCTTTTTCACAGATTTTTTTCCCATTTTTTTAGTTTTATTGGAGGTAAAATGCTAAAAAAATATATTTTCGATTTATTTATAGTTTTTTTTTTTAAGTAATATATTTACGCTAAAATAAAGTATGGGAATAGATTCCTCATTTTATTTCAGAAATGTTGATATATAATATGTATGGTTTTGGATTACAGGGTGCATATGGCAACAGTTTTCAGTGGCGTCAGCTTTGGGTTATTTTCTTTATGTATATATTTTTATTTTCTTCTGTTAATTTTGTTTTATGTATGCAATAATTTTTTTTACTATCTATGTCGCCTATAACTTCCTATAAGACCTCTGTAGGACATTTACGTTTTTTTTTTTAGAGAATCACAGGGGCAGAACTTTGTCTGACTAAATCAAATTGGAGCCCTTCACAGTGACAGACAGACTAAAATATAACTTTTATTCAAGACTAACATAAAATAATGACTTGGGCTAAGAACAAGACAAACATAAAGACAGAGAATATTACAGATAGGTGGGTAATTGGAGTTATTAGAATCACCCCACCTAGGCTATGGTAAAGACGAGACTGAAGAGTCGCTAGTGATGCATCAGATAGTCCGTAATTTAATGAGTAGAACCACGGGTATCAGATATAAGTCTAAGAACACTTTGGTACTGGAGCAAAATTGCTCAAAAAACCTATGGAGATCGCACTGGTTTAGTCGTCACTTGCGATTAATTAATCCAATGGTCACTAAAGTGGGGCCCCAGTACCTATAAACTATAAGAAAAGTGTCACGCATCAGTATAGCGACCGTCTGTAACAAAGTGGTCACCTTCGGATAGGTTGATGATCACAGGATTTGATAGTTACTTAGCCAATAATATGATTTGAGGAAACCATAAAAGTGCCTCAAGTATTTGGCTCAGAGTAGTATCAGTCCATATCATTTGGAAAGAACGGTAAGCTCTCTTTAGTATAAGTATAGCTCAATATACAACTCATAACTCAAGAGAGAAGAATGGATGACCTCTCTTTATGTGAAAGGGTGATTACTGCTCAGGAATAATTACTGCTCGTAGAAATATGATTACTTGCTCAGGAATAATTACTGCTCAACGTGTTTCCCTACTAGGATTGTTGGTAGTTCATCAGGAGCAATTGTATGAGTTATGCCATACGATATGACAGGTTCATTGAGTTGAAAACTCAAGAGAAAGAGAGAGAAAGTACCACAATCGTGTTTTGAGACACGAAGGGTTAAATACTTTGTCAAATTTTGAGAAAGTGCCACAATCTTGTTTTGGGACACAAAGAGTTAAGAGAAAGTGCCACAATCGTGTTTTGGGACACGAAGGGTTAAATACTTTGTCAGATTTTGAGAAAGTACCACAATCGTGTTTTGGGACACGAAGGGTTAATTACTTTCTGCCAGATTTTGAGAAAGTACCACAATCGTGTATTGGGACATAGAGGGTTATATAATCTCTGTCAGATTTTTGTTGGTGTGGTCATGCAGGCTAGTTAGGAGATGTGCAGGAGATATACTGATTTATAGAGAAATACTGCACATCAACTAACCTCAAAGAATTGAAATGGGATCAGAACTAGAAAGTAGGGGATTATTCAGGACCCATACTTAGTTCATCATCCAATCTTTGAACAAGGTCGCTAAATAGCGAAATAATAGCGGTCTGCAACTTGTTCATATAATAAGCTCTATAGATATATAGTAGCCTGGGACTAGTCTATCAAAAAAGAAATAGAGTTCTAGGCTACATAGAGCTTTTTTCAGATCCCTTTCATTCTATCAAGGTCTCTAGGCAGCGCATAGTAGCACCATCAGAGCTCCAGGCTCTACCACTTTTGTTATTTTATCTGAATGTGTGTGTGTTGGATGCAGGTCTCATATCTAGGCAGCAAAGACACCGCTCTGCTTATGCTACTATGCGCTGCCTAGAGACCTTGATAGAATGAAAGGGATCTGAAAAAAGCTCTATGTAGCCTAGAACTCTATTTCTTTTTTGATAGACTAGTCCCAGGCTACTATATATCTATAGAGCTTATTATATGAACAAGTTGCAGACCGCTATTATTTCGCTATTTAGCGACCTTGTTCAAAGATTGGATGATGAACTAAGTATGGGTCCTGAATAATCCCCTACTTTCTAGTTCTGATCCCATTTCAATTCTTTGAGGTTAGTTGATGTGCAGTATTTCTCTATAAATCAGTATATCTCCTGCACATCTCCTAACTAGCCTGCATGACCACACCAACAAAAATCTGACAGAGATTATATAACCCTCTATGTCCCAATACACGATTGTGGTACTTTCTCAAAATCTGGCAGAAAGTAATTAACCCTTCGTGTCCCAAAACACGATTGTGGTACTTTCTCAAAATCTGACAAAGTATTTAACCCTTCGTGTCCCAAAACACGATTGTGGCACTTTCTCTTAACTCTTTGTGTCCCAAAACAAGATTGTGGCACTTTCTCAAAATTTGACAAAGTATTTAACCCTTCGTGTCTCAAAACACGATTGTGGTACTTTCTCTCTCTTTCTCTTGAGTTTTCAACTCAATGAACCTGTCATATCGTATGGCATAACTCATACAATTGCTCCTGATGAACTACCAACAATCCTAGTAGGGAAACACGTTGAGCAGTAATTATTCCTGAGCAAGTAATCATATTTCTACGAGCAGTAATTATTCCTGAGCAGTAATCACCCTTTCACATAAAGAGAGGTCATCCATTCTTCTCTCTTGAGTTATGAGTTGTATATTGAGCTATACTTATACTAAAGAGAGCTTACCGTTCTTTCCAAATGATATGGACTGATACTACTCTGAGCCAAATACTTGAGGCACTTTTATGGTTTCCTCAAATCATATTATTGGCTAAGTAACTATCAAATCCTGTGATCATCAACCTATCCGAATGTGACCACTTTGTTACAGACGGTCGCTATACTGATGCGTGACACTTTTCTTATAGTTTATAGGTACTGGGGCCCCACTTTAGTGACCATTGGATTAATTAATCGCAAGTGACGACTAAACCAGTGCGATCTCCATAGGTTTTTTGAGCAATTTTGCTCCAGTACCAAAGTGTTCTTAGACTTATATCTGATACCCGTGGTTCTACTCATTAAATTACGGACTATCTGATGCATCACTAGCGACTCTTCAGTCTCGTCTTTACCATAGCCTAGGTGGGGTGATTCTAATAACTCCAATTACCCACCTATCTGTAATATTCTCTGTCTTTATGTTTGTCTTGTTCTTAGCCCAAGTCATTATTTTATGTTAGTCTTGAATAAAAGTTATATTTTAGTCGGACGTTTTTTTTTTAATTTGACATTTTTCCACTGTAGCTGGGGCATCCATAGGAGCCCCAGTTACAGAGAAAACATCCCTCTGTAGTGACAATAGTCACTGCTAGAGCTGATCAGGGTCTGATAGTACCCTGTAGCTCTGCTGTGTCAGGGGATCCTGGTGGTCACGTGACTGCTGGCTAGCATCGTGGAAGAAACACTTCCACTCTTTAGTACATAGCACTCATTGAGCACTGTGTACTAAAGAAAGGAGGAGGCTGAAGGGGTTAAAACCACTTCTCCCTCCTCCTCCGGGTTATCAGCTGTGACTAACAGCTGACAACCCGACCTGCTTCTGATTGATTGCAGAACAGGGGCTTTAATCCTGCATCTCATTTTCACTATTTGCTGGAATTAAAGCCCAGGACTAAGTGCTTGGTCCTTAATGGGTTAAGATAGCAAATCTGGTACAGTTTACATTTAAGCAGAGATTTTCCCCAAGTATGTGCATTATATTTATAGTCAAAATCACAGTTGCCAAAATTGCTACCTTTAAATTTTCTAACCTGCTCTGCATTAGTGAACAATTTTGTCGGGAGTCATGGAACAGGTATATTTTACCCCGACATATAAACTAAGGCAATAAAACATAACAAAACTAAACTAAGGTCTTTCTGCTATTCTTTGGCTCAACATTCTCCAACAACTAAGACCTTGTTCAGACAAGAGCTGTTTTAGTGCAGTATAGGTTCACGAAAAAAGCACACCTATACTGCGCTAAAAACCGTGCTCCACATAGGAGAGAGATAGAGAGCGAAGTCATAGGGGATTAACCCATAGCCCCGCTGTTCCTTCCTGCTATCAATTAAACCCCATAGCCCCGCTTTCTCTGATATGTGGGATTAATCCGTAGCCCGACTCACTCTCCCTGCTTTGAGGGTCCCCAAGGGATATCCCCATAGCGCAGAGAGAGTTGGCGGGGCTATAAGGTTTCTCACAGAGATCCCCTATAACAAATAGAGGGGACGGGACTAGTGAGCAGAGCCCTCTAGCACTGTTCCCTCCTCCTGCGCTCTCGGGGAAAGCCCTGTAACCCCACCTCTCCCCGCTATAGGGGAGAGGGTTGGAGGGAGTCCCCTACTGCACTCCGCTGCTGGGGAATTGCCCAGCAGGGGAGCCGGAGGAATACTCTGCTGCTTACAGCAGGGCATTTAAAAGGTGCTGCCCAGAAGTACGTTTTGAAAGTCTTGTTGTAAATTCCTATTAGTTCCCACGGGGATTACCGGACCCTCAGGGAGTCCCCTCATCCCTGTGGGAATTAACAGGGGTTTACAGTGGGACATTTAAAATGTGCTTCTGGGCAGCATGTTTTAACCCCTTGAGTGGCACGCCCGGAAATTTTCCGGGACGAGCTCCACTGCCGATAGGGATATAGCCCGGAAGATTTCCGAGTTTTGTTTCACTAGGGGAGCTGCAGAGCACAATGCCACAAGCTGTGGCATTGTGCTCTGCCTGCACAGACTCACACAGAACACTGCAGGACTTTGAAAAACAGAAGCTGGGAGAGCTATTGCCAATCTGCAAAGTCCTGCTTTGTTTACAGGTTGCCATAGAGACCATCGGCTTGTCAGAAGGAAGCCGATGGTCTGTGTGGCAGGGAGAGCTGGAGCTTGGCTGTCAGAGGACAGCCAGGCACCAGCTCTTACAGCAGAGATCAGAGAAAACCTACGATCTCTGCTGTGTTAACCCTTTAAATGCTGCGGTCTATGCAACTGCAGCATGTATAGGGCTGTCACTATCGGACCCCCGGAATGTGATCAGGGGGTCCTGATGGGTCTCTGTGGAAGTCCCCTAAACAGACAAAAATAAAAAGTAAAAAAATTAAAAAAATAAAAACACTTGTCTCCCTTTACTTTGTAAAAAATGAAAAGTAAAATTACATATGTGGTATCCCTGCATCATAATCACCCAGAGAAGGAAGTTAGTACATTGTTTAACCCCTTAATGACACGCCGCCCCCCCCCCCCCCCCCCCGCATTTCTTTTTTTCCTCCCCCAGTTTAAAAAATCATAACTTAATTCTGAGTGGAGTAAAATGAAAAAAAAAAGACATTCCGCCATCTTCCAGTGCGTTTTGTTTCAACAGCGCACAGACTGCAACAATGACATGATAACTTTATTCTGTGGGTCAATACAATTGCTACAATACCAAACTTGTATAGTTTTTTTTTGCTGTAGTACTTGTATTTTTTAAAATTATTTTCAGCTATATCTTCTGCGCACAATAATCTTTTTATTTTTCTGTCGACACAGTTGAGCAAGGGCTCATTTTTTGCGTGGTGCTCTGTTGTTTACTTTAGTACTAGAGATGAGCGAGCATACTCGTCCAAGCTTGATGCTTGCTCGAGTATTAGGGTGTTCGAGATGCTCGTTACTCGAGACGAGCACCACGCGTTACTCGAGTCAATTCCATTTCCTTCCCTGCATGTTTAGCGCCATTTTCTGGCCAATAGACATGCAGGGAAGGCATTACAACTTCCTCCTGTGACGTGCCAGCCCAATCCCACCCCCCTGCAGTGAGTGGCTGGTGAGATCAAGTGACCGCTGAGTACTGAACGCGGTCCCGCCCGCGGCTCGCCTCAGACACACACTGGCAGAGATTAGGGAGGGTGCTGCTGGTGTTATAGTGAGAGTGTTGGTGTCTTCAAGAACCCCAACGGTCCTTCTTAGGGCCACATCTGACCGTGTGCATTACTGTTGTGGCTGCTGGGACCAGTTTTGCACAATTTTTTTTTTTTTTCATCTTGGGCTGTGCAGGCTATAGCGTTCTTAGTCTGCAGTCAATTATACAGAGTATAGGGGTAGTACTGGTGAGGCAGGGACAGTGGTAGTGTAGAATCCTGTCTACAAGAACTCGAACGGTCCTTATTAGGGCCACAAGTGACCATGTGCATTACTGTTGTGGCTGCTGGGAGCAGTTTTGCACCAAAAAATGTTTTTCTTCATCTCGGGCTGTGCAGGCTATTACAGCTATAGCATTCTCAGTCTGCAGTCAATTATACAGAGTATAAGGGCAGTACTAGTGAGGCAGGGAAAGTGCTAGTGTACAATCCTGTCTACAAGAACACCAACGGTCCTTCTTAGGGCTACCTGTGACCGTGTGCATTTTACTGCCTGGCTGCTGGGAGTTGTAGTGCCTCACTATTACCCAGCTAGGCCTTTCTGCAGCCTTCCTTATTCTTTGTTTCTGCCTGCAGTTTGTGTTACATAACCGCTGTCAGCGTGAAAGTGTTTGCCAATAATTCCATAATTATTCACACCGCTCTGTGTCTGCTCTATTCGTAATACACAATGCTGAGGGGTAGGGCTAGGGCTAGAGTACGTGGATGTGGACGTGGGCGAGGACGCGGAGGTCCAAGTGAGGGTGTGGGCACAGGCCGAGTTCCTGGTCCAGGTGAATCGCAGCCAGCTGCTGCGGGATTAGGAGAGAGGCAAGTTTCTGGGATCCCCAGCATTATATCACAATTTTTGGGTCCACGTGGTAGACCTTTATTACAAACAGAGCAGTGTGAGCAGGTCCTGTCGTGGATGGCAGAAAATACATCCAGCAAAGTATCGACCACCCAGTCTTCTACGCTGTCCAGTGCTACAAGAGCTTTCAGTGGGTGAGGAGGACGATGATGATGAGACACAGTTGTCTATCAGTGAGGTAGTAGTAAGGGCAGTAAGTCCGAGGGAGGAGCGCACAGAGGATTCAGAGGAAGAGCCGCTGGACGATGAGGTGACTGACCCCACCTGGTTCGCTAAGCCAACTGAGGACAGCTCTTCAGAGGGGGAGGCAAGTGCAGCAGCAGGACAGGTTGGAAGAGGCAGTGGGGTGGCCAGGGGTAGAGGCAGGGCCAGAGTGAAGACTCCCCCAACTGTTTCCCAAAGCACCCCCTCGCGCCAAGCCACAGTGCAGAGGCCTAGGTCTTCAAAGGTGTGGATGCTTTTCAGTGAGAGCGCGGACGACCGATGAACAGTAGTGTGCAACCTGTGTCGCGCAAAGATCAGCCGGGGAGCCACCACTACCAGCCTCACCACCACCAGCATGCGCAGGCATATGATGGCCAAGCACCCCACAAGGTGGAGGTGGGACGAAGGCCGTTCACCGCCTCCGGGTCGCACCACTGCCTCTCCCCCTGTGCCCCAACCTGCCACTCAGATCCAACCTCCCTCTCAGGGCACAGGCACGAGCGCCTCCCGGCCTGCACCCACGCCCTCACCTCCGCTGTCCTCAGCCCCATCCAGCAATGCCTCACAGCGCAGCGTCCAGCTGTCACTAGCGCAAGCGCAAATACTCCACCACACACCCGCACGCTCAAGCTTTAAACGTGCACATTGCAAAATTGATCAGCCTGGAGATGCTGCCGTACAGGCTTGTGGAAACGGAGTCTTTCAAAAACATAATGGCGGGGCGGTCCCATGCTACTCGGTCCCCAGTTGCCAGTATTTTTCCCGGTGTGCCATGCCAGCCCTACACCAGTACGTCTCCCGCAACATCAATGGTGCCCTCACCAACGCAGCTACTGGGAAGGTCCACTTAACCACGGACACGTGGACAAGTACTGGTGGGCTGGGCCACTATATCTCCCTGACAGCACATTGGGTGAATTTGGTGGAGGCTGAGACCGAGTCAGAGCCTGGGACCGCACACGTTCTACCCACACCCAGAATTGCGGGTTCTTCCTCGGTTCTGGTATCTGCGGCAGTCTATGCCACCTCCTCTAAACCCTCCCCCTCCTCCTCCTGCTACGCAACCTCTACCTCTCAATTAAGAAATGTGAGCAGCACGTCGCCAGCAGGCGGTGTGGCGCGGCGTGGCAGCACAGCGTTGGGCAAGCGTCAGCAGGCCGTACTGAAACTACTCAGCCTTGGTGACAAAAGGCACATGGCCCCCGAGCTGTTGTAGGGTCTGACAGAGCAGACTGACCTCTGGCTTGCGCCGCTGAGCCTCCAGCCGGGCATGGTCGTGTGTGACAACGGCCGTAACCTGGTGGCGGCTCTGCAGCTCGGCAGCCTCACACACGTGCCATGCCTGGCCCACGTCTTAAATCTGGTGGTTCAGAGGTTTCTGAAAAGCTACCCGCACTTATCTGACCTGCTCGGCAAGGTGCACCGTGTCTGCGCACATTTGCGCAAGTCCACCGCGGACGCTGCCACCCTGCGGACCCTGCAACATCGGTTTAATCTGCCAGAGCACTGACTGCTGTGCGACGTGCCCACACGGTGGAATTCTACGCTCCACATGTTGGCCAGGCTGTATGAGTAGCGTGGAGCAATAGTGGAATACCAACTCCAACATGGGCGGCGTAGTGGGAGTCAGCCTCCACAATTCTTTACCGAGGAGTGAGCCTGGATGGCAGATATCTGCCAGGTCCTTGGAAACTTTGAGGAGTCTACCCAGATGGTGATGCTGCAATCATTAGCGTCACCATTCCTCTGCTATGCCTGCTGAGAAGTTCACTACAAAGCATAAAGGCTGATGCTTTGCGGTCGGAACAGGAGACGGGGGAAGAGAGTATGTCGCTTGCTAGTCAGAGCACCCTCATCTCTATCTCAGCGCATTTTGGAGGAGGAGGAGGAGGAGGGGGAACAGATAGCTGGGCCCACTGCAGAGGGTACCCATGCTGCTTGCCTCTCATCTGTTCAGCGTGTATGGCCCGTGGAGGAGGAGGAGGATCCTGAAAGTGATCTTCCTAGTGAGGACAGCGATGTGTTGCGTTCTGGTACCCAGGCACACATGGCTGACTTTCTCGTGACTCTCGCGTTAGACACATTCTGGCCACTACGGATTACTGGGTGTATAGACCCACGGTATAAGGAGAACCCTTCTACTCTCATTTCCGAAGAGGAAAGGGGTTTGAGAGTGATGCAATATGACAGGGCCCTGGTGGACAAACTGATGGTAAACTTCTCATCTGACAGCGCTAGCAGCAGAAGGCGCAGTTCCGAGGGCCAAGTAGCAGGGGAGGTGCGGAGATCAGGCAGCATGTTCAACGCAGGCAGGGGAACACTCTCCAAGGCCTTTGCCAGCTTTATGGCTCCCCAGCAAGACTGCGTCACCACCCCCCAGTCAAGGCTGAGTCGGAGGGAGTACTGTAAAAAGATGGTGATGGAGTACGTGGCCGATCGTACCACTGTCCTCCGTGATGCCTCTGCTTCATACAACTATTGGGTGTCAAAGCTGGATACGTGGCACGAACTTGTGCTGTATGCCCTGGAGGTGCTGGCTTGCCCTGCCGCTAGCGTCTTGTCACAGAGGGTGTTTAGTGCAGCTGGGGGAATCATCACGGACAAGCGTACCCACCTGTCAACTGCCAGTGCCAACATGCTTACACTCATAAAGATGAACAAAGCCTGGATTTCCCCTGACTTCTCTTCTCCACCAGTGGAGAGCAGCAGAACCTAAAGATTCTTTTCACTGCAACCGCAGATAAAAGCACTCTTGTCTATCACCAGGAAAACGGGGCATTTATCTTTGTCAATCTGTCTCTAACATTAGTCCTCCTCCAGCCACTCCTCCTCCAGAAACAACATGTCATCGCGCTTAACGGCCAATTTTTCAGCGGCCCAAAAGGCTCATCTACATCTACCAATGTTTTTACAATTTTTCAAAGTTTCAAAAGTATTGAGACTGTAACATGAACCAATTTTTTAAACAAGGCTGCCTACAGGCTCTGTTACAAATTAAGCAACAGTGAGCTGTATCTTTAAAAAAATGTTTATGGGTTTCACCTGCCCTCTCGGATGATAAATTTTTCAGAGGTACACTTGTGCTCTTGGTATGCTTATTTTTGGGGGCCCACGCCTACACTCTTATCCAACTAATTTTTCCAGCCTTCGCCTACGCTCATGGTATCCCAATGTTTCAGAGGTTAGCCTATACTATTACTACAGAAATTTTGCTGGGGTCTGCCTGCCTATACTTCTGCTACAAGAAAGTTACAGGGGTCTGCCTATACTGCTGCCACTTACATGTTACAGGGGTCTGCTTATACTGCTGCCACAAGGATGTTACTGGGGTCTGCCTATACTTCTGCTACAGAAATGTTACTGGGATCAGTCTATACTGTTACTACAGAAATGTTACAGGGGTCTGCGTATACTGCTGCTGCAAAAATGGTACTGGGTCTGCCTATGCATCTGCTACATAAATGTTACAGGGGTCTGCGTATACTTCTGCTACAACGATGGTACTGGGGTCTGCCTATGCTTCTGCTACATGAATGTTACAGGGGTCTGCTTATACTGCTGCCACAAGGATGTTACTGGGGTTTGCCTATACGTCTGCTAAAGAAATGTTACTGGGATCTGTCTATACTGTTACTACAGAAATGTTACAGGGGTCTGCGTATACTTCTGCTACAACAATGGTACTGGGGTCTGCTTATGCTTCTGCTACATAAATGTTTCAGGGGTCTGCTTATACTGCGGCGACAGACATGTTACTAGGGTCTGCCTTTACTTCTACCGAAATGGTACTGGGGTTTGAATATACTGCTGCTACAAAAATGTTACTGGGGTCTGCTTATGCTTCTGCTACATAAATGTTTCAGGGGTTTGCTTATACTGCTGCTACACAAATGTTACAGGGGTCTGCTTATACTGTTACTACAGAAATGTTACTGGGGTCTGCCTATACTTCTGCTAATGAAATGTTACTGGTGTCTGTCTGTACTGTTACTACAGAAATGTTACTGGGGTCTGCCTATACTTCTACTACAGAAATGGTGCTGGGGTCTGCCTATACTGCTGCCACTTAAATGTTACAGGGGTCTCCCTATACTCCTGCTACTGAAATGTTACAGGGGTCTGGCTATACTGCTGCTACAGAAATGTTACTGGGGTCTGCCTATACTTCTGCTAATGAAATGTTACTGGGGTCTGTCTGTACTGTTACTACAGAAATGTTACTGGGGTCTCCCTAGACTTCTGCAACATAACTGTTACTGGGGTCAGCTTATACCTTTGATACAGGAATATTACAGGGGTCTGTGTATACTATGGGTGCACTAAGTCTTCCCATCGTGGTGTTCTACCTATCTGGCCCCCAAAAAACCCAGACTGACTAGGGCATGGATTGTGGGCCGAGGCCAACATGTATTTTCTCTCACGTTACCACAGCTATCCGGGGCACTGCAATGGGATTTCTTTCTGTACCGTCTGTGGGTTCCTGCTAGCCACCCCTGCTGTGGGTGCACACAGACTTCCCATAGCGGAGTTGTACCTGCCTGGCACTATGAAAAAAAACCAGACTGACTAGGGCATGGAGTGTGGGCAGAAGCCAACATGTATTTTCTCTAACGTAACCTCAGCTATCCGGGGCACTGCAATGGGATTTCTTTATGTACCGTCTGTGGGTTCCTGCTAGCCACCCATGCTGCGGGTGCACACAGACTTCCCACAGTGGAGTTGTACCTGCCTGGCACTTTAAAAAAAAAACAGACTGACTAGGGCATGGAGTGTGGGCCGAGGCCAACATGTATTTTCTCTAACGTAACCTCAGCTATCCGGGGCACTGCAATGGGATTTCTTTATGTACCGTCTGTGGGTTCCTGCTAGCCATCCATGCTGTGGGTGCACACAGACTTCCCATTGAAGTGTTTTACCTGTCTGTCCCCAAAACACTGACAGACTTGGGTAGGGTGCAGAGTGCAGATGGTTTACCCCTTGCGTTGTCGATGAGGTATCCGACACCCAAACAGAATGAATAGTGTGTGGACACATGTAGTCCCCATTGCTATGTCACTCACAGCACCTTGGGCCACACAAGGTGTTTGCTGGGTCAGAGGCTGACCCAGGGCCCGCTCATATACTTCCCACACCGAGTATTGCTGCATTGTGGAGATGTGTAGAAATGCTGGGCTGGCAGCTGAGTCCCCTTTATGCCCACGTTTGCAGCTCCTGATGGAGGTGGTATAGGATTGGAATGAAGATCGAACGTCAATCTATTATCAATTCTCAACAGCATTGTGGGCTATCGCCCACACTTTCAAAGAGGGTCGCTGCCTGGCCCTGCCAACCCTCTGCAGTGTGTGCCTCCGGTTCCTCCTCATGGCAGACACACTTATAAATAAACATGAGGGTGGTGTGGCTATGAAGCCAGCGTGTGGCCTGAGGGCAGCTGAAGGCTGCGCAGGAACACTTTTGTGTGCGCTGCGGACGCAGGGTCGTACGGGGGGGTTGGGCAGCATGTAACCCAGGAGAAGAGGCAGCGGTGTGTCCCGCAGGCA
Organism: Eleutherodactylus coqui; assembly: GCF_035609145.1. Taxonomy (NCBI): domain Eukaryota; kingdom Metazoa; phylum Chordata; class Amphibia; order Anura; family Eleutherodactylidae; genus Eleutherodactylus; species Eleutherodactylus coqui. Next base: position 76,815,585 of record NC_089847.1, read on the forward strand.
GTGATTGTGCTTGGTTTGGAGGTAGGTGCTTAGCTAAGGTGTGCCTTGCTAATGAGGGTTTGTCCGAAGTAAAAATTGTTAGGGGGGGACACTGTTGCCGCTATTGTGGCTTAATAGTGAGACCTGGGAACCTGAGATGCAGCCCAGCATGTTGCCCCTCGCCTGCCCTATCCGTTTCTGTGTCATTTCCATCACTTTCGTAGGTTTTCCAGATTTTCACAAATGAAAACCTTGGCAGAACATCGGTCATATACAAAAATGCTCGAGTCGCCCATTGACATTAATGGGGTTCGTTACTCGAAACGAACTCTCGAGCATCGCGGAAAGCTCGACTCAAGCAAAAAGCTCGACTCAAGCAACAAGCACCCGAGCATTTTGGTGCTCGCTCATCTCCAGTTATTACCAATCTGGAATACACGCAACTTTTTGATCGCTTTTTATTGCATTTTTTCTGGGAAACAGGGTGACTGAAAAAGTACATTTGTGGCGTTTATTTTTAAGACTACGTTCACCATGCGGGGTAAATAATGCACTACTTTGATAGATCGGACTTTTACGGACGCAGTGATACCAAATATGCATTTTTCTTTTGTGATTTAGACTTTTTATTATAGATATGGCAAAAGGAGGGCGATTTTAACCTATATTCCTTTTTTTTTTTTTTTTTTTTTTTTTAAGTGTGAAAAAGTTGTGAAAAAGAAAAAAAAATATTTCAATTTAGTATTGGCATAATCATACTCCCCTGCGACTTCTGTCAGCTGGGTCCCCGCACACCACTGCACACCACTTGCACACATCCATCCCCCCTCCCACGAGAGCCCGCCCCTCCACTCATTCTCCTCCCCTTAGATACCTTGGAGATGAAGAACCAGCAGCCACGCCTCCCCTGCAGGCAGAACTGAGCTTCCCAGCGGCTGAAGTTCTTCTGCACATGTGCAGAGCTGTGCTGGAGAAGCGCGTCCCCGTTGTCCCGACAAGAAGAGGAGAAGACTTGTCGGATCCAATGACAACCAAGGAGCAGCACAGGGGGGGGGGGGCACCCCAAAAGGTTAGTGAATAACTTCTGTTTGCCTAATTTACAATGCACAATGTATATTACAAAGTGCATTGTATTGGGCAAACAGAAGTGATAACATTAATTGTCTATGGCCGGACAACCCCTTTAACTCCTCCTGGTCTTCAGAGCGCCGCTGCTCCTTTGCTTAGTGTTGCTGTGGGATACACACACTGACTGAAGTGTGCGTGTCTGGACTCCTCTTCCCCTCTCCTCCTGCAGAACCATTGAGTGGAGGACAGGGGAGGAAAATCCCAGGTGCACATACTGCTGTCAGTGTGTGCATCCCGCAGCAGCAGCGCCGCAGTGTGATTACCAGCCGGGGAGCCACAGCTGGTAATTCCCTTCATGGTAACCCCTCATCCCGAAAATGGGACAAACGTCCCCAAAAGCAGGACAAATGGCTGTCCCACTTAGGACCCTGGGGACAGCAAGACTGTTCTGCCTAAATCAAGACGTCTTGTCACCTTACTAGAAAGCCTTTTGGCCCTTAAATGCCATGGCCAATAACGACTGCAGTATCTAAAAAGATTGACGGAGGGAGGGGGCTCCCTGTGTCAGCCCATGGATTCTGCTGGGTCATTACGGCAGCCAGAGGCTGAACAATGACTTCTGGGTTTGGCATGTATGAAAATCTATTAGGCCCTGCTAGAGAATACTGACAGGCAGGCAATAATACACTGTACTACATAAGTAGTGTGACATATTATATAAGCGGTTAACTAATTACATTTAAATGAAAGAAAGAAACACAAAAATCACCATTTTGCCAACAAAAGATGCTTTATTGTGGGAAATGACAAACAAAGAGAAAACACATATTTGCTATGGATGTGCTCCTAGCAACACCTACTATTAAAATAATGTATAATTCAACCTTCTCGTAAACGCTATTAAAAATAATACAATGCCAAAATAATGAAAAAGTTGTTAATAAATAAGTATAGGGTGAATCACCTTCTACCTTTTTCTAAATTAAGAGTTGACTCTTAATTTAAAAAAAAAAAATCCGGCCTCCACTTTACTCCTTAATAGCCGGCCATCACACACCTTCGTCCTCATCACCCATGACAGAACTGTCATAAGGATGAGGAAATCCAACTGCCGGTAATGGTAAAATTATCATAGGCATGCGCTAAGATGTTACTTAACAAAAAAATAAAATTCCGTCCTCCTCCGTACCCCTTTATAGCCGGCCATCACTCGCCTTGTTATTTCCTCCTAGCCCAATATAGCACCAAAAGCCGGTGCTATTGTGGGCTCAAGGAATTCCATTTACCGGTCAGTGTAAAAAATGCGACACATGCCTATGATGCAGAGGCGTAACTTGAAGCTCCCGGGCCCCGATGCAAAACTTGTAACAGGGCCTCCAACTACAATGCTTTACTCATAGTACTGGGTTCCCTATATGGAGAAGAGAGGCCTTATGGGCCCCCTAAGGCTCCTAGGCCCGGGTGCAACCGCATCCCCTGCATCCTCTATAGTTAAGCCCCTGCTATGATGTATAGTATAGATCAGGGGTGCCAAACGCATTTTCAACAAGGGCTACATTATACTTATGGCTGCCTTTAAAGGGCCAATTATAATTGTATAGTAAGGTCTTGTTCACACGAGCATATTTGCGGAGCGTATTACGCGTGCAAATTTTCCACGCGCAATACGCAGTGAATAGAACCTTTTGATGTGCAATTGCATGAAAAAATATGCAGCATGACCTATTTTGGTGCGTATTATGCACTGCAATGGACCGTTGAAGAGAATGGGTTGGCGCAAATACGTCGTGATTATGCAGGAAGCCTGCGCATTCTCTGCATATTTGCACAGCATTTCAATACCCGTTAAGTCTATGTCTGTTCTTATTTATGTGTGCAAATATGCTGTGTATTTGTGCACATAAAAACATGCTGGAGCAGCCGAAAAATGCTGGCGTAAGCAATTTTTGGTCAAGCAAATATGCAGTGCATTTTCATGACCATGTGAATGAACCCTAATAGTGATCCCATAGTGGTCCCAGTAGTAACAGTGTCCCCATAATGACTTCAGTAGTAAGAGCATCCCCATAGTGGCCCCAGTAGTAATAGTGACCCCTATAGTGGTTCCAGTGGTAATTGTGGCTACACTAGTAAGTGACCCTTATAGTGGCCGCCATAGTAACAGTGACACCCCCCCCCCCCCCCCCCCGTAGCGGCCCCAGTAGTAACAGTGTCTTCCATATTCCTTCTCCTGTTGTCTCCTCCTGGTGTCTTTGATCCCAAATAGGTGTCTTCACAGATCTTCATCCATGCAGGGGTCCCTGCACATCCTATCTTCTGGCCTTCTCTTGATGGTCTTCTAGAGGCTCAAGTACGGCCTGCTCTGATGAGATTACTAAGCTGATGTCCTAATGGAAAAAAAAAATCCAGCCTCCTCTTTACCCCTTAATAGCCGGCCAGCACACACCTTTTTCCTGATCACCCATGACAGAACTGTCATAAAGATGAGGAAATCCAACTGCCGGTAATGGTAAAATTCTCATAGGCATGCACTAAGATGTAACTTAAAAAAAAATAAAAATCCGGCCTCCTCCGTACCCCTTCATAGCCGGCCATCACACACCTTGTTATTTCCTTTTTGCCTAAGACAGCACCAAAAGCCGATGCTATCATGGGCTCGAGGAAATCCATTTACCGGTCAGTGTAAAAAAAACTACACATGCCTATGATCAAAACCGGCGCAAATGTTTTGGCGCTAATACTTACTGGAAGTGCCTGAGTGGATTGGCTTGCTGCTCCGTCTTTGGAGTCCCTTCATTCCTGCGGTTTCTCTTGGAAGGTCGTTGAACAGGTCTTGAGTCTTCTGGTCTACACAGTCTTCCCGGGTCTCAGGACGACAGCTTGCTCTGGTTGTTATAGAACTGGTGTCTGGTCCTGGGTTATCTAGGTGACAAGATAAAACCCATTAAATGCGGCCTGGCATCTGGTCCAGGGTTATCTAGCTAACAAAAGAAAACACATTGAACGCGGCTTGGTCCTTCGTTGGTATTGGTTTCTTCTTGGCCTCTGCCCTCTCTATTTTGTCCAGATGGAACGGATGGGAACGATGATGAGGTTTAGGTGGCTATAATAGGGAAAAAAGTGTAATAGATTGTACATAAAGAATAGATACAGTCTTGACATAACTAGTAAAAAATACTAAAAACAATCAGAATAAATGTATTTTCCTGTCAGTCTTACTTCTGTAAATTTAGCAACATATCATAGAAGAGGCTCTAAAATAATAAACTTACTACAGGTATAAATACTTACTACAGGTATAAATGGTGGAGTCAGTTTTAGAGCTTCAACTGCAACCCAGTCAATACACTGAAAGAATCTGTGCTCTCGGATGTTGCCGTTGACTCCTAACCGGCTGGCTGGATCTTCCTGATGAAGCTAAAATAATAAAGCAAAAGTCATGAATATAAACAGTAAAGACAATATAACTTGTTCAAAACAGCTTTTAGTATTTCTACTATAATAAACCACAATACTTATATATATATATATATATATATATATATATATATATATATATATATATATACACCTATATACCACAATACTAATAAGTGTAACACTACTCACCTGTTCAATGATGTTGTTAATCCCGGAAGATTCATCGAGTGTCGAATAGTAAGAATACTTACCGGTAACCATATCTTTTAAGATCTCACCAAAAGAATACCAGTCTACTCCGGCATTGTACTCTTTCCCAGCTCGAATCTACCATGAAGAAGAGAATAGTGGCTAAATGAATCAAAGTCCCACATCTTTAATGTCCCCATGCTGTTTTATCGCTCTAATAATTCTATATGATTATGTAATGCACTGAGATTTAAGCCTCATCCCAATATTTATAGCGGAAGGGTTTTCTGAGACTGCAATACTGATGGCCTGACTTCTATGCGTCTTACAAAAAGTGTAGTGAAGCCCGTTTGACTGTTTAGGTTCTCCTGACGACCCCCAGCTACCTCATTCAGCTAGGCCTAAACTAGACATAGGTGTGAGTCTCACCTCTGGGATCCGCACCTATCTGATTTTTATGACATATCGTGTGGATATGACATAAGGTCTGAGATGGAAAGAATTACTTTATAAAGAAGTAGGAAAACTATTCTTCTTACCTCAGGAGCCATGTAGCCTGGTGTTCCAGTATATTCGGTTGCTGTCCGGTCTCCATACATGTTGTCGATGGCAAGTCCGAAGTCTGTGATCTTGATATGGCCTGTATCAGCTACCAGAACGTTCTCGGGCTTGAGGTCTCTGTCAAATATAAAACAAGAATAAAATGTTGTTTGCAAAGTTCATCTATATCAATTACCTTTGGAAAAATGATCATATTGAAGTCAAACTTAAATTATAAAGACCTGCAAAAGACAATTAGAATGTAGCTACCTGTGGATGACGCCTTTTGAATGAAGATACTGGATCCCGCAGACGAATTCCGCACCGTAGAATCTTACAAAAAACAGTGAATGATTGTGATATCATAATACAAGAAACACAAAAATTAGTACTGATTAATAGATTGTCGACTGAACATTCAATAAATCCTGGTTGTTTACATATAATATACAGCAGAAGCGAGTCCGCAAGGTCCCTATCAAGGTTCCAGTATCTCACGACAAGCCTATTGCTGCTGACTACACTATTCTTAGTATCAGAAACACTGAACACAAGAAGGATACACTGCTGATATGAACAAAGACAATCTTTTATATTACTTATTAGTTATGATCACATTTGAACCTAATATAACTTTACCTTGCACTGTGGATATCAAGTTGGCCCTTCATCAGGAGTAAGTTCTTGAAGTCTCCGCAGCTCACATATTCCAGGACAAGTAGTAGATGCCTCTGTTACATAATCCACATATGTACAAATATTTGTTTAAATGATGGAGTAACCAAAGTGTCATAATATCTCCTCATTTATTACAGCTTAAACAGTGACACCTAACTTAAGCCCTCAATGTATACAACTCTATACCTATACACATTAGATAAGCTGATGTACCGTATACCGGCCAACATAAATGCCAAAACAACACTTTTTGGTCATATGTTTGGCCAATTGAACTATATGGACACACTAGACATATATGTCAGGTGCATTTCCCAATGTATATGCCACATATGATGTAAGCAGAGTCATAGAGGGTAAATAAAATGGCATTTCCTAAGTAGTTGATATCATACCTTGGTCTGGAAGGCACAGTGTCCATGAACAAGGAACGGGCTCCCGGATGTCATCTGTAGGACTCGTCGCTCCACCATCACATCCACGTCATCAGCTTCGGCAAGCAGGGCTCTTTTACTGATGAACTTGACAGCAAAATTTTTGCCTATAGATGGATCTTCTGCCAGCAAGACTTTTCCAAAACTTCCCTGGCCAACCACGTGATGGAATAATAATCTTCTTTTGATGTTCTCAGATGTTCTGGAGCCGGTTGGCCGAACACTGCTGTATCCTAAGAAGGGGAATAAATGGAAGAACGAGAAAACATGTAATCATACTGCAGATTATTCACACTGATATACTTGTATATGTGCCCCTGAGTAATAAATTAGCTACCACTGCGCTCCCTGAGTAATTAATTAGCCACAACTCTGCACCCGGAGTAATAAATTAGCCAACACTATGTTCCTTGAAAAATGACTGAGCCACCACTGTGTCCCCTTAGCTATTAATTAATCACTACTGTGCCCCTTAAATAATAAATTAGCCTACACTGTACCCCCTGAATTATTATTTAGATACCACTGTGCCCGCTAAGTAATGAATAAGCCACCACTGTCCTCCCTATGTTATTACTGAGCCACCACTGTGCCCATTAGGTACGGAGTTAGTAACTACTGTGCCCTCTAAGTTATTCATTAGCCACCATTCTACCCTTTCTTTATCAATTAGCCACCAATGAGCTTGGTGAGTAAAGACACTTTGTACCCTTACATAATGAATTAGCAACCACTATGCCCTCTAAGTAATGTATTGATTACCACTGCGCTCCCTACGTTATGAATCAGCCAGCACTGTGCCCTCTAAGTAATTGCTTAGCCAGCACCTTGCCTTTCAGTTATTAATTGGCCACTGTATCCCCTGAATCAGGGGCGTAGCTAGAGGCTCATGGGCCCGGGTGCAAAAGTTTAGCTTGGGGTCTCCTTCCAGACCCCTCCAACCCCCATTCCTTGTGCATCACTTTTAGCTACATTATTGTTTTTTTTTTTTAATTATATCAATGGATCATTAGTAGAGATGAGCGAATCTACTCGTTTCGAGTAATTACTCGATCGAGTACCGCTATTTTCGAGTACTTCAGTACTCGGGTGAAAAGATTCGGGGGGCGCCAGGGGGCGGGGGGAGGCATAGTGGTGCTGGAGGTAGCAGCGGGGAACAGGGGGGAGGCCTCTCTCTCTCCCTCTCCCCCCCACTCCCCGCTGCAACCCCCCACTCACCGACGGCACCCCCCGAATCTTTTCGCCCGAGTACGGACGTACTCGAAAATCACGGTGCTCGGGCGAAAAAGGGGCGTGGCTGAGTACGCTCGCTCATCTCTAATCATTAGTAATCAGGGCTTTTAGCAGAGTTTTAAAACATCCAGAGCACAAGCCTCAAGGCATGCTTTGCTTCCCCAAGAAAGAAAAAAATAATTATATATATGTGTGTATATATATATATATATATATATATATACACACACACACACACAGACACACATATAAATTGGAGACAGCATAATAACAATATATACAATAGAGACAACATAAGCTAACTTTTATAACATGTTAGGGCTCATGTCCATGACCAGGTTTTCACCAAGTATTATGCGTGCGTCGCGCACACACGTGGTGCGCAGTGAACGTCAATGGACTGCATGTAGATATGCAACAGAAATAAATCCCAGCATGCTCTCTTTCTCTGCATAACACGCAACGTGAGCCCTATACACTTGTATGGGCTGCATATGATACATTGCCCATACACAATACATTGTTTCCATACACGTTGTTACTCTAAACACTCCCCATCGCACGGAATACCCCTCGTTGACATTGAGCTACATATGCAGAATTATCTAGTTATGTGGTCTCAGGTCAGGTATCTGTATTGGTGTAAGTTACCTATTGGAATAAAGGGGATGGAGTTATTTGTCATCTAACCGCCATACCCATCATAAATATCTATTTTGGGAAATAGGCCGTATAGATGCATCAAGCAGCAAACTAAAGATACACTGATTTTTCACCACTTATTACATATGGTGATCATGTGACATACGACAGCTTTTGCTGTTTCCATCCTCCTTACTTATAATAGACAGACCTATAAGGTCTGTATGTACAGTGCTTCTTCAGTGCAGGGGACGCATATCAATTCATAACCCACATAAGCACTCAATAATACCTATTGCACTGTAGTCCAACTAAAAGGTCTTGGATTTATCATAAATAGGGAGTGGATACATCAATTACCAGGCTCCCATTTATTCTTAGTCTTTATATTTATGTATGTCTGTCTCAGTGGGTCTTTGTATATTATTTTAACTATATATTAAAAAAAGTTAGATTTTAATTAAGTTTCCTACAGTGATTAAAGGGGTTGTCCCGCGGCAGCAAGTGGGTCTATACACTTCTGTATGGCCATATTAATGCACTTTGTAATATACATTGTGCATTAATTATGAGCCATACAGAAGTTATAAAAAGTTTTTTACTTACCTGCTCCGTTGCTGGCGTCCTCGTCTCCATGGTGCCGACTAATTTTCGCCCTCCGATGGCCAAATTAGCCGCGCTTGCGCAGTCCTGGTCTTCTGCTCTCTTCAATGGAGCCGCTCGTGCAGAATGCAGGCTCCGTGTAGCTCCGCCCCGTCACATGCCGATTCCAGCCAATCAGGAGGCTGGAATCAGCAATGGACCGCACAGAAGAGCTGCGGTCCACGGAGGAAGAGGATTCCGGCGGCCATCTTCACAGGTAAGTATAGAAGTCACCGGAGCGCGGGGATTAAGGTAAGCGCTCCGGTAAGCTTTCTGTACGTCCCTGCATCGGGGTTGTCTCGCACCGAACGGGGGGGGGGGGGGGTTGAAAAAAAAAAAAACCCGTTTCGGCGCGGGACAACCCCTTTAAGTCTTTTCGTTCGGGAATTATCTGTCATGGTGATACATACTAATAAAGACATTTACATTTGTCATAGAACATGATAACGGTGATATGTCCAGCAATATAAACAACCAAAATAACGAGAAGGAAAAAAAAACTAAAAAAATATATATAATAAATACATTTTTGGGCCTTAGTCAAAAAAATTATTATGGTCATGTGTCCAGCAATACAAACAACCAAAATAATGGAAAAAATATTTTTTTTGTGTGTAAATCAAGCAACAACAGAAAGCTTATCTTACCTAAGACTAGAGGTGGATTGAATTTTCCAGATATACGTGAATATAATGTAACTAGCCTTGTGCGACCCTCGTTTCACTGGCTACAGAAGACTAGCCATTTCTCAAACTACGAGCTAGCGAATGATCTGCTGCACCCATGGAGCCTAAATGCTTTCTTACACACAGGATTTTCTAATTTTCCGATGGAGGCCAAACATTCTTCTACGGTAAAAGGCACTAAAACTGCTTGGAAAATAACCCACAAAAACTATCAATTACCGTCCAAATTATCAAAGCATTTGTGGGGGCATCCGGAGTTCAAGGAAGAGCAGAATAATGAAATGTTTGTGTTGTGGTGTAGTAGGGGAATTATGGAAGCACAATATCTTCTCCGCCCTAGGGAGCCTAGTTCCAAAAAATTGAAGAGCTATATGATGTATACGGTTTACCATATTTACCATATGCACAAATAAAAGGCTTTCTAAGAGCTTGACTGGGTGATGCCTCAAAAGAAGCAATAACTAATCCTATCAACATACTCATGCAAAAATCACCGCAGAGACATTCTATATCTGACCTATACTACCGATTCAGAGAGGGGTGGGCCAAACCAGTTAGTACACCTTTGTTTAAAAAATGGGAACTACAAGACCCAGAATTATCTCAAAAACTGGTGGATGGGTGGATCAGTATAAGAAAGGTTACAGCGAATGAGAGATGGAGAGAAACCAATTTTATAATCATACATGGGGCGATATATAGTTTCTTCATACCCCTGCATCCTGGGAGCCCAACTAGACTGCAGGCGTGCCCTGGATGTTCATAGCCAAAAACAGATTTTCTGCACGGAAACTGGCATTGCCCCAAAGTCAAAACACTTTGGATAGAAATCAAATCACTAGGGCATGAACTTGGAGGATTTATTATACCATTAAGTCCACAAGCTTATGTATTTCATTCTCTCCTATCCAAATAAAAGACGCTAATTTGATACACACTATTCTTATAATAGGCAAGAGGAGCCTGTTGGCAAAATGGCTGCAAGCCAATTCCCCCCGGGGAATACCAGATATATTACAACAGATAAAACACCTACTAAAAATGGAGAGACTGGTAACAGAAAAATGTGCAGAATTCCAGGTAGCAGAATTCTTTGGGAAATGGACCCAATAGAAAAATAGAAAAATTCCTGGACCCAAATGAGATCTTAGAATGCATGCGTCCATTTAGTAACACATCCTGGTATCACACTCAAGCAGGAGCGCATAGATTAGGTAGATTAAAAATAATATAACGCGGTGGCTTGGAGAGGCACCGGAACGGCAGCAAATCTGTAGGCTCCGTTCGGATACAGGCACTTCTAGCCATAAAAAGCACTGTTGGAGGTGGAAAACCACAAAAACAGATAAGTGAACCTACCTACCAGGACAGCATGTCAGCAAGAAGGAGAGGCTCGAAACCAGTGCCGACAAAGCTGGAGTCCTTCTTTGTGGCGCGCGGGTCTCCCTCTGCAATGGCCGCACAGGAGATCGTGCCGGCAGCTCGCACGGACCGGGAGCAAGTGACTGACAGCCGCTCTGCACAGGAAACAACAGCGGAGGAGATTGCATCTGACAGCTCTGCCGGAGCGACCGGAGGCTCCCAGCACACCTCAGCCACACCGAAAGGCACAACAGAAAGGTCAGTGAATGGGGGGAAAAACATTGCCAAGGGACCCCCTGCACCTAAAATGGCGCTGACCACGTTGCCACACATAATGAGAACCCCCACAAGCAGCCCAGAAAAGCAGAAGCTGAGAATGTCTCAGACTGCTGAGAGTGATCCGGAGGCTGAACATTTTCATGTGACAGCGGAGGAGAGAGAAATAGATAGCCCTGTTGGAGCAGCCGGAGGCTCTCAGTATAACACAGCCACAACGAAAGGCTCAAAAGATAGAGCAGTGACTGGGGGGGAAAGCAATGCCAAGGGGACCCTTACATCTAAAATGGCGCTGACCGTGTCGCCACATACAATGAGAACCCCCACAAGCAGCCCAGAAAAGCAGAGGCAGAAGATGTCTCAAACTGCTGAAAGTGATTAAGGAGCTGAACATCTCCATGAAAAAGGAGACGACAAAGAATTAGATAATCTCACTGCATCAAACAAACCGGTGACTGAGCTGTATATAAAGGAAATAGTGTTGGCGCTGAGAAACACCATACAAGCAGACATTTCAATATTAACCTCGACAGTAAACTCCTCCATTCGGGACATTAACAACAAAATAGAAAAACATGATAAAAAACTGGAGGAAGTAGTGGGCTCGCATAACTCATTAATCGACTCCCACTACGATCTAGAAGAAAAAGTTAACAAACTGCAACTCAAACTATCCGATTTAGAGGATAGAAACCGACGCAACAACGTCAAAATAAGAGGGATACCCGAAAATGTCTCCAACGCAGAAATCGTAAATTACATTACACGATTTATGCAGACCATGCTTCCCAACATGCCAATGCAAGAATTCAAGATAGATAGAGCCCACAGACTACCGCACCCAAAATTCCTTAAAGAGGAATACCCCAGAGACGTTATAGCTCGAATTCATTATTTCGGCGCAAAAAAAGCCTTAATGAATGCAACAAGAAAGCTTTAACCCCTGCCAAATCCATACTCTGAACTGCGAATATTTGCTGACCTATCGCAATCCACCTTGGAAGCGAGGAGAAGCTTCGCAGCAATCACTGCCTCCTTAAGAAAAGCCAACATCCAGTACAAATGGGGATTTCCCACAAAAATTATAGTTACAAAAGAAGGAAGAACCCATATCCTCCAAGACCCTAAATCTGCGACAGACACCCTAAACTCTTGGGGAATTACACTGCAAAATTTATCCTATACAGACGCCAACACAGAAAAAAACAGACGCCAGCAACACGCCAGCCGGGGCTCCCCACCCCCGGAGTGAACCAGAAGAACTCACCTCCAATAGATACAAAACAGCGTCTCATGAAGTGCCTGCTCAAGATAGCTGGACTTTTCTCCTCCCACCGAAAAATGCAAGTTCTAACTTGCCCTGTATTTGTCAGTTTTATCCTCAGCATTCTGACTCTCACGCCAAACGCATTCGTGTGTTCTGGCCTTATACAAAATGAGGATACTGTTTGGTTCTCTTTTTTTTGTTATTTTGTTTCCTCAGGCATTTACGCATCACAGGAATTCCCAAGTCTCCAACTTTACCGCCACCCACCATCTATATGGCGGTGAAAATCCTATCGCTTAACGCCAACGGCTTGAACTCGCCATTCAAGAGAAGATCTGCGTGGAAAGAGGCAATTATGCAAAATGTTGACATTATGTGTATTCAGGAGACCCATTTGTTAGAAGTAGATAAAAGCAGAATGTTCCATAGAATGTTTCCGCAGGTCATATTTGCTTGTGCCCCAAAAAAACAAGCGGGTGTGATGGTGGCATTCCGAGACAGAGCTCCGTTCACCATCGATAAACAGATTGGTGACCCGAAGGGTCGCTATTTAATCTTAGTAGGTTCCCTTAGGAATACAAAAATAACCTTAGTAAACACATATGTAACGAACTCAAAGCAAATTAATTTTCTTAACAAACTTTAAAAAAAAATTAACCAAGTAGCAGAGGGTCCAATAATGATAAATGGTGACTTCAACCTAGTTCCTGATAGAGAACTCGACACTACAAACCCAAAACTAAAAAGAAACGCCACCCTGGGGGAATGGCTACACAAACATGCGTTTTATGACGCATTTCGGTGCTCCAATGCCTCTGCAAAAGAATACTCACACTATTCAAATAGGCACAGATCTTTCTCACGCATAGACTTATGTCTAGTTGAGAGGAAACTTTTGGCATCAATACAAAAAGCGGAGATTGGGACGGCTACTTGGTCTGACCACGCATCAATCATAACAACATTGAATGTAAGGGGCCTTGGAGCACCGACTAAATCTTGGAGGAACAACACTTACTTAATGAGCATTCCCAAATACAGGGAAAAAATACAAGAAGCATTAACAGAATACTTTAAATTTAACGCCATCCCACAAACAGACCCAGCGATGGTGTGGACCGCCCATAAGGCATTTATGAGAGGAATTTTAATAAAATTAGGCTCCAAATACAAAAAAGACAAGACAAAAAAAACAGATGAAATTCTAGCCCAAATACAACTAAAGGAATCCCTTTTAAAAGTTTCCTCAGACCAAAACACACATACTGAATTACATAAATTGAGATTGGCCCTACGAAAAACATTACTAGGGGATTTTGACAGAGAAATTACTGCTCAACGAGCGGACAGCTATTCAGCAATTAATAGGCCATCCAAATGGATGGCAAATTTGATTAAAAGAAAAACAATAAAAGCAAATATTCCCTACATTTGGAATTTCCAAGACAAAAAACAAAAACTATCGAACCCCAAACATATTGCAGACAATTTTTGCTCTTTCTACAGCAAACTATATAACTTAAAAAATGATCCCCAAACAAAACAACCAGACAAGGAATCAATCAATTCATTCCTGCAAAAGGTTAATCTACCGAAGCTATCATCCTTATAAACGGACCTCTTGGACGCCCCGTTCTCCGTCTCGGAAATAACCGACACCATAACATCCCTAAAAAACCAGAAAGCCCCTGGGCCGGACGGATATTCAGCAGAATACTATAAAAACTTCTTACCCCAACTTTCAACACATATCACTAACACATTTAACAAGATCAAAGAAAGAGGCATTTTTCCACAAGAGATGCTGCAGGCCACAATCGTAGTCCTACCAAAACCTGGAAAGGATCCAAACACACCAACTAACTTCCGACCTATATCATTACTTAATAGAGATGAGCGAACGTGTTCGTCCGAACTTGATATCCGTGCGGATATTAGGGTGTTCGGGATGTTCGTTATTCGTAACGAACACCATGCGGTGTTCGGGTTACTTTCACTTCCTTCCCTGAGACGTTAGCGCGCTTTTCTGGCCAATTGAAAGACAGGGAAGGCATTACAACTTCCTCCTGTGTTGTTCCAGCCCTATACCACCCCCCTGCTGTGAGTGGCTGGCGAGATCAGGTGTCCGCCGAATATAAAAGTAGGCCCCTCCCGCGGCTCGCCTCAGATGCCTTGTGAGTTAGATGAGGGACAGTGCTGTTTGTACCGGAGCTGCTGTAGGGAAAGAATTGGTAGTTAGTGTAGGCTTCAAGACCCCCAAAGGTCCTTATTAGGGCCACTGATAGCTGTGTGTTGGCTGCTGTTAGCAGTGGCAATTTTTTTTTCTTCTCAAAATCGGCTCTGCTGAGCGTTGCACCCGGCATTAGGGACAGAAGTGTTGCATAGGCAGGGAGAGTGTTAGGAGTGAGTGTAGCCTTCAAGAACCTCAACGGTCCTTTCTAGGGCCATATTTAACTGTGTGCAGTACTGTGCTGGCTGCTGTTAGCTGTGCTGCATATTTTTTTTCTTCTCAAAATCGCCTCTGCAGAGCATTGCACCCTCCATTGATACTGCAGGGAAAGAATTGTGTAGGCAGGGCCACAACACAGTTATTATTCATTGAATATACGCAGTGCGGACTTTTGCTTGTAAAACAAGTGAAAAAAAATTCTATTTGACCTGCCTCTGTCCGTCCTAAGGGCTGTGGACACGTGTCGGCTGCGTGTGCAACGTTTAAAAATCAGACGCACCCAGCTACGTTTTACTCCTGGCTTCGCCATTTGCTTTCCTTAATTTGGAAAAAAAATACCTGCTCTGCCAGAGTTATAATAACTCTGCTACCCTCAAGTTCTGTGCCACATTAGCAGGGCCACAGCACAGTTATTAAACTTCTCATGTTCATTGAATATACGCAGTGCTGCCTTTTGGTGGAAAAAAACTGAAAAAAATTCTATTTGTCCTGCCTCTGTCCGTCCTAAGGGCGGTGGACACGTGTTGGCTGCGTGTGCAACGTTTAAAAATCAGACGCACCCAGCTACGGTTTACTGCTGGCTTCGCCATTTGCTTTCCTTAATTGGGAAAAAAAATACCTGCTCTGCCAGAGTTAATAACTCTGCTACCCTCAAGTTCTGTGCCACATTAGCAGGGCCACAGCACAGTTATTAAACTTCTCATGTTCATTGAATATACGCAGTGCTGCCTTTTGGTGGAAAAAAACTGAAAAAAATTCTATTTGTCCGGCCTCTGTCCGTCCTAAGGGCGATGGACACGTGTCGGCTGCGTGTGCAACGTTTAAAAATCAGACGCACCCAGCTACGGTTTACTGCTGGCTTCGCCATTTGCTTTCCTTAATTGGGAAAAAAAATACCTGCTCTGCCAGAGTTAATAACTCTGCTACCCTCAAGTTCTGTGCCACATTAGCAGGGCCACAGCACAGTTATTAAACTTCTCATGTTCATTGAATATACGCAGTGCTGCCTTTTGGTGGAAAAAAACTGAAAAAAATTCTATTTGTCCTGCCTCTGTCCGTCCTAAGGGCGGTGGACACGTGTCGGCTGCGTGTGCAACGTTTAAAAATCAGACGCACCCAGCTACGGTTTACTGCTGGCTTCGCCATTTGCTTTCCTTAATCGGGAAAAAAAATACCTGCTCTGCCAGAGTTAATAACTCTGCTACCCTCAAGTTCTGTGCCACATTAGCAGGGCCACAGCACAGTTATTAAACTTCTCATGTTCATTGAATATACGCAGTGCTGCCTTTTGGTGGAAAAAAACTGAAAAAAATTCTATTTGTCCTGCCTCTGTCCGTCCTAAGGGCGGTGGACACGTGTCGGCTGCGTGTGCAACGTTTAAAAATCAGACGCACCCAGCTACGGTTTACTGCTGGCTTCGCCATTTGCTTTCCTTAATTGGGAAAAAAAATACCTGCTCTGCCAGAGTTATAATAACTCTGCTACCCTCACGTTCTGTGACACATTAGCAGGGCCACAGCACAGTTATTAAACTTAGATTATTCATTCACTAGAGGCAGGGAAAAAATTATATTTGGCCTGCAGTCTTGCGCCAATTTATTTCCTGCCTGTGAAATCAAATCACTGGTAATACAGCATGCTGAGGGGTAGGGGTAGGCCTAGAGGACGTGGACGCGGCCGAGGACGCGGAGGGCCAAGTCAGGGTGTGGGCACAGGCCGAGCTCCTGATCCAGGTGTGTCGCAGCCGACTGCTGCGCGATTAGGAGAGAGGCACGTTTCTGGCGTCCCCACATTCATCGCCCAATTAATGGGTCCACGCGGGAGACGGTTATTAGAAAATGAGCAGTGTGAGCAGGTCCTGTCCTGGATGGCAGAAAGTGCTTCGAGCAACCTATCGTCAACACGCAGTTCTGCGCCGTCCACTGCTGCAAATCCGAATCCTCTGTCTGCTGCTCCTCCTTCCTCCCAGCCTCCTCACTCCACTACAATGACACCTGCTCAGGAGCGGGAACACTCCCAGGAACTGTTCTCGGGCCCCTGCTTAGATTGGGCAGCAGCGGTTCCTCTCCCACCAGAGGAGTTTATCGTCACTGATGCCCAACCATTCGAAAGTTCCCGGGGTCCGGGGGAAGAGGCTGGGGACTTCCGCCAACTGTCTCAACAACTTTCTGTGGGTGAGGAGGACGATGACGATCAGACACAGTTGTCTTGCAGTGAGGTAGTAGTAAGGGCAGTAAGTCCGAGGGAGCAGCGCACAGAGGATTTGGAGGAAGAGCAGCAGGACGATGAGGTGACTGACCCCACCTGGTGTGCAACGCTTACTCAGGAGGACAGGTCTTCAGAGGGGGAGTCAAGGGCATCAGCAGGGCAGGTTGCAAGAGGCAGTGCGGTGGCCAGGGGTAGAGGCAGGGCCAGACCGAATAATCCACCAACTGTTTCCCAAAGCGCCCCCTCGCGCCATGCCACCCTGCAGAGGCTGAGGTGCTCTAAGGTCTGGCAGTTTTTCACAGAGACGCCTGACGACCGACGAACAGTGGTGTGCAACCTTTGTCGCGCAAAGCTCAGCCGGGGAGCCAACACCAACAGCCTCACCACCACCACCATGCGCAGACATATGATGGCCAAGCACCCCACAAGGTGGGACGAAGGCCGTTCAGCGCCTCCGGTTTGCACCCCTGCCTCTCCCCCTGTGCCCCAACCTGCCACTGAGATGCAACCCCCCTCTCAGGACACAGGCACTACCGCCTCATGGCCTGCACCCACACCCTCATCTCCGCTGTCCTTGGCCCCATCCAGCAGTGTAGTTCAGCGCACCGTCCAGCCGTCGCTTGCGCAACTGTTGGAGCGCAAGCGCAAGTACGCCGCCACGCACCCGCACCCGCACGCTCAAACGTTAACCGTCCGCATAGCAAAATTCATCAGCCTTGAGATGCTGCCGTATAGGGTTGTGGAAACTGAGTCCTTCAAAAGTATCATGGAGGCGGCGGCCCCGCCCTACTCAGTTCCCAGTCGCCACTACTTTTCCCGATGTGCCGTCCCAGCCCTGCACGACCACGTCTCCCGCAATATTGTACGCGCCCTCACCAACGCGGTTACTGCCACGGTCCACTTAACAACGGACACGTGGACAAGCACAGGCGGGCAGGGCCACTACATCTCCCTGACGGCACATTGGGTGAATTTAGTGGAGGCTGGGACAGAGTCAGAGCCTGGGACCGCTCACGTCCTACTGTGAGGGTATATATATATATTGCCATATGTGTTTTTTATGCTTTTATACCTATATGCAAGTTTTATTCAATTCCAAATGAAAAAAACTTATATGTCGCCTTACATCAGATATGCCAAGATGCTTTGCAAGGCAAAACAGAGAAAGAATGTCCAAAGGAACCAGACGAAGGACGAAGTGGAGGAGGGGAGAAAGAGATACGAAGACTGCACGCTTAAAGCCGCTTTCTTGGAATCGAGTGGGTGATTCTTGGCATTGGAGTTAATTAAATACGTGATTTTCTGTACATAAGCCAGAGGCGCCTCACTGTCTCAGGCCAGAAAACCGGACTGCCCATATATGGTTATAAGCCCATCACCCCTTGGTGGTGAGGGGGGCAGAATGTATAAGATCTCATGTAATCTGTAATAAAGCGCGCAGTTTTTTTGTCCCGTGTGAGAAACTATACCAGACCTCTGTGTGGTGTCTCTTCTTGCGGCCGGCAACGGGGCAAGTGGGGTGGGCCCGATTGGTGCTGCACTTAGAATTTTAACCCTCATAAATGGCGCAACCAACTGAGGCGGTAAAATCGGAGCTTACAGCGCAATTCACCCGGATCCACGCTACTGAGAAACCGTCCTGCTGCAAACCGAGCCTGATCAACTCACAAGAACTCCAGGTAAGACAAACATATATTTATGTTGTGTTTTACACTGCGAGTCTTGCAGCAGGACTGACTATCTGTGGTTTGTGACCGGACGGGTTGGGTTAAGAGTTCTACACGGTAACTCGTGTGGGCTCCGGGTTTGCCGTCATGGACCACTGACCGTGATATGCGCACCAATCGGTCACCCAGGGAACTAGTCTGTAGTTTATTTGTACTTTGAAGTCCGTAGCGTTTTAGCGATAGTGGAGATTGTTTGATTGTTTGTTGTATCTGCAGAATTTTTTTTCTCTCTTACTTTTCATTTGATCTCACAAGAGAAGGGACCCTCAGGTTAGTTTAGTTAGTTGTTAATGGTTTAGCAGAGAGGGATGCATTTTGTGAGATAAGGCCTCATAGAAAAAGGGACTCTTGGTCGGTTTGCCTTATATATGGGGCTAGCGATTTGATTTCAGAGAGATGCATTTTTATGCGGCTGGTTCCATAAGGAGAAGGGACCCTCAGTTGTTCTGCCGGTATATAAGGGGCTGACAATTTGAAAATTAAGAGGGATGCATTCTATGGAGCGTGTTATTATTTTTATTATTGTTGATGTTCTAATATGCGTAAGATCTTATTAAAGAAGACAGAGCCCCTCAAGGGCTGCCGCCGTGTGGATGAATCTGTAAAATGTAAGAAAACTCTAATGAAAATGTGTGACACCGACCCGCACGGCAGATTACAAAATGGTGTCTGGAAGGAGGTCTTTAGGACCGAGAGGTGCCTTGGAAGACCAAGGTTTGCTAGGAGAAAGAGAGACAGTCAGAGAAAGTTACGTATGTACACATTATTTGTTTAAGAAAGTATCCGTAAGTGAAATGTTGAAAAGTACAGTAAGTGATCAAGAGGGCGTCAGGAGAGTGTCTATTGAAGGTTATATTGGCAGTTAGGTAGGGAGAAAAGTGCTGAAGGAGCAAGCAAGTCGATAAGTAAGTTACAATGCACGTGATTTGTTGGTAAAGAGAGAAAGAAAATGTGTATAATACAAGATAGATAATAGATAATGTATAATCCATACTAGGTGGATATATGTGTATATATATATACTGTATGTGCAAATAGTTAACAGCTTGCTTTTAGGGGAGAAGAGTTTTGTTGACAAGTAGCTGTGAGCTTGTGTTCAGTCTCCAAGGCCAGGAAGATAACAGCGAGAGAGAAAATGTAATAACATCCTTGGTTAATATCTTGGCTTGCTTGCAATGAATTGAAATGAATTTAATTAGTTATACTGTCTTAGTAGGCAGGGAAATATAGTAATTTCTAATA
This sequence comes from Eleutherodactylus coqui, assembly GCF_035609145.1. Lineage (NCBI taxonomy): Eukaryota > Metazoa > Chordata > Amphibia > Anura > Eleutherodactylidae > Eleutherodactylus > Eleutherodactylus coqui. Next base: position 76,835,627 of record NC_089847.1, read on the forward strand.
TATATTCTTACTTATACAGGGGTTGAAAATGAATGTTGCAAGGTCCCAGCATATGTGTTAATTAATTATGAGTTCAAATGTTTTTTCAATAGTTTGAGCTAAAACTGTGTTTCATATTCGCGGAGAGATAACAGTCAGGGTCACAAGGGGGGTTGAAAAATACCCAGAGATTCTAAAACACTTCAGCGTTTAATACAGCATATAATAGCTTCAGTAGATAAGAAATATAGAATGTATCAGCAAACTTTTTTTCACATAATTTGTCAAAGATACCGCTCATTCACAATCTCATCTCAATAGAATTATGTACTTTATAAAAATTATAGCACTCACCTCGGTGTTTTTCAGCTGATGTATGTATGTTTGTCAAACTTTTTTTGTCCGTGCATCTGTGTGTACTGGTACACCTTCAAGGGGGGTGACGGAGCAAACTTGAGAGCATGGATGGATGTGAGTTAGTGACCCGTGTTTGAGCTGTGGTGGAATGTGTGATGTGGATAATTGACTGGGGATAACAGTCCTCCCCATGCATTGGACTTTGCTTGGTTGAGATGTGGACGTGTGGACGGTTAAGCTGAAATGGAGTTGAGAAGATGGACGCAATGTGCCAATATCGAAGGGGTGGAGCTATATGATTTAATAGTACGTAATAATGTTTCATCCCTCCTCTTGCACGAGGGAGGGGGTGAGGATTTTGAGCAGCTAGTTTTTTGTTTTGTTTTTTTTCTCCTGTCTGAAATTTGATAAAGATATTGCAGGCAGGACCAGACTAATAATGAATTCACTTAAAGGGATATCACATTTCAAATATTAGTAGATGTTTTGTAGGTTATTCTGTCCCGGTGTAACTCATGTTTCTGCTATTGGTGTTAACATTTTACAGGCCTTATCTGCTTCCATCAAATCTTTTTACAATGTTATAATAACTTAAACCCGGCTACTATTGTTCCAATTGCGTACCCTGTTTCAAAGGGGGGGAGGAGAAGGCATAGGTGATCTAGGTATTGCAAGTCAGCCATTTTAGGTATTGCAAGTCAGCCATTTTTAAATTTTTTGCAAGTCATTTTTACATTTTTAATTTTTTGCAACAAGATTCTGATCTATTTGAAATAGAATACCAGCCTGATTGTCTAGCATTGATGCAACAAGAAAATTTAAGTTTTAAAAAGTTACTGAAAGCCCTTGTTAATAATGCATATTTTGAGTTGTTTTTTATAGATGGTACCCAGGGTGATTGACGACTCCACACTGGATATACGGTGGTTACACAACAAGATGTCCTAAAAAGCAGAATATCTCCGCATGTCGCAGTACAAGAAGCGGAATTAAAAGCACTCACGGAGGCGTGTAGAGTGGAGGAAGGTAAGACGGCAAACATTTACACTGACTCCCGGTATGCATTTGGCATAGCTCATGATTACGGCCCAACATGGAAGGCCAGACAGTTTTTTACCTCAGCAGGACAGCCAATTAAAAATGTTGCAGCGGTGCAGTCTCATGGAGGCCCTACTGCTACCTGACAAAGTGGAAAGCTTACACCAATTCCTACACCGGAGAAGCAAGAGGCAACGTCATCACAGACCAAACAGCAAAAGCAGCGGCCCTTAAGCCGTGGAAGAAAGAAGAAAAGAAGAATTTGATAAAATCTTGGACTTTGATAAAAACTTGGACTTTGATTTGAACTTGGACTTTGATATGCTAAAGACTTTACAGTTAAGAAAAAGACAAATGGACTAAAAAGGGACGGCGTATGGTGAACAGTCAACAGAACTTGCTTACCATAGTCCCTGTGCCTCATAATGGCCCAGCTGACGCACGGAAAGACGCACCTCTTAAAGCAGTAATGATGTCGACGCTTGAACAAGGACGGGTGGCTCCTTGGTTTTCTGTAGCTGCTGCATCATTTGTCCAATTTTGCATGATCTTTGCCGTAAAGCAACAGGGCAGAAGTAAATTTGCCACACCACACTTGCCTAGACCACTCTACCCATTTCAGGGATTGCAAATTGGCTACACTCAGCTCCTACTTGTTGGGAAGCATGAATATGTGCTTGTTGTTGTTGATGTCTTTTCAGGTTGGAGACCTACCCTGTTACCAAAGTAAATAAGCAGGTAACCGCACAGAAGCTCATGAATGAGGTAATCTGCAGATATGGGGCACCGGAAGTGATTGAGTCAAACAAAGGTACACACTTCACAGGTGAAATAATGCAACACGTTATGTCTGCTTTGGGTATATTCCAGGTTTTTCACACACCCTACCATCCGTAGAGTTGTGGGAAAGTAGATACAAAAGACAATAGAGGAAATGGTAAAATTTTGAATTGAGTGTCTTCTATTAGTTTTTCTTTTTTTCCAGGAGGATACATGCCACAGTAGCTGAGTTTGGGGAATGATTTTCTTGTTAATTTTGTCCTAGGTTTCTCCAAGGAATTGTCAATAATGTATTCTGCAGTCTCTGCTTTTCTCCCAGGTCTTACAGATGAGTGTCACAATCTAAAACGAGGTGACAGGGTCTATGTGAAAAAGTTTGAGAGAGAAACCCGGTTTGAATGTCCTTACCAGATGTTGTTCACCCAAATGCAGTCAAGCTCGAAGGAAAACCCACTTGGATCCACACTTCGCACTGAAAAAACTAATGATCCTGCATATCCTTTACATGCTATAATGTGGTACAATTCCTCTAACACACACCTTTGACTACTGTACACTAGCCCCCTGTTTCAGAACAAATTAATGCAATCAAATGTGCAATAAGCCTACACTGAGGGTGAGAATCCAACACCGCATCGTGCTAAGAGAGAAGTTGACGTTCAAGGTGGTAACTTTAATCCACATGTATACATAGATGTAATAGGAGTGCCAAGGGGGGTGCGAGATTAATTTAATTCTAGAGATCAGGTTAAAGCAGGTTTTGAGTCCTTATTTGCTTTTATCACTGTTAATAATAATGTAGATTAGATGAATTATATCTTTTACAATCAGCAGAGGTTTGCAAACTACACCAGAGATGCTTTACAGGGGTAAATTGACCAGTTAGGGCCCACTGCATCCATGGCGTTCCAAAATAGAGTGGCCCTGGATATGATTTTAGCAGAAAGAGGTGGGGTATGTAATTTCCTGTTTGTGTATTATCCCTTTAATATGACCAAAATTTCCCTTGTTTGAGAAAGATGAAGAGCCAGTTCCGATAATGCCAACCACGTATGTTACCAGAAGAATGGAGAGATGGACTAGTACTGGGTCTGCCTCAGTCTCATAAGATGGACTGTCAGTGGACTTCCCATTTGCCTAGGGAAAGTGCAGAAGACCTTAGGTTCCGGCGAGGGCACACCCTGTGGGGTGTTAACTTGTACAGATAGAGGGTATGGAGGCCCGGAAATAAGCCCAGGGAATCCATGGCCTCCTTCTGAGGTGAGGTAGGGATCCCTCCCTTTTAGGAGTAGGGACTTACGGGCAGTGGAGAAACCCTGACGCAAGGGAGAGACGACCGAGGAAAAGTGCAAAGTCTGATGCTTGATCTCCATATTAAGTTTTTTAGGGGGGTTTGTGAGGGTATATATATATATTGCCATATGTGTTTTTTATGCTTTTATACCTATATGCAAGTTTTATTCAATTCCAAATGAAAAAAACTTATATGTCGCCTTACATCAGATATGCCAAGATGCTTTGCAAGGCAAAACAGAGAAAGAATGTCCAAAGGAACCAGACGAAGGACGAAGTGGAGGAGGGGAGAAAGAGATACGAAGACTGCATGCTTAAAGCCGCTTTCTTGGAATCGAGTGGGTGATTCTTGGCATTGGAGTTAATTAAATACGTGATTTTCTGTACATAAGCCAGAGGCGCCTCACTGTCTCAGGCCAGAAAACCGGACTGCCCATATATGGTTATAAGCCCATCACCCCTTGGTGGTGAGGGGGGGCAGAATGTATAAGATCTCATGTAATCTGTAATAAAGCGCGCAGTTTTTTTGTCCCGTGTGAGAAACTATACCAGACCTCTGTGTGGTGTCTCTTCTTGCGGCCGGCAACGGGGCAAGTGGGGTGGGCCCGATTGGTGCTGCACTTAGAATTTTAACCCTCATACTACCCACCCCCAGAATTGCGGGCCCCAGCTCGGTGGTGGTATCTGCGGAGGTGTATGCTTCCTCCACTAAAGCACCCTCCTCCTCCTCCTCCTCCTCTGTCTCGCAATCAAGATGTGTTAGCAGCAGCATGTCGCCAGCAGTCGGTGTCGCGCGGTGTGGCAGCACAGCGGTGGGCAAGCGTCAGCAGGCCGTGCTGAAACTACTCAGCTTAGGTGATAAGAGGCACACGGCCCACGAACTGCTGCAGGGTCTGACACAGCAGACCGACCGCTGGCTTGCGCCGCTGAGCCTCCAACCGGGCATGGTCGTGTGTGACAACGGCCGTAACCTGGTGGTGGCTCTGCAGCTCGGCAGCCTCACGCACGTGCCATGCCTGGCCCACGTCTTTAATTTGGTGGTTCAGCGCTTTCTGAAAAGCTACCCACGCTTGTCAGACCTGCTCGTAAAGGCGCGCCGGCTCTGCGCACATTTCCGCAAGTCCCACGGACGCTGCCACCCTGCGCACCCTGCAACATCACTTTAAGCTGCCAGTGCACCAACTGCTGTGCGACGTGCCCACACGGTGGAACTCTACGCTCCACATGTTGGCCAGGCTCTATGAACAGCGTAGAGCTATAGTCGAATACCAACTCCAACATGGGCGGCGCAGTGGGAGTCAGCCTCCTCAATTCCTTTCAGAAGAGTGGGCCTGGTTGGCAGACATCTGCCATGTCCTTGGTAATTTTGAGGAGTCTACCCAGGTGGTGAGCGGCGATGCTACAATCATTAGCGTCACCATTCCTCTGCTATGCATCTTGAGAAATTCCCTGCAAACCATAAAGGCAGCTGCTTTGCGCTCGGAAACGGGGGCGGTGGAAGACAGTATGCCGCTGGATAGTCAGGGCACCCTCCTGTCTATTTCTCAGCGCGTACAGGAGGAGGAGGAGGAGCATGAGGAGGATGAGGAGGAGGGGGAAGAGACAGCTTGGCCCGCTGCTGACGGTACACCGGCTGATTGCCTGTCATCCTTTCAGCGTGTATGGCCTGAGGAGGAGGAGGAGGAGGAGGAGGAGGATCCTGAAAGTGATCTTCCTAGTGAAGACAGCCATGTGTTGCGTACTGGTACCCTGGCACACATGGCTGACTTCATGTTAGGATGCCTTTCTCGTGACCCTCGCGTTGCACGCATTCTGGCCACAACGGATTACTGGGTGTACACACTGCTCGACCCACGCTATAAGGAGAACCTGCCCACTCTCATTCCCGAAGAGGAAAGGGGTTCAAGAGTGTTGCTATACCACAGGACCCTTGCGGACAAGCTGATGGTAAAATTCCCAGCCGACAGCGCTAGTGGCAGAAGGCGCAGTACCGAGGGCAAGGTAGCAGGGGAGGTGCGGAGATCGAGCAGCATGTACATCCCAGGCAGTGCAACAGTCTTTAAGGGCCTGGACAGCTTTATGGCTCCCCACCAAGACTGTGTCACCGCTCCCCAGTCAAGGCTGAGTCAGCGGGAGCACTGTAAAAGGATGGTGAGGGAGTACGTAGCCGATCGCACGACCGTCCTCCGTGACGCCTCTGCCACCTACAACTACTGGGTGTCGAAGCTGGACACATGGCCTGAACTAGCGCTGTATGCCCTGGAGGTGCTTGCTTGTCCTGCGGCTAGCGTCTTGTCGGAGAGGGTGTTTAGTGCGGCTGGGGGAATCATCACAGATAAGCGTAGCCGCCTGTCAACCGACAGTGCCGACAGGCTAACACTCATCAAGATGAACAAAGGCTGGATTTCGCCAGACTTCTCTTCTCCACCAGCGGACAGCAGCGATACGTAAGCAATACGTAGGCTGCACCCGCGGATGGAAGCTACGTTCTCTCTCACCATCCAAAACGGGGACATTTCTGCTTCATCAATCTGTGTCTAATATTCCTCCTCCTCCTCCTCCTGCTCCTCCTCCTGAAACCTCACGTAATCACGCTGAACGGGCAATTTTTCTTAGGGCCACAAGGCTCACTCATCTAATTTTTCGAAACAATTTTTATATGTTTCAATGCTCTTAAAAGCGTTGAAACTTTAACTTGAACCAATTTTTCGTTAAACTGGGCTGCCTCCAGGCCTAGTTACCACTTAAGCCACATTAACCAAAGCGATTAATGGGTTTCACCTGCCATCTTGGTTGGGCATGGCCAATGTTTACTGAGGTACATTAGTACTGTTGGTACACCAATTTTTGGGGGCCCTCACCTACAGTGTAATCATAGCAATTTGTATGTTCTTCGCCTGCACTCATGGTACAGAAGTGTGTGTGGGGTTGGCCTACACTTTAGCTACATAAATGTAACTTGGGCCTTGGCTATACTAAGGCTACTGAAATGGAACTAAGACTGCGCTCCCACTATACTGCTGCTTCAGAATTGTTACTGGGGCCTGTCTTGAGTGCTACTATTGCTGACATGGAATGAAGACTGCGCTCCCGCTATACTGCTGCTTCGGAATTGTTACTGGGGCCTGTCTTGAGTGCTACTATTGCTGACATGGAACGAAGACTACGCTCCCGCTATACTGCTGCTTCGGAATTGTTACTGGGGCCTGTCTTGAGTGCTACTATTGCTGACATGGAACGAAGACTGCGCTCCCGCTATACTGCTGCTTCGGAATTGTTACTGGGGCCTGTCTTGAGTGCTACTATTGCTGACATGGAACGAAGACTGCGCTCCCGCTATACTGCTGCTTCGGAATTGTTACTGGGGCCTGTCTTGAGTGCTACTATTGCTGACATGGAACGAAGACTGCGCTCCTCCTATAATGCTGCTAGTGATATGTTAGTGGGGCCTGTCCTAATGCTACGGCTGAAATGTTACTAATTATGGGCTCTGCCTATACCGCTGCTAATGGTATGTCTCTGGGGTGTGGAAACAGAAGCTTCCCAAAGACATGATGGCGGCGAGGCCATTTCCCACCAACGCGGTTACTGTTAAGGTGCATATAACCACGGACACGTGGAGAGGACACGTAGTGCCTCAAAAACATCCCCCTCCTCCTCCAACAGGGAAAACATTCTTGGCAAATGCCTTTGCATTGGTTCGTCTGGTGGCAGTCCAAGAATTTCACCTTTACCGACACTACAAGAGAGCCCCCCCACCATCCCCCCGCCACGGCCCACTTAATCCTGGCCACATTCCGAAAACCAACAAAGTAAAACCGCGCTACTAGGTCCGCAGTCACCACCACATTACCACCAACGCGGTTACTGTTAAGGTGCATATAACCATGGACACGTGGAGAGGACACGTAGTGCCTCAAAAACATCCCCCTCCTCCTCCAACAGGGAAAACATTCTTGGCAAATGCCTTTGCATTGGTTCGTCTGGTGGCAGTCCAAGAATTTCACCTTTACCGACACTACAAGAGAGCCCCCCCACCATCCCCCCGCCACGGCCCACTTAATCCTGGCCACATTCCGAAAACCAACAAAATAAAACCGCGCTACTAGGTCCGCAGTCACCACCACATTACCACCAACGCGGTTACTGTTAAGGTGCATATAACCACGGACACGTGGAGAGGACACGTAGTGCCTCAAAAACATCCCCCTCCTCCTCCAACAGGGAAAACATTCTTGGCAAATGCCTTTGCATTGGTTCGTCTGGTGGCAGTCCAAGAATTTCACCTTTACCGACACTACAAGAGAGCCCCCCCACCATCCCCCCGCCACGGCCCACTTAATCCTGGCCACATTCCGAAAACCAACAAAGTAAAACCGCGCTACTAGGTCCGCAGTCACCACCACATTACCACCAACGCGGTTACTGTTAAGGTGCATATAACCATGGACACGTGGAGAGGACACGTAGTGCCTCAAAAACATCCCCCTCCTCCTCCAACAGGGAAAACATTCTTGGCAAATGCCTTTGCATTGGTTCGTCTGGTGGCAGTCCAAGAATTTCACCTTTACCGACACTACAAGAGAGCCCCCCCACCATCCCCCCGCCACGGCCCACTTAATCCTGGCCACATTCCGAAAACCAACAAAATAAAACCGCGCTACTAGGTCCGCAGTCACCACCACATTACCACCAACGCGGTTACTGTTAAGGTGCATATAACCACGGACACGTGGAGAGGACACGTAGTGCCTCAAAAACATCCCCCTCCTCCTCCAACAGGGAAAACATTCTTGGCAAATGCCTTTGCATTGGTTCGTCTGGTGGCAGTCCAAGAATTTCACCTTTACCGACACTACAAGAGAGCCCCCCCACCATCCCCCCGCCACGGCCCACTTAATCCTGGCCACATTCCGAAAACCAACAAAATAAAACCGCGCTACTAGGTCCGCAGTCACCACCACATTACCACCAACGCGGTTACTGTTAAGGTGCATATAACCACGGACACGTGGAGAGGACACGTAGTGCCTCAAAAACATCCCCCTCCTCCTCCAACAGGGAAAACATTCTTGGCAAATGCCTTTGCATTGGTTCGTCTGGTGGCAGTCCAAGAATTTCACCTTTACCGACACTACAAGAGAGCCCCCCCACCATCCCCCCGCCACGGCCCACTTAATCCTGGCCACATTCCGAAAACCAACAAAATAAAACCGCGCTACTAGGTCCGCAGTCACCACCACATTACCACCAACGCGGTTACTGTTAAGGTACATATTACCAGTCTGACTGGGGCATGCAGACACCTTGACAGAATGAATAGTGTGTGGCACATAGGTTCCCCATTGCTATGCCCACGTGTGCAGCTCCTGATGGCGGTGGCACAGGATTCTATTTCTCATTGCTTCTGTAAAGCATTGTGGGCTATCGCCCCGCCCCTTTTAAAGAGGGTCGCTGCCTAGCCGTGCCAACCCTCTGCAGTGTGTGCCTGCGGTTCCTCCTCATGGCAGACGCACTTCTAAATAGACATGAGCGTGGTGTGGCATGAGGGCAGCTGAAGGCTGCGCAGGGACACTTTGGTGTGCGCTGTGGGGGGGAGGGGGGGCGGTTGGTCAGCATGTAACCCAGGAGAAGTGGCAGCGGAGTGTCATCCAGGCAGTGATTGTGCTTTGTTGTAGCTGGTGTGGTGCTTAGCAAAGGTATGCCATGCTAATGAGGGCTTTTCAGAAGTAAAAGTTTTTGGGAGGGGGGGGGCCCACTCTTGCCGCTATTGTGGCTTAATAGTGGGACCTGTGAACTTGAGATGCAGCCCAACATGTAGCCCCTCGCCTGCCCTATCCGTTGCTGTGTCGTTCCCATCACTTTCTTGAATTGCCCAGATTTTCACACATGAAAACCTTAGCGAGCATCGGCAAAATACAAAAATGTTCTGGTCGCCCATTGACTTCAATGGGGTTCGTTATTCGAAACGAACCCTCGAACATCGCGGGAAGTTCGTTTCGAATAACGAACACCCGAACATTTTGGTGTTCGCTCATCTCTATTACTTAACACTGATACTAAGATCTACGCTAAAACGTTGGCCCGTAGAATGGTAGATATACTCCCAGACATAATACACTCCGATCAAATGGGGTTTGTAAAGGGGAGACAGGCCTCGGACGGCACACGGAAAATCCTAAATCTAATACATTCAATAGAAACATCTAAGGTACCGTCAATAATGCTGGCCCTGGACGCCGAAAAGGCATTTGATCGAGTCCATTGGGAGTACATCTTTGAGACAATGAAAAAATTTGGTTTTGGAGAAAATACGATAAGTGCCGTCCGGGCCCTGTATTCAGCCCCCACAGCCACTGTCTTGGTGGATGGTACCCTGTCGGTCCCCCTGTCAATTTCAAATGGAACAAGGCAGGGCTGCCCATTGTCTCCTATTTTGTACGTGCTGGCTATAGAGCCACTAGCAGAACTAATCCACACCTCTTCTGAAATAAAGGGAATCCCAATAAATCACAGACAATACAAAATAGGATTATTCGCAGACGATGTCATCTTGACATTGACCCGTCCTCTAGAATCTTTAAGAATGGCATGTAAAATAATTAACCAATTTAGCAATGTATCTCTATACAAGTTGAATATAGACAAGTCCCTTGTTCTAGGTCTGGGGGTATCTACAAATCTAGAAAATGCAATACGGGCGGAATTTCCCTTTGAGTGGAAAAAAAAAGGCATACCCTATTTAGGAATAACATTGACACCATCCATTAAAAATATAGAACAAGAAAACTACCCAAAACTACTTAACTCCACCCAGAAAGAAATTGACCATTTATCAGGCCTAAAATTGTCGTGGATGGGCAAGATCACATCCTACAAAATGAAAATCCTCCCACTAATTCTGTACCATTTTAGAACCTTACTGCTTCTTATCTCCAAGCTTACAATTACTAAATTCCCAAAACAACTAAACAACGTTTTATGGAGTGGAAAGAAACCACGTTTAGCTCTGTCAATATTGGCACTTCACCGGAAAAAGGGAGGAGCGGGAGTACCAAATCTAATGGCATACTACGAGGCCAATATACTAAACCAAACTAGACAATTAATCAGGACCAACAACACAGTAGGCTGGCCCAATGTAGAAAAAAGCTATATAAATGATCTACCTGGTCAGGCACTAATGCTTGCTACTTCAATAGACGGTTTGATATTCCCAAAAAGCACAGACACCCAACTTAAAAACATTCCCCCTACATTACAAGCCGCGATCCAAACATGGAAAGAACTCACCAAAAAACAAGCATATCCGATAAAGCGGAATTTCCTTGCATACCTATCGAGACACTCAATCTATTTTTACCAAATTGTGATATGAAACCGTGGAGCGTTAGAGGAGTCAGATACGTAGAGGACTTAACATCCAAGAGAGAAATTAAAAGCTTTGCAGAAATAAGTACTAACCATGGCCTCCCGCAGAGCGAAAAATGTACATATTTTAGAATCTGTTCTCTCTTAAGAGAGAAACCCATACACAAAGTAAAACTCCCGACCATAATCATTAAGAAAATTCTCACAAACCCTCCCGAGGGTAAATCGGAGACAAGAGACTACTATGACATACTAACCAACAATAAAACAATGACGAAGAAAACATACATGTCAAACTGGGAACTCGAACTCAAAGAAAAGATACCTCTGGATCAATGGTCCAGCTCGAACACATTAATGACAAAATCTACCATGGGACTTAACATACTAGAAGTCCAAACCAAAATCAACCTAAGATGGTACTACAATCCATCACTTTTATACAACAGATCGAACCTGGGAGACGGTTTGTGCTGGAGAGGATGTGGCCAAAAAGGCACATTATCACATATTTTTTGGTCCTGCCCAACTCTAAAAGTATACTGGGAAAACATAACCATGTTCTTACAAAGCACACTGAAGTGCTACATACCTAAAGATGCCAAAATGTATATGTTGCTGATGGGTTTGGAAACGTTTCCTAAACAGATAAGATATGTACTAGCTCATTCCCTAATGACCGCCAAATCCATAATAGCAAGACACTGGAAAAATCCATTACCCCCAGACATAGAAGAATTTAAGAGACGTATGGACGACCAATATATTTTTGAAAAATGGTTGGCGTTCCGGAATAAGAACACCAAAAAATTTAATGAGACTTGGGAGACTTGGAGAATATCCTTAAAAAAATAACAGTTGAATCATATAGATGCGTGTAGCCTTGTTATTGAGTTTGTTCATATGTTGTATGTTCCTTGCAAAATACGTGTGGAATACAGGTTGTCAAAGGAGCACAACAGTTACGCTAAGTGAAAGTTATAGAAAATAGTACATGATTATATCATAACCACAATATAATATTGTGCAATAAAATCTCAATAGATTATTATTAGGGATGAGCGAACGTGTCCGTTACGGACACATCCGCACCCGGACACCGGCTTTGCCGAACACTGCAGTGTTCGCGCGTAAGTGTCCGGGTGCCGCCGGGGGGCGGGGAGATGCGCGGCGGCGCGGGCGGCAGTAGCGGGGAACAGGGGGGAGCCCTCTCTCTCTCCCTCTCCCCCCCACTCCCCGCCGCACCCCCCCGCGCTGCCACGGCGGCCCCCGAACTTTTTCGCCCGAACACTGAAGTGTTCGCAAAGTTCGGTGTTCGGGCGAAAAAGGGGCGGAGCCGAACGTGTTCGCTCATCTCTAATTATTATCCTATATAGCACAGAGCGGTTACTATACCAGTTACATGTTTTGAGTGTATAGTTGTGGTATGTTACCAATTGTCGATGTAAAGTAACTTAATCTAAATACTAACACAAACAGCACAGTCTGAATTTGATACTAAATATTCGTTGATTATGTGCAAATCTCTTATGCTGTTATGTACCAATGACTTGTATGCTTGATAAAATCAATAAAAAATTTAATGTTTAAAAAAAATAATAATATAACGCAATATTATTACGCCACTTAGAAGATGAGAAGATAATATAACCTAGTGATAAATAGAAATTTTAGATATTGATACGACATATAGTAAATTACTAAGAAGAAGAGCCAAAGAAGAGACACAGTCATACTCTTAAAGGTGTTGTCTCGCGGCAGCAAGTGGGGTTATACACTTCTGTATGGCCATATTAATGCACTTTGTAATGTACATCGTGCATTAAATATGAGCCATACAGAAGTTATTCACTTACCTGCTCCGTTGCTAGCGTCCCCGTCGCCATGGATCCGTCTAATTCTGATGTCTTCTTGCTTTTTTAGACGCGCTTGCGCTGTGCGGTCTTCTTCCTGGTGAATGGGGCCACTCGTGCCGGAGAGCTGGTCATCGTAGCTCCGCACCGTCACGTGTGCCGATTCCAGCCAATCAGGAGGCTGGAATTGGCAATGGACCGCACAGAGCCCACGGTGCACCATGGGAAAGGACCCGCGGTGCATCGTGGGTGAAGATCCCGGCGGCCATCTTGGTGAAGGAAGAAGAAGGAAGAAGGAAGACGTCGCAGAGCGGGGATTCGGGTAAGTAATATGTTTTTGTTTTTTTTTAACACATCCCTTGGGGTTGTCCTGCGCCGAACGGGGGGCCTATGGAGAAAAAAACCCCGTTTCGGCGCGAGACAACCCCTTTAATAGCCACCTTTAATTAATTGCTGAATTAATTGCATTATATTTACTTTATGTTGACAGTTAAAGTTAATATGTTACATGCATAAAGTTGACCAGTGCAGCACAATTATTCAACGCTAATCGCGCAATATAGGCAAGTTATTACATATAACATTAGTTACAGCAGAAAAGATTTTTCTAAACGTAGTGGAAAAGACAAGAGAACCATTGGTACCTGTCTTACTTTTGTCTTCTAGGTTTACAATCGACAATAGACCTGGCTCAATCGATAGTACCTCTAGAATATCCCCTCTTTTTAAACCTATTAGCTATTACTGATGCTTCCCTATCATCAGAGACAAGAGAGCATGCTCATATAGCCCTTACAAACTTGCCGACAGGCAAATTGTTGAAGTATGAGATGAGTGACAACTCATTGAAAAAAGTACGATATTGCCTGCAATCACCTTCCTAAATAATCTGGACTCAATTTTAAGATTGAGAGAGTCACCAATGAGACAAAAAATCCAAAAAAGAAGTCGTCTCCCTATGATGCTCCAATGAAAAAGACAGATTGTCTCCATTACCATTGATGTAACTGCCAAAGTCATCCACAGAATAAGGCTCAAGATGCCAGATAAGTAGTAGGTCATCGATATACCTCCCATACCACCTAATCTGGGTTAAAAATGGCTTATGAGAGGCATACAGATAACACTCCTCCCACTAGGCCATATAAAGATTAGCCAGAGATGGTGAAAAAGAAGAACCCATAAGGCATCCACAGATCTTCAAATAAAAAGATTTGTTGAATGTAAAGAAATTATGTTTTAGGAAAAACAAAGTGATGGAAAAAATAAACTCCTTTAAGTCAAATGAGTAATTATTGTAGTAGTTCAAATAAAGACCTTTCTCCAATAATGTGTGTAATGAGACTTTAAATGATTCTGTTGGATCTTCGTTCAAAGGTCAGTAAATAGTGTTGTCCTCCAACATCTTCCGTACCCCACGTTCATAAAAGGTCCCGTCAAGTATGACAATGGAGCCACCCTTGTCAGCCGGATAGACTATGTTAGAATTGTTAGATAGTTGTTCAAGTGCTTTCCTTTCACGATATGTTAAATTGAACTTCTTATATTGTTGTTGTATATCCAATATTGTGAGGGTATATGTATATATTGCCATATGTTTTTTATGCTTTTATACCTATATGCAAGTTCTATTCAATTCTAAAATGAGAAAAACTTAATCTGTCGCCTTACATCAGATATTCCAAGGCTTTGCAAGGCTGAGAGAGATGTGTCCAGAAATTCAGAGATGATACAAAACCGGACACGAAGGCCGTGTACTTGGCTGTTTTCCCAGAAGCGCCGTATCAAGATAACGACTGTTCAACTACGTATATAACTTTCACTGTCTCAGGCCGGAAATCCGGACTTTACATATATGGTTATGCGGTGAATTTGAGCCAATGAGCCCATCACCCATTCCTAGTGATGAGACCAAAGGGTATAAGATCCCATGTAATCTGTAATAAAGGGCGCAGTCATGTCCCCGTGTGAGGAACTATACCAGACCTCCGTGTGTGGTGTCTCTTCTTTACCGCCGGCAGCGGGGCATTGGGGTGGGCCTGATTGGTGCTGTACGCAGAATTTTCCCTGTCAAATGGCGCCCAAAGGTGGGGCGGTAAAACCGGAGCCGTGCAGCGCAGTCCACCCGGATCCACGCCACGGGGAAGCCGTCCTGCTGCAAACCGAGCCTGATCAACTCACATAACTCCAGGTAAGACCGGCATATATTTATGTTGTGTTTTACGCTGAGAGTCTTGCAGCAGGAGGGACTATCTGTGTTTTGTGACCGGATGGGTTGGGTTAAGAGTAGAGATGAGCGAACACCAAAATGTTCGGGTGTTCGTTATTCGGAACGAACTTCCCGCGATGCTCGAGGGTTCGTTTCGAACAACGAACCCCATTGAAGTCAATGGGCGACCAGAGCATTTTTGTATTTCGCCGATGCTCGCTAAGGTTTTCATGTGTGAAAATCTGGGCAATTCAAGAAAGTGATGGGAATGACACAGAAACGGATAGGGCAGGCGAGGGGCTACATGTTGGGCTGCATCTCAAGTTCACAGGTCCCACTATTAAGCCACAATACCGGCAAGAGTGGGCCCCCCCCCCTCCCAACAACTTTTACTTCTGAAAAGCCCTCATTAGCATGGCATACCTTTGCTAAGCACCACACTAGCTACAACAAAGCACAATCACTGCCTGGATGACACTCCGCTGCCACTTCTCCTGGGTTACATGCTGACCAACCGCCCCCCCTCCCCCCCACAGCGCACACCAAAGTGTCCCTGCGCAGCCTTCAGCTGCCCTCATGCCACGCCACACTCATGTCTATTTAGAAGTGCGTCTGCCAGAGGAAAAGCAGGCACACACTGCAGAGGGTTGGCATGGCTAGGCAGCGGCCCTCTTTAAAAGGGGCGGGGCGATAGCCCACAATGCTGTACAGAAGCAATGAGAAATAGAATCCTGTGCCACCGCCATCAGGAGCTGCACACGTGGGCATAGCAATGGGGAACCTATGTGCCACACACTATTCATTCTGTCAAGGTGTCTGCATGCCCCAGTCAGACTGGTAATATGTACCTTAACAGTAACCGCGTTGGTGGTAATGTGGTGGTGACTGAGGACCTAGTAGCACGGTTGTATTTTGTTGGTTTTCGGAATGCGGCCAGGATTAAGTGGGCCGTGGCGGGGGGATGGTGTGGGGGCTCTCGTTGTGTCGGTAAAGGTGAAATTCTTGGACTGCCACCAGACGAACCAATGCAAAGACATTTGCCAAGAATGTTTTCCCTGTTGGAGGAGGAGGGGGATGTTTTTGAGGCACTACGTGTCCTCTCCACGTGTCCGTGGTTATATGCACCTTTACAGTAACCGCGTTGGTGGGAAATGGCCTCGCCGCCATCATGTCTTTGGGAAGCCTCTGTTTCCACACCCCAGAGACATACCATTAGCAGCGGTATAGGCAGAGGCCAGAATTCGTAACATTTCAGCCGTAGCATTAGGACAGGCCCCACTAACATATCACTAGCAGCAGTATAGCGGGAGCGCAGTCTTCGTTCCATGTCAGCAATAGTAGCACTCAAGACAGGCCCCAGTAACAATTCCGAAGCAGCAGTATAGCGGGAGCGCAGTCTTCGTTCCATGTCAGCAATAGTAGCACTCAAGACAGGCCCCAGTAACAATTCCGAAGCAGCAGTATAGCGGAGCGCAGTCTTCGTTCCATGTCAGCAATAGTAGCACTCAAGACAGGCCCCAGTAACAATTCCGAAGCAGCAGTATAGCGGGAGCGCAGTCTTAGTTCCATTTCAGTAGCCTTAGTATAGCCAAGGCCCAAGTTACATTTATGTAGCTAAAGTGTAGGCCAACCCCACACACCTTTCTGTACCATGAGTGCAGGCGAAGAACATACAAATTGCTATGATTACACTGTAGGTGAGGGCCCCAAAAATTTGGTGTACCAACAGTACTAATGTACCTCAGTAAAAATTGGCCATGCCCAACCAAGATGGCAGGTGAATCGCTTTGGTTAATGTGGCTTAAGTGGTAACTAGGCCTGGAGGCAGCCCAGTGTAACGAAAAATTGGTTCAAGTTAAAGTTCCAACGCTTTTAAGCGCATTGAAACTTATAAAAATTGTTCAGAAAAATTATTTGAGTGAGCCTTGTGGCCCTAAGAAAAATTGCCCGTTCAGCGTGATTACGTGAGGTTTCAGGAGGAGGAGCAGGAGGAGGAGGAGGAATATTAGACACAGATTGATGAAGCAGAAATGTCCCCGTTTTGGATGGTGAGAGAGAACGTAGCTTCCATCCGCGGGTGCAGCCTACGTATTGCTTACGTATTGCTGCTGTCCGCTGGTGGAGAACAGAAGTCTGGGGAAATCCAGCCTTTGTTCATCTTGATGAGTGTTAGCCTGTCGGCACTGTCGGTTGACAAGCGGCTACGCTTATCTGTGATGATTCCCCCAGCCGCACTAAACACCCTCTCCGACAAGACGCTAGCCGCAGGACAAGCAAGCACCTCCAGGGCATACAGCGCTAGTTCAGGCCACGTGTCCAGCTTCGACACCCAGTAGTTGTAGGGGGCAGAGGCGTCACCAAGGATGGTCGTGCGATCCGCTACGTACTCCCTCACCATCCTTTTACAGTGCTCCCGCCGACTCAGCCGTGACTGGGGAGCGGTGACACAGTCTTGGTGGGGAGCCATAAAGCTGGCCAGGCCCTTAAAGACTGTTGCACTGCCTGGGATGTACATGCTGCTCGATCTACGCACATCCCCTGCTACCTTGCCCTCGGTACTGCGCCTTCTGCCACTAGCGCTGTCGGCTGGGAATTTTACCATCAGCTTGTCCGCAAGGGTCCTGTGGTATAGCAACACTCTCGAACCCCTTTCCTCTTCGGGAATCAGAGTGGGCAGGTTCTCCTTATACCGTGGATCGAGCAGTGTGTACACCCAGTAATCCGTCGTGGCCAGAATGCGTGCAACGCGAGGGTCACGAGAAAGGCATCCTAACATGAAGTCAGCCATGTGTGCCAGGGTACCTGTACGCAACACATGGCTGTCTTCACTAGGAAGATCACTTTCAGGATCCTCCTCCTCCTCCTCCTCCTCCTCAGGCCATACACGCTGAAAGGATGACAGGCAATCAGCCGGTGTACCGTCAGCAGCGGCCCAAGCTGTCTCTTCCCCCTCCTCCTCATCCTCCTCATGCTCCTCCTCCTCCTCCTGTACGCGCTGAGAAATAGACAGGAGGGTGCCCTGACTATCCAGCGGCATACTGTCTTCCCCCGCCCCCGTTTCCGAGCGCAAAGCAGCTGCCTTTATGCTTTGCAGGGAATTTCTCAAGATGCATAGCAGAGGAATGGTGAGCTAATGATTGTAGCATCGCCGCTCACCACCTGGGTAGACTCCTCAAAATTACCAAGGACATGGCAGATGTCTGCCAACCAGGCCCACTCTTCTGAAAGGAATTGAGGAGGCTGACTCCCACTGCGCCGCCCATGTTGGAGTTGGTATTCGACTATAGCTCTACGTTGTTCATAGAGCCTGGCCAACATGTGGAGCGTAGAGTTCCACCGTGTGGGCACGTCGCACAGCAGTCGGTGCACTGGCAGCTTAAAGTGATGTTGCAGGGTGCGC
The DNA here is from genome assembly GCF_035609145.1 of Eleutherodactylus coqui. Taxonomy (NCBI): domain Eukaryota; kingdom Metazoa; phylum Chordata; class Amphibia; order Anura; family Eleutherodactylidae; genus Eleutherodactylus; species Eleutherodactylus coqui. Next base: position 76,853,907 of record NC_089847.1, read on the forward strand.
AGGGTGGCAGCGTCCGTGTGGGACTTGCGAAAATGTGCGCAGAGCCGGCGCGCCTTTACGAGCAGGTCTGACAAGCGTGGGTAGCTTTTCAGAAAGCGCTGAACCACCAAATTAAAGACGTGGGCCAGGCATGGCACATGCGTGAGGCTGCCGAGCTGCAGAGCCGCCACCAGGTTACGGCCGTTGTCACACACGACCATGCCCGGTTGGAGGCTCAGCGGCGCAAGCCAGCGGTCGGTCTGCTGTGTCAGACCCTGCAGCAGTTCGTGGGCCGTGTGCCTCTTATCGCCTAAGCTGAGTAGTTTCAGCACGGCCTGCTGACGCTTGCCCACCGCTGTGCTGCCACACCGCGCGACACCGACTGCTGGCGACATGCTGCTGCTAACACATCTTGATTGCGAGACAGAGGAGGAGGAGGAGGAGGAGGAGGGTGCTTTAGTGGAGGAAGCATACACCTCCGCAGATACCACCACAGAGCTGGGGCCCGCAATTCTGGGGGTGGGTAGGACGTGAGCGGTCCCGGGCTCTGACTCTGTCCCAGCCTCCACTAAATTCACCCAATGTGCCGTCAGGGAGATGTAGTGGCCCTGCCCGCCTGTGCTTGTCCACGTGTCCGTAGTTAAATGGACCGTGGCAGTAACCGCATTGGTGAGGGCGCGTACAATGTTGCGGGAGACGTGGTCGTGCAGGGCTGGGACGGCACATCGGGAAAAGTAGTGGCGACTGGGAACTGAGTAGCGCGGGGCCGCCGCCTCCATGATACTTTTGAAGGACTCCGTTTCCACAACCCTATACGGCAGCATCTCAAGGCTGATGAATTTTGCTATGCGGACGGTTAACGTTTGAGCGTGCGGGTGCGTGGCGGCGTACTTGCGCTTGCGCTCCAACAGTTGCGCAAGCGACGGCTGGACGGTGCGCTGAGCTACACTGCTGGATGGGGCCGAAGACAGCGGAGGTGAGGGTGTGGGTGCAGGCCAGGAGACGGTAGTGCCTGTGTCCTGAGAGGGGGGTTGCATCTCAGTGGCAGGTTGGGGCACAGGGGGAGAGGCAGGGGTGCAAACCGGAGGCGCTGAACGGCCTTCGTCCCACCTTGCGGGGTGCTTGGCCATCATATGTCTGCGCATGGTGGTGGTGGTGAGGCTGTTGGTGTTGGCTCCCCGGCTGAGCTTTGCGCGACAAAGGTTGCACACCACTGTTCGTCGGTCGTCAGGCGTCTCTGTGAAAAACTGCCAGACCTTAGAGCACCTCGGCCTCTGCAGGGTGGCATGGCGCGAGGGGGCCCTTTGGGAAACAGTTGGTGGATTATTCGGTCTGGCCCTGCCTCTACCCCTGGCCACCGCACTGCCTCTTGCAACCTGCCCTGCTGATGCCCTTGACTCCCCCTCTGAAGACCTGTCCTCCTGAGTAAGCGTTGCACACCAGGTGGGGTCAGTCACCTCATCGTCCTGCTGCTCTTCCTCCGAATCCTCTGTGCGCTGCTCCCTCAGACTTACTGCCCTTACTACTACCTCACTGCAAGACAACTGTGTCTGATCGTCATCGTCCTCCTCACCCACAGAAAGTTGTTGAGACAGTTGGCGGAAGTCCCCAGCCTCTTCCCCCGGACCCCGGGAACTTTCGAATGGTTGGGCATCAGTGACGATAAACTCCTCTGGTGGGAGAGGAACCGCTGCTGCCCAATCTAAGCAGGGGCCCGAGAACAGTTCCTGGGAGTGCTCCCGCTCCTGAGCAGGTGTTATTGTAGTGGAGTGAGGAGGCTGGGAGGAAGGAGGAGCAGCAGACAGAGGATTCGGATTGGCAGCAGTGGACGGCGCAGAACTGCGGGTAGACGATAGGTTGCTCGAAGCACTTTCTGCCATCCAGGACAGGACCTGCTCACACTGCTCATTTTCTAATAACCGTCTCCCGCGTGGACCCATTAATTGGGCGATGAATGTGGGGACGCCAGAAACGTGCCTCTCTCCTAATCGCGCAGCAGTCGGCTGCGACACACCTGGATCAGGAGCTTGGCCTGTGCCCACACCCTGACTTGGCCCTCCGCGTCCTCGGCCGCGTCCACGTCCTCTAGGCCTACCCCTACCCCTCAGCATGCTGTATTACCAGTGATTTGATTTCACAGGCAGGAAATAAATTGGCGCAAGACTGCAGGCCAAATATAATTTTTTCCCTTTTTTGAAAACGAAAGGCCCCACTGCCTCTAGTGAATGAATAATCTAAGTTTAATAACTGTGCTGTTTTCCTGCTAATGTGTCACAGAACGTGAGGGTAGCAGAGTTATTAACTGTGGCAGAGCAGGTATTTTTTTTCCCAATTAAGGAAAGCAAATGGCGAAGCCAGGAGTAAAACGTAGCTGGGTGCGTATGATTTTTAAAGGTGTCACACGCAGCCGACACGTGTCCACCGCCCTTAGGACGGACAGAGGCCGGACAAATAGAATTATTTTCCGTTTTTTGGCACCAAAAGGCAGCACTGCGTATATTCTATGAACATGAGAAGTTTAATAACTGTGCTGTGTCCCTGCTAATGTGTCACAGAACGTGAGGGTAGCAGAGTTATTAACTGTGGCAGAGCAGGTATTTTTTTTCCCAATTAAGGAAAGCAAATGGCGAAGCCAGGAGTAAAACGTAGCTGGGTGCGTATGATTTTTAAAGGTGTCACACGCAGCCGACACGTGTCCACCGCCCTTAGGACGGACAGAGGCCGGACAAATAGAATTATTTTCCGTTTTTTGGCACCAAAAGGCAGCACTGCGTATATTCTATGAACATGAGAAGTTTAATAACTGTGCTGTGTCCCTGCTAATGTGTCACAGAACGTGAGGGTAGCAGAGTTATTAACTGTGGCAGAGCAGGTATTTTTTTTCCCAATTAAGGAAAGCAAATGGCGAAGCCAGGAGTAAAACGTAGCTGGGTGCGTATGATTTTTAAAGGTGTCACACGCAGCCGACACGTGTCCACCGCCCTTAGGACGGACAGAGGCCGGACAAATAGAATTATTTTCACTTGTTTTACAAGCAAAAGGCAGCACTGCATATATTCAATGAATAATAACTGTGTTGTGGCCCTGCCTATACAATTCTTTCCCTGCAGTATCAATGGAGGGTGCAATGCTCTGCAGAAGCGATTTTGAGAAGCAAAAAAAAATGCAGCACAGCTAACAGCAGCCTGGACAGTACTGCACACGGATAAATATGGCCCTAGAAAGGACCGTTGAGGTTCTTGAAGGCTACACTCACTCCTAACACTCTCCCTGCCTATGCAGCACTTCTGTCCCTAATGCCAGGTGCAACGGTCTGCAGAGGCGATTTTGAGGAAAAAAAAATTGCCACTGCTAACAGCAGCCAACACACAGCTATCAGTGGCCCTAATAAGGACCTTTGGGGGGTCTTGAAGCCTACACTAACTACCAATTCTTTCCCTACAGCAGCTCCGGTACAAACAGCACTGTCCCTCATCTAAATCACACGGCATCTGAGGCGAACCGCGGGAGGGGCCGACTTTTATGTTCGGGTGACACCTGATCTTCCCAGCCACTCACAGCAGGGGGGTGGTATAGGGCTTGAACGTCACAGGGGGAAGTTGTAATGCCTTCCCTGTCTTTCAATTGGCCAGAAAAGCGCGCTAACGTCTCAGGGAAGGAAGTGAAAATAACCAGAACACCGCATGGTGTTCGTTACGAATAACGAACATCCCGAACACCCTAATATTCGCACGAATATCAAGCTCGGAAGAACACGTTCGCTCATCTCTAGTTAAGAGTTCTACACGGTAGCTCGTGTGGGCTTCGGGTTTGCCGTCACGGACCACTGACCGTGATATGCGCACAAATCGCTTACCCAGGAACTAGTCTGTAGTCTATTTGTACTTTGAAGTCCGTAGCGTTTTAACGATAGTGGATATTGTTTGTTGTATCTGCAGATTTTTTTTTCTTCTTTTTCTTTACATTTGGTCTCACAGACGAAGGAACCCTCGGTTTTAGTTTAGTTAGTTGTTGATGGTTTAGCTGAGAGGGATGCACTCTGTGAGACAGGTCCCATAGAAGAAGAGACCCTCGGTTTTAGTTTAGTTAGTTGTTGATGGTTTAGCTGAGGAGAGGGATGCACTCTATGGGACTGGTTCCATAGAAGAAGATTCCTTCGGTTGTTTTGCCATATATAAGGGGATGACAATTCGGGTCAGAAGGATGCACTCTATGGAGCGTGTTATTATCATTATTGTTGTTATTGTTCTAATATGCGTACGACCTTATGAAAATGTGTAACAAGGACCCGCACGGTAGATTACAGCATGGTGACTGGGAGGAGGTCTTTAGGACCAAGAAGGGCGCCTTGAAAGACCAAGGTTTGCTAGAAAGTGCTGGAGTGAGGAGGAGAGAGAGACAGTCAGAGAAAGTTAAGTATGTACACGTATTAAGAAAGTATCCGTAAGTGAAATGTTGGAAAGTACAGTAAGTGATCAAGAGGGTGTCGGGAGAGTGTCTACGGAAGGTTACATTGGCAGTTAGGTAGGGAGAGAAGTATGGGGAACAAGCAAAGTCGAGAAGAAGGTTACAAGACATGTGATTTGTTGGCAAAGAGAGAGGAAAAGGTGTATAATATGTATAATCCATACTAGGTGGATATATATGTGTGTATATATGTATATATATGTGTGCAAATGGTTAACTGAGCTTGCTTTTAGAGGAGAAGGATTGTTTACTTGAAGCTGCAGTGTCTTAGTCTAGCTTCTCAAGGCAGAGAGATAACAGTTATTTTGCAAAGGTGGGGGCTTTCAGACTTGACTGCAAGCTCAGGGTCACAAGGGGGGCTGAAAGATACCCACGCATTCTAAAATACTTCAGCGTTTAATATAGCATATAATAGCTTCAGTAGATAAGAAAGAGAGAATGTCTCAGCAAACTTTTTCACATAATTTGTCAAAAATAGCGCTCATTCACAATCTCATCTCAATAGAATCATGTACTTTATAACATTATAGCACTCACCTCAATGTTTTTCAACTGATGTATGTTTGTTTGTCAAACTTTTTTTTTTTTGTCTGTGTATCTGTATGTACTGGTACACCTTCAATGGGGGGTGACGGGGCAGACTTGAGCACATGGATGGATGAGAGTTAGTGACCCGTGTTCAGGCTGTGATGAATGTAAAATGTGTGATACAGGTATTGACTGGGGATAAAAGTTCCCCCGCCCCCCCCCCCCCAATGCATAAGACTTTACTTGTTTGTGATGTGGACGTGCAGACTGTAAAGCTTAAATGAAGTTGTGAAAAAAGAAGCAAGCAGCCAGTATCGAGGGGCTGGAGCTAGATGATGTAAAGGGCGTAATGTTTCATCCCTCTTGTCCACAAGGGAGGGGGTGAGGATCTTGAGCAGCTAGTAAAAGTTTTTGGTTTTTTCCTTCTCTCTCTCAAATTTGATAAGACATTGCAGGCAGGATCAGATTAATAATGAATTTGCTTAAAGGATATCACATTTCCAATATTAATAGGTATTTGTAGATTATTCTGCCCCGATGTAACTCATGTGTCTGTTATTGGTGCTAACATCTTACAGGCCTTATCTGCATCCATCAAATCTTTTTACAATGTTGTACTACCTTAAACCCTTAAACCCGGCTACTCTTCTTACAATTGAGTACCCTGGTTCAAAGGGGGGGAGGAGAAGGCATAGGTGATCTAGGTATTGCAAATCAGCCATTTTAAAATTTTTTTGCAACAAGATTCTGATCTTTTTGAAATAGAATATCAGCATGATTGTCTAGCATTGATGCAACAAGAAAATTTAAGTTTTAAAAAGTTACTGAAAGCCCTTGTTAATGCATATTTTGAGTTGTTTTTTATAGATGGTACCAGTGGTGATTGATGACTCCACACTGGACAGGCAGTGGTCACACAACAAGATGTCCTAGAAGCAGAAGCTCTGCCTCCGCATGTCTCAGCACAAGAAGCGGAACTAAAGGCCCTCACTGAGGCGTGTAGAGTGGCAAAAGGTAAGACGGCAAACATTTACACTGACTCCCGGTATGCATTTGGCATAGCTCATGATTACGGCCCAAAATGGAAGGCCAGACAGTTTTTTACCTCAGCAGGACAACCAATTAAGAATGGTGCAGCGGTGCAGAGTCTCACGGAGGCCCTACTTCTACCTAACAAAGTGGAGAGCTCACACCAGTTCCTACACCGGAGAAGCAAGAGGCAACGCCATCACAGACTACACAGCAAAGACAGCAGCCGTGGAAGAAAAGAAGAATTTAACAATAACTTTGGACTTTGATAAAAACTTTGGACTTTGATAAAAACTTGGACTTTGATAAAAACTTGGACTTTGATATACTAAGGACTTTACAGTTACAAGCCAGCAAGGAAGAAAAGGAAAAATGGACTAAATATGGGAACAGCAGAAACAGGACAGCGTATGGCGAACAGTCAACAGCACTTGCCTACCACAGTCCCTGTGCCCCATGATGGCCCAGCTGATGCACGGAAAGACGCACCTCTCAAAGCAGCAATGATGTCGACGCTTGAACAAGGACGGGTGGCTCCTGGGTTTTCTGTAGCTGCTGCATCATTTGTCCAATTTTGCATGATCTTTGCCGTAAGCAACAGGGCAGAAGTAAATTTGCCACATCACACTTGCCAGGACCACTCTACGCATTTCAGGGATTGCAAATTGGCTACATTCAGCTCCCACTTGTTGGGAAGTATGAATATGTGCTTGTTGTTGTTGATTTCTTTTCAGGTTGGAGACCTACTCTGCTACCAAAGTAAATAAGCAGGTAACCGCACAGAAGCTCAAGAATGAGATAATCTACAGATATGGGGCATCGGAAGTGATTGAGTTAAACAAAGGTACACACTTACAGGTAAAATAATGCAATACCTCATGTCTGCTTTGGGTATATCCCAGGCTTTTCACACACCCTACCATCCGCGGAGTAGTGGGAAAGTAGATACAAAAGGCAATGAAGAAAACGGGCAAATTTTGAATTGAGTGTCTTCCATTAGTTTTTTTCTTTTTCTCCGGAGGGTACATGCCTCAGTAGCAGAGTTTGGGGAATGATTTTCTTGTTAATTTTGTCATAGGCCTCCCCAAGGAATTGTCAATAACGCATTCTGCAGTCTCTGCTTTTCTCCCAGGTCCTACAGATGAGTGTCACAATCTGAAACCAGGTGATAGGGTCTATGTGAAACAGTTTGAGAGAGAAACCCGGTTTGAAGGTCCTTACCATGTTGCTCACCACCCCAACTGCAGTCAAGCTCGAAGGAAAGCCCACTTAGATCCACACTTCGCACTGAAAAAAACTAATGATCCTGCATATCTTTTACATGCTATAATGTGGTACAATTCCTCTAACACACACCTTTGACTACTGTACACTAGCCCCCTGTTTCAGGAATCAGAACAAATTAATACAATCAATAAGACTACACTGACGGTGAGAATCCAGCACCACATTGTGCTAAGAGAGAAGTTGACGCTCCAGGTGGCAGGTTTGATCCACATGTATACATAGATGCAATAGGAGTGCCAAGGAGGGTGCCAGATGAATTTAATTCTAGAGATCAGGTTAAAGCAGGTTTTGAGTCCTTATTTGCTATTGTCACTGTTAATAATAATGTAGATTGGATGAATTATATCTATTACAATCAGCAGAGGTTTGTAAACTACACCAGGGATGCTTTTGCAAGGGTTAGTTGACCAGTTAGGGCCCACTGCATCCATGGCCCTAGAGTGCCCCTGGATATGATTTTAGCAGAAAGAGGTGGGGTATGTAACTTCCTGTATGTGTATTATCCCTTTGATCAAAAAGAGTATGAGTAAGGGACTGGACAATATGACACCAACATTTCCCTTGTTTGAAAAAGATGAAGAGCCAGTTCCGATAGTGCCAACCACGTACGTTACCAGAAGAATGGAGAAATGTACTAGTACTGCGCCTGCCCCGATCTCCTAAGATGGACTGTCAGTGGAATTCCCATTTGCCTAGGGTTAGTGCAGAAGACCTTAGGTTCGAGCGAGGGCACACCCTGTGGGGTGTTAACTTGTACAGATAGAGGGTATGGATGCCCGGAAATGAGCCCAGGGAATCCATGGCCTCCTTCTGAGGTGAGGTAGGGATCCCCCCTCCTAGGAGTAGGGCCTTACGGGCAGTGGGAAAACCCTGACGCAAGGGAGAGGTGACTGAGGAAGAGTGCAAGGTCTGGTGCTTGATCTCCATATTAAGTTTTTAGGAGGGGTTGTGAGGGTATATGTATATATTGCCATATGTTTTTTATGCTTTTATACTTATATGCAAGTTCTATTCAATTCTAAAATGAGAAAAACTTAATCTGTCGCCTTACATCAGATATTCCAAGGCTTTGCAAGGCTGAGAGAGATGTGTCCAGAAATTCAGAGAGGATACAAAACCGGACACGAAGCCGTGTACTTGGCTGTTTTCCCAGAAGCGCCGTATCAAGATAACGACTGTTCAACTACATATATAACTTTCACTGTCTCAGGCCGGAAATCCGGACTTTACATATATGGTTATGCGGTGAATTTGAGCCAATGAGCCCATCACCCATTCCTAGTGATGAGACCAAAGGGTATAAGATCCCATGTAATCTGTAATAAAGGGCGCAGTCATGTCCCCGTGTGAGGAACTATACCAGACCTTCGTGTGTGGTGTCTCTTCTTTACCGCCGGCAGCGGGGCATTGGGGTGGGCCTGATTGGTGCTGTACAGAATTTTCCTTGACAATATCATCAGTTCTTTTTCTACTTGAATCTGGGACTGATCCATCAACTCCACACACGATTGGACAGGATAAAACCTCAGATTGGGTATTTTATGATATCAGTAGTAGAAGTCATGGGTTTAGAGTCAGGCTGGCTTCACACCAGTGTTTTATCTTGGCAATTTTGCCAAAATAAAATGCTGGCCAAAAATTGCGACCATCTGATGCATTGGATTCCAATAAAGTGGTTCAGACGGGCGATTTTTGAGGGCGTAAAATCGGGCGGCCAGAAAACATAGCACACGTAGTACGCATTCCTGCGGGCCGATTTTACGATGGCCAGAAAAGATAGGTCTGCCTGAAAAGGGAGGTGGGAGGGAGTTTAGCAATGGCTCTGTTAAACTCCTGTCCCCTTCCCTCCTCCTCTCTACCCCTTGCTGGCTGCTGGCAAGGGGAGGTGGCATGATGGGGCGGGAGATAAGCAAACTAGCTCTTGCCCCGTCCTGCCCCTCCCCTTGCTGGCAAGGGGTGGAGAGGGGGAGGGAGTTTAGCAGAGCTAAACTCTCTTCCTCCACCCGATGGGATGCGGGGCTGCGGCAAAAATATGCCACTCCTGGCCTGTCTGAATGGGTGTTTAAACAGCAGAAGCAGCCACGACCTGGTAGCGGCTGCCTTCCGTTCATGCGATTTTTGGCCGCGTTGTGAGAGACATAGCAGCAGTATGTTCAGCTGGTGATGAGTTCACAGGCATCAAGCCTTGCCCTTAATTTAATGGCCGCATAACGGGACAAAATCACACCTATGTGTTTTAGCCCAAAAACTGTAGAATTACCCCGACAGTGGTTTTTATTCTGTGAATCACAAGCGGCACTGTGTTACAGGGGAGCCATTTAGTTTGGCTGGCATTGCTATGCGCATAGGAATAATGGAAAGGTTAAGCTTGATCGGTGACACTATAGAGCTTCTTAGTGACTGTAATTATAATACGGTTCATGGACAGTGGGGTGTGGATTCTGTCTCTTGGGGTGCGTAACCCTTTGGTGATATCTGATGTACATGTATGCTAGATGTGTACATGGCTTATATAAAGTGGGCTTGGGAGCCAAGCCCGCTCCATACATCATGGGTGTTGGCTGAATTTGACAACTGACACGGAGCTTCAAAGGCCGTGATCAGCTGTTAACCATTTAGATGTTGCTGTCAGTACTGACAGCAGCAATTAAATGACCCAAAAATGTGGGGCATAGCTTGCAACAAGATCCAGCCTTGGGTCTTGTGAACGCTGTGAGTAAAAAAAACACAACACCAGAATTGTTCTTTTTTGGTCACCCTGTCTCCAAGAAAGTCTTATGTCCCCCAAATTGTGCCAATAGAAACTACAGGTCGTATCGCAAATCACAAGCCTTAGTGCAACCCCAAATTGTCATTTTTACTGCACTGTGTACGATATAAAACAACCCCCCCCCCCCCCCCCAAAGGCTTAATTGCGTTTTTTGTTTTCTTTCTATTCACATAGTCAGGCTGCAGCATATATATACCGCAGCCTGTAATTCCGTGCTGCTAAAGTCTCTCCCCTTCCCCTTGCAGGCTGATAGCGGCAAAAGAAGCTCCCATAGAAGACTACGGGAGCTGCCGGCAAGGGGAGGAGAAAGGACTTTAGCAATGCGAGCCGCTGCTAAATTCCCTCCCCCTTCCCTTTTCTGACGGCTCTCATAGGCTCCCATAGGAGTCTATGGAACGGCTGGTGTATTCTGGCAAAAGATGGGATAAGGCCGGCGGTAATCTGCAGCACCTGTACAGTATCTTTTCCAGACGGACAATTTTGCGTACCATAAAACCGCCTATCTGAACAAATGCATTGGAATCCATTGCTTCACACGGTCGCGATTTTCGTCCGGAGTTTTATCACGGCTAAAGAGCTGAGATAAAACGCTTGTGTAAAAGAGCGAGTATGTGCGGGGACGAGTGTCGGGCATCATTTGCCCGACATTCATCTTGTGTAATTGGGCCTTAAGGGTGAGACTAGCATTGCTAAATCTCTCCCAGTGGGTTGGCTTTACCAGGAGTGTTCCTGTAATCTTTACTGATGCAGCATTGCATGGCCACCAGATAGTTTAGGTTGCAGGGTGTTATCTATTACAGATGTGAGACAAACATAAATGCTATAGTGGTGGATTCAGACGAGCTTATTGCAAAATACGCTTGCTCCTCCACAACTTTTTTGCACAGTGAATGAAGGTACTTATTTTACTATGAGCAGGTCATGAGTTCACGGCCCTCCCAAATCATGGCGCACTCAGCCCCTCCCCTACACATAAGCTCCACCCCTCGCATGGTCTCCGTGCATTGTAGGCTTCTCCCCTGCTAACTGCTCCTGTTAACCCCTACTCCCTCCAGCCCCCTCAGTGATAGCACCCGGGGCGGCCCGCACTTGCCACACACCCCTTCCTACACCAATGTCTTACAGAGGGCACAACACAAAATTTAAATCTATGTTCTGGGGCCCCAGGGGCCTGTGCTCCATACCATTGTGTAGCATACCCATGCCTTCTTATTCAAATACGCTATTATTTCAATATAGGACATCAGTATTGAGATTTAGCTCTGGATCCATCTTTTTGACTACACCCTGTATACCTGCCATTCATTGCTGTTTTATTAGAAGATCTACTGAGTAGTGTTTTATGTAGCAGTTGGGTATATTGAAAACAATGTAGTCTACACTTTTCCACATATTAAAAAGGTATACTGGTGTATATTTATGATAATGTATGTGAGAGTACTCCTGATGTAACAAATGTTTGCTTGACACTTTACATGCTTCCTTCCTTATTTCTATCTGCACAGAAACCTGTGGAACAGCAGGATCGGGGTTCACCTGCTACCTCTGCTACCCCTTCAGCTAACCCTAGATTGGGATCCTCACTAATTGACCAGGCCTGCCCTATAACATTTTGTGCCCGATGATTTGGTTTTGTCTTTGAGTATTGGGCTATTTGCTTCCTGTTGGTAAAGCTCAGCCCACAAGAATGCAACCAGAAGATTTGTTGGTACTACTGTTTTATTATTATAGTCAACATATTTCACTAGCTGGCAATAATCTGTCACCGGCAATCCCATAGAGATGGATGGAACGGCAGTGTGCAAGCGTGACCGCTGCTCCATTCATACTCTGGACCCAATTTCTAGTGATCAGAGAGGGTCCCAGTGGTGGATCACCACTTATCACCTATCCTGCTATGGTGAAACAAGCCCTTTAATTGTGACGACAAGTTCTAAAACAATCTCAGGATATACACAATATCTTCTATATATTTGTCAATGTCTGTTTGTTTGTTGGAGCATCCCACACAAACGGTACGACTGATTGACATGAAATTTTGCACATACGATAATCTCAACCCGGAGAAGGTTATAGGCTAAATAAATTTAGAAATGTGTTTGTCTCGGCAACCTTATTTACATTTTTTTGCCTTTGCTTGAATTTTAATGCAGCAACCCCCAAATTTGCCTTCACCAATAGATTCTACAGACTCGATTTAGTATTCCTGGTTATTTCAAAGAAGTAATTCCCACTAGAAGAGTCAGGGTGGATTCACACAAACTTATATCGGCTCGGTTTTCACGCCTAGCCGATATACGTTGTCTCTCTCTGCGGGCGGGGAGGGGGGGGGGATGGAAGAGCCAGAAGCAGGAACTGAGCTCCCACCCCTTCTCTGCTACCTCTCCGCCCCTCTGCACTATTTGCAATGGAAGGAGGCAGGACGGGGGTGGGGCTAAGGTCCGCGAGTTAGCCCTGCCCCCGTCTCACCTCTCCCCATTGCAAATAATGCAGAGGGGCGGAGAGGAGGCAGAGAAGGGCGGGAGCTCAGTTCCTGCTTCTGGCTTTTCCAGCCTCTCCCCCCCTGCAGATGAGGACGACGTATATCGGCTCGGCGTAAAAGCCGAGCCGATATATGTTCGTGTGAATGCACCCTCAGACTGAGAGTTGACAATCTGTGTTTCAGGACTGCTTTCTAGCCCCAGTCTAACCCTGGTGGAGCCACCAATCATTTGCCCATTTTGGCCTTCGTAATTCCGCCTTGGATGTCCATGTGGATAACAGTTAGCAAAAATCCTATGTCCCCAGACATGGAATACATGGAGCAAATTTATGAACACCGACCCTTATTTATCAAAACTGTCTAACAGTAAATCAACAAACAGTAAAAAAAAAGTTTTTGGTGCCCATAGCAACCAACCACAGAGCAGCTTTCATTTTACCTCAGCACTAAGAGGATTAAATACTATTGCCTATAGCAACCAATCACTGCACAGCTTTCATTTTACCTCAGCAGTAGAATATATAGGAACCAATGACGGTGCAGCTTTCATTTTACCTCAGCAGAATAACCAATGAAAGCTGAACTATGATTGGTTGCTATTGGCAACAAATGATGCAAAATTTTACTCAAATCGGATCAGAATTGGGGATTTGTATATGACACAAATAAACAGATTTTGTGTTCTAGATATAAAATGCCAAGCAAGTGAAGGACCTGTTACTAGAGATGAGCGAACACCAAAATGTTCGGGTGTTCGTTATTCGTAACGAACTTCCCGTGATGCTCGAGGGTTCGTTTCGAACAACGAACCCCATTGAAGTCAATGGGCGACCAGAACATTTTTGTATTTCGCCGATGCTCGCTAAGGTTTTCATGTGTGAAAATCTGGGCAATTCAGGAAAGTGATGGGAATGACACAGTGACGGATAGGGCAGGCGAGGGGCTACATGTTGGGCTGCATCTCAAGTTCCCAGGTCCCACTATTAAGCCACAATACCGGCAAGAGTGGGCCCCCCCCCCCTCCCAACAACTTTTACTTCTGAAAAGCCCTCATTAGCATGGCATACCTTTGCTAAGCACCACACTACCTCCAACAAAGCACAATCACTGCCTGCATGACACTCCACTGACACTTCTCCTGGGTTACATGCTGCCCAACCGCCCCCCCTCCCCCCCACAGCGCACACCAAAGTGTCCCTGCGCAGCCTTCAGCTGCCCTCATGCCACACCACGCTCATGTCTATTTAGAATTGCGTCTGCCATGACGAGGGACCGCAGGCACACACTGCAGAGGTTGGCACGGCTAGGCAGCGACCCTCTTTAAAAGTGGCGGAGCGATAGCCCACAATGCTGTACAGAAGCAATGAGAAATAGAATCCTGTGCCACCGCCATCAGGAGCTGCACACGTGGGCATAGCAATGGGGAACCTATGTGCCACACACTATTCATTCTGTCAAGGTGTCTGCATGCCCCAGTCAGACCGGGCTTTTTAATTCATAGACACAGGCAGGTACAACTCCCTATTGTGAAGTCCCTGTCGACCCACAGCATGGGTGGCTCCCTGGAACCCACCGGCGGTACACAGAAATATCCCATTGCATTGCCCAACACAGCTGAGGTAGTAATGTCGTGCTTAATGCAGGTGGGCTTCGGCCCACACTGCATGCCCCAGTCTGACTGGGGTTCTTTATAAGTGTACAGATGTAGTAAAAACTCCGTGTGCACCTACAGCATGGGTGGCTCCCTGGAACCCACCGGCGGTACACAAAAATATCCCATTGCATTGCCCAACACAGCTGAGGTAGTAATGTCGTGCGTAATACAGGTGGGCTTCGGCCCACACTGCATGCCCCAGTCAGACTGGGGTTCTTTACAAGTGGACACATGTAGGTTTAACTCCCTGTGGACCCACTGCCTGGGTGGGTGCCAGGAAGCCACCGGCGGTACATAGAAATATCCCATTGCATTGCCCAACACAGCTGAGGTAGTAATGTCGTGCGTAATACAGGTGGGCTTCGGCCCACACTGCATGCCCCAGTCAGACGGGTTCTTTAGAAGTGTACAGATGTATTAAAAACTCAGTGTGCACCTACAGCATGGGTGGCTCCCTGGAACCCACCGGCGGTACACAAAAATATCCCATTGCATTGCCCAACACAGCTGAGGTAGTAATGTCGTGCGTAATACAGGTGGGCTTCGGCCCACACTGCATGCCCCAGTCAGACTGGGGTTCTTTACAAGTGGACACATGTAGGTTTAACTCCCTGTGGACCCACTGCCTGGGTGGGTGCCAGGAAGCCACCGGCGGTACATAGAAATATCCCATTGCATTGCCCAACACAGCTGAGGTAACGTCAGCTGTAATGCAGGTGGGCTAAAAATTAATTTGATTACACTGTAGGCGAGGGCCCACAAAAATTGCTGTATCAACAGTACTAATGTACATCCCAAAAATTGGCCATGGCCAGCCAAGAGGGCAGGTGAAACCCATTAATCGCTTTGGTTAATGTGGCTTAAGTGGTAACTAGGCCTGGAGGCAGCCCAGTGTAACGAAAAATTGGTTCAAGTTAAAGTTCCAATGCTTTTAAGCGCATTGAAACTTATAAAAATTGGTCAGAAAAATTATTTGAGTGAGCCTTGTGGCCCTAAGAAAAATTGCCCGTTCAGCGTGATTACGTGAGGTTTCAGGAGGAGGAGCAGGAGGAGGAGGAGGAGGAATATTAGACACAGATTGATGAAGCAGAAATGTCCCCGTTTTGGATGGTGAGAGAGAACGTAGCTTCCATCCGCGGGTGCAGCCTACGTATTGCTTACGTATCGCTGCTGTCCGCTGGTGGAGAACAGAAGTCTGGCGAAATCCAGCCTTTGTTCATCTTGATGAGTGTTAGCCTGTCGGCACTGTCGGTTGACAAGCGGCTACGCTTATCTGTGATGATTCCCCCAGCCGCACTAAACACCCTCTCCGACAACACGCTAGCCGCAGGACAAGCAAGCACCTCAAGGGCATACAGGGCTAGTTCAGGCCACGTGTCCAGCTTCGACACCCAGTAGTTGTAGGGGGCAGAGGCGTCACCAAGGATGGTCGTGCGATCCGCTACGTACTCCCTCACCATCCTTTTGCAGTGCTCCCGCCGACTCAGCCGTGACTGGGGAGCGGTGACACAGTCTTGGTGGGGAGCCATAAAGCTGGCCAGGCCCTTAAAGACTGTTGCACTGCCTGGGATGTACATGCTGCTCGATCTACGCACATCCCCTGCAACATGGCCCTCGGAACTGCGCCTTCTGCCACTAGCGCTGTCGGCTGGGAATTTTACCATCAGCTTGTCCGCAAGGGTCCTGTGGTATAGCAACACTCTCGAACCCCTTTCCTCTTCGGGAATCAGAGTGGGCAGGTTCTCCTTATACCGTGGATCGAGCAGTGTGTACACCCAGTAATCCGTAGTGGCCAGAATGCGTGCAACGCGAGGGTCACGAGAAAGGCATCCTAACATGAAGTCAGCCATGTGTGCCAGGGTACCTGTACGCAACACATGGCTGTCTTCACTAGGAAGATCACTTTCAGGATCCTCCTCCTCCTCCTCCTCCTCAGGCCATACACGCTGAAAGGATGACAGGCAATCAGCCGGTGTACCGTCAGCAGCGGGCCAAGCTGTCTCTTCCCCCTCCTCCTCATCCTCCTCATGCTCCTCCTCCTCCTCCTGTACGCGCTGAGAAATAGACAGGAGGGTGCCCTGACTATCCAGCGGCATACTGTCTTCCCCCGCCCCCGTTTCCGAGCGCAAAGCAGCTGCCTTTATGGTTTGCAGGGAATTTCTCAAGATGCATAGCAGAGGAATGGTGACGCTAATGATTGTAGCATCGCCGCTCACCACCTGGGTAGACTCCTCAAAATTACCAAGGACATGGCAGATGTCTGCCAACCAGGCCCACTCTTCTGAAAGGAATTGAGGAGGCTGACTCCCACTGCGCCGCCCATGTTGGAGTTGGTATTCGACTATAGCTCTACGCTGTTCATAGAGCCTGGCCAACATGTGGAGCGTAGAGTTCCACCGTGTGGGCACGTCGCACAGCAGTCGGTGCACTGGCAGCTTAAAGTGATGTTGCAGGGTGCGCAGGGTGGCAGCGTCCGTGTGGGACTTGCGGAAATGTGCGCAGAGCCGGCGCGCCTTTACGAGCAGGTCTGACAAGCGTGGGTAGCTTTTCAGAAAGCGCTGAACCACCAAATTAAAGACGTGGGCCAGGCATGGCACGTGCGTGAGGCTGCCGAGCTGCAGAGCCGCCACCAGGTTACGGCCGTTGTCACACACGACCATGCCCGGTTGGAGGCTCAGCGGCGCAAGCCAGCGGTCGGTCTGCTGTGTCAGACCCTGCAGCAGTTCGTGGGCCGTGTGCCTCTTATCGCCTAAGCTGAGTAGTTTCAGCACGGCCTGCTGACGCTTGCCCACCGCTGTGCTGCCACACCGCGCGACACCGACTGCTGGCGACATGCTGCTGCTAACACATCTTGATTGTGAGACAGAGGAGGAGGAGGAGGAGGAGGGTGCTTTAGTGGAGGAAGCATACACCTCCGCAGATACCAGCACCGAGCTGGGGCCCGCAATTCTGGGGGTGGGTAGGACGTGAGCGGTCCCTGGCTCTGACTCTGTCCCAGCCTCCACTAAATTCACCCAATGTGCCGTCAGGGAGATGTAGTGGCCCTGCCCGCCTGTGCTTGTCCACGTGTCCGTAGTTAAGTGGACCGTGGCAGTAACCGCGTTGGTGAGGGCGCGCACAATGTTGCGGGAGACGTGGTCGTGCAGGGCTGGGACGGCACATCGGGAAAAGTAGTGGCGACTGGGAACTGAGTAGCGCGGGGCCGCCGCCTCCATGATACTTTTGAAGGACTCCGTTTCCACAACCCTATACGGCAGCATCTCAAGGCTGATGAATTTTGCGATGCGGACGGTTAACGTTTGAGCGTGCGGGTGCGTGGCGGCGTACTTGCGCTTGCGCTCGAACACTTGCGCAAGCGACGGCTGAACGGTGCGCTGAACTACACTGCTGGATGGGGCCGAGGACAGCGGAGATGAGGGTGTGGGTGCAGGCCATGAGGCGGTAGTGCCTGTGTCCTGAGAGGGGGGTTGCATCTCAGTGGCAGGTTGGGGCACAGGGGGAGAGGCAGGGGTGCAAACCGGAGGCGGTGAACGGCCTTTGTCCCACCTTGCGGGGTGCTTGGCCATCATATGTCTGCGCATGGTGGTGGTGGTGAGGCTGTTGGTGTTGGCTCCCCGGCTGAGCTTTGCGCGACAAAGGTTGCACACCACTGTTCGTCGGTCGTCAGGCATCTCTGTGAAAAACTGCCAGACCTTAGAGCACCTCGGCCTCCGCAGGGTGGCATGGCGCGAGGGGGCGCTTTGGGAAACACTTGGTGGATTATTCGGTCTGGCCCTGCCTCTACCCCTGGCCACTGCACTGCCTCTTGCAACCTGCCCTGCTGATGCCCTTGACTCCCCCTCTGAAGACCTGTCCTCCTGAGTAAGCGTTGCACACCAGGTGGGGTCAGTCACCTCATCGTCCTGCTGCTCTTCCTCCGAATCCTCTGTGCGCTGCTCCCTGGGACTTACTGCCCTTACTACTACCTCACTGCAAGACAACTGTGTCTGATCGTCATCGTCCTCCTCACCCACAGAAAGTTGTTGAGACAGTTGGCGGAAGTCCCCAGCCTCTTCCCCCGGACCCCGGGAACTTTCGAATGGTTGGGCATCAGTGACGATAAACTCCTCTGGTGGGAGAGGAACCGCTGCTGCCCAATCTAAGCAGGGGCCCGAGAACAGTTCCTGGGAGTGTTCCCGCACCTGAGCAGGTGTCATTGTAGTGGAGTGAGGAGGCTGGGAGGAAGGAGGAGCAGCAGACAGAGGATTCGGATTGGCAGCAGTGGACGGCGCAGAACTGCGGGTAGACGATAGGTTGCTCGAAGCACTTTCTGCCATCCAGGACAGGACCTGCTCACACTGCTCATTTTCTAATAACCGTCTCCCGCGTGGACCCATTAATTGGGCGATGAATGTGGGGACGCCAGAAACGTGCCTCTCTCCTAATCGCGCAGCAGTCGGCTGCGACACACCTGGATCAGGAGCTTGGCCTGTGCCCACACCCTGACTTGGCCCTCCGCGTCCTCGGCCGCGTCCACGTCCTCTAGGCCTACCCCTACCGCTCAGCATGCTGTATTACCAGTGATTTGATTTCACAGGCAGGAAATCAATTGGCGCAAGACTGCAGGCCAAATATAATTTTTGCCCTTTTTGGAAAACGAAAGGCCCCACTGCCTCTAGTGAATGAATTATCTAAGTTTAATAACTGTGCTGTGTCCCTGCTTATGTGTCACAGAACGTGAGGGTAGCAGAGTTATTATAACTCTTGGAGAGCAGGTATTTTTTTTCCCAATTAAGGAAAGCAAATGGCGAAGCCAGCAGTAAAGCGTAGCTGGGTGCGTATGATTTAGCAATGTTTTTCACGCAGCTCACACGTCTCCACAGGCGTAAGGACGGACAGAGGCTGGACAAATAGATTTGTTTTCAGTTTTTTCCCACCAACAGGCAGCACTGCGTATATTCAATGAACCTGAGAAGTTTAATAACTGTGCTGTGTCCCTGCTTATGTGTCACAGAACGTGAGGGTAGCAGAGTTATTATAACTCTTGGAGAGCAGGTATTTTTTTTCCCAATTAAGGAAAGCAAATGGCGAAGCCAGCAGTAAAGCGTAGCTGGGTGCGTATGATTTAGCAATGTTTTTCACGCAGCTCACACGTCTCCACAGGCGTAAGGACGGACAGAGGCTGGACAAATAGATTTGTTTTCAGTTTTTTCCCACCAACAGGCAGCACTGCGTATATTCAATGAACCTGAGAAGTTTAATAACTGTGCTGTGTCCCTGCTTATGTGTCACAGAACGTGAGGGTAGCAGAGTTATTATAACTCTTGGAGAGCAGGTATTTTTTTTCCCAATTAAGGAAAGCAAATGGCGAACCCAGCAGTAAAGCGTAGCTGGCTGCGTATGATTTAGCAATGTTTTTCACGCAGCTCACACGTCTCCACAGGCGTAAGGACGGACAGAGGCTGGACAAATAGATTTGTTTTCAGTTTTTTCCCACCAACAGGCAGCACTGCGTATATTCAATGAACCTGAGAAGTTTAATAACTGTGCTGTGTCCCTGCTTATGTGTCACAGAACGTGAGGGTAGCAGAGTTATTATAACTCTTGGAGAGCAGGTATTTTTTTTCCCAATTAAGGAAAGCAAATGGCGAAGCCAGCAGTAAAGCGTAGCTGGGTGCGTATGATTTAGCAATGTTTTTCACGCAGCTCACACGTCTCCACAGGCGTAAGGACGGACAGAGGCTGGACAAATAGATTTGTTTTCAGTTTTTTCCCACCAACAGGCAGCACTGCGTATATTCAATGAACCTGAGAAGTTTAATAACTGTGCTGTGTCCCTGCTTATGTGTCACAGAACGTGAGGGTAGCAGAGTTATTATAACTCTTGGAGAGCAGGTATTTTTTTTCCCAATTAAGGAAAGCAAATGGCGAACCCAGCAGTAAAGCGTAGCTGGCTGCGTATGATTTAGCAATGTTTTTCACGCAGCTCACACGTCTCCACAGGCGTAAGGACGGACAGAGGCTGGACAAATAGATTTGTTTTCAGTTTTTTTCCCACCAACAGGCAGCACTGCGTATATTCAATGAACCTGAGAAGTTTAATAACTGTGCTGTGTCCCTGCTTATGTGTCACAGAACGTGAGGGTAGCAGAGTTATTATAACTCTGGCAGAGCAGGTATTTTTTTTCCCAATTAAGGAAAGCAAATGGCGAAGCCAGCAGTAAAGCGTAGCTGGGTGCGTATGATTTAGCACTGTTCTTCACGCAGCTCACACGTCTCCACCGCCCGTAAGGACGGACAGAGGCTGGACAAATAGATTTGTTTTCAGTTTTTTCCCACCAAAAGGCAGCACTGCGTATATTCAATGAACCTGAGAAGTTTAATAACTGTGCTGTGTCCCTGCTTATGTGTCACAGAACGTGAGGGTAGCAGAGTTATTATAACTCTTGGAGAGCAGGTATTTTTTTTCCCAATTAAGGAAAGCAAATGGCGAACCCAGCAGTAAAGCGTAGCTGGCTGCGTATGATTTAGCAATGTTTTTCACGCAGCTCACACGTGTCCACCGCCCGTAAGGACGGACAGAGGCTGGACAAATAGATTTGTTTTCAGTTTTTTCCCACCAACAGGCAGCACTGCGTATATTCTATGAATAATAACTGTGTTGTGGCCCTGCCTATACAATTCTTTCCCTGCAGTATCAATGGAGGGTGGAATGCTCTGCAGAGGCGATTTTGAGAAGCCCAAAAAAAATGCAGCACAGCCAACAGCAGCCTGGACAGTACTGCACACGGATAAATATGGCCCTAGAAAGGACCGTTGAGGTTCTTGAAGGCTACACTCACTCCTAACACTCTCCCTGCCTATGCAGCACTTCTGTCCCTAATGCCAGGTGCAACGGTCTGCAGAGGCGATTTTGAGAAAAAAAAAAATCCCACTGCTAACAGCAGCCAACACACAGCTATCAGTGGCCCTAATAAGGACCTTTGGGGGGTCTTGAAGCCTACACTAACTACCAATTCTTTCCCTACAGCAGCTCCGGTATAAACAGCACTGTCCCTCATCTAACTCACACCGCATCTGAGGCGAGCCGCGGGAGGGGCCGACTTTTATATTAGGCGAACACCTGATCTCGCCAGCCACTCACAGCAGGGGGGTGGTATAGGGCTTAAACGTTGCAGGGGGAAGTTGTAATGCCTTCCCTGTCTTTCAATTGGCCAGAAAAGCGCGCTAACGTCTCAGGGAAGGAAGTGAAAGTAACCAGAACACCGCATGGTGTTCGTCACGAATAACGAACATCCCGAACACCCTAATATTCGCACGAATATCAAGCTCGGACGAACGCGTTCGCTCATCTCTACCTGTTACCTTTCGATGTATTTATGCATCGTTCTGATATCATCTTTTCTTACTTAAAATGTCACGTTTTGTATTGCATGCATTCTGTATCTGGTACCCGGGCTAGTAGATATATAAATGCAAAAGGAAACCCGATCGATGAGTCGTCAAGGCAACTAAAAAGCTTCCCTGGTGACCAGGTTTTGCTTCTTGATCTTTAGACAGGCACGGGGCGAGTGTTTATGTGTCATCTGGGGAATTGTGAAAAGATTCTTTCACTAGTGCTTTGGGGACTGCTACAGTATGACTAATGGAGAAGTAAAGAGCGTTTACTTGACTATTGGGAAGGTGGGTGGGCTACTATTTGGGAAGATATAAAAGCCTGCTATGACTAATAGGGGAGTGAGAAGGAACAGTTTTTACTACTGGGGAAGATATGGGGGCATTTCGTATGGCTACTTGAGAATGGGAGAACATGTTGTGTTTCTACTAGAAAACAAGGTGATCTGCTGTAAGAACTGTGGAAAGTGGTGACTTTGCACAATATTTTCTACCTTGGTGGAGAGTAAGGGCTTATTCACAAATCTTGGGTGCAAGTTGCATCGGACAGCACATAGACACCAATCTTTGTGCTGCCAATCTGCAGTGCTCATTGATACGAATGAAAATAGGCCATGCAGCAATTTTTTTTCAACGGACCATTGATCTGTGTGAAAAATTTCTCATGTGTGTAGGCTATAATAGATCCATGGGCTGACCATGAAATAAATAGACAGCTCAAAGACAAAACATACGCCTGTGTTAATGAGCCCTTATTCAGATTTCTGAGAGTTTTTTTCCCATACATTAGGTAGTATTAGTGTCCCTTATATCAGCCCCAACAGTAATAATAACCACAGTGGTCTCAATAGTAATAGTGACCCGCACAGTGACCTCAGTTGTAATACTGACCCCTATATCAGCCCCGGTTGTAGTAATGACCCCCCACAATGGCCTCAGTAGCAATAGTGAGCCCCACAGCTGTCTCACAATTAATATTATTACCACTGGAGCTTATATAGGGGACACTATTAATAATAGTGTTCCCTATATTGACCCCAGTAGTAACAATGATCCCCACAGTACCCCAGTAGTAGTATAGCCCCCTGAGACCGATATACTTAACTCCTCCTGGTCTTCAGAGCGCCACTGCTCCTTTGCTTAGTGTTGCTGTGGGATACACACACTGACTGAAGTGTGCGTGTCTGGACTCCTCTTCCCCTCTCCTCCTGCAGAACCATTGATTAGAGGACAGGGGAGGAAAATCCCAGGTGCACATACTGCTGTCAGTGTGTGCATCCCGCAGCAGCAGCGCCGCAGAGTGATTACCAGCCGGGGAGCCACAGCTGGTAATCACCTTAATGGTGACCCCTCATCCCGAAAATGGGACAAACGTCCCAAAAGCAGGACAAATGTCTGTCCCGCTTGGGACCCTGGGGACAGCAAGACTGTTCTGCCTAAATCGGGACGTCTTGTCACCTTACTAGAAAGCCTTTTGGCCCTTAGATGCCATGGCTAATAGTGACTGCAGTATCTAAGAAGATTGACGGAGGGAGGGGGCTCCCTGTGTCAGCCCATGGATTCTGCTGGGTCAGTACGGCAGCCAGAGGCTGAACAATGACTTCTGGGTTTGGCATGCATGAAAACCTATTAGGGCCTGCTAGAGAATACTGACAGGCAGGCAATAATACACTGTACTACATAAGTAGTGTAGCATATTATATAAGCGGTTAACTAATTACATTTAAATGATTACAAAAAGTAGAAAGAAACACAAAAATCACCATTTTGCCAACAAAAGATGCTTTATTGTGGGAAAAAACAAAACAAAGAGAAAACACATATTTGCTATGGATGTGCTCCTAGCAACACCTACTATTAAAAACATGTATAATTCAACCTTCTTGTAAACGCTATTAAAAATAATACAATGCCAAAATAATGAAAAAGTTGTTAATAAATAAGTATAGGGTGAATCACCTTCTACCTTTTTCTAAATAAAGAGATGACTCTTAATTTAAAAAAAAAAAAAATCCGGCCTCCACCTTACCCCTTAATAGCCGGCCATCACACACCTTCTTCCTCATCACCCATGCCAGAACTGTCATAAGGATGAGGAAATCCAACTGCCGGTAATGGTAAAATTATCATAGGCATGCGCTAAGATGTTACTTAGGAAAAAAATAAAATTCCAGCCTCCACCGTACCCCTTTATAGCCGGCCATCACTCGCCTTGTTATTTCCTCCTAGCTCAATATAGCACCAAAAGCCGGTGCTATCATGGGCTCAAGGAAATCCATTTACCGGTCAGTGTAAAAAATGCGACACATGCCTATGATATAAAGTGTAGATCAGGGGTGTCAAGCGCATTTTCAACAAGGGCTACATTACACTTATGGTTGCCTTTAAAGGGCCAATTATAATTTTATAGTAAGGTCTTGTCCACATGAGCATATTTGCAGAGCTTATTACACGTGCAAATTTTCCACGCGCAATACGCAGGGAATAGAACCTTTTGATGTGCAATTGCGTGAAAAAATATGCAGCATGACCTATTTTGGTGCGTATTATGCACTGCAATGGACCGTTGAAGAGAATGGGTGATTATGCAGGAAGCCTGCGCATTCTCTGCATATTTGCGCAGCATTTCAATATCCATTGAGTCTATGTCCGTTCTTATTTATGTGCGCAAATATGCTGTGTATTTGTGCACATAAAAACATGCTGGAGCAGCCGAAAAATGCTGGCGTAAGCAATTTTTGGTCAAGCAAATATGCAGTGCATTTTCATGACCAGAATGCGCTTATGACCATGTGAATGAGCCCTAATAGTGATCCCATAGTGGTCCCAGTAGTAACAGTGTCCCCATAATGACTTCAGTACTAAGAGCATCCCCATAGTGGCTCCAGTAGTAATAGTGACCCCTATAGTGGTCCCAGTGGTAATTGTGGCCACACTAGTAAGTGACCCTTATAGTGGCCGCCGTAGTAACAGTGACCCCCCCGTAGCAGCCCCAGTAGTAACAGTGTCTTCCATATTCCTTCTCCTCTTGTCTCCTCCTGCTGTCTTTGATCCCAAATAGGTGTCTTCACAGATCTTCCTCCATGCAGGGGTCCCTGCACATCCTATCTTCTGGCCTTCTCTTGAGATGGTCTTCTAGAGGCTCAGATACGGCTTGCTCTGATGACATTACTAAGCTGATGTCCTAATGAAAAAAAAAAATCCGGCCTCCTCCCTACCCCTTAATAGCCGGCCAGCACACACCTTTTTCCTGATCACCCATGACAGAACTGTCATAACGATGAGGAAATCGAACTACCGGTAATGGTAAAATTCTCATAGGCATGCATTAAGATGTTACTTTAAAAAAAAAAAATATCCGGCCTCCTCCGTACCCCTTCATAGCCGGCCATCACACACCTTGCTATTTCCTTTTTGCCTAAGACAGCACCAAAAGCTGGTGCTATCATGGGCTCGAGGAAATCCATTTACCAGTCAGTGTAAAAAATACTACACATGCCTATGATCAAAACCAGCGCAAATGTTTTGGCGCCTATACTTACTGGAAGTGCCTGAGTGGATTGGCTTACTGCTCCGTCTTTGAAGTCACTTCATTCCTGCGGTTTCTCTTGGAAGGTGGTTGAAGAGGTCTTGAGTCTTCTGGTCTACACAGTCTTCTCGGGTCTCAGAACTGCAGCTTGCTCTGGTTGTTATAGAACTGGTGTCTGGTCCTGGGTTATCTAGGTAACAAGATAAAACCCATTAAATGCAGCCTGGCGTCTTGTCCAGGGTTATCTAGCTAACAAAAGAAAACCCATTGAACGCGGCTTGGTCCTTCGCTGGTATCAGTTTCTTCTTAGCCTCTGCCCTCTCTATTTTGTCCAGATGGAACGGATGGGAACGATTATGAGGTTTAGGTGGCTTAAATAGGAAAAAAGTGTAATAGATAATACTTAAAGAATAGATACAATCTTGACATTACTAGTAAAAAATACTAAAAACAATCACAATAAATGTATTTTCCTGTCAGTCTAACTTCTGTACATTTAGCAACATATCTTAAAAGAGGCTCTAAAATAATAAATGATTATATACTTACTACAGGTATAAATGGTGGAGTCCGTTTTAGAGGTTCCACTGCAACCCAATCAATATGCTGAAAGAATCTGTGCTCTCGGATGTTGCCGTTGACTCCTAATCGGCTGGCTGGATCTTCCTGATGAAGCTAAAATGATAAAGCAAAAATCATGAATATAAACAGTAAAGAAAGACAATAAAACTTGTTCAAAACAGCTTTTTGCATTTCTACTATAATAAACCCCAATACTTATATATATATATATATATATATATATATATATATATACCGCAATACTAATAAGTGTAACACTACTCACCTGTTCAATGATGTTGTCAATCCTGGAAGATTCATCATCGAGTGTCGGATAGTATGAATACTCACCCGTAACCATATCTTTTAAGATCTCACCAAAAGAATACCAGTCTACACCGGCATTGTAGTCTTTCCCAGCTCGAATCTACCATGAAGAAGAAAATAGTGGCTAAATGAATCAAAGTTCCACATCTTTAATGTCCCCATGCTGATTTATTCCTCTAATAATTCTATATGATTATGTAATGCACTGAGATTTAAAGGGGTTGTCCCGCGAAACAAAGTTGGGGTATACACTTCTGTATGGCCATATTAATGCACTTTGTAATGTACATTGTGCATTAATTATGAGCCATACAGAAGTTATTCACTTACCTGCTCCGTTGCTGGCGTCCCCGTCTCCATGGTGCTGTCTAATTTTCAACGTCTAATCGCCCGATTAGACGCGCTTGCGCAGTCCGGTCTTCTTTCTTCTGAATGGGGCCGCTCGTGCCGGAGAGCGGCTCCTCGTAGCTCCGCCCCGTCACGTGTGCCGATTCCAGCCAATCAGGAGGCTGGAATCGGCAATGGACCGCACAGAAGACCTGCGGTCCACCGAGGGTGAAGATCCCGGCGGCCATCTTCGCAAGGTAAGTAAGAAGTCACCGGAGCGCGGGGATTCAGGTAAGCACTATCCGTTTTTTTTTTTAAACCCCTGCATCGAGTTTGTCTCGCGCCGAACGGGGGGGGCTATTGAAAAAAAAAAAACCCGTTTCGGCGCGGGACAACCCCTTTAAGACTTTATAGTGGAGGGGTTTTCTGAGACTGCAATACTGATGGCCTGACTTCTATGGGTCTTACAAAAAGTGTAGTGAAGCCCGTTTGACTGTTTAGGTTCTCCTGACGACCCCCAGCTACCTTATTCAGCTAGGCCTGGGGTGGTAGAGGCCTAAACTAGACATAGGTGTGAGTCTCACCTCTGGGACTCGCACCTATCTGATTTTTATGACATATCGTGTGGATATGACATAAGGTCTGAGATGGAAAGAATTACTTTATAAAGAAGTAGGAAAACTATTCTTCTTACCTCAGGAGCCATGTAGCCTGGTGTTCCAGCATATTCGGTTGCTGTCCGGTCTCCGTACATGTTGTCGATGGCAAGTCCGAAGTCTGTGATCTTGATATGGCCTGTATCAGCTACCAGAATGTTCTCGGGCTTGAGGTCTCTGTCAAATATAAAACAAGAATAAAATGTTGTTTGCAAAGTTCATCTATATCAATTACCTTTGGAAAAATGATCATTTTGAAGTCAAACTTAAAGGGGTTGTCCCGCGCCGAAACGTTTTTTTTTTTTTTTTTAACCCCCCCCCCCGTTCG
Source organism: Eleutherodactylus coqui (assembly GCF_035609145.1). NCBI lineage: Eukaryota > Metazoa > Chordata > Amphibia > Anura > Eleutherodactylidae > Eleutherodactylus > Eleutherodactylus coqui. The sequence goes on from NC_089847.1 coordinate 76,881,205, forward strand.
GCGCCAGACAACCCCGATGCAGGGGTTAAAAAAACAACCCGCACAGCGCTTACCTGAATCCCGGCGGTCCGGCGTCTTCATACTCACCTGCTGAAGATGGCCGCCGGGATCCTCTGTCTCCGTGGACCGCAGGGCTTCTGTGCGGTCCATTGCCGATTCCAGCCTCCTGATTGGCTGGAATCGGCACGTGACGGGGCGGAGCTACACGGAGCCGGCATTCTGCACGAGCGGCCCCATAGAAGACTGCAGAAGACCCGGACTGCGCAAGCGCGGCTAATTTGGCCATCGGAGGGCGAAAATTAGTCGGCTCCATGGGAACGAGGACGCTAGCAACGGAGCAGGTAAGTATAAAACTTTTTATAACTTCTGTATGGCTCATAATTAATGCACAATGTACATTACAAAGTGCATTAATATGGCCATACAGAAGTGTATAGACCCACTTGCTGCCGCGGGACAACCCCTTTAAATTATAAATACCTAGAAAAGACAATTAGAATGTAGCTACCTGTGGATGACGCCTTTTGAATGAAGATACTGGATCCCGCAGACGAGTTCCGCACCGTAGAATCTTACAGAAAAAACAGTGAATGATTGTGATATCATAATACAAGAAACAGAAAAATTAGTACTGATTAATAGATTGTCGACTGAACATTCAATAAATCCTAGTAGATCACATATAATATATAGTAGAAAGGGGTCCGCAAGGTCCCTATCAAGGTTCTAGTATCTCACAACAAGCCTTTTGCTGCTGACTATACTATTCTTGCCATAATAAACACTGAACCCTAGAAAGATACATTGCTGATATGAACAGAGATGATCTTTTATATTACTTATTACAGTTATGATCACATTTGAAACTTATATAATTTTACCTTGCACTGTGGATATCAAGTTGGCCCTTCATCAGGAGTAAGCTGTTGAAGTCTCCGCAGCTCACATATTCCAGGACAAGTAGTAAATGCATCTGTTAAATAATCCACTTATGTATATTTGTTTAGATGGTAGAGTCATCCAAGTGTCATATCTCCTCATTTATTATAGTTTAAACAGTGACACTAAACTTAAGCCCTAAATGTATACAACTCTATACCTATACACATTAGATAGGCTAATGTACCGTATACCGGCCAGCAAAAATGCCAAAACAACACTTTTTGGTCATATGTTTGGCCAATTGAACTATATGGACACACTAGACATATATGTCAGGTGCATTTCCCAATGTATATGCCACATATGATGTAAGCGGAGTCATAGCGGGTACATTAAATGGCATTTCCTAAGTAGTTGATATCATACCTTGGTCTGGAAGGCACAGTGTCCATGAACAAGGAACGGGCTCCCGGATGTCATCTGTAGGACTCGTCGCTCCACCATCACGTCCACGTCAACATCTTCGGCAAGCAGGACTCTTTTACTGATGAACTTGACTGCAAAAGGTTTGCCTGTAGATGGATCTTCTGCCAGCAGGACTTTTCCAAAACTTCCCCGGCCAATCACATGGTGGAATAATAATCTTCTTTTGATGTTATCAGATGTTCTGGAGCCAGTTGGCCGAACACTGCTGTATCCTAAGAAGGGGAATAAATGGAAGAACGAGAAAACATGTAAACATACTGCAGATTATTCACACTGATATAATTGTATATGTGCCCCTGAGTCAGCACTGTGCCCCATTAGCTATTAATTAATCACTACTGTGCCCATTAAATAATAAATTAGCCTATACTGTACCCCCTGAATTATTATTTAGCCACCACTGTGCCTGCTAAGTAATGAATAAGCCACTACTGTCCTCCCTATGTTATTACTTAGCCTTCACTGTGCTCACTAGGTAGCAAATGAATCACTACTGAGTCCCCTGAGTTATTAATTAGCCACCATTCTACCTCCTTCTTTATAAATTAGCCACCAATAAGCTTGTTGAGTAAAGGCACTTTGTACCCTTATGTAATGAATTAGCCATGACTATGCCCTCTAAGTAATGTATTAATTACCACTGCGCTCCCTAAGTAATGAATCAGCCACCACTGTGCCCTCTGAGTAATTACTTAGCTAGCACCTTGCCTTTGAGTTATTAATTGGCCACCAATGTGCCCAAAAGTTATTAACTCCCCTCCACTGTGTCCCCTGAGTAATTAGTTATCTATAACTGCACCTCCTAAGTTATGTATTAGCCACCACTGAGTACCCTAGCTTATTAATTAGCCACATGTCCTCATGATATTATTACTGTGCCCTCTGAGTAATGAATTAGCCAAGACTATGTCCCTTGAATAATGAATGAGCCACCACTCTGTGAAGGGAGTTATAATTTAGTCCCCACTTTGCCCCTGAGTAATAAATTAGCCATCACTGGATTCCATAAGTATTGAACTGGCCACCACTGGCACCCCTATATAACAAATTATCTGCACTATGCTCTTAGATATTAATTTGCCCCCACTGTGGCCCCTAGGTAATAAATTGGTCTCTACTATATAACTCCCCATTTATTAATTAAGCACCTCTGTGCCCCCTGAGTATTGAATTAACCACCCTTATGTCCCCTGAGTAATTTACTAGCCACCTCTGTGCCACCCTTAGTGATCTGTTTACAATTAACATGTACCTTGAGTAATGAATTAGCCATCATTGTGCCCCTTAAGCAATGTACTAGCCACCACTATGTAACTTGAGTAATGAATTGACCACCAATGTGCCAACTGAGGTGTGTAGTGGTATGTACACACTGGGCTCACTGAGTAATGGATTAGCCACTGCTGTACCCTGAGAGTAATTAATTTGGAACCACTGTGCCTTCCTAAGTAGGAGTTATCCCCCACTCTGTTCCCTGTGTGAATAATTAGCCACAACTGTGCTCCCTGAGTAATAAATTTGCTATTATTGTGTCCGATGTGCAATGATCTAGCACTGTCCCTCCCCTGACTGTAATAAATTAATCACAGCGCACCCTGAGTAATCTATGAACCATCTTGGCACACAAAAGACAAGGAGTGAAGAAAAAACAATACAGCCCATCGTTGGATGAAAACCAAATGTCCTTGCCAAATGTTCCACATGCGCTCGGATGTAGCAGGCCGAGTCCAGTCCCAGAGTACAGATGATAAATGTAAAGTTCCCACGTACACAGGGATTAAAAAACAAGCTAATGCATTTCGGCTGTCATGCTGCTTTACTCATAGCATGGCATCACATTGCAGATCAAGGCCTTATATAATACAAAAGGATATGACATGGTATGGTGGTACATCCCTCCTCCAGGTCTACCAATCATGGGCACTGACATTGGTCTCCAGACTAAACCACAGAATGAGTATCAGCTGGTAAAAATATTCCACAATGTGAGCAAACTCATACCCATGATGTGAAGCACATACTAATACGGACATTTACATTTGTCATAGAACATGATAACGGTGATATGTCCAGCAATACGAACAACCAAAATAATGAGAAGAGAAAAAATAGATAAATAAAAAATAAATAAATAAATATATACACACACACACACACACACACACATTTAGGCCTCATGTCCACAGGGAAAATCAGGCCCGCTACGGATTCTCCATGGAGAATCCGTAGCGGGTCCCTTCTGCCCCGCGGACATGAGCGCTGAAAATAAGAATAAATCAGAATAAACTTACCTCCCGCACGCTCCGGATCCTTCCTTCGCTGCGGCGTCATCTTCTCTGCGTCGCGGCCGGATCTTCTTTCTTCGGCCCGGCGGATGCGCAGGATGACGTCGGTGACGTGCCCCGCGCATGCGCCGGCCCGATGTAAAATGATCCGGCCGCGACTGAGAGAAGATGGCGCCGCGGCGAAGAGAAGAACCGTAGCGGGTGAGTAAAATCTGATTTTTGTCTCCCGCGGATCCGGACGGCTTCCATAGGCTTCAATAGAAGCCCGCGGGAGCCGTCCCCGCGGGAGACCCGCATGAAAATGGAGCATGGTCCAGATTTTTTCATGCTCCATTTTTTTTAAAATCACTTTTATTGACAATCCGCGGGTATTTATCTACCCGCGGGTGGTCAATGCATCCCTATGGGGTGCGGATCCGCGTGCAGGAGAAGAGTTAAAACGCACTGCGGATTTTAATTCTTCTTTTGCCCGTGGACATGAGGCCTTAGGGCTTATTTCAACGTGCGTATATCGGCCAGGTTTTCATGGCTGGCAGATATACGCTGTCCCTCTCTGCAGGGGGAGGAGGCGGGCCAGGAGCAGTGCACTGAGCTCCCACCCCCTCTCCGCCCCTCACCACTGTTTGCAATGAGAGGGGCGGGATGGTTGCGGAGCTAAGTTCTGTCCCGTCCTGCCCCCTCCCATTGCAAATAGTGGCGAGGGGCGGAGAGGACAGCGGATATCAGCCGGGCATAAAAACCCGGCCGATATACGCATGTCGGAATAGGCGCATATATACATAAACACATATATAACCATTTTTTGGGCATTAGTCCAAAAGATTATTATGGTCAAGTGTCCAGCAAACAAACAACCAAAGTAATAGGGGGAAAAAAAGAAAGAAAAAAATATATATATAATAAATACATTTTTGGGCATTTGTCAAAAAAATGATTATGGTCATGTGTCAAGCAATACAAACAACCAAAAAAATTAGGGGAAAAAATACTTTTTCTTCTTCAAATAATTTTCAAGAATGGTGGCATCCCACCATATTCATAGTTGTTTCTCCAGATTATCCACAAGATTGTTCATATTGTTTGAAAGATCTGGTTGGTCATTTCCACTCAAACAATTTTACAGCTTTCCTCAAGCTCCACCAATGTGTCCCCTGAGTAATTTACTAGCCACCTCTGTGCCCCCCTGAGTAATATATTAACCACCACTACTATATGCCTTGAGTAATGAATTAGCCACCACTGTGCCCACTGAGGTATGTAGTAACCACCACTGTACCCACTGAGTAATGGTTTAGCCACCGCTATACCCTGAGAGTTATTCATTTGGCACCACTGTGCCCCCCTAACTAAGGAGTTATCCATCACTCTGCTCCGCGTGTGAATAATTTGCCACCACGGTGCTCCCTGAGAAATGAATTCGCTATTACTGTGTCCCATGTGCAACGATTTAGCATTTCAATTGATAAGAGGGAATAAATATAGGAAACTTGGAATTATTTAATTATAATAAACTCTTTATTATATTTTATAAAATATCAGAACACCATGGTATCATACAGTGTATACATTATATTTCATATATGTTAGATATACAATCAGGTATCCTTTGTCTTGCACCCCTGAACAGAACACTCAAGAGACATTGCAACATTTTTCCAAAACTTAGACACAAATTCTCCCACTCCTGTAGGCCACTGGTGTAGGCTGCTTTCTCGAGGCAGACATAAAGCAAGAAAGATACCTGTGCTAGTAAGAGAGATATATCATCCCAGCACTGTATTTTCTAGGCTTTTGTATCAGAAAACAATCGTTTAGTGAATTATTTATTTATATGTACGTATCACCATTTCACATTACATAACCTAAACTTGCAGGGATGTTTCTCAGCATTTATCCATAAGTTACAGACCAGCATTAGGAGACATGACGTATGGATACAGTAATTACAGGATGATTGGACAGTTTCCCATATTAATCACATATAGAGTTTCTACCTGAGCCTCCTGGATTGTCCGGCAGGTCTTCTTTCTTTTGGACTGGTTGATCCTCCTTGATGGTCTTTTCCAGGATGGGTCTTTTGTCCTTGGCCCCTCTGTCAGGCAGGTTGTCTTCCTGCTGATCCTTGGCTTTCTCTCCAGATGTAATTGTTCGCCTTTTCCTCTTTTTGGTCTTCTCTGATGAGTTGTGTTTGTTGCTGGATGAGCTAAAGGAAGCTTCTCTCTTCTTGGCTCCAATCCGCTGAAGTATCACCTCTTCTTTATTTTGTTGTTTGGTCCGTTTGACTGAAGACTTGCGCCCATCCGCCGATGAGTCACTGATGAGTCTTTGTTTTTTTGCTCCTCCTCCTCTTCCCCCAATCTCCTCTCTCTCCGCATCCATATTAGCACTCTGTTAGCAGACATCTCCTTCACCGTCATTAGGTAAATACACCTTGGGTCTCACTTATTACAATTGTCTGAAAGAAAATAGTCCTTGTTGCCTATAGCAACCAATCACAAGACAGCTTTCATTTCTTTAACTGCTCTGGTAAAATGAATGCAGAGCTCTGATTGGTTGCTATGGGCAATAAAAAGTTTTTCTTTTAGACCGTTTTGATATTGTGTTCACTGATTTGTACGGTATTTGGAGAAGGATCTGCATGGCTCCTCACCATCCAATATAATAAGAGATGCCGCCAATCTGCTTCTGTTCCTCCAGGGGCCACTTAGCAGCCATGTGACCGGCCCCCCTGGGATGAACAGTCCTGATCAGCGACTTTACACTCAGTAGACAAGAGTTACGCTCCCCATGACTTCTTGATGTTGTTGATCCACCCAGTAAGTAGCTTTCAGTGCAGACAGAAACCATCAGCCAATGGCGGTCATGTACTCAAAGAGGTGATGGCGGCACAGGAAATAATTTCTTTATTATTAGTTTTCAATTGAGGTTCACATGAGATGGACCCACATAGATGGCGTCTGTACGTCTATTAATTGTCAACATAGATTTCTTGTTCACAGCCATTTTTCAGTTCCCTGTATCCGCAGATGTAGCAGTGCCGACACATATCATTCTAGTCGCTACGTTCATAGCATGGTGCAGTTATGCTAGTTGCACGGCATGCAGGCCATTGAAGGTGAACTGCAATGGCCTTCTTACACAAATAGCATAGAAATTGTAGCTCGCCTTCACTATTAGGCCACTTTCACCCAGGCGACAAAAATCGCACGATTTTCTGGTGATGCAACAGCGCTAGAAAACGTGTGTTTGTGAAAACCATGCTTTTTATTGTTTTCCTTCACATTAGCGATGTTCTTACTATCTTCTTTGCAAGAAAAAGAAATTGCGGCATGCTCTTTCTACAACGTGCTATTTTTTTATCTCCCATGTTTCCCTATGGAGCCTCCTTGTTTATCGCATCACATAGCTGCTCCGGCGAGTACACACTCGCTCATCACTAGTTTTTAACATTAGAATGTCCTAGTGACTTTGCGATAAAAAAGTTGTGCAACTTTATCGCAGGCAGCAGCGATGCGAAAAAGCATTGCAGACGCAATAAAATCGCGTGTAGAAAGCTTCAATATCGCCCCAAATTTTTGCGGCGATATTGCGTTAATGAAAGAGGCCTTAATATAACGATCACAGTCAGCGTTGTTACATTTGTGTTATGGACGTATTTTTGTGTTTTCTGATGATTGTATTGAAGATGGGTCATCTGATTTGACTCTTTTCTTGTCATTTTTGCTTGTTTGCCAATTTAAAGTCTAAGCATTTATTTGTCAAGAACATTCACCCCTTAGTGACCAAGCCTGTTTGCGCCTTAGTGATGGAGCCAAATTTTGGAAATCTGACATGTGTCTCTTTAACATAGAATAACTCCGTAAAGGCTTTGCATATCCAAGTGATTCTGACACTGTTTTTTCGACACATATTGTACTTTATTTAGGTGATAAAAATAGACCCATAGAATTTGTGTATATTTATTAAAAGCGCTGATAATTTTTTCACATTTTCAGGTTATCATGAAAAATTGAGTGCATGTGAAAATGAGGATTTGTATCCCAAAATGGATACTCCTGTTTCTCTCGTGTTCAGAAACATGACTATTGTGGCCCTAATCTTTTGTCTGGATGCACAACGGGGCCCAAAATGAATGGAGCAGCCGGTGGCTTTCAGAACAGAGATTTTGCTTGAAGGTTATTTAGGCCCCATTGCTCACTTGTAGAGATCTTGAGCAGCCAAAACAGAGAACCCCACAAATAACCCCATTTTGAAAACTAGACCTCCTCCTAACAAATTTATCTAGGGCTGTACTGCATATTTTGACCCAACAGTTTTTGAATGAATCTAAGCAAAGCAGAAGGGAAAAAAATTAAGATTTTTTTGTTTTTTTGGCAATTGTGTCATTTTCACACCAAAATGGATCCCCCTGTTTGTCGCATGTTCAGAAACATACCCATTGAGGCCCTAATCTTATGTCCGTATACACAACAGGGATCAAACCGAAAGACCATAACATTTCAACTGTTTTTAACTTTCCATTTCATAATGGCGATCACGTGACCGGGGACCATTCACTGCGGCCCTCGGTCACTGTTACAGGCTCTAGGCCACCTTTAGTAGCCAGGAACAGGGAGATTTTGAATTTCCCGGGCCTTTCCCAGCTTCTGTGCTTGTGTCTGCCATTTTGGTGAGGGGCGCATGCGCCGAAGCTGGGAAAAGGTCTGCAGATAAGGATCCCATCAGGGGACATCGCCGGAGGCTTTATGTAAGTAATTTCACCTCCCTCCATGGTTTGGTTCCATGACGAGAGGTGAAACTTTAGCTTTTTTTTACTTTTACGTGATCGTCGTTATCCATTAGATCCATTGGCGATCATGTGACCAAGAACCGTATACCATGACCCCCGTGAGATTTTGGCTACGAGCAGGGAGATTTTAAATTACCCTGGCAATCTGTGGCTTTTGCGCATGCGTCCACCATCTTGGCGACAGGTGCGTGTACAGAAGCCCAAGATAAGGTCTACTAATAATTCGGGGGCCTTAGGTACATAATTTCATCTTTCTTCATTTTTTTTTTTTACTTTAAATGATCGCTGTTATCAATTGCATAACAGTGATTATGTGACCGGGAACCGCATAGAGCTCGGCTACACATGGTAGTCGGGAGCGGAGGGATTTTAAATTTCCCAGGGTTTGAACCCTTCTGTGCAAGCGTCCAACGTATGACATCTGGCGCGCATGCGCAGAAGCCGGCGGTGGTCACTAAGGGGTTAACCAAGTATAGGAAACAACTATTATATTGTGGTGCAATACGCAATCTAGAACCAGAAATTATGTGTACACTTATACATACACATCGTAGCTTCTCACTGTACAAACATCTACCAAGTTGTTAGACTGTATAAAATTGCAAAACATCTATATATATACACACACACATTATATATATATATATATATATATATATATATATATATATATATATATATATATATATATATATATATATAGCCAATGAGCAGTGGGGCTCAGATCCTGACAGTCCACAGAATCATAATTAGAGTGAACGCAACCATGTTACCTCTCGGAAGGTCCTTTCCGGTACACATACACAGTACAACATTAGTGGCCCACTGAGGCAGCCTTAGAAGACATGTTTTAATCATTTTTGTGGGGTGCAATGGAAAAATAACCTCATGTGAAATTTTGCAGAAATTGCATTTTGGGTTTTATTTTTAGGACATGTTAAAAATATTTTGTTTATTCTGCAGATCAGTACAATTACAGCAATACCAAATTAATCTAAATGTATTTTATGTTTTACTACATCTGCTAAATAAAAAAAACCTTTTAAAAGAAAATTACTTTGTGGTGCTATATGACCCATGTCATTTTTTTATTTTTGCATCGATGGAGCTGTGGGAAAGCTTGTTTTCTGCGTAATAATCTGTAGTGCTAATAGTACCATTTTGTGATACATATCACTTTCTCATCACATTTTATCTCCAATCCTATCTTTGCAGACTGGTGTGAGCTGTATAACATAAACATCATTAATACTTGTATTCTGATAAAGGGTAATGAGGTATTAGTTTATAATTTGGCCAAATTATGCAAAGAAAACAATATATTATTTGTAAACCTTTGAATAATCAGGCCACATTACATAAGCTCGCAACCCACGTCAAGGATCCTCATTCTCTTGCGAGTACCTACCTAAATGAAAGACCATACTTAAAAAAATATATATATATATATATATGAAAGCCGGTTAAAAGCATACAAATATTTGGGCCTACATCATAAAAAGCATCCATCTGCGACAGTACTTCTCCATGGGCAGTCACAAAGAGGTCCGCAAATTGGGCTTTCCCTTAAAGTCCTGATGATGCAGGCCTACACTGTGGGTTCACATCCAATGCAACAACCTGTTAGGTTGCTGCAACAGGATCATCCACCATAGTCCAACCCACATCATTTGAACAGCAAAAATTGTGCAGAACCACAGCGGTTCAAATTACCGAACACATGTTCTGGGGTTCAATCTGAATAGTGCCCAGGAAAATTCGTCACTTACTGGTCAGAATTACAAAGACACATTTGACAAAACGCAGAGTCCATGTGAGATGGTAATTAAAGACTCATCCTCTGGTGTCCAACCTGCTGCATGGAAAGGATCGCAAAATGTGGGTTGTAAGGCCGAAGCCTTCAATCGCCACAATGACGAATGGGGCTGGCAGGCCCAGCTAGTTTGAAAGAAGCTGCTTCCCCATTGTGGTAGCCCTGAAAATGCAAACATCTGCAGTGCTTCCATAGAACCCAATATCTACAAGTATAAAGCAGTAGTTACTGTCGGCCATGGCCAACAAAACTACCGAGAAGTACTGCTTATAGTTGTAATATTGGAACACTGCAGTGACTTCTTCACGCGGATGTGCTTGCTATCCAGGGCCCCGATGTAGTTGGTGAAGTCCAGCCAGGCTTGCGGAGAGGGCTGCAGCAACAAAGAAGGCTTCAGTCGCTCCCTAATGATGTCACAGGTCCTCCTAGTGATCCTACTGTTAGTGGAGATGCCCAACAGAAACTCAAAATGCAGTGATGCAAGTGGTTTCCTGGTGGTGAGGAATCTGAAAAGAAAAGAGCGATAGAACTAATAAAACTAAAAAGAAGGGAAACACAAAATATGGGGGAAAAAGATCACACTTGCTCTTACTTCAGGGTAACCAGCAGACGCTTTTCAGATTATCTTGTAAAGACGTGTTCTCAGCACCAAGCACATCAAACTACGCAAACTAACACTGCAAAGCGGTCACATGAGGGTTTTTCCAGGGGGTTGCATTTTCTCCTGACATCATTCTAGAATTTTCCCCCCCTGGGTATGTTTTTGCTTGCGTAACACTCACTATACATACACAGGTATACTTGCGGAAAAACGCACGCTTACGCATTCATATGCAGGCAAAATTGAAGTATATGCCGTTCTAACGCTGCAATACTTGCGCAGTGTTTCACATATAGGTCATGTGAATAAAGCCTTAAAGACTCACTTCCAAAAGGCTTCATCATAATAATAAAGAATCATTTTTTTTCTTACGGCTTATATTTTAAGCCCTTCCCCGAAAATTCATCCAGCGTTTGCCGGCAGTCCATTGCTGTCAATGGAGCCAGCTGTATTGCCGGCTCCATTGACTTCAATGGGAGAACATTGTTCTTCACTGCCACAGCTATGCCACAACAATAATGAGAGGAGGAGAACAATAATAATAAAATAATCTTTATTTGTATAGCGCCAACTTATTCCGCAGCGCTTTCAGGCATGGATAAATGCAATCTTAGTATATGTTCTCAATGGGGTCGGCGCTGCTGCCACCGGCCCCATTGAGTGCATATACAAGCACCGTATTGCGCAGAACGCAGTTACATGTGTTCTGCGAATCGGTGTTCTAAAATTATTAGTACATCCGCATCAAAAACGGACATGTAACCGATCCCTTTGCTTTGTATTGGGTCTATAAATCTGCAGATCGCAAGCGCGTCTGCAAATCGGACCTAAAAATGTCCGTGTGACCGAGGCCTAAATCTGTACTTTTATACAGGTGATTTTCCCAATGAGTGTCTATTTGTTTCAGACAGCCTGCAATTTGCATTTTTAACCTTTAAAAAGTGAATTTAAATTTATATCTGTGTTATATTTTAGGGAACTTGGTCATTTATGACCCTTGCTGGGCTTCTAAGCCACTTCTTTCTTTTCACTAATTAGTAACAGGACCTCTCCTGTTGCCACAATAAGTAATAATGACCCTTCTTTAGCCCCAACTAGTAATAAGGCCCTTCCAAAACCCCAATTAGTAATAGTTCCCACAGTGTTGCCCTAATAAGTAATAGGATCCCTGCTGTGGTCCCACTAAGTATTAGTGCACTCATTGTTGTCCAAAAAGTAATTGTGCCCCTGCTATTAATAAGACTCCCTCTGCGGCCCCAATTAGTAATATATCCCCAACTGTAGACCCAATTGGTTATAGTGACCCTTCCATAGCCCCAATTGGCAGTAGTGACACCAATTAGTAATAGGGCCCCTATAATGACCCAATAAGTAATAGTGACCTGTCTTTAGCCCCCATCTAGTGAAAAAGAGACCTCTAGTAGACCCATTTAGTCACCCCTCTATGGCCCCTTCAGTTAATATAAGCCTACCTCTATGGCCCTGAAATCTATCCACTTGTAGAACTTATAGCCGCATTTTGACACCAACACACTCACAGAGGAGACATGACCTGACATTCAATACAGCATAACCTTGTTCCTTTGTCACTCAGAGTCCAATAAATACTGGAGCCAGGGGCAGGAGTAGTGAGGTTGTAGTGTCAGTTTGTCATGTCATGCGGTACAAGTGAGGTTATAAATGTGAGTGCTTGAGAGCAGAAATAGGTCTTCCATCTCATCTACCTGAGAGAGTGCTAACACAGAGCCACATGGAAGCATGTTCAGCTTCTATGTGGGTGAAGATGGAAGAGGAGGAGTGGTATCCCGCAGAGTTTGGAGTGTGGATGTGAATGGAGTGAGTCCCACAATCAGAGTGAGAGAGAGTCCTACAAAAAGTTCTGAACAGGTAGCAGTTCACACTACAGGCTTTTCCTGTGCGGCCATCTAAAGTCAGGATCACCGGACAGAGGTATGCTACTGAGTCACACCCACGGTCCTGCCGTGCGGGGTGTTTATTGCTTAAGCCTTGCTGTCGATAATTTTCTGCCAGAGAGTCTGCGGAGTGACCCCTACCCCCTTCCTCCTCTGGAGTGCTCCCAGATAACGTACCGTACAGATAACGTGGACTGTAGGACTGGTTTTCATCCTGTATATCCCCCCTACCTCTGAGCACTAACCTTCTGTCACTTAAAAAGCATTATACCTGCATTGCTTTGAATACCTGTTGTAAAAGTTTATTATTCAGTAAAAGTTATACCGGGTCCTAACCATTCCTGGGGACCCGAGGTACTATACACAAGAATCTGTGTTCTTTTCTCTGCCGCGTAGCATACCGCTGTGTGGGAATGGTGGCATCACAAGTGATAAGTACTACTTCCCCCATCCCGTTTATTGGCATTTCCTATCATCGGGGTGTCGAAGCTGGCCTGCGATTCTACTCTGGCCTTAGCTGTGTGTCAGCCTTCTGGGACCAGAGCCTGGTAAGTGCCGCTGTGGCAAGCCAGCACATATCCCTCCCAGCTCTTCACGTTAGCCAGGTGCCCAGAATCACCCCTCTGGGGTGTTGCAAGGTTATGCTGCGCTGTGTCGAATGTCAGGTCCTGTCAGCTGTGTATGTCTGTGTCAGGACGTAGCTGTCACTTCTATGAGTGAAGTGAATGGAAGTGGTGGCAGGGTGACTCCAAATACTTGCTTGGGACCTTCTCATCCACCCCGCACATGCCAGAGCCAACTTCACTTGATGACCAAAGATGGGTCACAGGGGGGCCCGGGCTGTAGGGTTCAGTACAGCAGTTGGGCTCACCTTATTTTAATTTGAAGCATATTTAATAGAAATGAGAAAACCCATTGTGTATAAATATCCATGCCTCTTCAGATCCAATCCATTAAGCCTGAAGAAGAACCCTGCGTTGGTTCGGAAGCTCGCTATTATTACATCATGTATTTTTGTTAGCCATTAAAAAGGTATCATACCTACAAGATTACGTCGTTTCTCTTGCTGAGAACAATCACATTGAGAAAACCCAGCACACACTCACCTCCTGCATCACTTCCTGGCAGCTGTAATGGGCACGCTGTTCCATGCTCCCTGTACTTAAATATATCATTTATACTGCTCAGAGAATGCAGTGAAAAATAAAAATTAAAAACATGCCAGAATTACAGATTTTGTTAATCTTGCCACTATAAAAAATTGAATAAAAAGCTATCAAAATTTTACATGTTCCAAAAAATTAGATAAATGAAGACTAAAGTTCACCCTGCAAAAAACAAGGCCTTCTAGAGCTCCGGCAATGGAAAAATAAAATTAATACGGCTCTTGGAATGTGGCGACACAGAAGCAAACCTTTAAGAAAAAAAAAAAAGTTTTAAATATACAAAAATAGCAAAACCTCAAAAAAACTGTATAAACCTGGTATTGCCAGAATCATGTTGACTCAGAGAATAATGTTATCCCATTATTTATTCCGCATGCTGAACGCCGTAAAAATGAAATCCAAAAAACAAATGGCAGAATTTTTTTTTCCCCCAATCTCCCTACAATTTTTTTTTACAAAAGTTATGCAATACATTATATATACCCAAAAATTATGCCATCAAAAAGTTCAACTTGTCCCACAAAAAGCAAGCCCTTATATGGCTGTATCAATGGAAAAATGAAAAAGCTATGGCTCTTGGAACGCGACTGCAAAATTAGTTGAAATTAAATGATTAGACCATTTAAAAAACCTGCCCTGGTGAGCACGACAGGGTGGTAAGAAAACCGCCCTGAACGGGTTAAATGTCCTGCTGTAAGAAGCGGGGAATCTTTTCCCTGCACAGGTGTTTCCATAGACTCCTGCTCCCATAGGAGTCCATGGAAACTCCTGCACATCGCGCACTAAAGATAGGACAGGTCCTACCTTTTCATGCAGCACGGACCTGCGATGTAGGACATGCGTAGCTGCAATGCCCATCTTTGTTAGATGCGGTAATTTAGCGCTTCTAACAATCGTCCATGTGAACGCTTCTATAGGAACCTACTGGTTGCTATAGAAGCACGTTTTGAGCTAAAACTGCGTTTGTCTGAATGAAGCCTTACAGAGTAATGTAATAGTCATATATATAACTGTGAGGTAGTTCTAGGTAGAAAGAAAATTGTATTGAAGTCTAGGTACATCTATCAGTTCCATCCAGGGTCCCCACACCACTCCATATTTGGCTCTTTATGAAAGAATCCATGCTATAAAGGTCTGACACATGAGACTTTAGTGAGATTCTGTTCAAAACCTCCTGAAATGATAAATGGGTCTGTTTCCATCTAGCTGCAATGTGAGTTCTAGCCGCCATGCATATATTTTGTATCAGTTTATGTACCTGGTGTCTAACTCTCGGTGGGCGATCACCTAATAAAAAGACAGTTGGAGATTTTTGGAATGGACCAATGAAAACTGGTGTAGTAGCCTATGGACCTGGGGTCAGAGACGGGATACCTCTGGGCAAGTCCACCAGATATGTAGCTGGGATCCAATCTGTGAGCAACCCCTAAAACATAAGGGCGATGAAGTTGGATAGAATTGGTTTATTTTAGCGGGCACCATATATGTACAGTGTAAAATGATTATGGATGTTTCCATTAGGGTGACCTGGTGGCTCCCCTTAGAAATGGTTTTGCAGCAATGGTACCACCTTTGCCAGACAGGCTAATTTGTAGATCAGTCTCCCATTTTATCATAGAAAGGAGCTTACCCTCTATTGTTCGGTCATTTAATAAATCATAAAGCCAAGAGAGAGTTACCTTCCTCAGGATATCATGCCAGCAAAGTCGTTTGAACAGTGTCATCTTCGAGAGAACTGATAGTAGTTTCAGTGAATTTATAAAATGAAAAACCTGATTGGCCCAAAAATGTTTAGCTTCCAGGGGATTATATTTGACTTGAAAATTTGCCAGTGTTAATAATCGGGATGCAGCTATGAAATGATAAAGATTTGTCACTTCGTTATTTTTCAACCATTGAAAATGAACCAGATCCAGACTTGGTGGGAATCTCACATTTGGGATTAAGGGAAGTAGTACCAAAAGCTTTGTAGTAAGTTTAGATTTAAAACGGATGTTAGCATATTAGCATAGAATGAGTGTGGGCTAGTAGTCCCCAGATTAGCTATCCTAGGGTTATCTGACTACATCAGGTTTGGGGATGAATACGCCTTAATATCAACCATAACGGCACTTCAGACCCTTCCAATGCCTCTATCCTTTGGGCTATTCTGGCCACTGTAAAATATTTCCTTAAATTAGGGACGAGAGACACACCCATAGTATGTGGGGAAGTAGATTCATCTGAATAGCATGTATGCTTGTATCTTACCCACCTATGATAGTATTGGGTCATCCCATTCAACAAGCTTGGACAAGAGTTTCTGTATCGGGATGGATAGTTCCATTTGTAGAAAGTTGCCAGACAAGTGGTCAAGTAACATAATAATATAGCATGTTAAGGCTGAATGAAGACGATGTACATCTAGTTCAGCCTGTTTCAACCCCCAGGCCCTTGTTGGTCCAGAGGTAGTTGATGGCTTGATATGAAAAATAGTGGGGTTGATATTGAAAGCCAAAAGTTCAAATCAATTAATTTTATCAAGGAAGGAGAAGAATCTAAAAAGGCTCTCACATTTATTGGGATTCACTAGGTCCCGTGAGTTAGGGTCAAAGTAGGTAGCAAGTCATCTGCAAATAGGCTCAATTTGTACTACGTTCCTCCTATGCTCACTCTTTTTACGTTAGGATTTTGTCGAATTGCTATTGCAAGAGGTACGATTGCCAATGCAAATAATGCTGGCGAGGTGCCTCACGTAATCGATATAGGGGTTTCCTTATTAGAGGGGAGTTTTAAGAGACTAGAGGGATAAGAATACAAGGCCTGTAGGGCTTCTGTGAAGGCACCACCAAACCCCATTAGAGGCAAAACGAAGAATAAGTACTCCCAGGACAGGGAGTAGAACGCTTTCTCAATATTCAAGGCCAATAATGTTTAAGGGTTGCTTGTATTTTTGGAGTGGTCAATAATTATGACTTTTCTTATATTATTCAGGGCTTTTCTGGACTGAATGAACCCTACCTGATCTTACGGATGAGACCTTGAAGCATCTGATTAAGATGGAAAGCTAAAATGGATGTGAAAATTTTATAGTCTATATTCAAGAGACGAGTCTATAGTTTTGGGGAGAGAGGGGATCTTTATTAGCCTTGGGAATGACTGTTAAATTGAAATTTACAAATTCTTGGGGCGGGGTGTCTCCATTCAGAGTTTGGAGCATATTCTCTAAAGGCTGAGTCATGAGGTCCATATATTTTTTCTTAGAATAAATGGCTGTAAAGCCGTTCAGCCCTTACCCAATTCCAGATTGTCAATAGCCTCAGCTTCTTCCTATGATGCAATATCAGTGTTTAGGGACGATTTTTGAGCCTGCGATAGGGTGGGTAGCATAAGGGAAAATTATGTTTCAGATTCTCTATGTTAGCCCTGTATTCTTTATTCAGAGAAGAATAATATTTAACAAATGTATCAAATTTTATTTGGGTTTGTTGTGGTGATGTTATGAGTATATAATTTAAAAATCAAACTAAGGCCGGTTTCCCACAGCCGTGATGGGCTCCGCGGCGGAGCCTGTCGTGGCGCCCCCCAGAGACCCCAATACTTACCTCCGGATCCAGCGTCCTCCGTCCCGCATGACGCTTCGGCACGCATGCACAATAGAGCGCGTGACGCGCCGCCCGCGTCATGTGACACGCTGGCCGCATCATATGACACGCCCACAGCATCAGATGACGCACCAGCCGCGTCATATGACGTGGCTGGCGGTGGGCGGGTAAGCGGTTTCATGCTATCTTCCGCTGTGCAATGGAAGCCGGACGAGCGTACACCCTGGTGATTTCACGGTGCGGAATTCCGCGATGGAATTCCGCACCGTGAACATTGAGCGATTAGGTTCAATAGAACCTAATAGCTGCGGGCAACGCGGCGGAAATCCATCCATGGGAAGGAGCCCTTATTCTTTCTCAGAGTTTCGTTGCTAGCAATCTATCTGGTTTATTTGCGTATTTATAGTATTTAGCTCTAGTCCATTGGAGTGCCCATTCCACCTTCTCTGACATAAGGGCATTGAGTTGCATCCTAACTAGAGATGAGCGAACGTACTCGGATAAGCACTACTCGTCCGAGTAATGTGCCTTATCCGAGTACCGCTGTACTCGTCTTGAAAGATTCGGGACGCGCTGCGGAGCGGGGAGCTGCAGGGGAGAGCGGGGAGGAACGGAGGGGAGATCTTTCTCTTCTTCTCTCCCGCCCGCTCTGCCCCGCTCCCCGCTGCGACTCACCTGTCAGCAGCGGAGCGCCCCGAATCTTTCAAGACGAGTACAGCGGTACTCGGATAAGGCACATTACTCGGACGAGTAGTGCTTATCTGAGTACGTTTGCTCATCTCTAATCCTAACATGTCTGATTTCCTTGGTCATGGCCAATGAAGAAAGATGCTGGTTATACATTTCTAATAGGAAGTCTTCTTTCTAAAGCAAGAAAGGCTTGAGTATTTTTTGGGAAGGAAAGATAAGCGAATAAGCTGTCCTTGGATGTAGGCCTTATGAAAGAGCCATATCCATTGAGGTTCTGTGTCAGGCCTAGAATTGTGATTAAAAATTTCAGAGATTTGGCTGGAGATTTGTCATGATATATCAGGATGTTGAATAAGAGGTTTGTTCAACCGCCACTGAAATCTAGGTCTGGGGAGGGCCTCATCATCATGAATTTCTGAAAGGAGTAGGTCGTGGTCAGACCAAACACACGGGTAATGTCTGGTTGTCGTTAAGAGGGGTAGGAGAGACGTAGACATTAGAGATGAGCGAACACCAAAATGTTCGGGTGTTCGTTATTCGGAACGAACTTCCCGCGATGCTCGAGGGTTCGTTTCGAACAACGAACCCCATTGAAGTCAATGGGCGACCAGAGCATTTTTGTATTTCGCCGATGCTCGCTAAGGTTTTCATGTGTGAAAATCTGGGCAATTCAAGAAAGTGATGGGAATGACACAGAAACGGATAGGGCAGGCGAGGGGCTACATGTTGGGCTGCATCTCAAGTTCACAGGTCCCACTATTAAGCCACAATACCGGCAAGAGTGGGCCCCCCCCCCCCCCCTCCCAACAACTTTTACTTCTGAAAAGCCCTCATTAGCATGGCATACCTTTGCTAAGCACCACACTAGCTACAACAAAGCACAATCACTGCCTGGATGACACTCCGCTGCCACTTCTCCTGGGTTACATGCTGACCAACCGCCCCCCCTCCCCCCCACAGCGCACACCAAAGTGTCCCTGCGCAGCCTTCAGCTGCCCTCATGCCACGCCACACTCATGTCTATTTAGAAGTGCGTCTGCCAGAGGAAAAGCAGGCACACACTGCAGAGGGTTGGCATGGCTAGGCAGCGGCCCTCTTTAAAAGGGGCGGGGCGATAGCCCACAATGCTGTACAGAAGCAATGAGAAATAGAATCCTGTGCCACCGCCATCAGGAGCTGCACACGTGGGCATAGCAATGGGGAACCTATGTGCCACACACTATTCATTCTGTCAAGGTGTCTGCATGCCCCAGTCAGACTGGTAATATGTACCTTAACAGTAACCGCGTTGGTGGTAATGTGGTGGTGACTGAGGACCTAGTAGCACGGTTGTATTTTGTTGGTTTTCGGAATGCGGCCAGGATTAAGTGGGCCGTGGCGGGGGGATGGTGTGGGGGCTCTCGTTGTGTCGGTAAAGGTGAAATTCTTGGACTGCCACCAGACGAACCAATGCAAAGACATTTGCCAAGAATGTTTTCCCTGTTGGAGGAGGAGGGGGATGTTTTTGAGGCACTACGTGTCCTCTCCACGTGTCCGTGGTTATATGCACCTTTACAGTAACCGCGTTGGTGGGAAATGGCCTCGCCGCCATCATGTCTTTGGGAAGCCTCTGTTTCCACACCCCAGAGACATACCATTAGCAGCGGTATAGGCAGAGGCCAGAATTCGTAACATTTCAGCCGTAGCATTAGGACAGGCCCCACTAACATATCACTAGCAGCAGTATAGCGGGAGCGCAGTCTTCGTTCCATGTCAGCAATAGTAGCACTCAAGACAGGCCCCAGTAACAATTCCGAAGCAGCAGTATAGCGGGAGCGCAGTCTTCGTTCCATGTCAGCAATAGTAGCACTCAAGACAGGCCCCAGTAACAATTCCGAAGCAGCAGTATAGCGGGAGCGCAGTCTTCGTTCCATGTCAGCAATAGTAGCACTCAAGACAGGCCCCAGTAACAATTCCGAAGCAGCAGTATAGCGGGAGCGCAGTCTTAGTTCCATTTCAGTAGCCTTAGTATAGCCAAGGCCCAAGTTACATTTATGTAGCTAAAGTGTAGGCCAACCCCACACACCTTTCTGTACCATGAGTGCAGGCGAAGAACATACAAATTGCTATGATTACACTGTAGGTGAGGGCCCCAAAAATTTGGTGTACCAACAGTACTAATGTACCTCAGTAAAAATTGGCCATGCCCAACCAAGATGGCAGGTGAATCGCTTTGGTTAATGTGGCTTAAGTGGTAACTAGGCCTGGAGGCAGCCCAGTGTAACGAAAAATTGGTTCAAGTTAAAGTTCCAACGCTTTTAAGCGCATTGAAACTTATAAAAATTGTTCAGAAAAATTATTTGAGTGAGCCTTGTGGCCCTAAGAAAAATTGCCCGTTCAGCGTGATTACGTGAGGTTTCAGGAGGAGGAGCAGGAGGAGGAGGAGGAATATTAGACACAGATTGATGAAGCAGAAATGTCCCCGTTTTGGATGGTGAGAGAGAACGTAGCTTCCATCCGCGGGTGCAGCCTACGTATTGCTTACGTATTGCTGCTGTCCGCTGGTGGAGAACAGAAGTCTGGGGAAATCCAGCCTTTGTTCATCTTGATGAGTGTTAGCCTGTCGGCACTGTCGGTTGACAAGCGGCTACGCTTATCTGTGATGATTCCCCCAGCCGCACTAAACACCCTCTCCGACAAGACGCTAGCCGCAGGACAAGCAAGCACCTCCAGGGCATACAGCGCTAGTTCAGGCCACGTGTCCAGCTTCGACACCCAGTAGTTGTAGGGGGCAGAGGCGTCACCAAGGATGGTCGTGCGATCCGCTACGTACTCCCTCACCATCCTTTTACAGTGCTCCCGCCGACTCAGCCGTGACTGGGGAGCGGTGACACAGTCTTGGTGGGGAGCCATAAAGCTGGCCAGGCCCTTAAAGACTGTTGCACTGCCTGGGATGTACATGCTGCTCGATCTACGCACATCCCCTGCTACCTTGCCCTCGGTACTGCGCCTTCTGCCACTAGCGCTGTCGGCTGGGAATTTTACCATCAGCTTGTCCGCAAGGGTCCTGTGGTATAGCAACACTCTCGAACCCCTTTCCTCTTCGGGAATCAGAGTGGGCAGGTTCTCCTTATACCGTGGATCGAGCAGTGTGTACACCCAGTAATCCGTCGTGGCCAGAATGCGTGCAACGCGAGGGTCACGAGAAAGGCATCCTAACATGAAGTCAGCCATGTGTGCCAGGGTACCTGTACGCAACACATGGCTGTCTTCACTAGGAAGATCACTTTCAGGATCCTCCTCCTCCTCCTCCTCCTCCTCCTCAGGCCATACACGCTGAAAGGATGACAGGCAATCAGCCGGTGTACCGTCAGCAGCGGCCCAAGCTGTCTCTTCCCCCTCCTCCTCATCCTCCTCATGCTCCTCCTCCTCCTCCTGTACGCGCTGAGAAATAGACAGGAGGGTGCCCTGACTATCCAGCGGCATACTGTCTTCCCCCGCCCCCGTTTCCGAGCGCAAAGCAGCTGCCTTTATGCTTTGCAGGGAATTTCTCAAGATGCATAGCAGAGGAATGGTGAGCTAATGATTGTAGCATCGCCGCTCACCACCTGGGTAGACTCCTCAAAATTACCAAGGACATGGCAGATGTCTGCCAACCAGGCCCACTCTTCTGAAAGGAATTGAGGAGGCTGACTCCCACTGCGCCGCCCATGTTGGAGTTGGTATTCGACTATAGCTCTACGTTGTTCATAGAGCCTGGCCAACATGTGGAGCGTAGAGTTCCACCGTGTGGGCACGTCGCACAGCAGTCGGTGCACTGGCAGCTTAAAGTGATGTTGCAGGGTGCGCAGGGTGGCAGCGTCCGTGTGGGACTTGCGAAAATGTGCGCAGAGCCGGCGCGCCTTTACGAGCAGGTCTGACAAGCGTGGGTAGCTTTTCAGAAAGCGCTGAACCACCAAATTAAAGACGTGGGCCAGGCATGGCACGTGCGTGAGGCTGCCGAGCTGCAGAGCCGCCACCAGGTTACGGCCGTTGTCACACACGACCATGCCCGGTTGGAGGCTCAGCGGCGCAAGCCAGCGGTCGGTCTGCTGTGTCAGACCCTGCAGCAGTTCGTGGGCCGTGTGCCTCTTATCGCCTAAGCTGAGTAGTTTCAGCACGGCCTGCTGACGCTTGCCCACCGCTGTGCTGCCACACCGCGCGACACCGACTGCTGGCGACATGCTGCTGCTAACACATCTTGATTGCGAGACAGAGGAGGAGGAGGAGGAGGAGGAGGGTGCTTTAGTGGAGGAAGCATACACCTCCGCAGATACCACCACAGAGCTGGGGCCCGCAATTCTGGGGGTGGGTAGGACGTGAGCGGTCCCGGGCTCTGACTCTGTCCCAGCCTCCACTAAATTCACCCAATGTGCCGTCAGGGAGATGTAGTGGCCCTGCCCGCCTGTGCTTGTCCACGTGTCCGTAGTTAAGTGGACCGTGGCAGTAACCGCATTGGTGAGGGCGCGTACAATGTTGCGGGAGACGTGGTCGTGCAGGGCTGGGACGGCACATCGGGAAAAGTAGTGGCGACTGGGAACTGAGTAGCGCGGGGCCGCCGCCTCCATGATACTTTTGAAGGACTCCGTTTCCACAACCCTATACGGCAGCATCTCAAGGCTGATGAATTTTGCTATGCGGACGGTTAACGTTTGAGCGTGCGGGTGCGTGGCGGCGTACTTGCGCTTGCGCTCCAACAGTTGCGCAAGCGACGGCTGGACGGTGCGCTGAGCTACACTGCTGGATGGGGCCGAAGACAGCGGAGGTGAGGGTGTGGGTGCAGGCCAGGAGACGGTAGTGCCTGTGTCCTGAGAGGGGGGTTGCATCTCAGTGGCAGGTTGGGGCACAGGGGGAGAGGCAGGGGTGCAAACCGGAGGCGCTGAACGGCCTTCGTCCCACCTTACGGGGTGCTTGGCCATCATATGTCTGCGCATGGTGGTGATGGTGAGGCTGTTGGTGTTGGCTCCCCGGCTGAGCTTTGCGCGACAAAGGTTGCACACCACTGTTCGTCGGTCGTCAGGCGTCTCTGTGAAAAACTGCCAGACCTTAGAGCACCTCGGCCTCTGCAGGGTGGCATGGCGCGAGGGGGCCCTTTGGGAAACAGTTGGTGGATTATTCGGTCTGGCCCTGCCTCTACCCCTGGCCACCGCACTGCCTCTTGCAACCTGCCCTGCTGATGCCCTTGACTCCCCCTCTGAAGACCTGTCCTCCTGAGTAAGCGTTGCACACCAGGTGGGGTCAGTCACCTCATCGTCCTGCTGCTCTTCCTCCGAATCCTCTGTGCGCTGCTCCCTCGGACTTACTGCCCTTACTACTACCTCACTGCAAGACAACTGTGTCTGATCGTCATCGTCCTCCTCACCCACAGAAAGTTGTTGAGACAGTTGGCGGAAGTCCCCAGCCTCTTCCCCCGGACCCCGGGAACTTTCGAATGGTTGGGCATCAGTGACGATAAACTCCTCTGGTGGGAGAGGAACCGCTGCTGCCCAATCTAAGCAGGGGCCCGAGAACAGTTCCTGGGAGTGCTCCCGCTCCTGAGCAGGTGTTATTGTAGTGGAGTGAGGAGGCTGGGAGGAAGGAGGAGCAGCAGACAGAGGATTCGGATTGGCAGCAGTGGACGGCGCAGAACTGCGGGTAGACGATAGGTTGCTCGAAGCACTTTCTGCCATCCAGGACAGGACCTGCTCACACTGCTCATTTTCTAATAACCGTCTCCCGCGTGGACCCATTAATTGGGCGATGAATGTGGGGACGCCAGAAACGTGCCTCTCTCCTAATCGCGCAGCAGTCGGCTGCGACACACCTGGATCAGGAGCTTGGCCTGTGCCCACACCCTGACTTGGCCCTCCGCGTCCTCGGCCGCGTCCACGTCCTCTAGGCCTACCCCTACCCCTCAGCATGCTGTATTACCAGTGATTTGATTTCACAGGCAGGAAATAAATTGGCGCAAGACTGCAGGCCAAATATAATTTTTTCCCTTTTTTGAAAACGAAAGGCCCCACTGCCTCTAGTGAATGAATAATCTAAGTTTAATAACTGTGCTGTTTTCCTGCTAATGTGTCACAGAACGTGAGGGTAGCAGAGTTATTAACTGTGGCAGAGCAGGTATTTTTTTTCCCAATTAAGGAAAGCAAATGGCGAAGCCAGGAGTAAAACGTAGCTGGGTGCGTATGATTTTTAAAGGCGTCACACGCAGCCGACACGTGTCCACCGCCCTTAGGACGGACAGAGGCCGGACAAATAGAATTATTTTCCGTTTTTTGGCACCAAAAGGCAGCACTGCGTATATTCTATGAACATGAGAAGTTTAATAACTGTGCTGTGTCCCTGCTAATGTGTCACAGAACGTGAGGGTAGCAGAGTTATTAACTGTGGCAGAGCAGGTATTTTTTTTCCCAATTAAGGAAAGCAAATGGCGAAGCCAGGAGTAAAACGTAGCTGGGTGCGTATGATTTTTAAAGGTGTCACACGCAGCCGACACGTGTCCACCGCCCTTAGGACGGACAGAGGCCGGACAAATAGAATTATTTTCCGTTTTTTGGCACCAAAAGGCAGCACTGCGTATATTCTATGAACATGAGAAGTTTAATAACTGTGCTGTGTCCCTGCTAATGTGTCACAGAACGTGAGGGTAGCAGAGTTATTAACTGTGGCAGAGCAGGTATTTTTTTTCCCAATTAAGGAAAGCAAATGGCGAAGCCAGGAGTAAAACGTAGCTGGGTGCGTATGATTTTTAAAGGTGTCACACGCAGCCGACACGTGTCCACCGCCCTTAGGACGGACAGAGGCCGGACAAATAGAATTATTTTCCGTTTTTTGGCACCAAAAGGCAGCACTGCGTATATTCTATGAACATGAGAAGTTTAATAACTGTGCTGTGTCCCTGCTAATGTGTCACAGAACGTGAGGGTAGCAGAGTTATTAACTGTGGCAGAGCAGGTATTTTTTTTCCCAATTAAGGAAAGCAAATGGCGAAGCCAGGAGTAAAACGTAGCTGGGTGCGTATGATTTTTAAAGGTGTCACACGCAGCCGACACGTGTCCACCGCCCTTAGGACGGACAGAGGCCGGACAAATAGAATTATTTTCACTTGTTTTACAAGCAAAAGGCAGCACTGCATATATTCAATGAATAATAACTGTGTTGTGGCCCTGCCTATACAATTCTTTCCCTGCAGTATCAATGGAGGGTGCAATGCTCTGCAGAAGCGATTTTGAGAAGCAAAAAAAAATGCAGCACAGCTAACAGCAGCCTGGACAGTACTGCACACGGATAAATATGGCCCTAGAAAGGACCGTTGAGGTTCTTGAAGGCTACACTCACTCCTAACACTCTCCCTGCCTATGCAGCACTTCTGTCCCTAATGCCAGGTGCAACGGTCTGCAGAGGCGATTTTGAGGAAAAAAAAATTGCCACTGCTAACAGCAGCCAACACACAGCTATCAGTGGCCCTAATAAGGACCTTTGGGGGGTCTTGAAGCCTACACTAACTACCAATTCTTTCCCTACAGCAGCTCCGGTACAAACAGCACTGTCCCTCATCTAAATCACACGGCATCTGAGGCGAACCGCGGGAGGGGCCGACTTTTATGTTCGGGTGACACCTGATCTTCCCAGCCACTCACAGCAGGGGGGTGGTATAGGGCTTGAACGTCACAGGGGGAAGTTGTAATGCCTTCCCTG
Organism: Eleutherodactylus coqui; assembly: GCF_035609145.1. Classification (NCBI taxonomy): domain Eukaryota; kingdom Metazoa; phylum Chordata; class Amphibia; order Anura; family Eleutherodactylidae; genus Eleutherodactylus; species Eleutherodactylus coqui. The sequence continues at coordinate 76,907,115 of NC_089847.1, forward strand.
TCTTTCAATTGGCCAGAAAAGCGCGCTAACGTCTCAGGGAAGGAAGTGAAAATAACCAGAACACCGCATGGTGTTCGTTACGAATAACGAACATCCCGAACACCCTAATATTCGCACGAATATCAAGCTCGGAAGAACACGTTCGCTCATCTCTAGTAGACATCAATACATAGTCTAGTGTGAAGTATGAGTTACTGGAGAAAAAAAGAAAAGGTATAACCTCTTTTGTTCCCCCTGGATCTCTCTCCAGTTGTCAATCCAGTGCTAATTGAGAATTTATTTTCCCCTTCTTTACGTTGAGCTACTGAGAATCTATTTGGATTACTATATGATCTATCCAAAGTTGAGGAAAAGGGAAAGTTAAAATCCCTCATCCATATCATTTTATTCTCTGGATATGAGAAGTTTTTTAAGCGATTGGATAATGGGAAGAGAATTCCCTGAGGGGGCATACATATTAATTAAAGCCACTATTACCCAAAAGAATGCAATATCTCTTGGAAAAGGAATGAGTCATGTAACAGAGTGAGAACTCCTCTGTGTTTTGTTGGGGTTGTAGATGCAAAGTGCTTAGAATAACACTGATGGCAATAATTTGGGACAGATAAATGAGAAAAGGGTTTATGATTTAAGTATGCCAAGAAAGCCCTTTTCTGCTTATTTGAGTTGAACTCCCTTATATTATGAGATATTAAACAAACCATGGGAAGTATTGAGTAAACCGTTTTTTTAAATTTGACCCAGAACGCCTCGTCCTTCCTGTAGTGGACTATCCACTGGACCTGTAGTGCAGTTGAAGAAATGGAACCAGAAAACCACAAACAATAGATGCAATTCTCCTATACATGGAGTATAGGGACACTTTAGAAAACAGACAACACAAGGTAAAGGTCCTAAGAGCATTGTAATCAAAATTGACAACGATCTTCGTTGACAGAAAACCGAACATTGATTTTCTAGGCAACCATCTATCCATTCCTGGACTAGCAACTTTATCAAACTAGCTAACAAATTCAAACTTTCAGAAGTATTGAGGCAAGCCTCCATAGGCCATACTAAAGGACTCAGAGGTTGAATAATTCGGGTTTGAGATGACTATCAGTTAATTTAGATTAGCATTAACAGAAAGTCCCTCAGAACCCCCCTGCCCCCTTTTTATTAAAGGATCTTGGGATCACTCAGAACCAGGGAACAGCATATCAAGGTCTCTTATGATATAGTGGAGTTTCTTGCTTGAGAGTCCTGAGTTGGGGGATCAGGACGGGATCTGCTGGAAGCAAGGCATACTCCAAATGCGCCTAGGGAAAGGGTCCCGCCTCCTGAGGCATCTCAACAGGGATCTGCACCCTCCCCAGAGTTCCGTAACCTACATCAAGAGATCTGACTGAAAATGACCATGATGCTGAAAAGTGGAGGCAAAGGGGAAGCCCCACTTGTATCTAATGTTGGCTGAACCAAGGGCTTGCATAATAGGCCAGAAGGCTCTCTGTTTAGCCAAAGATGTCGGAGCTATAATCAGCAAATAACTAAACCGAGGGAGGCAGTTCCGGTAACGCTGAGAGATACCTGGAAGCCGCTAAAATCTGACCTCGGATTTCGTTATAATGTAATTTAAGGACTACATCCCTTTGGAGATCCAGGTTTGGAGGACAGGCTAGGGCTCTATGGACCCAATCTATTTACAGAGTTTTGGTCAATTTGTGGCAAGAGAGCCGAGAACAGGGTGATTGCAGTTTCCTTCAGGGCAGTAATTGACTCTGGCAGACCTCTTATTCGGATGTTTGACCATCTAGACCTGTTCTCCAAGTCTTCATATTTGTCTTCTAAGCTTGATTTTACCTTCCATATAAGCCACATGGCTCCTGTTATCTTCCAGAGCATCTATATCATCCGCCTTTCATGCTAACTCGTACTATATGTCCTCTGACCCAAGTCCCGAATCTGATCAGAGAAATCTTTAACTGTAGCTAACATCTCGGGTTTCAAGATGGCTCTCATCTGAGCCAGTAGTGTGGAGTGATCATTAGGGATGCTTTCAGTTTCCAGTGTTCTTTCCCTTTGTAAGCCTAGAGTAGCGAACTCTGGTTTAGTTGTGCTCTGGGAGGCTGACAGGGAAGGGGGGGGGGGGGTTATAGGAGAGATGCCAACAGCACAACTTCAAAGTTGAATTCAGCTGGATAGGTGTATGCATAGCCACCGCAACAGGTCTTGATCCAATGAAGACCCCAACCGCAGTATCAATATATATAGGAAAAATGGCAGCATCCATGGTGCATTAAAAAGATCCTTTTATTGCTCTAATCGATAAAACAACGTTCGACCCCTTAGGAGTCTTTTTCAAGTATTACTTCCCTGACCTCACTGTCAATCTCTTTCTTGCTTGTCCTCACTCACTGTTGGCTCCAGACATTGGGGTACTCAGGAAACCTCTCTTTCTCTTCCATTGTTCACCACATGAGGCTTGAAGGTGGCTGGCACTCTCTCTCACGAACCAGGAGATGATGGAATCCTCAACCACAGCCAAATGGTTAACGATTACATCATCTCCTGGGTTCATCATAAATGGCCTCCATCTGTCAGCTGCTGTGCGTTTCTGAACCTGTGTCGCACCAGCAGCCACAACACAAGTATTGAGAGAACACTGGAGGAGAACGTTGGAGCATGTAGAGGTAACAGAGGACAGTAAAAGGCTTACTGAGAGTTCAGAGGACTGCAGGAAGTGCGGAAGGGTTCACGTTTTTATTAGGATAGTGCCCATGGTGGAAGGGAGATTGATGAGAAGAGGGAAAAGGGTCTTTAAAAGATGTGTTACGTCCGTCAGGCATACTAAAAGTGCCACGCCTCCATGCGGACGCAAGATTGTGTCCTTTTAAAATCGCAAACACTAACAAATAGAATTTGCAAGAACCAATTGCACCTCTCCAGGCAATGATGGAAGGACCCCTGTCCCTTACTAATAAGGGAAATTGGGAAACCCCTGTCTAAAAGCGGGGTGCTCGTCCCGATAAGGTCGACCCCACTATCTTCATCTGGGACCCAGCTATCCCTGATCAGGAACCTGGAAAAGGTGCACTGAACACACACAGGACACAACACGGCGCGCACACGCACACGCACACACACAGAACAGGACTGCACATAAAGCACATGTCTGGCCACTCGCACAGACATACCACATTCCTCACGGTTCACACCAACATATCAGTTTACACATACCACATAGAACACAGAACAGGACTGCACATAAGATACATGCCTGGCCATCTGCACAGACATAACATACTTTGCTGTTCACACCAACATACATGGTTGTGCATACAACATATAACGGGAACCCCACCCAGAGCTCACATGCATACAGATTGTAAACCATAGCTCCAGCATGAAACAAGTGAATATTTCAAAGGAGCAGGACACAAATGGAGATCTTGAGAAAGCTTCTGTAAAAAAAAATCACTAGGCATCTTTATTATGGCGATTCCACCAGTTACAAATAACTGCCAGGCGATGTTTAGACTGTCAATGCGGTCTTTGTCAAGCACTGATGGTGGGCGGCGAAGTGTGTTCTCGCCATACCTCTGCTGTACTCACAGCAGAAGTATTGCGGGACGGATGGCTTCCATTGACTACAATGGAAGCCGGGAGTGCGGCAAATGGAACACGGCGTGATTTCTTCCACACTGCGGAAATCCATGGTAGAATTCCGCAGCATAAACATTGCAAGGCAGAAAGCCATTAGAACCGAATACATTCAATAGAACCAAATACCTGCGGAATAATGAAGCAAATTTTCGCCAAAATCCGTCCGTGGGCATTAGCCCTTAGGCCGATTGAGTGAAGCATACTGAGGAGATTGTGGTCATCAATTTGTAATTTTACAAGAGGTTAATATACTTTTTTGTTATTGTACGGACAAGTGACTGCTTAATTTTTTTCGAATTCTTTGCAGAGGTCATAGCTGGGGGATGGCGCCTTGCGTTTATGAAACGTCATGTTTTGACACTACATGCTGGCTGCTTCACAGCAGCTCAGCATCGCAATCAAGCGGTTACAACTCTTGTTGCTTCAAGCGGAGCATTTAAAAGGGCAAGCGGGTTTTGATTACATTTTTAATAATTAATAAAAGGTGTGGCCGCCACATTTATACAAAAGACACAGTTTTTTTTTATTTACATGGGTCCAGGTAGGTACATAATGAAGGTTGATTCATTATTCCCTGCAGTCCAGTGCAAACAGTGCTGTTTCTAAGACAGCTCTCACACCGGGCGCTTTTTACTGACAATGTGGTATTCCCAAATGCCGCCCTAATCACAGTACGCCACCATTGATTTCAAAGGGGCCTCGCAGACCAACACTCAAACGCCGGGATTTTCAAGTGTCGTTTATTCTATTTTTGCACATTTTAGCACTTGATGCACCTGATTACCAATCACAGTGATGGGAAACATTTTTTAAAAATGTTGTCAAATGCTGTAACACTTCAAAAACGTTTCACGCAACGTTTTCTGAACGTGTGTGAGAGCAGCCTAACACTTCACCCGGCACACATTCTATCTACATTCACTTCATGCTATGGTAGATCTTTAACTATGGCTTCATTAGGCTAGGGTCACACAGGGCGGATTTGCCGCGTAAACGCCGCGGTTTTACCGTTGCGGTTTTGCCGCAACCCTGCAGCATCTGCGGCAAATCCGCATGCAATACCCAAATGTAGTCGCGGTTTTCATCGCGTATTAGTTTGCGGTTCCACCGCAGTTAAATCCGCAGGTCCTTTGCTGCGGAAAAAACCGCAGCAGTTTTTTTTTAGAGAGGCGCGGTTTTAGTTGCAGATTTGACTGCGTATTTTAGTAAGTGCAGATTCTAAGAAAACCCTTTCCTGTGAGGTCATCGTCCACGCCCATTTCTGCACAGGGTAGGAAGAGGCTAAGAATTTGTGGCCATTTTCTCTTGAGCTATGGAGCCTACCACAAGAATTCGGCTGAGGCGCGCCAACCGCCGCACACTCATCGCCCTAATGTTGTACATGCAAGGAGAAGAATCCGAAAAGGTGAGCAGTGTTTCGACAGTGTGTGCTTTGTTTCCTTGTTGTTTCTTTAGATGCATTGTGGACTAGAGTGCGATTGCTGCCATGTTCTTTAATTCCTGCTAATATTCTTTTACAGACTGATCGTGCTTCCCGGCGCCAGAGGCGCTACTGGGTGCATCCCCTACTCATCGAGAGGGGGACGAAGGGGCATTTCGCAAGCCTTTACCAAGATTTAAAAAAGTAAGTGAAGTGTATCATGTGATGTGAATAGGTTTGAGATTGTGCAAAGAATTTGTATTTAGTTTAGCCCGCTCTCCCTTTCTCTCTCTCTCTCTGCAGCCATCCGGAGAAGTTCGTAGCCTTCTGCAGGCTGCCTATGGAGGCCTTTGACCGCCTTCTGGAGCTGGTGCGCCGGGATCTTACGTACCAGGATACGCACATGAGGAAGGCGATCACTGCAGAAGAAAGGCTGCTCATCACCCTTCGGTAAGTAACCTTTCTTATCCTGTCCCAGTTGTTTTATCCGTAATGTAATTTGCAACTGTATATTTCTTTTTTTTCTTACACGTTTTGTGCAATACATTTTATTTTTTCATGCGATGCTGTGATTGCTCCGGCAGTAGGACGTAATGCAATCGCATTACGTCACACTGCTTTTGGACAGCTTGGCTATCGAGCACCCCTTTCATTAGCAACACCGCCATAATGACACGTGCACGGCATCACCGAACTCACCGGTCGGGTGGGTGTTTGGTTGCCCATGCGTGACCCCTCGACACCATTTGTGCTATGTAAATGCCGATGTCAGAATTGCTAGTGGCATTTCAATGGTTAACCCTTTCCAATATTTTTTTTTTTTTTTTCACCCATTCTCCCCAGTTCCAAATAAATTGGTGCTGGGGAGAATGGGTGAAAATAATTCCTTTGTCCCTGCACCCTCCTGAACTGACAGAGTTCAGGGCGGTGCAGGGAAGGAACTGCTTACCTGTCCGGCGTCTTCCGCATTCTCCTTCTGCCTCGGCGATGATGTGATCGCAGTGGTCAGGTGGCACCTGGCCGTCACATGATGGCCTGGAGACAGAAGGAGAATGTGCAAGAAGCAAGTCAGGTAAGCATGTCCTCCCACAGTGCTGGCTCCCGGCTCGGCTTTGATGTGACCGCCGTGGGTCGGGTAATCGCGGCGGACACATGATCGCCGGGCTGCCGGAATCTCTATGCATTACATAGCGCTAATTGAGCGGTATGTAATGTGTAAAGGAGAAGGCAGAAATGGTTGAAAACCCTTTCTGCATTCTCTACGGGGGTCCTCGATGAGGATGACTGCAGGAATGCATCTGCACCCGATGTGTCTGATGATCGGGTGCAGATGCACTGCTGCACTGCACTGTTGGGCCTGCCACCACATCGCAGCTGTGAAGGCAAATTATGATGTCGGGGCAGGCCTGAGAATGGATTGGAAAGGGTTAATAGCCGCCATTGGCCCAGCGGCCGTGTGTTGTAGTTCAAACCACCTTATGCCCTTGCTGCGTGGAGTGAGAGCGCTGCTAGCTGCCAAGACACACGTTCTTCAACAGCTGGAAATAGGTTAATTTTGTGACGTCACAAAGGGCTTCATCCAGCGGAAGACAAACTCCATTTTTTAATTCGCAGGCGACGTTGCTGAAAATGTACAGTTGTACGTTTTCGGGTTCTCCTCTAGTAGTTTTGGGAGAGGGCGGTGGAACAGTTCGTTGTCTTTGGTATTCTGTCTTCTGCCACATAACACAGGCATCATCATCTTGTGGGTGGTTGACTTCCGAAACAAATTGGCAGAAGTTAGATTGTTGAACTTACCATAGCAGCCAAGTTGGCCAACCATTGTTGCGCAACGGCAGTCAACGTACCCTAGTTATGTACCTGAGTGTGGCAGGAACATCTTTGCACTTTAACTTTCTCTCTCCCCTATGTTGTAGATGGGGAGAATGGAATTGTGAACCATGTGTGGCGTGTAAAGTGACAATGTAACCTCCCCCATGGCTACCTCTGCAATGCTCATGTTATTTCCTTCACATGAATTATACTGTGTTCTCATATAAATTTTGTGTTGAGATTAATATCTGAATACTTAAATAATTGTTTGAAGTGTTGACATTATGCAAGTCTTCATTGTGTACTAACTTTTGTTTCTCTTCTCTGCTTCTTTTCAGCTTCTTGGCCACAGGAGAGAGCTATGCATCCCTGCATCTCCAATTTCGTGTTGGTAAATCTACCATCACCGAAATTGTGAGGTGCACATGCAGCGCTATCTGGCAGAAGTTGCAGCCCATCGTGATGCCTTCACCTACCGAGGATACTTGGCAACATGTTGCAGCAGGCTTTCAAGATGTTGCCAAATTTCCTAACTGCATAGGCGCCGTCGACGGCAAACATGTGCGTGTGCTTCAGCCAGCCCACTCAGGCTCCAAATTTTATAATTACAAAAAAAATTTTTCTATTGTCCGGATGGCCGTGGCTGATGCACATAGCAAATTTGTTTGCATCGACGTCGGCGCCTATGGCAGCACTGGAGATTCTCGGGTGCTGCGAACTTCACAGATTGGGATGCAAATTCTTCGAGATGGCGTTTCGCTCCCAGCCCCACAACCTTTCCCGGGAACCACACATCCAGTCCCCTTTGTGATGGTATCGGATGAGGCTTTTCCGTTGTTGCCAAACCTGTTGCGCCCATACCCACGAAGAGGACTGAATGCCCGGAAAAGGATTTTTAATTATCGGCTGAGCCGGGCACGTCGCGTGGTTGAGTGTGCCTTCGGGATCATGGTTAGTCAGTGGAGTGTTCTAGGGACTACCCTAATGGTAGACCCTACCACAGTTGATGACCTTGTCAAGGCATGTTGTGTTCTTCCCAACTACCTCCGGGACTATCGCCCCGAGGTAGATGTCGAAGAACTCGCTCCTGCCTTTGACATGGTCATCAACTGGGGTGCAGGTCGCACAGCTGCTACCGCAGTGCAGGTTCGAGAACTCTTCACTGACTATTTCCTTAGTCACGAAGGCACCGTGCCATGGCAGTTCTCCTGTGTCGGTGGTGTGCAGCCCTAAAACTGGAGTGTGACCCTCCCCCGGCGCCCAGCCCCAGAAGGATGCAGAAGACATTATTGGCATAAAGTGCATTTATTCAAGACCCACCAAAGGCGGTCCATGCAGTTTGTGATCGGTCATTAAAGTTTACAAAATAGTTAGAAAAAAGTTTGGACAAATAAATTTTACTATATTTAATGAAAAATATCACTCTTCCTTTTTTGTTAAGTTGTTAACCTAAACTTTATGTTAAGTTGAAACAATTGTTAGGCTATGTTGGTTTTTAATAAGTAGCCTAATGAACATGGCAGGTGTATTGGTTTTTAAACGTAACCTTTTTGAAGCATTTCAGCAGTTAACGATTACAACAACATGAGTAGCGCAATACATTTCACCCAAGCAATGGAACCACATTCACAAGCTTCACGCCACAGCACTACCGAGCGTTACATTAGGCACGCCCCAGGAGCACATGGAAGTGACGTATGTGACCGTTTTTTATCCACTAAAATACTGACATTAATTTACATCAATGTTTGATAGCGAAATTCAGGGTTTGGTGTTTCATTGCTCCCCACAGTTGCAGTTATTTTGCACGTGGTGACTTTTTTTTTTCGGTAAATGGTGTAACGTTTCTCTCTGTCGCCGGGCGATCCAATACCAATTTGGCTTTCGCCACACTTGACGGATATACCGCAAGGGGAAATGCGGATGGGAACAGGCCGACAGACAGACTGCCCCTGTTCTCATCAGCATTTCTTGGAGCTTATTTCATGTTCGAACTCCAGTAACATACATTACACTGGAGCAAACATGAAAATACACATGAAAATAAAAAAAAGGAAAACAACAAACAAAGGCAATGACCCCGAGAAGTGAAATACCCCAACCTTGGAGGACAGCGAGGCAGCGGACAAAATCACTCTAGACGCACATACACAATCCTTCACGTACAGTCGCACAACCTGCGAATAATTTCACGGTCATGCCACTCACGGGAATGAATGTGTGTGCCTTGCCTATTTAGCAGCAGAGCAGATAGTAGCCGGCAGTGAGCGATGGAAGAAATTGCACCCCAATCTTTCACCTGAGCATCCGTTAGGATTTCTGGGACAGCAGGCAACTGCATGCACCGCTACAAAAGGCAGCATCACAACGGATCCTGCACTTTACAATGCTTGCGTATAAGACATTGCAGTTATCACCATGCAACAGCTGTTATCACTGCAGTGTCGTATAATTGATAAAAGAGCCGTCTCCTGTACTGGATTGAGATCCGCTTGGCGGCGTGTACAGTACCGTGGTTGTGTGTTGCGAGGTCTGATGCACAGGGCTGCTCATCATTGAGAGAAACGATTGCTGGGAAGGGGAAGGGGACCCGCCAGAGACCGTGTCGCCGTAGCCAGTGTCTTGAGAAATATGGTGCATGGGGTATCCCGTGCTAGGAACCCTGCCTGGTTGGTCAGGGAAAGATTGGGGTGTAGGCAACATGCGGTTCGATTGTTGTACTGCAAAGCCTGTATTTTTCATTGCCGAAATAAGGGTACAGCTATCAGCAATGGGCCTTTCAGAAGCAAAAAGCTCTAAAGCATAGTAAATAACGGGCGCAATAGCCCACTGACGCTCCGGCCTCAGTTCACGAATGCGTGACGCAATGATGGCACCCATTGTATCCCACTGATCCTCCGTGTCAACCCGCCGCAATAACGTCAGCGCCTCGTTTGCGGCATCTGCCTTGTTCTTCCGACGCGGACGAGCTGCAACACTGCAGCTCGTCCGCTCGGAACTCACCTCCCGGCTACTGCATGCTCTGCTGCTAGGGCCAGCACTGCTGCTACGCGACACGTTTTGTTCCACCACTTCCGGTGTTACAGAAGTGCGGGACAAATCGGGCGTGCTCCGCTGTCTTCCAAGGTTGGGGTACCTTCTGTGATATCATCATCCCGTGACTCCTCTTCCTGCCCTTCTGTGTCGGCTGTAGCGGTTTCGACCGTGGGAGCGGCGGCCGTGATGTTCCCGCTGGATCTGTGGACGAAACAAGAGTACCGTTAGAGACATAGAACATCAAAATGCAACAACAGTGAAGCTGAGCTATAAAAGCTCGCCTAAAATACAGCACTTACGGACGCAATGCTCGACTTGTTCTGAGGAAATGCAGTATTTCCTGGTTTGGACACTTTTTCTTAGATGGGGACATGCCGCTTTTTTCACACTTTCTCGTGTTTCTTGTAGCGGTCCCGAACTGACCTCCAGCGATTCTTGATGTCTTTAACTGCAATATAATAAAACATGGTTAAAAGCAGAATGTAAAAGTATGGAGTCCACCGAATGCTGCAATAAACAGTGTGGTTAGATGCAGTACAGTTCAAAATACATGGAAGAAAGAAACACCAAAGCGTTACAACCAATACTGTTAACTTACGGATTTCACTTTGGGTGGCAGCTGTAGCGGAGTCCCAATCGGGATACATCCCAGTGCAGACCGCATTCCAGGCGTCCGCCTTTATGTCGGGGTCACTGTAGCCCGGCTGGGTCCCAAATCTCCGGCCTACTTTCAACCTGCAAGGGGGGGGGGGGGAATGGGAAAACCAGTTGAATTGCATTCCGAGGGGGGTGGATATGGTTGTGTCAGCGGAGACTACACTCACCAAGGTTATCATCCTGACGACGTTGATCCCCATTCGTTGATACCAGGCCATTTTCCGGAAAGTGGCTTGACGTTGCAAACGGAATGCACTGGGCGACTTCAGAAAATGTAGGTAGTCCTGTGAGCAATAAGAAACAGTTAACATTCATCATATACACATCTTGGCCCACTAGCGCACAATTGCAAGTCGCCAAAAATATCGCTTACCATCACATCTGCACAAAAGTGACATGCCAAAGTGAGAACAACAATGTAAAAGGAAAAATGGTAAGAAAAAAATGTGGGTCTGCTATGCAAAAATTGGACTAAACGCGTGTCCTCGGCCGTGCAAAAAAATGCCATGCAACCGGGTGTGGGGGCCATACAATGGTGGAAATGACCGATGTTACACCGAGCGTGACCCTTGGAAAGGTACACCTTGCAACAGTTGAGTAAAGCAAGTGAGCTAACCAGCGAATACCGCTGGTGGCAATGGCCAAAAAAGGCACGCAAAAGGGCGTAAAGCTGCGAAGAGAGAGCGAAGAGTGGGTGGAGCTGGACGCGTGTTGCCTTCAATGCATAATGTGGTGAAGTAGTTACTTACCTTTTTTAGCAGAGGTTCCCGATGCTGCTAGAGGTGATTGCGATGGCGGTGCTGAAAGTGCTGCTGCCGGTGGTGGTAGCTGTGGTGGGCCAGCTGCTCGCCCCGTTGGAGGTTGTAGTGCTGCTGTGGTGGGCCAGTTGCTCGCCCCGTTGGGGGTTGTAGTGCTGCTGTGGTGGGCCAGTTGCTCGCCCCGTTGGGGGTTAGTAGTGCTGCTGTGGTGGACAGGCTGCTCGCCCCGTTGGGGTTAGTAGTGCTGCTGTGGTGGGCCAGTTGCTCGCCCCGTTGGGGGTTAGTAGTGCTGCTGTGGTGGACAGGCTGCTCGCCCCGTTGGGGTTAGTAGTGCTGCTGTGGTGGACAGGCTGCTCGCCCCGTTGGGGTTAGTAGTGCTGCTGTGGTGGGCCAGTTGCTCGCCCCGTTGCGGTTAGTAGTGCTGCTGTGGTGGGCCAGTTGCTCGCCCCGTTGGGGTTAGTAGTGCTGCTGTGGTGGGCCAGTTGCTCGCCCCGTTGGGGGTTGTAGTGCTGCTGTGGTGGACAGGCTGCTCGCCCCGTTGGGGTTAGTAGTGCTGCTGTGGTGGGCCAGTTGCTCGCCCCGTTGGGGGTTAGTAGTGCTGCTGTGGTGGACAGGCTGCTCGCCCCGTTGGGGTTAGTAGTGCTGCTGTGGTGGGCCAGTTGCTCGCCCCGTTGGGGTTAGTAGTGCTGCTGTGGTGGGCCAGTTGCTCGCCCCGTTGGGGGTTGTAGTGCTGCTGTGGTGGACAGGCTGCTCGCCCCGTTGGGGTTAGTAGTGCTGCTGTGGTGGGCCAGTTGCTCGCCCCGTTGGGGTTAGTAGTGCTGCTGTGGTGGGCCAGTTGCTCGCCCCGTTGGGGGTTGTAGTGCTGCTGTGGTGGACAGGCTGCTCGCCCCGTTGGGGTTAGTAGTGCTGCTGTGGTGGGCCAGTTGCTCGCCCCGTTGGGAGTTAGTAGTACTTCTGTGGTGGGCCAGTTGCTCGCCCCGTTGGGGGTTAGTAGTGCTGCTGTGGTGGGCCAGTTGCTCGCCCCGTTGGGGGTTAGTAGTGCTGCTGTGGTGGGCCAGTTGCTCGCCCCGTTGGGGGTTAGTAGTGCTGCTGTGGTGGACAGGCTGCTCGCCCCGTTGGGGGTTAGTAGTGCTGCTGTGGTGGACAGGCTGCTCGCCCCGTTGGGGTTAGTAGTGCTGCTGTGGTGGGCCAGTTGCTCGCCCCGTTGGGGTTAGTAGTGCTGCTGTGGTGGGCCAGTTGCTCGCCCCGTTGGGGGTTGTAGTGCTGCTGTGGTGGACAGGCTGCTCGCCCCGTTGGGGTTAGTAGTGCTGCTGTGGTGGGCCAGTTGCTCGCCCCGTTGGGGGTTAGTAGTGCTGCTGTGGTGGACAGGCTGCTCGCCCCGTTGGGGGTTAGTAGTGCTGCTGTGGTGGACAGGCTGCTCGCCCCGTTGGGGTTAGTAGTGCTGCTGTGGTGGGCCAGTTGCTCGCCCCGTTGGGGGTTGTAGTGCTGCTGTGGTGGACAGGCTGCTCGCCCCGTTGGGGTTAGTAGTGCTGCTGTGGTGGGCCAGTTGCTCGCCCCGTTGGGGTTAGTAGTGCTGCTGTGGTGGGCCAGTTGCTCGCCCCGTTGGGGGTTGTAGTGCTGCTGTGGTGGACAGGCTGCTCGCCCCGTTGGGGTTAGTAGTGCTGCTGTGGTGGGCCAGTTGCTCGCCCCGTTGGGAGTTAGTAGTACTTCTGTGGTGGGCCAGTTGCTCGCCCCGTTGGGGGTTAGTAGTGCTGCTGTGGTGGGCCAGTTGCTCGCCCCGTTGGGGGTTAGTAGTGCTGCTGTGGTGGGCCAGTTGCTCGCCCCGTTGGGGGTTAGTAGTGCTGCTGTGGTGGACAGGCTGCTCGCCCCGTTGGGGGTTAGTAGTGCTGCTGTGGTGGACAGGCTGCTCGCCCCGTTGGGGTTAGTAGTGCTGCTGTGGTGGGCCAGTTGCTCGCCCCGTTGGGGTTAGTAGTGCTGCTGTGGTGGGCCAGTTGCTCGCCCCGTTGGGGGTTGTAGTGCTGCTGTGGTGGGCCAGTTGCTCGCCCCGTTGGGGGTTGCAGTGCTGCTGTGGTGGACAGGCTGCTCGCCCCGTTGGGGTTAGTAGTGCTGCTGTGGTGGGCCAGTTGCTCGCCCCGTTGGGGGTTAGTAGTGCTGCTGTGGTGGACAGGCTGCTCGCCCCGTTGGGGGTTAGTAGTGCTGCTGTGGTGGACAGGCTGCTCGCCCCGTTGGGGTTAGTAGTGCTGCTGTGGTGGGCCAGTTGCTCGCCCCGTTGGGGGTTGTAGTGCTGCTGTGGTGGACAGGCTGCTCGCCCCGTTGGGGTTAGTAGTGCTGCTGTGGTGGGCCAGTTCCTCGCACCGTTGGGGGTTGTAGTGCTGCTGTGGTGGACAGGCTGCTCGCCCCGTTGGGGGTTGTAGTGCTGCTGTGGTGGACAGGCTGCTCGCCCCGTTGGGGTTAGTAGTGCTGCTGTGGTGGGCCAGTTCCTCGCCCCGTTGGGGGTTGTAGTGCTGCTGTGGTGGGCCAGTTCCTCGCCCCGTTGGGGGTTGTAGTGCTGCTGTGGTGGACAGGCTGCTCGCCCCGTTGGGGGTTGTAGTGCTGCTGTGGTGGACAGGCTGCTCGCCCCGTTGGGGTTAGTAGTGCTGCTGTGGTGGGCCAGTTGCTCACCCCGTTGGGGGTTGTAGTGCTGCTGTGGTGGACAGGCTGCTCGCCCCGTTGGGGTTAGTAGTGCTGCTGTGGTGGGCCAGTTGCTTGCCCCGTTGGGGGTTGTAGTGCTGCTGTGGTGGGCAGGCTGCTGGCCCCGTTGGGGGTAGTAGTGCTGCTGTGGTGGACAGGCTGCTCGCCCCGTTGGGGTTAGTAGTGCTGCTGTGGTGGGCCAATTGCTCGCCCCGTTGGGGGTTGTAGTGCTGCTGTGGTGGACAGGCTGCTCGCCCCGTTGGGGTTAGTAGTGCTGCTGTGGTGGGCCAGTTCCTCGCCCCATTGGGGGTTGTAGTGCTGCTGTGGTGGACAGGCTGCTCGCCCCGTTGGGGGTTGTAGTGGTGCCGCCGCTGGGGCTAGTGGTGCCGCCGCTGCTTTTCCCGCCACTGGGCGTGGTCGCAATGGGGGTTGTAGTGAGGCTGTGGTGGACCCGCTGGGGGTAGTGGTGGGCCCGCTGGGGGTAGTGGTGGTGCCGCCGCTGGGGGTAGTGGTGGTGCCGCCGCTGGGGGTAGTGGTGGTGCCGCCGCTGGGGGTAGTGGTGGTGCCGCCGCTGCTGGCGGTGCTTTTCCCGCCACTGACGGGGTTGGGAGTTTCCCGCCTGTTGGCCAATATTTTCCCCGGGGCGTCAGTGAAGTGCCTACCGGTGGTGGTGATAGTGCTGCTGCCAATTGGTGTACTGGTGCCGCTGGGGAGGGTCTGGTGCCGCTCGGTGGGGTGCTGCGGGCGGAGTTCCTGCTCCCTGCTTCCTCTCTCCATGCAGTCCAGGCTGAAATGGCGCCAAGCGTCTAAAATGGCCGCAGAACCACTTCCTGTTATTGCCCCTCCTTTCTCATGCGGACAAGCAGCTGCGGAACTGCTTTCAAAACCGTGACAAAATAAGCAATAGCGGTTTTCATTGCGGTTTTTGCTGCGTCCATGGGGCCCTATGGAAAAAAAAACGCTGCGGAAAAGTCGAAAGAATGGACATGCTGCATCTTTCAAAACCGCAACGCAGTTGCTTATCCGCACTGCGGCTCTGCGGTAAATTTTACGCCCTGTGAGAATGAGATTTTTGCCAAACACATTGGCACTGCATTGCACTGCAACCGCGACGGAATGGCCGCAATGCGGATATGCAACGGCAAACCGCGGCAAAACCGCTGCTAATCCGCCCTGTGTAAACCCAGGCTTAATGGTAAGAGCAATCACTAATGCTGCATTTAGACTGAACGATTTTTTGAATGATAAACGAGCGAAACCAAATGATAATCATTCAGTTTAAATGTAGGCAAAGGCGAACGACAATTGTGCGTTTCTCATTTGTTGTTCAGTTTTAGCCAGCATAAAAATCAGCGCCTGTCTGTGCACTTTTGCTGTTTAGAGTAAAAATATGTTTTTATTAGAGACTCTGTACATAGCATACAGATAGCAAACAAAAACCTTATGGTTAAATTATTGTTATAACAAGGCCCAATATCAAAATATGAAATAGTGATAACCTGAACGCTATAAAACACTAAGGCTGTCTGTCCACGGCCATGATGGAATATCACTAGCGATAGTCTGCCATGGGGAAGGAAGGGGGAGCACTGACAGGTCTCCAGTGGCTGTAATCCCTGACCCCTTGATGTGTCCCCCAGAGGTCAACAAATCCCAGCTCAGTCAATTTACGTAATGCCACCAGGGAGGTACTGGACGTACCCGAAGAGGTATTCAAGCCTGGATCCAGACAAAGCTTGAAGTGCCCTCCAAGAATGATGTTGGAACCTGCAGCAAGTTGCGTCAACTCCCCCAGGAGGTGGCATCCAAACGCGACCTGGGCTGTGTTGGAAAAATAAATATTAGCTGCTCTTATAACACAGTGTGTTTCCCCATTACAACATGAGGAATAGTTATCTGCCTTCAGGATCCACCCTAGAGGCAACAAGGTTGTGTGCAAGACTTCTGTGGATAGCTATGGACACGCCACACGTCTTTTCATCAGGGTGGACACTGTGGTAGTATTTGGGAAACTACCTGTTCGAGCCTTTGGGTAAGTGCCTGTTTTGTAACTTTTTGTGCACATAACCCAGGATCTGACCCCTCATAGCAGTACTTTTAAGACCTCTGGCATTGTAAGAAGAAAATGAGAGACTCATCCTGGGGTTGTCTAAACACGTTAGAGTGTCGCTAAGGCTGGCGGGTGCAAGACAGTAGAAAAATTGAGGAGAAAGAACCAAAAAAGAAGGAAAATTAAGAGCAGGGTGACAGAAGACAGGTGTTCTAGCGATTGGGTTACAGCGTCCCAATCTTACAGGGTGGGGTTCTGGCCTAGGATCAGAATTAAATGGCACCATAGAGGCGTCAGCCCAGTGGGGGACAAGGATTGGGAACATCAGAGCAACACCTCTCGCCACCCCTATTAATCAGCAACAGAACTTGAAAACTCAAGTATATATGAAAACCTGCATTAGAACAAAAGCAAAAATGCGACAAGCCAACTACAAACGTGGGCTACTAATAAAGAAAAATGGAAAGTATTTATGTTTTTTAAATCAAGGCAACCATGAATCTATTATTGTAATTTCCTAGAACTAGACTGGGCAATAAAACATCCTAAACAGACATTGTAAATACTCATGAGGCAAACTAAAGATTGAATAGCGGACGTCATGGAAGGACACTGTTAGTCCATATGAACTCCTAGTGCTGTAGGACTGAGTAGGTGTATCCACTCCAAATCGGTCATAGGGGTGGGCGCGAATAGCGGCTTTTGTGGCGCTTCGGTAAGACTTCCTGCCATGATTCCCTCGGTACTGAGGTGAGGAGCGCCAGGATGTGTGGCCAGTCTGGAATTGTAATCAAGAGGAGCTCAAGTGTGCCTAGAAACTTGGGGACACCCGCAGGTGACCTGAATACTGCTTATTTTACATTTTTGAGGCAATGAGCTGGAAGTGGTATTCCTATCCGTATATTGTTGGTTCTGAGTGCATCATGGATCAGTCTCACTGTGCTATATAATTGGAGAGGGCGCCTAACCAAGTCCAGAAAGACTGCTATGAGTCAACCGTTGTGCATGAGGGAGTCTTTCCTATCACGGGGGCATCTTAGTATAGCCTCTTTATCCTTGAAGAAATGTATGCAACACAAGATATTTTGTGGTCTTCCTGGGTCTTCTGGCCTAGGGTTCTGTGTATGCAATCTATTTCAATAGACTGGTCAGGAATCCTCTGTAGCAGAGAGTTAAAGAATTTACGTGCCCAGTCTTCAAGTTGGGAGGGAGCAACCTCTTCCAAGAGACCCCTCAGGCATAGATTGTTGTGCCTATGACGGTTTTCAAGATCGTCCATGCATGACAACATAACTGCCAGTTGTAGCGCTTGGGCGTTTATGACGCTGCTGTGAGTGTGAAGTACTGAGAAAACCGCCTAAACACAGTTGAGGCTGCTCAGGAAGAGGTTTCCCATATGCTTAAACTCATGCTGCATAAAAGTTAGTGCTTCTTCATGTGAGGCTTCCCACCATTGAAAATCTGTTTGGGACTGGAAGGAGCATTTACATGCTCTACCGACAATCATCATCAAAAGTGGGTTTGTTAGGAATCTGCATGCACACTGAGGTAATTGCAGCTGCTGCTGCGGAACCTCTTCTGGAGGATCGCTGTGGGGAAGCATTACTCCCCTCAGGAGATGCTGACCAGCTGTCTGGTGAACCCCTTATTAGGGTCTTAGAGGGAACCTCCCTGGCTCTCTGCTGCTGGACTGTATCCTTTATACTGGGGAGCACACTGCTGGCTGTGTCCGAGCTGTGGCCACGGATCCTGCTCACAGGTGGATCTGGAGGGGGAAACTACTGTCCTCATCCTGCTGTGTGGGTGGTTTGTGGGGATATGCAGACTTATCGCAGTCTCTGAGCTGCAGTCCGGTGACCTCTGCTCCCAGTGTCCCTCCTCACTTGTTGCTGCTGCTGGTAAGTGAGGCAGCCGGGTACACATGGTCTGGCGCCATCTTGGCAGAAGGAGAGGGGGCCGCCGCTACACAGCATGTCCCAAAGTAGCACTGTATGGTCGATGGCTTGTCGTCCGAAGCAGTCACTGCTCCCCCGTGCCTCTCCATCGCCATGGTGCCTGGGAGAACTTTAATAGCCGCTTGTCACTGCTGCACGCAGGTTAGTTCGGTGGGAATGTTGGGAGCTCAGCCAAGGTGCTGCTTACTCCATCCGCAAGACATGCCCTTATCATGCAGTTTAAACACTGATCTGTTTCATATAGAAATGCAAGTCAGGAAGGATATAGTTTCTCCTTATGGCTGTCTGTCCACAGGCATTTTTGCATTGCGTTCCCTGCGGTGACAATCTGGCCGCGGGGAACGCAGTGCACATTTTTTTCTGTCGGATAGGCTTACCGCAGAGATCTGTCAGCTGGCTCCTGCTCCCCGGCGGCGGCTTCCGCGACAGAGACCCGCAGCAGAATACCGCAACGCCCTTGGACACGCAGCTTAAAGGAGAGCACCTTGAAGGTGTGTGAGGAGACAACTAGAAGGCGAGTGAGGAGTCTCATAAGGTCATTCATATTTCCCAGAAAAGCATGAATGACCTTGTAAGTCTTCGCATTCACCTTCTAGGTGCTCTCCTTAAGGAGAAATGATAGCCCTCCCGACCCGCATCACAGAACTCACTAGCCAAGCCAAAAACCTACTGCACTCTGAAGGGCAGAGACCCCGAAACAGCTGTGTATAGTTATTCTGGCTTGGTTTTCAATTCCCAGTCATTGTTATAAGGCTTGTCTAAGGGCTCCAACATTGACTTGCAGGAATGCTGCCTTCCAGTAGGTGGAGCTGCAGCGTAATCGTTCCATCGAATCTGTTTACATAGTAATATGAAACACTGAGCCATTAGTGCACAAGAACTGCATGATTTTCAATGAGAATTGTGCAGCCTAAACACACTGAGCGCAAAGAGCTGGTGATGACATCAGCTCAGGCAAAGAAGAATTTTGAGATTCTCAGCCCGTGTAAAAGGGCCATAACTCTCCCGAATAACTTCTCAGTCCGTTACTATGAAACATTCTCATCCCTCCCAGGTCAGTTCTACCTACCATACACACAGTAGAGTGGACAGTTCCTCTTAGTTCTGTGTAGATTTCTAACAGGTCTCTTAATAAATAATAAAAAAACGACTAGTTTCCACATGAAATGCAGTAATTCTGGAGCAACTCTGTATTGTGCTGTTCCTCTATTATTCCTCTTATAAATGTATAAATAGAAAATTTGTTACAAGTTGGAGGCGTGTCCCTGCACAGTCTGAACAGCCAGTGAGTATGGACATTGTTAAACGTAGTGACACACCCATTTGACAACAGGGAATATTAACACCCCGTTGTCAGTTTGTTCATAAATTTATGAAAAGAATAACAGATGGTTGAATTTCTATTTTTGAGAGACCACACACTTACATTATATGCAGATATACAATATTTTACTGAGTGCGCCGTACAAACTAAAGATGATTATGAGGTAATGAATTATTTGCAAATATATTTATAGTATTAAACTATTATCCAATACTTGATTGATTTTAGCACAAAATCCACTACTCACTCTAGTCCAGGCACTTCTCCCATCATGGATGGCTCCAGACTTCTATTAGTCAAATTGCATAGCAAGAGTGTCTTGCTGACATACGTTTGGTCAGTATACAACATATACAACTGGAATAGAGTTAAATATGTCTGGGGCACTGTACTAGCATACACACCAAAAAGAAGTCCTTTACATTGTGAAGGTAGGACCTTACATGGTGTACGACTGCAAAGTGTTGGCTTTACTTTATGTAATCATTTCAAAAAGTATTGCATATTTTTCCCAAACGTAAATATAGATTGTTATTGCCTTGAAAAGTGGATGTTTTTAAATATTTCAACAGAAAAAGTGTAGTAGTAAAAATGCAATTTATTTTTTTTTAATATATAGCAAAACACACATCTCATGTTTAATAAAACAAAACAAAATACAACCATTAAATAGATTTCAAGTAGTATCCGGATATCGGCTTTTCCTAGCCGAGATGAGAAACTGCTGCTATAGTTACCAGCTACTCAACTGCAGCCTATAAAAACAGCCGAGCGTTTCAGCTCAATGCTGTTTCTGTAGCTTTCATAATTCAATGTGTGCTACAGAAAACAGTACTGGGATGAATTACTTGGTTGTTTCCGACAGGTGGTCTTTAGAAACAGAGGGTCAGGGTTTCTCATGTCAGCGATGAAAAGCCAAGTTGCAAATACCTCTTTAACATAAATTGCACAAATAAATATTTTCTAACTGCACTGACAGGCAAAAAAAAAATTATTAAATGTTATAGCAAGCTGGTAGTCCCAAAGGCAATTTATAGATGAGTAGTTTGTCATGGGCCCTTAATTCAGGATCATAATACACCAATGCTCTCTCAATTTCTTAATTTACTTTTTCTGTTTATTTTGTTTTCTACATCTTGCATTTCTTAGGCCGCCTGCAGACGAGCGGAAATCCCGCCGCGGGATTTCCGCCGCTGAAAGTCTGCATAGGAGTGCATTACAATACGCACTCCTATGCAGACGGCCGCGGTTTGGCCGCGCGAAATCTCGCGCGGAAAACAAACCGCGGCATGTTCTAATTTTCTGCGGGGCACGCACTCACCTGGCCGCCGGCTCCGGTCTGCGCATGCGCCGGCTGCGCGGCAGCCGGCACATCAAAGAGCCGGGGCCGCCAGGCGCGGGTGAGTACGCGCTCGTCCCTGCAGGCTCTGTGGTCGGATCGCGCGGCGAGATTTCTCGCTGCCGGATCCGACCCGCTCGTCTGCAGGCGGCCTTCTTTGGCATCAGCATTTAATTACTCATGTAAGAAAGCTAATGACGAGTAGAGAAAGCAGATCATTTAATTTTTGTGCTCTGGCTTCTGCACGCTTCTTCCACATGAAAGCATATCAAGTGTGTCATTTCATAGAAAGAATTTTTGTGGCTATTAAAATGAATTTGTCACATTGAAAATGTAGCCCATTCTAAGGCAGCATGGTATAGCTCAGGAATGCTGAGCAGATGGATGTATAGTTTTGAGGGAAAAGATGCAGCAGAACTACGGTAGTAAGCTACCCATTTATCTCTCTGTTCATTCTATACTTCGTAGTCCAGCTATTCCTATATGCACAGTTAGGTCATTCCAGCCCTGACAACTATTTGTGCCTATGGGACCTCTAAGCTCAGAAGCAGCAGATATTTAAATGAGTAAATTACTAGTTCTAATGAATCTTCCTGTGTAAAGCTATAATCTGTTCAGTTCCTCCTGCTCCAAAACATGTCGACTGCAGTTTGGACAGCATGTTCAAGCTGACAAATTCGCTTTGCAGCAACATGACTCCCTAAACTTGAAAAACGTCTTTGCTAAGAATCAACAAAAGGTTATTTTATCACTATATATTTTTAAGGCCCACGATGCAGTAGTGTATTTGGGGCCATGTACTGTGCGTGTTAATTAACAGACAGCACTCAGCCCAATTACAGAACTATGAGGACACGCGCACTGACTATTTTCATGTGGATCAATGGTCTGCTTGAGAAAACTCACCACATGTCCCATAACTTGTCCATATCATGGACAAGAAATAGGACATGCTAACGTACGTCAAAGGGCTGCCTGTCGGCTGCACCTGAGCCTCTCGGGTGCAACTCATACACAGGGGAAATGTGCGGGACGCTTTATTTTAACCTTTATTTAAAAAATGCACAAGTTGGAAAACACTACAAAACTAGTTTGTAACAATGGCTGAAAGGGAAGTTTGACAAGAAATGCAGTTTATATGCAACTTGGATAAACATTTAAAACACGTTTTGGACTCAAGAAATATGGCTTAGGTATTGTCAGAAATTTTAAAAGAATTAATCATATATGTTCTACATTGGATTCTAGTAACAGTTCAGAATGTGGCCACATGCCTTACGGTGACATCAGTGGCGCAGCCAGAAACAAGTAGACCTACGATGCCCACTATCACTGGAAGCAGTGGGATTTTTAATATGTTGGAAAAGTGTTATTGAAGGATAATGCAGGGTACACAAAAAAGTGAAGATCAGCCTCTTATTGTGGAACTGTACTATGCTGACATTAAAGGACTAAGCCTTAGGCTGTGCAACTGCAGTCTTACTGACACTCCTCAGGTCTTACCATCTTGAACCAATCAAGTATTCTTAGTAGTAGCTTGGTTTATGCAGAAAACTAGTTGCTACATTATATAAACAGGTACCAAATGAACAGAGACATGAATGCTTAAAATATTAGATATAACCATATAAATTAGCTCATTTATTCTTCTTAGTCCTAATATACACCTAGATATAGCCCATATATATTACAGCAAAGAGGTTGTCCTAGTTATGAAAGGGCAGCCTAAAGAGTCCACCATGGTGTTAAATAAAAAAGCAGCAAATACTCACCGCTCCCTGCCTTATCCCCAGCACCGGCCTTCGTTGTTATGTGATGTCCCATAAACCTGCTGCTGCAGCCAATGACAGCACTCAGTGATCGTTGCCGAGAACGGTCATTGGCTGCAGCAGCTTGTTTATAGATGGCCTAGGCAGACTGCAGCCTTTAAAGAGGTCAGCAGGTGGACAAGCAAGGAGTGCGGAGCAGAGAGTATCAGCTACTTTGTTATTTTACATAAACTGCCCTTTCATAAGTCGGACAACCCCTTTAACTTGTACTAATCTTGAAAGATAGCAAGTCTTGCATACTATTTATACCCAGAATAGTTTTCAGACATCTGCTGACTTGCTCTAAAGTCTCAATTAATAGAAAAAATGTAATTCCCTGCCAAGTCACTTTCCATACAATGTAGGGCATGCTGATTTCCATTTTTGCATAATCGAATTATACCAGCAACTACTATACTTATACAATCGGCTCATCTAATAAAACTAAAGCTCCCAAAATACAGTAATAAGCACTGCTCTAGGGAATACATACCTATAAAAAGGGTGTCTTTTAGGACCTGCTGAATTTTAACTCAAGATCCGTACATGATGAGAAAATATATTCTATAACGTGCAGATGTAGGAACATTAATTTTACATGTAACCAGTTATGATAACTACAATATACTACTGTACAGTGCTGTTCATAGTTATCATGATGTGCTTAGTCATGTTAACAATTGCTACATTCGCACATAGAAAATATACTTAAGTTTTTGCCGTGGCAGCAATCAGTATCCAACTCCATGGATCAAGACAACAGTCCTAATATGATTGGAGGACAGCGCTGAGTGATAGAATGCTCATCCTTAAATATCCAATTTATGAGTAAGGCCTTTTCTAAAGCATTGCAAAAGCAGAGCTCAGCGCACCCAAGTTCCAGGGGCTGTACAGTGGGTACACTGCATTAATGGTTTTAATGACAGTGGCACTTGGTTAAAACGATATATAGACTAAGGCAGCCAGTCACAATTGAGGACAGTGTGTGCATGAGTTTGATTCTGCTTAGAGATGAGCGAGTATACTCGCTGAGGCTAACTACTCGAGCGAGTAGTGCCTTAGCCGAGTATCCTCCCGATCGTCTGTAAAGATTCAGGGGCCGGCGGGGAGATCTCTCTCTCCCTCTCTCTCTCTCTCCCCCCCCCCCCCCCCCCCGCTTACCCCTGCAACTTACCCGCGCCGGCCCTCGAATCCTTACAGACGAGCAGGAGGATACTCCGCTAAGGCACTACTCGCTCGAGTACTTGGCCTTAGTGAGTATACTCGCTCATTTCTTCTGCTATGTGCACCTAGTAGCACGGTTTAGTTGGCAGACAGCAGGGGAATGGGAAGGCAAGAGAGTATTTAAAAAAAAAAAAAAAAAACACATCACACTCCTGGACTTGGCTTCCATGAGCCCCGTAAATTCATGTCATCTATGCTGACAGATACCCTTTATATATAGCCACTGTTCAACATTTGTGAATATCCTGAAGACTTTTAAAGCACTGACCATTTTCAACAGTGCATTGCAGTATACCATGCTACAGAAAAATAATTATCTTCAAAGGGGGTTTTCTACGGAGAATACTACTCATGACCCATCCTCGGGATAGATCGATAGTTGATCAGCTGGGGTCCATTGCTCAGGACCCCGACCAATCAGCACTGCAAAAAAAGAGGAGTTTGAGCAGAAGCAGTGTAAGTCTCCATGCCGATCTCTGTAGTGGCCGGCGTTTGTAACTGCAGGCACAGCTCTCATTGAAATCAATGCGAGTTGAGCCTGCAATTAACAAGTGCCGGCCACTACACAAAGGTTGGCGCAGAGACTTACACTGCTTCAGCTCCGACCTCTGTGTATTTGCAGCGCCTGACAGCATGCGCCCGCTCAGGATAGGTCATCAGTAGTATGGTTCCTGGAAACCACCTTTTAGACAAAATTCTAGACAGCCTACCAAATATTCAAGAAAGGATTCATGTACAGCATTGTTTTTTTAAACTTTTTAGATTGTGTAAACATATATAGGTAGATGTTTCAATAGAACATGTTTAAGATTGCCAAAATTCTTTTTTTCTTCTAAAACTTGATCAAAAGGCACACGTGTGTGATTGGTCCATTATCAAGAATAGATGGTGATAACTTCTCTTCCTCCTCCTCGAACTAGCAACACTCTCTCCAGGCCTTCTGTTAACACCTCGAGGAATTCCATGTCTGTATAGATTAAGGATGCACAAACAATTTAAAATAGAGTGCAAAAGGTTATTCCATATTAAAAATTGAGAATTTGTAGCAGAAATTATATACCGCTGCAAACAAAAATTTGCTAGGGTTAGGAATGGGAGAAAACCAATGTGGCTCAATAAAGATATAAAGGGGGGGCAACAAACAACAAAAAGAAGGCATTTAAACTACTAAAACAAGAAGACAGTGAAAAGGGCTTAAAATGCGATAAAGAAAAATACATAAAAAGCAAATAAAAGCAGCAAAGCTGGAAACAGAGAATCATTGCCAGAGAAGAAAGTAATACTAACCCTAAACTATTCTTCAATTATGTAAATAGCAAAAAGATTAAGGCCGCCGGAACACGAATGGATTTGCATTGTGGGATCCACAGTCAGCGTCCGAAACGCGGTTCCGCTGCAAATTCCATTCATAGCATGCTACGGACAATCTGTTCTTCCTTTACATTTACGGAAACCATTTGATATTGCATACAAGTTACGGATTCTACATTGCCTAGCGACGGTAAGGGAAAAAAAAATTGAAAAAAGGCTGTACTGCTCATGTCCAATGGTGACCCATCGGGTCCATTCATAGTACAGACAAAAGAAGGACAACAGGTACGCGTGGTCACCAGCTTGGCACAGGGACGGCTTCTGCTGCAGGTTCCCGCATGCAGGTGGCCTACAATGGAAAGTGTGGGCCCTTTAAAGTAATTAGGGAAAGGTAGTAGGGGGTGATGAAAAGAAATCAAATGTTTTAAATATTTTTCTCCAGTGTATTCACAGGAAAATCAAAATGTCAGGTGAAATTCAAAATGATAAAGTAAACTCTCCATTAAAGGTCACTAGTGCAACCCAGAAAACAGTGTAGAGCCACCTTAAAAAGATTAAAATGGATAAATCACTAGGTCCCGATGGTATACACAACTGGGTTTTAAGAGAATTAAGTAATACGATAAGCAGATCATTTTTTCTTATATTTAAGAACTCAATAGTGACGGGGTATGTTTCACTGGATTGGCGCATAGCAAGTGTAGTTCTAATAATCAAAGAGAGGTCAAAAAAACTTTTGGGAGCGTGACTTGGAAGCAGAGCTAAATGGCCGCACTGTAGTTCAACTCCTTCCAGGGACCTGAAAAGCGACTGAATCAGTGTCTATAAGCACAATATTGAGAAATTGTCTGAGTACCAGTAAGACGCCTTATCTGTTAGAATGCCCATAAGGATGAACAAGCCTCCTCTTGGAAGATAACAGACTTCTAAGGGTCCTGTAGCAGCAGCGGGGCGAGAAGCGCTGTGGAAGAGAAGGGACTGCCAGCAGCATGTGTCACAGACACAGCGCATCAGAGCAGCGGTGGTGAGAGAAGCGCTGTGGAGCAGAAGGGACTGCAGGCAGCATGTGTCAAAGACACAGCGGTGATGTTCCTGCAGAGGGAGACAAGTGCTCTGCCTTCCTCTCCTCACCTTCCGGTAACCTGCCAGAGTGAGGGGACCCGGTAGATGAGCACCCTGCAGCCTTTTCCTTAGCACCTACCAAGGAGAGGCAGCCCAAGATGGTTCTGGCCACAAGGTATCCTGACCCAGCTTCAGAGGGACAGGAGGCCCACTCCTAAATTACACCAGGAGTGGGAGAGAGTAGGTGATATAGCTTAAGCTTAAATATCTGCAAAAATTTCAGAACTCAGCCTGAGATCTTGATGTAAAGTCTTCCCCAGTTTGCGCAGTCTCCACACTGCAATGTTAAAGTATATGTTTCTTCATTTGTTGTTAGTCTTCCACCTTTTTTTCCCTTCAATGTCTTTACACAGTTACTTCCTGTCCTCCCCTGTGACTACATAAGGCAGTCTTCTATGCTAGCTACACAAAAATCACAGGTGCTCGAGATCCTGGAGACACATCAAGCATAAAGTATTTCCAAATGATGGATTTGAAAGTCTTGGCCTATCGCTTTTCCCCCTAAACTTGCTCATTTAGGTGTTATTTCTCTAAACAAAGGTATTTTGTCTCTTAAGCCAAATGCCTTACACACTGAAAAACATATAAGAGAATTCTTTGCAATTAATACTCTAGACTAACGACCCTTTTATACTATGGAACGCACATAAGACCTACGTGAGAGGAGTACTTATTCAACAAGCAGCTATTTTCTAATGGCAACGTGATCAAACCATGCAACACCTACTCTCAGAAACTTCATCTCTAGGCAATACTTTTAAAAATAACCCCTTGCTGTCTAAAAAGTTTTAAAACAGCTCTACAACTCCCACAACAAAGACAGCAAATTGCTAATGGAGTCAAATGAGCGCAAATTAAGAGAAGAATCCCCTACCTAATTTTCCAGACAAAAGAAAAAGCTTCTGACCAAGCAGGAAATAGTGGAAGAATTTTGCGATTACTACTGCGGGCTGTATAATCTTTGCCAGGATAGCGCCACCCCCAAACCCAACGACAAACTTATCACAATCTTCTTTTCGAAGTGCGACCTATCTTGTATCCCTGATGGCCAACTTTTAAGGCTTAACACTCCTATAACGGAGGAATTAGAATGTACAATCCATTCTCTGAAATCGAGCAAAGCCCCTGGCCCAGATGGATTGTCCAAAGATTATATACGAATTTTCAAGAAAGTCTTAATTCCCCACATTCTAACCTTCTTTAACCAAGTTCTGCAGTCTGATGGTATACCATCGGAAATTTAAAGCAACAATAGTCACAACTCCCAAAGAGAGTAAACCATTGGACCCCCCAGCAAACTTCCGTCTGCTTTCCCTATTAAACTCAGACATGAAATTATATGCCAAAGTAATTGCTAGTAGATTCTGCCCTATACTTCCTCAAACAATCAAAAATGACCAGGTGGGATTCACGAGAGGGCGACAGTCATCTCGTTCAATCAGATGCCTAATTGACCTGGTGGAGAGTGGAGATTCACATCAAGCGCCTTCTCTGCTCCTTGCCCTGGATGCCAACAAGGCGTCTGATAAGAGTGCACAGGGGTTACATGCACCAGACTGAAATTCCAGCCTCGAGGAGTCGATTTTGGCTGCAATTGTAGCTCTATACTCCTCCCCGTCGGCTTCGAAGTCACGGTCATTCCAAATACGGCAAGGTTGCCCTCTCTTCCCATTAATTTTCTCCATAATGATAGAGCCCCTAGCGGAGTCTATTATGACGAACCCATTAATAACAAGAATTAAACAAGGCATGACAGAACAAAATCAAATTCTTTGCTGACGATGTCATTTTGTCACTTATTGACCCTGAACTCACTTTTCAGCATGTAACTTCTACCCTTAAGCTATTCAACTCAATGTACTACTACAAAGTAAATGCAAGTCACGAGTGATGGACATCCACATACAAGATAGGAACAGGAATCCCCTAATCAAATAAATACAACGTTCAGTGGTGGCCATTCATGATCTCGTACTGCGGTATCAGTCTTACCTCTTGACTAGATGACATAGTCATGGCCAACTTTCTCCCCCATTAGTAACTTTGTTGCAAAAACAGCTAGATAGATAGGTCACCCTTCAAATCCAGCCGTATGGGCAGAATAGTGCTCTATAAAATGAAACTCTTTCATGCATTTTATATTCGCTCTGCTCCATTGCTTTAGACATCCCTGACTACCTTTTTGCCCTTGCAACATCACTTGAATAATTTCTTCTGGTGGGGGGCAAAGTCTACGATTGCGTTCTCCATAGTTTCTAGACTTTTACGCCTCAGTAGCATAGGGGTGCCCAATCTTCGTCATTACCATAATGCCTTTTTAGTATGCCAAATTAACCTCTTCCCGTTAGGGTACGTAATGGGAGCGGGGTACTTCCCACAAAATGACGTACCCTTACGTCATAGGGATAGCACGAGATCATAGCAGCTCTCGCGCTATCCCACAGTGGAAGCCGGCTGTCACTAGTAGCCGGCGTACCGCTGTGACAGCAGGGGGCATTAGAGATGCGCCCACCTGCTGTTAACCACTTTCCCTGCCGCGATCTACTTAGCGCGCTCCCTCTGTGACTCCGGCCAGCTCTCGGGATAACATCGCGAGAGCCTGGCTGGTTGCTATGGCAACAGGACGCCAGATACCGGCGTCCTGTATTGCCACTGCCCAAGATCGCTATAATAAGCGATAAGGCATGGCAGGAGTGAAGTCCTGCCATGCCTTATCGTAGCGATCTGCAGTCCTGCTGTGTAAGTCCCTCAGAGGGACACAGATTGTGTAAAAAGAAGAGAAAAATAAAGTACAAAAAATAAAAATGTTAAAAAAAAAAGTTAAAACCTTTATGCTTTTTCTCATATTAGCCTAAAGAAAATTTTAAAAAAATTAAAATACCACATATTTGGCATCGTTGCATCTGTAATGACATTGGACATGATTTTGATTCTGCACAGCAAAAAGTTTAAAAAAATACTAAAAAACAGACGAAATGCAAATTTTTAGCATTTTGCCTCCCAAAAAACTCAATAAAAGTGAAAAAAACAAAAATGTGTGTACCCCAAAATGGTGCCAATGAAAACTAGAGCTAGTCTCGCAAAAAATAAGCCCTCAAAGAGCTCTGTACATGGAAAAATAAAAAAAGTTATAGCACTTTGAATGCAGTGATATTAGAAAAAAATAATTTCCAAAAAAGGGGTTTTCTTGTGGAAAAGAGGAAAAACCTAAAAAGAAAAAAAAAAAAGAATTTTGGCATCGTTGTAACCATACTATCCCGCAGAAAAAAATGTAGTGTATCATTTAGGCTGCATAAAAATCTATGGCAGAATTTATGCGTTCTCTCCCTACGATCATAAAAAAAAAAATAAAAGTTTTACAATGTAGGCTATGTAACCAAAAATGGTATCAATAAAAACTACAGTTCGCCACGCAAAAAACAAGCCCTTATACGGCTGCATCGACGGAAAAATAAAAAAAAGTTATGGCTTTTGAAAAATGGAGATGAAAAAATACCAAAAATCGTTGGCCCTCAATGCCAAAAAAGGCCATTTCCTTAAGGGGTTAAACACTGGTGCTGTGCTGATGCAAACAAATCTTGGCCTACCCTAGAAACCTCCCTCTCACACTAAAAACTGGCCAAGTCTCCTCCTGGCATTGTCAGTTGAACCCTATTCCCTGCCCATTGGCTCTGTGGCAGTCACTGCCACAACCCATGCAGCAAGAACAGTCTTCAACTCATCAAGCACATCTGTATCTGTGAGAAACCATCTCTCGCTTCCCCTACACAGTCTTACCTCACAGATCCCCAACCTTTCTCTGAAATGATCTAGAGGAGATGAGATGACCCGACCCTAATTCAGCAACTAGCTAAAAAATAATAAAATCTTCATAGCCATACCCGGGCTGCTGGGTGAGCTCTTGCAACCTAATCAAGTCACGCATAAAAAGCTCACAAACTCTCTCTATCACCTTCTCACAAACACAAATTTAAAAAAAACAATGTAATTCCTGAACTAGGAAAAAGATTAACAAAACATTCTCCACTGCGGAATTGGATAGATCACTAAAATGGGCCTACAGCTCAATAGCCTCTGCTTCCCACTGGGAAGAATACCAAAAATTGCTCAACAGGTAGTATTACACCCCTGGTGTCTATCTTGGATGGGGAATAAACGGTCCCAGGAATGCTGGAGGGGATGTGGAGTAGGCTCCCTCCTCCATATATTTTGAGCTTGCCCCATGCCGTCTGAAAATGGACCCGATTCCAGAAATCAGACTCCATATAGCCAACTCACTGCTTACCCCTGAAATAGCATTACTCTTGCTAAATATAAAAAGCTTACCTAACTCAGACTGGTCATGTGACATGTATTTCATGTTGCGAGACTCCTGATTACCAGAAAATAGAGGGCCCAACTAATTCCTAAAATTGAGGAATTGGAAGACACCCCAGCTGTGAATTTCTCTTACAAGGAACTAACCATGTTTCAGCAGGATAGATTAAGGCAATTCAAGGAAAATTGGGAACCCTGGAATAGACTTGTCCAGAGCAAACAGAAAAGTCACCCAAGTTAAGATATGCTCATGGGCCTTACTTTCACACAATCCCTCAACCTTCATAACTTGCTGGGGCTACAAGATGATAGCGGAGGTGTAGGATAGCCCGTCTCTTAAACCAAGATGGAAAGCTTATGCCTAAAAAGGAGGTGCCTCCCACTGCCTTCTGCTCTCTCCCCTCCTCTCCCACTCACCGCCCTATTCCTTTACCCTCCTCTGGTTTCTTTGTTATATTGCATATGCATTTGCTAACTTATGCTTTGTCAATGACTAAGATTTGAAAACCAAACATCTTTGTTTGAAGAATAAAAAAAAAAGATTAGTCAAAACAGTAAACTTGGAAACTACAGGCTGCTGAGTCTTACTTCTATTATGGATAAAATGTTTGAAGGATTTCTTAGAGATGCTCTTCTGAAGTACCTCATATAAACACATGCTGATATGGAGTTATACAGCCATTTTCTGAGGGGTCGCTCCTCTGAAACCAATCTGATCAGCTTCTACAAGGTGGTCAGTTGTAGACAGGACAGGATAGAGTCAGTGGATCTTGTATACCTTATTTTTCTAAAGCCGATATGCAAGAACTGGTCAAAAAGAAACCCTGCAAACATTTTACCCATAATACAAGTAAGACTCAGCGGCCTGTGATTTCCAGGTTCAAAGAAATGCTATCCTGGAGTACCTAAAAAAATGGCTATATAACTCCATATGAGCATGGGTTTGTGAGAGATGGCTCCTGTCAAACCAAAACTTATCAGCTTCTATGAGGAGGAAAATTCTACACTGGACCAGGAAGAGAGTCACTGAATCTTGTATATCTGGACTTTTCAAAAGTGTTAGGTACTGTGCTGCATAAATGGCTGGTCTAAAAAAACGAGAATGCTTGGTCTGGGTGAGAATGCGTTTAAGTGGGTAAGTAACTGGCTCAGTGATAGAAAGCAGAGGGGGATTATTAATACACATTCTGATTGGGTCACTTTTACTAGTGGGTAATGCAGGGGTCAGTATTGGGCCATATTTTTCTAATATATTAATGTCGTGGAAGGATTGTACAGTAAAATATCAATATTTGCAGATGATACAAAATTATGTAAAGTAACACAGGAGAGGACAGTAAATAGTTGCACATTGAGCTTGAGATGTTTGGGGCTTGGGCAGAAAAGTGGCAAATGAGGTTTAATATTGATAAATGAGGTTATTCACATGGGCAGGAAACTATATGTCATCATTACACACTAAATGGGAAACTACAGGGCAAAACTGGCATGGAAAAGGACTTGGGGATTTTAAATCACTGCAGCTGTTACCAAAGCAAATAAGATCATGGGGTGCATTAAAAGCGGTCTAGGGGCTCAATATTAGAACATTGTACACAATATTCCATGTG
Source organism: Eleutherodactylus coqui (assembly GCF_035609145.1). Classification (NCBI taxonomy): domain Eukaryota; kingdom Metazoa; phylum Chordata; class Amphibia; order Anura; family Eleutherodactylidae; genus Eleutherodactylus; species Eleutherodactylus coqui. The sequence goes on from NC_089847.1 coordinate 76,939,170, forward strand.
TTGTATGGCCAGTGATTTGTCAAGAGGAAAAACAGTTTTGGGCATCAGTACTCAAGCAGGACAAAGCAGAGCTTGAGCGGGTACAAAGACAGGCAACTGTTAATAACTAGAATGGGTGAACTACAATAGCCGGAGAGGTTATCAAAGTTGGGGTTAATTAGTTTAGAAAAAGTGATGTCTGAGTCGTGACCTAATAGCCATGTATATATATATCAGGCGACTATACAGAATTCTGTCCCACGATATACTTATACTAAGATTCATACTAAGAACTGTGATCGTAAAAGGGAGCATTCTCTATGTCTAGAAGAAATAAGGTTTCTACATCAACGTAGAAGCGGGGTTCTTTACTGTAAGAGTAGTGAGACTATGTAAGACTCTGCCCAAGGATGTGGTGATTGTGAACTCACCAAGTTTATTTGGGACCTGGACGCCTTTCTTGAGTATAACATTACATGTTATAGTCACTGATTACTTCAGAAGGGTCTTTGATCCAGGGATTATTCTGATTGCCAGATTGGCGTCGGAAAGGAATGATTTTCCTTTAAAATTAGGAAAATTGTTTTCTACTTTATAGGATTTTTGCCTTCCTCTGGACTGGGAAAAATAGGCTGAAATAGATGGACATATGTCTTTTTGTAGCTTAAAGGGGTTGTCTCGCGGCAAGCATCAAAATTTAACATTACCCCATTCCCCGTCACCCCCCTGGCATAAAATAGCAAATTAAAGCGGTTTTTAAACTGCTTGCTACTCACCGATCCGACGAAATAAGGAGTTTAAAAAAATCTTCTCCCTAAGATGGCCGCCGGTCCTTTCCCAGGGATGCACTGTGGTTTTCTCCCATGGTTCCATTGCCGATTCCAGCATCCTGATTGGCTGGAATCGGCACACGTGATGGGGCGGAGCTACGATGACACCGCGGTAACCAGCTCTCCGGCACGAGTGGCCCCATTCACCAGGCAGAAGACCGCACAGCGCAAGCGCGTCTAAAAAAGCAAGAAGCCAGCGAAATTAGACGGAGCCATGGAGACGGGGACGCCAGCAACGGAGTGGGTAAGTGAATAACTTCTGTATGGCTCATATTTAATGCACGATGTATATTACAAAGTGCATTAATATGGCCATACAGAAGTGTATAACCCCACTTGCTGCCGCGAGACAACCCCTTTAACATACTATATTACTATAACAACTTTTTGGTTAAATGTAGCTCTTTGACACCTTGTATTTTACAGGACAAGTTTTCATTTTTATAGGAACCAATTGTGTATATATACTGTATTCAATAACATTTATTAGGTTTTGCTTGGGGGAAATGGAAAAAAAGCAGTTTCAACATTTGGAATTATTGGATTTTATTTGGAATCATTTTTTATGGAGCTCACCGTGTATTACAATTATGATGTGAACTTCATCCTACAGGTCATTACGATTATGACAACACCAAATTTATATAGATTTTATTATATTTTACCACTTTTGAATATTAACACTACTTTTTTTTTGCAAAAAGAGACTCACCACATTCCAAGACCACGGCATTTCTATTTTTTCATTGACTAAGCTGTACGAGACTGGCTTTTTGCAGGATGACGTATAGTTTTTGGTAGCATTTTTACGGTATATATGACTTTTTGATTACTTTTTATTCCTGTTTTGACAAAGATGAACACAACTTTTGACACTTTTAGTTTTTTGTTGTTTTTTTTAAAACAGGATTTACCAAGCTTGAAAATGAATGTAATATTTTATAGAGATCTGTACACCAAGCGTGCCTTGCTCAGAAATTCTGCCCTGGCAACCAATTTTCCACCTTACATATAAGTATCCTTCAGAGTAGGCTATGTGTGATTTAAAATAAATGGTAAATGTATAAACTAAATAAACAAAATAGTAAATCAACCTTGCTGAGAAAACTCAGCTCTGTGTAGATACTGGTTACCATAGAGGGTTTTATGAGGCCCTGAAGGGAGTATACGGTGCTTCACACCAAATTCAAAGTCACTTGTACAGCGCAGATGGTCCAACGCTCCTAACAGACAAGGCATCTATTCTAAATTGGTGGTCTGAATATTTTCAGACCTCTTCAGTACCGACTGCATGGTCCAGGACTTCGCAATACAACACACCCCAAAACAGACAGAAAACAGAGACTTCACAAGATTCTCTCCTTAGGCCGCCTGCAGACGAGCGGGTCGGATCCGGCGGCGAGAATTCTTGCCGCGGGACCCGACCCGAGCGCCTGCAGAGACGAGCGCGTACTCACCCGCGCCCGGCGGCCCCGGCTCTTTCATGTGCCGGCTGCCGGGCAGCCGGCGCATGCGCAGACCGGAGCCGGCAGCCGGGTGAGTGACGTATCTGTGCGAGGCTCTGCGAGCCCTGCACAAAAACAGAACATGCCACGGTTTGTTTGCCGCACGACATTTCGCGCGGCCAAACCGCGGCCATCTGCATAGGAGTGCGTATTGTAATGCACTCCTATGCAGGCTTTGAGCGGCGGAAATCCCGCGGGAAATCCCGCTGCAGGATTTCCGCCCGTGTGCAGGCGGCCTTAGAGGAGGCAATTAAAGCTATCAAACAGCTGAAAAGTGGCAAGGCAGCAGGAATTGATGGAATCCCACCTGAAATGGATACTTGGATACATGGCGGCTCAATACTACACACTAAACTATCAGCTCTTTGCTACTGGGAACAAGGTGTATTGCCACAGGACCTACACAATGCAGTCATCACTTTATATCCTTGTTTCCCAACTCCAGTCCTCAAGGAGCCTCAACAGGTCATGTTTTCATGATTTCCTCAGTGTTGCACGTGTGATGTAATTATTGTCAGTGCGTCAGACATTACCACAGGTGTTCTTACTATAGGACATCCTGAAAACATAACCTGTTGGTGGTCCTTGAGGACTGGAGTTGTGAAACACTGCTTTATATAATAAAGGGAAGAAGTAGGACTGCTCAAACTAACTCTGCTTTCCATCACAAGAAAAATCCCTGCAAGAGTTATCCTGAATAGTCTAGTACCAATCATTGCTGGAAAAATCCTTCAGAAAGTAAGTGTGGCTTCCAAGCTAATAGGAGAACCACCGGCATGGTATTTGTTCTCCAACAGCTTCAAGAGAAATGCAGGGAACAAAACAAGGGGCTGTACAGGATTTTTGTCAACCTCACTAAAGCGTTTGATACCATAATTAGGAAAAGTCTGTAGCAAATTTTATCACAACTGGGAAGCCCTTCAAAAATTTCAACATGATTATCTTAATAACTTCTGATCTGCCAGAGCAGCACAACAAATCCATCTAGGAGAGCCACACAATATACTTAGTTGCACGCTCCAGGTGTGGATCTGGACTATTAGATCCACAGATAGATCATCCCAAAAAGTCATAAAGTTGGAGCAGCAACTATAGTGCATGTAATTCCAAGATGGATCTCACATCTGCATCTTCATATGAAGTATTCTTTATTATCAAACACGAAGCCACTGCATACCTTGCTACGTTTCGACTGATGGTATCAGCTTCTTTCAAGCATGAAACACTTTTTTACAATGTTCAGCATGCAGAACAAAACACAATCGTTCTACAGTTTGGACCATTATAGCTGTAATTATAGCAATTGGGAAGTGCAGTCTCTTACAATTAAAAAGAAAAAACCCAAGAATATATAAAATAGCAGTAGTGGGAAACCAATAACAGTAATGATGTCTAATAATGGAGGATTAAACAATACAAAATCAATGTGTACAAAAAGGATACAGTTTTCATCACTGTCTGTAATTTTAGGTGGACCTGGCATGTTAAGAAGCACTAATTTGGCATCATGTGATTTTGTTACTATAACTTCATTCAGTTTTACTGCAGTGTGCATCCTCCGAACATTGGACTGGTTCCTAACAGACAAAAATATATATACTTTAGTATTCTGCAAGTCAATATGTGGGATGGTGCAAGGGGGGGGGGGGGGGGGGGACACAAAATAGCAAACACTATTTTCCATTCCATGAAAGCAGAAATAAACCAATTTATACAAAATGGAAATTTAAACCTAACATAAAACAATTGATAAAATTTTCATTATGCACATATAATTCAGGGATGAAGATAGAGCTTCCCTAAATGTTAAATAATGTCATCCAAATCTGAAAATATATATAAATGATCTAAGTTTTCAACTTTCTAATGAAAAGCTTTGGCAGACCAATGCCAGTTCTGTCTACAACTGTGAACAACCTCTTTGTTACAACTCCAACAACTTATTTATTAAGTGTAAGGCATGAACATTTATGTGGCATTAGGTGCAACATCCATAGGCATAGATATATAGGCATCACAGTGGTTGCACTTGAGATCAGGCCCATAACCCAAGGGGCGCACAGGTCGCCTCGCCACAGTAAGTGCACTTGTAAATTTTGTAATGCGTTGGATTCTTCAGCATTTCACGATGCTCCACATGAATGCATGATATCTGCATTAGTCTTCCACTGCTTGCTCTTCTCCAGCATCTCTTAGCTCCTCTATAGCTCTTCCTACTCAGACATTGTAGTAGAACACAGAGAAAGGTGGCTGCAGATATCATACACATTGGGCAAAAGACTGCAGGAAGAAGGCAAGTCATTAAAAGATTAATAGGTGCAGTTAGGGATTGCAGAGATCATCATGATTGCAGGAAACTGTTGCCTTTTCAATATATTAGGATATTCCTTTAAACTTATTTTGAATCATTCTGTTAATGGTTTATTCTGAGCAAAAGCCAAATGCAGAATGAAATTGGTTCTAACAATGATTTTAATACAGCCCTACTAAAAACAATTCAAGTTACATAATCCCACAAGAGTTCCTGCTTGTGTCAGGGTTATTCTGGTACACTAAACTGCTATGCAAAACACAATAACAAGTTTTATGCCGTATATTTTTTGCTACTACCTACTTTTTTAAAAGTTTAAACTGGGCCCTTTATGGAAAAAAAAAAAGTTATGGGACAACATGGTTTTTTAGTCAAAAAGGCAGCATATTTAGTGCACTGTATTGTTCTGTAGTATAATACTACATAACAGGAGTTATTTGAAGAAATAAAGGAATCCCTTCACATTACCTGACAAACTAGAAGCTAAGTAAAAGGGTCTATCTGATCTATTAGATGGCATACAGCAACACATTAAACTTTGTAAACGTGCATAGGTATACCAGGTTTTGTTTTTTGAAAATCCTTTTTTTTGCAGAAATGTACTTTTTAAATAGAAAAAAAGCACATTATAGCAATTGTGTTTTTTTCTGGGCTGCTCTACCCATAATTCACAGTACTACAGCTAGTGCCATTCAAAAACATCGTTATATTAGAATATTCAGTGGCCATGCAAGTTACTAATGGAAAAAAATGCAGTGGTATAATAGTCTAATCCTGAATATTCCCCTTAAATGGAAAACGCAGCATCCACTCTTTAGGTTAACATACGGTTTTATGTTAGCGAGATCTCTAAAGTGTTCCGATGATTTATTTTTTCCTTGCTTTTCAGCACTGTGTTTCTCCTTTGTCCAAGTCATGTGCATTTTTTCTTGCTCCATCTGAATCTCCTCTTCATCTTCAGAGTACAAGCTATCCAAGCGAATAATAGAATGTCTATCCTTTATTATCTGTGCCTAAGATAGAAAAAAAAAATCTAAAAAACATACAAGGGTATATTACTGTATATACTCAAGTATTAGCCGACCCGAGTATAAGCCGAGTCAATAAGAGTTACCACAAAAAAAACGGTAAAACTTATTAACTCGAATATAAACCGAGCTAGACTCGAGTATATACTAGGTAAAGAAAAAATGCAATACTCACCTCCCAGCCGGCGTCTGTGTGCCCAGCACGATGGTCTCCCCGGCGGTGCGGCAAGCTGCTTGAGAATTCTCCCAGCAGTCATCTCCCTGCTCGGCTTTGAATTTCCCCGCCGTCAGCGCTGTGTAGGCAAGTGCTGTGATTGGATTGAGTGCCAGGCAATCACAGCCGGCGCTCGATAAACAAATCACAGCCATTCAGTGATGTCATCCACTGAATGGCTGTGAATGATCGAGCGCCGGCTGTGATTGCCTGGCGCGCGATCTAATCACAGCGCTTACCTACACAGTGCTGATGGCGGGGAATTCAAAGCTAAGCAGGGAGATGACAGCGGGGAGAATTTTCAAGCAGCTTGCCGCACCGCTGGGGAGACCATCGCGCTGGGGACAGACACAGGTGAGTATTGCGGGTTTGTTTTTTATTTACACCTCACTCAAGTATAAGCCGAGGGGGGCTTTTTCAGCATAAAAAAAATGTGCTGAAAAACTAGGCTTATATTCAAGTATATATGGTAATTTCTGTAAAATCTGTTATTTCAGAGAATTGGAGAAAAAATAAAATCTATATAAACCGATAAGCAACAACATTGATACCACTGAAGTGAATGGAAACAAAATTACAGATGCTAGTTGTAGAATATCTAATAGTCACTAAAACAGAAAAAGGCTCGTCTTCTAGAAATGTTTCCATAAACCAATGCTGTAGGTACTAGGTTAAGTAGAGAAGTAGAATTTCTCAATTAATCTGCCACAAAAAGGCATATACAATATGAACAACATCTGTGGATAAGAGTTGCTGGGCATCCAAAAAGAAGAAGTGGTTGAGTTTTTATGTAACAAATCTTCTATAGCCACCCATTGCTTCTGTGTACAGTAGTGCTACGATACAAGTCATTAAAGGGGTTGTCTCGCGAAAGCAAGTGGGGTTCAGCACTTCTGTATGGCCATATTAATGCACTTTGTAATATACATCGTGCATTAATTATGAGCCATACAGAAGTTATTCACTTACCTTCCCTGCGCTGGCGTCCCCGTCTCCATGGCTCCGTCTAACTTCAGCGTCTAATCGCCCGATTAGACGCGCTTGCGCAGAAGGGTCTTCTGCCTTCGGCTCGGCAGCAGCGGCGCTTTGGCTCCGCCCCCTTCTACGCGACATCACGTAGCCCCGCCCCATCACATGTGCCGATTCCAGCCTCCTGATTGGCTGGAATCGGCACACGTGATGGGGCGGAGCTACGCGATGATGCGTAGAAGGGGCGGAGCCAAAACGCCGCTGCTGCCAAACCGAGCCGAAGGGAAAAGACCCATCTGCGCAAGCGCGTCTAATCGGGCGATTAGACGCTGAAGTTAGACGGAGCCATGGAGACGGGGACGCCAGCGCAGGGAAGGTAAGTGAATAACTTCTGTATGGCTCATATTTAATGCACGATGTATATTACAAAGTGCATTAATATGGCCATACAGAAGTGCTGAATCCCACTTGCTTTCGCGAGACAACCCCTTTAATATAAGGTGCTAATTTGTGAGAGGCTCTGTCAACTAAATACCTCACACAGAGACCCCTCCATACGCTTGACCAGAGGCAAATACTACTTAATCAGCATATGGTATTTTAATATCCCCTATATCGTAATGTCCTACTTTTCTTTAACACTTTTAATTGACAATTAATAATCTATGTGACTGTATTCATTATCCAACTAAGGCTATATTCATATCTGTGTTAGGGAATTCCATTTACCTGCTCCATTATAGTAGCAGGAAAATGTAATCACCCTGAATCGTAGGGCACCAAATGGACCCCATTGACTGTAATTGGGTCCGTTTGATTCTAGTCATCCTATCCAGCATTTTACCAGATGGAAGTCTTGCATGCAGAATTTTTTCATCCAGCATTTATTGCTGCAACTCTTTGGGACGCTCCGAAGAGAGTCTGTCGCAGATTTGAACACATCCTAACAAAGGTTTATCTTGATGCTGAACTAATTATTGTTATACAGGGTAATGAAACCTCTGCAGATTAAGAAAATGGTCACTTAACAATACAGATGTAGTGACTGTTAACATGACAGAAGCTACTAAAATGGTGCGTTACATTGCCACTACATTTGTATGGCCCCAACAATAGGTCTGTCAATGTATTTGTGAATGTTGCATAATTTATTTCAATCCAGCTGAAGATCTTGTCGGCAAGAAAGTACAGTAAATTGTGACATGCTGACAAACAAAAATCATTTAGAATGGAGACCTGAAAAGACTGCTCATCCCTGGGAGTTTCCAAAAGCAGCTGTTACAGCTGAGGATATATTTACTACTTAGTACCAATTCAAATAAATGGTTGAAAATGTAATACATGGCCATGCCAAGATCTGCATATTAGGAGCAATGGTTCTCAGTTATAGCAAATACAAAAAGGTTCTATTCAAATCTGAATCTCTTCTGATAGGAAATCCTCTTTAAATGTTTATTCTTTAGTTCATTTATTGTAAAGTCACACGATTTGGATAAGAGGACGAGCTTCTATTGTTTGTTTTGCAAAGTTTTAATTTTTCCATGAATAGAAGCAGTAAATCGAACTTACCTCACGATCCCTCTCTGTCTTGGTCAAGCGTATTTGTCTAAGCATTTGAGAGCGTTGTTCCATCATTAGAGTCCTTTCATACGTGTAAGCAGAAATATCACTGTTGTGCTGAAAACAAAGTTGTTTTTAATAATTATATAGCAATGCCTCTTAACACCTTAGTGACAAAGCCTGTTTGCGCCTTAGTGACGGAGCCAAATTTTGGAAATCTGATATGTGCCACTTTACTATAGCATAACTCCGTAAAGCTTTTGCATATCCAAGTGATTCTGACATTGTTTTTTTGCCACATATTGTACTTCATTTAGGTAGTAAAAATAGACACACAGCATTTGTGAATATTTATTAAAAGCTATAGCATTATATCATACTGCAGGAGCGATCAAATGATCACACATTGTGGTCCCCGTTGGGCACTAAAAGAAAATGTAAAAATAAAAACAAAGTTTTACAATTTAAAAAAAAAAGGTAATAAAAACAACCATTTGCCATATTTACAATCAAACAATCTAAATAATAAAGCAAATACACATATTTGGTATCGCTGCATCCATAAAAGTCTGAGCTATCAAAATAACACATTATTTACCCTGCATGGTGAACTTGGGCCGGAAAAAAAAAAAAAAGCAACGCCAGAAATGCGCTTTTTGGGTCACCCTGGCTCCAAGAAAAAGCGATCAAAACCTCATATGTATTCAAAAATAGTGCCAACGGAAACGACAGGACGTACCGCACAAAATAAGCTCTCACACAACAGAAAAATGTCGACAGAAAAATAAAAAGTTATTGTGCGCAGAAAATTGACAGAAAATTTAAAAAAAAATATAGCTTAAAAAAAATACAAGTAGCACAGCATAAAACAGAGAAACCAAAAAAATTATTATATACGTTTGGCATCATAGCAATTGTACAGACCCATAGAACGTGTAATTTTTCTTGGTTTGTGCGCCATAAAAACAGGACGCATGAAAGATGGCGGAATGTCGTTTTTTTCCCCCTTCTCTCTCCACTTAGAATTTTTAAAAAGTTTTTCAGTATAGTATATAGTACATTAAATAGTACCATTAAAAAATACAACTCGTCCAACAAAAAAGAAGCCCTCAGACAGCTGGATCAATCAATAAATATAAGAGTTACGACTTTTTAAAAGGGAGGAGGAAAAAACGAAAATTGAAAGAAAAAAAAAAAAACACACAAAAAAGTTCCGTCACTAAGGGATTAAAGCCCACAAAGCCAAGACGTAAAACGGCAAAGGGGCCATCACTAAGCGATTAACACAGAGGCCAATATATACTATTTTGAGCAGGAAAATATACAGAAGATTAATAGATTTCAAAATCTTCTCCCATTTACATTGTTCTATCACTGATAACATTACAGGACATATGAGAAGCGTAAGTGTTGCAAATTATATACAAGAATACATATGGATTCTAAATTCTGAATGTATCCAATTTAAAAACATGTATGCATCTTAGAATGTATATTGAAAATGATATGAACTTTTTTCTTCTTTTATATATTCCAGTCTAGGGTTTCTCAACTCCATTCTTTAAAGACCCCAAACAGGTGACATTTTCAAGATTTTTGTAATACTGTAGAGCAATGTACTGTGTGACTATTGTTAAAGGGGCTGTCCAGCCACGCAGAGTGAAATGTTCTTATAATAATGCTTTCCTTTCACTAGCCATTCTAAAACACAGGATACAGGGGCTCAAAACGGCAGGCTGTAATGTCTGTTTCTTATTTTGTAATCGGATGTTGAAAGCAGCTTTCAAAGATAGTGCCGTTGTGCTGCAATCCCACATTGCCTACGCCTCCTCCCGTGTGCCCCCCCCCCCCCCCCCCAGGAGAGAATGTCTTTTTACGCTCATCGTTCAGGATTTTATGCAGCTAATATCCTGAACGCTGATCGCTCCGTGTAAATAGCAGCCGTTCAGTACTGACCGGCTGATAGGTGAATGGAGAGGGGCGGAGGAGAGAAATGTCCTGCAGCCACCCCACTGTAAAACGATACTAGCTCCTCTGCAACAACACGTGAGCGGGTACTTGCGGGGACGAGTGCCGAGCATCATTTTGCCCGACATTCGTCCCATCTAAATACATTGACCCGTCGGCTTGGATACATCTTTAGGTCAGTGTGCAGATGTATGTAAACCAAACCTGCGTGGTACATTAGCTGAACAGATGTATCGCACATGATAGTTGGCCCCCGGGCACCGATAGCGACCCCCCCAATAGCGGCCCCCGGGCACCGATAGCGACCCCCCCAATAGCGGCCCCCGGGCACCGATAGCGACCCCCCCAATAGCGGCCCCCGGGCACCGATAGCGACCCCCCCCAATAGCGGCCCCCGGGCACCGATAGCGACCCCCCCAATAGCGGCCCCCGGGCACCGATAGCGACCCCCCCAATAGCGGCCCCCGGGCACCGATAGCGACCCCCCCAATAGCGGCCCCCGGGCACCGATAGCGACCCCCCCAATAGCGGCCCCCGGGCACCGATAGCGACCCCCCCAATAGCGGCCCCCGGGCACCGATAGCGACCCCCCCCAATAGCGGCCCCCGGGCACCGATAGCGACCCCCCCCAATAGCGGCCCCCGGGCACCGATAGCGACCCCCCCAATAGCAGCCCCCGGGCACCGATAGCGACCCCCCCAATAGCGGCCCCCGGGCACCGATAGCGACCCCCCCAATAGCGGCCCCCGGGCACCGATAGCGACCCCCCCAATAGCGGCCCCCGGGCACCGATAGCGACCCCCCCAATAGCGGCCCCCGGGCACCGATAGCGACCCCCCCAATAGCGGCCCCCGGGCACCGATAGCGACCCCCCAATAGCGGCCCCCGGGCACCGATAGCGACCCCCAATAGCTGCCCCCGGGCACCGATAGCGACCCCCAATAGCTGCCCCCGGGCACCGATAGCGACCCCCAATAGCTGCCCCCGGGCACTAAAAGCGACCCCCAATAGCGGCCCCCAGGCACTAAAAGCGACCCCCAATAGCGGCCCCCGGGCACTAAAAGCGACCCCCAATAGCGGCCCCCAGGCACTGATAGCGACCCCCAATAGCGGCCCCCGGCACTGATAGCGACCCCCAATAGCGGCCCCCGGCACTGATAGCGACCCCCAATAGCTGCCCCCGGCACTGATGGCGACCCCTAATAGCTGCCCCCGGCACTGATAACGACCCCCAATAGCTGCCCCCGGCACTGATAGGGACCCCCAATAGCTGCCCCAGCACTGATAGGGACCCCCAATAGCTGCCCCCGACACTGATAACGACCCCCAATAGCTGCCCCCGGCACTGATAGGGACCCCCAATAGCTGCCCCAGCACTAATAAGGACCCCCAATAGCTGCCCCCGGCACTGATAGGGACCCCCAATAGCTGCCCCAGCACTAATAGGGACCCCCAATAGCTGCCCCAGCACTAATAGGGACCCCCAATAGCTGCCCCAGCACCAATAGGGACCCCCAATAGCTGCCCCAGCACCAATAGGGACCCCCAATAGCTGCCCCAGCACCAATAGGGACCCCCAATAGCTGCCCCAGCACCAATAGGGACCCCCAATAGCTGCCCCAGCACCAATAGGGACCCCCAATAGCTGCCCCAGCACCAATAGGGACCCCCAATAGCTGCCCCAGCACCAATAGGGACCCCCAATAGCTGCCCCAGCACTAATAGGGACCCCCAATAGCTGCCCCAGCACTAATAGGGACCCCCAATAGCTGCCCCAGCACTAATAGGGACCCCCAATAGCTGCCCCAGCACTAATAGGGACCCCCAATAGCTGCCCCAGCACTAATAGGGACCCCCAATAGCTGCCCCAGCACTAATAGGGACCCCCAATAGCTGCCCCAGCACTAATAGGGACCCCCAATAGCTGCCCCAGCACTAATAGGGACCCCCAATAGCTGCCCCAGCACTAATAGGGACCCCCAATAGCTGCCCCAGCACTAATAGGGACCCCCAATAGCTGCCCCAGCACTAATAGGGACCCCCAATAGCTGCCCCAGCACTAATAGGGACCCCCAATAGCTGCCCCAGCACTAATAGGGACCCCCAATAGCTGCCCCAGCACTAATAGGGACCCCCAATAGCTGCCCCAGCACTAATAGGGACCCCCAATAGCTGCCCCAGTACTAATAGGGACCCCCAATAGCTGCCCCAGTAGTAATAGTAACCCCCAATAGCTGCCCCAGTAGTAATAGTAACCCCCAATAGTTGCCCCAGTAGTAATAGTCACACTGCCCAGCCTGGAAGGACTAGTAATAGTGTCTGCCGATACTGCCCCGAGTAGTAATAGTGACCCTCCCCCCACTTACTGCTCAGCTGTGGACAGTCGGCCAGTGGACACCGCTGTCAGGATCGGCTTCAGCACGAGCTCCTGAATGAACTGCACATGCGTGAAGAATCCAAAGCACATTACTGAATGCCAAGAAGCGCTGCTGCGCGACAAGAAGAGAAGACAGTCCAGAGAATTTGTTGTATCCAGGGAAGACGGAATGGTAAGCATAGGGGGAGGGGAACACCTGTTTACGCAAGTATATGACTTCTGTGTGGTTCATTTACAAAGCACACAGTACAAAGTGCTTTGTAATGGCAATACAGAAGTGCATACATGCACTTGTCACGGCAAGACAACCCCTTTAAAGTTTCAGAAATTGCCACAGGTGTTTACTCAATAGGATATCCTCCAATAGTGGCCTGTTGGGGGGTTCCTGAGAACTGGAATTGGGAAATACTGTTCTAATCCATTAGATTTTCCATAAAAAGTGATCCTTATTGCTAACATTAAGGAGAAAACAGACCCTTAAACACAATCAGACGTTAATGTCAGATGTTCATGAGAAGATTGTCAACTGTCTTATAGGTTTCCCACTTGTAAATAATTTGTCAAAATGCTGCAGCATCAGATTTGAGGTTCTATGCAACACTGATCGTGTGAAGCATGGTCTGTATGGGTATTCTGCATGCACTTGCCTCTGACATCCATCTCTGCACAGGTGCTGGTTATTACTGGGTCTGCCTCTAATCTGCATGTTTGCAGTTTTGGTATGGAACGCCTGTGTTGTCGATCATCCAGGACACTATTAGGGATGCTGGAGGTGTATTTAAACTGGCATTTAATTTTCTGAAGTCCCAGTGATACCATCCTTTTGGCTTTTTCTCTGGTTCTGCCACCTTTGTAAGGAAGGGTTTGGTGTTTTTCAGGACTTTGAATTCTGATTTGGATTTAGATTATTCTATGTTAATCCATTAGGCATCTTGACTCAGTAGCAGAATTTGAAAACAAAGTTATCGCTTTCTGACTATGGCTTGATTCGCTCAGTTACTGACTTATCTCTACAGTTGAGACTCTGCTCACCTGACTGCAGTATTGCTGAATCTTTACATTCACAGAATACTAGGAAATCTACTTAGGTTGCGGTACAGGCTAGAGCTATTTTCCTGTCTAGGTGCCGTAATATTCAGGACTGCTTGGCTGATTATAAGAGGTGCCCACTTATCATTGTCCACTTTTTCTGCGCATATTAGATGAGTTTAGAGTTCCCGGATGCCATTTGGGGCAGTTTCTGTAGTGTGACTTTTACACCCACACTTAATGTTTGGTTGTGGCACTTTCTCACTGTAGAATGATGGACTCAAAATTGTTTGGAGATGGCCTTTTAACACCTCCCAGATTGATAGGGAGCAACAGCTACATCTGATGTCTTTCCACCTTGCATTGTGTTAATATGTGTCTGAATGCTCCAGATCAGCAAATTGCCCAAACTTCTGCTTTTACAGAGGTAGTCACACTTGTTGATTATAAATTTAAGGCATTTGATTAGCAGCACCTTGCTGCTACTTACCCTCTTAATTCATATGGAGATAGTAAGACACTAGCTAATTCTTCACACACACTGCACCTGCATTTTAGATTTAGTTTTAAAAACTGACACTGTAATTTGTCATGTTGTTCATCTGAGGTTGTATTTATGTAATTTTAAAGATCTTCTAAGGCCCTTTTTTTTTTTTCTTTAATTATGCCCTGATATGTAAAACCATAAAATTCAATTCGTACTAAGTTTTGATTACATTATATGGTCCAATACATGTTAACATTAAAAAATACAATTTGTTCCACTAGAAACAAGCCTCACATGGCTAAATCGACAGAGAAATAAAAAAAATGTAAAAAAATATTTTTTCCTCCCCGCTTTCAAGACAAAGGAAAATGAAAAAAAAAACAACCTATCGAAAAATCTCTGGTCCTGAATGGGTTTAAGAGGTTATTGAAGTTTTAGCTTTTCGGAAAAACTCCTTCTGCATGTACTCAGTCACTTATGTCTGCTTGTTTCCAGGCTGTAGTCCCAGCGATTGAGCTCTATTATTGGCTGCAGCACCTGTAATGTCTCCCACAGGCTAGGGCAGCCTGTAAAAGTGACAGCAGAGATGAGACCCAAAGTAGCACCGCAGTACACAGCAAAAGTGGGGAGAGAGGAGTAGGTCTCACTGTTATTTTAGTGCATGCAGAAGATGACCCCTTTGATTTTTTTTTAAATGCATCATATCCGCAAAATTATTCTGTTTCTCTTAGGGTGCATTTAGACGACCGGAAGAGCCCGGAGCAGTGCTCTAAGCTCCCGCCCCCTCTCTGCCTCCTCTCCACCCCCCTGCACTATTTTCAATTAGGAGAAGTGGGACGGGGCGGAGATAATTCCCAGAACTTAGCCCCGCCTCGTTCCGCCTCCTCTCATTGCAAATAGTGCAGAGGGGCGGAGAGAGGTGGAGAGGAGGCAGAGAGGGGGCAGGAGCTCAGAGCTCTTCCAGCCTCCTCTCCCTGCAGAGAGAGACGCCGTATAGCGGCTGGGCGTGAAAACCCAGCCAATATACAGTCATCTGAATGCACCCTTAGGCCGAGCTCACACCAACATATTTGAATTGCGGTATTACGCATATATAATATGTTCTAAATCGCAGCAATTCAAATACATTGATTTTAGCCATTACACTCACACCAGTAGTTTTATATGCAATTGAAAAATGCTAATCAGCCGGGGTCCCAAATGGTGGACACCAAACGATCAACTACTGATAATATTGATATTGGATGGATAGGTTATTTGCCTAGAAAACTCCTTTTAATGTAGCACACTCAAAGGAGTGGTCTGATTTAGTCAATTACTTCAACAGACTCACTAAGTCTAAAAATAAAACCGCTTATACTCTCCTCTCTTGGCTCCCGCTGTGTCCAGTTCCGTTCCAGGTTTCCCCTCTTATGCAATGTTAACATGCTACAGCAGCCTCTGAAGTCCCATACATAAGTTGCTGCAGCCTGTAAACTTCATATGAGCGGAGAACTGGGAGAGAGAAGTATAAGCCAGTTTGTTTGTTTGTTTTTTTTATACACGGGAAGACTGTTGAGATAATTAAATAAATTGGACAATCCCTTTAAGTTTAACTACAGGACAACATATTGCATTATCTTACCATTTCAACTACTTCTACTTCAGCATCTATTCTCAGATGATAAAGAAAGATTGCTAGGTCTTTCTTCATTTGGATACTGTTGTCATCCATTTGTGCAACAGTAAAAATTCTCATTCTGCACTTTTTCCAAACCTGCCAAATAGATAGAAAACATTTTATCAACCTCAAATTAAACACAAACTTAAAGGGGTTGTCCCTCGCCGAAACAGGTTTTTTTTTTTTTCAACCCCCCCCCCCCCCCCGTTCGGCGCGAGACAACCCCGATGCAGGGACGTACAGAAAGCTTACCGGAGCGCTTACCTTAATCCCCGCGCTCCGGTGACTTCTATACTTACCTGTGAAGATGGCCGCCGGAATCCTCTTCTTCCGTGGACCGCAGCTCTTCTGTGCGGTCCATTGCCGATTCCAGCCTCCTGATTGGCTGGAATCGGCACGTGACGGGGCGGAGCTACACGGAGTCGGCATCCTGCACGAAAGGCTCCATAGAAGAAAGCAGAAGACCCGGACTGCGCAAGCGCGGCTAATTTGGCCATCGGAGGGCGAAAATTAGTCGGCACCATGGAGACGAGGACGCCAGCAACGGAGCAGGTAAGTAAAAAACTTTTTATAACTTCTGTATGGCTCATAATTAATGCACAATGTATATTACAAAGTGCATTAATATGGCCATCCAGAAGTGTATAGACCCACTTGCTGCCGCGGGACAACCCCTTTAAATCAGACCTGTATTTCAGCGTCAGAGATTCAAGACTGACACTCAGTGCTGGACTGGGTTCTCAGAATTGACTCTGGTGGACCACATTAAAGCTACATGTAAATCTTACCTGTTATTTTAGGTCACTTCCACAAGCAGATTATGTCAAACAGAACTGTATTGCACAGCACACGTGGGCTGCCATTTATCAGTGAGGCTTTTAAAGGACTTTGATATTAATGGCCTATCCTTATGGTAGGCCATCAATAGGTCACTGGAAGGGGGGCCACTCATTTTTTTCAGCAAAAGATGCAGTGACAAGATCAATAGAAATTTGTTTAAACACAGTACAAACATTGTTAACTTTAAAAAAAAACTGTTTGAAGAAAACTTAAAGGGGGTAACAGCCAGGAGCATTTATCACCAAAGCACCAGCTAGGGGAGAAATGCTATGGTAGATCAGTATGGGTTGACCACTGTAGGACATCAACAATTAGAGTTGGACTCTTGGGTCCCCCCCCAGACACAGGATGGAATGGAGTCGACCTCGTTGAGAACTGTGATTAAGGGCTAATTCACACAAACCTTAGGGCTTTCAATCTGCTCATTTAACGCTTTTACTATGTATTTATGGTTTTAACAGGTACGTTTTTTAGTCATAGTGGATAAGTGTTTAAACTGATGAGTCTCACAATGCATGCCTAAGGAAGGAGGAGGATCTTCAAAACGTTGTGGGAGTGTCACCATGTCTGTTCCCAAGTACAGCCTTCCATTCTGCTCTATAGTCCATATTAATCCTTCAGATGTAAAGAGGAGCACGGTAATGATTACAACAGTCTGCGGATTATGTTATAGAAGCTATTTGATACATAAAAGCATTCATTCTTTTATGAAGTTATTGCATGCGTTTATAATGAAAGACTCATGCAATGGAATGTAGCAAGAAAATGCAGGAATCTCTCCGGGTGGTGTGCATTTGTGAAGACTCTATGTGGCATACATTCTACTAGTATCTGATACAACCGGTATTTCCCTCCATTCATCCTGCAAATGTCCTGCATACACACTGTATGCAATTTGGCTGCATGAGTGCATCCCCACTGTGTGAAGGATTATTTTGTCAATTGAGGGGCCCACTGGTAAGCCATTCTAAGCCTGCTGGCATTTGAATTTCTGACACAGATGTGCTACAAGTGCACAAGGATTAGCCTCCTTGCTATTCAATAGGGATAATGCTCAGCATCTCTGTAGAACAGAAATCGCATTCTACTTATTTCTGCAGCAGACATAAGCGCAAAAAGTGAATAAACCACCAATGTTTATTTGCTATTTTCTAAATAAAGATATACTGTAGTCTTAAAAGGGGGTATCCTGCCAAAATAAGTTATGCCCTATCTGAAGGATAGTTGATAAGTATTTGATCTGTAGAGGCGCAATCGTTAGAACTACCACAGATTATGAGAACTTAAATTCCAAGTGTCCCAGAATAAATACAGCAGTAGACATGCATGTGCACTACCACTCCACGTTCGTTGCTCCTTTTATGTGTAAAGTTGTGAGACAGGGTGAGATGTTCTGCCCAGAACAGGATTTTGACCGCCAGACGTAGTAGTTGATTCCTGGTGCCCTTCTGATGGCGAATAAGGGACACAGTAGTTATATTGCCTGAAAAGATAACAGGTTTCCCTTTTAAGTCTGATTCCATACTACGTAAGGCCTCCCAGACTGCCCAAAGTTCTCTAAAGTTGGAAAGACTGGGCTCTAGTGTGGCAGTCCCATGGCCCCTGGGTATTTTTTTCTTGTATATGGGCTCCCCAACTGGTTTTACTTGCATCAGTTGTGAGCAGCACGTGTCGGTCTTGTGTCCATGATGTTGTCTAATAACCTTGCATGGATCACATCAACCACTGTAGTGATTTCTTAACCTGAGGTGGTATCCCAATTCTCCTGTCTAAAGAGGACTGGTGTTTATTCCAAGTCTTCAAAATAAGGGACTGTAAGCATCAGCTATGCAGTTGAGCCCAGGGTATAATATTTATACAGCACGTCATTAACCCCCAAATTTTTATGGCCTCTCTAATTGAGACCGGAGTCTTTTTAGAAAAGGAATTAATGGATTTTAAGACCTGTTTTCTGTCTGATGGGAGAGATAAAATTCTTGGGAGTCATCCTCAACTCTCACTCCCAGTGTTTTTCTATGGTTCTGGGAGAAGGCTAGATTTCTCCCTGTTAACCAGCCAACCTAACGTATCCAGGGTTTCCAAAGTTATCTGTAGATGAGTTTCTAGCCGTTGAGTCGTTTTTGCTCTCAGATAGGGTACAATGGTAATACCTCTATTCAATAGATCACCATCTCCAGAACAACTATAGAAAAAATTCTACGAGCTGAGGAAATGCCAAAGGGGAGACAGGTAAATTGAAAATGGCAGACTATGTTATTAATGTATACTGTAAATCTAAGGAATTTTTGGTAAGATGGAAGGATGGGGATGTGGTAATATGCATCTTTCAGATTTATGGTGATCTTTCATAATGTCTTTCCATAGGAAACCCTTAATTCTTATCTGTGGCTTTCTCCAACAGTTTATTCAGTGCTGGACCGAAAATGTAATGTCCATGAAAGGGTAAAGTGCAGAGCTTGTTTTTTGACACCTTATCGCCTGACCAATACTTAAGCCAGTTGGCTCTTCTAGCGGTGTTACTGAGCACTGCATTACGGGCTCCAAAATGGATTGTTTCAGCAGATGTGTCTGCCATGAATCCCATGACCATTTGTAGCAGTGGTAAGCAGTTGGAAATTTCCTCCCTTGGGGCCTTCAGCTTAATTAGAGAATCCAGGCGGTTAAGCCAGATTATCTTGGACCATGCCACAGATGTAGCCATAATATTTGTCTGAAGACTAAGGAAAAACTCCTCCCAAGACCGTTTCATTAGGTTTTCCACTTTGCTATCCATAGGATCCCTTCTTTGAATAGTTGCAGAATGTCGGAAGACGAAAAAAAGGATTTTTTGCCCTCGTCTGACACGATATCCACGTTCAGACGAATCCATTTCAGATTCATCCCTGTTTGATTCATAAAAAAAAAAAAAAAAAAAAAACGAACTCCGGAAGGAGCTCCCTTCTAGCCTTCTTTGCTGGTTTACGTGGGTCCAGCTGAGGAGGAGGGAGACTGGATACAGAGGACTGGATCTCCTCTCTGACAATATTGCGGATAGCCGCCATCATCGCCACTTGTTCCTCCCTAATAACCTTCGTAATACATTCTACACAAAGTTATTTGATATAATATTCATCTAGGCGTTTCACACATACAGCGTACTTTCTGGGTTTTTTCTTAATATCCGCCCTGGGTTTTTTCAGCTCCCTGTCCTGAAAAACAAGGAGTGTTGCAGAGATTTAGATTACAACCCCCAGTCTACCACCACCATTGGCCCAAAAGGACCAATGACTGTTTGCAGATTTTCAGACATGGCGTGGAGGGATCACAGATGTTCCTTTGTGAAAAAGGTCCTGTGCATAGAAAGATTTCCTGAACTCTCAATGGATTCTGAATCTCACAAGGTTTTCACCGTTAGGCCATGCCTTTTACATTATCAAGCACCAGGCCATGCCCTCTTGCAACATCTGCCATCAGATTCACCTCCTAGCATCATCCGCCATCAGGCCACGCCAGTGGCGCTTTGGACGCAGCTGACGTCGGCACCTTGACCACCAGGGAAGCCTGATCTCACCCTGCGGCAAGTAAATCCTCTTTTTTGGCGACCGCTTTATTCCTCCCCTGCAAGGATAGCAGCGGCCGCAGGCATGAGGAACCCAGAGATCTCAACCCATGCAGTACCGGCATCGGAATGGGTCTGACCTCCTGGGGGAGGCACGGCCTGCATCCACACGGAAGTTGCTCCTGCTGAGTCCTGTAGGGACAGGAAGACACTGGTGATCTGGTGGAAGGGAGGTTCCTTTATACTCTCCTGCTTTCTGTCCCTGCAGAGGTCAAGAGGGCAACCTCCATGTATATGCTGTCATGATGGAGAAAATATACAGTTTTTACATCATCTGCCTTACTCTTAGATAATTTTTTTGAGTTCAAAATATGAATATAAAATCATGAAGGAAATACCTTATGTTGTTTCAATAGGAATGGCAGCAGCATAAGCATTCCACCATCATGCACAATCCACCAGACATCAATATTTCCATCTAGATAACGTTCATGGTTGCTTGGATAGAAAGACACATTTTTAGGTACCATCAGTGCTAAATGAGCAGCGGTTGTACAACGTACAGTCTCTGTGTGAGGAAAAAAAAACAGCCACTGATTCAAATGTTGTGCTAAGGGGGTTATCTTACTATTGGAGCAATATCAGATCTAGCACCAGAGAACAGACTCATCAATAATATTCAAGTGCTATGCCAAAACATGTGGGAATGTCTCTTTGAACTAGTTTATAACTGAAGCAAAATATTTAAGACTTGCCAATAAAGGTTTTCCATGAACGTGGATCTTCACTTTGTCTCCAGCCATAAGGCCATCCTAACATTACAGTATTGTGCTTCATTCCTCCAAGTCCACATGACTGTATCAAATGTGAAATTCCTTCTCTTATTTTATTGGCAACCACTACTTGGCAGAAACCTTTGACTTTCTCTATTTCCATCATATTTTTTATGGTCTGAAATAAGAAAAACATGTTTTATTGGTAATGGAAAGACTTCAGAACAAAGACTAAACTCAAAACATTTAACATGAACGTGGATATCAAGAAAACTGGTAGGTCCATTTAGTCTGCACTTAGTATTCTGTTTGAACAGGATTATAAAAAAAATTCCACCTAAAAAGGAAAAAATGACCATATATCAACGTTAGTCAATTTTATTTTTCTATTTTTGTAGCAGCTAGCATTTTTCAGTTATGTTTTTGTGCCCATATACTTTAGCAACTTACTATAAAACCAGCAGGGTCATTCCGTGT
Source organism: Eleutherodactylus coqui (assembly GCF_035609145.1). Classification (NCBI taxonomy): domain Eukaryota; kingdom Metazoa; phylum Chordata; class Amphibia; order Anura; family Eleutherodactylidae; genus Eleutherodactylus; species Eleutherodactylus coqui. Next base: position 76,960,715 of record NC_089847.1, read on the forward strand.
CAGTTCAACCAACGCTCCCGGTTGACCATCTCAGATTTCAATGAAACTTTTGCACAAAGATAGACCCTGACCCTAAACTAAGATAGCCAGAATATTAGGCTTCAAAGTGCTTTGGTTCACGAGCTACAGGTCTTAATCTAGGGGGTTGTCATGTGATTACAGCGCGCAACCTGAAAAAAGTGGCGATTTCAATCCATTGCCAAGCCAGTTCCAATGACTCTAGAGCAATGAAACTTCACACACTAGGAGAACTTTTGGTGCTGAATCCAGCTAAGCTACTCAGACTGCCACTCTTATCATTCTGCCACCATTGCATGTCAAAGTAGCTGAAAAATTCTATCGCGCAAAATAAAACTCATTTTAAGCAGTAATAACTCATAATCAATGCAATCCAACTCAGCTCTGAATTTATCAATGTGTACTCCATAGAAATGTTTCTCATTATTCACATTATGGACCCAAAAGGATGCATATAGCTCTTAAGATACAATGAGTCAAAAATGGCAAAAAACACTTTTTTGCTAATTTTTCCCCTTTTCAAAGGCGAAAATCGGAATGTACTTTATTTTTATTTTTTTCATTTTTGTTCTATTTGGAAGAGAATTTTTTGCTCTACAAGATTCGATGTTTTTCATTTTGTTCCCAGACCTTCTAGATGGGAAAATATAAATGCCTGTGAAGGTCCTATGCACTTGCGGAGGTCAAATAATAAAATAAGTGTAAGTTTTGCATGCATGTATAATTAGTTTAGAAATCATGAGAAGGTAAATTATTTTTGGAATGAGACAACTTTTTGTGCTCAAGAAACTTATGTGATCAAAAATTGCATGGCGAGTTCAGGTGAGCCACAAGCTTTGGCCTAAGATGGTCAGAATATCATTGAGTGTTGCATGATTGTGGTATATTACAGTGATCACTGGGATTATTTAGCACTCTATCCATATTGGATACTAAGATGATCTAAGGCTAGCATTTGTGTAATAAATAACTAGTTATTTATTACACAAATGCTAGCCTTAGATCATCTTAGTATCCAATATGGATAGAGTGCTAAATAAGCCCAGTGATCACTGTAATATACCACAATCATTATGCAACACTCAATGATATTCTGACCATCTTAGGCCAAAGCTTGTGGCTCACCTGAACTCGCCATGCAATTTTTGATCACATAAGTTTCTTGAGCACAAAACGTTGTCTCATTCCAAAAATAATTTACCTTCTCATGATTTCTAAACTAATTATACATGCATGCAAAACTTACACTTATTTTATTATTTGACCTCCGCAAGTGCATAGGACCTTCACAGGCATTTATATTTTCCCATCTAGGTGGTCTGGGAACAAAATGAAAAACATCGAATCTTGTAGAGCAAAAAATTCTCTTCCAAATAGAAAAGTGGAAAAAAAAAAATGGAGTACATTCCGATTTTCGCCTTTGAAAAAGGGAAAAATTAGCAAAAAAGGGTTTTTTGCCATTTTTGACTCATTGTATCTTAAGAGCTATGCATCCTTTTAGGTCCATAATGTGAACAATGAAAAAACATTTCTATGGAGTACACATTGATAAATTCAGAGCTGAGTTGGATTGCATTGATTATGAGTTATTACTGCTTAAAATATGACTTATTTTGCGCGATATCATTCTGCCACCATTGCATGTCAAAGTAGCTGAAAAATTCTAAGAGTGGCAGTCTGAGTAGCTTAGCTGGATTCAGCACCAAAAGTTCTCCTAGTGTGTGAAGTTTCATTGCTCTAGAGTCATTGGAACTGGCTTGGCAATGGATTGAAATCGCCACTTTTTTCAGGTTGCGCGCTGTAATCACATGACAACCCCCTAGATTAAGACCTGTAGCTCGTGAACTAAAGCACTCTGAAGCCTAATATTCTGGCTATCTTAGTTTAGGGTCAGGGTCTATCTTTGTGCAAAGTTTCATTTAAATCTGAGATAGTCGACCGGGAGCGTTGGTTGAACTGACACGGAATGACCCAGGATCTAGTTATCCCTTGAACATGATAAATGACAGTTTGTCATCAGTTTTTAAGAAGCTACATCTAATCTAATATTTTTAAAAAAAAGTCTACAGGCTTTTTCTTCCAGCACACTGACTGCTTTGGTGGATGATTTTGGTGTCATTCGATAGATACATCCTCACCAATGCCGTATAATCATAACATTTCAGTTAGATACACTGAGTGACCTGTCGGAAAAGGTCAAAGTTGCTATGTCAAGTCTGGCGCCGTTATGCTTCAGCCAATAACCGCTAGGGAGAATCAAGCGTTGCTAAGCGACGTTCTTATCAAGTGCTTACCTGTTTTGGCTGTTGCCATGTCCTGAAATCGTGGAAGATCAAGCCACGGACGGCGAACAGCTCAAGCCGAATCCTTGGCTCGACCGGTCTTAAAGTTTTTACAACCATTTCTACAAACATTTTATGTTCGCAAAGCGAACATCGGGTCTCTTAGTAAACTCGAAAGTGATACCAACGATGGGATCAGCCTACCCTCTCGTGAATAGGTCGTATCAACTTAGTAAAAATGACAATTTTGCCTCGCCTTCTATATCTTTTCAGGTGTCTGCCCATAAAGGTCCCCGCAAACAATATGAAGGAAATGCAAAAATCTATCTTCCACTTTATATGGAGGAACAAAAGACCCAGAATAAAACAAAAAGTTATCTACTATCACAAACGAGTCAGGGGACTGTCAGTCCCGAATCTAAGAAAGTATTTTATGGCAGCTCAGTTATCACAAATTCCCCCCATATTTGCAAGTACAAGGAGGCCTCTGTGGGCAGATCTGGAGGCAACCCTTCTGGCCCCGGTAGAACTTGGGACAATTTTCTGAGATAAAAGGTATAAAACCCATGAGCGTACAACATTTATCACTGCTGACATGTCACCTTTTTCTGATTTGGAGGAAAAAACAGGTTTAAATACTCTATGATGTCACCTCTCCCGGCTTTGCTGCCTATTATCCCTAACCAAGTATTCGTCCTAAGCTCTTGAGAGGATAGTTTTCCATGGTGGCGGGCTAGAGGGGTCGTCCTACTCTACCATTTTATGCCGCACGGCAAACTCATCACACCACAACTGATAGATAAATATTCAACCCCAGAACACCTCTGGTTGCAATTGGGACAAATCTATAGCTTCCTCTGTTCCGTGGTAGGAACCACTAATACTACGTTCACTCCCACAGAGTTTGAGAGAACCTGTATGTGGTCCCTATTGCAAATGGGCAAAATCTCAATTTTTCATTTTTCACACTACTGACTAAGTGTAATAGTCTGACACTGATTTGTAGAGAAAACTTTTCAGTATTCATTTCATTACCACAGACCACATTATAATGTAGAGTAACTCCTATATATAGATATATCACACGAGATTCACCATTTATAGTAAGTGATGGACATGGCTTGCTCTGTAACCTGTGCAGGGAGAGCTAAGAACAATTTCCTACAGAAGTCAATGTTTTAGACAATGAAGTAAAGGAGTACCAGCATGCTAGGCAGGATGAGGCAACAACAGTAAGGCTGGGTTCACACGGGGCGTAATTGCAGCGGAACGTCCGTGTGGACTTTCTACACGGACATTCCGCCCACAGCTTTAATAACGGGATTAGCCAGCAAAGTGGCCAAGATTTGCAAAAATCTCGTCCACACACCAAGCCGCACTAAAATTGACAGGCCGGGCGGAACTCAAAGACACAGCATGTCAATTCTTTTCCCATTTCCGCGGTGGCCCCTCTCTTCTCTATGGAGAGAGAGATGGCTGCAACGGTATGCAGGCGAAGCCACTCCAAAATCCGCAACAAAAGGCCGCCTGGTTTTGAAGCTGCATTTTTCCCGTGGAAATCTTGCTGTATTTATGTGCGAGATTTTTGGGATGCCATTTTTTTTATGGGGAGATTATTTGCTTAATGCATTGCGTTAGTGGAGGAATGACTGCCTTCATTTTTGTCTTGCATTAATTCAACAATTTTTCCTAGGTGTTTTAGGGAAAGTAGGACACCTGACTATATACTATCATTTAATCTCTTTGGAGGCCTTTGGACCCAAGAGGTGGCTTTTAGACTTCGAAAACCTATTCATTAACCTCGTCCCGCTATAGGACGTACAGTTACATCCCGCTTGGTCAGGGTATGCATGAAGAGAGATTGTGTGGCTCTCTCACAATACATCATGGGTGCAGGCTGTTTTTCACAGCTGACACCAGGCAGAAATAGCTCCGATCAGCCTCACAGCCAATTGCGGTTGTAACCCGTTAAATGTCGCTGTCAATTCTGACAGCAGCATTTAAATCCTCCAAACGATATTTGGGTGTCCCGTACGCACGCGCGCGGCCCCCCCCCCCCCCCCCCCCCCATGGCAGCCGGGGGCCTTCTGAAAGACCCCAGGGTTGTCTTGGCAGTAGAATTCAAAAATGGTACCAACACAAACTACAGAATGTCCCGCAAAAAAAGGAGCCCTCGCACAACTATGTCGACGGATGAAGAAAAAAGTTTATGTACCCAGAATATGGTGGCAGAAAATATTTTTTTTTAAAAAGGTCTAATTAAAAAAAAAAAAAATGCTACAGCCAAAAAAAAAAAAAAAAAAAGAAAACAAAACTAAGTTTGTTATCGTAGTAATTGTACTGACCCATAGAATAAAGTTATCATGTAATTTTTGTTGTGGTTTGTGCACCGTAGAAACAAGATACACCATAAGATGGCGAAAGTCTGGGGGTTTTGTTATTTTACTCCACTTAGAATTTTTAAAACGTTTTCCAGTACATTATATGGTAATTAAATAGTATCATTAAAAATACTACTCGTCCCTCTAAAAACAAGCCCTCATACAGCTATGTTGATGAATAAAGAAGTTACGATTTAAAAAAAAAAGGGGGGGGAGGGGAGATAGACTCACATGGTTTGATCAAAATATGCACCAAGAACCTTGCATCTTTGTGTTGTTAGTATAAACAGTTGTGCAATTTTATTCTGTTGAGGCTCATTTAGATGCAACGATCATCACTTCAAGTTAGTTGAAAGTGCCAAAAGTGAGCTATAGTTTTGCTTTAAAAAATCATTTAAACCTAAGAATCATCATTTGAAAATGGACGATAAAAGATAATTAAACGATTGTTTGAATGGCATGTGCATCAGTGAGGGTTAAAAAACGAGGTAAAAATTGTTAAAACGACTAAACAAGTTTCATTTAAACCAAATAATAAGCGAACTACCAAATGATGGATTTTAAGTGGACTGAAAGACAACGATGAACTAATGACTAACTAAAAGTGCACGACGGGCATGCGCTTACACAACGATTATCACTCAATTTCGACAATGAATTTTGAGTGATGATCGTTACGTCTAAATGGGTTTTTCGTTTCTGTCCATTGTGTAAACGGCCAATGATTTCTGCTGTAAAAGGTCTCCAATTTCTATTAAAAGCAACTAAGGAAAGATGGTGAACATAGTAATATACAGACAAAATAAAAATAAATAAAATCTACCGATCAGAAAATAGTTAGAAAAATAAAACCAGCTAGTGAGGCATTTTTAATTAGTAAAGGAAATATAAAAGAAATTCCATCCAAATGTGGAAACCACCTGGAGCACAAATTGACTTCTGTCAAATGAGAAGGTAAAATCCGCAGGAAATCTGCTCCAAAATCCAAGCTAAAATTAAACCATTTTCTGTGGATTTGGCTCAGATTTATCACTGCGGATTTCCTGTGAAAAAATTCATAGCAAATACTCAATATGTGAACAAACTAAAACGAGTAGAAATTTTACAATATTCAAAAGGAAACCATGTCCACATGCCAAATTATCATCAACAATGGCTAGCTGAGTAATTTTCATGCAAAACCATTAGGGGCCAAGTTACATGGATCGTCCATATTTTTGACAGGGGAGTTCTTGTCAAACATTAAGCAACAGTTGTTTAGATTTATTAATTGCCCAAGGCCCCTTCTCTCCAAAGGGATCCCCTCTTCAGGGCCAATACAGTCTGCATGAGGCCTAAAATACGCTAGCAATGGTAATTATCAAAAATACACAATTGGTACATAAAAACTACAATTATAGATATGAACAATTTTTGTACTGATTCCTACTTGGTCAGCAGCTTGTACTTCTCCATAGCTCTCCAAGAAGTTACCCTGTATTGCAGACCCAATAATAGTTAACCCTTTCCCGGCTTTCAGCTGAGAGGCAAATGTGAGCAGGCGTGGATATTTAACATGTAAATCCTCATCCAGTTTTAGCAGAACTAGCAGCTGAGGCCTAAAAGATAAACATAAGCCATCACATTTAAATGAGTTAGCGCAACTGTTTGTTTATAAGTCTTGAGACCAGAGTGGAGGAGTAATATTACCTAGTGCCTTCCTCTGTGGCTGTACTACTGTGGATCTTCCTCTTACTGAGTTCCCTCTGCAGCTTCCAAGATAGTTGCTGCATGAGGTCATCATCAATCCCGTCTGCAGTAGGTAGTTTGACACTTCTTGATTGGCCAGAACTGCTCCAATGAGCAGTGCAGGCAAATCAGAGCAATGTGCAGTGTCTTAGACTACCAAGACACTTACAATGCACAGTCAGCATCGAGTAGTGAAGGCCATCTTGGAAAACCCAAGAAAAGCCCCAGGAATACACAGATCCGTGGGAGTATGGCCATAGGGGAGTAAACCGGTAACATTACTCCAGCTCTCTAGTCGCTTTAATCAATTCCTCATGGTTATCACTATTTCTGCCTGTTGTCATTCAATAGAAACCTTAATTGTTAGCTTTCAGAAGTTAAAAAAAAACAAAACACTTTGCTGTTCATGTGAGAGACACGCAGGCGCAGAAGCGATCAGGCTCGGTTCACACATTGAAGTCACACCACAGTCTAGCTGCGCCTATGATTGGTTGAAACTGTGCCAACATGTAGAGTGAAAAGACTTTTGGAGTGGAAACAAAGGATCTGCAGTGATAGTCTTTATACATGTAATATTTTAAAAATGGGAATAACTCTTGAGAGGATACATTCCCCTTAGACTGTCAATACAGTTTTTATTTTGTAAGAATTGCAACCTATACTCCAAATTTAAATCTGTGGCATTTCACCATCGCATTGATTTCAAAGGAAATCCTTGCTATAGCTCATTTGCAGCTTGCGGATTTTAAATCAATGTCATGGGGAAAAAAATTAATTGACAGAAATTCTTGATGCCGATTCCATGTAAAGAAAATCGGCAAGCAGACAAGCTCCGAATTTCTGACAGGGACTTTGAAGTCTCATTCACAAGATCAAAATCTGCATTGAAAAATCCCACATGGATTTCTCTCAAAGGGGTTGTGTCGGCTTAGGAAAAGGGTCTACTGCTTTCAGGAACAATGATGAAACAGTCCATGACCTGTGCCTGGTGTTGGGGTTCAGCTTTATTCAAGAGAATGAGGATGAGCTGCACTGCCAGACAGTCCATGAAGTGATGGGATGCCGTTTCTGGGAAACAGCAGACCCATTTTTATAGTCCTAGACTACTCATTTAACAAATAGGTAGTTGAAAAAATAAATAAAGTTCAGTTTCTTTTACACTTCCTTATATGTGGAATGATTCCGCTGCAATATTTTGCAGGCAGAATCCATCCCGGCCGTGGGCAGGAGGCCTTATGCATTGTATAGCTTCACTTCGTTTATTTTTTTGGTTTTGTTCTATGGTGTTCAGTATATGGGATTAAGGGCATGAATTCTATTCTGTGGGTCTGTACAATTATGGCGATACCAAATCTATCAACCATATTTTTCAGACTCTAAAATCTTCCTAAAACGTGTGTGCATACTGTAGTCTGGAGTTAAGAGAATCTGCAATTGCCAGACCTCCCTGAAGCCTCCCTCACACGGGGCGTTTGCAGAAACGCAGCGTTTTTCAATGCTGCGTTACTGCAGAGTCCGCCCCGTTTCAGCAGCGCTGACATATTTTATGCCAGCGTTTTGGCTGAGCTTTCAGCTCGGCTGAAAACGCAGCCAAGAATGCTGAAAAAAAAAAAAAATGAAAAGCAATACTCACCTAGCAGCTGCAGTCCGGGTTGCGGTCGCTGGTCTCTGCCGCTGATCCGGGCTTTCTCGGCACCCAAGTCTATTGCCGGAGGCCAGGTTTGAGAAGCCTGCCTCTGGCAATAGAGTGCTGTGATTGGTTGTCGGTGCTTGCTCGATGCCCAATCACAGCCCTTCATTGACTGTCTCAGCCAATCAGAGCTTGCTGGCGCTGATTGGCTGAGACAGTCAATGAAGGGCTGTGATTGGGCATCGAGCGTGCCGACAACCAATCACAGCACTCTATTGCCGGAGGCAGGGTTCTCAAACCTGGCCTACGGCAATAGACTTGTGAATGCAGGGGAAGCACGGATCAGCGGCAGAGACCAGCAGCCGCGACCCAGGCTGCAGCGGCTAGGTAAGTATTACTTTCTTTTTTTTCCCTCTATCTAGCTGGGACTGATTTTCGGGGTAGGGCTTCTATTGCAAGACCTCACCTCGAAAATCGGCGAGCGGTTGACGCTGCTAAAAATGCGGCACCAAGTGTTACCGCGTTTTCAGCAGTGCTAAAACGGCTCCCCATTCATTTCAATGGGCGACGCAGGGCTGAAAACGCCCCAAAATAGAACATGCATCGCTGTCAAAGCGCAGCGTTGGAAGGCGCTGCGTTTTCAGCCCTGTGTGAGCAGCCCCATTGAAATGAATGGGAGTGTTGTACAGCGTTTAGCGCTGGGCTCAAAAGGCAGCGCTAAACGCTATATAAAACGCCCTGTGTGAGGGAGGCCTAACTGTTTCCTTAAAGAGACCATCTCTAGATTTTTTTTTTCCATTATGTAACCAGCCACCTAGTATATATAAATATCCTACCTTGATTATTCATTTATTTCTATGAGAAAAAATCCCTTTACTCGCCTAAAGAAAATATTTTTTAAATGTGACTACTTGGAAAACATTTTTTTAATATTAATTTTTACACTTTTCCCATATGGGCACTGGAACTTGCTCAGAATATTGATTGATCAAATAATTGCATCAATTTATCAAGAGGTAAGACAGCCATGTCTTGATAGGCGATCATACATGCTGCCATGACACCCAGACAATTCACTGGCAACTGAACCTATTAAATGCTGCAGTCATTGGCATTTAAATGTCAAAACAGCCATGATCAGTGTTAGCACCAAACTGCTGTTTTGTGGAGGATGTCAGCAGTCCTAGATGCAGGCACATGTAAGGAGTGGGCTCTGCTCCATACACAGACACCCGACATGCGCCATACATGTAGGAAGAGGTTAAACTTTTTTGGTGCCATTACTGCTGATAATCTATCCATCAGTGGTCGATCAGTTGGGGTCCCGAGTCAAAGACCCCAGGCAATCAGCTGTTCAAGCAGCCAGCGTCAGCACTAAAAAAAACCCAAAAAAACAAACAAAAAAAATCAGTGAGATGGTAGGAGCTACCTACCTGCTTCTGCTTTGTACATTGTGTTCTGGTGCTACAAGTGTGCACCCAAATAGCTGATCAGCATGGGTCCAGAATGATGGACCCTAGCCAATAAATTATTGATGATCCATCATGGGAAAATCCCATTTAATAATGGACAAAGCTTATCCAGGTCTGCCAGGACTTAGCAGCTCTACCATTTCTGCTCCAATGCATGTGTAGCAGCACTGGCAGCTTGCACCTACTCAGCTGTGCGACAACACCCCAGCCAATCAACTATTGAGAATTTATCCCAAGGACAGGTTATCAGTAGTGTTATGCCTAGAAAACCCCTTTAAAACAGAACTTGTTACATCATATGAGCATCATAAACAAAGTCTATGGACTCAAAGGACAGCTGGCATGGAGGCGACATACGTGTTTTTTTCTAATTAACATCTTTTTTATTCCCTCACTCTTAGCCCTAGAGATCAGCGTTTGGTTTCAACCAGTGGGCTGATCTCTACAGTTAATGTGTGCACACACACACGGACCAAAGAGAAAAGTCCAGTGCACAGATAGAGTGAACAGTAGGGCTGGTAAGTATACAAAAAAGCACCCTCTGGACTAGTTACCTGTCCTACTTAGTTTATGCACAATGGCCAAGTTCAAAGGGAACCTACTCCTGCACCATGGGAGGTTCCCTTTGAAGAGATTATGAAGTGTCCCTATTGTTTTAATTTTAAAAATTCACTTCCTCAAAAAGACTATTTTTGGAATTCTATGAGCTTCATAGCAGGCTCACATTCTGAGTCTTTCAAGCCTGGCCATGGAGACGCCAACACCGGAGGGGGTATGTGTATAACTTCTGTATGGCCAATATTTAATGCACGATGTATATTACAAAGTGCATTAATATGGCCATACAGAAGTGCTTAACCCCACTTGCTATCGCGGGACAACCCCTTTAAGTCATGTCACTTGATAAGGTCGCTTTAAGAAATAAATTATATCATTTCACAAAAAAAATGTCCAACCTCCAGTTTTTTGTATGAGGGGGTCCTTCTTCAAGTCTTAGCAAGGCATATCTAGCAGCACTGAGAGAGAGTCCTCGAATTCCATCTCCCCATTCTTTCTCTGCTCTGTGAACAAAATGCACATTGATTTTTTTCAACATACCAAAACACAAGTAAAATATCACATTTTTACAATAGAAATTGAAGCGCACAATTCACTTAGCAGTTCATCACTAACTCAATTCTACTGTGATAAGCATGTCTCTTGAAAAACTTTTTTCTTTCCAACTCCTTATTCCCCAAGAGACATGCAAACACCCATATATGCTTACTCCTGCCTCTAGCACCTCAACACACACTTAATGATGAGTTCAGGACCCATTTTCAATACCACATTTAAATCTCTAGCAACTATGAGAAGCACGTAAGGGATGTGTGGCAACTGCATTGCTTCAGGTCTAAAATGTGGCACTGAAGAGAAATTAAACGCCTTGGAGAGTGGAGACTAAAATGGCGACTAATCCGACCAAACACAACCTTGTATAACACGCGAAAAAAGGTATTACCAACCTTTTTTGTGTATCCTGATGAATTTAGCCAACATTCACAAAACACATGCCTGCTACTACTGACATTTATTGTTAAAACAAAAAAGGAAAAAAGAAAACACAACCACAATAGCGAAAACGAAACATTTTTGCAGCATAGGACCCATGGAGACCAATACCATTGGTTTCATTCTATTTCCAGGATAGTTTCTCGTATTATTGCAACATATATGACTTGCACTGTTATTTTAATTATTCCTTATCTGTTACATGCAGGTTTCTAGGACTGGTTTCATAATTCTGAATGTTGAGTAATACACAGAAATGAAAACTTACCCTTGGTATTCTATGTACTTGTATATCACTCCAGCAATGAGCATAGCCACAAGAGCATAATACCATGAAGAAATAAACATCAGGGCCAAGCAGATGCTCATTCCCAGGAAAGAGAGCGCCCTTTTAATGTTAAAAGGATTATACAAAATACTGGTTAGAAATTGCAAAAAAGCAGCATGTGTAATATAAACGGTTTTAAGGAACTGTTATCACCTATATCTTTTTACAAATGAAAACCATATAAAGAAACACATTCAATTTTTCTATTCAGTTTTTATTTTCTGATCGTAGATTTTTTTTTCTATTTGTGACCATGGCTCTGTGCCCATTGCTTTCAATGGGGCCGGCGCTACAGCCGCCGACCCCATTGAAAGCAATGGGATGCAGGCAACCCTCACAGTGATTGTTGGGGGAAGGGTTTGAAATATAAGCCCTTTCATGAAAATCACCCCTACTTGGTGTAAAAAAGAAATGTATAACACACACACACACACACACACACACACACACACACACACACACACACACACACACACACCTCTCTGCCACTAACGGTGCTCCAGTGTGTCTTGTCTTTGCAATCCCAGCAGTGTTCTGAAGCTATTTCAGCAGGCGGGCATTTAAAAATCCCTGCCTCCTGAAAAGGCTGTGTATGATTGACTGAGCGCTCAGCCAATCCCAGGTAGTGCTCATCCATTCATTGACAGCTTCAGAGCAGTGCCAGGGAGCCAAGTGACAAGACGCGCTGGAGCCCTGAGAGGGGAGTAGAGGAGAGTATATATATATTTTTTTTTTTTGCACAAGCTAGGGATGATTTTCAGGGAAGGGCATATATTTGCGCAAGACACTAGGTAACAGATTGTCTCCTTTCCTCCCTTCCATCATACACACAGATCAAGTAGGATTTATCAAAAGTAGGGAGGCCAGAGACATTATAAAAACTCTACTAATAACATCTAGAGTGAGAGGTCGGTCTGATCCTCTGTCTACTGTCCGTGGATGCAGAAAAGGCCTTCGACAGGGTCCATTGGGGATTCTTCTCAGCAACTCTGTCCAAAAATTTAGGGCCTAGTCCAGTTTGTTTGAGAGTACTGGCCCTTAACACGTGTCCTACTGCTAGGATAAGGGTGAATGGATTATTGTCCTCTCCCATACATATTAGAAATGGCACTAGGCCAGATTGCCTTCTGTCACCTCTTCTGTATGTGTTGGTAATGGAACACCTCGCAGTAGCGAGAAGGAACAACCCAAATATACAAGGCCTTCAAATTGAGGGGAACCATTATAAGACGGCCCTATACGCTGATGACCACCTACTGTACATCTCCCAGCCCCATACCTCACTTCCGTCCTTAATACAGGAGTTTGAGAGGTATGGACATCTATCAAAATTTAAAATAAGTTACTCCAAAACAGAAGCTCTGAACATTTCACTCCCGTTAGCAGAAAAGAAACATATCTCAGAGAAATTTCCATTTAGATGGCAACGGGGGGCCATCCAATACCTCGTAGTGTTTGTCCCTACAGACCAATCTAGGTTGTTCCCCTTAAATTATCAGGCCCTCCTTGAGCTCACACTAAAAGACCTTTCCAACTATGCAAACAGACATCTCATGGTTTGGGAGGATCAACACCCTAAAAAGGGATGTGTTACCTAAATTCGTATCTCTTCCAGGCTGTACCTATCATACCCCCTACATCGTTCTTTAATTCATTGTCAGCTCTTATCAAATTTGTGTGGGGTCGCTCGAGACCCAGGGTGGGAGTGCGTACCCTCTTTCGCCCTAAGATAGATGGAGGTGTAGGCCTGCCAAATTTCAGACTATACCATGCAGCAGTTTTAACACATTGTGGACTGTCACTACCACTCCGCTCACAAACAATGGATACAGTTAGAACAGGCGGATTGCTTGATACCGATAAGACTACTCCCATGGATTCGTCCCCGTGACAGAGCCCAAATCCTATTTACCAATTACCTATTGAAATAGACACTTAAACTCTGAGACTCCAAAATACAAAAGCAGATCCTGTCAAGGCTAGATAGTCCCCTCACACCACTTTTCTCCTACCCAGCATTCCCACCAGGTAACAGCCGAGAATGTTTCATGGGTTGGGAGGCTCGAGAGGACCCCCGGGTTCATTTCAAGAATATCTAGGTTTGGTGAACTGAATCTCTCCTGCTTAGAATTTCACCAACTTCGCTCTTTTCTTAATACTCAAGGGGATAGAAACACTTTTCTAATAGCCCTCACACCTTTTAAGAGTCTATTTTCAAAAGAGTCCCCTCCGACACACGTAGTATCCCTGATTTATGGCCTGCTGATCCAAGAAACATATCACGGATCCTGGTTTCAAATGGGCTTGGGAACAGGAAATTGGAGTCATGATTTCAGAGAATGAGTGGTGGAAGGCATTCATCTTTACTCACTGTCTATGGCCTGTGCTGCACAGGAAAAAAAATTACAAAATTCTTACAAGATGGTCTAGATATCCTATCCGCCTTCATGCTATATTCCCTTTGGTGTCTGAGGTGTGTTGGCACTGTGGAACTGATAAAAGGTACAATGACGCACATTTGGTGGAGCTGTGACTTGTCGAGACCTTTTTGGGACAAGGTATTCTCCATATATAACTTAATCAGTCGGGGAAATATTAACAATAACGCCCAAATTGCTTTCCTATCCATACTGCCAGGCTCAATAGGTTCACAGAAAAAGGGTTTGCTCAGGTTCTGCCTAGCAGCAGCAAGAGTGGTCATCCCGCACCATTGGTGTTCCACACATATTCCTTCCATGACTGAGTGGCTTCAGGAAATGTCTCATCTGTGCCTTATGGAGGATCTAAGTGCAGAACATAATAGAGAATCTGAAAAATTTCTGTCGGTCTGGCAATTGTGGATCGACTTTGAATCTTCTTCAGAGTTCCGAGTGCAGTGTTCCCAACCCTCCCATCCCCCTCCTCTCACATCATCTCACTGCACTCAATCACTTAGCCAGCTTTATGATCACCTGACTGACCTGTGTCCGCAACACGGTCAGAGGATAAGTCAGGCTAATGTGTGAACGTAGCTTTAACCCTTTCCAATCCACTGTCTGTTGTCAGAAGACATTATGATTTAAGGCTGTACAGCTCGGATGTTGGAAGATGTCCGTCAGGGTTCTCTTACTGTATATTGCCAGCCTCTCTGCTGTCGAAGCCTATCCAACAGGTCATCTCATGCAGTACTGCCTTTAGCCAGCAGATAGCAGCATTGTATAATGGAAGAGTAAGCTCCCTAGGAAAACTAGGATACAAATTGGATTGGAAAGGGTTAAAAGGATTGTCAGGTTTATTTTTTTAAATTTGATGTGATGCTCTTCATACCTGAAGATAATAAAATCTGCTTTCCTGCCCTGAGCTCCGACTCCACTACTGGCATCCTAGTAATGGTGCAGTCAGCCTGTATAAGGGACAGGCTATTGCAGTTATTCGTATTAAAACGCTGATGTCTGCGGTTGACTGCAAACTACGACTACCCGTACGCAGGCTATCCGAAACCTGTAAATACAGCATTGCAGGGAGGACCAGAGCTGCAGATACTGACAGGCGGGGTGTCGGGAGAGGAGAGTATAGGCTATTTAATTATTTTCAGGCATTGAAAGACAATCTAAAAGAAAAAATTCTCCCACAATCGCTTTAATATTATACTATTTACTCCTAGTATGGTGGCAGTATTCAGCGACTGTGTGGTGATATAACTTAGTCATGGTATGGTAGGGTTCTCTGTCATGTTATAGCAATGTTATCTAGTCTGAGTATGGTGACCTTATTTAGCCACAGTATGTAGTTGACAGACAGTTACAGTATGGCAATGTTATATCACGATATAGTGGGAATATGCAGTGAGTGCAAGTGTGTGTGGGGGGCCCAAGCTGAACTTTTGCACCTGGGCCCATGAGGTTGTAGCTATGCCCCTGGTGCACAGAATCTTAATGTGCAGGTGTGTGTGTGTAATATATACAGTGTCCCTGAAAATAAAACCTACCCTGAAAGTAAGCCCTACCCGTTTTTTAGATCTTTGGTGAGGCTTGAAATAAGCCCTTCCCTGAAAATAAGCACCATAGACTTAAAAAAAAAAGGAATACACTACCTAGCAGGCACAGTCCAGATCCCTCCCACTGCTCTCCGTAGCTTCATCGTGCTTCTTGCAATCCTCGGCTGCCGACAGAAAATCACTTACTGGTTGCAGGATTCATAAATCCCACCTCCAGGAAGCAATGGCTCAGATTGGTTCAGCGAGCACTGCTCAGCCAATCACAGCCGTTGTGTTGTGGAGGTGGCATTTATGAATTGGCTGAGCCGCGCCATTGATTGGCCAATTCATAAATGCCACCTCCACAACACAACGGCTGTGATTGGCTGAGCAGTGCTCGCTGAACCGATCAATGGCGCGGCTCAGCCAATTCATAAATGCCGCCCCCACAACGTGCCGGCTGTGATTGGCCGAGCACCAGTCGAAGAACCAATCACAGCTGTCGCATTGGTAAAAAAAAAAAATATATATATGCACTGTGGGTGACCTTTATTAACCACTTAGTGACCAAGCCTGTTTGCGCCTTAATGACCAGGCCAAATTTTGGAAAGCTGACGTGCCACTTTAACATAGCATAACTCCGTAAAGGTTTTGCATATCCAAGTGATTCTGACATTGTTTTTCGTTACATATTGTACTTCATTTACGTGGTAAAAATAGTTCGATAGAATTTGTGTACATTTATTCAAAGCGCCCAAAATGAAAAAAAAAACACAATTTTTCAAAATTTTTTAACTGCAATATCTCAAATATGTGCAAACATACTGTACAAATTTTTGATATATATTTCCATCTGTTAATTTATTCTGGACACATTGGAAAAACTTCAGTAGACGTACAAATTTAGAGGCATACAAATTTAACTTGGATTTTTAACATTTTGGGGAACACTTTGCAATCTTGGCTACGTGAAGGAAAACAAAGGCTCATCAGGATCAGAATGATAGATACCCCCACAAATGTCCCGATTTTAAAAAACTACACCCCTTAACCCCTTGAGTGGCACGCCCGGAAATTTTCCGGGGACGAGCTCCACTGCTCATAGCAACATAGCCCGGAAGATTTCCGGGCTATGTATGACTATGGGAGCTGCAGAGCACAATGCCACAAGCTGTGACAGTGTGCTCTGCCTGCACAGACCCACACAGAGCAGTGCAAGGGCTTTGAAAAACCAGCAGAAGATATTGCCGACATGTCGGTAATGTCCTGCTTTGTTTACAAGTTGCCATAGAGACCATCGGCTTGTCAGAAGCAAGCCGATGGTCTCTGTGGCAGGGAGAGCTGGTTGTTAGCTGTCAGAGGACAGCTAGGTACTAGCTCTTACAGCAGAGATCAGAGAAAACCTCCGATCTCTGCTGTGTTAACCCTTTACATGCTGCAGTCTATGTGACGGCAGCATGTAAAGGGTTGTCACTGCAGCATGTAAAGGCCTGTCACCATCAGACCCCCGGAATGTGATCAGGGGTCCTGATGGGTCCCTGTGGAAGTCCCCTAAAGGGACTAAAAAAAAATAAAAAAAAACACTTGCCTCCCTTTACTTTGTAAAAAATCAAAAATACAATCACACATGTGGTATCCGTGTGCGTCGTAATGACCCAGAGAAGGAAGTTAATACATTTAACCCCTTAATGACATGGCCCCTTTTTTTCTTTTTTCTCCATTTCTTTTTTTCCTCCCCCCTGTTTAAAAAAAAATCACAACTTGTCCCGCAAAAAACAAGCCCTCATATGGCCATGTCAATGGAAAAATGAAAAAGTTATGGCTCTTGAGACGCAACTGCAAAACTAGTTGAAATTCAATGATTAGACCATTTTAAAAAACCTGCCCTGGTGGGCACGACAGGGTGGTAGGAAACCTGCCACTCAAGGGGTTAATGTATAATGTATTCACTAAGGGGGGGGGGGGGGGGTCATGAGTATTTTTACCCCACAGTTTTTTTTTCAGGAATGAATGCAATTTAGAGGAGAACAAATAAAATTTCATTTTTTTGCAAATATGCCATTTAAAAGACAGAATTTTTTTCTGTAGAGCACATGAAAATGAGGATTTTCACCCAAAATGGATCCCGTGTTCAGAACCATACCCGTTGTGGCCCTAATATTATGTCTGTATACACAACAAGGCCCAAACCGAAAGGAGCAACCGGTGGCTTTTAGAACAGGCCTTTTACTTGAAGGCATTTTAGGCTCTATTGCCCACTTAAAGAGCCCTTGAGCGGCCAAAACGACAGAGAAACCCCACAAATTATCCCATTTTGAAAACTAGACCCCTTAATGCATTCCTCTAGGGGTGTACTGCGCATTTTTACCCCACAGTTGTTCAATGAATCGAAGCAAAGCAAAAGGAAAAAAATTACGATTTCCATTTTTTTGGCAATTGTGTCATTTTAAAAACATTTTTTTGTACAGCACGTCTGAATAAAAAAAACTTTCACCCCAAAATGGATCCCCCCCATTTGTCTTGTGTTCAGAAACATACCCGTTGTGGCCCTAATATTATTTCCGTATGCACAACGGGGCTCAAACCGAAAGGCACATCAAACTTCAACTGTGTCTGAACTTTTACGTAAATCGCCATTATCCATTGGATAACGGTGATCACGTAACAGGGGATCACTAACCACGGCCCTCTCTCACTGCTCTAGGCTCTCATCTACGTTCAGTAGCCAGGAGCAAGGGGACTTTAAATTTCCCGGGCCCTCCACAGCTTCTGCGCTTGCCTCCACCATTTTGTTGATGGGCACATGCGCCTAAGTTGGGGAAAGGATGCTAAGATAAAGATCCCATAAGGGGACATTGTCAAAGGCTTTAAGCAAGTAATTTCACCTCCCCTCACGAATCACATGTGTGATTGGAGGTGCAACTTTTAACTTTTTTTTAAAATTTTACGTGATGGCCAGTTTCTATTGGAAACAGTCGATTACGTGACCAGGACCCACATAAGAAAAAAAGTTATCACATTTTGCCTGCACAGTGGACATGTGAAAAAATATATTTAAAAAGACCATAATAGCTCATTTTCATATATATGTTCTCATCCTCCCCCCCCCCCCCCCCAAAAAAAGCAAAAAAAACTTATGAATCACTAATACCATTAAAAATATTAAAAAACTCTGCTTAAAAACAGAATAAAAAACCTCCCCACACAGCACCACCATGGATTTATACTGACCTGCAGAACCAATTTAACAATTATTTATACCAGATGGTGAATGCTGTAAAAATAAGAAGCCAGCGTTCATTCATAGAGCTCAGTCGATAGAAAATTAAATTATGGCTCTTTGAACGCAGCAACACAAAGCAAAAAATAAAAAAATTTGTTGTTCGTTAGGGCCTAAAATGGCTAGTCACTAGCATGACTGAAGATTGAAACCTTTCTGCATTTGGAGACATGCCAGTACTAGATTTTGCAATGGGACATTTGTTTGCAAACCTTTGCTATTTTGGGTTTTACTTTCCCCACTGGGGTTCTTCACTTAAAAGGGAATCTGTCCCCAGATATGAGTATACTAAGTTATTGTGCTCATATAGCAGGTTCCCTGGAGCCCAGGAAGTTATTTCTTATACTTGGCAAGTATGAGCACTGTAGACAGGTAGAAATAACTTTCTGGGCTCCAGGGAACCTGCCATATGAGCACAATAACTTTGTATACAGTGCTCATATCTGCTGAGTGTTTCTTTTTAATGGCGTTGTCCAGGGTTAAAAAAACATGTCTGCTTTCTTAAGAAAACGGCGCCACCCTTGTCCATGGGGGTATTAGTGTATCTTGACGCTACCAGGAACTCCTGGTGGAGTCAAGATTGACAGGTGCTGACGCCCCCTGTACCTGATTGGCTGCACATCAGGCTTAAAAAGTAGGTTGTGGAAGGGCACTAAAAAGCAATGTGTAAATGAAATGCAGCCGGCCGTGGTGCAAACGGACAAACAGTAATACGTAACTGTCTGACGGGGTCCCTGTCACCTCAGTGGGCTCAGCTGCCTCAGTGCCATTTTTCCTCCGCTGCGAGTGTCATCTCAGAGGTACCTTGCGCCCGCCCCCTGCGAGCTCCGTTGCGCCCGCCCCCTGCGAGCTCCGTTACGCCCGCCCCCTGCGAGCTCCTTGCTGTCCATGTGCTGCAAAACGTGCCCACTGACAGGGGGACCTACTTGCAGCTGTGGCTGGAGGCCCGCCGGCCCATGTATCCCTTTTCTATTGTTTCTTTACTGCCCTTGCAGGACCTAGTGCAGAAGACGCTGTGCAGCCAATCCCCTACAGGGGGCGTTTCCCTCCTGTCAATCTGGACTCCACCAGCAATTGCTGGTGGCGTCAAGATACACTAATACTATCCATGGGTTGTGTCTGGTATTTCAGCTCAGCTTCCATTCACTTCAATGGAGCTTAAGAGCAATACCACACACAACCATATGGACAAAGGTGATACTGTGTTTGGAAGAAAGCAGCCATGTTAATCTAACCCTGGACAAGCAATCACTTTAAATGTGGCTTGCTGGAAGCTCTTCAAGTTTAAAGGATTTGTCTGAGTAAATAAACGAAAGGAAGAGCCAGGAATTGTTAGAAAATAACAAATCCATAGGTCGCCTGCAGGAAATCCCGCCGTGGAATTACCGCCCGTGTGCAGGGGGCCTTATTCATCTAATTTAGCACTAACATTCTGATGGTCCCCGCCAGTCTATTAGCTTTTCTTGCAGCGATGACATGCCGTACATGTGACCATAACAGCCAATCAATAGCCAAACATCAATCGCTGAAATCAATGATTGCCTGCAACTGTCATCTAAGTATGGCACAGAAAAACAAACACCGATATACACAAAAAAAACAAAAAAAACAACTCTACTCAATGGGATTCAGATCAATGCCACAAAAATATGAATCTGCTTAAGATAATGTAATAACTTCTTACCAGTGATAATATTTAAATCTCGGCCTCCAGTTCGGTGTTCTCAGCAGTGTCTGCACAGCACATGCTAAATTTACAAATAAATAGCACATCAAGAAGAACCTAAAATGAAAAGCCAAAAAAAAAAATATATAAAATATATATTGCATAAAGAAAAGACAAACTAAGTCATAAAGTGCAGCATTTACCCTTTGCCACACTATGAAGTGCTGTGTGTGTACACTGAGCTTATTATTTACCACATCAACATACACTTATGTGATTCCATCTGTCACCATGTCTAAGGAATACTCTATATGCCATAACAATGAAGACTGCTGTCTAGAAAAGTCATTTGGCACTGCGCGAATAAGACGACTTGCATTTTGTTGTGGCAACTGCAATAGGTCATATGTAAAAAAAAAAAAAAAAAAAGGTCACATTTTGGTCTATTGCACCCTGGTGGCCAATCTATTGAACTACACCGACTGCAATATATCGTATGTCAACAGACCAATGTAAAACAGTCAAATTTCCTTTCTGTAGGACAAATCAAGGTGATAGGGGCAAAATGGGGATGTTTTTTGCCTGAAAAGTTTGATAGATTTGACCTACAACCTAGTGCAGTTACCACAACAGTTTTCTTTCAGATAACACACTATAAGGTATGGGCAAAGTAGGGGCAAAGTATGCACACGAAGGAAAATCAACAGCAGGCAACAATATAAAGCAAGCATTCAGTTAGATACTACGGGAGCATAAATTCTGCATTTGCATATATGAGAAATTTCTGGGAAAATAAAGTTTAACAGCAGCAAACTTAAGTATACCCGTCAAGTGAAAATCCACAGGGCCAACAACAGTGGCTGAAAGAAGTCCATCAATAAGCTAGGATGCAAAAAACTTGCTATTTGGAAAGCAAGAACGCATACTAAAGACCTTGGAGAGGTTTTTTTTATGCGCAAAGTTCATTACAAAACCTTACCTGGAACCCTTCAAATGCTTTTGAGCAGATTTATGAATAAGGTTTCAAAAACTGTCTGTTTGCCATAACAACCAATCAGAGCGGTTTTAATTTTTCAACAGCATTATGGAGGACTGAAAGCCAAGTCGTAATTGGTTGCTATAGGCAACAAAGAAATTGTTTTAGACAGTTTCATAAACTCCCTCGTGTTTTGTATAAGTCGAGGTTTGACCTTTCAACAGGCCTTGTAGCAATACTATAAGCCAAAAATATACAGATGTACTCTAGCAGGGTCTAACTTGTATTTGATAACTTTATGCAACAAGTGATCTTCTCTTTAAGGAATTTAGGTGAACCAAAATAATTGCGTGTAAAAGCCACTGTTCAGCCGCTGAAAAAGACTGAGCAAAAACATTTAATTTGAATGTATTTTGCTCATCTTTTAATAGACTGCAGGATGTACTCCCCCTGCCTGGAGAACAATGGAATGTTACAGCAGTTGTTTGCACAGCTGGCCATGTGTTTAAACACATGCTGGTCTCTGCAAACAATTCGTGCAGGTCTTTTTACATGCAAATGATGATAAAGCATTAATGGCCATTAACACTTATGCAAATAGCTCGCTAAATCTTTCATTCGTTTGAAAGATTATCTTGGTTTGTAAAAGGGCCTTATGCCATTAAAAAGCTATTACGTTAACAGAACAATTGCGTTTTTCAAGCACTGTCTGTTCTTTTTTCATGAGTTTCAAAACGCAATGCTTTGCCCATTGAAATTAATAGCGTGAGTTATCAGCGCTGCTGAAAACATGGTAGTGTGTGGTTAACATGTTTTTTTAGTTCTGGCATTTCATAGTGTTTAAGTGCCTGTGTAAGTGTGGTTTTAGGCTGCATTTACACAGACCTTTTTATTGTGCGAGTTGTGTGTTGCAAGACGCACAAAATTTGCCGGAAAATAGAATGTTTTTTTTTTTTAATGTGTCTATTTACATCACCAATTTTTCACTTGCTGCAATTTTTCTTTCTCGCAGCATCACTGCATTTTCTATTTTTGAGTAAGCCTGTTATTTTCAGTGGATCTGCAAAACAACTCACATCATACTCATGGCAAGTGTGCAGCTTTTATTTTTTTAACTTTTTACTGTTGAAACAGCAACCGATTTTTACGCATGTTAAAAAGCAGGTTGCGGTAATGTGATGAGTTTTTCTCACAAAATTGTATCGCAATCGCAAGTTCACAAGCGCGATATTGCTTTAAGATTCTTGGAGCAATATCAAGTCTGCCTATGTAAATGCAGCCTTAAAGGGAAGCCACGTTTCAACAGATACTGTGGAATTGTTTCTATTCCCTATCTGCATACCATTTTCCCAGGAACCAACGTAGCACTCTCCGCAAGAAGAAGTTTTATTCCCTCAAACTTTTGTATATTTCCGACACAGAAATTTGAAGCAAGCGCCAGGACTGCATGCCCAAATGAGAATTTTCTTGTTATCTGCTGACTCAAACCAACAAATATTTTAAATAGTTCAAAAAGTAAAACAGAAGCTGCCTATTGTGGACCAACAGTATCTTCATAAAGGATGATCAGCAAATGTGAGCCCAACTATTACAGCATATGAAAGCCTTTACTCAAAATATAACACTATCGAGGAACATTTAAAAAAAAAAAAACACACACCACAGTTTTAACAGACCATAACCCCCATGCAACACTCTACGATAAAAATAACATCTGTGTAAATATGCTTAAACCTCTATATTGTTTTAGATTAGGCCAGTCTCACACCCGCATCGGACCCTCCGGCTGGAGGTTGCGTCACAGATCCGTGTCAAAATACCAGATGAAAAAGTGCTGTATGCGGAGCTTTTTTTCCTACTGTCCAAAAGCCAGACAGCTGGGCGGAAAGCGGATGGACCCCATTATACTCAATAGGGTCTATCCGCCACTGTTTGGTTCCGTCCAGAGAATGAGCCATTCGACAATGGGGATTCCCTTTTCCTGTTCTCCAAACGGAGCAGAAAAGTGGACGCCCCAACGCAGATGTGAAACCACCATTACTATGGCAGAACCAAGGCAGAAGTTGGAAATGTGAAATGCCTCCCACACAAGAAAAGAACCAGTTGCAAAAAAGTCTGTTCCCGATCCTTAAACGCTATTTCTTATGAATCAAAATATTTTGCTATTTCTACAGCAGATAAGGCAATGGATGGGAAACTCTTAACCCTTTAATGACCAAGGAAGTTTTGAACATTTATGTTCAGAGCAAAACTTCCACATTTGGAATGCTGTATTTAATGATGTCATGAATGGCTGCGATTGGCTAACGCCAGACTAAGTTAGCCAATCAGAGCATTAACTTTCTGGAGGCGGGGCATTCAAGCCCCACTTGCAGAAAGCAATGCTCTGCCAGCGTGCACGAAGGAGCGACAGCCTGCAACACCGCCGCGGGAGGGGAGTATTGATTTTTTTTGGGGGGGGGGGGGGGGGGGGGGGGAGAACATGTAAACCTGGTGTATAGACGACCCCCGATTGCAGAGCAGATTTTTCGGGGTTAAAAGGTCGTCTTATACATCGGAAAATACGGTGTTTCCTGTTGTCCCCACATACGGATCACTGATAAACATTGTGATTTCATGAGCTCTTAACATTAATACAATTACCAGTGATCAGTATTCACAGAGAGGATGCACATTGTATATTCTCTGCAGGTCTCAGAGCTCCCACCTGCAATCCTTGAAACGCCATTACTGACGTCCGAGGCTTTAAATCAACCAACTGAATGCTGAAGCAGCGCTTCCGCATACAGGAATAAAACGCTCAATATCACAGCCCAAACTTGTTGATGATGCTGTGTGCAGTATCTCAGCTTAATCAAACAGCATATAAATTAAATAAATGTAGGCCCAAGGGCCACCCTTATAGTCTGTTAATTTATACTGGTTGGACAAGGAAATGCGTTAAAAAGCAGAAATAATTTAATTATAGGTACACTTCCTCATTTCCCTAAAAGGTTAAATGTTCAAATCTATTATTTTTTCCTAAATTAAAACTTTTGTATTACACAACACCCATTCAAATTAATGTATAGAGTAAGAGTTTCTCCTAGCGGTTAGCTAATGGGAGGAGTGCTTAATAAGGGAGACTGCACTCTATGATGTCTATGTGCCCAGATAAGGCAATGATGGGTATTAGTGTACCTTGATGCCACCGGGAAGTAGTGCTGGAGAGACCCTGCAGGTCCTGGAAGGTGAGTATAATTCTCCCCTTTGCTCCCGGCCAATAGTTGACCTCCCTGCTGCTGCCACTCTGCCAGGCTCCCCGGGGTGGCCCCCATGTTAAGCTCTCCGATGCTGCTCCTACTTTCCCAGCCTCCCCGCTGCAGTTGTGTGTTGCCCCGTCCGCTCGCTGTTGCTGGTGATTGCTGCTGTCCCCGTTGATGCTGCTCATGTTCCTCGTTGTTGCTGCTGATCCATGGGGTAGGTGGCGCAACCGGCCCCAGCTGCACATGGAGTGTGTGGTCAGCCAGCGGCGCCAGGAGTGTGCCGTCGTGTGCCGTCGTGCACTTGCCACCTGTTTCCGCCGCGCCAGCTGCAGCACACAGATGTACATGATGGTGATGCAGCGGCGGCAGGACAGTCCGGCGGTTCCTCGGTGCTGCTGCTCCCCGCTCTTTGTCTCCCTTCTGTCCGGTAAGAGGGGTTTGGCCAGGCCAGATGGAAGAGGGATGGCAGGTACACATTGCAGCATCGTGCAGCAGCACAGTCTTGAGATTGTTGCGGACTCTGGACGGTTAGGGTTAGGTTTTTTTTTTATGAGGGTTAAATTTGTCTATGTAAATGCCACTGGAAAATAAGCCATAACCCTAAGCGTCCATGGCCTGCCAAATATCTCAAAACACTGCGCAGCTAGGACCTTAATAACGTTCGCCTATAGGGAGCTAGGGGTGTGACAGGGGCGTTCCTGCATTCCTTCCCTGTCAAAGCCCAAGCTTCCTGGTGGCGTCAAGATACACTAATACCGCAATGAGGTTACTTAATTAGCATTCCTATAAAAAAGACAGAGATCACATATGGATATCCCAATAAGATGCACCACACATGGATGTATTGTTATATTTACACTTTAAAAGCTTTTAACTCTTAAATTTTACACATATGCATTCTTACATGGATAAAATTGGTGCTACCATGTCCAAGGAGGCAATTAGAATTCCCAACTCAGCAATTAAAGCAGTCAGAAGAAGTGCCCATGTTGGTTCCCCATTCGCTTTGCCATGTCCAAATACCTGTTAAAAGACAATCACAACCATCAGACATGTTAATTCACCTGGTTTTACTAGGTCTCACCTAGTCACCCCATTCATTATACCTTTCACCTCGGCTATGGCACATGGGAGCTGCAGCAGTTAGTTCATGATTCAAAAAACAGTTAAACTGTGTAAATGCCACAACTGCCAGCAGTGATATCGTGTAATACACAGTAGTCCATCTTGTTCAGTGCAGTAGAAGACTATGGAAAAAAGTCCATTTAGCATTGCATTAGATGCCTGTATACTATGGTGTGTATATGTGTAAAGCTACATGGTATAGATGCCAACTGATATCCTTGCAAGTATATTGCATGGATAGGACTTTGTGTGAAACCAGGACAGTCATATGAAAAATGCACAAAATTTTCAACAATTCAGATCAAATGAATATATTGCATTTAATCAGCTGCAATTTTGTCTCACTACACAATATTAAAGGGGTTGTCCCGAGGCAGCAAGTGGGTCTATACACTTCTGTATGGCCATATTAATGCACTTTGTAATATACATTGTGCATTAATTATGAGCCATACAGAAGTTATAAAAAGTTTTATGCTTACCTGCTCCGTTGCTAGCGTCCTCGTCTCCATGGTGCCGACTAATTTTCGCCCTCCGATGGCCAAATTAGCCGCGCTTGCGCAGTCCGGGTCTTCTGCTTTCTTCTATGGAGCCGCTCGTGCCAGAGAGCGGCTCCGTGTAGTTCCGCCCCGTCACGTGCCGATTCCAGCCAATCAGGAGGCTGGAATCGGCAGTGGACCGCACAGAAGAGCTGCGGTCCACGAAGGTAGAAGATCCCGGCGGCCATCTTCAGCGGTAAGTATTGAAGTCACCGGACTGCCGGGATTCAGGTAAGCGCTGTGCGGGTGGTTTTTTTAACCCCTGCATCGGGGTTGTCTCGCGCCGAACGGGGGGGGGGGTTTAAAAAAAAAAAAACCCGTTTCGGCGCGGGACATCTCCTTTAAGGCTTTTTTTCCTTTTTCATCTAATACACGGGATGCCCGGCAAATGATGCCCGACACTCGTCCCCGCATATACTCGCTCCTGTGCCGTTACAAGAGAGAGTATGGCTGGATCCCTAACAGCATGGCCAGCAGTATAAATATCAGGATAGCGCTCCCAGGAAGGACCAGATGATGAAGATCAATGTGCAAGGGTGTGAAGATAAATTGGACTTACCCGGTGAATAGTGGAGCCGGAAGGACCCCACTAGCGCCTCCACATCCAAGTTAGCCTATAGAAATATGTATGAGTAGGATGCTCTGTATCCAATAATCCAGAGGGGCTAGATGCGAAGAGCTGCTGAGAATGTGGGTTCACTACCAGTGAGACCCACTGAAGAAATACTGAAAATATGCACTAAGTGCAAAAAGGAAAAAATCCCAGCGCTTCTTGCAGAAATGACGGCTAGACGTCATTTCTGCAAGCAGCGCTGGGATTTTTTCCTTTTTGCACTTAGTGCATATTTTCACTATAGCATGGCCAGCAGGGGGCAGGACGGCTGGAGGGGAGATCTTTCCCCGCTCTCCCTCAGCACCTCTCCATTCACTACAGCATTTTGTAGTGCAGGAAGCACTAGAAGAACTGTTGTACTGGTAGAGGAGGCAGGGCCCATTCCTGACTCAAGGGCCTACCAGGGATCACCCTGGTGGGCCAGTCCAAGCCTGCTTAGAGGCTATAGTTTTGAAAGGTTGAGCAAATACAGTAGGAGAAAAATAAAAGGAAAGAAAAGAGGGATTTCTTTGATATGTCCTCTACAATGCACTTATTGTGGCAGTGACCTTACATAGTCCTATCCAGGCTGCTGGGTCCACATCATGAAGACACTAGCGTAAAGGAAATCAAGTTTGTATTTAATTACCAGATACAGCTGATTTCACTGCCAATAGGATTTAAGGAGCATCTAACATATTAGGGTTTGACAAGCAAGAACATATTAGATCCACCAGATGTCATTCCATTCAAAAAAAATTCGTGCAATGCTCTACTAAGTAGGCACCAACTGGTTAAAGCAGAGTGAGCTCTAGATTTTTTAATGAATGCTAGATCCGGGTGAAATTTGAAATTATCTGAATCAAAACTAGCTTAGATACTCTAGTTGTGACAGCGGGATGATAGCAACAAAAGGTAGCATCAAAATAACCTGTACTACGGGTGATTATACTCATGGTACTTACAAACCAGCTAAATTTGAATACAGATATTGGCTGTCAGTCTCTCCCTATTGCTGGTGAACTCTTCTGGTGACAGTTCACCACTAGTGATCAGTAACTGCAAATGCCGTTTGACTGGACGATCAGCAGAGCCCCCCTTTGGCACTCGCATTGCAACAGCTTGGTAGCACTACTCTTGGAATCCCAGTTGCAATCTCTCTCTGGTAGGCTGGTCTCACACGGATGGGTCAGATTCCGCATGCATGACCCTGCAGCGGAATCCCTTCTGACCATGGCCAGCAGCTCCTCAATTGCAGATAGGCTGCAGGTTGGATGGCTTCCATTGACTTCAATGGAAGCCATCCATGCGGAATTCGCAAAAAACTAGAACATGCTGTTAATTTGATTTCATTTCCGCTCACGGAAATCACTTTCCGCTTATCTGAGCAAATATGCAAAATTTTTATTTTTTTTTTAAGTGTGCAGAATACAGCGAATCGTCCGCGTGGGTAATGATCACGGATTCCGCAATAATCTAGTTGAGAGACGGGCCATAAAGGAAAGGTCATTTCTCTGGTAGCACTGGGGCAGCGCACTACTCAAGTTGAGAAATAAAATACATGGGTATTTAATCCCTTACAGTAAAATAACTTGTTAGAGCAAGTTAGCAATATATAAGGAATATAATATGTGCTCATTTTTTTAATTACCTAAGACACATCTGACAACACTTTCCATGACATTTCAGAAAGCAATTGTTACTCACTCGCAGAAATGGAATTAAATTGTCCTTGGCAATGGCTTGCAGTAACCGTGGAGCTCCAGTCAGACTTTGCAGTCCAGCTCCACACGTAGAAAAGAATGATCCTATAACTATAACCCACGGAGAAGGCCAAGACAGGGTCCCAACCACTAGGTTCTTGTTCACTGCATCACCAAACCTATTAAGAAATAGTCGCTAAATGTAAACTAAGAAATCTTACTACAAACCACAAAGCAAATTAAATTATACGCCCCAGTATGATTTACTCACCATAGTTAGCAGCCATTTTCCATATGTATTTGTATCACATCAGAAAGTTATACAATGAAATATCACTGAACTTGATAACATACTGCATCCAGAAAATCTAGCTAACAATGCAT
Source organism: Eleutherodactylus coqui (assembly GCF_035609145.1). Classification (NCBI taxonomy): domain Eukaryota; kingdom Metazoa; phylum Chordata; class Amphibia; order Anura; family Eleutherodactylidae; genus Eleutherodactylus; species Eleutherodactylus coqui. The sequence goes on from NC_089847.1 coordinate 76,989,570, forward strand.
CAACTGTGCAGTGAGAACCATACAAACAGACATTATAGTAAACCATAATACTTCGTTTGCAAGATCTTCTGGACAGACTGTTTCAAGCCATTAATAAAAATTTGTGGGAATTGACAACTTCTGGAATCAGAGGCGGCAAAATGGACTGCTATACCCTTCAACTCATGTCCAAAGGCAAAGCGCATCAATGCTTTTTTTTATATTTCGATCACCAGATGAAAATGGACACGGGGCCAGATTTATTAAGGGTGTCTATTACACACAGAGTTTAAAATTTGTGAGATAAGCCAAAGATGCATCAAATCTGTAAGCGTTGCATACTTTTTGCCAGACTTTCCTTAGGGAGAGTAACTAGAAGATGTGAGGAGACTTAAGGCCATCCATGCTCTTCTGGGAAATATGAAAATTTAACAATGCTTCTACAGTGCCACCTATAAGGCAGCAGCATTCCTGCAAGTCAAGGTTTGACCCTTTAACAAATCTTGTAAGAAATGACTAGGAATTATGATCCAAAGCCAGAATCTTCTCCTGAAGGAAGAGAGAACTATATACAGGCAGCTGTTTAGGGGGTTTTGACCTCATTGCCTTAGGGAGAGCACTTAGGTGTGAGGAAACTTTCAATTTGCATATTACCCAGAGGAGGAAGTCTCCTGACACCCTAGTGCTCTCCCCAGGAGAAGAAATACTCTTCCCAACCCAAATCTATAGACCTGTCACTAGCCAAGCCAGAAATCTACTGCTCACTGATGGGGAGCATTCACTTAGAAACAGTCTGTACATGGTTATCTTCTCCTTCAGGAGAAGACTCTGGCTTTTGACTCTTAATTCCCAGTTAGTTATTGTTACAAGGCTTGTTAAAAGGTCTGGCACTGTCTAGCAGGAATGCTGCCTTCCAATAGGTGGTGCTGTAGAGATATTGTTCCATCTTCACTTTGGCTAGATTAGGCACATTTTTGGTGCCTGTTTGACTCAGTTTCCTATTTTATGCTACCTATTGGGTGATATCCATTAGACCAGTTTTTTGCCTGAAAACAACTGGTACACAGTACAAAATCTGGCACACTTTATAAAGGCCCATTTACACCAGCAGATGATCGCTTTAAAAAAAAACAAAAAAAAACTAATCAGCAATAGTTTTAGCCATAATCGGTGCGTGTAAATATGGGCCCATCGTCCGCTTTTCGGGCACTGCTAGCTGATCGTTAAATTCAAGTCAACCTAAAAATCATTGTTAATTTTTTCCAGAAGTTCTCCACGGGAAGTGCTGATAGTATTGTTTCCCAGTGGAGAACAAAGGATCTGAGTGCAGATAATAGCCCTCCGGCTATAAACTGAGTTCAGTAAGGCCTCATTTGCACACTTAATTGGTACTTAAGTAGCTGAGTAGCTACTTAATACTTTTTGCAAAATGATTGCTCAAAGCCGTCACTCAAACTGTCGTTTGGGCGATCTTTGAGCGATCATCTGCTGGTGTAAATGGGCCTTAACTCGACAAATTTAAAAATTGTTAAGCAGGCTGCTATTGGCACAAATCATTAATAAGTTTGTCTAAAATTATCTCTGCCAAAATTCTGACAACTAATGCTGGGATTCTAACAGAAATAAATCTGTCTCCATATGTTGTTGCCACATTCATTAGTCATTTGGAGTGTTTGGGGGTGGATTTATTATTTCTGTTAGCACTTTCAAAGCAAAAACTAATGGGTGCAAACATAACTTACTTGTCTCTTAAAACCACTCCCTCCACACATGCTCCAAATAGGATCACAGTGCTGAAATCTGTGCAATCAAGTTAAGTTAAAGAGATTTTATGTGCAGTTTGTCTCACATAATTAAAGGGGTTGTCCCGCGGCAGCAAGTGGGTCTATACACTTCTGTATGGCCATAATAATGCACTTTGTAATATACATTGTGCATTAATTATGAGCCATACAGAAGTTATAAAAAGTTTTATACTTACCTGCTCCGTTGCTGGCGTCCTCGTCTCCATGGTGCCGACTAATTTTCGCCCTCCGATGGCCAAATTAGCCGCGCTTGCGCAGTCCGGGTCTTCTGCAGTCTTCTATGGAGCCGCTCGTGCAGAATGCAGGCTCCGTGTAGCTCCGCCCCGTCACGTGCCGATTCCAGCCAATCAGGAGGCTGGAATCGGCAATGGACCGCACAGAAGAGCTGCGGTCCACGGAGACAGAGGATCCCGGCGGCCATCTTCAGCGGTAAGTATTGAAGTCACCGGAGCGCGGGGATTAAGGTAAGCGCTCCGGTAAGCTTTCCTTACCTCCCTGCATCGGGGTTGTCTCGCGCCGACCGGGGGGGGGGGGTTGAAAAAAAAAAAAAACCGTTTCGGCGCGGGACAACCCCTTTAAGCTTCTCTCCATCTCAAGTACTCTTTAAAAAAATAAAGCAAAATAAGATGTTAAATTCTCACTTTTTTTCATCTCTCTAGCCTGCACCTAGAATACATAGGTAATTGTTATGGTATGCTCAATTGAATATCTTCAACAGACAATAAGCACTTAGCTGCCTTGTGGCATCATCACAGGGAAATGACTGAAGTAGTAACCAGCTGTTGTAGGTACTGATTCCTAAATCCTGGCAAATGCAGGCCTGACTAGCTTTAAAATAAAATGTTACTTTTGGTTACAAAAAGTATACTTATGCTACATGGTGCAACCCCGAAATAGGGTCTTCCTCAGGCATACATGTTATGAGGAAAGAATTAATAAACAGTTACTCAAGATAAAGACAATTGTTTCTTTGTGGCCATTCTTCACTTTAATCAAGAGATGAAGACACTGAACCTGAAGGGTTTATGACAATATATTTTAAATGGGTTGCCCAGTTTTGAAAACCTAACAGTTTATTTTTAGCTACCCAATTCCCTTTGCCAACACTACATACTCCAGCATGGCACTGCAAATTCAAAATAGGATACAAATCAATGAAGTTGTTATTATGGCCAAAATAGTGCCAACAGGAATTGCCTTCTGAGCATCTCTAAGGTCCCCAGATCGATTACTTCCAGCCATTATACCTGTATAAGACAAAAGAGACTATCAGTTATCAATGTGGTTTATGTCCCTCAAAACAATTCAGTATATTTCTCAAGAGAATAAAGCTAAGCGCTAACTTAGATGGGGAGATCTTCATTGCATATTATGTGCATATTTTTCACAGGCAGAATATGCAATACACAGCAAAAAGACATCTAACATCCAAAGAGCAAGTATTGATGCGTAATATGCATCAAAATAGGACATGATGCTGCTTTTCTTTCCCCACGCACGTAAAAAAACACAGGTATTAGTGCCCAATGAAAATCTATTAGCACTGTGTAATACTCAACAATACGCCCGTGAGAGCGATGCCCAATTGACTAGCAAATAACCCAGCAGAGTAGGCAGCAAACTACTAGTGTTCTAATGTTTTCACGAGTTACAGTTTTTGCCAAAGAGTAGCCACCTACTTCCAAAGCCTTACTTACATTATTCATGAGGCGATCCAAATGGAAGCTCTTGTTGTAACCCAAACAGGCAGCTGTATAGGAAATATCTCAGCATTCTGTGTTGCTTGTTTAGCATACAGGTTCCTAGATGGGTTATGATAATCAATGCTGTCTACCTGAAGTAAGCAGTCTGTAGAAGCAATCTGCAGAACAACCATTGATCTTTTAGCCCCTTAGTGACCAAGCCTGTTTGCGCCTTAATGTCCAAGCCACATTTTGGAAATCTGACATGTGTCACTTTAACATAGAATAACTCGGCTAAGGTTTTGCATATCCAAGTGATTCAGACTGTTTTTTCCCCAAATATTGTACTTCATTTAGGTGGTAAAAATAGACTGATAGAATGTGTGTATAGTTCTTAAAAGCGCCAAAATTGAATAAATGACAATCTTTTCAAAATTTTCTCAAGTTTTCGATTGCAATATCTCAAATCTGTGCAAACATACTATTTACATTTTTGATAAGCTATATATTTCCATCTGTTCACTTTATTCTGGACACACATAGGAAAAGTTGTAGTTTTTTTTTTAACCATTTAGGAGACGTACAAATTTAACGTTACTTAACATTTTGAGGAACACTTTGTTTTCCTACACCAAGCCAAGATAGGTGTCAGAATGATACCCCCACAAATGACCCTATTTTAAAAACTACACCCCTTAAAGGTGTGGGAGATATCCTATATGTTCACCATTTTGTATATATTTTCTGTTATCAACTGTGAATATAATGTATTTTCTATAATGTTTTAAACCTCTGGGAGAAGGAACATCGCCCCCCCACCTCCACAGCTAGTGCCGTGTGCTCAAGAACTGGAAAAACCGGTTCTAACTGGCAGAAAGCACATGGCATAGGAATGTCTCTGTCCTTGGCAAACAGAGAGGAGAAACACAGGATGTTTCTCTCATGAAGCTAAATTCAAGAATGAACTGAGCGTGCTCACTGAAGTTCCTCCCAGATGGATGAGATCACAAGCTACCTCACAAATACCTCCCTCTGAGAATAACCAATCGGCTCCCTAAATACTGTAACTGTAAATTACTTCATTTCCTGTGTTAAGATTATTTAAGTTTACGCGCGCTGAATAAAGACAGAGTTTGCTTTTTGGGGCACATGATGTAGCCGTGTGTTTCTTTGAAAGGCTCTCCAGGCCTGCACATATTATCTTAATTTGGAAACGCACAGTATATCTAAGATAGCGAATTTTGCGCTAACAAAGGTATTCACTGAGGGGTGACGCGAGTATGTAGGCCACACAGTTTTTCTAGGAATTAACGCAATTTAGAAAAGGAAAATTTCACATTTTTGCAAATATGTCATTTTAAAGACAGGATTTTTTTTTCTATAGTGCACATGAAAATGAGGATTTGCACCCACAAAATGAACCCCCCTGTTTGTCCTGTGTTCAGAAACATATCCGTTGTGGCCCTAATTTTATATCTGTATGCACAACAGGGTCAAAACCGAGAGGAGCAGGCGGTGCCTTTTAGAACAGACATTTTGCTTGAAGGTGATTTAGGTCCCATTGCACACTTGTAGAGATTTGAGTTACCAAACCGATGGAGGACCGCCACAAATGACCCCATTTTCAAAACTACACCCCTTAAATTCATCTAGTGGTGCATTTTGTATTTTGACCCCATCATTTTGAATGAAACTAAGCAAAGCAGAAGTAAAACATTAGCAGAGGTGAAACATTGGCTTTTTTACTTTTACGTGATCACGTTATCCATAGAGGGGAGAAGAAAAAAAAAATATATACTTTTGCACCCTCTCACCTCTTTTAAATACCATACATTTTTTTTACAATACCTCAATATGATCAGCTTTTGTTCTGATATGTATAATGGATAGTTTATATCATCGTCCCTAAATTTCCTCAAAATTTAGTAGTGTCTTTTTTGGTATATTCCCCTTTGCAAAGATATAACCTCTCTTATCTTTGTAACATCTGCTGTTGGGAGGACAGCGTGCATCCAACAAGCAGCAAATCGGCTTACTCGCCAGATAAAATGCTGGAGATGTAATTTTTATACTCCCTTTGTTCTTCATTCCTGCATTGTTTTAAGCATGCGGTTAACATTTCTCCCTTGCATTGCTTTCCCCAACGTCATTTTTCACAGATGTATGTTTCACTTGTGCTAGGTTTGTTCCTGTGCTGTCCACCTGAAGGGGTGAGGAGCGGTGCTGCTGGTGCATGTCGGGAGGTAGAGGTGCCATCTTAGTTAGGGTGAGCAGAACTTCCACCAGAATAGACAAGTTGGACAATTCTTCCATGGAGTATTTGTCCTGTAGTGTGGTGACACTGGTCACTCAGAGACCGGTGGTTTCTTTCCTCCAACACAATGCCCACCCGTAGCTGCAAACCGAAATCCCACCGGACAATTACAGTATCAGCAGACTTCTCTATGGTGTCGCACTGGCAGCTTCTACTCCTCTCCCTCCACACGAGATAAAATAACTGCTTCACAGTGCCTCGGCCTATGGTGTGAGCTGAACCAAAGACTGCCCTGAACCGAATTGCTTTCACTGCTGCATTTTAGTCCATTGGCTTATGAGGTGTGCTGCTTAGAGACTGTTGCTCACTGAAATAATCACCCCTCTTAACGGTAATGCAGTCCCTCAGCTTATGAGTGATAAGAAAATTTTTTAATGAAGACCATTAAAAAAAGTCTTTAACAGTTGTACAACTTCTCCATTTTAATCAGTTACATGACATTAGCTCTACAGTTATAACAAACTAAAGTAATTACTTATTCTGAGAACCATTGCATGTACATATTGTGCTCTACTGTATTACTGTATTGATGGAGACTATTTATCAAATGTGTACCTGCGTCTTTGGACAGAAGTTCGCAACAATGTTCAGGAGGCGACCACAAAGAACGTCCCAAAGAAATAGAAAACCAAGAAGGCAAGATAGTTGTCTGCTGAGACACTGGAAGTAGCCCAAGAAAGAAGGAAAGCAAAAGGAAACAGATAAGCGGAGCTATGCCCAATTAAATGCACAATTCCAGAGGTAAGCCAGAAGGGATAAGGAACAATTTCTAAACAAGCAATGCATGGAAGTAGAAGACAGTAGAATAGGAAGGACAAAAAAAACCTCTTCCAGAAAATTAGAAACATAGGAGGTAAATTTCAGGCAAAAAATGGGCATGATCAAAAACAAAGGTGGCAAGCATCTAACAGAAGTGGAAGACATCAAGAGAAGGTGGCGAGAATTTACTGAAGATCTGTATAGGAAGGATAATATTGGGGATAGCTATGTCAGCGTGGTGAGTGAATTAGAACCAGACATCTTGAGGAGTGAGGTTGAATGGGCCTTAAGAAGCATTGCTAGTTTTCTCAGTACAATGTTACTAGACAACATAGCATACTCTCGTAGGTTACAGCACCTATTTGAAGCACGCAAGAACCCAACTGCGAGCCACACTCTAACCCAGCTCTCCCCCACAGGGGACATCTCCCTCCATATATATAAAACCACCTATGTCCATGGCAAACATTAACATAATCTCATGGAATGTGCAAGGAATGGGTACCCCTAGGAAGAGATCTATGATCTTCTCATACATTCGAAACCACAACCCACACATAATAGCTCTCCAAGAGACACACATGATCCCAGAGAAAACAGGACTGATATAGAAACCATGGATTCAGTGGTCCATGCACTCCACATACTCATCATATGCTAGAGGTGTCTCAATCCTGATCCATAAAAGACTAAGATGGGAACCGGGACGCACAGTTAGAGACTCGGAGGGCAGGTTTATTTTCATTCAGGCATGGATTGAATCCCTCCCCTATGTAATCATAGCTGTGTACCTTCCCCTGCCGGCCAATATCTCAATCCTCCACCAGGCAGCCCAATTCGCTTCCCAATACCCTAACGCCTCGGTAATATGCATGGGCGACTTAAACCTGGTGCTAGACACCCAAATGGATAGATTCAATGCCCCCCAAATTCATCCCACACAGAGCAACTCCTCACCCTTAGCCTTATTTATGCAGGAGGTGGGCTGGAGGGACGTCTGGAGAGCTAGGCGACCAACGCTTCGCGAATACTCATGCCACTGTCGGCAAAAACGCTCTCTCCAGAATAGACTGTCTCAGGAATGCCAGATTATGCACAGCAGTAACCCAAATCGAATACCTGCCCAGAGGGATCTCTGATCACTCCTCAATGCGCATAGAAATTACTACCCCGGACACACTCCCATAGGCACAACTGGCGCGTGCATCCCTTTTGTTTAAACCTGTTTGGCGCAAACGACAGGATTCCCGACCAACTAACCAGCTTCCTAGAGCTAAACCAGCCAGACGCCGACCCAGTGACACTCTGGGAAACATTAAAGGCCTTTCTACGGGGCACCCTAAAATCCTCCATATCCTACGTAAAAAGAGACTCCTCCAGGCTAGAACAAGACATGGCTTCCCAGTATGTGAGCCTAGAGGCGGCCTATGTAGCGGACCCAACCGAGGAACGCAGAAAGCAATGGTTGAGATAGGGGAGACAGTACCTAATACACCTACAAGAGAAAGCCCACAGAGCTTCTTTCTTTACAAAGCAACAATACTGCAAACTAGGCAATCAATCCAGTAGCTTACTGGCGCACTTGGTACAACAAAACCATCCTCCCCATCGATACTCCATATTGCCTCTGAAACAGGAGAGATCCTTCATGAAAAGAAACATATAGGGGAGCGCTTTCAACGCTTCTTTAGTGAGCTATACGCTACTGGATTCCGCGCCTCCCAATAAGAACTCGAAAACTACCTCTCAAATTTACCCTTCCCGACGCTCACCCCAGACCAGCAGGCTCTTATAGATGCCCCATTCTCAATGACAGAACTCTATGAAGCCCTACAAGAGATACCTAGTGGCAAAGCCCCCGGCCCGGACGGTTTACCAATAGAGATATACGCCAAATACTAGGAAACGCTTTTACCCACACTATTAGCAACCTACAACGCGGCGTACGCTAAAGGTTCACTCCCTCCATCCTTCTAGAAGGCCACGATTGTACTCATCTTGAAGCCATGAAAAGATGCACTAAACTGCAGCTCCTATAGACCCATTTCCCTCCTCAATTCAGATTACAAACACCTCACTAAAATGCTGGTTAGACGCCTCAAGAGTTATCCTAGATCTTATTCACCCGGACCAAACCAGATTTATGCTGGGAAAATCTACGACGGGTGCAGGTTATAACACAGATAGGTTCAGAAGGGGAGAGGAAATGGGCCCTGGCCTCTTTGGATGCCACTAAAGCCTTCGATTCCATCGAATGGCCTTTCCTACTTCAGGTATTAAAGAGATTCGGGTTCGGAGAAAAATTCACACACTGGATCACGCTAATCTGCAAAACACCCTTGGCTGCAATATCCGTTAACGGCACCTGCTCCCCGTAGTTTCCTTTGTACAGGGGCACGAGGCAGGGGTGCCCTCCATCCCTACTCCTCTTTGCCCTGGCAGTAGAACCACTGGCCATCTTACTTCGGACATGCCCGATTTATCGCGGAATAGAGATAGGGGATAGGGAGGATCGTGTGGCGTTATACGCTGATCTTATGCTCTTCATGTCCGATCCAATGATCTCCCTGCCCCGTGCTACGGAAATCATTAATGAATTTGGGACATTTTCAGGATTACATATAAACTGGACAAAATTTGTGCTAATGCCAGTCTCCACACAAAGTCCTTACGACAGCTAGATTCATTCTGTGGTCTACAAATATCAAACAATTTTAAATACTTGGGCATCCAGGTCACTAACACGACAAACTGGATTCTTGATCTGAATGTACTTCCCTTAATCGACCTCTACAGATCCAAATTTAAGACCTGGGGATCTCTCCCTCTGTCAGTGGCGGGTCGTATTAATTTGATCAAAATGATAGTCCTGCCCAAATGCCTCTATACTTGACAACACATCCCTGTGCCAGTCCCAAGGAAATTTTTCGGACCATGAATTCTCTTATGACCACCTTTATATGGGGAAGCTCCCGATCAAAACTCAAACTTTCCACCCTACAAAGACCCAAGAATGAGGCCAGGGCAGCACTCCCAGATTTGTTCCTATACCACCTAGCGGGTCAACTGGTGCATCTGAAACCCTGGCTAGGAGACAACCTGCTACCTAACTCGGAAGCACATCTAGCTCTAACCCTAAACATAACTAACCTTTGGCCGGTGCTAGAATTTCTCACCACAGTGGCGGGAGGAATGCTACCCATCCACAAACTGGTGGCACAAGTGTGGCGCCTGGCTAGGGAAGTGAACGGGTTTAACATAACAGCGGTTATGCCGCTGTGGAAAAACCCCGGGCTACGGGAGCTAACACTGCTACCCTATCTCGAAGCTTGGAAACAGCATGGCATAATAAACCTGGGGGACCTATATAACTCAAACACTTTTCTATCCTTCGAACAACTGCAAAACCAATTTCAAATACCTCGAAACCACTTCTATAAATTCCTGCAGATCCGACACGCGCTCCAGGCGCAATTCCCGCCAGCTAAAAGCAATATATCACATTATCCATTAATAGGCATACTAAGATGACAGGGCCCCAGAGGCCTCATTTCAACACTATACTCTAACAACCTCAAAAGCCGCTCGGGAGGTCCCTCCAGCCCTCTCCAAATGGAAGTCCCTAATTCCAACACTGACAGAAGAAACCTTCCACGAAGCCCTAGAATCCCCTCTATTGGTCTCCCCCACAGCAAACAAAATGACCCAACTTTATATAGTTCACCAATGCTACCTCACCCCGGCGAGGCTTCACAAGATGGGCAGAAATCCAATGCCACACTGTACCCGCTGCAATTGCACATACGCGGACTTTTTGCACATGAGTTGGGACTGCCCACAGATCCAGTCATACTGAAATGAAGTCAAACTTATTATCCACAATCCTGGAAGTCACGGTTCCCATCAACCCAGAAATTTGCCTCTCCGGCGTCCTTGACACAAAACACTGGCACCACAATAATAGGATCTTCTTACGGGAAGTGTTATTTCTTGCCAGAAAGGTTATCGCGCTACACTGGATGGACCCAAGAGGTCCAACTCTAACATTGTGGAGAAAGATCACCAACGCAACCATGGTATACAAAGCGCGAAAATGCTAAGATAAATTCCAAAAAGTATGGGGCCAGTGGTGCAACTCGTCGCTGATCCTCTTTCCTCGGCAACCGCTTACCCTAGCCATATCAATACTACAAAGGCGGTAACGTTAGCTTGAAGATATAAATTGATCACCCCCTATATGGATTCATCTCCTCAAACCCATCTCACCTCTATCCCTCACATATATATTCCAGAAGACGCTTCCCCACTACCTCTTTACTCCCCCACTCCTCCCCTCCTTTTCACTGATGAGTACTGTATGTAACTAATACTGTATAACTTATAGATGCTCGAAGCTAAACTTTATGAAAGTCCATGTACTGCAGATGCTGTGTTGTACTAGTTGTTACCTTGTCAATAAAACGAGTTAAAAAAAAAAAAAAAAAGCAGCATTGCTAATAACAAGGCAGCAGGAGATGATGGTATCCCAGTTGAACTGATGAACAATCTTTGATAAGCATATGATACATCTTTGATGGCTGAAAGCGAGGAGGAGCTGAGGAACCTTATTACCAAGGTGAAAGAAGAAAGAGCAAAAGCTGGGTTGCAGTTAAACATAAAAAAACAAAGATAATGGCAACCAGATTGATTGACAACTGGCAAGTAGAGGAAGAAAACGTTGAGGCAGTGACAGACCTCGTATTTTTAGGCACAAAGATAACTGCAGCCGTGGACTGCAGCCCAGAAATCAGAAGAGGTTTACTTCTTGGAAGGAGAGCAATGACCAATCTCAATAAAAGAGGTAAGAGCAGAGACATCACACTGACAACGAACGTCCGCATAGTTAAAGCAATGGTATTACCCGTAGTAACCTATGGATGTGAGAGCTGGACCATAAGGAAGGCTGAGCGATGGAAAATAGACACTTTTGTACTGTGGAGGAAAATGCTGAGTGCCTTGGACCGCAAGATGATCAAACCAGTCGTCCATACCTCAGGGAAATAAAGCCAGACTGCTCACTGGAGGGAGTGATATTAAAGGCAAAAGTGAAGTATTTAGACCACATAATGAGAAGACAGGATACGTTGGAGAAAATGCTGATGTTGGGGAAAGTGGAAGGCAAAAAGAAGAGGGGCCGACCAAGGGCAAGATGGATGGATGGATGGATGGATGGATGATCTCCTTCAGGTGATGAACTGGACCTTGGTGGAGTTGGGGGTGGCGACAGCCGACAGGAAGCTCTGACGTGTGCTGGTCCACAAGGTCACGAAGAATCGGAAGCGCCTGAACAAACAAACAAACATCTGCGTCTTGCTGGACACATCCATAGTTATTTGATTTATACAAATACAAAAGGCTCTTCAATAGAAACAGCAGGTGACTGTACTCTAACGTTTCTGAAATATCTGGAGATAAATACTTAAGTGTTAATATGAAAAAGGTTTATTATTGGCTGCATTTAACTATAATATTTTCATGATACCCCTTTATACATGATCTTTGTTAGGCCACACTCACACATTCATTTTCTTTAGCGTTTTTAACACTGTTTTCGACGCGGCGCTAAACAAGGTCAAACGCTACCATTGATTTCAATGGGGCATCTCAGACATGCTGCATTTTTCAATTGCTGTCTGTTCTATTTTCAAGTGTTAATGCGTTTAAAAATGTGATGAATTGCCCATTGAAACGAATGGGGTGCGTTGTCAGTGCTGCTTAAAATGCGGTAGAATGTGGTGACAGCATTTTTGACTTTTTCCAGTTCTGGCTTTATTAGCTTGCTGGGCTGCATTCATAACTGTGCTTAAAACGTAGTCAAACGCTGTCAAAAACACGTCAACACAGCTGAAAATGCAGTTACCACTGAATGAAAAAAAACACTGCGTTTTTACCAGCGCATGTGTGAGAGTGGCCTTAGTGAAATGAATAGAACTCCATTGTCTATCCTTTTTCAGTACAGTCCTTCCATTTTGTATGCTTCCGTCCGTCATGTTTTTGTACTTTCTTTTAACAAGATTCGCAGAAATATACTAAAGAATCAAAAGGACCTTGGTGGTTGGAACATTTTAAGGTCAGAGATTGGGAAAGCAGACTAATAGATCCAGGTCGTAGCGCCATGTTGTCATTTATACTAAAACAACTTCTTGTTTACCATTCCTGTACTCTTGTGTTCCGAGAATTTGATCAAATGTGATGTCATTTCTCCTGGAGACTGTTTGGCGATTTAGATGTTAATTTCGTCATCATGCATATTCAAGTTTGTGTTTATGTTTTAAGAGCCAATTGTAATAAATGAATTATAATAAAGTACCTCTATAAAACTGCTTGCTGTCAATTACCGTATTTTTCGCTTTATAAGACACCCCCCCCCCCAACCCCACCCGCAAAGAGGGGGGAAACTAAATCCCGGTCGCACAAACAAATTTGGGATCAGTTTACAGTTCTCTCCTCCCCACTGCCGCTGATTAATGGTGAGCGCCGGCAGGAACTGCTGCTTCCCCACCTCCAATTGGCTTCTTCCCTTCCTCCTACTGCACACAAGTGCCGCTGTGACAGAGGGTTACTGTGTTTCAGACCGCTGCTGCACCACCCGGCACTATCCCTAACTTGTTAAAGTCCTCATGTTACATGTCCATTTTGGTACAGATCTCCAAAACCAGCTGTGGATTTTCCACTGCAGAAAATCTACATCTGAACGTAGCCAAAGACATCCGTCTACAATAATAAAACCTCAGCTGTTAATCGTCCAAGAGATCAAACAGAAAATGAACCTGCATTCTCTGCAAGATTTCAGCCAGATCCTTTCTTTCAGGAACATACACAATTTACGGCAGACTGACAGTGTAGGCAATTTTGTCTACTTTTATCAGTCATTTTTATGTTTAGCATTAGGTCATTTTGTAAATGTAGTACACCAACACTTACCAGTCACAGATGGAAAAAAGATGCCAACAAGAACTGTAAATGAAGTTGTGATGTCTGCCAAGACATACAGATGAAGTTTACTCTTAGATCCCAAGACTTCTGAGGAATGGATGTTCGATTTTTCAAGAATGTCACTTTTTTCTAGGTAAGTGCTCCACAAATTATCTGTAAATTTCAATAAAGAAAAAAATGGTAAAATAATAGTCTATGTAACTAAGGAAATAAAGAAAACATGGAGATCAGCGTTGCTATGTCGATTAGCAGCAGTTGGAGTTTCAGGAGATAAGCAATGAGGTGCTTATAAGAATAGGTCTACTGCAGCATCTTGCACCATTTCCTATTGTTCGTAACTTTTGGTATACATATATTTCTCTCCACCCCCACTTTACTTTTCTTAAACTCTTAAAGGGTTATTTATGTTTCAACAGTTTTTATTGAATTAGTATATTAAAGTTGGAAACACTCTGCCGCATTTACCCCGTGCAAGGGGATAGATTTTAAGCTTTTCATTATGGAACACAGTTACCGTTTTTTTCTAATATATAAACTAAAAAACAGAACAAAACAAAACAGGGTTCATATTCAATTTGCATGTAATAGGGTTACATCAGGTTATTATATATACCTCACATATTTTTAGAGAGAAGCGAGGGGAGGGGGGGGGGGGTTGAACAGATCTCGATGTCTTCTACGCCCGGTCTATTGTTATTGTTATGGGGCTTAGTTAAATATCTGATTCACCTTTTTGATTCGTATAGAATCTTTTAAATCGAAGTCTTCCACTTATGCTCTCATGTAGTTATGTAAATTGGGGATATTAATGTACGCTATCCAGGGATACCATACTTTCTCAAATTGCAGGGTTTGATCTTGGCGAATGGCAATAAGTTTTTCATTTACAAAAATTCTATTTACACAAGTTATACAGGCTTCGACGGCAGTGTGGGCTTCCGCCATTGTTACGCTATTAAAATGCGGGCTACCATGGTAATATGCTGGAGTAATTTGAAAGAAGGGTTGCGTATCCCTGTGGGCTTATTTCCTAGTAGTAGGATAATGGGTCCAGTCCAAAGCTTATGCCCGTTACCGAGGCTATGAGGTGAGAGATCCTTTTCCAAAAGGCCTGTGCAATTGGACATGTCCACCATACATGTCGATGGGAGCCCGTGTCATTACATCCTCTAAAGCATAGACGAGAGACTTCCGGATATATGATACTCAGTCTCATGTACTAGATACGTGTGTAGCACCTTTAGAAAGGTCTCAGTTAATGAGACTTGCCAACTGTTCTCGCTTAGGGTCTCGCAACAATGGTGCCAATGGCCCAACGATAGGGTGGTGTTAAAGTCGGATTCCCACTGTAACATACATGGTAGTTTAGTATCCAATAGCGTGCTGTTTAACATAGCGTAAAAGTGGGATAGAGATGTGAAAGGCAAAATTTGCACATAGCCTCCATGCGATTCAATTCTATCTTTGTCGATGAAGTTAGCATTGAGGTCCAGAAGTGGAAGACTTGTAATTTTCTCCACCACTCTTGAGGTGGTAGACTATGGAGATTGGTAAAAGTAGACATCGAAATCAGTTTACCATGGATCAGAAAGTCATATAGGGAAGTCAGGTTGTTTGTTAGTTTTCCACCATGTGAATTGGGACTCTTCTAGCCCGGGTGGAAATTCAGGATTGTGGACTAGGTGTGTCAGTGGTGATGGTGTAGGGAGTGGGTTTAATTTAAATCTGGTCTGTCTCCATAGTAGTATGGAAATTGAAGGGGTATTTAGAGTAAAGTGAAACAAAGGAAATAACTCCTGTGCTCAGAGTGACCTGTGAGGTGCCGAATGTGATTATCTGAGAACGGACACGTGTATGTGTGGAAAAATGTCTGGAAGAACTGGCAGGAAGAACTGGTAGGTGTGTGGAACTTACACGTGTCCATTCTCAGGTAATCACATTCGGCACCTCACGGGTCACTCTGAGCGCATAAGTTACTTCCTTTGTTTCACTTTACTCAATATTGCCTCTGGGGGCATTGTCCCCCACTTCTCCTTGCATGCTCTCGCTTGATTTCTTCCAGGACAGGGTTCTCTTTTTGTCCGTGACTACCACAATTTCTCTGCACTCTATGTGCTTTTCACTATAAACTATCCCAGGTATACCTACCACTGGTCATCTACAAGAGGCACTGTCCAGTTCTCCAATTTCGCTTCGTTTAAAGGGTTACCACCACCTTAGCTATTTATGGCATATCCACAGGGTATGTACTTACCAGAATGAGGGTCCTCCAACTGTCACATTCAAGGGAATGATGCATAGATGCATAGTGATTACACTTGTACATTGTGCCTTCTACACTTCTTCCCACAGTAAATACAGAGGCACTATCTGGCCCACCCTCCCCAGTGGTACCTACTTTCCATGCACTACAATAGGGATGGGGCTGCACATCAACGGAGAGGGTGCAACTGTGCTTGGTGAGAAGATGGCTAGAAGGAGAGAGTCATTGGATCTTGGAAAAATCAAGCTATACAAAGCATTTGATGCTGCATAAAAGGTTGGTATCTAAAAATGAGAATGCTTGGTCTGGGTGAAAATGCGTTTAATTGGGTTAGTAACTGGCTCAGTTATAGCAAGCAGAGGGTGGTTATTAATGGTACATACTTTGATTGGGTGACCGCTCATTACCTAGACCTATATTTTTCTTGGAAACACTTCACACCCTCCTCTAAAATTATCTCAAGTGTCTCATCCTATTTAAGAATGGATAAAATGGTTAGACATATTTTCCTAATTTGTTGAAACTGAGTGCTATAGGCCGCAGAGAAGGTGAGTGCATCCCGATTTTGTCCTGAGTTAATGCGGAGTATCGCCTATTATTTAATCGGGCACGTTTCCTCCACACACACATAGGCAGCAGTGTCAGAGCAAGCCCTCTCGGCTCTGATGAGTTCCCCGTATGGAATGGCCCCTATGGTGGTTTGGGGGGGTGACAACCATCCACACTGAGAATTTCTATTTTCAGTTAAGGGTTTGCGCAAAATGGACGTGTTTATTTAGCCTGATACCTCCACACCCGTGAGTGTAAAGTCAAGAAAGGAAACTGATGCATCGTGGACAGTAGTGGTAAATGCTCAGGATTCTTCAGGTGCAACTAAGCATTTTGTGTAAGTCCATGTGAGTGTTTTGGATTCCGTTATGTTCCTTGGTGTAGAGATAGTTGCTAATAAAAGAGTTGGAATAGTGGAATTGAAACAAATGCGACGTAAGGGATTTCGGATTCTGGAACAGGGGACTCTGTTTCCCCAAGGTCTTAATCAATCCGATTTGATGTATATTTATTAGTTTATTATATTTACACACAAAAAATGTTTTGCCATATAATAGCATGCAGCTGCAAAGTATGCTGCTTATTGATGCATATCTATTTGTCACATAAACCGCATCTATTCATTTTTTCAGAAGAATTCACTGTCTGGAACCCAGTAGATTTGTAAATATTTTTTGCTTAAAACATAGCTTTTAATAAGAATACATTAAATCTAAAATTTGTACATATAGCACTATTCCAAAATAATTAACATACACACACTTAAGTATAACCAAATTCCCTTGACCTCTCGGTAATCCTATAGAGCTGTAGATATAGATTAGTCTAGATTCACTACCAGATACCTGGTTCTTTTTAACCATACATGGTATCCATGGTTTATGACTTTTAATAATGGTCTACTAGCCCCAGTAGTTCTCTTTCAAATAGTCGGTCAAGGGATAATTTTTCGGACTAGATTAGTCCTAGATTAGACTAATCTAGTCCGAAAAATTATCCCTTGACCGACTATTTGAAAGAGAACTACTGGGGCTAGTAGACCATTATTAAAAGTCATAAACCATGGATACCATGTATGGTTAAAAAGAACCAGGTATCTGGTAGTGAATCTAGACTAATCTATATCTACAGCTCTATAGGATTACCGAGAGGTCAAGGGAATTTGGTTATACTTAAGTGTGTGTATGTTAATTATTTTGGAATAGTGCTATATGTACAAATTTTAGATTTAATGTATTCTTATTAAAAGCTATGTTTTAAGCAAAAAATATTTACAAATCTACTGGGTTCCAGACAGTGAATTCTTCAGTGATAGTTGGAACCTACTGTCTCAGTGATTAATATTCATTTTTTCACACCTAAAACGAATGCAGTTCCAAAGTACTCTGTTTATGGATGCATTTACTCTATTTTGCCACATAAAACACATGTAATTTTTTCCCCCCTCTTTGCCATATAAAGCGCATGCAGTTGTAAAGTATTCTGCTTATTGATGCATTTACTTTCTATCATTACACAAATAAAGCAATACATGAATGCGGGTTATATATATATTCCACAAATGCTTTGTACTCTAGTAATATACAAACTCAGGTAGATGGGGGAATATTCACCACTAGGTGTCAGTAGTATCGAATGCGTGATCTGCAGGTATCATCAAACTGTGTGTCTGTCATCTGCAAGGCGTTTCTCTTGCCAATTAGAAGGAAGGAAGTGACGTTTGTATCATGCCAATGTTTTAGAGGCTTTTTAAACCCTTTTTGTTTGCTGTTCCATGAGCTTGGTATAAAGGCTATTTTCAGCTGAAACGCGTCACTTACATAGAATTTTCTTAAGCCGTCTGCTCATTTGCAATGTTTTTAAGGTGTCTGTGCACCTTAATGTGTTTAAAAAACATGAACTAGATTTTTTAGCCAGCATACATTGAACAGACCTTCTATTTTCATTTATTCTACCAACTGTTATGTTGTCTCCCATCCAAATACCAGTGACAACATTGTTGGTCCCATTTCCTGGTGCTTGGCTGAAAAACATTTGGTCTAACGGCACCCATTCCATGTACTGCCTTTGACACCTTTCGACAGTCATCTCCATTTGCAGTGGTGTTGTGAACAACAAAACTGGACTGCTACCGAATAGAGCTGGGTTGTTTTCAGCAACAAACCCAGGGACAATGACAGCTGCGCTATATGTTCAGGGCATCCTGTAGCCTCTAGCGTTTCTCTCAAGACAGGGCTTTCAAGAGGCATTTTCCAGCTGCATAATGCTCAGCAAAACACATTAAGAGTGTTACAGGGAAGTCTCCACAACATTGCCTCACTTCCATGACTGCCCGGTCGCCAGATTTATCCCCAATATAAAATGTATGGGATCATCTGGGACGCCAACTACAATAGCATACAAGTTTGCATCATAGAGAAGCTCAGTTACAGCAAATGTGGACCGATATGCTGTAGGATACTATACAGAATCTGTATGCCTCCATGCCTGCCCGTATCACATCTTGTATCCAAGCTAGAGGCAGTACAACAGGGTACTACAGCCTGTATTATTGTATCTAGTCACCATCAGAAGCTAGGAGTTTGACAGCTCTTACATGGAGGAATGCCTCTGTCACGCCCCTAGCTCCCGATTGGCTGTATTATTGGCTGGCTGAGATGATACCTTGGCTGAGCGCGCTGCCCAAGTGAAGCGATCCTCTTGTGAAGACACTGAGCTGCTCACCTGCATTGAGTACATGGCCCCAGGAACTGCAAGTGGAGTCCATCTCACAGCCAATGGGTGAAGTGCTGTGCTGCTTCTGCTCGGCTTTTAATTAGCTGTAGTCCTGTGGTCCGCTCCTCACTTGCTAAAGTGCCATGTGCTATGGCCGTCCATCTCGCCACCAATCGCTGAACTCCTCCGCTCCTCACTTGGTAAAGTGTACTGCTCCTCTGGTGGTCAGCTGCCCTGCCACTATGTACGGGTGCTGGGTAGCGGTTGCCCAGGGAAGATGGAAGGGGGATGCCTGCTCCGGGGACAGTGTTATCAGCAGCAGTGTCTGTTGATTTTTGCCTCGGCTGGAGGGTTAGTTTTCCTGTTAGGCTTAGATTATTACCTCTAAAGGCTTCCATGTTATAGCTGTAACATGGAAGCATGTAAAGCTAATGTAAGCTTAACAGCAAAACTAACCCTAACCCTCCAGGGCAGGCAAAAATAACTGCAAACGCTGCTAGGACCTTCAGGAATTCAGCCATCAGGAGCTAGGGGCGTGACAGGGGCATTCCTCCATGCAAGCTCTGTCAAACCTACAATAGTACCACTACAGCCTTCCTTCAAGTGTTGCGTTTTCCACAATAAATTATCCTTTTGCTCTGTTATTGTAATCACTTACTTATATCAGCATTACAAATCACACAAAGTTAAAGTATAACTTATATAAAAACACACACATTTTAGACCATAATTTGCTATTTTGTATGTCAGATGTCTGGCAAATTATTATACATATATCTCATTGTTTGCCACATAGTTTTTTATTCTATAATGATTGGGGGATTCCTAAATTATATAATAATTCCTGCACAGGGCACTATCTAACCGAAGGTGAGCCCTGCTGATATGCATCCACTCTAGTACTTATCCTACTGTAAGATTACAATATAAATGGTAAATGGCTATAACAGGAAAATACTTTAACATATTAAATTAAAAAATGTGTATATTTGTAAGATACTGAAACATAACTTTCTCTGGTCCTTTAGATCCTCCTCCACACGCAACATCTTAAATAAAAGGTAAAATATTACAAATAAGATACATAAAACAAAACATTTTAAAAATTGTATTCATTATACTCACTTGACAAAATGCCACTGGCTGCTCCAGGAATACCCGAAATTTCACTGATATTGTTAGAAAGAAAATAATCATCACATGAACCACTGGAAAAATTTGAAGACCCACAGAACAGCTCAGTCAGCTTTGTTGCCACTGTCACATTATTTATATTCATGGTCTTGGCACATAAATCAAAGTGGCCATTAGCAAGGGTCCGATTGCCCAGCAGACAAATTCTAAAAAGAGAAAAAAAGTGTAAAATAGAAAATTAGCCACATTGCAGACAATTTTAGATAAAAATGTAAAGATAAATAAAGTCTCCTAACTCATTAGTGACCATTAATATATATTTCTATGGTGGCTACTAACGGACCTTAAACCTCGGGCGTGAAAACACAGCCGATATATGGACATCTGAATAAGCCCTTATTCCTGTGCTTCCATGCAATTTACAAATTCTTCCTGGTCATGCATTAACCCTTTAGTGACGTGGCCTATTTTGGCCCCAAAGACGTGATTATTTTTCAGGCATTTTCACCTCTAGTTCTCTTAAGCTGTAACTTTATTTTTCCATCAACATACCCGCATGAGGGCTCATTTTTTGCATTGTGGGCTGCCGTTTGTATTGGTAGCATTTTTGGCTATATATAATGTATTGTATCACTTTTTTGGAGGGCAGGAAGAAAAAAATTTCTGGCATTTTTTACAGTGTTCTTTATGCAGCACAAATAATTGTTTCCTCCTTCCCCAATGTTGATCTAGAAGAAGGCAAAAAAACAATAGAATAAAAGCCAATTTTCTTAAATTTTAGTGGGGGAAAAGAAGTTCCTGTTACATTCAAAAAAAGGCATCCAGGCCCCTCTTAACCCCTTAATGACACCGCCTATTTTGGGCTGAAGGACGCAACAATTTTTGGCGGATTTTCTTCTCCATTTTTCAAAAGTCATAACTTTATCTTTCTGTCAATGCAGCCATATAAGGGCTTGTTTTTTGCGTGCCAAACTGTAGTTTTTATCGGCACATTGACTATTGTAAAAAAATTTTTTTATGATAGCAGGGAAAACGCATCAATTCTGCCATGGATTTTTTTTTTACAGCGTTAATAATGCAGCATAAATGACCCAATCCATTTTTTCTGCGGGTCGGTACGGTTACAACGATACCACAATTTTTACTTTTTTAGGTTATTCCACTTTTCTGCAATAAAAGCCCTTTTTTGGAAAAGCTTTTTTTTTCTAAATCGCTGCATTCAAAGTCCTGTAACTTTTATTTTTCTAACTACGGAGCTCTATGAGGGCTTATTTTTTTGCAAGAGGAGCTGTAGTTTTTATTGGTAAAATTTTGGGGTACATATGGCTTTTTATCATCACTTATTGCGTTTTTAAGGAGGCAAAATGCTAAAAATTGGCATTTTGCCTCAGGTTTTTAGTGTTTTTTTAAATGCTTTTTCCCCTGCACAGTCAAAAGCATGTGCAACGTATTGTACGCGTCTTTATGGACGCGACAAAACCCAAATATGTGGGGTTTTAATTTATTTTTTACGCCAATATGAGAAAAAAACAATAGTTTTTTTTTAACATTGTTTTTTATTCATTTTTCTTTTTTTTTTTTTTTTTTAACACTGTTTGTGTCCCTCTGGGGCACTTACAGCACAGCACTTATGATCAGTGTGATAAGGCATGGCAGGGCTACTGCCCTGCCTTATCGCTTATACAGCGATCACGGGCTATGGCAATACAGGACGGCGGTGTCTGGCGTCCTGTTGCCATAGCAACCAGCTGGGCTCTCTGCGATTATATCGCGAGAGCCCGGTGACATTACCGAGGGAGCGCGCTTCCTTTGTGAACCCCTCCCATGCCGCGATCTCCATAGATCACGGCAGGGAAGGGGTTAACAGCAGGGGGCGCATATCCGATATGACTGTCAGCCGCCTCCCGCTGCGGAATAGCGCGAGATCATAAGTGATCTCGCGCTATTCACAGGACGAAAGTTTACGCCCTGTTGCGGGAAGTACCCCACTGCCAGGACATAAACTTATGCCCTGGAGCGGAAATGGGTTAAACACTGTTAGTTCACCATTACCACATCCTTAAAGGGGTTGTCCCACGCCGAAACTGGTTTTTTTTTTTCCAATAGACCCCCCGTTCGGCGCGAGACAAACCCGATGCAGGCATAAAAAAAACAAACCGTCCAGTACTTAGGCGAATCCCCGCGCTCCGGCGACTTCTGACTTACCTTGTGAAGATGGCCGCCGGGATCTTCACCCTCAGTGGACCGCAGGTCTTCTGTGCGGTCCATTGCCGATTCCAGCCTCCTGATTGGCTGGAATCGGCACGTGACGGGGCGGAGCTACGAGGAGCCGCTCTCCGGCACGAGCGGCCCCATTCAGAAAAGAAGAAGACCGGACTGCGCAAGCGCGTCTAATCCGGCGATTAGACGCTGAAAATTAGACGGCACCATGGAGACGGGGACGCTAGCAACGGAACAGGTAAGTGAATAACTTCTGTATGGCTCATAATTAATGCACAATGTACATTACAAAGTGCATTAATATGGCCATACAGAAGTGTATACCCCCACTTTGTTTCGCGGGACAACCCCTTTAAGCAGAAAAGTTCCATAGTCTCACTGCTATTACAGTAAAGAACCATCTGCTATGTTGTGTAGAAACCTTTCCTCTAGACGTAGAGGATGCTCCCTTGTTACAGCTACAGTCCTTGGTAGATGTATATCTCTGTATTGTCCCATGATATATCTATACATAGTTACTGAAATGCCCTCAGAAGTCTTTTTCTAAACTAAACCACCCCAATTTTTATAACCTCAGATTTTTACTCCACCCATTCCAGCTCAAGCTCTGAAATGTCCTTGAGTACCGATGCCCAAAACTATACACATGTGCAGTCTGACTAGTAACTTGTGAAGAGGAAGAACAATGTTCTCGTCATGTGCCACTAGAACTCTTAATGTGTCCCATTATCCTATCCTATTTTCTTTGTCAGCAGCTGCCTGACACTGGTTGCTCCAATTAAGTTTACAGTTAACCAAAACCAAAACACCCCTGTTCTTCTCCATGTCATTTTTACAGTGTTTTATTAACCCCTTCCCGCTGCAGGGTGTATCCTGCAGCAGGAGCCGGCTGTCAGTCATAGCCAGCCCCCCGCTGCAACAGCGGGGGTGCATCGGAGATGCGCCTCCCACTGTTAGCCCCTTCCCTGCTGCAATCTATGTAGATCGCGGCATGGGAGGCGTTCACAGAGGGAGCGTGCTCCCTCTGATGTCACCGAGCTCTTGCGAAATAATCGCAGAGACCCTGGCTGGTTGCCATGGCAACAAGATGTCAGACACTGGCGTCCTGTATTGCCATAGCCTGTGATCGCTGTATAAGCGATAAGGCAGTAGCCCTGCCATGCCTTATTACAGCGATTATCAGTGCTGTGCTAAAAGTGCCCCAGAGGTACTAAAATGGTGTAAAAAAAAAAAAAAAAAAAAAGAATGAATTTTAAAAAAAGGAAAAAAAAGTTAAACAACCCCTTTTTATGCTCTCATATCAGCATATAAAAAGGAAAAAAAAAATTTAAACCCTACATATTTGGTTTTGTCGCGTCCGTAACGATGCGTACAATAAGTTGCACATGCTTTTGACTGCACGGAAAAAAGCGTAAAAAAAAAAACACTTAAAAACTACAGCTCGTCTCGCAAAAAATAAGCCCTCAGAGCTCCATACATAGAAAAATAAAAAAAGTTATTGGACTTTGAATGCAGCGATTTAAAGGAGTGAATTGCATACTGAAAATTTCTTTTTTCCCCGAGTCATCATGACGGCATACCTGGAGGTTGCACCTTGACCTTGTAGGGACAGGAAGCAAGAGACTTCAAAAGGCTCCTCCTGCCACCGAGGTGTCAAGATTGGAGATTTCCAACCCCCTCCAGGAAGAAAACTTTTTCCATATTTTATTGTAGATGGCTGATGTAACTGGTTTGCGGGACTGGCGTAGGGTTGCGGTTACTCTGGCAGAGAGACCTTGTCTCCTCAAAGTCTGTTCCTCAATATCCATGCTGTGAGGTTCAGCTTCTCTACATTGGGGCACAACACTGGGCCCTGCGTTAGGAGATCCGTCCTGGCTGGAAGGCGGATCGGTTCCGCAATGGCCAGTTTCAGTAGCAGGGGGAACCAGGCCCGTTTTTCCCAATACGGGGCGATTAGGATGAGGGTTATGTGACTTTGCTGGACCTTCTGCAACACCCTTGGGATCAGGGGAATAGGAGGAAATGCGTAGGCCAGGCTGATGTCCCAGCTCTGGGAGAAGGCGTCCATCCCCCCGGCCCTGCCCCTCGGACTGAGGGAGAAATAGGTGGGGCATTTAGTATTTTGACCGTTCGCACCAGAGGTCCACCTGTGGTCTGCCCCAAATGTCTATAATATGATGGAATTCCTCCTGATTCAGGGACCATTCCCCGGGATCTAGGCGTCTTCTGCTGAGATAGTCGGCTGTTAGGTTCTGGGACCCTTTGAGGGGAACTGCCGTCAGGGACTGCACCATGGCTTCGGCCCACCGAAAAATCCGGGCTGTCAGCTTCAGCAGGTGGAAATTCCTGGTGCCTCCCTGGTGGCGAATAAGGGAAACCGCGGTCATATTATCGGAGAAGATTTTTACGTGTTTCTTCCTTAAGGTGTCCTGAGTTCTGCGTAGTGCCTCCCAGATGCCCCTGAGCTCCCTAAAATTTGAGGTCTGATTTCTCGACCTCGGACCCTCTTCGCCCTGGAGCAGGCTCTGTCCCACTTGTGCTCCCCAGCCGAGTTGGCTCGTTTCGGTGACTACGCAGATGAAGGGCTCTGCCACCCACGGGGACTCTGCATTTAAGATGCGTGGTGACCGCCACCAGTGAGGGGACCGTGTGACTGATGGTGGTATCCAGGGAGGTTGTTGCCCAGGATGGCCCTCTGGAGCGTTCTTGAGTGTGCCTGGGCCCATGGAATAATTTTGATGCATGAAGTCATAAGGCCCAGGAGTCTCATCGCATCCCTGATTGTTATCTGTCTCTTCTGGCTGTATTTTTGTGCTGCCTGCCTAAGGCTTTCCTGCCTGAGTGGTGGCAAGGATAGGGTCTGCGACTGAGCATATCCGGACCCCCAGAAAGGTTTTGCTGGTCTCGGGGACGAGGCTAGATTTGTGGAAATTTATCACCCACCCAAGTCTCCGAAATAGGGAGATGACCCGAGCGGTATCCTCCCCGAGATCTTTTGGTGAAGACCCTATTAATAGAAAGTCATCCAGATAAGGGATGATGCTAACCAATGATACGCGAAGATGCGCCACCATCTCTGCCACTATTTTGTTAAAAAAAAAACTCTAGGTGCTGTGGATATACCGAATGGTAGGGACTGAAACTGGAAGTGGCACACACGGCCTCCTATTTTGATCGCAAATCGCAGGTACTTATGGTGTTTCAGGAGGATTGGGACGTGGTAGTACGCGTCCTACAGATCGACCGTGCTCATAAAGTCCCTCTTTTTTTTTTTACTAAGGTTACCGTGGACCTCACTGTCTCCATTTTTAACTTTTTATAGATAATGTATTTATTCAGGCCCTTCAGGTTGAGGATCATCCGGTGGCCGCCGCTTAGCTTCCAAATGAGAAAGAGGGGGGGAATAGAACCCCAAGCCCTGTTCAACGGTGATGAACAGGGTTACCACCCCCATCTGTAGCAGGTTTGCGATCCGATCTACCTCCTGAAAACATCCTGCAGGACGGGGGATTGGGTGGGGGCAATTTTAAAGTTGTTTGGGGGGGGGGGGGGGGCGGACCAAGAACTCTATCCTATACCCCTGGGATAACAGCTGGAGGACTCAGTATTACCCGTAATATGGCGCCATTCCTGTGTAAACCTCAATAGTTTACCCCCCACCCGGGAATCCTCTACGGGAGTAAGAGTTGATTCTATCTTATCCCTGCCACCCTTGGGGTAGGACCAGCGGCCTGTCTTCCCCCGGTAGAGTCTGAAGGATGGCTGCCGTCTGGGAAGGGGGGGGGGGGGTGTCCCGTCTGTTGCTTTCTTGATTTCCTCCTCGTCCGCACCGAAAATGTACTGCCCGTGAAACGGGATATTGCACAGTCTTCCCTTGGATGCAGCATCGGCCTTCCATGTCTTCAGCCACACTGCCCACCTAGCCATGTTAGGTAGAGCGGCGGTCCGGGCTGCAAGCCTTATCGATTCAGCGGAGGTGTCTGCCAAGAAACCCGTAGCCAGTTTCAGCAGGGGTATACACTCCTGTATTGCTTCCCTGGGAGCCCTCTATTTGACCTGGTCATCTAGCTCACCCAGCCAGAGAAACATTGACCTCGCAATGGAGGTAGCCGCTACGTTGGATTCTGAAGTGTAAGCTGCCTTCTGCCAGGTGCGCTTCATTAAGGCGTCCACCCTGTTATCCATAGGGTCTTTAGGATGCGACGAATCTTCAAATGGAAGGGCTGTCTTTTTGGCCATCCTGGCCACCTGTGCGTCCACCTTCGGAATATCCTCATAGACGCGCATGTCCTCCTCTGCAAAACAGAGCCTTTCCTTATATTCGCAGGGTAGGTAAAGATGCTTGTCCGCGCAGGCCCACTCGTCCGAAATTACTTTCTTTAGGGTGGTGTTAACTGGGAAGACAGTCCGGTTCCTTGGCCTAAGCCCCCCAAACATACCATCCTGCACGAATCTCGGCTCAACCACGTCCTCAACCTTCATGGTATCTCTGACTGCTCTTAAGTCATCGAGCTCACCCGATGAAAAGTAATTGTTTGTTTTTCTCTTTAGACTCAGGGGGGTGATCGAACAGTTCGCCCTCAGAAAATTCGCCCAGTGACCGTTCTGAATCAGAGCTGGTTAGCGGTGCCAAACTGGAACTTTTGGCGGCCCTTCTCTCCTGCTGGGCTGGAAATTTTCTGCCCAAGCCTCCAACTTATCAAAATCCATTTACAACTAACTACTTAACATCGTTTTGTATCATTTGCAAATAGTAATATTTTACTGTGCAAGCCTTCTACCAGTTCATTAATATATTAAAAAGAAAAAAAAAAGCCACTTCCAGTTCCGGCCCCATGGAGTGAACAGCATGGAAGAAATGCTCCGGCTCCTCTCCTCAGTAGTCACCCTTATTTAAAGCTGCTGCCAGCTCATCGTGCTGTAACCCACTCTGCTGACACTGCAGAACTTCGGGAGGCGGCGGGGAGTGAAAGCTGACAGCAGCGTCAACCTTACCGGCCACGCTACCGGCAGCTCTGACCGGGACCGCAGAAGATGGGGGACAGGTCCTGTAGAGGGCTCAGCAGAAACAGCCACAGCCGGGGATCAGATCAATAAGGCAGAGGGGGACCTCACTGTGCCCGCAGGCACCGCGTAAGTGCAGCCGTGGCACATACATAAGTGCCAGGTAGTAAGAAGCACATGTGCCCTTCCCCCCCCCCCCCTGCGGAGGCGGCTGCCATTTTAAAGCAGCATACTGCTAGAGAGAAGCCTGCATGGGGGCCAGTGGGTACAAGCCTGACCCTTTCATCAAGATAAAGGCACCATAATCTGTGCCCTTCAGATACAGTAGAACCCAGCGATCTTATGTGAAAGGAGGCTGATAAAAGGTGCATTTAAGATGGCTTACTAACTGAGAACTGCTGAAATCAGTGGCCTCTTTGCCATGTAATAGAACCCAATACCTTCCTCACATAATTGTCATCGTAAAAGAAAGACTGGCATATAGAATCGGAACAAGGAGAGAGGAGTGAGGGTATTAAATCAGCCACCTGTCAAATGATTAAGTGCTTCAAGATAAACGTTATCACATGGCCAAGTCTGAGCTGTACCACGTTAAAGCAAGATCTTAGACAATTCCATAAAAAGAGGAATAGACTATAAAAATCATAAAATTTAACCGACAGCATATTTTACATTCTTTTTTGACACTTGTGCAGCATTATTTAGCCGTATACAACTTGTTAAGTCACTGTATAGAGGAATTCGTAGTCAAGATGGGGCAATCTACAGCTAAGCAAACAGACACCTGCAAAAGCTACAGCTTTACCAGAGAAGGATGCTTCTCCCAAAAAAATCTCTCCCAAGAGACTTCTCCTGCGTCCCCTATGCCAGCAGATCACGTAAACTTAAAGGGGTTGTCCCGCGCCAAAACAGGTTTGCTTTTTTTTTTTCAATGGCCCCCCCGTTCGGCGCGAGACAAACCGGATGCAGGGGTTTAAGAAAAAAAACGGATAGTACTTAGCCGAATCCCCGCGCTCCGGTGACTTCTTACTTAGCTTGCGAAGATGGCCGCCGGGATCTTCACCCACGGTGGACCGCAGGTCTTCTCCCATGGTGCACCGTGGGCTCTGTGCGTTCCATTGCCGATGCCAGCCTCCTGATTGGCTGGAATCGGCACACGTGACGGGGCGGAGCTACGAGGAGCAGCTCTCCGGCGCGAGCGGCCCCATTCAGAAGGGAGAAGACCGGACTGCGCAAGCGTGTCTAATCGGGCGATTAGACGCTGAAATTAGACGGCTCCATGGAGACGAGGACGCTAGCAACAGAACAGATAAGTGAATAACTTCTGTATGGCTCATATTTAATGCACGATGTACATTACAAAGTGCATTAATATGGCCATACAGAAGTGTATAACCCCACTTGCTTTCGCGGGACAACCCCTTTAATGCAGGAAGCCACAGCCCTGGACTATAAGACCCTGGCAATTGACATAGCAAGGCTTATTGCCCCAGATATTCAAGTGACCTTGGCAAATACAGTAGCAACTCGCACATTATTGGAGTCCCTGAAACATATTAACAAAAAAAGGTGTGCGAGAACACAACTCCCATTATTCTTAGGATCGCACATAAGTGTAAAGTCGAAAGAGCTCATCGCCTGGGTCCAGATATGCGCTACGCAACTACTGCACATGCTACAAATTCCAGAATACAGCTGAGACCTACAATAGTAAAGTATTTTGACTACTCAGACAAAGCCTTAATTTTACGAAATTTCAAGAGCCGTAATAACTCGCTGGAGATTGAGGGACAGTCTTAATTTTTGCAGATTATTCAGCTGATATGCAGCGCAAAAAAGCAATTTCCCCAATTTGTTCAGAACTTTACAAGAAAAAACAAAAATTCGCACTACTGTACCCGGCGACATTAAAGATGTTCTGCATTAATGGGGACACTCTTATCTTTCATGACCCAGAAAAGGCGGAACAGGAACTAGCTTCTATGATAACTGGAGGCTCAAACAGGCGAGGGGGGAGGGGGACGGACCCTCCCTCCAATGGCAAGTGAAAGCAGCACCTGGAATGACACTCCAGGCCTCTCAGCCAAAACAAATGAATTGGCGGCACCAAAGGAACAGCGACGCAGGACCACTTCAGCGTCAGCTTCTTCCCCATGAGACCTTCTGTTTGTGAGTATGCAACATTACAACAGAGGCATTTTAGGCGTGATTGAGGACTGTTTTAGTACACTCGGTAATACTAAAATTACAATGGTTAATCTCTTAGGTTACAAAATGTAATTTGCTGGAGCGGAGAGGAAAAAAAAATTATATGCAATCAGAATGGAGGATTACTCAGTTTAGTTCCATATCGTGACCCACAAGGGAGCAAGGAAGCTAATGGAGAGATAAATTTAGGCACGGTTGCAAGTAAGCAGCTTTAACTAAATCCTGCTCTCATATGTTGCTCGCGAAGTGGAATTGAGGGAAGTCGATTCATGCACTCTTCCCGTGCGTCTATGCAAAGCATTTTACCCTAAGGGAGAAAGCATTTTATCCTTTTTTCTTGGTGTTGATTTAAAGGCTACCCTAGTGTTCGGCGCGTGAAGACAGACACTAAGTGCAGTAGGAAGGTTTTAGTTAAAAGGTTAAAGTTAAAGTTTTGTTACAAAGTGGTGGGTGGAGATTTTAACAGTGATCAAAGCAGTGAAGACAGACGTAACCAGGGTATTTGGGGTGGCAGCGTTAGATACAAAGACTACAATTTACAAAACTTTGTACATGCCTCCAGACCTAGAAATGTATGGCAGGAGCTTAGTCCAGAGGGACGGGAATTTACACATTTTTTACATGCCTACAATTCATGGTCCAGAATAGATTACATGCATTTGATACCAAGAACACTTAAAATCTCTATAGGAGATAAATTCCTGATCATGCTCCAGTGGTTTTGTCCCTGAGCGAGAGGATCCCGAGAGGTTCTGACTATATATGGAGATTAACAGCATATTTGAGGACGAGACTTCGTTTTTTGCTAGAGGATTGGTGGCTAGAATATATGTTTGATAATGAAGAACATTCTAATAACCCCCAGTTGTTATGAGACGCCCGCCAAAGCCGTAATCCGAGGCAAGATAATTGCTTATGTGATATCTTTAAAAAAACATTAGAGATAAAATAAATCAGTATAGTGAACTGTGAGAGGCACACACATGATTTCAGGATAATCCAAGTGACCATAGCGAGCAAAAATGGATAACCACGAAAGAATCATATGAAGCGTGGCTTCATAAAAGAGAACAATTATAATACTCGCAAAAGGACACAAAAAACACTGTTTAAATATGGGAAAAAGGCAGGGAAAATAATGCCCATTAGTGAGCTTAAAAGACACCTCGGGGAAAAGTGCAGTCCCATCCCCAAGAAATTAATCGCTTGTTCTTTAATTTTTACGCAAAACTTTACTGTCATTCACACTTGGGTACAGAGATGGGCGATTACATGTTCTCTGATATTCCCCAGCCCTCGCTGACTGAAGATCAAAGTAGGGAATTAAATTCTTCCATATCCCAACTGGAAATTAAATAATGAATTGCAAATTTGGGAAACCAGGTCCTGGGAACGGACGGGTATACGGGTGAATTGTTCAAGATACTGAAAGACCAGACTTCCCCAGTACTTTAGACTTTAACGGTACTGCCCCAGTACTTTAGACTTTAGACTATATGAAGGACTGGCCCATTCCCCCTGACACGCATACAGCCCATATTAAACTGTTGCCCAAATCCGGAAGAGACCCTATGGACGCAAAATCATAGCGACCAATATCACTAACCGACTTAAAGCTGATGGCAAAAATTATGGCTAACTGCCTAACTGCTTTTATGCCCCAATTAATTTCCCCTATTACAAACAAGCTTTACAAAAAGGATGCTCGACCATTATAAACATACGAAAAATCTTGACAGTATTAGATGACATTAAATTACATCCTTCGGCCCACCCTTCTCCAGGTCTTCTCGCGATCGACGCAGAAAAAGCCTTTGACAATGTAATGTGGCCTTGGCCAAAAGTAGTAATGGACAGGATGGGCTTTAGAGGCTCCTTCAGTTCCTATTTATGGAATCTATATTTCTCCCCTCAAGCACAAATTTACACACTAGGCTTTCACTCTCCAAAATTTCCTTTACAGAAAGGAACCAGACACAGATGACCGCTATCTCCACTTCTATTTAACTTAGCAATAGAACCCTAAGCAAGACTTCTAGAGAGCACCACGGGGATTCAAGGTATTAAAATTCAGGGTAAAACAGTCAAGACTATGTTATTTGCTAAGGATATCTTGAAAGCGCTGGATCGACTGCTCAATGATTTAACTAGGGTTTTTGATCTATTGGAAGCTTTTGGGAGAAGATCGGGCTTCATGGTAAACACCACTAAATGCGAACTGTTAGACATCTCCCCTGGGCCGGACTTACTGACACATTTCTCAAAAGTTGCCCTGTTAATATAGTCAAAAATAGGATTAAATACTTAGGAATACATATAGGCAAAAGACCAGAACCCCTCTATTCACTAAACTATCCCCCATTGATACTAAAGATAATCAAAGAACTGGATAAATGGGGTAACCACCTACTCTCTCTTGGGCATATGCCACTTAATTAAAATGGTCAGTTTTCCAAGGCTCCTATACCCATTACAGACAATACCTCTTCTATTACAAAGACGAGATTTAGGGATATTACATACGTCATTCACAACCTATATGGAAGGGACCACGCATTGCCCTAAAAAAGCTGATGCTTCCCAAGGGTGATGGTGGAATAACTTCCAGACATCCGCATGAATAACACTGCTAGCCTCATGAGATACTCTTTAGATTGGGTAAGGGGATCAAACGACTTTTCTATTAATGATCTTGAAGCAGAACTAATTCAGCCCATGGAGCTTAAATGCTTTCTTATATATAGGCTTTTCCAATCTTCTGAGGGAAAGTAAACACTGTCATGGCTAGAGACACCATAACAGCCTGGAGGATTGCCCGTAAGGCATATGAGCTGCCATTCAAAATATCCAAACATATGTATCCGTGGAATCACCCAGAATTTTAAAAAGGGCGGGAAAATAAAATGCTCAAAACTTGGCAACAGAAAGGTATTCTAAAAGTACAATATCATATACACCCAGAAAATCCTAGATATAAGTCTTTTAGGGAACTGTGTGAAGAGTACAATCTACGCGCATCTCACTTCCTCCCATACGTGCAAGTGAGAGACTTTCTACGGAACAGGCTAATCGATATTTCAAAGAAGGCAATACTCAATCCTATCTATATGCTAGTCAAAAACTTTTCCTATAAAGATTCGATCTCAGTATTGTATATTAAATTTAGGGAGGCGTGGGTGAAAGAACGGTTGGAACTTATTTAAAAAATGGATACATAATTTACAGGACTAGGAAATACTTGAGGGAATAATTAAGAGCTGGAAATCTGTGAGAGGGGTGGTATCAAACGAAAGGTGGAGGGAAACCTACTTTAAGATAATCCATGGAGCGATTTATGGGTTTGACAAACCTGAGAACCCTCATGAGCCAACAAGAGTACAAGCGTGCCCTAGGTGTACATTGCCCAAGTCTGATTTCTTGCATAGCATCTAAAACATCCAAAGATTAATAAGTGTTAGGCTGGATTCAAAAAAATGGTGCAGGACATTGGAGGTCAGTTCTTACAACTAACACCACAAATATTTGTACTCCACCAATTACCAGAACAGGTGAGAAAAGTGAACATAACCAATACCATACTCCTGATTGGTAAAAGGTGCCTTCTGAAGAGCTGGTTACAAGCCAAACCCCCGGGGATAAATGAGGTCATACCACAGCTAAAATATCTCCTGAAAAGGGAGAGAATTGACATACAATGGAGTGTGGAATCTCAGGGCCCAACATTTTTTTAAAAAATGGAGTGAATTTATGGAAAAATTACTTAGTCGCAGTGAAATCAAGGAATGCATGAAGCAGTTCACCAATAAAATGTGGTATTACAGTCAGGATAATATAAATAATTTAGGAATATTGAAAATGACATGACTGGTCGTGAAGAGGAGACGGTCGTTGTGGGTTTAGATCGCCAGTTCTTATTTAGTAATAAAAAGTTTAAGGCCGGGGTCACATGGGGCGGATTCCTGCCGGAATTCTCGCGGTTTGGCCCGGCCACTCACTCTTCCGCTGCGGCCAGCACTCCCATAGAGGAGAGCGCATCCGCAGCGGAAAGAAAAAAGAATGGACATGCTGCGTTCGGCAAAGCCGCGCCGCAGCTTCGTCCAGACTAACAGCGGTGGATTTGCCGCCCAGTGTGGACGAGATTTCTGAGAAATCTCGTCCACATGGCTGGCTAAACCCGAGATTAGCGGCCGCAGGCGGATTTGCCGTGCGGAAATGCCGTCTGGAATTTCCACTGCAAATCCGCCCTGTGTGAATACAGCCCTAAAGGGGTTGTCCCGCGAAAGCAAGTGGGGTTATACACTCCTGTATGGCCATATTAATGCACTTTGTAATATACATCGTGCATTAAATATGAGCCATACAGAAGTTATATACTCCTCTTCCCTACGCTGGCGCCCCCGTCTCCATGGTGCCGTCTAATTTCAGTGTCTAATCGCCTAATTAGACGCGCTTGCACAGAAGGGTCTTCTCCCTTCTGGTCGGTCCGGGCACAAGCGGCGTTCTGGCTCCGCCCCCTTCTACGCATCGCGTAGCTCCGCCCCGTCACGTGGGCCGATTCCAGCCAATTAGGAGGCTGGAATCGGCAATGGACCGCACAGAGCCCACGGTGCACCATGGGATAAGACCCGCGGTGCATCGTGGGTGAAAATCCCGGTGGCCATCTTGGAGGAAAAGAAGGAGGAAGTTGCAGAGAGGGGATTCGGGCAAGTAAAAAATTTTTTTTTAATTTCAACACATCCCTTGGGTTTGTCCTGCGCTGAACGGGGGGGCCTAAGCAAAAAAAAACAAAAAAAAAAAAACTTTCGTAGCGGGACAACCCCTTTAATGTTTGTTTTAAAATATAAATGTTACAACATCCAGGAAGAGGGGAATTACTGAAATAACGGCAAGGGTATATAGGAGCCAGATGTAACACTATATGCAAAGGTTACAAAGCAGAATATGCATGACATAGGGATTAAATAAGGCAAATCTACTGTGAATGGAATGCATGTTATACAATTTTCTCTGTGGATTTCTTAAACATTCTGCGCATGTATTCCTTTAAAATGTTAATAAAAATGAGTTTAAAAGAAAAAGAAAAAAGCCCAGTACTGACCCCTGTGGCCCCCACAAGTAACGGTGACCCAATCAGAGTATGTACCATTAATAACCACCCTCTGCTTTCTATCACTGAGCCAGTTCTTAACCCACTTACACACATTCTCACCCAGACCAAGCATTCTAATTTTATATACCCTAACTTTTTATGCAGCAAGTATCAAACGCTTTGGAAAAGTCCAGATGCACAAGATCCAATGACTCCTTTGTCCAGTCTAGAAATTACCTCCTCACAGAAACTGAGCAGATTGGTTTGACATAAACCTATGCTGATAAGGAGTTGTATAGCCATTTTCTTTGAGGTACTCCAGGAAAGCATCTCTTAAAAACCTCTCAAACATTTTATCTATAGCAGAAGTTAAACCTACCAGTCTGTATTTTCCAGGTGCACTTTGACCCCTTTTTGAATATTGCCACCATATTACCTATGCAGCAATCCAGTGGCACAGAACCCATCACTATAAAGTCCTTAACCCCTTAAGGACATGGCCCATTTTGGCGTTGAGGACCAAACGATTGGCATTTTTTCATCTACATTTTTCAAAAGCCATAGCTTTATTTTTCCGTCGACGCAGCCGTATAAGGGCTTGTTTTTTGTGTGGCAAACTGCAGTTTTTATTAGTATCATTTTTGGGTACATAGACTATTGTAAAACCTTTTTTTTTATGATTGTAGGGAGAGAAAACGCATCAATTTTGCCATAGATTTTTTTTTTTAAGCGTTAATCACGCAGCATAAATGACACTACATTTTTTTCTGCGGGCCGGTATGGTTACAAGGATACCAAAATTCTTATTTTGGGGGGTTTTTCCACTTTTCCACAATAAAAACCCTCTTTTTGGAAATTATTTTTTTCTAAACTCACTGCATTCAAAGTCCTATAGCTTTTTTATTTTTCTATCGACGGAGCTCTGAGGACTTTTTTGCAAGACGAGCTGTAGTTTTTATTGGTACCATTTTGGGGTACACATTTTGTTTTATCCCCTTTATTGCATTTTTTTGGGAGGTAAAATGCTAAAAAAGAGGATTTTTTACTCACCGTAAAATCTCTTTCTCGTCTCGTCATTGGGGGACACAGCAAAGACCGTGGGATATAGCTTCTGCCACTAGGAGGCGACACTAAGCACAAAAAAGTTAGCTCCGCCCTCTGGCTATATCCCTCCTGCCGACAGCAGGCTAATTAGTTTGTCATGCCAGCAGTTGGAATAGCCATGCAGGAACAGAGAGACAACAATAGTTAGTCATATGACACGTTAACAAAAAATTTCACTGTAATGAAAAACACGCAGCACCATGTGCGACTTACAGAATCCGGAGTCCGACCAGGACCACCAACCGTGTCATACAAAGAAAGAAAAAGGGGTTGGTGCTGTGTCCTCCAATGACGAGACGAGAAAGATTTTACGGTGAGTAAAAAATCCTCTTTTCTCGCTCGTGTCATTGGGGTACACAGCAAAGACCGTGGGACGTCCCCCAGACCGTCCAAGGGTGGGTACAAATAAATCATAAGCGCATGCGGTCAGTTTACAGCCGTCTGTAAAACCTTTTGACCCAGCGAAGCGTCGGCTGACGCGAACGTATGTATTTGATAAACTTTAGAAAAGACCGCACCGGTCGCAACACCACCTTATCCTGGTGAAAAAAAACTTAAAAAGTGGTTTTGCCGACAGCGCCGCAATCTCCGAAACCCTACGAAGGGAGGTAACCGCCACCAGGAAAGCGACCTTCCAGGACAGCAAGCGCCACAGTACTTCCGCTAATGGTTCAAACGGATGGGCCTGCAAGGCGTCCAGAACCAGGTTAAGGTCCCAAGGTGGCACCGGAGACCGGAAAGAGGGTGCCGTATGAGCAACTCCCTGTAAAAAGGTGCGCACCGCCGACCTTGAAGCTAAAGGTCGCTGAAACAAAACTGACAAAGCTGAAACCTGTCCCTTAAGGGAGCTGAGGCTCAGGCCCAAGTCCAACCAGTCTTGGAGAAACGACAGGATATGGGCCAACGAAAAAAGCATCGGGTGCGTCCCTTTCTGTTCGCACAAGCAAAAAATGTCCTCTACACCCAGTGACATACTTTCAATGACGACGGCTTCCTAGCCCTAATCATTGTCTGGATAACCGGGTCTGAGAAGCCCTTTGCTCTTAGTACCGCGGTCTCAACTGCCACGCCGTCAAACGCAGTGCAGCCCAACTTTGGTGGTAGAGGGGACCCTGAGAGAGTAGATCCTTTCATAGGGGTAATCGCCAGGGCGTGTCTGCTACCATGTCCATGAGCTCAGCGTTCCGCGTTCTTCGCGGCCAATCTGGGCTATGAGAATCATTGGTAGCCCTTCCTTCCTGATCCTCCTGAGCATCCGAGGAAAGAAAGGAATTGGTGCACCCCCAGCCCGTCATGTTGGCGACTGTAGCCAGCACCTGCCACTGCAGGGGCAGGAACGACCTGCCCTGCTGGATGCGTGGCGAGTCCAACCACCACTGGAGTGACAGCTGAACTCCTAGTGAAAACCCTTTCTTCCCTTCGAGGGATCGCGCTAACCTGTCCCACCTTGAGAGTATCGCCCACTGCAAGGGGCGGGAGTGGAACAGGGCAGAAGGAATTGCCTCGAAAGACGATACCATCAGTCCCAGAACCTTCATCGCATGGCGGATCGCCACTGGTCGCCGCGATAGAAGGGACCGCACCTGCCTCTGAAGCAGCTGACGTTTTGCTTCCGGGAGGGTCACTCGACCCCGTGCCGCGAACCGGAGGAAGCGCTGGTGCGCCTGACAAATGGGGATATGTAAATATGCATCCTGGATGTCCATCGAGGACAGGAACTCCCCTGCCTCCAAGGATGCGATGACCGCTCGTACCGACTCCATGCGGCAATGACGGACCACTACAAACTTGTTCAGCTTCTTTAGGTCCAGAACCGGATGGACGGAGCAGTCCTTCTTTGGGGTTCTGGACCGAAAGAAGCGGTCATGCGGTTGTGAGTGGAACTCCATCGTATAGCCCCTGAACACGACCTCCTGTACCCAGGTGTCTGTGACCTAAGACGACCAGGCCTGGCTGAATTGGAGAAGCCATCCCCCCACCTTGTCCGAAACAGGTGGGAGCAGTCCCTCATGCGGGGGGCTTGCCTTCGGTACCCTTTGTGGGCAGGGGCCCCCGCCAAGAGGAGCTTGGTTTAAAGGAAGGGACCTTCCTTTGTTCCCGCTCCTGTGGACCCTCTCTCTCCACCCTATGAGGACTCATCCGGCGATAGGAACGAAAACGTCTGTGCTGCGGAGATGACCGCTTTGGACGGTTCTGTGGCAAAAGTGAGCTCTTTCCACCCGTAGCCTCTGAGATGAGCTCGTCTAGCTTGGTGCCGAAAAGATGAGATCCTACAAAGGGCATACTGATTAACGACCCCTTGGAGGAAGCATCCGCATCCCACGATTTTAACCATAGGGTCTGGCGAGTCGCCACCGATGCCGAGGAGGCTCGGGCCGCCAGCCTGGCTGTATCCATAGAGGCCTCACAGAGAAACATGCCTGCTTGTTCAATCTGGTGTGTAATGCCCACCAGATCCTCGGTTGCCGCCCCTTCGAGGATTCCTTCCCGTAACCACTTTGCCCAGTCAGTAACAGCCTTACTGACGCAGGACGAGGCAAACAGGCCTAAAAGCTGACCCTGCCGCCTCAAAAACGGTCTTTGCCAAGGCCTCGACTCCTTGATCCTTGGGATCCCTGAGGGAGGAGGACTCTGCCGTGGGTAGCACGGTATGCTTAGCTAGGCGCGAAATGGGTGGATCCACTAGCGGTGGGATCGACCACTTCTCCACTAAGTCCTGCGGGAAGGGGTATTTCCCGTCCAAGTAACTCATCTTGGAAAGACGCTTATTCGGTGCCTTCCACTCCTTAGATAGGACCTTGTCAAAGTCCTCATGAGGAGGAAAGGTCTAGGCTGCCTGAAAGAAAACGATATCCCAGATGCCTGTGGTTCCTGTTCAGTGAGCTGAAAAGTGTCACGCACCGCAACCACTAAGCTCTCCACCATTGCCGAAAATTTTGGGACCTGATCCTCCTCCAGGACAGTCTGAGGAGGATTCAGACCATTCCTCGTCCGAACCATCCTCTTCTGCCAACAAGCGCCGCGACCTAGTACCAGAAGAGCGCAAAAGTGACGAGGAGGATGGTGACCGGGAGGGCCGCCGGGAGTCTGAAGGCCTGACCCGTTTTCGTCTACGGCCGCGCGCCTCACGTGAATGGAGGCGTCCTGCGCAAATTTTTCCAAAATTGCGCCAGATGCCCGAGAGAGGTCAGACACCGCCAGTAACAAGGAGCGGGTCCACTCCGGCTCGGCCATAGCTGGGGGCTGAACGGGGGGATGGGTGCCCTGCCCAGCCGCCTGTTTCGCAGGGGAACAATCTCTACAAAAGGGCTCAGCCTGTCCGCATGCGAACTTTAGGTTACAGCGTGAGCAAGCAAAGTGCGTTACTCTTGCTGTCCCTGGTCCAGCCTCCAGGGCTCTGGGGTCAGACATGGCGCTGGGATTTCACCGGCAAAGAAAACTGCGAGCTATCCTCTGCTATGCCAACCGCTGGCAGGAGGGATACGCAGCGAAAGAGGGGAGCTAGCCGCCAGGCAGAGCTCACCCAGGTCCTTGCCGAGGTCCGAAGAGGTCCAGGGAGCCGCTGGGTTGGGAGAGTGCAGGTGCTGAAGGGCTTTCTTTCTTGGAGCTTGAGCTGTACAGCGTATAAGCGGAGCAGAAAAGGGCAGCAAGGAGTGGAGCAGCAGGGCGGTTTTTAAGTCCTGGCGCGCTGTCCCCAATAGGCTGCTTCTCTGATGTCATCCCCCTTAACCTGTGCTGAGGGAGGAAGGGAGAGGGGCAGGGCGGTGTGCATTGCCGATGAGGCCACGCCCCCTGCATGGAGTCAATGAGGGGGTGTGACCACACCCATCCACGGAGGTATTGCCGTGAAGCCACGCCCCTGCGTCACATGGGGGCGTGGCCACACGCCGAGGTCACGCCCCTCCAATTCCGGCGTTGCAGTGCGGCCCCCTCCATTGAGCCCCCACATCGCAGGAACTCCTGCTGGGAGCCCCTGCAGGGAGCCGGAAGACCAGGGCATACTGAAAGTTGTTGCCCTGAAGTACCATGCCCGCGAGGCCACGCCCCCCCCAGCGGCTTGTGCCTGGAACCAGGTGAGCCCATATCTCCACGGTGAACTCACCTGCCCTCCCCCACCCCACCTGCAAGCTCAAGGGGAGCCGAATGCAGGAATGCTCCAGCGAATAATGCCCTCCGCTGCTGCAGCCATGCATAGCGTATACTACTCCCGACGAAAGGAGCCTGTCCGCCTGCGCCTATCCCTGCGCCTCCCTAGTTCCAGCAGCCTACCTCTATATCGCCTGCCCATGGGAAGGGGATGCGGCCTCTGCACCAAACATGGGGGGGGTCTCGCTGGCAGGCCACATGCAGATATATATGATCCGGATGTGCCACCTTTTCTTCTGAGGCGGGCCGGGCAAGAAGCAACCTGGACAAACCCGAGGTTGTTTGCCCTCTTCTCCGTTCGGGTTTGATGGGGAGCGTCCTGCCTCTCCGTCTAACCCTGGCCCTCAAAGCAGCCCCAACGGGCACGACCGTCCTCCTACGAGACACTAAGCTAAAAACTAATTAGCCTGCTGTCGGCAGGAGGGATATAGCCAGAGGGCGGAGCTAACTTTTTTGTGCTTAGTGTCGCCTCCTAGTGGCAGAAGCTATATCCCACGGTCTTTCCTGTGAACCCCAATGACACGAGCGAGAAATTAGCATTTTGCCTTAGCTTTTTAGCATTTTTTTACCCTTTGTCGTGCAGGATAATTTATTCAATTTATTGTACATGTCGTTATGGACGTGTCGATACCAAATATGTGGGATTTTTAATTTTTTTATGCTAATATGAGAAAAAGCATTAAATAAAAAGTTTAACTTGTTTTACAATTTTTTTTTGTACTTTATTTTGCTCTTATTTTTACACAATCTGTGTTCCTCTGAGGGACTTACTACAGCCCTAGTGACTTCTCCTGCCATGCCTTATCGCTTATTACAGCGATCTTAGGCAATGGCATTACAGGACGCCGATATCTGGCGTCCTGTTGCCACAGCAACCAGCAGAGCTCTCGCGACATTATCGCAAAAGCCGACTTGAGTCAAAGAGGGAGCACGCTCCCTCTGTGAGCCCTTTCCCTGCCGCAATCTACTTAGATCGTGGCAGGGAATGGGTCAACAGCGGAGGGGGGGGGGGGGGGCTACTAGTGACAGCCGGCTCCAGCTCTGGGATAGCGCAAGATCTGCTATGACCTCGCGCTATCCATATGACGTAAGGATACGTCATTTTGCGTGAAGTACCCCGCTCCCATGACGTACCCTTACGTCATGGGGCAGGAAGGGATTAAACATAAGAACTCCTAATATAAAAATTTTTTTTGCATCTCTGCATTTAAAGTGCCATAACGTTTTCTTGTACTTCCATTGATTGAGTTCTGCAAGAGTTGTTTTTTGTGTAACAAGCTGTAGTTTTTATTGGTAGAATTTCGCGGTACATATGGCTTTTTTGATCCCTTTTATTGCTTTTTTGGGGATGTGAAATTAACAAAAAAAAAATCTTTTGTTTCAGTTATGCCCCCTGTATAACAGTACTAATAAGTAGTAATATATGATTGATGATGGCAATACCAGTGGAACACCCACAATCAATAAGAGACCTGAGCCCCAGTCCATCCTCATCACACAACTGCAAACTATGGGTGTTGCTACTCCATTCGAAGTCTTGATGATTATTTTACTTTAACTTTTTCCTAACTGCATAATATAAAATGTACATTAGAGAATGTAGGGAGTGGGTTCGGGAGTCAAAAAGCATACAAAAAAATGGCTGTCCTCAATGGATTAGACTCTGTAAAATGGCAAATGTGCATATGTATGGGTGGGATGGAGAATCAGAGAAAATGACTAACTTGAATAAGTGATCTGACGAAAATGTTAAATCTGCTATATAGCCACTTTTAGCCATATAATTACTTACGGAAACCATGGTGGCTGAAAAATAGATTTGATGCTTCCTGCATAGATGGACAAAATTGAAAGGATTACGCAGGCCAGAAACAGGGAGGCAAATTTATTCACGTATTTCACTCCCACAAACACAACAAATGCCATCAGCGTAAGGAAGATTGTCCCATATACTCGCATATTGTTCAGTTTGGAACTTGAATCTTCATGGGAGTTAGTAGAATGAAATATAGCAGCTGAAGGAACAATGTATACCTAAAAAAAAAAAAAGAGATACATCAAATGTATGTAACAGCCTACAATGACTATAAACCTAGATCCATCACCTAATCAACATGTGGTAGAGTAAAGGCTACCACAAACACATACGTTTTACCTCCAACATATTCAAATATGTTGAAAAATAAAATAAACCTCCGACATACGCTAATTGCAAGCAACTGTTTTATCTATCAAGTGAATACATTGTATACATTGGAATATTGTTTTGATATACATATTAAAAGAAAAAAATACCCAAAATGTATACACCGTTTCTTAGGTATAAAGCTAATGTATAAGAATATTTGAGATTGAGGCAAAACTTACCTCTTCATCGGATCACAACATAAAAAGCTAGTATATACAATATTTAAACCTTTTGAAAAGTCTATTAAGACATGGTCACTTGTTCCAAATGGTTGGAGAGTGTTAAAAGAATACGTCAATCACATTTCACATGGAGAAGTCCATCAAAACTTAAAGATGGATTTACACAGGCAGATACCCGTGGTAATAAACACTGAACAAGGAGCATGTCAGTCGGCACTCATTAATGTATACATGTGCAGATCACTACTAACATGGGTATGAACAATTTTTCATAAATTTATACCCCTACAGAATCTGTCAGTAGCACATCCACCTGCGGAGATGTATTGCTGATAAGCGAGCATCTTTATGCCTTTGCAAGAGAGATGATCAGTCAAATAAAAATATGCCCATTGGTCAGCTGAATATCTGTATAGTCACATTGACAAAGATCAAGCATGATTAAGACCCATTAACGGGTCAAAATGTCGCTGGTGTTTTTTTTTATGGATGAATAAAGGATAACAGTTTTCTTCATCTCATGCTGCCTGGACTACTTATCTTTATGTGACAAAGATCAGGCATATAAATGTTCACATGACTTTTTGTGTCTGACCATCAGCCAATGTAAAAGCCTTAAATGGTCACTGGACTTTGATGTAACTCATGCCAATATGATAGTCACTATTATAAGTTCAAATCACTTGACCTAAAATGAGGTTTTTCCACTAAAAATCATTTTAAATGGCTGGCCACTAGGGGTCTTCCTTCCTTCTAACTGTCTGTCCACTGACCGTTAAGTCAATTTCATCTCATAATTAACATGACGGAACACTAGAAATAGAGGAGGGCAATGACTTTTCACTGTCCACAGATTTCTATAAAGATTATAAGGGTGGTGGAGACAGACTCCCACGGATGCTTCAGCAACTGGTAAGGTATTTTTAGTAGCTGCAAATCAATCTACACTGTTCAGCATTTCTCTCGTGTCCTCTATGCCAATGTTATTTCTCTGTGCGCTATAGGAAGTTAGGAAGCATAATCTGCCATTTTCTCCATGTCTATAAAAGTCATAGCAGATAGTCTCCACCCACAAATTTAAAGTTTAAGATAC
This sequence comes from Eleutherodactylus coqui, assembly GCF_035609145.1. Lineage (NCBI taxonomy): Eukaryota > Metazoa > Chordata > Amphibia > Anura > Eleutherodactylidae > Eleutherodactylus > Eleutherodactylus coqui. The sequence goes on from NC_089847.1 coordinate 77,032,979, forward strand.
CACTTGTACAGAAAAAAAAAAGAAGATAATTGCAGAAATCATAATTACTTGATATGCATTTATTCCTTAAGCACACACAGCAGTTTATCCTGAAAAGCCATCTGAAAGTGCAGTTAAGCTTCTAGTCTTCTAGACTAATCTTCTAGTCTTTAAAAAGGCTTCATTAGCAGAAAATTGATATCCTTTTTATTTCAAAATGTAATCAAATCTTAACAAAATCAGCCACATTCTAAATGGTTGTCATTAAAAAGATTTTAAAAAAACATTGCATGTGGCAGTTTACATTGCCTGAGTACCTTCAATAGTCAGGCATGAACAGCCAGGATGTGGGAGTCCCGGGATCCAACGCCCTTCCCACAACTCACCAGATTTCTACATAATTTCACAGTAAGAAAAAATTAAACAAAAAAAAACAAACCCAAAAACCACCACAACAATAAAACTCAAGTCTATAGCAATCCATTTAATGTTGATTCTACCCCAAAACTTATATTTATTTTGTACAGTTTGTGTTCAGATACCTCAATATGTCATAGGAGAGTTTCAGAAGCAACTAATGAGATTTATATGGAAGGCGAAAAGGCCACAGGTAGCAGCCTCAATACTATATCTACACAGGAAACAGGGCAGTCTGGGAGTCCCTAATTTAGGGTTATACTACCAAGCTACAATTTTAAATCAGTCCTCCACCTGGCTGGATTAATCCTAGACGGCCACCTGAAGAGTCATGGAAAAACAATTTAACAGGAATAGGCCTTTGAGCGCCCTCCTTAAAACCTCAATGCTGAGCATACTAGACCCAACTCTCTCTCCTGTCCTAGATATTCACTATTTATCTCCTCCTATGTTGTCAACCTTCCAAGTCTGGAATCTCTGTACATAAATTCAAAACATTCTTTGATTGGAAGTGCCTCAAGTTAGCTTTGAAGACCCTCGAGTATTTCATCTCCAATATAAATTCTAAGAATTGAAGAACAGGAGGTATTAACTTTATAACAGACCTCATGGATACGCAGGGCATAATACCCTTCCATAAACTCAACAAGAGACGCTTGCTAAACACTAACAATGTAAATACATATGTCATATACACTCACTCCTTCCTTTGCATCTCCCACTTACAGAAAATAAAATGTCCAACCAAACTGTCGGCATTCCTCCCAGAGGGGATGAAAACACAGGGTTCTCTGACTAGAAGATATTCTAATGTTCTCACAGGGGATATGGTAGAGAATAAAAAGATCCACTCAGTAAATTGGGAATGGGACCTAAATGTAGTATTTTCCCCATAGCAATGGCTGGTCTCATTTGAATGGGCCAACAAATCCACGCTCTTCACCAACCTCCTTATAAAAAGGTCCTAATATAACACTCCTTCAAAGTTGGCAAGATGCTTTCCAAGGGGGAGCAACAAATGTTGGAGAGAATGTGGACAGGAGGGTACACGAGTTTGATATCCTTTGAGGATGCTCCCCGTTACAATCCTCCTGGAAAGACATTTTGCAAGTTATCAAAGATGTAACAAGTATGACTATAGCATGCAATCCTCAGCTTGCCCTTATGCTTATTGAGTAACTGGATCCCATGGGAAAATAGAAAGTGGGTCTGCCACTTCCTATTAGCAGCTAAAATACTTAAAACAAGGAAATGGAAATCCTGTTCCGTCCCCAATCTGAAAGAATTAATAGACATGATGGCCGATCATTATACCTATGAAAAAATATATGCTAGATCGAATTGGATAAATTCAACAACATCTGGACCCCATGGTTGTGATATATGGTGCTGTTACAATGTTGAGTTAAGTTATGATTCAATGCATATCTCCAAAATTATCTGGATTTAACAATTATGCAAAGAAATGCTATATAACTGATTTCCTTCTGTATTATTTCACTAATAGATGCTTATCATTTGAGCATAATGTTTTTTGTTTATGCAATGTATGTTGCAGAAATCCTTGCTACAACTAAGTCTTGGAAAATTACTTGTAAATCCAGTAAAAAATATTTGGGAAAAAGAGAAAAATAAAATGGGCAGAGTTGTATTAGAGGCTTCCATAGCCTCGCCATGGGAACTGGAAACAAAAGGGGGGAGGGAGTTAAGCCGCATCCCACACTGGGACACGTCGACAGCTGGTTCTACTTAAGCATGAATAGTCATTCCGAGGATTTCTGCCGACCAAGGGATTTCTAAGCAGCAGTGGTTTTTTTTCAAACAGGATTCTGCAGTCACCATGTGAAAGGATGAGAAAACGCTAATTACGATTGTGACTCAATCATGGCTTTTCTTCATTCACGCGATTTTACTGAGCGTGCAGGTGATCGTAAGAAACATACACTCGTGTGAATGAGCCCTTACAAATACGTACATATGTGTATTAATATTTTTTTTTTTTAAACTTGTTTTTATTGAATCAGGACAAACTTTGACATTTCAGATGCATTTGCTGTTTTGACTTCACAAATAAAAATGTCGTCCTACTTCACTTTTACATAACATTTTTATATAACTAGGAAAGTTGGGGGGGGTATGAGGGGTCAGGGAGTCGAAACGAAAGGAAGGGAAGGAAAGACTCACAAAAACAAAACAAAAAACCAAAAAAAAAAAAAAAAAAAAAAAGGGGGGGGGGTGGGAGAGGAGGGGGGGGGGGGGTCGGTCTGGCAAGAAGGGACGGGGGGGGGGGGGGGGGAGAAAACATTTGCATTAAACCAAACTTTTGACCCAATTGGTATTTATACACTTAGTCTTTTGAACTTCGTGCTGGAGATCTTCGAAAGGTATGGAGACCCCGCGCGGCCACGGCACGACCAGTGATTCACCCTATATTGGTGTGTCCCCCACTGCCGCCTGCTCCTGGAACCAATAGGTGTGGTGAAAGCAATTTTTTAGTTTTTCTTTTACTCTCTGTGGCATTAATTGGATGAAACTTCCCCATGTTTCGAAGAAAGTTTGTACCATTTTCTCCTTAAATAATGAAGTTTCCGCCCAGTCCATTTGAAATAAGAATGTGAGTTTTTCCAGGAACAGTCTGAATGGGGGGCCTGTTGGTTGCACCCAGGTCTGCAGGATGGCTTTTAGGCCTGCTGCTGCTATAAAATGTAGTAACTTTCTTACTCCCCTTGCACAATGATATGTCTTGGGGTCTAGATATCCAAATATTGCCCACGCTGGTTCTTGTGGGCAGAAGTTTGTCAGGTGTGTTGTAGTGTATTCGCGTATTCGGGACCAGAAGTTTTTTATCAGTGGGCATGTCCACAGGCTGTGGTATAGATTAGTGTTTGGTTCCTGGCATTTGAAACAGTTTGGGGTGTCGTAGATTCCCATGTAAAATCCCTTAATTGGGGTGAGGTATGATCTATGGGCTATCTGTAGTCTCATCTCCAGAAACCTGGCTGATGGCAGGCATTTGTGGGCTGATACTAAGGATTCCTTAATTAATGTAGGTGTGAGGTCTGGGTTGTCCAGAGACCATTTCCCAACCCCTGGATCAATGTCCTCTTCTTCCCTCATGTTCCTTATTGCTCTGTATATTTTTGATATCATTCCCCGTGCTCCCGTTTTCTTGGAGATCCAAGTGTCTCCTGCCTGTGTCCAGTCGTGTTCCTGGAACTGCGGTGTAAGGCCTGTGATATAGTGTCTGACCTGTAGGTATGAGAACAGTGGAATAGGGATTTCGGGGTATTTTTGTTTTGTTTCTGCATGAGTTAGGATTCTTCTTTCCTTTTTGTGCAGTAATTTATCTATTGAGTCCAACCCGTGCGCCTTCCATTCAAAAAAGATGTTGTGGGGTTTTCCGTCCTGAAAATTGGGGTTGTTTATAAATGTCAGGTGTGGGGATATGTGTGGTGACGTTTGACTGTCTCTACGTAGTTTGTTCCATGCTTTCCACGCTGCTAATATCAGGGGGTTATGTTTGATTTGCTTTGGCAGTTCTGAGTATGGTTGGTGGAGTACATTTTGTAATTGTATTGGCTTGGCCATTATTTGTTCTAGTGGCGTGTTTGTAAAGTGCGACTTGGAATAAATCCAGTCATGGATAAATCTCGCTTGTGCTGCTAGGTTATAGTCCCTTATATTTGGTAGGTTGGTGCCGCCGTTGTCCTTATGTTTATGTAGGGTTTTAAGGGCAATGCGTGGTCTTCCCCCTCCCCAGATAAATTTTCTATATAGGTAGTTGATCTTCTTTATGTCTTTCAATTTTAGAAATATGGGGAGTGAATGCAGGATATATAGTAATCGTGGGAATTCTACCATTTTTAAGAGGTTGATTCTCCCCAGAAAGGAGACCGTAAAGTTCTTCCATACATTTAGGGTCGTTTCTAGTTTTTTGACATATGGTTCAATATTTGTGTTGTAGAGTGCAGAAGGGTTTTTTGTGAGTTGAATCCCCAAATATTGTATGGAATGTTTTTCCCATTTGAATGGGTGTTGGTTTGCCCATGTGGGTTTCGCTGGTCCTCTAAGTAGCAGTGCTTCTGTTTTGTCCAAGTTCAGGGTGTAACCTGAGAGTTTGCCTATTCTTTCTATTTCCCGTAATAGGGGTGATAGTGTTTCCCTAGGGTTGTTGACTATGAGTAAGAGGTCGTCAGCAAATGCTTCTACCTTTATCCTCGTTTCTCCGTAGCACGCCCCTGTATAAAGCGTGGTGTGTGTTAGGAATCTGAGTAGCGGGTCAATTGATATGTTAAACAGTAATGGTGAAAGGGGGCAGCCCTGTCGAGCTCCTCTAAAAAGGTCGATGTGGGGGGTATTGTGGCCATTGACTGTGAGGATTGTGGTGGCGTTTGTTTGTGTTGTGTTAATATAGTTTGCAAAGGTCTGTCCAAACCCTCTTTTTTTCAGCAGTACGTTTAGGAATGGCCAGGCCATTTTGTCAAAAGCTTTCTCAGCGTCTAGGCTGAGGAGCATTGTTATGGGATTCTCAGGGTTTTGTGCTGCCACAGTTGCCGCTATGGCGGCCCTGATGTTTTTTAGGGCACTACGTCCTTGCGTGAAGCCTTTTTGCGATGTATCTAGTATGGACGGTAGGATGGTTTGAAGTCTGTCTGCTAGTATTTTGGATAAGAATTTATAGTCGCAGTTTAGTAGTGCGATCGGTCTGTATGATCGCGGGTCAGTCGGGTCTTTATTTTGTTTGGGGAGTAGAATTGTTCTGGAAGTGCCAAAGTCCTCTATTTGGGTATCTTCCATGTATATTGCATTGTATAGTTGGGTCAGCACTGGTACTATGTCTGTTGTTAGTATTTTATAATATTCTGTTGTGAGACCATCCGGTCCCGGCGTCTTTCCCCCTGCTGCCGCTGCGATTACGTCCCGAACCTCCTCCTCTCGTATGTCTGCATTCAGTACTGTTTTTTGTTCCTCTGTGAGTCTCGGCAAGCTCATAGTTTCTAAAAAATTGTGGATGTCCTGTATGTTTGCTGGTTCTGCCCGGTATAGGTTTTCAAAATATTCGTATAGTGTTTGGGTTATCTCTTCCTGTTTTGTCATCAGGGTATTATCGTTGGTGCCCCTTAGGGTTAATATTGGTTTGTGTGGCTGTCTTTGTTTGGTTAGGTTTGCTAACAGTCGCCCCGTCTTGTTGCCCCACCTATAAAATTTATTTTTTGTTAGTTGTGTTTGCCAATATGCATGTGTGTGTACGAATTCATTTAGCAGGTGTTTTGCTGTGAGGAATATTTGATATGAGTTATCATCTTGAGCGTCTATGTGTTCTTTTTGTGTTGTCAAGAGGGAGCTGTGTAAGGCCTCGAATTCTGTTTGGAATTTTTTCCTTTTGTGGGACACGTAGCTTATGATGTGACCTCTCATCACTGCCTTCGAGGCCTGCCAGAAGAGTGCTATGTTGTCTATGTGTTCGCTGTTGTCGTCTGCATAGTTATTCCAGTGTAGTTTTATGTATTCTCTAAACTCTTCCGATTCCCGTAGGTAGGAGGGGAAGCGCCACAGCCGTGACAGCCTCCGAGAGGGGACCAGTTGTAATGTTGTTGCGATCGGTGCGTGATCGCTTAGAGATATCGGATGAATTATAGATTGCCGGTGGCAATCAAATATTTTGTTCGATATTAGGAAAAAGTCTATCCGAGAAAACGAGTGATGGGCGTTGGAGCAGCATGTATATTCTCTGCTGGTTGGGTTTGAAAGTCGCCACGGGTCGCACACGTGAAGTTGGTCTATTAGTGTGATTAGCGCTTGTGTGGTTGGGGTTGGTTGGGTGGAAGGTCCTGTTCTGTCTAGTGAGTCGTCTTGTATGCCATTAAAGTCTCCCCCCAGGATTATGTGGTCGTTTAGGTAAGGTTGTAGCTGTTCAGTTAATGTTGCATAGAATTTTGGTTGGTCTGTGTTGGGGGCGTATATGTTCACCAGGCAATATGTTTGTGAGTCTATGCTGACCCTCAGCACCAGGAATCTCCCTTGTGGATCTGCTATGGTTTGTCGCATCGTGTGTGGCATGTTTTTCCTTATCAGGATGGCTACTCCTCGTGATGCTGATGTATGTGAGGCTGTGTAGCATGTTTCTATCCACGGTGCTCTCAGCTCGCCCTTTCCCTCTTTTTTCCAATGTGTTTCCTGCAGGAATACAATGTCTGGTTTGTGTCTCTTCAAGTGTGTTAGTACTTTTTTTCGCTTAATAGGTGTGTTAAGACCATCTACATTCCAAGATAGAATTTGTAGTGTTTTGGGTGTGTGGTAATCTGTCGTCTCTGCGTCTATAGGCATGTTAATGTATGTGTTTTGGTCATATTTACCGTTGTGAGTGCCTTTCTGTCGTCGCATCCCCCGGTCCCAGCGAGCCGTGGGTGCAACTGAATAGTGGTCGTGCCGTGTCGGCGGGGCCTTTCGATCTCCCTGTTGGGTTCCCTCCTAGAATTCAAATGGGTCATAGTGAAAAACATAGAAAAACTTATATAAACATAAAACATGTATGCAGTCTTTTCTTTTGCATTAGTGCTGCCACATCCGCATTATTTGGATCAGGGTCGTGTTGGGGGATCAGGGACCCAGTTCCCTTTTTCTTTCTGTCTCATCCTCTTCCGTCTTCTTCTTCCAGTTGTAGGTGTATCCTTGCGTCCTCCGGATTGTTAAATATCAAAGTTCTATTGCCTTCTTGAACCCGAAGTTTTGCGGGATACAGCAGTTGGAAACGTGTGTTTTGTTCGTGTAGGGCTTGACAAATTGGAGTGAATAATTTGCGTTTTTGAGAGACTGCAGCTGAGAAGTCCTGAAATATGAGGATTTTTGTTCCTTGAATTATCAGTTCTTTTCGTCGTCTGTAGGCCTGTATAACCTCCTCTTTCGTTGCCCAGTGCATGTATTTGGCTATTACTGGTCGTGGTCGGGTTCGGTTGTTGCGTCCGTCTCCTGGTGGGCCAATTCTGTGGGCCCTTTCGATTATTAAGGGGTCATTTGGCATGTTGAGTTGAAGGGCTTGTGGTAGGTCAGTGGTTAGATATGTTGAGAGTTGGGCGTTGGTTACCGATTCCGGGATTCCCACAAAGCGTAGATTATTGCGTCGATGTCTGTTCTCTAGGTCGTCTATTTTTTCCCGGAGTGCTTCGGTTTCTAATCGGCTTCTTTGTAATGAGGCTTCTAAGGTGGCTATGGATTGGTCTGTGTTTTGGGACTTTGCTTCTAGCTCTGTCAGTCTTTGGGTGTTGTCTGTAATTTGCGATAGAGCTGAGTTTATAGATTTGTGCAATGTCTCTAATCTGTTGTCAAATAATGGTAGTAATATTTTTGAGACCTCTTGCGCCACCAGTGTGGCCTGTGTCATTTCTGCACTGTTATCCATCGGTGATGCGGCGGTTTGTGGAGGCGGCGTTTCAGGGTTTTGGTCCGATGTTGTTGTGGCTCGGGGTGAGGCGTTTCTTGGGGAGGGTATGGGTTGTTGAGTATTCTTGCTCTCTTTTTCTTTTGTACTTTTGGTCGGTCTGTTTTTCTGCTTTCCCCCTGAGTTTGTTTTGTCTATATCTATCTGGCGTGTTGCTCGCGTTGAAGTATTTGAACTACGTTCGTTTAGATATTTGTCCATATTTCAGTTTTCAGTTCTGGTGGGTATGCAGACTTAGTGTACAGAGAGCTGCTTTTTCCCTGTATCCAAGTTCGTTATTGTTTTGTTGCTGGTTTTTACGGTGCGGATGCGGCTTCTCGTTTAGTTATTATTCTTGCATTTTTGTTTGAGTGGTTCTATTGGGTTTTTCTGGTGGGTTTTGTTCTTGTTATGTTTACTTCTGTCTCCTTTCTCGCCTCCACTCTATTCTGCAGGGTTGGGGGGTCTCTGTTTTGCTGATGTCTTTCTCCTCCTGTTCGTTTTCTTCCCCTTTTCTACCTCCCCCCCGTCTTGGGGTGTTCCCCTTTTCTCTAGGCGCTTTACCCTTCTGTGTTCCTCCTTTCTTTTTCTCCCCCTCCTCTCAGGCCTTGTTTATGCCCTTGCTGTGTTGTTGGAGCACCGCACAGGGCCACGGTCTGGTGGGGTTTGTCTACTGTTCGTTTGGGGGCTTATGTGTGGTATGACTTTTGTTTTCCCCTTGTTGTTTTCCCTGTGGCCGGTTTCTAGGGTGATGTGTGGGTGGGGGTTGTCCAGTCTTCTGTGGGGGGGTTCTGTGTCCTTCCCCTTACTTACTGGGCCGCTGGTATCACCCCCGAGGCCCCGTGCCGCAGCCCCTGTGTCTCGTCGGGTCACGGCCTGCCGGCAGCCCCCCCTCGGTCGGGGCCGGTGGTTCGAGCGCCGCCGGGCCGCGGCGCGCCTCAGTCAGGAAGGCCGGTCTCACAATCGCCACTCCCGCGGCCACCGTAGTGGGCGGGGTTTGTCGCTGACGTCACTGCCAGAAATTTAGGCCGCGGCTTATGGTATTGCTAGGCCGCGGCGCTCCGGTCGCTCCGCGGGTGGCGGTTGTGCCCCGGAGGGGATCTCCGGGTCGTCCGGATACCCTGGGGAGGTTACCTCTCTCGCGCCGCTCCGTGTGCCGGCTATCGCGGCCGGGTGGCTGGATCGCGGCTCTCGCCGCCGCTCTGCCTCCGCCTCTCCGCCTTCTCCCCGTGTGCCGATGGCTCTCAGCGGGTCCTCCGGGCTCCCCCTGGGGCCTCACGGGGGTCCTCTCCGATCAGGGGGTTTCGCGGCCTTCGCGACCGGAAGTCCGGACCCCGGTCTCAGATATCTCCCAGGCCGCGGCACCTCGGGGGATCCTCGGCGCGTCTCCTGTCACGGTCAGCGATCCGGTGAGTCCCTCCGCTGGTTGGTTACGTTTTGGTGTGTCCCGGGCCCCGTGTCCTCTCTCTCCTCCCGCCCGCGTCCCGATTTGGGGGTTCCGCGTGTCGCGTTGCGGGGTCTCCCGGGGACTTCCCGGGTGTCTTTGGGGTGTGGGGGGCTTCTGCCTCGCAAGCCGGGGAGATGTTCGTCCCCGGCAGCTGCTTTTGTAGGGCACCAGAGGGTCCCGGTGGCTCTGGGAGGCTGTGTTCGCAGGAGCTCTGTAAAACACGTCCTGCTCCCTCTGTGTCTTAGGCGGAAGTCCTCGTGTATTAATATTTAAATGGGACCATGGGGGGAGGGTGGGGTTAAGACGTGTGCTGCTGTGTAATTTTATTATATATGTGACCTATCCAAACCAATTTAATTTTGCCTGATGAAGGGTCTATAGAAGATCCAAAAGCTCGCTATATCATGTATTTTTCTTAGACATCAAATTGTATCTCTGCAAGATTACGTGGTTTCTCTTACTGAGAACAATCACACTTTGCTCTACTGTATAACACTGTACCAAACCCCTTTTTTTCATTTTGCATCATACTGGAATCACACATGCCGTCTTTGGTGCAGTGTTTGATGTAGTCTTTTCAGGGATTAAAAAAGTGGATTCATATTGAATAGGAAGTAAAGACTTTTCTCTTATACTTCTCCAAGTGGAATCCTTTTCTGGCTTAGTCTCAAATAAAACTGCATGCATGTTTCCAGCTAAACAATACCACCAAATTTGCTTGTTGCTTTATAAACATGTCTCAATAAATTTTCTCTTACCAAAAGAACCTCAATTGCACCAAGAATGTACATTGAGCCAGCAAATGTGGTACCTAAATAAAAGCAGAGGCCAACAGCTCCACCAAACTCTGGACCAAGGGATCTTGAAATCATAAAATAAGAACCACCAGCTGTAAAGAAAATTAAAAGAAAGTCAATATAGGAGACAGATAAAGCACACAAGCATATACTATATATAAAATATCAGACATGGCAAAAAATGGCATATTGATAGGGGGCCTAGCAAAGTAGTTGAAAAATTGCCATATGTTAATTCTGTGTCATTAGTTAGCCATAAAAAATAAGAACTTAAGGGTTTATCCATTTGTAACTTATTTATGGTCTATCGTCAGGCGAGTCACCAGATAGGTCTGCTGATCAGTTGTTCTGTGGACTGACTAGTTCGTGCACTGATCTGATTTCTGCAGAAAGCATATGGGTCCATTCTCACTGCAATGATCTGGCTTGGTAATGCAGGGCAAGTTCCTAATGAAATGAATGGGAACTCTACCTGCAATACTAAGGAGAGCCGCTGCAGTGAGAATGGAGTTCTCTACTAATATGTTTATCATATATGCATATCATGCTTATCTTTCCTCTAACCATGTACATCTAATTCCTGTATTCATCTTCGAGTGTTTACTAATATGTACATAGTGACAGACAATTCATTTGTTGTTTTTCCTTTATCTCCCTATCACTTACTACTTAGCAGCTTTTATGCTGATAGTGACCTATTCCGGGTATATATTGGGAATACTTGATACTATTCACTCTGGGATTGACTATATATGCAGCTCAACTATTTGGCTAAACACTCTGCTGGTAATGCCCCAAGTCAATTGGACTGTAAAGGGGAGTCTCCTTGGTGGGCGTTCTTAAACGGGTTATATAAACTGTATAGCATGAGGCTATACCAGAGGCTCTTACCAACCCCACCAGTCCACCATCAGGGTTGGTGGTAGGTTATTTTCATTTGTCATTTTTATCTTAAGCGTTGGGTTGGCTGACATTAGCAACCTTGTGGGCTGGCTATTCTGCTTTGCTAATATTTTTGTGTTTCACTGTGGTTTATTTTTATAAAATTATGCACATTATTAGTGTTGCTGTTTGAGGGCAATCTTATTTTGCCATCTGTAATGATGGCCTGATAGCCACCATTTTAGCATGCATTTATCACCATTGTCTTTTTTTCTATTCATTTTGAGCTTGGTTTGCTATAAATATTTGATGCCAAGTCTGATATAGAGCTCTCTGGGACTATATGTTTTGTATTGTCTGTCAATTAGCTCGGTTTTTAGTATTACCATATGAAATAAAATTTTAGGGAGTCTTCTGTCAAGAGCCATTTGAACATGGAATTCAGCCAAATGACTGACAGGATATCATGAACTATCATCTGAAACTCCCCAATGGAATAATAGAGGATTTCCTCGCTTTCTTAATTTTTCTGAATCTGGATGTTGGATTGAACATGGAATTATGCCATCACCACATTTGTATCCTTTAAACAAATACAACAGATGTATGATATACCGTGATCAAATTTTCACAAGTTTTTACAACTATGTCATGCTATATGTATCCAATATCTGAAACCTTGCCCTTCCATTTCCTCTTCACCTTTAATTGGGATTTTATGTACACAAGGAGCTAATGGATTTATCTTTTATTTCTACACTTCTTTAATAAGATCTAAATTCTCAACTTTGCAGCTGAAGATAAATGGAGCGCCTTTTATGAAGATTGGTCTAATACTGTGGATTTTCATCTGTTGGTATCTCCAGCGGCAAATAAATTTATTCAACTTTATATTATACATCAATGCTACCTTACCCCTACTATACTATATGGTACGACTACTCACATCTCAATGCTATAGCTGTTTAACACCAGATGCTGATTTTTTTTTTACTTAATATGGAACTGCAGTGAGATTCAGACTTTTTGGACTGTTGAGCCAATTAATTGGATTCCATGTTCCGAAATCTTTACAAGTTTGCTTATTGGGTCTTCTAGATTTTGAACAAGGGCAACACCATACACGATTACTATATAAAACACTTTTTATAGGCTGTAAAAAAATAGCAATGGAATGGACGGACAGGCAACCCCCAACTATAACTCAGTGGCATAATAGGATTAATACTATTATTTCTCATGAAAAAAAATGGTTAAAAAACAGGAAATGTCATGAAAAAAACCATAAAAGGTATGGGTTATATGGTATAATTCCTATAATACTAAATTTACACAAAAACACTCATTACTTACAAGATCAACTAACAACTAGAGATGAGCGAACACCAAAATGTTCGGGTGTTCGTTATTCGGAACGAACTTCCCGTGATGCTCGAGGGTTCGTTTCGAACAACGAACCCCATTGAAGTCAATGGGCGACCAGAACATTTTTGTATTTCGCCGATGCTCGCTAAGGTTTTCATGTGTGAAAATCTGGGCAATTCAGGAAAGTGATGGGAATGACACAGTGACGGATAGGGCAGGCGAGGGGCTACATGTTGGGCTGCATCTCAAGTTCACAGGTCCCACTATTAAGCCACAATAGCGGCAAGAGTGGGCCCCCCCCCCCCCAACAACTTTTACTTCTGAAAAGCCCTCATGAGCATGGCATACCTTTGCTAAGCACCACACTACCTCCAACAAAGCACAATCACCGCCTGCATGACACTCCACTGCCACTTCTCCTGTGTTACATGCTGCCCAACTGCACCCCCTCCCCCCCACAGCGCACACCAAACTGTCCCTGCGCAGCCTTCAGCTGCCCTCATGCCACACCACCCTCATGTCTATTTAGAAGTGCGTCTGCCACGACGAGGGACCGCAGGCACACACTGCACAGGGTTGGCACGGCTAGGTAGCGACCCTCTTTAATAGGGGCGGGGCGATAGCCCACAATGCTGTACAGAAGCAATGAGAAATATAATCCTGTGCCACCGCCATCAGGAGCTGCACACGTGGGCATAGCAATGGGGAACCTATGTGCCACACACTATTCATTCTGTCAAGGTGTCTGCATGCCCCAGTCAGACTGGTTATATGCACCTTAACAGTAACCGCGTTGGTGGTAATGTGGTGGTGACTGCGGACCTAGTACCACGGTTGTATTTTGTTGGTTTTCGGAATGTGGCCAGGATTAAGTGGGCCGTGGCGGGGGGATGGTGGGGGGGGCTCTCTTGTAGTGTCGGTAAAGGTGAAATTCTTGGACTGCCACCAGACGAACCAATGCAAAGGCATTTGCCAACAATGTTTTCCCTGTTGGAGGAGGAGGGGGATGTTTTTGAGGCACTACGTGTCCTCTCCACGTGTCCGTGGTTATATGCACCTTAACAGTAACCGCGTTGGTGGTAATGTGGTGGTGACTGCGGACCTAGTACCACGGTTGTATTTTGTTGGTTTTCGGAATGTGGCCAGGATTAAGTGGGCCGTGGCGGGGGGATGGTGGGGGGGCTCTCTTGTAGTGTCGGTAAAGGTGAAATTCTTGGACTGCCACCAGACGAACCAATGCAAAGGCATTTGCCAACAATGTTTTCCCTGTTGGAGGAGGAGGGGGATGTTTTTGAGGCACTACGTGTCCTCTCCACGTGTCCGTTCCATGTAAGCAATAGTAGCACTCAAGACAGGCCCCAGTAACAATTCTGAAGCAGCAGTAGAGCGGGAGCGCAGTCTTCGTTCCATGTAAGCAATAGTAGCACTCAAGACAGGCCCCAGTAACAATTCTGAAGCAGCAGTATAGCGGGAGCGCAGTCTTCGTTCCATGTAAGCAATAGTAGCACTCAAGACAGGCCCCAGTAACAATTCTGAAGCAGCAGTATAGCGGGAGCGCAGTCTTCGTTCCATGTAAGCAATAGTAGCACTCAAGACAGGCCCCAGTAACAATTCTGAAGCAGCAGTATAGCGGGAGCGCAGTCTTAGTTCCATTTCAGTAGCCTTAGTATAGCCAAGGCACAAGTGACATTTATGTAGCTAAAGTGTAGGCCAACCCCACACACCTTTCTGTACCATGAGTGCAGGCGAAGAACATAGAAATTACTATGATTACACTGTAGGTGAGGGCCCCAAAAAATTGGTGTACCAACAGTACTAATGTACCTCAGTAAAAATTGGCCATGCCCAACCAAGATGGCAGGTGAATCGCTTTGGTTAATGTGGCTTAAGTGGTAACTAGGCCTGGAGGCAGCCCAGTGTAACGAAAAATTGGTTCAAGTTAAAGTTCCAACGCTTTTAAGCTAATTGAAACTTATAAAAATTGTTCTGAAAAATTATTTGAGTGAGCCTTGTGGCCCTAAGAAAAATTGCCCGTTCAGCGTGATTACGTGAGGTTTCAGGAGGAGGAGCAGGAGGAGGAGGAGGAGGAATATTAGACACAGATTGATGAAGCAGAAATGTCCCCGTTTTGGATGGTGAGAGAGAACGTAGCTTCCATCCGCGGGTGCAGCCTACGTATTGCTTAGGTATCGCTGCTGTCCGCTGGTGGAGAACAGAAGTCTGGGGAAATCCAGCCTTTGTTCATCTTGATGAGTGTTAGCCTGTCGGCACTGTCGGTTGACAAGCGGCTACGCTTATCTGTGATGATTCCCCCAGCCGCACTAAACACCCTCTCCGACAAGACGCTAGCCGCAGGACAAGCAAGCACCTCAAGGGCATACAGGGCTAGTTCAGGCCACGTGTCCAGCTTCGACACCCAGTAGTTGTAGGGGGCAGAGGCGTCACCAAGGATGGTCGTGCGATCCGCTACGTACTCCCTCACCATCCTTTTGCAGTGCTCCCGCCGACTCAGCCGTGACTGGGGAGCGGTGACACAGTCTTGGTGGGGAGCCATAAAGCTGGCCAGGCCCTTAAAGACTGTTGCACTGCCTGGGATGTACATGCTGCTCGATCTACGCACATCCCCTGCAACATGGCCCTCGGAACTGCGCCTTCTGCCACTAGCGCTGTCGGCTGGGAATTTTACCATCAGCTTGTCCGCAAGGGTCCTGTGGTATAGCAACACTCTCGAACCCCTTTCCTCTTCGGGAATCAGAGTGGGCAGGTTCTCCTTATACCGTGGATCGAGCAGTGTGTACACCCAGTAATCCGTCGTGGCCAGAATGCGTGCAACGCGAGGGTCACGAGAAAGGCATCCTAACATGAAGTCAGCCATGTGTGCCAGGGTACCAGTACGCAACACATGGCTGTCCTCACTAGGAAGATCACTTTCAGGATCCTCCTCCTCCTCCTCCTCCTCCTCAGGCCATACACGCTGAAAGGATGACAGGCAATCAGCCGGTGTACCGTCAGCAGCGGCCCAAGCTGTCTCTTCCCCCTCATCCTCCTCATGCTCCTCCTCCTCCTCCTGTACGCGCTGAGATATAGACAGGAGGGTGCCCTGACTATCCAGCGGCATACTGTCTTCCCCCGCCCCCGTTTCCGAGCGCAAAGCAGCTGCCTTTATGGTTTGCAGGGAATTTCTCAAGATGCATAGCAGAGGAATGGTGACGCTAATGATTGTAGCATCGCCGCTCACCACCTGGGTAGACTCCTCAAAATTACCAAGGACATGGCAGATGTCTGCCAACCAGGCCCACTCTTCTGAAAGGAATTGAGGAGGCTGACTCCCACTGCGCCGCCCATGTTGGAGTTGGTATTCGACTATAGCTCTACGTTGTTCATAGAGCCTGGCCAACATGTGGAGCGTAGAGTTCCACCGTGTGGGCACGTCGCACAGCAGTCGGTGCACTGGCAGCTTAAAGTGATGTTGCAGGGTGCGCAGGGTGGCAGCGTCCGTGTGGGACTTGCGGAAATGTGCGCAGAGCTGGCGCGCCTTTACGAGCAGGTCTGACAAGCGTGGGTAGCTTTTCAGAAACCGCTGAACCACCAAATTAAAGACGTGGGCCAGGCATGGCACGTGCGTGAGGCTGCCAAGCTGCAGAGCCGCCACCAGGTTACGCCCGTTGTCACACACGACCATGCCCGGTTGGAGGCTCAGCGGCGCAAGCCAGCGGTCGGTCTGCTGTGTCAGACCCTGCAGCAGTTCGTGGGCCGTGTGCCTCTTATCGCCTAAGCTGAGTAGTTTCAGCACGGCCTGCTGACGCTTGCCCACCGCTGTGCTGCCACACCGCGCGACACCGACTGCTGGCGACATGCTGCTGCTAACACATCTTGATTGCGAGACAGAGGAGGAGGAGGAGGAGGAGGAGGAGGAGGAGGAGGAGGAGGAGGAGGAGGAGGAGGGTGCTTTAGTGGAGGAAGCATACACCTCCGCAGATACCACCACCGAGCTGGGGCCCGCAATTCTGGGGGTGGGTAGGACGTGAGCGGTCCCAGGCTCTGACTCTGTCCCAGCCTCCACTAAATTCACCCAATGTGCCGTCAGGGAGATGTAGTGGCCCTGCCCGCCTGTGCTTGTCCACGTGTCCGTAGTTAAGTGGACCGTGGCAGTAACCGCGTTGGTGAGGGCGCGCACAATGTTGCGGGAGACGTGGTCGTGCAGGGCTGGGACGGCACATCGGGAAAAGTAGTGGCGACTGGGAACTGAGTAGCGCGGGGCCGCCGCCTCCATGATACTTTTGAAGGACTCCGTTTCCACAACCCTATACGGCAGCATCTCAAGGCTGATGAATTTTGCTATGCGGACGGTTAACGTTTGAGCGTGCGGGTGCGTGGCGGCGTACTTGCGCTTGCGCTCGAACACTTGCGCAAGCGACGGCTGAACGGTGCGCTGAACTACACTGCTGGATGGGGCCGAGGACAGCGGAGATGAGGGTGTGGGTGCAGGCCATGAGGCGGTAGTGCCTGTGTCCTGAGAGGGGGGGTTGCATCTCAGTGGCAGGTTGGGGCACAGGGGGAGAGGCAGGGGTGCAAACCGGAGGCGGTGAACGGCCTTCGTCCCACCTTGTGGGGTGCTTGGCCATCATATGTCTGCGCATGGTGGTGGTGGTGAGGCTGTTGGTGTTGGCTCCCCGGCTGAGCTTTGCGCAACAAAGGTTGCACACCACTGTTCGTCGGTCGTCAGGCGTCTCTGTGAAAAACTGCCAGACCTTAGAGCACCTCGGCCTCTGCAGGGTGGCATGGCGCGAGGGGGCGCTTTGGGAAACACTTGGTGGATTATTCGGTCTGGCCCTGCCTCTACCCCTGGACACCGCACTGCCTCTTGCAACCTGCCCTGCTGATGCCCTTGACTCCCCCTCTGAAGACCTGTCCTCCTGAGTAAGCGTTGCACACCAGGTGGGGTCAGTCACCTCATCGTCCTGCTGCTCTTCCTCCGAATCCTCTGTGCGCTGCTCCCTTGGACTTACTGCCCTTACTACTACCTCACTGCAAGACAACTGTGTCTGATCGTCATCATCCTCCTCACCCACAGAAAGTTGTTGAGACAGTTGGCGGAAGTCCCCAGCCTCTTCCCTCGGACCCCGGGAACTTTCGAATGGTTGGGCATCAGTGACGATAAACTCCTCTGGTGGGAGAGGAACCGCTGCTGCCCAATCTAAGCAGGGGCCCGAGAACAGTTCCTGGGAGTGTTCCCGCTCCTGAGCAGGTGTCATTGTAGTGGAGTGAGGAGGCTGGGAGGAAGGAGGAGCAGCAGACAGAGGATTCGGATTTGCAGCAGTGGACGGCGCGGAACTGCGTGTTGACGATAGGTTGCTCGAAGCACTTTCTGCCATCCAGGACAGGACCTGCTCACACTGCTCATTTTCTAATAACCGTCTCCCGCGTGGACCCATTAATTGGGCGATGAATGTGGGGACGCCAGAAACGTGCCTCTCTCCTAATCGCGCAGCAGTCGGCTGCGACACACCGGGATCAGGAGCTCGGGCTGTGCCCACACCCTGACTTGGCCCTCCGCGTCCTCGGCCGCGTCCACGTCCTCTAGGCCTACCCCTACCCCTCAGCATGCTGTATTACCAGTGATTTGATTTAACAGGCAGGAAATAAATTGGCGCAAGACTGCAGGCCAAATATAATTTTTGCCCTTTTGGGAAAACGAAAGGCCCCACTGCCTCTAGTGAATGAATAATCTAAGTTTAATAACTGTGCTGTGTCCCTGCTTATGTGTCACAGAACGTGAGGGTAGCAGAGTTATTATAACTCTGGCAGAGCAGGTATTTTTTTTCCCAATTAAGGAAAGCAAATGGCGAAGCCAGCAGTAAAGCGTAGCTGGGTGCGTATGATTTAGCAATGTTTTTCACGCAGCTCACACGTGTCCACCGCCCGTAAGGACGGACAGAGGCTGGACAAATAGATTTGTTTTCAGTTTTTTCCCACCAAAAGGCAGCACTGCGTATATTCAATGAACATGAGAAGTGTAATAACTGTGCTGTGTCCCTGCTTATGTGTCACAGAACGTGAGGGTAGCAGAGTTATTATAACTCTGGCAGAGCAGGTATTTTTTTTCCCAATTAAGGAAAGCAAATGGCGAAGCCAGCAGTAAAGCGTAGCTGGGTGCGTATGATTTAGCAATGTTTTTCACGCAGCTCACACGTGTCCACCGCCCGTAAGGACGGACACAGGCTGGACAAATAGATTTGTTTCCACTTGTTTTTCCACCAAAAGGCAGCACTGCGTATATTCTATGAATAATAACTGTTGTGGCCCTGCCTATACAATTCTTTCCCTGCAGTATCAATGGAGGGTGGAATGCTCTGCAGAGGCGATTTTGAGAAGCCCAAAAAAAATGCAGCACAGCTAACAGCAGCCTGGACAGTACTGCACACGGTTAAATATGGCCCTAGAAAGGACCGTTGAGGTTCTTGAAGGCTACACTCACTCCTAACACTCTCCCTGCCTATGCAGCACTTCTGTCCCTAATGCCAGGTGCAACGCTCTGCAGAGCCGATTTTGAGAAAAAAAAAAATTCCACTGCTAACAGCAGCCAACACACAGCTATCAGTGGCCCTAATAAGGACCTTTGGGGGGTCTTGAAGCCTACACTAACTACCAATTCTTTCCCTACAGCAGCTCCGGTATAAACAGCACTGTCCCTCATCTAACTCACACCGCATCTTAAGCGAGCCGCGGGAGGGGCCGACTTTTATATTAGGCGAACACCTGATCTCGCCAGCCACTCACAGCAGGGGGGTGGTATAGGGCTTAAACGTTGCAGGGGGAAGTTGTAATGCCTTCCCTGTCTTTCAATTGGCCAGAAAAGCGCGCTAACGTCTCAGGGAAGGAAGTGAAAGTAACCAGAACACCGCATGGTGTTCGTTACGAATAACGAACATCCCGAACACCCTAATATTCGCACGAATATCAAGCTCGGACGAACGCGTTCACTCATCTCTACTAACAACCTTATAGTTGTGTCAAATAGAACATGAACTATTTGCATAATTATTTTTAAACCATTGGATTTCGATATACTATACTCCCTCTGTTAAATTTGCTTTCCAAACCCTTGATTCTTCCTGTTTCTTTACTTACCTCCTTGGTATTTGCACCAAAATTTTCTATATTACCAAATTGGAATATAGATACACAACTTTGAAATTTTTATCCTTTATACTCATTGTAACTGCATTTGTTTATATTAGTGAAAAATGTTATTCGAGGAGTTGAAAAAAAATAAATAAACAAAACTTCATTAGCTATTAACTGTGTAAAAATACACAGCTAATACATTTCAGAACCTCGCTATTAGAAGTGGAAAGAAAGAACAAAGACAAAAAAATTCAGAAGCCAAGTAGAGGAGCAAGAGACACCGATCACAAGCTAAAATGTTTCTACACAAATGCACAGGGCATGGGAAACAAACAAGGAGAATTGGAGCTCCTAACACCTGAAGAGAAATATGTCATAGGCATCACAGAAACTTGGAATACTACACATGATTCGAATACAAGGCTTGAAGGATAGAACTTATTTATAAGAATCAGACCTAAAAAAAGGGAGGAAGTATTGCATTGTATGTTAGAAAAACATTAATTTCCACAGAGATTCAAGCTTCAGAGCGTGGTATGTTTCCATGGAAATAAGACACTGTCTTATATTAATTTTTGCCCCAAAAGAGGTACAGTGTCAAATTTTCAGGGGATGGCTTATACTCACCTAGCCACCAGCATCCTGGTCCCTCGTGCTGATCCCCCCGGGGCTGCGGCAGGCTGCTGTTTTCTCCACACTGACAGAGGATTCTCTTCTCAGTAGCGGGGGCTTTGAATACCCCACCTCCACAGCAAGCGAGCGCAGATTAAATCGAGCACCAGCCAAGCAGAGTCGGCACTCGATGAACCAATCAGACATTCAGTGATATTCATTGAATGGCTGTGAATGATCAAGCGCTGGCTCTGATTGGCTGGCGCTCTATCAAATCACAGCGCTCACTTGCTGGAGGCGGGGTATTCAAAGCCCTATTACCGAGAAAAGAATCCTCTGTCAGCGTGGAGGACACACAGCATCCTGCCGCAGCACCAGGGAGACCAGCATGAAGGAGCAAGATACCGGTGGCTAGGTAAGTATTTCTTTTTTCACCTAGTGTAGCTAAAACTTATTTTTGGGGAAAGCTTCTATTTCAAGCCCTCCCCTCCTCCCCCTCAAACTCATGGTAGGGCTCATTATCGGGGTAAATCTTAGTTTAAGTGAAAGACAGTAGTTCTGTATAAACTGTTTGGGTAAGAATACAAGGATAGAACAAAAAATACACTATTGTAGGCATTTACCATAGGCTGCCTGGACAAGCAGAAGATATTAATAAACTCTTTCTACATCAGATGGCCAAGCTCTCAAAAAAGCATGATATGGTTATCAAGGGAGATTTTAACTATCCAGACATATGTTGGGAATCTCTCTCAAGGAAAATTAATGGATCCAACAAATTCTTATCCCCTCTTGCTGACAACTTTTATCTTTCAAAAAGGTAGAAGAGAACAAGGGGATCTGCTATCTTGGACCTAATTCTTAACAACAGGGAGGGAATCGTTGACGATGTAAGAGTGGCTGGGACCTTATTAGGCAGTGATCATGCTAGTCTTGAATTTTGGATTTAAATGGGAGGAAGACCTGAAAAAACTAGACCTCAAGGTTGGATTTCAGAAAGGCAGATTTTAATGAACTCAGAGGGTAGCAAGAATCCAATGGCTTGATCTTCTTAAGGACAGACATGTCCAAGAAGGTTGGGAAATATTGCGAAATGATTCTCAAAGCACAATTGTTAACAATCCCTAAAAGAAGGAAGAATGGGAAGCATTTAAACAGACCAGGATATATGAACACCGAACTTGCACACGTTAAAAAGGAGGAAAAATAGGTTTATCAAATGAAAAGGAGGGAATATCTAAAGAAGAATATAATGCAGTCTGCATAAATAGTAGGGCAAGTGTCAGAAAAGCTAATCATGAATTAAGGCTTGCAACAGAGGCCAAAAGCAATAAAAAGGGATTTTGGGGGTATGACAAAGGCAAAACAAAAGTCAAAGATGCCATTGGATGCCTACAAGATGAAAATGGTGAAATGGTAAAGAATGATGTTGAGAAGGCTGGACTTTTAAATTCCTATTTTGTATCTGTTTTCTCTCAGAAAGTAGATGTAACATCAACTGATCTTCCCTGTGCTATTGATGGAATAAAATAATTCAGGCTATCTATAAGCAGAGAGATGGTGAAGGAACACTTAACTAACTTAAATTAATTCCAGTCTCAAGATCTAGATGAATTACATTCTAGGATACTAAAGGAAGCAGCAGAAGTAATTGCTGAACCACTTGCCATAATCTTTGAAAATTCCTAAAGAACAGGAAAAGTCCCAGAAGATTAGAAAATGGCAAATGTTGTCCCCATCTTCAAAAAAGGGAAGACAGTGGATCCAGGACACTACAAGCCTGTGAGCCTGACTTCTATAAAGGGGAAAGATATTTGAACAAATTAATAGACAGCATGTACGCAAGTACTTGGATAAAAATGGACTAATTAACCAGATCCAGCAAGGGTTTGTAACAAACAAGTCATGTGAGGCTAATCTAATTTCCTTGTAAGACAGAATCACCAACTGGGTTGATCAGGGAAATGCAGGTGATAAAGTATATCTTGACTTTAGTAAAGCATTTGACAAAGTCTCATACCATACTTATTGAAAAAAATGACCAAATATGGGATTGACAAGGCAATTTTTTGGTGAATTCACAACTGGCTGAGTGATCGTACTCAAAGAGTAGTCATAAATGGCTGCACATCCAAGTGGAAGAATGTATCCAGTGGGGTACCACAAGGCTCTGTACTAGGCCCAGTGGTGTTCAACATTTTTATAAATGATCGGGAGGAGGGAATTGAGGGGAATTTGATCAAATTTGCACATCACACCAAGCTAGGAAAGATAGCTAACCCTAGGGAAGAGAGAGTATTCAAAAAGATCTAGAAAAGCTTGAATAGTGGGCAATGACTAACAGAAGGGAAAAAACCAAAACATACAGAATGGGAGGAATTGGGCTAAGCAGCACAGAAGCAGGAGGTAGGACCCCATGACCCTGGAGGTCCCTTCCAAGTCTACCATTCTATAATTCTACGTGAAAAAGACTAGGGTATACTAAAAGACCATAGAAGGAACATGAGTCAACAGGCAAACACAAACCTGTATTAAGATGTCTTAAGAGAAGCATAGAGTCTGGATCATGTGAGGTAATTATTCCCCTCTACTCTTCCTTAGTCAGACCTCATCTGGAATATTGTGTCTGGTTCTGGGCACCCTACTTTAAAAAAGACAAAGTTCAGAGAAGAGTTACCAAGATGGTGAGAGGTCCGCAAATCATGTCTTATGAGGAACAGTTAAAGGATTTGGGAATGTTTAGCTTGCAAAAAAAAGAAGGCTGAGAGGAGACTTAATAGCGGTCTACAAATATCTGAAGGTCTGTCACAGTGCAGAGGGACCATCCCTATTCTCATTTGCACAAGGAAAGCCTAGAAGCAATGGGATGAAACGGAAAGGGAGGAGACAACAATCAGATATTAGAAGAAAAAAACTAACCGTGAGGGTGATCAATGAGTGGAACAGGTTACCAAAGGAGGTGGTGAGTTCTCCTTCAATGAAAGTGTTCCAACAAAAGGCTGGACAAATATCTGTCTGAGATGATTTAGTGAATTCTGCACTGAGCAAGGGGTTAGGCCAGATGACCCTGGAGATCCCATCCAGCACTACCATTCTACGATTCTATACTATGACAAAACTCAAGTGCGTTAAGGAGGAAGCAACTAGTCCATATCTTCAGGCATGATGCTGAGAATTAATGCCATAAACATAACACTTTAATGTCTTATACATAGATTCAATTGCTAAAGTAAAGCAAAAGAATGGTTCATAATTTATCAGACCTGCAATACAATGAAATATTGTTGGTTACTTATACCTGCCTTGATATACAATATACAAATATTTAACATAAACCTTTAAACAACCATGGTTGCGTCATCATACACCTTCATTTGCTACTCAAAATGTAGCACATTAAATAAATCCTAATTGATGGTGTACCATTCGATAATTCTGTTTGCAATGTACTTCTTGGGCTGGTCAAATACACAATTGTCTCATTACTTTTAACAATCATAGTTCAATGACAATCAAAATAAGCAACACCATCATGAGAAATATACCATCGAGAGTATACAGTATATATACATACAACTCAGACAAGATACTTTCTTTACATTTAAATGGAATGTGGCGTTTTGCTTCAAGAAGGAAGAAACTGTCAAGTCAGAGACCCACCTATGTCTCCTCCGTCCCACTTATATAATGTAAAGCCCTTTTACACAGGATGGTTATTATTCTAGTCTTAAAAACCTCCACGCTCCTACGGGGTTTTGAACGATAAACTTACTGTGTAAAAGCGTGCTGAAACTAAATGGACGAGAATCGTTCAGTTTTAAGCAGCTTAAAATCCTGAACGACGATCGTTCAGTGTAAACAGCAGCTGCTTGCAGTGAATGGAGAGGGGCAGGGGAAAGCGGAGAGAGAACTCAACTCCAGCCGTCCCGCCTCCCTGCTGGACACGCTGTGAGTGATCCAACTATGCTCGCTCCTGTATAACAGCATGGAAGAGTATACATGGTGACAAGTGTGGGGCATAGTTTGCTTGACACTCATCCTATGTAAAAGGGCCTTGGGTGCTGTGCACTGTAATAATGGTTCTCATTTTACACCCTATGGGTTCACACAAAAAACCAAAACACAAATAATAAACACAAACACACACACACACACACACACACACACACACACACACACACACACACACACGGCCCATTACACACTTTCACACACATACCCAAAAACACACGCACACAAAACAATAATTTCGGCAAAAAAAGATGCTCAAAACAAAAAATGTAGTGAAAAAGATGGTCAACGCTGAGACAAAAATTACATCTTGTACTTCATTCATTTATCATATAGACAGCAGAATCTTTTCCCCTACAAATAAGAACAAAGTGAGTTCCTCCATCAATTTGGCATTTCTTGACGTTCAGAAACAGTTGGGTGTAAAGAATAAAAAAACTTGTATAGGAGGGAATCATTTAATTAGTTTCTCCAACATAAACATATTTACAGATAATACAATTTTTGAAATTAGTTCCATGGAATGTCTGGCATGCATATATGTCACCCCATCATTCCTACAAGCTTGCTGCGGATTTTTCTTTCATTGCATTCCAATTTATGCAGTGTAACCACAAAAATCGGCATTATCCTGCAATTTTTGTTTTCCTTCTTTGGCCAGGTCAAACGCTGCTACTGTAGTGTGTCTTTCCCCCGTTTTTCCTCCTCAGTTTCCCTCCTTAACCATGGACATTCTGTTATGGTCCTTCCAAGCTACCTTCTTGTCAGCTATATATTTCTCATTCTTTACTTACAGGTATCAACTTCTCTGAAGACCTAGTCATTCTTGAGACCATATATTCTACCATGGTATTTTCTTTAATTCAGGAGGGGCCAGTTCCTGAATTTCATTTTAAAGCCTTTTTGGGGCTTTGTTTTCCAGGTAAATTATCTTATACTCCAGTCACTCACTCCACACCTAGGTGAATTATCTTACACTCCGACTTAGTTGTGACTTTACCTATGAGCAAAGCTTTAGCTTGACTCATGCCCTCCTGCACAGACCATTTTAATTAAAAATAAAAATCTCTCCCTGATACATACCCTCCCATTGACCAGTTCTTTACAATGTTTCATAGGGCCAAATTCCTCAATGCAGTTGTGGTCTCCGTTTCCAGAATCCATCTCACACGTTATTCATAGAGACTGACACAGATCTTTTGAGTCTGCAGAAATCAACAGCCCAAGAACAGAACTATTGATTCTCCGTATATTACAGTGGATGTGAGAAGGAAAAATACCAAATCGTATAAATACAGCTGCAATTTGTATGCACACGTACACAATCATGCTGCTATTCAGGAAAAATGAAGTCAAGTACAATTTTAATTGCTCAAGTATACACTAAGTAATTGCAATTGGCTCTCCAATTTACTTCGAGCTGCACCACGGTAACTGTGTGCAACATCAGCTGACTGGACAACTTTGCCTGATATGCCCTGGTCTTCTACAATGGGGCCAAGTTTATGATAGTCCTCTTTGGTTCCTGGGACCTCTCTCCAAGTCATTTTATAGCTTCTGGTTGTACCTTCTACTATTTCTCCTTTAGATCCAGCCAAAGTCTCAAAAATGCATTGGAGCCTTTTAATATCTGGGGAAAGCCATAGGCTGGTCCTGGAAGTCTGATACATCCTTGACCATTTGCATTAGTTCTGCTTTACTCCATGCTTTAGGTCATAGCTTTCTAGTCTCTGTGGTGAAGGTTTTATACTTCTCATATATAGTCTATATGCCTTTCACAACTGAAATTGAAGCCATTTACTTTTACAGCAAAACCCAACCGAAAAATATATGACATACACATTGTCCAGTACTGTGAATGATGACTATTCACTTCACTCATTCCACTGGTAAAAGACTTTATGCACCTCTGACCTCAGAATGACGCAGAGGGTAAATCCAAGTTAATTTAACGAATACCCAGCTTCACATGGATAGCCAAATTACTGAAGTAGAAATTTATCACTCAACTTCCCCAAAGAGCCAGGTCATATGTGGATTGAAAACAAGGCGCACCTGCATGACCATAACGGTCAAGCCACCGGAAGTTCATGAGATAGTCTTTGCTCTCAACCCTCAAGTGACCAGCATCATTAAAGGGGTTGTCCGGCGCCGAAACGGGGCTTTTTCCCAATAGCCCCGCCGTTCGGCGCGAGACAAACCCGATGCAGGGGTTAAAAATAAAAACCAGACAGTGCTTACCTGAATCCCCGCGCTCCGGTGACTTCTTACTTACCTGGTGAAGATGGCCGCCGGGATCTTCTCCCTCGGTGGACCGCAGCTCTTCTGTGCGGTCCATTGCCGATTCCAGCCTCCTGATTGGCTGGAATCGGCACGTGACGGGGCGGAGCGGCTCTCCGGCACGAGCGGCCCCATTGAGAAAAGCTGAAGATCGGACTGCGCAAGCGCGTCTAATCGGGCGACTAGACACTGAAAATTAGACGGCACCATGGAGACGAGGACGCTAGCAACGGAGCAGGTAAGTGAATAACTTCTGTATGGCTCATAATTAATGCACAATGTACATTACAAAGTGCATTAATATGGCCATACAGAAGTGTATACCCCCACTTCCGCGGGACAACCCCTTTAAGCTTAGCTCATCTCAATCATGCTTGCATTCATATGCCTAGGACATAAATAAAAGCACAGAGCGTTAATAGCAGCACAAAAAAAAAACAAAGGCAAGAAAGGTTAAAAAGTATTATGTTCCCAGAAGAAAACCCCATGTTTTTTTCTAGATTCCCCTTTGCTAAAAGACTCAAAATCTCAGGAAAGTAAATATACAAAGAGCAATAATAGTCACCGCACTTCTGTTATTAATTCCTGAGGGCTCCCGAATAGTGTTGCACAGTTCAAGGAAAAGTTGTAGATCTGCAGCTGTTTATTGTGCTTTAGAAAACTTTCGTTTTTGGATAAGGAGGATGAAGGGAGATGAGAGAGCAGGGGACAGACAAAGATGAAGGTTTCACCAGTCTTAGGAGTACCATGAAACCTGGACCACCACTTTTGCCTTCATGCCCCAACTGCAGTACAATGACCCAGTGTGCTGTTAAGAAAATGTAATGCTCCTGGCCTTTTGCTGGACCTTGTATCTAGTCAGTGGCACCCTGCCACTGACAGCGTTCTGCAACACCAGGGACACATTACTTCTTGCATTGTGGTGCTGAGCAGAAAAGGCTTTTTAGGCAAAATAAATGAAAGCTGAGCATCTAGTACTGCAGATCAGCATTGAGCATCACATTG
Organism: Eleutherodactylus coqui; assembly: GCF_035609145.1. NCBI lineage: Eukaryota > Metazoa > Chordata > Amphibia > Anura > Eleutherodactylidae > Eleutherodactylus > Eleutherodactylus coqui. The sequence goes on from NC_089847.1 coordinate 77,060,319, forward strand.
CAAAAGGAATCAGTGTCCACTAGCCTGATAGGCAGCATTTCTATTGTGAGCAGCTGTGCAATGGTGGTATTCAGGCTCTGCTCGTGGATGGTTGGGGTGTTTTATTTTTTTTACATTCCCATAGCTGGAGGGCTGGTTGCTGACCTGGGACATGGTGAAATACGGGGTAGAGGTCAATGTAGCTGGTTTTGGTGGGATGATGCCATCTTAAATTGTCTGTTTCCCACTCCTGCCTCTGAAGCTGATTATCAAGTGCGGAGGAGAAGCCTGTAGCAGACATACTACTTCTCTTACAGTAATCTCCCTCTCCATGCTCAGGGGCCACTACATGACAGTGAGGGAGATAGAGGGACAGGCAGCTACCGCAGTAGAATATGAGCAGGCTGAGGTAGACTCCTTGCCCTCTCGCCCGGGGCTCTCCATGGCTGTGGATGGTGTGAATTCATATGACTTTCCATACATGTCGTGTTGAGGTTCTTTACGTTCTTGCCACGTTTTAAACGCTTACTGCAGATCTCACAGATGACCACCCTTCTATCATCACTTGCAGTTTCAAAGAATGCCCATGCGGCAGAAGTCCTGTAAGCAGAGCATGCTGTGGGCCTGATGTTTCTGCTACTGCAACTACTGGTACCCGAAGGCAGTGGCACTGACCTTTAATTTTTCTGCAACACCCTACTTCCTGCCTTGGTATGGTGCTGCTCCACAATGTCCGTCTCCTTCTCCTCCCCCTGTGAGCTGCCATGACAAGTTTTTTTTCTGCCCCTCCATATTAGATAGAGTACTTTATCCTCTTCCACTTCCTCTTTGTTGTCTCTTTCCTCCCAAGTGGACTCTTTCACAGTGTGCACTGAGAGATTGTACCTCCATTTTCACATCGCCCTGAACACATTGCCAGTGGAGGGCTAACAGCACACACTGGCCCATCATCATCTTCCTTTTCGAAGGAAAAAAATGGTTGGGCATCAGTGCATTATTCAGTGTCTTGGTCTTCTTCCGAGGTTGTTTGGACTGGCCAGTTGATATCCATGACATGGAATGATCAATCATCTTCTCAAACTGACCCATGTGGACTGCTTTGAATGGTGCAGGAAAGGGGGGATTTGGAATGTAATAAAGTTTAGGGGGAATGCTCATGGCTGACTGATTCAGACTGACTGCTGTGTACCTGCTACTGTTTCATATAGGTATATAAATGTGATGTAGCATTTTACTCTCCTCCCTCCAATAGAGCCCAGTTGAAGCGCTCTGCTGAGATACAAGCTTTCCCACCATTAGCAATATATCCTCGTAGAATCTGTCCCTAACAAACCACCTGTTATATAGGCATTTAAATGTGGTCCAGTTTTTCTGTTCTGTACTCAAACTGCAAACTGGCCGCTGGTTACACTTTGCCCATGTTATTTATGGCTGGGTCATGTGATGCAGGCATTTAATGAAACTGCTACCCATATGCAAGATGGAGGACACATTTGGTGTCATCAGAAAGGCACCCTGATTGTTGATTGGCTGCATGCTGACCTCTGCAGCAGGCATCATGGGAAATTCAACTTCCCCGTGATTGGCACTAAAAAAAAATCATTAAAAAAAATAATCAGTTTGGACTAACCAGATTTGATTTAGTGAAAATTGGGCATTTAAGTCCAGCTAATCAAGAGGAACAACACTGCTCATTAGTAACTTCTCGAAACTCCAGAAGTCCAAGATCACTCATAACAGTCTTTGGCCTCTGTCACACGAGCGTATGGTCCCTGCAGTTTTTGTACCTCTCACACTTAAAGCAAAAAAACAAAAAATTAAAAGATAGCAGCATGTACTATCTTTCTGCAGATTAAGCGTGCATACATGCCAAAATAGTGTATGGGGAGTGTAGCCACGCAACGAGGACGCATATAATTACTTACTTGCTGCTTCCTCGCAAGTGGCACTAAGTAGGAACTAAAGTCAAAGAACTTATGCCTGAGAAAGCCTTGCAAAGTTATGAAAGGCCATAATTAGATAAGAGTAAGGAGCTGTGCATGTGCCATCAACAATGGGTGTCAGCTGAAACATACACCCTGCTGCAATGGCTGGGATAAGGAATTACTGATTCTGGCCATTAAACCCCATACATGCCATGGTAAACACCACATAATACATGTGAATATAACAGTCTAGTGAAGCAAACCTTAAAATTTGAAACTTCTTTCAATACACTGAGGGGAAAAGTTACTAAGATAATTTATACCATTTCATGTTTAATTTTAGAGGCTCTCTGTTAAACAACGGTGCCATCTGCTGGCTAAAGCCTGTGTGTGCGCGCTAGAGAGGCTCCAACAGCGGAGTGGCTGGCAATAAACTGTAAGAACACCCTGTCGGAGGTCTTCTGACATTTGAGCTGTACAAGTTTCAAATCAGAATGTAGGAAGACAGTGGTTTGGAAAGGGTTACTAATTGTCAGAAGCTTGCTGACCCTACTCCCTTCCACTTAATCCAGCTTATTTTTCTAGAAACAATTGCAAACTGTAGCATAATTATGTTTGGGCCACAATTTACTTATTTACAGCAAACAAAACAATGAATAAATTTACCCTGTAGTCCCTAAGATATGAAAAGTGGTTTGTTGCTTGCTTAACGTTTAATAGCTCTGATGTGGATGTTTTAGTAATTTCATGCCATACATATATAGTAGTAATACCACTGTTACTTTCTTCTGGTTCACAATTTGTATCCCTTGGCTTTTCAGCTCAAATTTCTTTACAAAAACTGAGGTTAATGTCCAATGACCACATTTTTAAGCAGTCTCTAAAAGCACATTTCTCTTTAGGTAGTGTAGTGTCCCTAAGTATATATATGGCCCTCCATAATGGTCTATAACTGCTGTAATAGTCAAGTCTTTAGTGTGGATGCTCTGTGCAAATTGTCCAGTCACTAGTTGAGTATTGAACAGCTGCAGCATGTAAGAGGTTACTGTCTGTGAATGTTGGAAAATGTAACAAATTGTGTTGTCACCTGAGCATGCAAGATATATGTGAGTACAAGTGAAGCGTTTCATTCTAGCCAATCAGAAAGTGAGTGCCACCAACAGGGCGGTAGCTTCAACCCTCATGTGGTGAAGAATTGAAGGGTGGTACCCTGGAGGTTCATGCCCAGGACCCCTATCCTGAAGAGAGAGAAAGGGAGTGTGGAGAAGAGAAGCGCGAGTTCACCATGCAGTGTCTAGAAGCTTCCTAAAAGTGAGTGTTCAGTGGAGTGTTTGTGTGTCCAGGAGCAGAGTCATACAGATAACTCGACTGTAGGACCAGTGTCATCCTGTGTTCTCTGCCTGACCTCCATCCTGGTCTTTCCTGCACTGGTGTGTGACATTTTCTACAGAAAATTGTGAGCCTGTATCAAGCTGTCTTCAAGTTAAGTTCCAGTTGTTAACCATTCCCAGCAACTGAGTTTATCAAGTTAACTCTTTAAGGAACAGTGGCATCACCTGTGACAGAATTATTTAAGTCCACTACACCATTTATTCAGGTAACCGATATCCTAGCGTTGCCTGGAGATGTCTGTCAGTGCCTTGGCCAAGGGTCACACACGTCCCTTAGGGGAGGAGTTGGTACTGCCACCGTGACAATTCTAACAGCTACTCCGCCATCTCCTCAGTGGTGTGCCTTGCGACTCGGTCGCTGCAGTAGGTATATTACATTCCCTAATCAAATTCTTCTTTGTCTTATATAAAAGATGGACCATTATACAGGAAAAACTATTTGTACCTCATGTCACCCTTATTTCCTCAATTTGTAAGCTCTAGTAAGCAGGATCTTCACGCCTATTGTTAACATACAAAATCAGGTGACTAAACAATGTGATGTCTTATTGCGTCTATTCATGTTACCTCTAACTATAGGACATGTTATGGTCACCGATCACTTTAGAAGTGTTGTTCATTTCAGGATTATTCTGATTGCCCAATAATGGGATTTTTTTTCCCCCTTAAAAATGAGGAAATTTGGCTTCTACCTCATCAGGCTTATTGCCTTCCTCTGGATCAACACTAAAGGGGATTTGGGGGGGAAGGGGGGGGGGGTAATCCACTTAACTAGATGGACATGTCTTTGAACTCTACACACTAGTGCTGTAAAATGTGTTTACACTATAAAAAGATTAATTCTTAATAAATACTTGTGTTTTCATCTGAATTCTCAAGAACCACTAGAGCACCTGTTTTTTTTCTTAACAGAGTTCAGGCTCATAGGAAGGCAATAGATTGTTCAACTGGTCTTTGGGAAGCAATATATCTCATTGTTTGAGGACATGATTATGGCAATTGCATCAGTGGTTCACATACTATTCACTACAGATATTTCTTTATCAACTTAAAAACTGAAAATCCGCAAGGCGTGTCAAGGCAGATATTTCAAACGTGAGGGGAGTTTCTCAAAATCTTATTCACTGTCACTATTGTAATATGCTGCAGATTTTCTGCAGCCAATTTCACTGTAGAAAATTCGCAGCACATCTGCCACATATGAACATACCCTAAAGGAGGAGTACCATTGGTTCTAGAAACACTGAAATTAGTGAAAACATCCCTAGTGGCTTTTAGCAATGAAGGACACATTCCTGGTGGCCTAATGTAGGATAGTGGTTAATAGGCATTACTCTGGTTGTCTAGAAAAGAAAAGGTGTTAAAGGGGTTGTCCCGCGCCGAAACGGTTTTTTCCCCAAGAGGCCCCCCGTTCGGCGCGAGACAAACCCAATGCATGTGTTAAAAAAAAAAGTTTAGTACTTACCCAAATCCCCGCGCTGCGGCGACTTCTTCCTTACCTTAGCAAGATGGCCGCTGGGATCTTCACCCACGATGCACCGTGGGTCTTCTCCCATGGTGCACCGTGGGCTCTGTGCGGTCCATTGCCGATTCCAGCCTCCTGATTGGCTGGAATCGGCACACGTGATGGGGCGGAGCTACGAGGACCAGCTCTCCGGCACAAGCGGCCCCATTCACCAGGGAGAAGACCGGACTGCGCAAGCGTGTCTAATCGGGCGATTAGACGCTGAAATTAGACGGCACCATGGCGACGGGGACGCTACCAACGGAACAGGTAAGTGAATAACTTCTGTATGGCTCATAATTAATGCACGATGTACATTACAAAGTGCATTAATATGGCCATACAGAAGTGTATAACCCCACTTGCTTTCACGGGACAACCCCTTTAATGGTCACACCTGTGCTTGGATACAACAGTGAGGGAATTCATGGGGTATATTTTTGGTCACATAAAGCAAGGGAGTCTTAGCTTGGCTCAAAGCATGTGTCCCAACTGCTCTGCTACATAAGCCAGACTACAGATGCCAGGACAATCATGTATGCCTGCACTGCACAGTTGACTGTATAGCCTGGAAGAGGCATGCAGAAGATTGATTCTCAGTTGTAGGAGACTTAAATATTTAAATATTCTAAGGGGCAATATTTTTATGTGGGAAGCACAGTGGACATCAATGTTTTGGAGGACTATTACCGTATGCCATAAAAAGGGCACAATTAAAGTGTAAGGATGCACAGAGGTAGTTACTATGTGGGAGAGCTTAAGACGGCACCATCTGTGTGGCACAATTTTTGCAGCAATATGACACTGTTGTAGGGGGCAGCAAGATTTGGGTACGAGGGTGAGGCATTTATGGATATATGCCCCAAGGTGCTGATTTTAATTATAAAGTAATAACCAGGCAGAGAGCTTATTGTGCATTTTAAAAGCTGAAACCACAGTGCAGCACCCCAGAGGGAGTACCCTGGGCACCTGGCTAACGTGAAGAGCTGAGAGGGATAAGTGCTGGCTTATCACGGCAGCACTTACCAGGCTCTGGTCCCGGAGGGATGACACGCAGCCAAGGCCAGACTAGGATCGCAGGCCAGCTTCGACAGCCCTAGGCTAGGGAATGCCAATAAACAGGTTGATGTGGGTAATGGTACTTAGCACTCGTGACACCACTGTTGCCACACACCAGTTGGCTACGTGGCGAAAAAAAAAAGCAAACACACAGACTTGTGTATACTACCAATGGGAATTTTAGTAAAAAAAAAAAGAAAAAGAAAGTCCGCCTTCATAGGTTTGGGGAAAAAAAAATCTTTAGTCTTTATTAATAATCAGTATCACAGCATAATAAAAACTTGGAATGTGTTTCGGTCAGCGTCTGACCTTGTTCAACCTATGCTATACAAGAAAACACTGAATCTATTTATAATGCACATACAATTAAAAACATTAAAAACATGTGGGATGAAACCGCTGACCGAAACGCACTCCAAGTTTTTATTATGCTGTGATACTAATAAAGGCTAAAGATTTTTTCCATACCTATGAAGGCGGACTTTTTTTTTACTAAAATTCCTAATGGATATCGTGAAGGACTACACGAATTGCCTAGGATGGATACATAGCCGAGCCACAAGAATCAAGTGTATGCAGGAAAGAATGTGAGCGTTTGTTTAGTCTTGTTATAGTACCCATCGTCCCCAGGAACGGTTAGGGGCCGGTATAACTCTTAGTGAATAATAAACTTTACAAAACAGGTATTCAAGGAAATGCATGTACAATTCACTTCAAGTAACAGCAAGTTAGAGCTCAGAGGTAGGGAGGATAAACAGGATAAACACCGGTTCTACAGTCCACTTTACCTGTACGGCACCACTCCTGGATTGGGAGCACTCCGGAGGAGGAAGGGGGTAGGGGTCACTCCGCAGACAATTGATAGGAAGGCTTAAACTATAAATACCCTGCAGGGCAGGTGCGTGGGTGTAACTCAGTCAAGTACCTCTGTGCAGTGATCCTGACTTTGAATGGCTGCAAAGGAAAAGCCTGTAGTGTGAACTGTTACCTGTTCAGAAATTTTTTGTAGGGCTCTCTGATAGTGTAACTCTATTCACATCCACGCTCCAAATGCTACGGGATATTGCTCCCCTTCCTCCATCTTCACCTACATGGAAACTGAAGGTGCTTCCATGTGGCTCTGTGTTAGCACTCTGTAGCATACCAGATGGATCTTCTTCCTGCTCCTAAGCATTCACATTTAAAACCTCACTTGTACCACATGACAAGACAAACTGATACATCTACACGCAGGCAATGCTTTTATTACTGTTAACCTCTCAAGTGCCGCAGCTGTCCAACACACTGGATATGATAGAACAAGCTTTGCTTGCACCTACATATCTACATAGGACAAAACACGTATGACATTTATGAAAGGGACCAGGATGGTGTTCTGGGCCACTACAGCAGCACAACTTCATACAGCATTTTTGGCAGCGCTTAACACCCTTAGCTGCACTGGAGAAGAAAAAAAAAAAAGCAATTCTTGTAGTGGCCCAGAACACCATCCTGGTCCCTTTCATAAATATCATACAGGTTTGTCCTATGTACATGCACTGTGCAAAGCCTGTCTTGTTATATCCATTGTGTGTTGCACAGCTGCGGCACTTGATAGGTTAACTAATAAAATCACTGCCTGATTGTCATGTCATGTGGTATGAGTGAAGGTTTAAATAGGAGTGTTTCAGATAGAAGACCTCTTCACGCTCTCAGAGAGTGTTAACACAGAGCCACATGGAAGCACCTTTAGCTTCCATTTAGGTGAAGATGGAGGAAGAGGATCGATACCCCATAGCGTGTGAAGTTTGGATGTGAATGGAGTTCCAAGATCATAGAGCAGTTTTAATAATTCTGTATATAGGAGCCTATCATACAGGTACCAATTACAGGCTTTTCCTGTGCAGCCAAAGTCAGGATCACCGCACAGGTACGCTGAGTTACACCCACACACCTGCTGTGTGGGGTGTTTATGGTCTAAGCCTGCCTTTAAATAATTGTCTGCCGGACTGTCTGTAAAGTGACCCCTAGCCCCTTCCTACTCTGGAGGTGCCATATAGATAACGTGGACTATAGGACCGGTTTTCATCCTGTGTATCCCCCCCATCTCTAGCCTTCTGTCACTAAAAGAGAATTATACCTGCATTCCTCTAAATACCTGTGTTGTAAAAGTAAACCCCTTAAGTAAAAGTTATACCAGGCCCTAACAGTTCCTGGGCCCCGAAGTACTATACATAAGTCTGTTCTTTTCTCCACTGTGTAGCATACCAGAGTGGGGGAATGGTGGCGTCATGAATGATAACTAACACTACTCTTGTCATCCTGTTTATTGGCATTCCCTATCCTAGGGGTGTCGAATGTGGCCTGCGATCCTGCTTTGGCCTTGGCTGCGTGATGTCCTTTAGGGATCAGAGCCTGTAAGTGCCACCATGACAAGCTAACACTTAGCCCTCCCAGCTCTGCACAGTAGTCAAGTGTCTGGGGTCATCCCTCTGGGGTGTTGCATACTCACCTAGCAGGCGCAGTCCGGGTCCATCCCACTGCTCTTTGGCCCTCCTGCAGGCTTTCCGTGAACTCGTCAGTGCTGGCAATGCCGATTGAAAACCCCACCTCCAGCAAGAGATTGCTCAGATTGGTTCTTGGGCGCCGCCTCAGCCAGCCAATCAGAGCAATCGGACAGCGCCAGCTAGGAGAGCATTGCTTTTTTTATCAGCTTCCTTTGTCGTGTTTTTAGCTATGCCGAAACTCGGCCAAACTGTTGTCAGAAGCGCACAACAATGTTGCTGAAACCATAGTAAACGCAGCATTTCTGCAAACACCTGTGTGAGCAAGGCCTAACTATTCATGCCATTACTAAACCTGTAAAAAGGTTAAGACTACACTTGGCAGCCCAGTTCAAGAAATCAAAAATAAAATTAAAAAATAAAAAGGATTTAAACATAACTTGGCAGGAAAGCGTGTTCCTGCCTAAAAAGGTTGTCTTGGGATCAATACAAGATAATTGGTATGCCTGGCAGCAGGGGGTCCTACCTTTGAGACGCAACAAGTTTTTTGCTCGTTTGAATGGAGTGGAAGGAGATATGCTCAACTGCAGTTCCATTGAAAGTCAATGGGACTGACAGAAAACCAAGCATACTCCACTAACTTAAATTAGTTGCTTAGACTTTGAATTGATCGGCACTTGGCAGTGCACATGAACTGCAGCTCCATTCAAACGGGTTAATGGTACGGTCATCAGCGGTTGTCCCTCAGCATTCAGACACTTGTCACCTACCTAGTGATTTCAATATGCTTGTTCCTCATGTTCTCAGATTATATAAGCCACTGCCAAAAGTGTCTGGTAGCTGCTAATTGAACTCGCCATTTAGAACGCAAGCACACTTGCCCCAACTTAGTAGGCATGTATATGAGGGCGTCAAGAAAAAGGACAGAGAACTGGTTGGTCCTTAAAGAGTAAAATCTAAAAGCCCTCTTACTAATTGATAAGAGGATTACCATTGGCAACTTCAACACAACATATAGAATACGCATTACTTGAGAATCATGCATCATCATACACTAGGCAGTAACTGGTGTCAAAATGCAAAACAAACCAAACAAGTTAACAACTTTAAAAAAGGCAAATATTTTATTCATATATAAAATAGTATTTACCTGGTACAACACCATTTGTAGCAATGGCACTCATCGATATAGCTGTAAGTAGAGTCTGTAAAACAATAAAAATAATAAGTGTGGGACATTTTCCAGAGATAGGTCATACAAATCAAACTATATTATATACATATACAGATATACACACAAACACTTAAAGGGGTGTAGTAGAAATCCAATATATCTATATTGGATTGTGGACAGTGGACCTGTTTTTATATGTTTAGCATTCTGTATACCAAATGACAGTACTTTTCCATTGTTGTCTACTTTTCCTACGAATATAGATATATATTCTTTAATGTATCCAATATATCTACCTCCTCTTATGAAACTTTCTGCTTACTAAACTCTGTAAACAAAGCTAGCAGTTAGTAACTCTAGAAGAAGTAAAATCAGACATAAATAACCACAGTCTGAAGCAGCTACTGCAATAATAACCCAAGCAGTTTTACTGGAAACTTGTGCAAATAACATGGGAAATTTATGCAATTAATAGTTCAAGCTGTAATATCCAATCATATCGGAGGAACCACACGTGGGTCCAAGACAACCCACTCATCTCGTCCTGCTACCACATGATGGCCAATGGCAGATGACCGGAGGATGGAAGAATTTCAAGATGCTTATCCAATAATTAAACAATACATTGTAACTATGTAATCTTTGACCTGCCCAAATGCGCAGATATGTTAAACTCTTTAACCCCTTAATGACACGGCCTATTTTGGCATTGAGGACCAAGCGATTTTTTGGTATTTTTCTATCTCCATTTTTCAAAAGCCATAACTTTTTTATTTTTCCGTGGACGCGGCCGTATAAGGGCTTGTTTTTTGCGTGGCGATCTGTAGTTTTTATCTGTGCCACTTTTGGGTACATAGACAATATCGTAAAATTTTGATTTTTTTTTTTGATAACGGAGAGAAAACACATCAATTCTGCCATAGATTTTTTTATTTTTTTTTTTTTACAGCGTTAATCATGCAGCATAAATGACACAATTTTTTCTGCGAGTCGGTACGGTTACAACGATACCAAAATTGTTATATTTTTTTTAGGTTTACACTTTTTTGCAATAAAACCCCCTTTTTTTTGGAAATCTTTTTTTTTCTCTATAGCTGCATTCAAAGTCCTGTAACTTTTTTATTTTTCTATGTACGGAGCTCTTTAAGGGCTTATTTTTTGCGAGACGAGCTGTAGTTTTTATTGGTACCATTTTGGGAAATGTACGGCTTTTTTGATCACTTTTATTGCATTTTTTGTGAGGCAAAATGCTAAAAATTAGCATTTTGCCTCTGTTTTTTAGCGTTGTTTATGCTTTTTGTCGTACAAAATAAAAAGCGTGTTCAACTTTTTGTACACGTCGTTACGGACGCGTCATTATCCAATATGTGGGGTTTTAGTTTTTTTTTCCCTTTTTTTATGCTAATGTTAGAAAAAGCATAAAAAAGGGGTTTACATTTTTTTTTTTACATTTTTCTTTTTTTTACACTTTTCTTTTTTTTTTATACTATTTGAGTCCCTCTGAGGGACTTACATCACTGTGCCTATGATCGCTGTCATAAGGCATGGCAGAGCTACTGCTCTCCCATGCCTTATCGCTTGTACAGCGATTATAGGCACAGGCAATACAGGACGCCAGTGTCTGGCGTCCTGTTGCCATGGTGACAGGCCGGGCTCTCGCGATGACATCGTGAGAGCCGGCCGGAGACACGGGGGGGGGGGATCGCGATCCCTCTGTGAACTCTTTCCCTGCCGCGATCTACTTAGATCGCGGCAGGGAAGGGGTTAACAGCGGCGGGCGCATCTCCGATGTCCCCCCGCTGTTGGAGCGGGACGCCGGCTGTGACTGACAGCCGGCTCCCGCTGCGGGATCATATGTGATACCGCGCCATCTCCAGGACGTACCGGTACGTCCTGTTGCGGGAAGTACCAGGCTCCCGGGACGTACCGGTACGTCCTGGAGCGGGAAGGGGTTAAAAGAGGCTGCGCACCCACAAATAAAGCAGAATTGAGGAAGCTTATACATGCTGAACCTGTGTCAGTGTGAAAACTTCTTATGTGCATAATCCATTCATAATTAATCTGGAAGGGTGTAAACATCCCTAATTGAGTAAGTCGTTGGACGCAAAAGGAAATCCACGACAGGGGTTGCCTAGTTGTAAACTATTTGTGCCCCAACTTCAAGACAGGTCATCAATAGTAGGTCAGTGGGGATTTGTCACCCAGTGTCCCTGCCAAATAGCTGCTCGCCGAGTCAGTGCACTTCTACCCTGAGCTGATTTGGGCAGGAAGCAGATAGCTCTGTTCTTCCTGCAGTAGGCAGGCTTGGTAATTCAAGCCAAGTTCCCATTAAAATGAGATCCAGTGATTCGCCCCAGTCCAGTCTGGGACTTACCTCCTCGTAGAAGCTGATCAGATTGGTTTGACAGGACTGATCCCTCATAAAATCATGCTGATACGGAGTTATACAGCTAATTTTATTGAGGTACTCCAGGGTAGCATCTCTTAAAAACTTCTTAAACATTTTACCCAAAATAGAAGCTAGACTTACTGGCCTGTCATTTCCAGGTTCACTTTTTGACTATGCACCAATTTGCTATGCAGCAACGCAGTGAAACAGACCTCTTCAATATAGTCCTTAATTATAAGAAACAATTGTCTGTCTAGACGACCATTGTTAATTTCCTTGTGTCAGACATTACTTAATTCCTTTAGAACCCGGGGGTATATGCCATTGGACTTAGTGATTCGCTTATTTTAATCTTTAAGGCAGCTCTGCATTTTCCTTGGTTATAGGTCCTTTATCATTCTGCATTTCATCTGACATTTACCTGAGTGAATACACTGAGAAGAAAGCAGATCCTGTTAAACAGTTGTTTTTTTTACCAACCACCTCTACAATTTTACGCTCATTACTTTTTAAAAAGGCAAACTTTTTCCATTTTAAATCTTTTTACTATTTATATAGCTAAAGAACAGTTTAGGGTTAGTTTTACTCTTAGTCAAGGAGTCTGTCTCCACCTTTGCTGCTTTACTTCATTGGTTTTCTCCTATTCCTAATTCGTTTGAGATGGTTTTTAAAAAAAACTCCCATTTATTGTCTGCACCCTTTTACCTGAGGACACTCAGTCAATAAGATTAAGGGCATCTCCAAGCAGATTTAACTTTGCCTTACTAAATGTTAGTATTTTTATAGCTTCCTGATAACTACCTATTGAAAGACAGGTGAAAAATTATTAGACTATGGTCATCATTTCCCAGGTGCCCCCTGGCCTGCACCCCTGTTATTGTCAGATCTATTGGTTAATATTAGGTCCAAAATGGCTGAACCTCTAGTTGGGTTCTGTACAAGTGGTGAAAGGTAATTCTCTTTAGGTTTCGACAGAAACTAGTTTCCTTTACGAGATCTGCAGATTTATATGCAGAACTGCGGACAGTTAAAGCCCCCATAATTATTTATTTAATTGCATTTTGCAGCTTCATCTATTCATCTTAATTATAGCTCGCCTAAGACACTTTATCTAGGTTTGTTTTTTGAGCATTTTAGAGTTATTCTGTTAAAATAACAAAATTTCCAAATCCAGCTAGGTCATAAAGACACAAAAATGCTTTGTCATACATAATGAAATTTTTTTTTCCCCACAAATCCATACGTTTTATTTTTAAGTTGGGTTTTATGAAAACTTATTTTTTTACAGGACAACTTTGTATTCTTTAACAGCTTAGGGACATGGCTTATTTTGGGCTTAAGGACGCAATGATTTTTGGCGGATTTTCTTTTCCATTTATCAAAAGTCAAAACTTTTTCAGTCGACGCGGCCGTATAAGGGCTTGTTTCTTGCGTGGTGAACTGTAGTTTTTATCGGTGCCACTTTTGGGTACATTTGACTACATTGTAAAACATTTTTTTTATTATTGGCAGAATTGATGCGTTCTCTCCCAGCTTAGATGATTTTTTTTTTTTACAGCGTTAATCATCCAGCATAAATGACAAACCATTTTTTCTGCGGGTCGGTACGGTTATAACAATACCAAAATTTTTACTTTTTTTAGTTTTTTCCACTTTTGCAATAAAAACCCTTTTTTTGGACAAAAATTCTAAATCGCTGCGTTCAAAGTCCTGTAACTATTACGTACAGAGCTCTACGAGGGCTTATTTTTTGCGATACGAGCTGTAGTTTTTATTAGTACCATTTTGGGGTACATACGGCTTTTTTGATCACTTATTGCGTTTTTATGGAGGCAAAATGCTAAAAATTAGCATTTTCCCTCAGTTTAGCTTTAATGCTTTTTTCCGTGCAGTCAAAAGCATGTGCAGCTTATTGTACGCGTCGTTACGAAACGCGACAACACCAAATGTGGGGTTTTACTTTTAAACTTTTTTTTATGCCAATATGAGACAAAGCATAAAAAGGGTTTAACTTTTTTTTACATTTTTCTTAAATTAATTTTTTTAATCTTTTTTTCACACAACTTATGTCCCCCTGGGGGACTTTCACCACTGTACTGCTGATAGCTGTGATAAGGCATGGCAGGGCTACTGCCCTGCCTTATCGCTTATACAGCCATTATAGGCATTGGCACTACAGGACGCCAGTGTCTGGCGTCCTGTTGCCATGGCAACAGGCGGGGCTCTCGTGATAACATCACGAGAGCTGGCTGAAGACAGTATCCCGCTGCCAGCACGTAAACTTATACCCTGGAGTGGGAAGGGGTTAAATGGAATCAATTTTGGACACAATGTATTTCATCATTTTAAATTTTTCAGGTGGAAATGAGTGCCGTAAAATGGACATAACTTTTCTATGGGTCACTCAAATTACAAGGACACAAAACTAATTCAAAACACACAGTATATTATACATACTACACCTAGGCCCCCTGTCCACGGCAGTTTATTCGCCGGCGGTAAACCGCCGGTGAATCACGCCGGCCGACGCTTCCCATAGCATTGCTATGGAAAGCGTCGGCACCTGTCCACGAGCAGATAATCATTGCGAGTCTCCGATAGTGGTGGGCAATTTCCAGCATGCTACAAATTGCCCTGATTCTCCGCGGTCAGCCTATTAGATAGGGCTAAGCAGCAGGGATTCGTCGACGGCTGCCGCAGGGGAGCTTTGCCGCGGGATACCGCATCGCCCGTGGACAGCCGGGTTTAATTTTTAGGTTTTTCTAATTTTGCACAATAAAAGCACTGAAATGCCCCAACTATATTTTCCAACCAGACTTCTTTTCAAAAGTTACTGCAGCTAGAGCATTATTAGCAAACAAAAATGAGTTAAAACGTGCAAGTGTATTTTATGATTCAAGGTGTTTCCTAAAATGTGTGGCTTGAAATTAGTGACTTGAGATTCAGTGATTTTAGAAGGGAGTCTTTTAGATTTATATACTAGTGTTACCGTCGTGCGTTGCTGTAACCTCAGAAGATAGGAAATTCAAGGCAATTAGTTATGATAAAATGGAATTTACATTGTGTAATTGTTTTTTAAACTTATTCGTTTTCATATGGAAAACATTTCAAAGTGTCGTTTTAATTCTATTTATTTATTCGAGTGTTTGTGGATAACCAATATTAGGTTTTTCGTCTGGTGCGTACAAGAATAAATAAGGTTTGCCGACGCGTGAGCTGGCCACATACAGTTGTCCATATGAGAAGCATTGATTCTCCAAATGTAGCCCACACACTTACAGGGATTGTCCTTGTGCTTTGTTGATGGTTATTGCAAAAGCGAGTCGCACTGGAAACAAAACGTTTGAATTCAAATGGCATATCTGTTGGCAAGAGTACATGTTGCCCCTTGAATTACCCATTCAAAATTGTAGCTTCGGTGACCTTGTTCATCTTTTTCACAGAAAGTCTTGTTACGTTTCAAAGTCGTGGTACACGTGCGCCACCTATTGTAGGATAGATGGACTATGCCAGAAACAGTCGCCGGAGTGTACAACTTCCCAAAGTTTCATGGCGATCAGATGAATGGGGAATGAAGGAAGGCAGATTGAGATCGATCACACACACACACACACACACACACACACACACACACACACACACACACACACACGTTTGGACTGGTTTTTCAATTGCATTAAATCATTTATCTTTACTTTCCCAATTTTTTATAAGTGCTGCATTACCGACAGTGCTATCCAGTGTACATCTTCTACAACGTATGCGTGCATGTCAAAGCCCAGATCCAGGATCTAAATAAGCTGCTTGCAACACTCAGATCTATTAACATGCAAAGGAATTTGCTACTCACTGTGCAGACACTCATTGGGAGAGATATGAGGGTCAATGGTAGCTTGAAAGTGCAGGAAGATCAGACAGCTAGCTGGGTAAAAGGATGGGTAGAGGGTCTTTTGATGGCCAGGAAAAGGTCTATTCCATTAAGAAAACAATACACAGTTAAAAAAAAAACAAAAACTCTGCGCTGCCAGAGATTGTGAGAATAAAAATTTTTTCTTTGTCTCTATTGGTTTGAAAACAAGATGGTAAACAGACACTTACTTTCTAGGAGGGGGGTATGTGATGCAGAATCCCCCTCCTTGTAGTGAAGACTCCAAACAATTAAACCAATCCTCATACGACCAATATATCAGAAAGGTTCTTCACAGATTTATTAATCCTTCTTAAAATACACCTGCCGTATGTGTACAACACACACGTGTAAAGCAGACCAACACAAATGCCGTACGTGTGCCACACACACGTGTAGAAAGGACAACACGTTTCTGTACCTCCACGGTACCTTTCTCAAGTCCAGTGAACAATACATGTAAAAATGCCGATATAAATACCTTAAAAAGAAGGAGATGTCTTCACTCCGGTCGGTCCCTGGGCAGCGCCATATTGGTAGGCGGGGTTAGTGACCTCATGTGGGTGGAGTAACTGACGCAGAGTTTTGTTTTTTTTTTAACTGTGTATTGTTTTCTTGTCTTTGGGGGCTCTCTACTGGGAACCCCTTTTCCACCCTGCAGCTCTCCCTATGCAGGGGATTTGAGATCGGTGACTTCATTAAGGAACAACAGGACCTTGTGGCGCACATTCCATCTGTTTTTTTACCTATTCCATTAAGAGGAATAGCTCAGGGCAGGCTAAGCAGGTCCTCGTCATGGACTGGTGTACACAGAAAGAAAAACCATGCCCACTCTCTAAAACATGCTGCAGGGTAAAGACTTAATGATCTGGTGGAGACCTCAAGCCCGAGGACAAAATCTTGATTCGCTACGAGTTTCGGCAAAATATGCCTCTCAAGCTTTGAATACATATGGGACATATACAGGTTTAAATACATGTAGTTTCACTTACATTTCATGCAGTTCATTAGTGACGCCACCCGGCATCAACGTAATTGTAGGGAGGGAATCACTTCCCTTTCTGGCGTGAACGTAAATACGTCATACGTCTGAGGTTTGGAATGCATTTAGTGTTCCAGTCTTTCAACAAACCTTGTTAGTATATGTTGTTGTGTTCAATTTAACAATGAGCAGTACTGTTAAATATATCATTCTTATAGTTAAATTGCTTGTATGCAACACAGACAATTTTTGCTCGTGCTGCTGTGCAAATACGCAAGATCAAATGTCGTGATAAGCCTCGCCCCCTGACATGTTGGCACCTTGTGGTAAATAAGTGGGTTTTGGGTTGCAGTTCGGGCACGCTCTCTAAAAGGTCCGCCATCACTGTCCTATGGGTACATAAAACTTTCTAAGCTGTATACATATCCAAAAATGGATAATATCTGATTATAAAATGAATACATATAATTCTATACAATGATGATCATAGTTTAGTGTGATCACAATGTACAAAAAGTTTGTATATAAATCAAACCAACTGTAATAGACGTGTGTAAAATAAAAAAATTATTATGTAATATATAAACAGTCTTTTCTAATACTTCGTTTACGCCATGCGGCATTAGGGTCCAGAGACGATCGATCCAATACACCTTACGTTTCAGCTCCAATGTCGATTTGGATGTAATGTATTCTAATGGAGTGATAAGAGAACTGCTATCACAACCAGGTTCTTTTCCATAGTGTCTAGAGACACTGTTTGGGATAGTTATTTTTAATATTTATGCAGTGTTGATAGAAATGTTGAAGTGACAATTGTTTGGTTAGCATATGCAATAACCAAATCAAGGAAAATTTGGTATTTACTGATGGTCCCCGTAAAATTTAAATTCATATTGTTTTAAAGAGAATTTATATATTGTATTAACTATTTCATCCCCCTCCTATATTAGTATGTTGTCAATGTACCTATGATAGAATTTTATCCTAGGATAACAGAATGTGTCTCTCAAAATACCGCATGTAAAGATTAGCGAAAGAGGAAGGAAACTTGCTCCCTATAGCTGTACAGCTAACATGTACAAAGAATTGGTTATTGTAGAAAAGTCATTTTTAAGAATGATTGCACCTACCAAAAATGACTGTCGGTAAACTGGCATTAGGGGGTCCTGTAATAGGTACCATTGGAATACGTGGAAAACTAGTGTATAGTGATTCAAAAAATATTACATTGCTATTCGAACTTTAATAAATCTAGAAGTGACTGGTGTCTTTAATATGTAGGTAATGTTATGACGTATTTTTGTAGAATCCCATCTACATATTTGGACAGTTTACAACTTGCTGAATTAATAACTGATATTATGGGTCATCCTGGAGGGTCTTCTATATTCTTGGGGATTTTTGGGATATGATAAAAGTACGGAATATTTACTTCTCGTTATACTATATATTTAGCTTCTGTTTTTGTTAATCCTTGTTTATCAACATCTTGTTCTATAAAAGAGTTTTTAGCTCTAACATAACATTTGTGGGATCACCCTTGATTTTTTTCCAATAGGTTGTGTAATTGAGTAAGTTCAATCTTAGGCCCCCTGCAGACGGGCAGAAATTCCGGATTTGCGCCACTAAAAGCCTGCATAGGAGTGCATTACAATACGCACTCCTATGCAGACGGGCGCGGTTTGGACGCGCGAAATGTCGCGCGGCAAACAAACCGCGGCATGTCCTATTTCTGTGCGGGGCTCGCAGAGCCTCCCACAAAAACGTCACTCACCCGGGCCGGCAGCTCCAGTCTGCGCATGCGCCGCCTGCCCGGCAGCCGGCACATTAAAGAGCCGAGGCCGCCGGGCGCGGGTGAGTACACGCTGCTCCCTGCAGTCGCTGTGGTCGGGTCCCGCGGCGAGAACTCTCGCCGCCGGATCTGACCCGCCCGTCTGCAGGCGGCGTAACTTGTTCATAACTGTCCCGTTTCATGATGACAATCCCTTCCCCTTTATCTGCTTTATGACTAATTTTTTTAATTTTTATTGTATTTTGTTCAGTCTGAGATTTTTCTTATTTATAGATTTATTTTTTTTAAACATGTTAGTGAAATCTTACAGGGTGGTATGATAGAACATATCAATAAAGGGACCTCTTGATTCTATGGGGTAAAATGTACTTTTTGATCTTAAATTTCTAGAACTAGGATCCATGATGATAAAGTCTACTGTTATTTCTTCTACACATGATTTTTCAGGGTTTATAATAAAGTACTTATGTGAAGTTATGCCATCATACTACCCTGCAAGATTTCACTAAGAGGTGTTCAAAAAAGTCTATAAAAAAAATTCTCACTGAGACTGAACAAAATGCTTTAAAAGAATAAAAAATAAATAAAATCGAAAAACAGTCATAAAAAAGGCAAAAAAAAGGAAGAGGTATTATCATGAATCGGGATAGGTTGTATTATTGAGTAAGTTCAAGCTAACATGTTCATAACGATTATAAAAAAAAAAATACAAAAACAAATCAAGGGTGATCCCACAAATGTTTCATATAGAGCCCAAAAAAATCTTATAGAATAATGTGGATAAACAAGGATTAACAAAAACAGAAGCTAAATATATAGTATAACGAGAAATATTATGTAATTTTATTATCCACAAGAATATAGAAGACCCTCCAGAACGACCTATATATCTGGTAACAATTCAGCAAGTTGTAAACTGTCCGCATATGTAGATTGGATTATACAAAAATAAGTCATTACATTGCCTACATATTTAAAAGACACCAGTCACCTTCTAGATTTATTTAAAAAGTTCGAATGGCAATCTAAATTTTTTGCTCACTAGATGTCAAATCACTAAAAACACTAGTATTGCACATATTCTGGGAGCGCAAGCAGTCCAATGTTACCTATTACAGGACTCCCTAATACCAGTTAACCAACAATCACTCAAAAATAATTTTAGTTACGATAACCAATTTTTTGTACATGTTAGCGGTACAGCTATGGGGAGCAAATTTGCTACCACTTTCGCTAACCTGTACATTGGGTATTTTGAATAAGACATTCTATAATCCTAGGATAAAATTCCATCGAAGATACATTGACTACATACTAATATGGGAGGGGGATGAAATAGTTACTACAATATATAAATTAATAAAAATAGGAATTTAAATTTTACAGTGACCTTCAATAAAGACCAAATAATTTCCCTTGATTTGGTTATTGCATATGCTAACCAAACTATTGCAATCTACTTTTGAAAAAAATGTTGAAGTGACAATATCTTCCTAGACTAAAACAGCTGTAATTGTAAAAGTTGGAACAACATACCATATAGTCAACTCAAATGCATTAAGAGAAACTGCACACAAAGGATTATACCAAAGGCCACAGTTACACAGGGCGGATTTCGACGGAAATGTCACGGTTTGGCCGCAGCAAAAACTGCAACATTTCCGCCGGCAGAACAGCCGCAGGGAAACCCGCGGCCTCTTTGAAGCGGCCCGGCTGCTCGCTCTTCCGCTGCAGTTGGCTCTCCATAGAGGAGAGCGCGGCCGCAGCGGAAAGTAAAAAAAAAAAAAAAAGGACCTACTGCGGTTGGCAAACCTGCGCCGCAGCAGCGGCTTCTGCGGGCTTAGCCGCAGCGGATTTGAAGTCCTGTGTGGACGCACGGAATTTCCGCAGCAAATCTGCCCCGTGTGAACCCAGCCTAAAAAAATAGATTTAGAGAAAAACACTACCCAATAGAATTAATAATGCAGTCAAAAAATGAGATTGAATAAATAAACAGTACCGTAACAAAGACAGTTCAGCAGAGAAGAAAAAAAAGAGAACAAAATATAGTAATAGTGGTGAAATGAAACGCATTCTCAAGAAAAATTGGGCAATTAAACAGGCCCCCTTTGTGAAAAAAAAAACAAAAAAACCACACAACCTACAGTGATTTTTAAAAGAAATAGGACATTACAAAATCTAATAGCCCCCAATAAAAAAATTTAAAAAAAAAGCAAAAAAAAAAAAGCAAAAAAAAAAAAAAAGCAAAAAAAAAAAAAAAGCATCGATAAGCATACCACTAGTACGATTAAAAAAACCTTTACAGGTAGACAGGTGTATATAAATGCTTCAATAAAAGATGTAAATGTTGTCCTTTAATCGCTCATAAAAGATAGATAATGTTAGAAGAATATATTAAACAAAGAATGACTTGTGGCTCGAAGAGTGTTATATATTAGCTAGAATGCCCTTGTGGGTTGCGATATGTAGGACAAACTAAGGCCGCCTGCACACGAGCAAGTCGGATCCGGCAGCGAGAATTCTTGCCGCGGGACCCGACCCGAGAGCCTGCAGGGACGAGCGCGTACTCACCCGCGCCTGGCGGCCCCAGCTCTTCCATGTTCCGGCTGCCGCGCAGCCGGCGCATACGCAGACCGGAGCCGGCGGCCGGGTGAGTGCGTGCCCCGCACAAAAACAGGACATGCCGCGGTTTGTTTGCCACGCGAGATTTCGCGCGGCCAAAACCGCGGCCGTCTGCATAGGAGTGCGTATTGTAATGCACTCCTATGCAAACTTTCAGTGGCGGAAATCCCGCGGCGGGATTTCCGCCCGTGTGCAGGCGGCCTTAGACTGTATTACGGACCCGTATCAATCAACACCGCATAAATATTAATAACTATCCAAAAGTATCTCTAGACACTACGGAAAATAAAATAGTTCTCTTATCACTCCATTAGAATACATTACTTCCAACTCAGACCTTATATATAAACATATTTAGATTGTGATGTTAACTATCATTATAATTTCAGCTAGTAATTCTATGTGACTATACCCAGCTTCACCCGAAGTCTGGTCAGTCTGGTCAGTCTGGTCAGTCTGGTCAGTCTGGTCAGTCTGGTCAGTCTGGTCAGTCTGGTCAGTCTGGTCAGTCTGGTCAGTCTGGTCAGTCTGGTCAGTCTGGTCAGTCTGGTCAGTCTGGTCAGTCTGGTCAGTCTGGTCAGTCTGGTCAGTCTGGTCAGTCTGGTCAGTCTGGTCAGTCTGGTCAGTCTGGTCAGTCTGGTCAGTCTGGTCAGTCTGGTCAGTCTGGTCAGTCTGGTCAGTCTGGTCAGTCTGGTCAGTCTGGTCAGTCTGGTCAGTCTGGTCAGTCTGGTCAGTCTGGTCAGTCTGGTCAGTCTGGTCAGTCTGGTCAGTCTGGTCAGTCTGGTCAGTCTGGTCAGTCTGGTCAGTCTATATAGATATGTATTACTTGATTTTATGAGAGATATCTATTTTTGTGTATGTATACGCCTTAGAAATTTTTTATGTACCCATAGGATTAACAGTTAGCATTTCAGCATGAATGAATGAATGAATGAATGAATGAATGAATGAATGAATGCATTTGCACACAACAAAGGAAGATGGACGGTGTTGCAGATAAGCAATATACCTATAAGAATGATATATTGAACGGTACGGCTCATAGTTAGTTTGTTTTCAATTTAATAGATTTTAACAAAGTTTGTTGAAAGAATGGATCGCAAAATGTATTCCAAATCCTCAGTGATGTATAACGTATTTACGTTCATGCCAGAGAGGGAAGTGGTTCCCTCCCCACAATTACGTTGATGTCAGGTGGCGTCACTAATGAATCACATGAAATGTAAGTGAAACGACATGTTTTTAAACCTGTATATGTCCTATATGTATTCAAAGCTTGAGAAAGGCATTGTTTTGCAGAAACGCGTAGCTAATCAAGATTTTATACTCGGGCTTGAGGTCTCCACCAGATCATTAAGTCTTTCATCTGTGGCATGTTTCAGAGCGTGGGCACTATTTTTTTTTTGTATGTACACAGATGCATTCATTACAGCTCCTGGTTACCCAAGTTGCTGTTAGTGACCCACAATGTCTCTCCAGTTCCACTGAATTACAGCCGTCAAAGATCCCTTCTACACACCTGCTTGGACAGCGGATACCGGTGGGAACCTCTGGCAGGGCTAACCCACCGAGTGAGTTGTTATTCACTTTCCAAAGAGGTTTTCTGTATCCCACAAGGCGCAATTCTAACCCTATTCAGTCCTGGTAATGGGAGATTCAGTCATGAAATGTCTTGATATTTACTTCTAATTTGAAAGAATTATATATTTGCAAAGGGTATGCCTTCAATGTGGTAGACACGATTACAAAGGTTTTATATCAATTTAGTTTTTTGGTATTCTTTGGTCATTCCATGTCAACTGGTTTTATTTGGGAGAGGGTCTCTGACTAGCTTCAATTTTGCTTAAATTTTTATTGAATGTTCTTACACCATCTGTATTAAGTTCTGCAAAGTCTTTGCTGGGTGTAAAGCTTTGTTGACGCACTAGAGCCACTTTCATTAAAAAAGTCACTCTTCCTTTGGGGAAGTTGTTTCAATAAAAATATCCAAGTTTGTGTTGCCTTGGTTTTTGATCTAAGCAAGTTAATGCATTGAAACTTGGCGCACATGATACCATTTCTGAGTTCTACATGAAAAGTTGACAGGCAGGGCTCACTAAGCATTGGTTTGGTGGCTAAGGCCCAAAGTGGCTGTTAAAGGTTATCACGACAACATTGACACTCTGCTGACTCGAATTACTGCATCATTGACTTGTTTTGGTTTTGTTCCAGTAACTCTTAAACCATTCCTAGCTAAATTTCTAGCTCAGATCTGTACCAGATGCATACAATAATAAACACATCTTGTGCAAACTTCACCATTTTGAATTGAGTTTTTTACCCTTATTAATGGGGTTTGTCATTAAAAAAAAAAAACATCTAAACTTACCTATTCCTTCCCTGTCAGTCTCCTTATCACATCTTCTCCTGGTTGAGCTTCTCCAGTGCCCCAGATCAGCTCACTGCAGGCTGGGACCAGCTTGTTATGAAGGCTGCTTTATCACAAACTCCTTCCTGCTGGGTCAGTGAAGGTCACATCCCTGTGCTGTAGCTTCACTGCCTAGGAAGAAATTGTAATCTATTTCAGAGACCGCTAGCATGAGCAATCTCTGAAGATGATAGGCAGTCCTCCTGCTGGCCTGTGAGCTGTAATGCAACATACATTGGCAGACTGCCAACCTATTGTACATAACCTCACAGGAAGGAGCAGAATCAGGCAACTGGAGGTGAAGTGACCCCCTGGACTGTAGAAGACAGGAGAAGATAACACAGGTGAAGATCTGGTAAGTAGACTGATGGGGGAGGAATAGACAAGTATAGCATTTTTCTTTTTTAGTGACAGAACCCCTTTAAGTGGAAAGACACCAACATGAAACTAATGGAACAGATAGATTAAAAACTGCTCTTACTAATGGCCAAAAGCAAAATAAAATTGGAAGTGAGCTTTTTATGTTACAGGTGTATAATAAAAAAAAAAAAAAGCTAACATTTACAAAAATGATTTTCACCAATTTCAGTGAGGGATACAATAGTAAGTGTGCAAGCAAAAAGGAAGACAGTGTAACAGTGCTTTGGTAGGCACTTTTAATACTCGCCAAATTCAAGCTCATTTAAGCTATTTGTCAATGAGTTTTAGGCTCCTAAACGAGTGGACAATTATGTCACGACTCACGACATTCACCAGCCTCTTTGGGCCTCAGCCACCAAACCAATGCTTAAGAGAAAATATTCAAATTCTACACAAAAAGTGGACAAAGCACACCAAATTTCATTAGCTGCTTAGATTAACAATGCAACACAAACTTGGATTTTTTTTCCCGAAACAACCTGTGAGGGAAGAATAACTTAATAACTTATGCAAAATACCTCTAGTGCCTCAACCAACCTATACACCAAGCTGAAACTCTGCAGAACTTCATACAGATGTATGAACATTATGTAAAAATTCCAGTAAAACTGAAGCTGGTTGAACAGGGACTATTAAGGCCACTTGACATGGAATGACTCTTGTAATATTTGCATGTGTACAAGATGAATATTTCTCTTTAATTTTATAGTGCCTTAGTGAATATTAAGTAGCAATAGGAAATTATTGTAGCATGCGGTTCCTTTTTTTCTAGTAAAAGCATGTTAGGACTTTGTGAGAGGGGGCTGTACAGGGAAGCCATTATCAGGATGATCATTTTGTTAGATTGTCTATATTATCCAGAGATCTAACAGAACAAGCCTGGTAACTAGCCAACTAACAATTGTCTGCCTCCTCGACGTTATTAATTATTTCTGTAGAGTGCTTTTCAATTATATGGTAGCTAATTGTATGATATTTAAGGTTATGTTTTAATAATTCTCATATGATCTGAATTCAGTTATAGTTAATCCCTTGCCTGTGTTATTAGATGTCATGGTCAGTCACTAACCATAGGGCGAATAGTACACTTCCTCTGGCAAAGTGGCCATGGGGAGCTACCCACATAAGAAAAGACTGAAACAAGGATCAACTTGCAAACCAGCATATCAGGTAACCTAAAAACTAAAGAACAAGTGAATATTGCATAAGAAAATGCAAAATCAGCACTAATATTTCTTGCATGTCAAGAACTGTCCATAGCCTCTAACAATGAAGGAAATGCATGTATGGACCACACAATTATAGTCCAATAACTGCAGAGGCAGCTATGGCTGGAGACATCACATGCGACAGTATTTTTTTTATTCAAAGAATGCTACCCTGACTTTAAAGAGGTCTTCTAGGACATTTAAAAGTCAAGCAGAAAGAAGAATGTGAGAATAAAATAATCATTACCTGGGAAAACCAGTACTGTTGCTGTCTATAGCAGTTACATGTGCCTAAGTCACATCACTACAGCAGGTCATCAACAGGGATCGGAGGGGGCCTAGGGTTGGCGGCACTGGATTTTCCTATTTTTTTTTCCCTTCACACCACATGCTTTATGCTAGCTCTATAAAATGTTCCAGACAAACTAGCTATTGGGATCCCAAACTGTAATACGTCCAGTCTGGGAGCCTGGAAGTGTTCAATTGCTCCACTGTTACCCCATTAATATCAATGGGTTGTCAGGAGAGGGCAAATTCTTGAAAAGTTTAGTTTGCTTGTTTGTTAAATATGGAAAATAATTTTGTTTGTTTTAGTAACTTCAATACCACTCTTAAAATATGGAAGAGACTTCTTGCAGCAATATTTTGTGAACAGTCACTTACAAGCTGAAAATTGCATGTTGCGACATTCCCTGGAAGGGTTTAAGGATAACAAATTTTTGAAAGAAAACTTGCAGGAAAAACAGCATCCTAAGTGCCTATAAATTAGACATTGTAAAAGGAACAATTTATTCTAAGGAAATTGTTTCATTAAAGGGTTTCATCTACAATCCCACTGTGGGCCACTGTGTAATATGTAAATACATATAAATTAAAGATATAAAGATTAAAGCAATGATGTGAAAATCTAAAATCATATTTTATTCACAACACAGCAGAAGACGAAAAGTGAGACATTCCCGTTTATTTAAAAACACAAAACGACTGAATGTTTTTAGTTTGCTTCAGTTACGTTTCACTTAAAGGGGTTGTCCCGAGGCAGCAAGTGGGTCTATACACTTCTGCATGGCCATAATAATGCACTTTGTAATGTACATTGTGCATTAATTATGAGCCATACAGAAGTTATAAAAAGTTTTATACTTACCTGCTCCGTTGCTGGCGTCCTCGTCTCCATGGTGCCGACTAATTTTCGCCCTCCGATGGCCAAATTAGCCGCGCTTGCGCAGTCCGGGTCTTCTGCAGTCTTCTATGGGGCTCCGTGTAGCTCCGCCCCGTCACGTGCCGATTCCAGCCAATCAGGAGGCTGGAATCGGCAATGGACCGCACAGAAGAGCTGCGGTCCACGGAGGAAGAGGCCATCTTCAGCGGTGAGTAGAGAAGTCACCGGAGCGCGGGGATTAAGGTAAGCGCTCCGGTGAGCTTTCTTTACCTCCCTGCATCGGGGTTGTCTCGCGCCGAACGGGGGGGGGGTTGAAAAAAAAAAAAACCCGTTTCGGCGCGGGACAACCCCTTTCAGTTTTTTTTTACTGAAACAAAACAGCATAGCAAACTGCTTCAGGTTTTTCACTCTAACTGATCCAAGCTGAAAAAAACCAAAACATCTATTTCCGTTTGTTCCATTTATGGAGCTGACAAGCAGAATTAAGAGATGGAGAGGCTCAACAGAAGCAAAACGCTATTGTGAAAGGCAACATGTGGATTACATTTCATTTTACTTTCACCAAAAATGTATATAGTTAGAATTCACTCACGCAGCAGCAGCATATCAGTACGATGAGGAGGGTTTGAATCACTCCAGCTGTGCCCACTATCCATGTCAGTCGGAGAAACAGTATCACTCCTAAGATATTTTGCAGACACGGAAGGTAGACACCCATCAGTGTGCCCATACTGGGAGACTGCAAGACAGAATAAGAACGAACACGTTAGACATCGGTGGATACAGAGAGAGCATTTGTTATATTTATAGAACAAATGTTTCAATGGACAATAGGGGCACTTGACAGATGAAAAAAAGACAGGAATTAGGTCCTACCTGTTAATTCCTTTTCTTGAAGTCATCCTGACAGCATACACATGGAGGTTGCCTGCTGGACACCTGTTGGGACAGGAAGCGGAAACTACAAAAGGCAAATCCCACCACCGGCTCACCAGTGTGTACCAAATAACTACAGTGACCCGGCTTTGCTTAACCAATCATTTCTAATATGGAAATCATAGTACAATACGTTACTTCATGTAAAATATATCCGAAGGGGAGGGAAAAGCCCCTATGCTGTCAGGATGACTTCAAGAAAAGGAATTAACAGGTAGGACCTAATTCCGGTCTTCCCCTCGTCATCCTGACAGCATACACATGGAGGAATACCAACGACCAAGGGCTTTAGGGAGGGACCACTGCCTGTAGCACCTTCCGCCATAAGGCCATATCCCGGTTGGCCCCCAAATCCAGGCGATAGTGTTTAACGAAAGTATGTGTGCTCGACCCGTGGCGGCTCTGCAGATCTGGTCGGTTGTCGCCTGGGCTCTCTCCGCCCAGGAACAGGCGACCGCCCTAGTGGAATGGGCTCTAATGTCGCCCGGGAGTGGGATCCCCTGGGATCTGTACGCCTCTTCTATGGCCCTCCTGACCCAACGCGCTAAGGAGTCCTTAGTAGCGGCCCCTCCTCTGCGTGGACCTTGAAATTGAATGAAGAGGTTGTTAGACTTCCTGAAGGAATGTGTGAATTCCAAATACTTCAGGACTGCTCGTCTAACATCTAAATTATGGAACCTCTGTTCCGTGGTATTACGGGGTTCCTGGCAGAAGGAGGGAGGTACTATACGCTGTTCTGTGAAAGTCTGTGAGAACTTTTGGTTGAAAGAAGGGGTCAGGCCTAAAATCGATTTTATCTGGGAAGGTGGTCATGTATGGGGTCCTAATCGAGAGGGATTGAATCTCCCCGATCCTTCTGGCGGATGTGATGGCCACTAAAAAGGCAACTTTGTGAGGGAGGATCTTCACTGATAGATCTTCCAGGGGCTCAAAGGGGTATGCGCAGAGGGCCTGCAAAACAAGGTTCAGGTCCAATGGGGGCATGGTTTCTCTTATAAAGGGATGGAGTCTGACTGCCCCTTTCAGATATTTCTTAAATTAGCCTATGGTCGCCTAAGGGGAAGTCGAAGAAGGCCCCAAGGGCGGCCACCTGGACCTTAAAGGTACCAGGTCTTAGCCCCATGTCCAAACCATCCTGTAGGAACTCCAATATTTTGTTAATGTCGGGCTGTTGGAGGTCATGTATACTATGCCCCAACCACCTAGAAAAGGTATCCCACACCCTGGAGTATATTTTTCAGGTGGATTTTTGAGGCTCTCACATAACGTAGTGGTCACCCCCTCTGATAGGCCCCGGCTCAGGTATTTTACCGGCTCAACTTCCAGGCCGCCAGTCTGAACTGTCGGACCTTTGGGCATATCAGGGGACCCTGCTGAAGGAGGTCGTCTCTCTGCGGCAGATGTAGAGGCGATCCTGTGTCGAGAGAGCGGCCAGGAGCGGGAACCAGGGTCTCTTGAGCCAGAATGGGGCCACCAGGATAATGGAGCCTGGGGACTCCTGAATTTTCCTTAGGACTCGAGGAATCAGGGGGATAGGTGGGAAGGCGTATGCAAGGTCCCAATCCCAGGCCTGGGATACTGCATCTATTCCCAGGGAGCCCCCGTCTGCTGCCATGGAGAAAAACCGGGGACACTTGGTGTTCTCCCGAGAGGTGAACAAGTCCACCTTGGGTGTCCCCCATCTCTCTAAATTTAGCTGGAATGCGTGTGGATGTAGAGTCCACTCCCCGGGGTCTATCTTCCTGCGGCTGAGATGGTCCGCCATGGAGTTCTCTGGGCCCCTTAGGTGGTACGCTGTGACGGAAGGCGTCCGCTGCTCTATCCACCCGAGAACTTTTGGCGCCAGGTCTTGGAGTCGGGGGTTCCGCGTGGATCCCTGGTGGCGGATGAGGGACAGTTATGTTATCCGAAAAGATCTTAATGTGTCTACCCCTGATCTCTGTCTCGAGGCCCCGAATGGCCTTCCAGACAGCGCAAAGTTCTTTGTAGTTGGAGGATTGAGCAGCTTCCTCCCGGTTCCAGCCCCCTTGGACGTAATGACGGCCTAAGTGGGCCCCCCAACCAGTTGCACTTGCGTCAGTAAAGATGGATACTGGGGATGCGGGGTACCAAGCCGTGGCTCTGGCAAGGTTAGAGATAGACATCCACCATTCCAAGGAGGATTTTATCTTGTAAGTAAGGACGACTTTCCGATCCAGGGAGGCGGGGGATTTATCCCAGGTTGTTTAGGATAAAGTCTTGGAGGGTTCTACAATGTAACTGGGCCCAAGGGACTACCTGATGCAAGAGGTCATGAGGCCGAGGACCCTCATGCCTCTCCTAAGGGAGACTTTAGTGGTTAGAGAAAGTGCCCGACACTCATCCTGGATCGTTTTTTGCCTTTCTAGGGGAAGGGATAAGCACTGATGGTGTGAGTCCAGAATCACTCCCAGAATTTTTTTTTTTACCCCTTCTGCTCGGGCAGAAGACTGGATTTAGAGGAGTTGATGATCCAGCCTAATGACTCGAACAGACGGAGTGTGAGGTTGACCTGGAACTGGAGTTCTGAAGCCGATCCTGTTATGATCAGGAAATCGTCGAGGTATGGGACAATCAACACCTTGTCAGTGCCGCCACCATCTCTAACACCAGTTTGGAGAACACCCGGGGTGCGGAGGAAATCCCGAACGGCAGGCGCGTAAATTGAAAGTGAGAGACAGAGCCATCTATCACCAGGGCAAACCGCAGAAACCGCTGGGAATCTATGTGTATACGGACATTGTAATATGTGTCCTTTAAGTCCACGGTGGCCATGACACTATCCGGTGCAATTAAGGGGATTGCTGACCGCACCGATTCCATTTTAAATCTTTGATACGTGATAGATTTATTCAGGAATTTCAGATTAATTATAGTTCTATAGGATCCATTGTTTTTGGGGTTTTTTTGTTTTTTGTTTTTTTGGATTAGGAACAAGGGGGAGTAGCACCCCTTGAATAGTCCTTCTGCGGGAACCCGAGTGATGGCCCCTAGGGACAACAGCTCTTGCACCCCCAACTGGAGGGCCTGAGCAGACGCAGGTGACTGGCAGGGGGTGACTATGAACCTCCGGGGAGGAAATTTCAATTTTGTAGCCATCCGAGACTAGGCGTAAGTCCCAGGGATTGGAGGTCGCCTCGTTCCATCTAAGGGCGAACCCCTTCAGTCTACCCCCTACTTGTAGGATCCGGGAAGGCAGATTCTCACCCTTTCCGCCTTTGGGATAGGACCAGCGTCCCGTTTTCCCTTTCCCCTTGTATGCTCTAGAGGGAACAAAAGGAGGAGGGTGAAGGAGGAAGCCGCTTAAACGATTTCTCCGATGGTAGTCCCTGGCTCTTATCCGATGCCTTCTCTAGGAGAGTATCCAAGGAAGGCCCGAAGATTCTGTGTCCTTGGGAGGGCAGGGAACAGAGTCTATTCTTGGAGGCGTTATCTCCTGTCCAGGCCTTAACCCAGACAGCCCTCCTGCTGTGTTCGAGAGGGCTGCTGAACGGGCCCTGAACTTCACTGACTCCATAGAGGCGTCTGCCAGGAAGCCAGTTGCCTCTGGAGGAGGGGAAGGCAGCTGGAGATGTCCTCCCTAGAGCCCCTCTGAGAAATCAGCGTCTGGAGTTGGTCTAACCAGACTGACATAGATCTCGCCACAGATGTGGCCGTGATGTTGGCTTTGACGGTCAGGGCCGCGGTCTCCCAGGCCTTTTCCATCACAGAATCCACTCTGGTGTCTAGTGGATCCCGCAGTTGGGAAATGTCCTCAAAGGGGAGGGCTGCTTTTTGAGACCCTGGCGACCGCCAGATCCCCCTTAGGGACGGTTTCTAGGAACTCGATATCTTCTGGTGTGAAGACCATCCGATCCTTGAATTCCTTGGACAGGAAGAATTTATGCCTGTTTCCACTGTGTCAGGATCAGCTGTTTTAAAGTGTCATTAACTGGAAATGACGGTTTTGGCTGTGGTAGGAGTCCCCGGAACAGGCAACCCTGAAAGGATGGCTGCTGCGGCACCTCTTCCTCCACCTGCATGGTGCGCCGGACTGCAGTTAACAGCTGACCCAAGTCCGCCGATGAAAAGAAATACTTCCTTGTATCCTTCATGGGCGGCATGGATTCTGAAGGAGAATCTTCTAGGACCTCCTCAGAGTCTGACACTTCCATTCGTGCCCGCCTTACCCTTTCCGTGGGGGGCGGCAGAGAAAGAGAGGAGAGCGAGGCTTCAAGCTCCTCGCGGATCATGGATCGGATGTCCAACATGCCCGAGGAGCCCTCTTTGCGGATCACCTTCTCCGTAGGGTCCACGCATAGTGGCTTGGTGTGGCCCTCTTCTAGCCGCCGCAAGCCAACTGGACATTTGCGCACTCGCTTTTTGGCCTCTCTAACCTTTTGTGCATCTCTGTCCTAAGAGACGGAGACAGCAAAAAGGACTTCCAGCACCAGATCCTGATGTCTCAATCCTCCCTCCCCGGTACTCCCAAAGCAGTCTACTCACCAGCAGGCTGCTTTCAGTGTCCTCTCTGGCTGACATCTTCAGTAAGGTGCAGCCAGGATGCAGAGGAATCCAGTCCTTTCAAATTTTCAAATTTGGCGCCGACACGCCCCCTTTAAGGGAGGCCGCGCCCCCCGTGAAGCGGCCGCGCTGACGTCACGCCGGACCCGGGGGATACACCGCATACACTGGGACACCGCCAACCAGCACACTCGTGGGGACGCACGCCGACCAGCACACACGTGGGGACGCCGACCAGACCCGCCGCCTAGGAGACACACATGGCGCTATATGGAACGCTTCACGAATTTGCATGTCATCCTTGCGCAGGGGCCATGCTAATCTTCTCTGTATCGTTCCAATTTTTGTATATGTGCTGCCGAAGCGAGCACTTTTTTCTGCTGGCATACCTCTCTAGACGTGGATCCCTGGAGACACCGGCGTCCAAGCCTGCAGGTACCGGGGCTGCTTCCTACCGGTACGACAACCCCACTGGGCAGCGTACCGGGGGAGGATTTTCCCACTGGGGGAACACTGCTGGGTAGATCCTGCGGGTGAGGGTCCCCTCGTAGGGTCTCACCCGCGCAAGCCCTGCCAGCCCGAACAGAGAGTCGTCCCCCCACGGGCAGACAGGCTGCATGGGAGTCTTTCATTCACCTCCAGGATACACCTGGAGGCCCGCTTGGACTGTCCTGTAGGGACAGGAAGACACTGGTGAGCCGGTGGTGGGAGTTGCCTTTTGTAGTTTCCGCTTCCTGTCCCAACAGGTGTCCAGCAGGCAACCTCCATGTGTATGCTGTCAGGATGATGAGGGGAAATATTTATATTTCCTTTAAGAAGGGTTCTAATCACATGTGCTGTTACACAGAACTTTGGCTGAATTGCTTATACAACTATGGATGTCCTAATATAAACACTGTGCAGTACCATGTTGTAACTAAACAATGCCTCTATACAATATTACATTACCAGTGTGCATACCTTAAAATTCTCCTCATGTCAAATGGAATTTATAAGTCAACTGGGTCTATGCTATGCCACTGATTTATAATTCCCTGGTGCTGCCCAGAGATTGGTGCGGGGAAAAAAAAACACAACATAACTGCCAACAATTTTATGGAGTGGGCTATTGCAGCAGACTATGATCTTACAACATAATTGGTAAGATCTACCTTTTATTTTGATCATGGATGACTGCCCATCTGAAAATCATCATGTTGAATGACAATTGGTTAGTAGGATTTTCGGTTGGTTGCATATGACTATAGTTATTTGAAGTCACTTGAAATGGTGACAAATCACATTTGCTTTAAAGAATTGACAGTCTGGCCAGTATTGTATATTATATTTTAATTTATCAAATAAAAGTTGCATATTATATCAGCTCTTCCAGCTCATAATAGTACATTGGGTCTGACTGGGTCAGAGATACTAATGGGATTACAGTAAAATACTTGCAGATAATACAAAATTGTGCAAAGTATAAACAAAAAAGTTTTTTACCATGCTAGGAAGAACATGTTATTGCTCTCAGTAAAAAAAAACAAAAACACACACACAAGCTGAAGGTTGTGCTCGAGAAGTCCCTCTTGGACCCCGACACTACTGGTTCCCCTTGTCCCTTCCATGTCTGGTCAGGATACAGCAGCAGCTTCCCTATCAGAATCGTCTGTTAACCGAGAGGCGATTCAGGATTCTTTTGGGGAGATCGTAAGGCAGAACAAATCTGTTAGTAGTTGGAATAACTCAAAAGGTGCACAATACACAGCTTGCTGAAGTTGGACAAGCAGATCACTTAATTCATACAACATTGCAATGATCGGGAGTGGGTCACAACTGTTGAATGAGACTAAGTTCCTCCTACCACTTGTTCCATGTATGGAGCAGATGATGCCTGAACAGACGTGAGTGCTATGTAACACTCATTAACGCAGTATGGTCAATCCTGCACTGTTGCCGCGCCCCCTTCCCATCCTAAAGCTGCCAACCTTCCGAATCTCGGCTACCATTTCAAATGCAGACTCATTTACAAAATCCATAGTACCACCAGCCAGCTCACTAAATCTGGGAAAGCTACAACATACAGAAGCCACCATACTATTCCCAAACTACTTCCCAGTTGCAGCAACCCACCTAGTCATAAGGCTATTACCAGTCTCACTTCACACCAGCTGAACGCAATCCTCCTTACAGACCTTATGGCCAATTGAATCTGCCCACCCACTTAGTCAACTGGGCACTCCTTCCCCTTTCCAACTCATCCTCCTCTTGACTTTCCTTTTCCCATCTTTTTTTTCAACACCAACACCTCTAACCCCATGGAGTAATTTCTCCACTTTTATTGCATTCAGACCCCCATAACAGTATTCCTGCAGTATTGCCCAGACTGCATGTAATCTGAGAGTGCCACAGGAAAAAGACAAATCAATTGCCCCCCCTCCCAATCAGGAGGCTGGAACCGGCACACGTCATGGGTCGGAGCTACGCGATGATGCGTACAAGGGGGCGGAGCCAAAACGCCGATGCTTCCAAGACCAGCCGAAGGGAGAAGATGCATCTGCGCAAGCGCGTCTAAAAAAGCAAGAAGACACCGAAGTTAGACGGAACCATGGCAACGGGGACGCTAGCAACGGAGCAGGTAAGTGAATAACTTCTGTATGGCTCATATTTAATGCACGATGTATATTACAAAGTGCATTAATATGGCCATACAGAAAAGTGTATAGACCCACTTGCTTTCGCGAGACAACCCCTTTAATCACTGATCAGACCGCCCATTGGTGTATACGCAAGGCTTCAATGAGAACACCCCAAATAGTCCAAGTGCATCTGTACTGCAATCTAAAAGTAGACCACAGACTTCTATCTCAATCAATGAGTCAAGATGTTTATTTGGTACACAGCCATTTACCTCCACGTAATGCAAGTAAACTATTTCTCAGTACAAAGAGCCCTAAATAAGGCTGTGTTCTGTGCGGTTCCTGTTTCTCATGTCCAAATGTTAAAAGAGCTGTTGATTTTATTGATTCTAGTGGCTTTATTAAAAAAACTGATTAACTGGCACATTGACTGCACAACTGTACAGTTTACTATGCCACTTGTCCATGTCCGAAAACTTGTTAATAAGGGAGATGGAATAAATCCTCCACAGTGCCACCTATTGAAAGGCAGCATTCCTTCGAGTCAAAGTGGGACTTTTTATACAAGTCTTGTTACAAGTCTTGTTACTGTGGAGGATTTATTCCATCTCCCTTATTTGCATATTACCCAGAGGAGCGTGCGTGGCCATTTGAGTCTCCTCACTTAGTTTATAGTATATAGTTGCTCTCCCTAAGGAGAAAACGGGAATTTTTTCTTACCGATAATTCCCTTTCTGGAAGACATCATGACAGCATACGCTGGAGGTTGCTCACCTGCTGACCTGAAGGGACAGGAAGAGGCAGAATATAAAAAGCACCTCCCCTCCACCAACACCAGTGCGTTCCAAATGACCACAGTGACCAGTTACTTAACCAGAAGGTGTGTTTTTATTGACATCACACACCTCAGAAAACAAAGTTAAAGCATACACATTACCTCATGTGTTGGACAAACTAGGGTAACCATGTTGGTAAGGGGGGGAAAAAAGCCCGTATGCTGTCATGATGTCTTCCAGAAAGGGAATTATCGGTAAGAAAAAATTCCCGTTTTCCCCATGACATCATGACAGCATACGCTGGAGGAATACCAAATAAGTGGCATGGGCTTTTTAGGGAGGGATTACGGCTTGGAGCACCTTCCTAACGAAGGATGCGTCCTGACTATATTTAAAGTCCAGCCTATAATGTTTGATGAAAGTATGGCCTGAAGTCCATGTGGCTGCGTTACAGATTTGCTCAATCGATGCGTGCGCTCTCTGCCCAAGAGGATGCCACCGCTCTCGTTGAGTGGGCCTTCAATCCTTCTGGAGGGGGGATGCCCTTGGCCTTGTAAGCCTCCTGGATGGCTCTCCTGAGCCACCTGGCGATCGCATCTTTAGAAGCGGCCTTTCCTTTGGCCTGCCCCTGAAATTGAACGAAAAGTTTGTCAGACTTCCTGAAACTTTCTGTTGCCTCGAGGTACGCTAGTACCGCTCTTTTGACGTCTATATTATGGAGCTTTTGTTCTTTTGCATTTTTGAAATTTTGGCAAAAGGCTGGAATAACTATTGGTTGGCCCCTGTGGAAATCTGACAATACTTTAGGCTGGAAGGATGGGTCTAAAGAAAAAACTATTTTGTCCGGGTGGATAGTCATATATGGGGCCCTTCGTGAGGGCCTAGATTTCCCCCACGCGTCTGGCTGACGTAACTGCCACAAGCAGGGCTACCTTGTATGTCAGCCAGGCGATGGATAGATCCGTAATCGGTTCAAATGGGGGGGGGGGTCGCATAAGGCCTGAAGGACTATGGTTAGATCCCAGGGTGGTGCCGTGGCCCGTGTGAATGGATGTAATCTGTTCGCCCCTCTAAGAAATCTCCTAATCCACCTGTGCTCCGCTAGCGCGAGATCGAAGAATGCCCCCAAGGCCGCAATTTGGACTTTGAGCGTATTCGGACTCAAACCTTTATCCAGGCCCGCCTGGAGAAAATCTAAGATTTTCCGGACGTCTGGCTGATCCAGCTGCTGGATGTCCTGGCCTAACCACTCTGAAAATTTTTTCCAGACTTTGGAGTAGATTTTGTGTGTCGAGGGTTTAAGGCTCTCGCTAATGGTGGAAATAACCTTAGGGGAAAGACCCTTTCCTAGGAACTTTACCCGCTCAAGCTCCAGGCCGTAAGCCTGAACTTGTGAACTTCCGGGTAAAGAAGAGGGCCCTGCGACAGTAGGTCCGGTCTTGTTGGAAGGTGGAAGGGCTCTCCCACTGACAGGGATCTCAGGAGGGGGAACCACGGTCTTTTGGGCCAATATGGTGCTACAAAAATTACTGTTAGGGTTGACTGCAGTAATTTCCTTAGCAGAAGCGGGATTAGTGGTAGAGGGGGAAAGGCATACGCTAGGTCCCAATCCCAGGGATGAGAGAGCGCGTTCGTGCCCAGGGCCTGTTTCTCTGCGCCTCTGGAAAAGAAAAGCCGACATTTGGTGTTTGCGCTTGACGCAAAGAGGTCTACTTCTGGTACCCCCCACTTCTCCACAAGAAGGCTGAACACCTCTGGATGGAGTTCCCACTCTCCTGGGTCCACTTTCCTTCTGCTTAAAAAGTCCGCGGCTGAGTTCTCGGCTCCTCTTATATGAAAGGCCGATAGGGACTTTGTTGTGCCTTCCGCCCATTGAAGGATCCGCCCCGCCAGTCGTTGTAGTGGAGGATTCCTGGTGGTATCCTGGTGGCGAATGAGTGATACTGTTGTCATATTGTCTGAGAAGATCCTCACATGTTTCGCCACTAATCGTGTTTGCAGGCTACGCAGGGATTTCCATACAGCTTTAAGCTCCCTAAAGTTCGATGAGCTAGCTTTCTCGTGAACGTCCCAAGCCCCCTGTACATAACCGCCTTCAAAGTGGGCCCCCCACCCTTTGGCGCTGGCATCGGTCGTGATTATTACGGCCGGGTCCAAATTCCAATCGGATGCCTGAGACAGGTTGTCCGACGACACCCACCAACGGAGTGAAGCTCTGGCTTCCGCAGAAATAGGGATTGTCTGATCAAGCGAAGCCTGCAACTTGTCCCAATTCTGGAGAATTAGTGACTGGAGTCCGCGACTGTGGAATTGGGCCCAGGGGACCACGCCGATGCACGAAGTCATTAGTCCCAGGATCCGCATTGCGTCTCTTATCGTTACCCTATGTTTTTTATATAGGTTGGAACATTCCTCTATGATAAGATGTTTTCTTAGGGGAGGAAGGGACGAATTTTGTAGACTGGAATCCAGGATGACACCCAGGGATTTCTTCCTGGTTTCTGGCTCCATGTTGGATTTTGACTCGTTAACAATCCGGCCAAGCTCCTTAAATAATTGCAATGTGGACTCCAAGTGTGATCTCAGAGCAGACGGGGAATCTGCCACCAACAGGAAGTCGTCTAAGTAGGGGATGATCATGACACCCTGATTTCGTAAGAAGGCCACCATTTCCATCACGACCTTGGAAAAAATTCGCGGAGCCGAGGAGATTCCAAATGGTAGGCAGACGAACTGGAAGTGGCGGATTTCCCCCTCCACCCTCAGCGCAAACCTCAGAAATTTTTGTGAGTTGGCGTAAATAGGGATATGAAAATAGGCATCCTTAAGGTCTATTGTAGCCATTACGTTATCCCTGGCAATTAAAGGAGTTGCAGTTCTAATGGTTTCCATTTTGAATCTCCTATATTCAATGAATTTATTCAGTTGTTTTAAATTGATAATGGTGCGGTGGGAGCCGTCTGGTTTGGGAACCAGAAAGAGGGGGGGGGGAATAGAAACCTTTTCCCTGTTCCTTCTTAGGGACTGGGATAATTGCGCCGAGACCCTGCAGGTTCCGTACGCCCTCCAACAGAGCCTGTTCTAGGCCTGGAGACTGGGTTGGGGTTATCATAAACCTGTCCGGGGGACGGGATAGTAACTCGATCCTGTACCCCTCCGCCACTAGGTGCAGTACCCACTCATTAGTTGTAATACTACGCCAGCTATTGGCACAGCGAGTCCGTCTACCCCCTACCGGGCCCGAAAGTATGGGCTGAGGGACAAAAGTTAAAGTCTTACCCCTTCCGCCCTTTGGATAAGACCATCTTCCGGTCTTTCCCTTCCCGGCGTACGTAGACGAGGGATGAGGGGTGAAGGGTCTCTTGGGTGGTCTGGTGGCAGGCAGTCCGTGACTCTTGTCAGCTGCTTTCTCCAGCAGACGATCCAGGTCTGGTCCGAATATACGCCCGCCCCGGAACGGTAGGGTACATAGCCTATTTTTGGACGCTGCGTCCCCTGACCACTTTCACCCACACTGCCCTTCTGGCGGTGTTCGATAGGGCTGCCATGCGGGCTCCGAGGCGGACTGTTTCCATCGAAGCATCTGCCAGGAACCCTGTTGCCATTCGCAGCAGAGGGATGCCACTTGCGAACTCCTCCCTAGGGGCTTTTTGGTCGACTAGGGCTGCGAATTGGTCCAACCAGATTGCCATGGAACGAGCCACGGAAGTGGCCGCGATGTTAGCTTTCATGATGAGACCGGAAGTAGACCAGGCCAACGGGTCCTTTAAGTGGGACGTATCCTCAAAGGGCAATCCGGACTTTCTGGATACCATGGCAATTGCAGTATCGACTTTAGGTAACTCGTCCAAAAAGGACACTTCATCTCCCGGAAATAACAGGCGTCCTTTAAATTCCCTGGGGATTAGCGGAGCCTGATCCCCGCTCTCCCACTCATTTAGAATCAGCTGCTTGAGCGTGGCGTTTACGGGGAATGAAGATTTTTGTTGCGGGAGTAACCCCGCGAACATATCCTCCTGGACTGTGCGGGGTTGCTGCACATCTTCCTCCACCTGCATGGTCCTGCGTACTGCTTTTAGCAGTTGATCCATGTCCGCGGTAGAGAAAAGATATTTCTTGTCCTCCTGCGTCACTTCCCCGTCAAATCCACATTTTCCGCTATGTCGGAGTCAGACTCAGACACCGCCGGAACCGACCTGCGAGTAACCCCGGAAGGCCCAGGTTGGAGGTCTGAGAGGGAGGACTGCACTTCTTCTCGGACGACTGACCGAATTTCGGCCATAAGGGAAGTTTTTTCCTCCTGCATAATTTTCGCGGAGCAGGTAGCGCATAACGTTTTGGTGCAGGAGTCGCCGAGTTTGGTTAGACATACTGGACATTTTTTACTCCTGCGTCTAGCCTCCCTCGGTTTTTGAGTATCCCTGTCCTGTAAGACAAGGGAAACTCTGTTAGTCGGGAAGTGTATGTAGTGCAGGTGTAGGTTGGTCCACTGGACCACTTACAGTTAGGAGGGTCTCTGGGTCCTCTCTGGTCGACATCTTGCGCCTTGCAGGAACGCTTCCTGTGCTTAGGATCGTTCCTTAGCGTGGAGAAACACCACCAGCTGATGCAGGGGCAGCAGATTTTTTAATTTGGCGCCGGCCGCGCCAGGCCACGCCCCCTTTGCGGAGCGTCTGACGTCACCGCGCTGTATCCGAAGCCACGCCCCCTGGAGCGCTCCTGTCGGCCCTGGACCCGGAGATGGCGGCCGCCGCCGTAATGACGGCCGCAGTGGTGCCGGCAGCCCGTACT
The DNA here is from genome assembly GCF_035609145.1 of Eleutherodactylus coqui. Lineage (NCBI taxonomy): Eukaryota > Metazoa > Chordata > Amphibia > Anura > Eleutherodactylidae > Eleutherodactylus > Eleutherodactylus coqui. The sequence continues at coordinate 77,100,368 of NC_089847.1, forward strand.
TGGACCCCGGCCCACCGGAGATGGCGGCCGCCGCCCGAAATGACGGCCGCAGTGGTGCCGGCAACCCGTACTTGGGCCCCGGCCCACGCAGTCCCCGGAAAGCTCCCAGATGGGGTCCTTCCCACTGGGTTTGCCGGGGCTGCCCGAAAGATCCACGCCGCCGCTTCGCCGGTAAGTCCTCCTCCGGCATGGGACAGCGTTGCTGGAGTTCTGCCGCTGCTGTCCTGAAGGGACAGGAAAAACACTGGTGTTGGTGGAGGGGAGGTGCTTTTTATATTCTGCCTCTTCCTGTCCCTTCAGGTCAGCAGGTGAGCAACCTCCAGCGTATGCTGTCATGATGTCATGGGGAAAAGAGCGTTTCTGACCCCCGAAAACTTGTTAGCATGACGAGGCAGGAATTACATGTTCGTGATATTAATGCTAGGGTTGTGGATACATGAAAAACAATTTCTCGCGGCTTTAGGCTGCAACATAATTGTGATTCACAACTATTGAAGATCAGGGGCGTTGATCATGTTTCTGGCATTTGTGGTGATGTGAGAACGTCTTGAAATGTGAAAGCAAATGGATGTGCAAACTTGAGACTGTACAGCCCAGAGGTTTTAGCGAATCATTTGGCTTCTTCCCTTTCCTCTAAACCTTGGATCTTTCGCTGTATTTCTTTTTACTTATTTTTCTTCTTGTTTAAATTTGTTCTCTCATTTTAATATGACCCTGATCTGTCACATGTGTTGTAACAAACTTGATTCAGCAGGAATCATGCACTTTGGACTTCATATTTGACCCATCTGCATCTATTCAAACTAGCTTTGCAGAAATAACATCCTGTATTATATATTCTCTTTATTTGAAACTTAAAAAGGTTGTCCCGCGCGGAAACGTTTTTTTTTTTCTTCAATAGCCGCCCCCCCCCGTTCGGCGCGAGACAAACCCGATGCAGGGGTTTAAAAAAACCGGATAGTACTTACCCGAATCCCCGCGCTCCGGTGACTTCTTACTTACCTTGTGAAGATGGCTGCCGGGATCTTCACCCTCGGTGGACCGCAGGTCTTCTGTGCGGTCCATTGCCGATTCCAGCCTCCTGATTGGCTGGAATCGGCACACGTGACGGGGCGGAGCTCTGAGGAGCAGCTCTCCGGCACGAGCGGCCCCATTCAGAAGGGAGAAGACCGGACTGGGCAAGCGCGTCTAATCGGGCGATTAGACGCTGAAATTAGACGGCACCATGGACGGGGACGCCAGCAACGGAACAGGTAAGTGAATAACTTCTGTATGGCTCATATTTAATGCACAATGTACATTACAAAGTGCATTAATATGGCCATACAGAAGTGTATAACCCCACTTGCTTTCGCGGGACAACCCCTTTAAAGGGGTTGTCCTGCGAAAGCAAGTGGGGTTCGGGGGGGGGGGGGGAGAATCCTAGCTGCACACTGAGGTTAGTGTGCACCGGAATCAGCGCGATTACCAGCGGGGAGCTGCGGCCAGGCCACATAACACAAGGCAGCGGGCCGGATTCGGCCCGCGGGCCTTGTGTTTAGAGCAAAAGTTCCCGGCGCTAACCACCTAACGGCCCGGCCCCGGTGGTTGGGGACCCCTGCTCTGAACAACTCAGTCAGGAATTTCTATATTATAATATCAGGAGGCTGGAATCGGCACATGTGACGGGGCAGAGCTACGCGATGACGCGTACAAGGGGGCAGAGCCAGAATGCCGCTGCTGCCGGACAGAGCCGAAGGGAAAAGACCCATCTACGCAAGCGCGTCTAATCAGGCGATTAGACGCTGAAATTAGACGGCACCATGGCGACGGGGACGCTAGCAACGGAGCAGGTAAGTATCACTTCTGTATGGCTCATATTTAATGCACGATGTATATTACAAAGTGCATTAATATGGCCATACAGAAGTGCATAACCCCACTTGCTGCCGCGGGACAACCCCTTTAAGCCTCAGGTTATACACCAATTATGTATCAAAGCATTTACCTTGAATACTTTCTTATGAGTTGCTTCTCCGCTTTCAGCTTCTTCATGCTCTTTTGCTCCCTGTGTGAGGTTTGTGTAGTTTACAAGACGGCTAAGTAGAGAAGAAACTTTAGGTCGAATGTCCAGTTCTTCCTACAAAAAAAAATAAATAAAAAAATAAAAAGGTCTTAATTTACAGAGAGTTTAAGATATTTGTCATGCAACTTGCAAAAAAACAAAAACACACCCCTCAAAAAACGGAAAAAATAAAGCCACGCAAAACCAATGCAAACATAATTAAAAACGCTTTGATGATAGCATGACAACCATTGTTAAACAGTTCTGATACTCCCCATTTATACATGAGCCCCACTGTTCAGGGATTGATAGTTGCTGGGTTCAAAACAATTAGGAAATACACTCCTTAAAGAAGGAATCTGTCAGTGTGAAAGTCTATGTCAAAAGTTGTTTATGAACTCGGACAGAACAATATGGTGAAATATCGCGTTGTACTAATAGAAAATGTTAAATAAAAATTGATTGAAATTAAGTTTATGGATAACATTCCCACTCCTATTTCCATGCCGTTTCCCATATGTTAGTGTTTTATTACATGTATATTTTGGTTCACTATGGACTTTAAGTATGTCAGTCAGACATGTTTGTGCTGTCTGTGAAGGGTACTGAATTCTCATCCTGCATGCATGTACTAATAGCCTTATGAGGTCTTGTTTTTGTGGGTCAAGTTCTATTTTAGTGGTACCATTTAATAGATCATACAATTAACGGAAACTTTAAAAATTGGGGTAAAATGAAAAAATGCAAATGCTTTATTAATGGGTGAGTTTTGTTTTCACAGCATACATAGAATAAAGTTAACAAGTTTGCTGCACCATCAGTAGAATTAAAGCACTACAAAATTTCTGTAGTTTTTGTTTAACTTCTTAAAAAAAAAAAAAAATTTTTAATTAAAAAAGCACAACCTTATGATAAAACCTTTCAGGGGGGCATGGCCTGTGGTTGCCCGGATAGGATGTGCCTGAGACGGGCTCCCGCTGCACTTAGCTTTCCCTTGGCAGCAATCCTCCAACGAGCGGCGAATTTCACCTACCCAGGACGGGATGGGTAAGAAAAAAACACCCTGGACACTAAAGCAGCAACTCCGAGCGGCAGAAGAGGGGCTATGGAGCGGTTTCTCGGCGCTCCAAGCCCGAGCGGTGGGAGAACAACAAAGATGGCGCTGGCTACCACGAGACCTGGGTCCTTGCCTTCCCCAGCTAGCACAACGCCAGATAGCCCGATACTGCAGCGGCATCAAGCCCTACTGACTGCGGCTTAACCAGGAGAGATCGCGGCGAGCTCCTTGCACACGGGGCTCTCAGAACAGGAGGAACAAGAACACAAGACACACAAGGACCTAGACAATGGCAGCAGAACTGTGAGTACCATTACCATGAAACCCCTCACAATACAGGAGTCCACATCTGCTGAAACATCACCTGCAACTCATACCTCACCCAAAAACAAATGGGGCAATGGCCCCCTGGGGTGGTCTGTGTCCCCAGAACACAGCACAACTAGCAGCCCTGATAACAGCACACATAAAAGGGCACTAACCAGCAATGACAATGAAGACTGGAAGGCTCACTGTCAATTCCTACAAAAAATTAGTTTGATTGAGCTTTATTTACAAGATTTAACATCGAACAGGCAAGCTCTAGATTAATGCATTCTGGTATGGACCAAATGGGCCACAGGCTGTTTCAGGTGGAAGCAGCACAGGAGGGCACAGCAGCCATTTTGGAGTCACAGACAGGCCATCCAATTTCAAGCAGATCAAATTGCTAACATAACTATGCATCTGGATGATCTTGAAAACAGAAATAGAAGAAATAATCTCGTATTTGAGGTCTGACTGATTAGAGACTTGACCCAAACAGTCTTTTTACAACTGCTAGAACGCACATCGGACAACACTGTCATAATTGATAGGAGCCACAGAGCACTAGAAACCAGGATGGCTGACCCAAACAGACCAAGAGACATGATTTGCAGGATCCACTTTTTTTTTTTTTTAGGGATAAAGAACCTATCCAGCGTGCCGCCAGAGAAAGGAAATCTTCAACACAACGGCAAACCTCATTACTTCAGGATCTGGCGGGCCACACACTTCGTCTCAGGGGAGCCCTGAAGCAGTTACCAACAACGCTTAGAGATAATTAAATCTATCGCTGGGGTTATACATTTGCCCTGATCGCCTAAAAAAAAGGCAAAAAACAGCCACTTTTCCGTACATTAGGTGATCTGCCTAAATTTCTTGGGACCTTCCAACTCCCAATGATCACGCTTCCTGATTGGCTAACAACCCCGACCCTGATCGCATCACAGCTCAAGAGCACTGGCAAACTGTGCAGGCTAAGCAGCATCGAGAGCACCGCAAAGGTCTAGAATCAGACGCCTGATAACTTTTGTTTTATCCTGAAACTCTTCTACAAGAACCTGTCTTTGAACTCCGCCGAGGGGGATAGAGAGACGGAGGCCGTGCCTTCATCGACCCCATTTCCTGAGATTGGCCATGGCTCGGCTGACCTAGTGACCAGCCTCATGGTGTGAGGGGGCTGTGGGGGTCGACTTAGCTGCCCGGTTGGCCGCAGCCTCTGTCTACATATTTGCCGCTCACTATACTTTTCTGTTATTGTAAACTGGGTTACTTGTTCTAAATTTGCCGTCACTTGAAGGTTATATGCAAGGTCCCTATCGGGTACCCCAATTCAGCAACGTTCGCCTCGGGGAGGGGGGCAAGTGGGGCCAATCCAGTTTTGTCTGACACCCTACCACTCTCCACCTGAGGTGAATAGTCTCATAAAACTGCGACCATAGCGACTTGCTAAAAAATGTTGGTCACAATAGCAATTGCGGCTGCTAAATGCCGTATAAGGTTTCTTCATGTAAACCTTTCCTTTTCCTTTATCTTTTTTTCTTTCCTTTGTCACCTTACCCCTCCCTAACCTGGCCTCGAAGCAATTCCTCCAACTGAGTTTAGACAATAGCTAACATTACATACGGTACCTACAATGTGAGTAGGTTGAACAAACCTGCCAAGAGGGGGCAGATATTGGACCACTTACATAGACATAAAATTATGATCATGCTTCTGCAAGAAACGCGTTTCCAAGAAAACAAAATCCCTCCATGCAAAAAACACAATTATACTACATGGCACCATAGCCCACACCCCACTAAAAAAAAAGCAGGAGGTACGTCAATAGCTATACACAAACTACCACCCCATAAAGTTATCTCTTCATCAAAGGCTGCAGGGCGATACTTCTTGAAAATTCAAATCTGTAATGAAATGGGGGGGGGCCTGAGGACCTCCGCTGATTGCTCCAATATATTACTAGGCGGAGATTTCAACCTCAGCCTGGAATTTTCACTCGACTCCTTTGGGGGAAAGTCCGGAATTGCACACACATCACTCCGTAGGCTACGCAAAGAACTTGCTAGCCTTAGACTGATAGATCTTCGGAGGACTTTGCATCCTGGAGTGAGAGATTACAGCTACTTTCCCCCATCTAACAACTCATTAGCGCTAGGGGACTAGCTAGAGCATTGATCCCACAAACGCCACAAACATATCTTTGCCATTAATACACCAGAAGAGGGCCTGGTTAATAGCAATTCAAAAAGAAACGGCATCCATAACCATTAACAGGACCTGTACAATTTGACGGATAGGCACGGGGACCGAAACGAGGAACTGCTACGGTAAAGGGACAATTATCTGCTCAACTTTACTCCCAAACAGATTACAGACTTTGATCAGAGCGGTCGTGGGAGACTTCTCGCTCCCGGAGGTAAAGGAAGCAATTCAATCCCTCAAAATTAGGAAAAGCCCAGGGCCAGACTGCTTTATGCCCAGCTTTTACAAGCTTCTTGGAGAGAACCTAGCCCCCTTGATGCTTAATGCTTTCAACGCTATTTCCAACTCCTGCCCCTTTCCCGCTCAAGCGTTACAGGCAGTGATAACTAATACCTAAAACAGGGAAAGACCCCGCAGCAGCTACAGACTGATCTCCCTTTTAAACAGACACTAAGATTTTTTTCAAAAATCCTGGCTACGCGTCTCCAATCCCATATTCTGTCATTAATTCATAGGGACCAGGTAGGCTTTGTGCCTGGGAGAGAGGCAGCGAACAACAATCAAAAAGCTCGCCCTTATGTCTCGGGCATGTGCCTCTGGAGATCCCTTGCGTCTTCTCTCGGTGGACGCTGAGAAAGCGTTTGATAGAGTGAGCTGGGGGTTCCTGGAGGCGGTTCTGGGACAGGTGGGCCTAGGCCCTAGATTCAAGAATTGGATAATGGCCTTATACCAGGATCCTTCTGCACGCGTCTGGGTCAATGGTCAGCTCTCGCCACCCATACAAGTATGTAACGACACACGGCAAGGTTGTCCTCCCTCTCCCTCCGTACATATAGGTAAAGGAAACCCTGGCAAACGCTCTCCATGCAAACACCAATATAGTCGGCGTTAAGATAGCAAAGAAAAAAAAAAAAAGTCCTATTTGCGGACTGCCTTTATTTTTTTTTTCTATTTTTAATTTTCTCTTAAGAGGCTTTCTTCTGGCAGCACTTTCAATCCAAGTAAGACATACTTGTTCAAGTTCATGACAGTACAATTAGATTTTAAAAAAAACAAACCTCAGTTAAAAGGGGTTGTCCGGCCATAAACATTAGGTCTCATTACTTCTGTTTGCCCAATACAATGCACTTTGCCTAATTTACAATGCACAATGTATATTACAAACAGAAGTTATTCACTTACCTTTTGGGATGCCCCTCCCGTGTTGCTCCTCGGTTGCCATGGGTTCCGACAAGTCTCTTGTCCTTCTTGTCGGGACGACGTGGACGCACTTCTCCAGCACAGCTCTTCGCATGTGCAGAAGAACTTCAGCTGCTGGGAAGCTCAGTTCTGCCTGCAGGGGAGGCGTGGCTGCTGGCTCTTCATCTCCAAGGTAAGAATGAGTGGAGGGGCGGAGAGGGAGAGATGGATGGATGGATGTGTGCAAGGGGGGGGGGGGGGGGGTGCAGTGATGTGTGTGTGTGCTAGTGGTGTCTGGAGACCCGGCTGTCAGAAGTCCCGGGGGAAGGGGGGGGCGGGGGTGCAGTGATGTGTGTGTGCAGGGACCCGGCTGACAGAAGTCGGGGGGGGGGGGGGGCACTATGAGGGCATATGTGTGTAGGGAAATGTTTTGTTTTACTTTAGCAGGGTGGGGGGGGCAGTAGGTAGCCTTGCAGTGGGGGGCTGCAGGAGAGTTCTCTCTCGGCTCTCCCCAGCCCCTCTCCATTCACTATACACTCATACACTCATGGTTCAGGATAAAATCCTGGCATAAGTGTCCCCTGGCTGCAACCCCTCTGAGTATAGTATGCAGCAGGGGGCGGCGCCTGGGCGGGGAGAGACTGTAGAGCAGTTCAATAGAGGTGGGCGTGTCGTGGGCGGGGCTAGAACGTGAGCTGAGGGAGGCCATGAAATCCTGCCTTTTCATGCCTCTTACTGCCATCGGGAGCGCGCACACAGAAGAGGGAGAGCGCAGAGCATTGTGGGAAGGCAGCACAGAGGTGCCATCTTTGAAAGCTGCAGTGAAGATCAGATTCTAAGGTAAGAAACTGACATTCCAGCTGATCTGCCTGCCGGTTTGAGCCCCTGTATGCTGTGTGTTACTATCCTTACTAAAAGGGAAGCAGCAGCATTATAAAAATTTTTACCCTGTGTGGCCGGACAACCCCTTTAACTGAGACCTCAACAGTTTAAGACGTAGCACATGGGCTTTCTGCAGTGCTTTTCCTTTGAGCGAAATAGCTGGAATGGTATGTCCACACTCCTGGGAAGATATTCAAGACAGTTGGCTGTTTTCCACTTGTGAACAATTTTTCTTACTGTGGAAGGATAGACTTAAAGGCGTTGTCTCGCGGCAGCAAGTGGGGTTATACACTTCTGTATGGCCATATTAATGCACTTTGTAATATACATCGTGCATTAAATATGAGCCATACAGAAGTTATTCACTTACCTGCTCCGTTGCTAGCGTCCACGTCGCCATGGTTCCATCTAATATCGGTGTCTTCTTGCTTTTTTAGACGCGCTTGCGCATCAGGGTCTTCTGGTTCGTCTGGGCATGAGTGGAGTTCTGGCTCCGCCCCCTTGTACGCGTCATCGCATAGCTCCGCCCCGTCACGTGTGCCGATTCCAGCCAATCAGGAGGCTGGAATCGGCAAGGGAACGCACAGAGCCCATGGTGCACCATGGGAGAAGACCTGCGGTGCACCATGGGAGAAAACTGCAGTGCATCCCGCGGTGCACCATGGGATAAAACCGCAGTGCATCCTTGAAAAGAACCGGCGGCCATCTTTGGAAGAAGTTTTATAAGTTGCTGAAACACCAGAATTGAGTAGAAACCTGCTTTAACCCCTTCATGACATGGCCTATTTTGGGCTTAAGGACGCAACAATTTTTGGCGGATTTTCTTCTCCATTTATCAAAAGTCATAACTTGTATTTTTCTGTCGACGCGGCCGTGTGAGGGCTTGTTTTTTGCGTGGCGAACTGTAGTTTTTATCGGTGCCACTTTTGGATACATAGACTATTGTAAAACTTTAATTTTTTTTATGATAGCAGGGAGAGAAAAATGCATCAATTCTGCCATAGTTTATTTTTTTTTACAGCGTTAATCATGCAGCATAAATGACATTCCATTTTTTCTGCGGGTCGGTACGGTTACAACGATACCAAAATTCTTACTTTTTTTAGGTTTTCCCACTTTTCTGCAATAAAAACTTTTTTTTGGAAATCTTTTTTCTATTCTAAATTGCTGCATTCAAAGTCCTACAACTTTTATTTTTCGATGTATGGAGCTCTATGAGGGCTTATTTTTTGCGAGACGAGCTGTAGTTTTTACGGATATCATTTTGGGGTACATACGGCTTTTTTGATCATTTTTATTGCGTTTTTAGTGAGGCAAAATGCTAAAAATTAGCATTTTGCCTCAGTTTTTTAGCGTTTTTTTTAGTGTTTTTTTGCGTGCACAGTCAAAAGCATGTGCAACTTATTGTACGCGTCGTTACGGACGCGAAAATACCAAATATGTGGGGTTTCATTTTTTGTTACTTTTTTTATGCTAATCTGAAAAAAAGCATAAAAGGCGTTTACATTTTTTTTTTTACATTTTTTTCCCTTTTTTTACATAATTTGTGTCCCTCTGAGGGACTTGCAGCACTGTGCCTATGATCGCTGTCATAAGGCATGGCAGAGCTACTGCTCTGCCATGCCTTATCGCTTATACAGCGATCATAGGCATAGGCAATACAGGACGCCGGTGTCTGGCGTCCTGTTGCCATGCTGACAGGCCGGGCTCTCGCGATGACATCGCGAGTTCCGGCCGGAGACAGAGGGAGCCGCGCTCCCTCTGTGAACTCTTTCCCTGCCGCGATCTACTTAGATCGCGGCAGCGAAGGGGTTAACAGCGGGGGGCGCATCTCCGATGTCCCCCCGCTATGACTGACAGCCGGCTCCCGCTGCGGGATAGCGCGGGATCACATATGATCCCGCGCTATCTCCAGGACGTAAGTTTACGTCCTGTTGCGGGAAGTACCAGGCTGCCAGGACGTAAACTTACGCCCTGCAGCGGGAAGGGGTTAAAAGCCGTTTACACTGCTGCATAGTAATGTATGCTTAAGAAGGGGGACTGGGCAATAGAGAAAAAAATAAAAAATAAAAAAAATAAAAAAATCACTGTGGCCTTCAGACAACCCCTTTAATATTGTTTGGGAATTCCCTTATAAACACTAAGATAAAAACAAGCCAACAAAACTGCTGCATGTGGGGGCACTGGCAGATGATTAATCAATGGCATTAGATTAGCGGCATCTGACTTACTTACCCTTTTAATTTCTAAGGAAGCAGTAAGGCTGTACTTCATTTTTCACACACACTGCATTTTGGCCTAATTATTAATGACACTGTAATTTGTCATTAAGTGGTGTTTATTTAAGGGCTCATGCTCACAGGCGTATATGTAAAACGCTGCAGGTCTCCCACCAGCATTGTAACCATTTTGTAAACATATGGCTGCACATGTGCAGTGACTTTAATTCTCCGCTAAGTTTCAGAGCAGAGATGTGTATGAAAATGCTGCCCACATGCAATTATTGCATATGGACAACGCATCATACACAGCCTATACAGATGTACAGGGATCACGCTGTACAGGGGAGTGAAAGCACACAGCCATTTCTCTTGTATATCGATATGCAGTGTCTATACGCACATGTGCATGAATCAATGAAAGTCCATTGACTTTCATTGACTCCATTCACTGTATCACAGTAAAGGCACGGTCTTGGACATCATAACACAAAAATACATTAGTTACCACCATGTCTGTAAAAGTCTGATCAAAATAATGCATTTAACCCCCACGGCGAAAGTCGTCAGAAAAAAAAATAAAGGAAGACAGAAAATGCATTTCTTTAGTCACCCTGTCTCCAAGTTAGAAAAATGCAATAAAAAGCGAACAAAACAAACAAAAAAAAAAAAAAAAAAAAAAAAAAAAAAAAAAGGATCCATTCCAAAATGTTACCAAACGCAAACAGGAGGTCCAGCAAAAAATGAGCCTTTGCATAACTGTAGACGGACATTAAAGAAAAAAAAATCTATTGCGTGCAGAACATGGCGGCAGAAAATAGCTTTAAAAAAGTTAAATCGATCTTTAAAGATATTTAAAAAAAATACAAGCAATAACGCAAAACAAACAAAACAAAGTTTGGTATTGTAGTAATAGTACTGACCCATAGAACAGATTTGTTATTTTTTTACACTTTGTGTGCTTTAGAAACAAGCACTGAAAGATGGCAGAATCTCATTTTTTAAATATTTCCCTCTACTTAGAATTTTTAAAACGTTTTGCTTTAGATAAGTTTCGATTTCTAAAACAAAAAAAAAAAAAAAAAAAAAAATTTTAAAAAGGGGGATGAGAAATAAACAAAAAAAAAAAAGCTCTTACTAAGGCCGCCTGCACACGAGCGGAAATCCCGTCGCGGGATTTCCACCGCTGAAAGTTTGCATAGGAGTGCATTAAAATACGCACTCCTATGCAGACGGCCGCGGTTTGGCCGCGCGAAATCTCGCGCGGCAAACAAACCGCGGCATGTTCTAATTTTCTGCGGGGCACGCACTCACCCGGCCGCCGGCTCCGGTCTGCGCATGCGCCGGCTGCGCGGCAGCCGGCACATGAAAGAGCCGGGGCCACCAGGCGCGGGTGAGTACGCGCTCGTCCCTGCAGGCGCTCGGGTCGGATCGCGCGGCGAGAATTCTCGCTGCCGGATCCGACCCGCTCGTCTGCAGGCGGCCTAAGGGGTTAGGGCCAGAATACAGACACCAGGCTTTGTCAACCACATTTGAATTTCACAAGGGCACAAGACAGGGCTGCCTGCTATCACACCCACTATTTGACCTAGAATTACACTAGTCAAGAGTGAGGGAGTCGGATGTAAAAGAAAAGGAATACTGGCTCACAAACTGAAATTTACCTTGTTTGCAGACTACATTTTATTAATTTTGGAACGCCCGGAAAGGCACTTAAAATCTCTAATAAAAACAATAACCCAATATGGAGCATTCTCAGGCTAAAAAATAAATCCCTTGAAATTTAGAATTAGTTTTACCAGCTAATTCCTTTTCCGTGAGTCCATCAAGACAGCACTACTGCAGGTTGCCCTTTGCTGGACAGGAAAAAGTGGATTATACCCACCTGATAATCAGGTTTCCAGTAGTCTCCACGACAGCACCAACTGAGATTGCCTCCTCCTGGTAGGACAGGAACATACTGAGAGGTTAAAAGCTCCCCCCCTTCCCCACTTTCCTCAGTGGATTCTAACGAATTGCCGGGGCAGGAGCTAAACTTAAATTTCTTCCCCTAACCGGGGTTTTTTTTTTTATTTTTAAATTTATTATTTTACTTTTATAGGGCGGGAAAGGTACGGGTGCTGTCGTGGAGACTACTGGAAACCTGATTATCAGGTGGGTATAATCCACTTTTTCCCCCAGTCGTCTCCACGACAGCACCAACTGAGACGTACCAACTAAAGTTTATTAGGGTGGGATCGCTGCCGAGAGGACTTTACGGCCAAAGGCCATGTCCTCGTCCTGCTGCACTTTTACCCTATAGTGTTTAGTGAACGTGTGGGTTTTTTTCCAGACTGCGGCCTTGCAAATTTGCTCGACCGAGGCTGAACTGTGTTCGGCCCATGAGGACGCTACTGCCCTTGTGGAATGGGCTTTAAGAACTAACGGGATCTCCTTCCCGAGGGCCTTATAGGATTCTATGATGGCCAGACGGATCCACCTGGCTATGGACCTTTTTGCTGCTTTGCTACCCTTATTTGGGCCACTGAACTGGACGAACAAGTTGTCGTCTCGCCTCCAGTGGCTTGTTGTATCTATGTAGGTTAGGACTGCTCTCCTAACGTCCAGGCAACTTAGGGTTCTTTCCTCCTCGTTTTTTGGGTTACTGAAGAATGAGGGGATTATTATATCCTGGGACCTATGAAAATCTGACACTACTTTTGGCATAAAGGCCGGGTCTGTTTTAAATATTAGTTTGGTGTCTGCGATTTTCATGAACGGGTGGCGGATGGACAAGGCCTGTAGTTCGCTAACCCGTCTTGCGGATGTAATGGCTACTAGGAAGATGGTCTTGATTGTAAGCATTCTTATAGGTAGCGCCTCGATCGGTTCGAATGGTACCGCTGCCATGGCCCCTAGAACCCAATTAAGGTTCCAGTCTGGGAACAGGTTTATGGGCCTAGGGCGTAGTCTAGCTGCTGCTGTTAGGAACCTGTGGACCCATCTGTCGTCTGCGAATTTTGTGTCGCAGATGGCGCTAAGGGCTGAAACTTGGACTTTTAGGGTGCTCGGGGAGAGGCCCATCTCTAAGCCCTCCTGCAGGAATTCTAAGATTAGCGGAGTGTCGGGGGATAGAATCCCCGCGATCCCTTCCCTGTCTCCATGAGGAAAACCTTCTCCAGACCTTCTGGTAGATCAGGTGGGTCGTCTTTTTCCTACTGGACATTAGGGTTTCTACTACTTTCTCTGAGAATCCTTTCTTTCTTAGCGAGGATTCTTCAAGAGCCATGCCGTTAAATGGAGTTTGTCTAGGCCGGGGTGGTTCAGTGGCCCCTGCGATAGAAGATCTGTCCAGGTAGGGAAGGTGACTGGGTCCTGGACGCTCAGTGTTGTCAGAAGACCGAACCAGCTTCTTTTCGCCAGAAGGGTCACCAGGATTAGCGTGCATCCCTGGGTTCTGAAGTGCTGTAAGACCCTGGGAATTAGTGGTATGGGAGGAAAGGCGTAAGCCAGTCCTTGACCCCAGTCCTGGCCCAGGGCGTCTACCGCTATCGGGCGATCTCCTGGCCGGAGGGAGAAAAAGTTGCCTACTTTTGTGTTCTCCCTGGTTGCGAAGAGGTCCAACTGTGGGGTCCCCCACCGGTTGGTTAGGATTCTGAATGCCTCTGGGGAGAGGGACCACTCTCCTGGGTCTATTTGCTTCCTGCTGAGGAAGTCTGCTTTTTCGTTTAGTGTACCCTTCAAGTGGGTTGCCGTGATCGAGAGGATCCGGCCCTCCGCCCAGTGAAAGATTTTCTGTGCGATGCTTTGCAGTGGGGGAGATCTTGTGCCCCCTTGGTGTCGTATGTGAGCGACCGCGGTGACATTGTCTGACAGTATTTTTATGTGTTGGTTCTGTAGCGAGTTGCCCAACTGCTGTAGAACCTGCCAAACTGCCTGTAGTTCTCTGAAATTTGAGGATTGTTCTTTTATCCTCTGAGGCCAGGGACCCTGAAAGAATTGGTTCCCCACATGCGCTCCCCATCCACAAGCGCTTGCGTCTGTTGTGATGTGGATGGCTGGGTTTTGTAGCCAGTGAACCCCTCTCCGCAGGTTCTCTGGGGATGTCCACCAACGCAGGGATGTTTTTGCCCTGTTTGGGATGTACATCCTTGCCCCTAACGAGGACTGCCTTTTGTCCCATAAGGATAGGACTACGGCCTGCAGGGCTCTGGTGTGGGCCTGGGCCCATGCTACTCCTGGGATGCATGATGTCAAGCTCCCTAGGAGAGACATTGCCTCCCGAGTTGTGCAGAATCGTCTTCGTAGGAAAGTTTTGACTATTCTGCGGATTTTTTGTATTCTCTCCTCGGGTAGGTAGGAGCATTGCGATTCTGAGTCGAGAGTTATTCCCAGAAACGTCTTCTGCTTGTCAGGATCTAGGCTGGATTTTTCCCAGTTTATAATCCATCCCAACGATTGGAGAAGTTCTAGTACTGTCTCCAGGTGTTTTGTTAGGAGTTTTTTGGACTATTAATAGAACATCGTCCAGGTAGGGTACTACTAGAATCGATTTTTCTCTCAAGTAGGCGGCTACCTCCGCCATAATCTTGGTAAAGATTCTGGGGGCTGAGGATATCCCAAAGGGCAGGCATCTGAATTGGTGGTGCTCTATTCTTCTGCCCATGTCCACTGCGAACCGCAGGTATTTCTGAGAATCTTTGTGGATCGGGATGTGAAAATAAGCGTCCTTTAGGTCGATGGATGCCATGTAGGCTCCTCTGGGGATCAACTTTATTGTGGAGGAGATGGTTTCCATTTTGAATCTCCTGTATCGGACGCAGGTGTTCAGGCCTTTCAGATTTATTATCGTCCGGTGTTTCCCTCCGGGTTTTTTTACTAGAAAGAGCCTGGAATAATAGCCTTGGGTTTCCTCGTTTCGCGGTACGGGAGATATTGCGTTTAACCGTTGCAAGTCGCGCACGCTTTGCCTTAGTAAATGTAGCTTTTTTGGGGGGCTCGCGTGGTAATAAATTTCCTTCTGGGGATGGACACTAGCTCTATCCGGTATCCGTGCTGTAGGATTTTTGGGATCCATGGGCCCCCGCAGATTGCGGCCCATTGATCCGCAAAGCTCCCCAGCCTTGCCCCTACGGGGATGGCGTCAGGGTCTCTGCTTCGGCTCCCCCTGGTGGGGGTTGAAGAGGATATTCCTTCCTCTGCCCCCCTTGGGGTAACTACAGCGGCCTGTCTTGCCCTTGCCTCGGTAGGCCTCGGGCTGCTGCATTGGGGCCCGGGAAAAGGTCTTCGCTCTCTGTGGCTTTTCCTCAGGGAACCCTTTTTTCCTGTCGGCCGCCTTTTCTAGAATTTTGTCTAGGTCCGGTCCGAATAGAAATTGGCCGTAGAATGGGAGGGCACACAATTTGTTTTTCGAGGCCAGGTCGCCTGACCATGATCTCAGCCATAACACCCTTCTGGCTGAGTTAGAGCGGGCTGTGGCCTTTGCTGAGAGCTTGACGGTCTCGGCCGCGGCGTCCGCTAGGAAGTTAGTTGCCATGCGCAAGATGGGAAGGGAGTTAAGGATCTGATCTCTTGGTGTTTTGTTGGTCAGGTGTAGTTCCAACTGCTCTAACCATACCCCCAGGGTCCGCGCCACGCAAGTGGCTGCGATCCCTGGCCTAAGGATGTTTGCCGCTGCCTCCCATGATTTCTTTAGGAGTCCCTCTGCCTTGCGATCCATGGGGTCTTTTAGCTGTGCGGCATCCTCAAAGGGAAGAGTTGTCCTCTTGGCTACCTTGGCCACCGGGACGTCTACTTTAGGTATTTCGTCCCAGCTTGCGCAAGCTTCCTCTTCCAAGGGGTATCTCCTTTTTACGCCTCGAGCGGAGAAGGAACCTGCGTCTGGTCTACTCCACTCTCTCTGAATTATTTTAGAGATGTTTTTGTGGACCGGGAAGGTATGTTTACGCCTCTCCCCAAGTCCACTGAATATTTCATCCTGAAGAGTCCGTGGCTCTCTGGGCTGTTCCATTTTTAATGTAGCCCTGACTGATTTAATTAATTCCGTCAACTCGTCTTGATGGAATAAATATTTCCTGTAGTCCTCCTCCTCTGAGGACTCCTCGGCCGCCTGTTCCTCTTGCTCTGATCCGATGGAATTCTCGGAATCAGAAGGCTCCTCGGGAACATACGCCTTTTTCTGGCGTTTTGCTGGCGGTGCTGGCAGTGACGTTAGAGCTGATCGCACCTCCTCCTTCACCAGCTTCCTAACGTCATCCAGGAATCCCCCCGATTCCTCTCTGACTAGCCTAGCCACGCATGCCTTGCATAGAGGCCTCTGGTACGTGGCTGGCAGTCTCGTCCCGCATTCCACGCATTTTCGCAGTTTTGTTCTGGGGGGGATGTCTTTTTTATCCCCCTGACAAAGCATTTTTGCGGGTAAACATGCAATTTTTCCATATACAACATACTGGATATTTGCATTGTATTTTTGCCGCACTGGCTACTTACGGCCGCTGAGGCTGAGGTTTCAGCTGTCTCTGGGGCTGGAGCACTCATCTTTATACCAGTGCTGCAGACACCCTGCGACCTGTAGTGCTGGTGTTCTGGCTTCTCTCAGGTTCCTATTTGAATTTCGCGCTCCTGCGCTAAGCCCCGCCCCCTCCACTCCTAATGCAGACGCGATGACGTCATCGCGCTGGACGTGAGATGCGGCGCCCCGCCCCCTGCCGTCAAAGGGCTTCCTGGAGCGCCGCGCTGTAATTTCTGCCGGAGGACGAGGGGGACTGAGGCTCCCGCTTTGAACCCCCCATGGGCCGCCGCGGGAGGAACCTGGCCCGGGGATTACCACCCTGATGTGGCGTCCCGGGAGTCGTCTGGCTGCGACGGGATGACAGGGTGAGCCACTGCCTTCCGATCCGCCTGTATATTTTCGCTGGCTTCTCCACCAGCTCCTCTCAGCGATCCTGCCTCCTGGCAGGACAGGAAGACACTGAGGAAAGTGGGGAAGGGGGGAGCTTTTAACCTCTCAGTATGTTCCTGTCCTACCAGGAGGAGGCAATCTCAGTTGGTGCTGTCGTGGAGACGACTGGGGGAAACTTAAGTACTTTTCAGAGTCCCTGTGGATTGGCACCTGAAAGTAGGCATCCTTCAGGTTGATAGATGCCATGTAGGCTCCCTTGGGGATTAACCTTACTGCTGAAGAGATAGACTCCATCCTGAACTTTCGATATTTGATGAAGGTGTTCAGGGGCTTTAGATTTATCATCATGCGTGATCCTCTGCTCGGCTTCTTTATTAGGAAGAGTCTGGAGTAATGCCCCCAGGTCTCTTCTCTGTGGCACAAAGGACACTGCATTTAGACGTTGTAGGTCCCGAACCGCCTGCTGAAGCGGGTGCAGTTGTTGCGCTGGACCACTGGTAATGTATCTTCTCCTGGGGAGGGACACCAGTTCGATTCAGTATCCCTGCTGCAGCATCTCCGGGATCCATGGGCTCCTGCAAACTAAGGCCCATCAATCTGCAAAGCTCTGCAGCCTCACCCCCACTGGGATGGTGTCAGGGCTTCTGTTTGCCTGGATCCCCCTGATGAGGGTTGAAGAGGAAGTTCCTCCCTCTACCCCCCTTGGGGTAACTCCAGCGGTCTGTCTTGCCCTTGCCCCTATACGGTTCCGGCTGTTGTGCTGGGGCCCGGAAGAAGGTCTTCCCCTTATGCCGTTTCTCTTCCGGGAATACTTTTCTTTTTTCTGATGCCTTCGAGGATCTGGTCCAGATCTGGACCAAAAAGGAACTGGCCATGAAAAGGGAGCGAACATAATTTGTTCTTCAATGCCAGGTCACCTGACCACGACTTTAGCCACAGGACTCTAGCAGAATTGGTTAAGGCCGTTGCTTTCGCCGAGAGCTTCACCGACTCCGCTGCTGCGTCCGCTAGAAACTTTGTGGCTATTTTTAGTATAGGGAGGGAATCTAGGATTTCTTCCCTCTGTTTTATTTGAACTATGCAGCTCCAGCTGCTCTAGCCATACCCCCAGGGTTCTAGCGACACACGTGGCTGCGACCCCTGGTCTGAGTGTACTGGCGGCTGCCTCCCAGGATCTTCTCAGTAGGCCCTCCACCTTCCCATCTATTGGATCTCTCAGCTGTGTGGCATCTTCAAAAGGGCAAGGTTATCCTCTTAGCCACTAGGATGTCCACTGTGGGTATTTCCTCCCAACTTGCGCATACCTCCTCCTCAAATGGGTAGAGTCTCTTAACCCCTCTGGGGGGAGAAGGATCCCACATCGGGTTTTTTCCCCACTTTTTTTGTATCATCTTGGAGATGTTGCTGTGGACCGGGAAGGTATGCTTCCATCTCTCCCCTAATCCCCCAAAGACTTAGTCTTGTATGGTGCAGGGCTCTTTGGGTTCTTCCATCTTCAGCGTGGCTCTAACAGATTTGATGAGTTCCGTTAGGTCTTCTCTATGGAAGAGGTACTTCGAGGAGTCCTCAGAAGAAGAGAACTACAAGAGCACCAGCTCTTCTGGTTCTGATCCCGAACTCTTCAGAGTCTGAGTGCTCCTCTGGACTATACACCCTTTCTCGGCGTTTCGCCCTTGATGCCCCCGTTGGAGGCGGGTTTTTTTTTGGAGTTGTCAGGGCTGACTGTACTTCCTCTCGGACTAGTTTCCTGACGTCCTCGAGGAATCTCCCCCCCCCCCCCCCCCCCCAATTCCTCCTTGACTAGCCTGGCTATGTATGTTTTGCATAATGAGTTCACATGCGTAGCTGGCAGTCTTGCGCCGCATTTTATCGCTTTGGTTCTGGGAGGGGCATCCCTTTTATCCCACTGGCAGATAAACAAAATTTTTGCGTATAAGGATGCAACATTCACAATAACGTACACGAATATGCATGACCTTGTTTGCCCCACTGGCTACTTACGGTTCCCACTGTGGCTGAACATTCCGTAACCTCTGGTGCTGGAGCACTCATGTTTTGCTACTGGTGCTGCAGACACTCTTGGGGCAGTGATCCGAACAATCACCGAAAAGGCCCTTACTTGATCTGCGCCATCTTCTCTCAGGTTCCTGTTTTATTTTTTGAATTTGGCGCCTTTAAACTTAAGTCCTGCCCCCTCCGAGCGCCGGCCGCGATGACATCATCGCGCTAGTCACATGGGGCGGCACCCCACCCCCTCCAACACGTGTTAGGAGGATCCAGGAAGCGCCGCGCTCAGTTCTAAGCCGGCGCCTGAGGAGATCTGGAGACCCGGTTTGAACCCCCCATGGGCCGCCGCGGGAGGAACCTGGCCCGGGGGAACCACCCCATGTGGCGTCCCGGGAGTCGCTCTGCAGGAAGGGAGGACTGGCTGACCCACTGCCCTCCGATCCGCCGGTAAGATCTTCAGGCTGGCGTCTCTACCAGCCCCTCTCGGACAGAAAAACACTGAGGAAGGGGGGGGGGGGGGGGGGGGGGGGGACTTTAACCTCTCCGTGTGTTCCTGTCCTATCAGGAGGATGCGATCTCAGGTGGTGCTGTCGTGGAGACGACCTGGGAAAGTGGTGCTCTGCGAGTCTCCATAAGCTCACTGGAGTGCGGCGGTCTCACACAGAAGGCGCTTAACAAGCTGCTCCTGGAACTGCAGGAAGGCGAGTGTTCCCGAGGCTTCTTGTAAACTACGCATTACAGGTAGCAGTCCGAAAACCGCCAAGCTCACGCAGCCGTAGATGGAATCCGCTTGCGGAGGCCCACAGCGGATCCCAGCTATCAGCCTGCCTGTGACCCTGCGTACGGCCACGTAATGTACTGCGTATAACTGCCTACTTACACAGGCGATCATGCGCAGTACACTTTTTTCGTTTGTATTTCCCGCACCGTCACTTAGCGATGATACGGGTACCCGCAGCCCGTACACAATGTAGTTGCGTATGGGCTGCGGGTATATCCGCGACCATGGAGCACAATGGGCTCTATGTCACAAATATCCGCAGTAAAATACAAACTGCGGCATTCTCTTTTCTGCAAGTGGATTACGCAATTCCGACCCGCTAATATGAGCGGAATTATGTAATCCAATGCAATTGATTTGCATATTACCACGCATTAGATGCATGCGGAATCTGTAATTCCTATCCGGTCATGTGAGACCGGCCAAAAGTAGATTGCTACCTTTTTATCACGTGACCGGCAACCGCTCAACATGGCCACTGCTCCAGGCTCTCAGCAACCATTGGCCACTGGGAGCAAGGAGATTTTAAATTTCCTGGGCTCCCTGCCTCCTGTGCATGTGTCCGGTCTTTTGCCGGCGGTCGCTTGTGCAGAATCCGGAAAAGTTCAGAGGAAAATCGCGTCGGGGTGCAAATACGGAGGCCTCCGGTAAAAAGTTTAATCTCCCCGCACAGATCGCATCGGTGAGGGAGATGAAGCTTCACCTTTTTACTTTTACGTGATTGCCATTATCCATTGGATAAGGGTGAACACGTGATCAGGAACCGCTCACCGCGGCCCCCCCGTGAAATCTCCAGGCTCTCGGCTAAGTTTTGTAGCCAAGAGCAGGGAGATTTTAAATTACCCTGGCAATCCATGGCTTTTGCGCATGCGCCTGCCATTTTGGCGACAGGCGCGTTCGCAGAAGCTGGGGTAAGGTCCGCGGATGATCCCATTCACTGTGGGACACCTCCGACAAGCCGGGTGAGTACTTTCAGCTGCCCTGATGGACGCATGTTTCTACATCCTCTAGGATTAAAGCCCAATTAGTGAGGACGTAGAATCCCGATGGGGCCGTCACTAAGGGGTTAATTCATTTTGTTGCATTCATCGGGATTTCCCACACTGCTCCAAGTTCAATAGTTAGGAAACTGGGAACTAATGAGGAGCCAAGGACCCCTGAAAAATTGTCCTACTTAAGCCTCCCCCAACCTGATTTACTTACATCAGTGTTCTCAAAACCAAATATCCTCATACCACTATATTTCCTTGCTCGTATTATTGAAAGAGAGTCCAAGTCAATGACCTTTTAATTAGTGGGGATAACAATTTATTTTTATTTTTTTATGATATTTGTCTGTCCTTTGGAGGGCCTAGAATGTGCCTGAGCCCATGGCACCATGGTTAGGCATGCAGTCATTTTCCCCCGAATGGTCACCGCTTCTCTAATGGGTAAAAAAACAAAACTTTCCTTTTAAAGTCTCTTAACAGATTTCTATCATCTGCCCCTTTCCTTGCGGACGGGATGACGAGCCTGAGCCCGTATTGAGCAGTACCCCAAGGAATACTTTAGTGTCTTTAGCACCTTGATTTTTATAGTTTATTATCCACCCCAGACCTGACAAAAGCTCTATTGTCTGGATCACATCAGTTGACATGGTGGGTTTATCATCTACGATAACAGGTCATCTAGGTATGGGACAATATTAACCCCTTGACCTCTGAGGGGAGCCATTGGCTCTATCATTTTGGGAAATAAATGTGGGGCCGTTGCCAGACCAAAAGGCAGGGACACGAACTGAAAAAGGTCTGTCCATTTAAACCGAATGTATTTTTGGCAAGTTTGATGGACTAGTATATGGTAGTAAGCACCCTTCAGTCTAAAAAAGGTATTTAAGACACTGTTTTGCTTTATCAGATGAATAGATTTAATGGTTTCCATTTTAAATCTCTAAACTAATATAATTTATTGAGGCTTCTAAAATGTATTATTCTATAGAACCCGTTTGTAACTATAAATATTTTAGCGAAACTTTCCCCGTTAGCTAAAGAAATAGGTACTATTGCACCTATCTATAAGAGGTTCTTAACCCCTTGCTAAATATTTCTTGCTGGAAATTTATCGATTGATTAGTTGTAACCACAAATCTCCTAGGTGAAGTGATTAAATTCTATCCTATAAACCTGCTGGATTATTCGCAGTGCCCATACATCAGAAAACAGTAATTTTCTATAGCATAGGAGCATAGTCATAGGGAAATTGTTATAGGCTAAACTCTTTGGGTTGTCCCTTCTCGCAGGACTTTATTCAGTTTTGAACCAAACATTTATTCACCCCAAAGGGGGAGGTTGTTTTGGATGATGTATCTGCTCTCCATTCTTTCAGCCATAATGCCCTTCCCAAAGGCACTAGTCAGACTTGCATTTCTTGCAACAATCCTAAGATTCTATGGATGCATCCCCCAAGAAAAAAAAAAAAAAAGGAAGTAGGATCCTGTAGAGGGGAGCTCTCAATGGAAGGGAGGTATTTCTGGTTGCTTTAGCCACAGGAAGCTACTTAAGGGATTTCACTGCATAGGCTTCTCCCCTGAATAAAACAGGAGTCTCCTTTTGAATGGTCTCCCTTTTACCCATTACAAGCTTCTTGAGTGTATAATTTATAGGAAAGTTAGTTCGAGGTCTAGATCTAAGGCCAAACATCTCATCCTGTATTGATCTGGGCTCCTGGACTACTCTAATCTCCATGGTGCTGTTAACAGCTTTAATTCCTCTAAATCAGTATTAGAAAGGTAACATTTACTGTTTTCTTCCACAATGAATGGAGCAAAGTCTACTAAAGGTGTACTATCTGATAATACACCATTTGGCATGTTTAGATGAAACTATACTCCTGGTGCAAGGTCTTTTTAGTTGCTTGGAGGGGCCAGGCTGGAAATCTGTCCCTATGGCTTGCACCTTTCTAACCATAGTATGGAGGTCCCCCATGAAGGATGTTTGCACCTCCTCACTATTTTGCAGCGCATAAAATGTTTTTTATAGTTTTCCTCCAGCCTTCTTGCACATATGCCACACTTCCTACCTTAGCCTTAGAGACCTCATCCTGTAACAGGAGAAAGGCTAGGTAGGTTGATCTAGTTCAGCCCGTTTATCCTCCAATGTTGTTGATCCAGAGGAAGGCAAAAACCCCAAGAGGCAGCAGTCAATTAGCCCATTTGGGAGAAAGTTCCTTCCCAACTCCCTAGTGGCAGTCAGACTAATCCCTGGATCACCCTTAATAGTTCCTACCTGCCTGTATACCCGGATTAACAATTGACCCAATATTTATATCCTGTAATATCCTTCCGCTCTAGAAAGATATCAAGTCCCCCTTTTAAACTTCTCTATGGATTTTGCCATCACCACGTCCTCAGGCAGAGAGTTCCATGGTCTCACTGCTCTTACAGTGAAGAACCCCCCTTTCTGTGTTGGTGGTTAAACCTGCTTTCTTCTAGACGTAGAGGATACCCTCTTATTACCGTCACATTCCTGGGTATAAACAGATGGGAGAGATCCTTGTATTGTCCCCTAATGAATTTATACATATTTATTTGATCACCCCTTAGACGTCTTTTTTCCAGTAAAAATCTTAATTTTAATAGCTTCTCTGGGTATTCCAGTCCCTTCATTCCATGTATTAGTTTAGTTGCTTTTCTTTGAACCCCCTCCAGCACTGTAACATCTTTCCTGAGCACTGGTGACCAGAACTGTGCCTTATATAGTAGGAGGATAATGTTCTCGTCCTTTGCCCCTATACGTCTTTTAATGCACCCCAAGACTTCATTTGCTTTTGCAGCAGCTGACTGGCATTTGTTACTCCAGTTTAATCTACAATCCACTAGTACCCCCAGGTCTGAACTTTCCAAACATAAGCAGCTACAACACAGCTTGCTTAACGTGCCATATAGTAGATTAGGTAAAAAAAAAATTTAAAAAAATCACGTATTCCTGCAGAGGAAAAAAAATAAATAAATTAAAAAAAAAAAAAAAAAAAAAAAACAGGCTAACTCAGCTGCACCATGGAACTTGGTTTCTTTTGCTCTACATACAGCTTGCTCAAACCTACCAGCAAACAAAGAGATCCCAGCTACTAAGAGGTACCATAATTACATACAAGGAAGAGAGCAGTTGGCCTCCCCTTTCTCTTGTCCAAGGGTATGCCTTTATTCTGTCTTGTGCATGAAATGGGCGGCTACATTCAGACCATTTACATAACAAGTTTTGTAAACCCTGTCATCCTGTCCTCTGCATAACGAATATGGCTCAGCCAAGTTGAAATGCAACAAAAATTTTTATCTACCCGGCTTACAAATTTAACAGGCCTTCTGTAAAAGCAGGTTAGTCAATCTAGCAAGAGAAGCCGCTGTTACTGACTTGGTCAAATTCATTGAGCAGCCGCAGACAATACCCTCGCTATCAAGAAAACAAAATATCATTAGACACAAACTTAATGAACAAAGCGCACACAAAGTCTTTCCAGACAGGACGAGCACTTAAACACCAGGCGGCCTTAGGCCTCCTTCACACGGGCAACAAAGTCACGCGATTTTGCAGCGATGCTACAAAATCAGATGTATGAGAAGCCCATGGTTTCCTATTGGTTCCTTCACACGAGAGGTTTTGTAGCATGCTACAAAACACACAAACCTCACAGGGCCGGCGATATGCCAGCGACACGCGAGGTTTTGTAGCTCATGTTTCTCTATGCAGCCTTCCTCTGTTGCATCGCATGAAAATGCGGTTTGCATGCGATGCGACTTTGACAGTAGCAGATGCTACAAAGTCGCGTGATTTTGTAGCGTTACATGCGACTTTGTAGCGCTACCAAATTGCGGTATTGCTGCGAGAAAATCACAGCGATGAGGTGTTGCCCGTGTGAAGGAGGCCTTAAAGTTGGAACATAATATGCAAAACATGTACAGAGTAAGATATGGAGAGAATCCTTTAAGATAATGCACAACGCCATCTATGGTTTCAACATCCCAACCATGGCAACCAACCCCAAACTAACGGTACAATGTGGCATGCTAGCCACATATTCGGAACATGGTATGTGGTCATGCGCACAAACAATCCTATTCTGGATATCTAATACAACACCTACAAACTCAACGGAAAAAAAAATAAAATATATAAAACAGGCTCGCTATCCCTTTTCACGCTGAACTACAACAGTTGTGACGGAACAATCGATGCCGCCGTTAATCCACGCGTTTCTCCTAGCCACCAAACATACAATTTTAAAACAGTGGCTCCCAGAATTACTTAACATAACTGAAGTCACGGCCCAATCTACTCACATAACTACCATGGAAAGCATCAAAGCGGAGAGGCACAAATCAAGGGGAGCAAAATGCATTTTTAAAAAATGGAAGGGATTTCTCAATTTTCAGACTATGAAATTTCCACTAGAATTATTCCCTTGAAATATACAGAATAGTACCTCTTAGAAGAGATAAGGGGAACTTTGGGAAGATTAGTGGTGAGTGGAGAACAGGTAGCAGCCAGAGAACCCCAGCTCTAAAACACAAAAAGGTTGCCTGTCTATCATTAGGTAAAGGGGTTCAGATGAACCATGAGGAAAAAGTTAGACAAAAGGTAGTGCAGCTGGCAGATTTACGCCACTTACCCTTTCCTCTTTTTTTTTTTTTTTTTTTTTACAGTTATTGCGCCGCAGTTAAAGGCCCATTTAGTCCTGAGAAGGTACAGGCTCACAATATGGAAGAATCTGTCTCAAAATGGCCACTAGGTACAAAATGGAGCATTATAAGATGTAAATAAGCTTGTGTGTAGTAAATACAAAGCAGAAATAAGTTTAGAGCAGAAGGTACGGTACAGTGTCTAATGATCTGTTTCTGTTCTTCCGAGAAAACAAGTCTGGGTGCCTGATGTACAATTATCAGAAGAAGCGTACATCATGCCTCCAGCTTTAAACAAAGGAATTAGCTGTGCTGACCATCTCAAATCACAAGGGAAGCACCAGACCACGCCAGATAGATACGGATTACTTACCGGTAGTCCCATTTCCAGGAGTCATCACGACGGCCCCATTTACATATGGAGGTTGCCCTCTGACCCAGGTAGGGACAGGAAGAGTTTAAAAGCACCTCCCTTTCCACCCATGCTTCAGTGACTTACAAATTATTATGGTGGACAATGTTTAATAAACCAAATTTTACCTTCATTCGGTCATATTTACATTGAAAGAACATTAATTATTCTATAAGGGAGGGAACTATGGGCAGTCGTGATGACTCCTGGAAATGGGACTACCGGTAAGTAATCCGTATCTTTCCAGGTCGTCATCCCGACGGCCCCATTTACATATGGAGTATACCAAATTATACGTGGCTTTAGGGCGGGACTACTGCCTGAAGGACTTTTCGTCCGTAGCCCTGGTCTTTGTCCGACTGGACGTTAACCCTAAAACGTCTGATAAATGTATGCTAGACCAGGTGGCTGCTTTGCAATTTGCTCGGCAGACGCCTGGCCTTTTTCTGCCCAAGAGGAGGAGAGCGAGCGTGTGGAGTGGGATCTAATTTTTTCCGGGGGAATCGAGGCCCCTGGCTTTATATGCTTCTTGGATGGCAGTCTTGATCCACCTCGCAATGGTGCCCTTAGATGCCGTCTTTCCTTTTTCCGGCCCCTGAAATTGGAAAAAGGTTATTTTTGCGAAAAGAGCAGGTAGCCTCTAAATACACTAGAACGGCTCTCCTAACATCTAGGCTATGAAAATCTCATTTTCCATTGCGGGGATTTTGACAGAAGGAGGGCAGAGTGATCGTCTGCTCCCTATGAATTTTTGACACTACCTTCGGTGGGAAGGCTGGGTCCGGTTTAAAGGTAATTCTGTCATCTTGTATTATCATGTATGGTTCAATACAGTATAACGCTTGTATTTCCCCTGTTCTCCGAGCCGAAGTTATAGCAACTAAAAGGGTAACTTTTAGCCTGAGTAGTCTCAGGGAGAGTTGGGAGAGGGGTTCAAAGGGGGGTTGGCAAGACTATTTAGGACTAAGTTAAAGTCTTAGGTAGGGAAGGTTTCTCTAATAAAGGGTCGAAGTCTTTCTGCCCCTTTGAGAAACCTACGCACCCCGCGGTGTTCTGCTAAGGGGAAGTCTAGGTAGGATCCTAGTGCTGCTGTATGAACCTTAAGGGTTCTTGGGCTAAGGCCTTCCTCTAGGCCTGCCTGTAAAATTCCCGGATTGCGGGTATGTCAATCCCTGGGATTTCCCCTGGATCTATTTTGCAGAAGTCTGTGACCTTCCTCCGTATCCTATCATAGATGGCTGTCGTGATAGCTTTACGGCTTTTTGTCGGGGTATTATGGGAGAGTCCCTTCCCACGCAATATCATGCTTTCAGCATCCATGCTGCTAGATTCAATTTTCCGACCGCCGGGTATGTTAGCGGGCCCTGGAGTAGGAGATCATCCACTACTGGTAGTAGAGGTGGACCCCGAATAGTCAAGGCTTTTAGTAGGGGATACCAGGGCCTTTTGTCCCACATAGGGGCAACTAGTATGACTGACACCCGGCTGGTCTGGATTTTCCTGAGGATGTGAGGGATCAGTGGGAAAAGGGGGAAAGGCGTATGCTAGGTCCATGTCCCAGCTTTGGGACTGGGCATCTATCCCGCGCGGGTTGGCTCTTGGATTCTGAGAGTAAAAGTCCCGGCATTTTGAATTTTCCCTCGAGGCGAACAGGTCTATCTGCGGTTCTCCCCACCGGCAACTTAGTTGGTCAAAGACTCGCTGGTTCAGCCCCCATTCTCCTGGAAGGATGCTCTTGTCTGCCCAGGAAGTTGGCAACAACGCTTGTGGACCCTTTTAGATGGATTGCTGAGAGAAAAGACAGCACGTTGGACTCCGCCTAGCAGAGTATTTTTATTGCCAGTTGTTGCAGGTGTGGGTGTCGCGTTCCCCCTTGGTGGCGAACAAACGACAGAGCTGTCCTATTAGTCAGAATTTTGATATGCCTTCCTCTTACAGGGGGTTCTGCTGCCTGAAGGGCCTCCCAGATTGCCCTTAATTCTCTAACTTGATGAGCGCTTAGCTACTTTGGAGTCCTAGATTCTCTGTAGATTTAGGTCAGCTATTCCGCTCCCCATCCTGTTTTGCTGGCATTTGTTGTGATGGGTATAGTATGTTCTTGCGACCAGGAGGTACCTTTGCTTAGTGAGGTCCTCTGTGAGGTCCACCAGCGTAGGGACTTTTTGACTTGGACGGACAGGCTCACCTTCTTATCCAGGGAGGTCTGCTGTCTGTCCCACCTGGCAAGAATGAACCCTTGTAGTTGTCGAGTATGGGCTTGTGCCCATGGTACTATCTGTATGCAGGCTGTTTAGGATGCCAAGCACCTTCATTGTTTCTCTGATAGAAACAGTCGTAGCCTGACAGAGGGAGGTTACTCTTTGGATGAGGTCTTCCTCCTAGATGATGGAAGCCGAGATTCCTGGATGTGGGAGTCTAATACACCCAGGTATACCTTTTGTGTACCAGGGCTCAGGTCGGTCTTCTGATTGTTGACTATCCACCCTAAAGCTGTTTAGGGTAGACAAGACCATAGATAGATCTATACGTATAGTCCCTCTGTTCTCGACACTGACAAGAAGTCATCCAGATATGGGAATATACGGATTTGGTTCCGTCTGAAATAGGCTACCATCTCTATTATTATCTTTGTGAACACCAGAGTAGCAGTGGAGATTCCGAATGGAAGGGCCATAAACTAATAATGTTGGATCCTGTCACCCTCCCGCCGAGCAAATCTCAAGTACTTGTGATGGACTGCAGCTATTGGGACGTGACAGTATGCATCTTTGGGATGCATAGTGCACTTTACAGTATTCCGGTCTATTAGTGAGACGATAGACCTCACTGTTTCCATCTTAAAAAATTTTTTTTATATGAAATAAATTTATTTAGGGCCTTAAGGTTAAAGATAGTCCTAATGGAACCGTTTGGTTTTTGATTAGAAATAAGGGAGAATAGAATCCCTCACCCCTTTCCTAATCAGGGACTTGTGCAATGACCCCTAAGTCCTTGAATTCGTGTACACTTTATGAGGTTCCCTTGTTTTTGTAGGGACCCAAGGGAGGTTATGAGGAATCTCCTAGGGGGTAGAGAGTGGAACTCAATTCGGTACCCTGCTTCAATTATTCGGAGTACCCAGGGGTTAGATGTTATCCCCTGCCCCTGACTTAGCTGGCGTGCTAATCTACCCCCTGTTTGTTCAGGAGAGGGTTGAGCTTCCTTAACCCGACCTCCCTTGGGGTACGACCATCTTCCAGTCTTCCCTTTAACTTCGGGAGGTGGCTGGCGCCTCGGAAAGGATGGTTTCCTGTAAGGCTATCTGTCGCTTGCTCTGTCGCTGACTTTCTCCAGGATCTTGTCCAGGACGGGCCCAACATGTATTCCCCTTAGAGGATGGCGCAGGGCTTGTTTTTTGATGTCACATCTGCGGCCCATGTCTTCAGCCATAATGTGCATCATATCTTACTGTCTCCGCTGATGCATCGGTCAGAAAGACGGTAGCCATTTTTAGGAGGGGAAGACAACAGGCTAACTCCTCTCTAGGGGCCCGATCTATGATGGAGGCTTCCAGCCTATTTATCCATAGGACCATCGATCTGGCCACAGAAGTCGAGGCTATGTTCTTATCCATTGGATCAGACAGTTGTGAGGTATCTTCAGCGGCCAAGAGGGTTTTCTTGGCCACCTTGATACTGCTATTCTTTTCTCAGGCTTCTGCCATTCATCGGCAATTACCCATTGTAGGGTCTAGTTGACCGGGAACATGGTCTTTCTCCTTGACCGGAGGCCGCCGAGCGCTTCATCTTGGTTTTATGGAACGCTTCACGAATTTGCGTGTGCGTCTGTATCGTTCCAATTTTAGTATGTGTGCTGCCGAAGCGAGCACTGTCCTAGGCGGATGATCCTCTATCTGCATTGTCTCTTTCACCGCCTTGAGGTGCGCAATGTCATTTGAGGAGAAATAATACTTTTTCTCATCCTCTAAAAGTACTGGCAGGTCCTCTAGCTCTCCTTCAGACAGGAGCTGCAGGGATTCCCGGAAATTGGGCTCGCCAATTTGGTTTGTCTTGGCCTTTTAGGGACCCGTGACGGACCTGGCTGAGTCTGGGGAAGGGACGCCATAGAGGCCTGCCCTGATCCTACAGCGGATGCCTCTGCTAGTATCTTTCCTGTGCATTCCTCGCATAGGGTTTTTTTTTGGGGGGGGGGGGGGGGGTCCGCCTTACTCTTTGGACTCTAACCCATACCACAATGGGGGAGAGGGGAGAGAAAAAGGGGAACATATATGTATCCAATCCAGTACAGCGTTAATTTGCATTCCGTTTTTTGGCATATAGCCTACTCACGGCTTGTAGGGTATCTGTTTCTCCCTCTCGTGCTGAGCTGTCGCAGGTAGACATGCTGTTTGGCACTTCTAGTCAGTCAGCAGGATACCTCCATGGAGTAGAGCCTACTTTAGATGGGAGAAACTTTGAATGTGGCGCCATTTCCGGGTTCTCGCCGGTAGCCACGCCCTTTATGTCGAGCGCGTGACGTCACCACGCCGGATGACGTCACCGCTATGCGAGCCGAGGATCCAGGAGCTCCGGGAGGCCGCCGCTGCTGTTCCTCTGCCAGGAGGAACTATCCCATCGTGGCAGCGGCGGCCGGAACATGCGGACCGCGCGAGGGAGACCTGCGCTGCTGAGGCGACTTACGGCTCAGTCGGCGCCGCAGGTCGGGGATGCAGGGACTCCTGAGTTTGCGGCCCCGACCTCTACCCCTCCAGGGGGATCGCACAGCGTGCGGTAAGTTTTCTTCTGGTAAGTTTTTCTTCCTTCTCCTGCAGCTCTGGAGCTGCTCCTCTGTCCCACCGTAGGGACAGGAAGACACTGAAGCATGGGTGGAAAGGGAGGTGCTTTTAAACTCTTCCTGTCCCTACCTGGGTCAGAGGGCAACCTAGATATGTAAATGGGGCCGTCGGGATGACAACCTGGAAAAATAGATATTTTTAAGGACATTTTATAGACTCTCACGCTATGCGTTTGCTGAACAATGTACGATTCATAATCTCTGCCTAACCCAATGAGATTAACGCTGTGACTAATGACCCATTCCTTTCCTGTATTTAAAAAAAATCCAAAACTATACAAAGAAGTAATAAACGCTCAGTGTACGGCGCACCTCCTTAGAGAGAGTCACCTGTTATCTGCCGTGGCTCATCTCTATGTATCTGTGGAAACTGATAACTGTCTGGTTTCCCTGGTGCACCCAGGTACGGACTAATTTGGACCTTAAAAGGGGTTGTCCCGCGCCGAAACGGGGTTTTTTTTTTCATAATGCCAACTATACAGATATAAAAATGATTGACAATAGTTTGCCCACATGCAGTTTGTAAACCTACAGTGATTACAGCGTGTAACCAAAAGTTAAAAGCACCAACCAACATTGTTAAAAGGGATATTTTTATATCAGCAAGTTATCCTTTCTCCACAGGAGAGAAGATAACTTACTGATTTGGTGGGGATCTGACCTCTGGAACCCCCCCCCCCTCCCCCCCCCCGCCCCCGCAGAGCCAGATAAAGCACTCCCAGCATGTTCTGAAATTTTTACAGGGGTGGCCATGCCATTTACTTCAATCGCAACAACAAAGGGTGGAGTTCTAGCACTTGTCAATCTTTGGTGGTCTCCTTTAAGTTAATGGGACTGCCTGAGAATGCCGAGTGCTTGATCTCAGCACTCTCCCACAGTTCCCATTGAAGTGAATGGCACAGTGGCAAAGACACACAGCTACTGCTGTCAAAATTCAGGGACATGTCAGGGTGATTTGATTGGTGGTAGTGCCAGCATTCAGTCCACCCCGAATTAGCAAGTTAAACTCTATTCTGTAGATTCAGGATAACCTGACAAGTGTGAATACCTTTTTAACCCATTTGGGACCAAGCTCTGTAAATTTACGGAACTTGGTACTGGGCTTAAAGGCCAGCCGTATGTAAAATCAAGGGATTAAAGCCTCCTGCTTCTGCAATCAATAGTAGGGCAGATTGTTAGCTTTAAGTCACAGTTGATAGCCCGGAGGGGGAAGAAATGGGTTTTAACTTCTGCCTCCCCTTTCATTAGTACACAGTGCTCAATGAGCACTATGGACTAAAAAGTCAAAGCAGAAGTGTTTTACAGCTACAGGAGTCTGGAGTCACGTGGCCGCCAGGATTCCCTGCTTCAGCAGAGCTGCAGGGTCGTAAAAGACCCTTATCAGCTCTGTCAGTGACTAATGTCACTACAAGGTATGTTTCTCTGTAATTGAGACTCCTTTGGATGCCCCAGCTACAGTGGAAAAACGTCAACTAAAAAAAATGTGATTGTCCCTCAGAGGTCTTATATGATGTCATGGGGGACATAATATAAGGAATCCTTAATACGATCTAAGTAAAAAAAAATTACTAATTAAAAAAAAAAACCAAAGCAATATATACATAAGAAAATAACCCAAAGCCGACGCCAACCAAAAAACAGTCACTATACGCACCCTGTATTTCAAAACCATATATATTATACATGAAAACGTCCGACAAAATGAGAAACCGTTCTTATACTTTATTTTATCGTGAATATAGTTTAAAAAAAAAAAGCTATAAATGTAGAAAAAACATTGTAGGTTCCCCCCCCCCCCCCCCCCCCCGAAATAAAATAAAAATGAAAAAAGGTCAGTGAAAAGGATGTTAAGAAAATATCCCTAAATGTCACGGGGGGAAGGGGGGGGGGGGGGGGGAAGGGGGAAAAGAGCAAAAACTATTTTGGTAGCTAAAGGGAAAAAATTAGGGCAGTAAAACTACCACATGGCTAAAATCCCTAAAAAGCGTCTGGTCTTTAAGGTACAAGACAGCCTGGTCCTTAAGAGGTTAAAAAGACTCATTATGGGCAGATTATCTGCCTGTGTAAATAGACAGTCTTACCTCAAATAAAGCCAAGTTTCTGTCGTACAAATGAAAGCCTTTGTGTGGATCAGAGCTTGCCAGAAATGGGCTGCTCTCTCTGATGCTCCCATGACCTGTAAATTTAAGTTAAAATATTTAAAAAATACAAAGTCTGCAAATATAATCAATTATAGTACAGGATAAACTGGCACTTGTAGAAAATGCAAGACAAAAAAATCTGATTACTGTCACTAACCTGTCTTGAGGATCAGAAACTTTAGGGTCTTAATATTCCAGGACCTCTGCCTCGAGTCTCCCAAAATCGTAAAGTCTTCAACCCTAATCTGCTGCTATCTTCACAAAAAAGTCAAAGTTTCAGCTATTGTTTCCTGCTAAACTAAAAGTACAAGATAATGGGCGACAACTTATCTTTGATGATCCCCATTCAGCACGCCAACATTTCAGTCTTGAGGATGACAGAATGCAATATATCGCCATTCGGAAGTTGGGCACGTTTTCACAACCAAATAGACATTTCACACTTTGGTGCGATACCAATACCTCTGGACTGCA
This sequence comes from Eleutherodactylus coqui, assembly GCF_035609145.1. Lineage (NCBI taxonomy): Eukaryota > Metazoa > Chordata > Amphibia > Anura > Eleutherodactylidae > Eleutherodactylus > Eleutherodactylus coqui. Next base: position 77,133,438 of record NC_089847.1, read on the forward strand.
ATGTGAACTTCCTTCTTCCCTTACCACACTGTTTAAGTGACGAGGCTTATGCCTCATATCAGTTTAAGAATGTTTCACAATGTTTTTGTTGATATGTTGGCATTAATATGTTTCTCTCCTCTGCTGGTCCATAGATGTGGACTGGTGGCGCACAGGTTCCCCATCACACCCCAATCAACCTAACGTTGTTTGCTGGGATGACAGTGGTAGCGTACTCAACCCCCACTGACATTATGTTGTGGTCATGGAATTTGGCAGGCTTTAACACTCCAATGAAACAAAAGCAGGTTCTGACTTATTTGAAATGCCTTCAACCTCATGTTGTCTACCTGAAAGATGCACTGGAGGTCCAACACAGGGACCCCTCTGCGGGCCCCCTGGTTGAACTTCTGCTATACTGTAAATCACACCTCGAACTCTCAAGGGCTGTCTATCCTCTTCCGTAGGGGACTACCATATTTCAATAAAGAACTGATAGACGAGGAGGGCAGATGCCTTCGACTTGAAGTTTGTATTTACAATGAAAATGACATCCTATTTAACCCCTTACTGACAAAGCTCATTTGCGCCTCAGTCGACAGCCCAAATTTCTGAAATCTGACATATGTTAAGACTAACATAGAATAACTCTGTAGGGGTTTTACATATCCCAGTGATTCGGACACGGTCTATTTTTACCACAAGATGGTGAAAAAACAAATTGAATTTTGTGTATAAAAGTGCCAAAAAAGGAGGAGATTTTGAAAAATGTCATTTTCAAAATTTCCAACTGCAATATGTCAAATATGTGCAAACATACTGTACACATTTTTGATAAAATATACATTTCCATCTTTTTACTTTATTCTCAAAGCACATTGGGCAAAACTTAAGTTTTGTTAATCATTTAGGAGACATACAAATTTAACATTGATTAACAACATTTTGAGGATACACCAAGCCAAGATTGCAAAGGCTTATGAGTGGTAGATACCCCCACAAGTGACCTTATTTTAAAAATTACACCACTTAATGTATATACTGAGGGAGTGCCTTGAGTATTTTGATCCCACAGTTTTTCAGGACTTAAAGCAATTTAGAGTAAAAAAAAAATTTCATATTTTTGCAAATATGTCATTTTAAAGCCAGTTTTTCTATAACACATGAAAATGAGGATTTGCACCCCAAAATGGATACCCGTTTGTCCTTTGTTCTGAAAGCCACAGGCTGCTCCTTTCAGTTTGGACCCCGTTGCACATACAGACATAACATTAGGGCCACAATGGGTATGTTGCTGAACAGACATTTTGCTAGGTGTTTTGGGCCCCACAGCACACTTAGAGCCTTTCAGCAGCCAAAACAATAAAGAACCCCAACAAACTATCCCATTTTGAAAACTAGTCCCCTTAACGAATGCATCTAGGGGTGTAAAGTTGTTGAATGAAACTAAGCAAAGCAGAAGGAAAAAAAGCCATTGTTGCCCTAATCTTAAGTCCGTATGCACAACGGCGCCCAAACCAAAAGCAGCATTAAATTCCAACTTTTACGGCGATCATGTGACCGGAAACCGCTCACCGGGACTCTTGGGTCACTACTCCAGGCTACCTTCGGTAGCCAGAAGCAAGGAGATTTTAAATATCCCAGGTTCTTTCCAGCTTCTGTGCTTACGTCCTCTATGTTGCTGACGGGCGCATGCGCCGAAGTTGGGAAAAAGTCCGCAGATAAAGATCCATTGGGGGACATCCCCAGAGGCCTTAGGCAAGAAGTTTCCCCTCCCCTCACAGATTGGATCCGTGACGGAAGGCGCCATTTTTTTCTACGTGATTGACATCAATTGGATAGTGATAGTGACCAGGAAACGCGTACCCCCATGAAATCTCCAGGCTCTCGGATTCATTTGGTTGCTGGGAGATTTTAAATTACCTTGTCAATCCACAGCTACTGCACATGCTTCCACCATTTTGGTGACTGGCATATGCGCAGAAGCTGGGGTAAGGTCCATGGAAAAATCCAGGGGCCTTTAGTACGTAATTTGCTCTCCCCTCGTGGATATGATACAAGAGGGGAGAAGAAACTTCAGGGGGGAAAAAAAATATAAAATAAAATTATGACACTTTTCTTTTAACTGTGCATGATCGCCGTTATCCATTGGATAATGGAGATCATGTGACCGGGAACCTGCGGTTCCTACATACAGCTGTCCCTGGGGGTATATCACGGCTACACATGCTAGCCGGGAGCAGGGAGATTAAGTTATAGGACCCCTGGCGTACAGTAAACACATGTAGCTCTTCAGTACATCATAGTTTCTCAAGAAAAAATTTTCTCCTGTGATTACCTTTATTAGAAAAATTCTCGTATACCTTTATACTCCCTATTGTAATCGCTGATCATGCCCAGATTCTCTTATCTTTCTGCAGTTAAGTACCCCACAAAGAAAACCAAAAATCTGGTCCTTTGCTTCATATTTATAGAACTCAGACAGCATCAGGAATTATCTTACAAAAACACACTGGGCCAATTATCTAGACAATATTTACCACATAACTGACCCAGCTTTATTTTGGGCTGCAGTGATACCCGGCGTCCTGCTGCTAAGGCGGGGGACAGAGTTGCGCCCACCTGCCGTTACGCCCTTCCCTGCTGCGATCTAAGTAGATCGCGGCAGGGAAAGGGTTCACAGAGGGAGCGTGCTTTCTCTGTGACAACCAGCCGGCTCTCGCGATACCGGCGTCTTGTATTGCCATAGCCTAAGATCGCTTTAATAAGCGATAAGGTATGGCAGGAGAGAAGTCCTGCCATGCCTTTTTGCAGTGATCTGCAGTGCTGTAGTGAAAGGTTGTAAATCAAATAATAAAAATAAAAAGTGTAAAAAAGTTCAACACAAGTTTGGTATCGTAACCATACCAACCTGCAGAAAAAATGTAATGTGTCATTTATGCTGCATAATTAACGCTCTAAAAAAATAAATAAAAAAAAGCCGAAAAAAAATCTATGGCAGAATTCATGCGTTTTCTCTCCCTACCATCATAAAAAAAACTACGTTTTACAATGTAGTTTATGTACCCAAAAATGGTACCAATAAAAACTACAGTTCACCACGCAAAAAACAAGCCCTTATATGGCCGCATCGATGGACAAATTAAAAAAGTTATGGCTGTGGAAAAATGGAGATGAACATATGTGACATGAGGTCCCTGGGAGGGGACAGCAGGCAGGCACCGGGCTTATGGATGCAATACCTACAAGTGCGTAGCTACCTGGGGAAGATAAAACCTACTCAAGGATGGAACATGACATACACCTCCTTTGAGGAGCTATGCTGCGCTAGGGAGGCTCCCAGACATACTGTATCAACCATTTGATAGAGAAACTACTGTGAAATCACCAACCTAGGTGGATAGGTGCGTGGGAGGAAGCACTGGGTCGGTCGTTCTCGATGGAACTCTGGAGCAAAGCGTTTCAGCTTACTCATGTCAGTTTCCAGTAGGCTCCCGGAGTTAAATTTTAAGATTGTATCAAGATGGTACTTGACACCGGAAAGACTACACTCCTTCCCCGCAACCCCGAATACATGCTGGCACTGTAGAGCTGATGTGGGTTCAATGCTCCACATTTGGTGGGATTGCCCTATGGTCGCAACCATATGGCAAAATATGAAACACCTATTCGAAAAGACGGGAAGAGAAACAACTCTGACACCCGAAATGGCACTCCTGTCCATCACTCACGAAAAATGCACACCAACTCAGGAAAGGACTGCTAAAATTCTTCATTATAGCCACAAGGCAGGTAATTCCTAGGTTTTGGAAACCCCAGAAGTGCATGGGTAGGGGTGACGGACGAGATTGAGTGAATGGAGAGGATCAGATTAACAGAGGACCAGCTAGGATATGATAAGTTTTATCAAACATGGGCACTATGGATAGACATACGAAACACCTTTATGTTTCAAAACTGGTTACTTACGGGCAAATGTGAGTAAGACCGTAGATCAGACGTGACAAAGAAAAGTAAAGAGGATAGCCTGGATATCACCGCTCCCCCCCCCACCACCACCACCACCACCACCACCTTCCCCCTAATCCCTTCCTTCCCCTCTTGTCGTGTAATACCACCTCCCCCCCCCCCCCCACCCCCACTTAGGATGTTAACATCTACTTTAGAAAATAAGACAATGAAGAATGCTCAGTTTAAAGAGGTTTATTTAAGAAATATGAAGGTCTCTTCCATCTGGGCAACCAAATGGTATTAGTTAGCTCCTTGTTATGTGTGACATTTTACAAGTATTGTGTATGTTAATGAAAAAGCAATAAAAATACTGTGAAAGATAAAAATGGAGATGAAAAATAACAAAAATAGTTTGGTTCTCAATGCCAAAATAGGCCATGTCATTAAGGGGTTAACTCAGATTCTCTACTTCATTTCGTATTGCTAACCTTACAACAAGCAACCCAACCATACCACATCAACATCTCCGTGACTGTTTTTGCAGTTGATGTCCTATTAATTGTCAAAGACCTAACTGTCACTATCCCGAGGGTACTCCAAGACCTCCGAAAATTAGGACCCTTATCGGGATATACCCTCAACTTGGAAAAAAAGAAAGCCCTATCAATAAATGGCCCATCACAATCAGAATAGACCCTTCAGTATCCTTTTCAGTGGCAAGCCAGTTACATCACATGCTAAGGTGTACATATACCTAAAATCATACCACAAACTTTACACGATTACCATTAAACCCTATATTACATCATTGGAACAAACCTTATTAAGATGGCGTCAGCTTCCACTGTCCTACATATGCAGGTGCCCCACCTGATTAAAGTGGTGGAAATCCACTCACACTCACACTCAAAAAGATAAATACTTTGAAAACAAATTTGGAAGGGAGGTAGAAATTAAATACCCTAACATCTTGGGCCACGGTCACACAGGGCGGATTACCGACGGAAATGTTGTGGTTTGGCCGCAGCAAAAACCGTGACATAACCGTCGGGAGAACCGCTGCGGCAGCTTTGAAGCGGCCTGGCCACTTGCTCTTCCACTGCAGCTGGCGCTCCCATGGAGGAGAGCGAAGCCGCAGCAGGGAAAAAAATAAATAAATAGACATGCTGTGTTCAGCAAATCCACGCCGCAGCAGCAGCTTCTGCCGGCTTAGCAGCGGCGGATTTGCCGTCCCGTGTGGACAAGAGTTCTGAGAAATCTCATCCACATGGCTGGCTAATCCCAGGATTAGCGGCCGCATGCAGATTTGCCGCGGCGAAATTCCGCACGGAATTTCCGTGGCAAATCTGCCCCGTGTGAACCCAGCCTGAAGGCAACCAAAATCCAACAGCAGGATAAACCTTCCCAATGTGCAGGTATAAACATAGCAGCATTAACAGGAATAACCGATTAGACAAACATTTTCATAGGCATCCATATCAAATAAAAAAAAAACTTATACCACGGATCAGTCTCCCTAATTTCTTACATCTTTCATACCCGATGATCCCAGAAGACTGCATGGACAGTCCTTTACTAATATCAATGTGGAAGGCATGGCAAAAGTTACGAAAAGCAGCCAGCTTGCACGCTAATTTTTCAATATACTTCACGTTGCTGAAAAACCCAAAACTTCCAACTCAGCACATCCCACAGAGAATTTAATCAATAGCGGAGGGGAGGAATAATTATTAAATGCTCTTCCAGATCTGCAAAACAAGATACTTGCAAGCCTTTATAACCTTTTCCATGTCCCCCACCCACCACCCCATCTACAAGCACAAGGTTGCGCAGACAGAACCCTGGCCAGCACGTCCCCACATAAATGGTAAAAACTAAACTACATATGCATGACACACCCCTCAAATATGCAGGCTCATACAACCAGAATCTACTAACATTTACATACTCCAATAGATTATGCTGTGTCCCAAACAGCACTCGTGAAATGGAACAGACATTCCTGAGTTAACCATCCCATGCCTATTGAAGGCCCCAAAAGGGCGTGAATTTCTTACCGAAAATTCCTTTTTTCCGAGTCATCCTGACGGCAGACCTGGAGGTTGCACCTTGACCTTGTAGGGACAGGAAGCAAGAGACTTCAAAAGGCTCCTCCTGCCTCCCATTCACCAGTGTCTTCTAAATTACTTACATGGACATGTCGTGGTTAACCAAGGAAGATTTTTATTGCTCCGAGACAAAATTAACATGGTTAGTTCTATTTGAACATAAACAATAAGAGGGTAGCTTACCCGGATTAAACAAAGGAAATATGCACAAATTTACCGCATAAATTTACCGCATAAAACAGAAATGTCCAACATAGGAGCCTCTGGGCTACTGGTTCGTGCCCGCATAGACGTAGATATAATCGTGTGAATTTTTGGGAGGGAAATACGTGCCGTCAGCATGACTCGGAAAAAAGGAATTTTCGGTAAGAAATTCACTCCCTTTTCCCGGCGCCATCCTGACGGCAGACCTGGAGTATACCAGATTAACTCTCTAGGGAGGGACCACTGCTTGCAGGACCTTTCTCCCGAAAGAGATCGGAGGAGAGGTCCGTATTCAGCCTGTAGTGTTTTGCAAAGGTGTGCAGGTTGGACCATGTGGCTGCCTTACAAATTTGGTCCGGCGTCGCCATAGCCCTCTCTGCCCAGGAGCAGGATACTGCCCTGGTTGAATGGGCCTTGAGTCCTTCAGGAATAGAACTGTTGCCGGAAGAGTAGGCCTGCTGGATGGTGGATTTTATCCAGTGGCTAATGGATCTTCTAGAAGCTGCTCTTCCTCTGACCGGAATTGGACAAAAAGACAATCAGCCTTCCTGAAGGATGAGGTCTGATCTAAGTAGCATAAAATGGCCCTCCTTACATCCAGGGTATGGTAGTCTCTTACCCTCTCGTTTTGGGGATTTTGACAGAAGGAAGGGAGAATAATTTCTTGCTGTCTATGGAATTTTGAGGCTACCTTAGGGAGAAAGAAGGGGTCTGTTTTTAGTATGACCCTACCGTCCTGAATTAATAAGTAAGGTGTCTTACAAGATAGGGCCTGGAGCTCGCTCACGCGCCTTGCCATTGTGATAGCTACCAAGAACACAGTTTTAAACGTGAGGAACTTAATTGGTATCTGCTCGATAGGCTCAAAAGGGATCTTTGCACACCTCTTGATTCAGCGACCATTCTCCGGGGTCCAGGCATCTTCGACTGAGGAAGTCGGCTGCCTGGTTCTGGGACCCTTTGAGGTGGACCGCTGTCAGGGATTGTACCGTGATCTCGGCCCATCTGAAAATCCGGGCTGTTAGTCTCAGCAGGTGAACGTTTCTGGTGCCCCCCTGGTGGCGAATAAGTGAAACGGTGGTCACATTATCAGAGAAGACTTGTGTCTTTTTAGGTTATCCTGGGATTTGTGAAGCGCTTCCCAGATGGCCCTAAGTTCTCTGAAATTCGATGTTTGGGCACGCAGCGTCGGTCCCCACTCGCCCTGGAGCAGGCGCTGCCCCACTTGCGCTCCCCAGCCAGACTGGCTCGCATCGGTTACTACAGAGATGAAGGGTTCTGCCACCCATGGGGACTCAGCTTCTAGAGTGTCGGTTGACCGCCACCAGCGGAAGGACCTTAAGACGGATGATGACATGGGCATCCTCCTATCCAGAGAGATGGGTGTCCCATCCCAGTTACCCAGGATGGCTCTCTGTAGTGTTCTGGAGTGCGCCTGGGCGCAAGGGATAATGCCAATGCAGGAGGTCATGAGGCCCAGGAGCCTCATTACGTCCCTAATTGCCATTTGCTTCTTCTGGCCGCCGTCCTGTGCTGCCAATCTAAGACTTTCCTGTCTGAGTGGAGGCAAAGACAAGGTCTGTGATACTGAGTCTATCTGCACCCCCAGGAAGGTTTTCCGTGTCTCAGGGAGAAGACTAGACTTGGGGAAGTTGACTATCAACCCCAATCTCTGAAACAGAGAGATGACTTTGCTAGTATTGTCTGAGGATCTTGGATGAGGAGGCGATCACCAGGAAGTCGTCCAGGTACGGGATGATATTTATACCTGCTACATGGAGATGCGCCACCATCTCTGCCACTATTTTAGAAAACATTCGGGGTGCTGTAGAGATGCCAAAGGGTAGGCACTGAAACTGAAAATGGCGTACCCTGGCTCCCTATTCTGATGGCAAACCTCAGGTATTTATGATGCTCTGGCAGGACTGGGACGTGGTAGTACGCGTCTTTTAGGTCAATGTTACTCATAAAATCCCCTCTTTTGATCAGGGTTACCGCTGACCGGACTGTTTCCATTTTAAGCCTTATGTAGGTAATAAATTTATTCAGGCCCTTCAGATTAAGAAACATCAGAAAACGTCCGTTTGGCTTTATCAAAAATAGAGGAGAGTAGAACCCCTGGCCCTGCTCTACTGTGGGGACCCAAACTACCGCCCCCATTTGCAGCAGCTTAGAGATTTCATCTTTAAAGATGACCGGCAGAGACTTCCGCCCAGGACACAGAGGGAGCAGGACGTGTTTACAGAGCTCCTGCAAGACACACTCCCAAAGACACCGGGACCCTCTGGAGAGACAAGTAAAGCAGCTGCGGGGGACGGACATCTCCCCCGCGTGCTTGGCAGAAGTCCCCCACGCCGAAAAGGAGCCTAGAAGACCCCCGGCGGACCCCCCCGGCGCAAACCGCGGGAATCGGAGGGCGGAGGCGCCATAACAGGGGAAGCAAACCCCGCGACCAAACCCCACAGCCAGCAGAGGCCCTACCTTCCCTGGAGATCCCGGTAAGACCGGCTGGTCCGGACGCACACCCGGGACACACGGAGGGCTTCAGAGCGCCGGGACCCGAGCTACGCACAGAGCCGCGGCCCGAACTTCCGGTCGCGGGGCCGTGGCTGACTCCGGCCGGGACTGTAGGAGGAGAGAGGATCGTGGGGCACCGCGGAGGGGAGCGGGAGACCCGCTGAGGGTGACAGATCCACCGGAGGGCTGCCGGGGCTCCCGGGCCGAACGGCGGCGGAAGCCGCGCCACGATCCCCCAGACGCGACAGGCCTTACCTGGGACAGCAGGAGGTGGGAAACCTGTGAGGGCGCCCAGATAACTTGAGACCCCCCGATCCGGTGATAGCCCCTGGGAGCCGACCGGGACATTGCGGCCTAGCGGCGTCATAAGCCGCGGCCTAAATTTTCGGCTGAGAGATCCGCGGCAAACCCCGCCCACCACAAGCCCCGCCCATAACAAACCCCACCCACCGCAACAGGCAGGGGAAAGAACGGAGAGGCACCTACAGAGGGAGGCGACATTTTAAAGCCACAAGGGCGCAACAGTGGCAGAGCAAGGCCACGAGAGGCCCGGCAACCTCGCTCAGAAGGCCACAAGCGGCGTAGGACTGTGTGGGACCACCATCCCACGAGCATCACCCCCAACTACAACAAAAACTAAGGCCACAGGAGAGAAAGGGGAAAAGAACACCCAGACAACGAAAACACAAACCGCAAACCGAACAAAAAACTCTACACAAACAGAAATGAAAACATAAGACACTAGATGAAAAGCCACATCCACACCAAAAACAAACCGCAACAAAACTAGAGCAGCCTGAGGAACAGAGAAAGAGCCTTTAAAACAAACAACCCGCTTAACCACTTGATTTTGAAAAGTCAAAATATGGACAAATATCTAAACGAGAGAAACGCGGGCACCTCAACGCGAGCAACACGTCAGCCAGATACAGACAAAACAACCACAGGAGGGAAACAAAAGGGCAAACCCCTCAAAAACACCAAAGAAAAAGAGAGCAAGACCACGCACCAACTCGCATCCCCCTTGAAGAATACCCCACCGCGTACAACAGCCTCACCAAACTGACCAAGAGACAATGGCCGCCTCATCCACGCAAATGAACGAGCATTCCAGGAATAACGACGTGGACATGACACAGGCGACATTAGTGGCACAAGAGGTCTCAAAACTGCTCCTCCCCCTATTTGATAACAGACTGGAAACACTACACAAATCTATAAATTCAGCGCTGTCTCAAATTACGGACAATACCCAAAGACTGACAGAACTAGAAACGAAAACCCAGAACACGGAACAAATCATAGCAACCCTAGAAGCCTCAATACAAAGAAGCCAGTCAGAAACAGAAATGCTGCGGGAAAAAAAAACAAAAAAAAAAAAAAAAAAAACCATGACTTAGAGAATAGACATCGCCGCAATAACCTCCGCTTTGTGGGAATACCCGAGACGGTAACCAACAACCAGCTCCTAACCTACCTAACCACCGAGATACCGCAAGCACTTCAACTGGATATGCCCAGAGACCCCCTAATAATAGAAAGAGCCCACAGAATCGGCCCACCAGGGGATGGGCGTAACAACAGAAATAGACCCCGCCCGGTGATAGCCAAATACATGCACTGGGCAACAAAAGAGACAATCCTACAAGCCTACAGACGACAAGGAGAACTAATAATACAAGGATCGAAAATCCTGCTATTCCAAGACTTCTCGGTGGCAGTATCACAAAAACGCAAACTATTTACCCCAATCTGCCAAGCTCTACACGAACGAAACACACGCTTCCAACTGCTCTACCCAGCAAAATTAAAGCTCCAAGACGGCAACAAATCCCTAATATTCAATACCCCAGAGGAAGCAAGAAGACACCTACAGATGGCAGAGAACGGAGAACAAGGCTGAAAAAGAATGGAAAAAGGAACTGTATTGTTGCTCTTTATTACAACCCTGTTCCGTATACAGTGGATGTGGCGCACGCCATGCAAAAAGAAAAGGCGAAATAGATGTTTAAAGTTTACATGTTCATTACTACTATGTTTCTCACATTTTTATGTTGTTTTTTTTCTTTTCTTCTGACCCAATTGACCACTAAAAAACGGACCACTAGGGGGATCAGGAGGCCCCGCAGGCACGGCGCGATCAACACCCGGTTGCATCCGCGGCTCGCTGGGACCGAGGGATGCGACAAAAAAAAAGAGGCAGAAAGCTACGGTAATTATAACCAAACCACACCAACCAACATGCCTAGAGACCTAGAAACAACAGAATACCAAACACCCACCACAATACAAACACTATCTTGGAACGTAGACGGACTTAACACACCCATTAAACGGAAAAAAGTACTGACACACCTAAAACAATACAAGCCAGACATAATATTCCTGCAGGAAACACACTGGAAGAAAGAGGGGAAGGGAGAACTGAGAGCACCATGGATAGACGCATGTTACACGGCCTCACACACATCAGCATCACGAGGGGTAGCAATTTTGACTAGGAAAAACATGCCACACACAATACTGCAAAATATAGCAGACCCAGAGGGAAGATACCTAATAGTGAGAATCAAAATGGAGGAACAGACATACACCCTGGTGAACATCTATGCCCCCAATACAGATCAACCAACATTCTACGCCACACTAATAGAAAAACTACAACCATATCTAGGTGACAGAATAATCCTGGGGGGCGATTTTAACAGCATACAAGACGAAACATTAGATAGAACGGGAACATCTACCCAAGCATCCTCAATCACACATGCACTACTAACACTTAAAGAACAACTTAACGTATGCGACCCATGGCGACTCCTGAACCCCACCAGCAAAGAATTTACATGTTGCTCCAACGCCCACCACTCATTCTCACGCATAGACTTTTTCTTAATATCAAACAGCATTTTCGAGCACCACCACCAATCGGAAATCCACCCAATATCCCTTAGCGACCATGCACCGATAGTAATGAGATTACAATTGAGAACCCCGCAAAGGCTAACCAAAATATGGCGCTTCCCCTCTTTCCTATGGGAATCAGAGGACTTTAGAGCATACCTGAAAATCCACTGGAACAACTATGCAGACGATAATAATGCGCACATTGACAACATAAACCTATTCTGGCAGGCATCAAAGGCAGTGATGAGGGGCCACATCATAAGCTACCTGTCCCATAGGAGAAAAAAATTTCAAATGGAATTTGAGGCATTACACCATTCCCTCCTAGAAGCACAAAAAGAACACACGACCGCCCACAACGACAACTCATACCAAACCCTTCTCACAGCAAAGCACTTACTAAACACGTTTGTACACACCCACGCACACTGGCAAAACCAACTAACAAAAAATAAATTTTACAGGTGGGGTAACAAAACGGGACGATTGCTAGCCAACTTGACCAAACAAAGACAACCACACAAACCAATACTGACCTTAAGACAAATCAATGGGGGTAATCTCACAACAAAACAAGAAGAGGTGGCCCAAATACTACACGAATATTTCGAAAATCTATATAGGGCGGAACCAACAAACGTACAAGACATAAATAACTTCTTAGAATCCGTGAACCTACCAAAACTAACAGAAGAGCAAAAATCACTACTAGACGCCGACATACAAGAGGAGGAGGTACGAGAGGTGATCACAATAGCACAAGGGGGGAAAACACCGGGCCCCGACGGATTTTCGACAGAATACTATAAAATATTGATAGCCGACATTGTGCCAGTCCTGACCCAACTCTACAACACAATATACACAAACACACAGACAGAAGACTTTGGAACGTCGAGAACGATACTGCTCCCCAAACCAAACAAGGACCTGACAGACCCAAGATCCTACAGACCAATAGCACTGCTAAATTGTGATTACAAATTTCTGTCCAAGATACTAGCCAACAGACTCCAGCTAATCCTCCCATCCCTATTAGACCCAGCACAAAAAGGTTTTACACAGGGGAGGAGTGCTCTAAAGAACATCAGAGCCGCCATAGCGGCGACGGTCGTAGCACAAAACCCTGAGGGCCAGACCACGATGCTATTGAGTCTGGACGCAGAAAAAGCCTTCGATAAGATGGCCTGGCCATTCTTAAATATAATACTGGAAAAAAGAGGCTTTGGACAGATCTTTGCGAATTACTTAGACACGACGCAAATGAACGCCACTACCACCCTCACAGTCAACGGCCTTAACACCCCCAACATAGATCTATTCAGAGGAGCCAGACAAGGGTGCCCCCTCTCACCACTGCTATTTAATCTATCAATAGACCCATTACTCAGGTATCTGACACAAACGACACTTTTTGCAGGGGCGAATTGCGGGGGCACCAAGCTAAAAGTCGAAGCATTTGCAGACGACCTTTTATTGATAATAAACAACCCAAGAGAAACACTAACACCTATATTGCAAGATGTCGAGAAAATCGGTAAACTCTCGGGCTATACTTTAAACCTAGACAAGACAGAGGCCTTGCTTCTCAGAGGACCGGCTCAACCCCTGTGGACAACACAATACCCATTTAAGTGGGAAAAACACGCTATACAATATTTGGGAGTACAAATCACAAGAAACCCACTCAAGCTATATAACACAAACATAGAACCCCACATCAAAAAACTAGAAACTACCCTAAACACATGGAAAAATTTTACGATCTCTTTCTTGGGAAGGATAAGCCTAATAAAAATGATAGAATTTCCTCGCTTATTATATATCCTACACTCGCTACCTATATTTTTAAAACTAAAAGATATAAAAAGAATAAACTATCTATATAGGAACTTCATATGGGGGGGAAAAAGACCGCGTATTGCACTTAAAACGCTGCACAAATATAGAGAGAACGGAGGAACCAATTTACCAAATATCAGAGACTACAATTTAGCAGCCCAGGCGCGAATCATCCAAGACTGGATTCACGATAAGTCATACTTCACAAACAGACCTCTCGAACAGGAAATGGTCGGCGCAACACGACTCCAGAACATCCTTCATCACACATATGCGGAACTCACAGAAAAAATTAAAAAAAACCCTTTGATACTGGTGGCCTGGAAAACATGGAATAAATTGCGCAAAGATAGCCAAACATCGCCACACACCGCCACACACATCACCGTATTTGTCACTAATGAGCAACCCCAACTTCCAGGACGGTAACCCCCACAACATATTTGTGGAATGGGAGGCCCAAGGCATACACACCATAGATAAACTATTACACACAAGAGAACGACGAGTCCTAACACACGACGAAATGAAACAAAAATACCCCGAACTCCGAATTCCACTATTCTCATACCTGCAAATCAGACATTACATCACAGAACTCATACCACGACTACAAGAACCTGATTGGGTACAAACAGGCGACACATGGATGACCAGGAAAACGGGCCCGCGGGGCATGATCTCAAAGCTGTACAGGGCAATAAGAAATATGAGAGAGCAGGAGGATATTGATCCAGGGGTGGGCAAATGGGCCACAGACAACCCCGACTTCACACCGACACTGATAATGAAATCCCTAACCTCGGCACATAGATACTTACCATCGGCCAGGTTCCTGGAGATGAGATTACAAATTGCCCACAGGTCATACCTAACTCCAAGTAGAGGATACCACATAGGAATCTATGACACCCCAAACTGCTTCAAATGTCAAACACCACACGCAAACCTATACCACAGCTTGTGGACATGCCCCTCAATACAGGATTTCTGGACACGAATAGGCGACTACACAAAAACACACCTGACGAATTTTTGCCCACAAGAGCCAACATGGGCAATACTTGGCTACTTAGACCCCGAAATCTATCACTGCTCAAGGGGTGTCAGAAAATTATTACACTTCATAGCAGCAGCAGGACTAAAAGCCATTTTACAGACATGGATACAACCAACAGGGCCTCCATTCAGACTGTTCCTGGACAAGCTAGCGTTTCTGTTTCAAATGGATTGGGCAGAAACATCGCTTTTTAAAGAAAAAAAAGGTACAAGCCTTCTTCGAAACCTGGGGAAGCTTTATCCAACTATTACCACAAAGGGTAAAGGATAGATTGAGAAACTGCTTCCACTACACTTGCTGGTTCCAGGAACAGGTGGCAATAGGAGAAACGCCCATCTAGGGCGGACACACCTATCTAGGGTGAAATACAGACCGTGCCGTAGCCATGCGGGGCCTCCATAAACTTTGCAGATCCTCAACGTACAGGTCAGTAGACCAAAAAACAAAAGCTGTGGTCAAAATGGGTCAAAGTTTTGATTTAATGTAGGTAATATGTTTGATTTAATGTTTTATTTTATGTTTTATAAAATTAACACAAAAAATGCAGGTTGATACAAGCTATACCTATACAAAAAACCCTGCAAAACTGTGATGACACCAATTGTTTGCTTTAACCTGTTTAATAAAGACAAAGTTTAAAAAAAAAAGATGACCGGCATGGCATGGGATTGTGTGGGGGTGATCCTGAAGAAATTGGGGGGCCGGGTGAAGAATTCTATCCTGTACCCCTGGGCTATGAGCTGCAGGACCCACGGGTTATCTGTAATCTTTTGCCATTCTTGGGAAAAGTTCAATAGTCTGCCCCCCACCTGGTACTCTTCTATAGGGGTAGGGGTTGTTTTTATCTTACCCCTGCCTCCTTTGGGGTAGGACCAGCGCCCCGTCTTTCCTTTGCCCTGGTATGGCTTGAAGGATGGCTGCAGTTTGTACGGAAATCCTGTTCTGGCTTGATCCGGGAAACTGGGTTTTGTCTGTGGCTCTTTTTAGGATCTCCTCCAAATCTGCGCCAAAAATGTGCTGGCCATGAAAGGGGATGGAACACAATCTTCCTTTGGAGGCCGTATCTGCCTTCCACGTTTTTAGCCAGACTGCCCGCCTGGCCATGTTGGACAATGCGGCGCTTCTGGCCGCCAGCCTCATGGACTCGGCGGATGCGTCTGCCAGGAAGCCTGTTGCTGATTTTAGTAAAGGCACACACTCCAGCAACGCCTCTCTGGGGGCCTTCTGCTTAATTTGGTCACCTAGTTCCCCTAACCAGAGGAACATCGACCTTGCCACGGAAGTTGCTGCGATGTTGATCTCCAGCGTGTAGGCCGTTGTTTGCCAGGCCCGTTTCATCAATGCATCAACCCTGTTCTCCTTCGGGTCTTTAAGATGTGAGGAGTCCTCAAATGGCAGGGCTGTCTTTTTTGCCATTCTGGCCACTTCTGTGTCCACCTTGGGGACCTCTTCGTAGACGCTCACATCTTGCTCCGCGAAGCGGAGTCTTTCTTTGTACTCGTGGGACAAGAGAGGTCTGTCCGCACTGGCCCATTCAGGCATGATTACTTTTTTCAAAGTATCATTGACTGGGAACACGATGCGATTCCTTGGCCTGAGCCCGCCGAACATGTCGTGCTGTACGGACCTTGGCTCGACCACATCCTCTAGCTTCATTGTATCCCTGACGGCTCGGATCAGGTCATCCAGGTCCCCGGATGAGAAATACTTCTTATTCTCATCCTTGGTGTCAGAGGGACGGTCTAAGAGTTCACCGTCCGACAGGTCGCACAGGGATTGCTCAGAGTCTGAGCTCGACAGCCGTATGTGGCTCGCTCTTTTAGTGGCCCTTTCCCGCTGGAAGGGGTGGGGGGGGGGGGGGACCTCCTCCCTAATATCTAGGATCTAATATCCTCCCTAAATGCGGCCTGTTCATCCGTAAGGATCTTGGAAGTACAGTCCTGGCATAGCGTTTTTTTTGTACGCCTCATCTAATTTTTTGAGGCACAGGGCGCATTTCTTGTACTTTTTCCTAAGGTCCTGCTTAGACCGGATGGATTCCCTGTCCTGCAACAGACATGTACATAAGGGAAAACCCCCACACGATGCAAATCCCTGGGCATAACATTCCTGCAGCAAGTCTCCATTTTTAAATCTCCCGCTGTCCGGGTCAGCTGACGGCGTCTGACGTCATGCCGCGTCATTGGCTCCGCCCCCCGACGTTGCGCGCGGCCGCACCGGCATACCCGGAGGAGAGAGGCATCTGAGCCTATGGCCCGCCGCTCTCCCCGGCTGGAAAACGCTGCACGGAAGCCCCGTGCACGATGCAGGAGTGGACTCAGGGACCTCTGGTCCGCCGCTCCGATGCGCTGCAGTGGTGATCCCCGGGCAATCAGACCCGTGGCCCGCCGTGCTCCAGGACCGCGCTGACTCTCCGGAGGGGAGGTGAGCGGGGAAGCAGCCCTGTGGACCGTCAACCCCGCTGTCAGCAACATTCCTTTTGGAAGAAGGTGAGAGGGAAAGGGGCCCTGTGGACCGTCCCGGTGTTATCCTGTAGCTCTCTGGAGGGAGCACCTCTTGCATGTCCCTGTAGGGACAGGAAGCACTGGTGAATGGGAGGCAGGAGGAGCCTTTTGAAGTCTCTTGCTTCCTGTCCCCTACAAGGTCAAGGTGCAACCTCCAGGTCTGCCGTCAGGATGACGCCGGGAAAAATTACAGTTGATAGTCCCTTCTCTCGAGTCGCTACGTTGAAATTACTCTGCAAATCTATCATAGGGCATATATCACTCCTCAAAGAGAATTCAAAATAGGAATACACCCAGATGATGGGCATCTCTGATGACAGGAGCTGGGGGTGGGTCTTCTCTATTGTCTCTGGGACTGCCCTGTGGTTCAAATTTTCTGGAACAGGATACACAGGTTCACCACCACGCATCGGACTTGAGCTGGTTCCCTCAACCCATCTGGGCACTCTCTGGTTATTTAGACCAAGATGAACAAAGATGTACGCCAGGAAGTCAAAAACTTTTACATATAGTAGCCATGGCCAGGGTCAAAATGATCCTGCAAACATGGATTGAAGAGTTTAAAGGGAAGTGGGTTTATCCCTTTAAAAACTTCATGAAGAAACTCGCATTTCTCATGCAAATGGACTGGTTGGAGGCCTCATCTGCAAAGGAAGCCCGGGAACAGAGGTTTTTCTAAAGCTGGGAAAGCTGTAACAGGCAAGTAAGTGAAGCAATTCATTAATCCTTTAAAACTAACCTCTTGGTATATGGAGAAAATCATAGGAGGAGACCATAAGGAGTTAAAGTTTCAGCTCACCTCACGAATCAGATCCATGAGGGGAGCTGAAACTTCTTCTACCACGGAGTTCTAGCCCTTCCGGGACCAGACAGTCTTCTGCGCATGCGCACCAGACTCTAAAACATCGGATGCATGCGCAGAAGGTCAGGGAACCCGGAAGATTAATAATCTACCTGCTCCTGCCCAGTATCAGTAGCCGAGAACAGGGGGAGGTCACCAGGGACTAAGTTTTGTAGTCCCAGGTCACAATCGCTGTTATCCAATGGATAAATGGCAATCATGTAAAGTTAAAAAAAAAAAGCTGAAAAAAAAAAAAAAAAGAGATTGTTTTCACAAAGGGTTAAAAAGATTACGCTTTATCTCCCCTCATGGATCATATCTGTGAAGGCAGATGAAATTATGTACCTAGGTTTATCCGCGGACCTTACCCCGGGCTTCTGTGCATACGCCATAATGGTGGATACATGCGCAAAAGTAGCAGATTGCGGGGTAATTTAAAATTTCCCTGCTCAAGGCTACCAAGCGTAGCCGAGAGCCTGCAGTTTTGATGGAGTGATCTGGTATGTGGTCCCTAGTCACGCGATTTCCATTATTTAATGGATAACAGATCATGTAACAAGTAAAAAAAAAAAAAAAAAAGTTGGTTTAATCTCCCCTCACCAATGTGATCAGTGGGGGAAATTTAACGTCTTACCGGAGGCCTTTGCATTTCAGCCTCAACGCGATCCTCTACGGACTTTACCCAGCTTCTGTGCATGCGCTGGACACATGCGCAGAAGCCGAGTAGCACCCGGGACGCGTAAAATCTCCTTGCACCCGACAACCAAAAGGCACCCGGGAGCCTGGAGCAGTGACCTATGCAGTTGTGGTCCCTGGTCACGTGATAAAAAGGTGGCGATCTACCTTAGGCCGGTCTCATGTCTGGATAGAAATTTCAGATTCTACATGCATTTGATCCGCTGTAGTACACGGATCAATCAAATGCATTGGATTACACAATTCCTTTCACATTATTGGGTTGGAATTAAAGGGGTTGTCCCACGAAAGCAAGTGGGGTTCAGCACTTCTGTATGGCCATATTAATGCACTTTGTAATATACATCGTGCATTAAATATGAGCCAAACAGAAGTTATTCACTTACCTGCTCCGTTGCTAGCGTCCTCGTCTCCATGGTGCCGTCTAATTTCTGCGTCTAATCTCCCGATTAGACGCGCTTGCACAGTCCGGTCTTCTCCCTTCTGAATGGGGCCGCTCATGCTGGAGAGCTGCTCCTCGTAGCTCCGCCCCGTCACGTGTGCCGATTCCAGCCAATCAGGAGGCTGGAAACGGCAATGGAACGCACAGAGCCCATGGTGCACAATGGGAGAAGACCTGCGGTTCACCATGGGTGAAGATCCCGGCGGCCATCTTCGCAAGGTAAGTAAGAAGTCACCGGAGCGCAGGGATTCGGGTAAGTACTATGCGTTTGTTTTTTTTTTAAACCCCTGCATTGGGTTTGTCTCGTGCCGAACGGGGGGGGGGGCTATTGAAAAAAAAAAAAAATACCCGTTTCGGCGCAGGACAACCCCTTTAAGTAATCCCCTTCACAGACTGGACTAACTAAAATAATCTTTTATATATTACGTAATCCACTCACAGAAAACAGAACGCAGAATGTACTATTTTACTACAGATATTTGCAACATAAAACCCATTGTGCTCCATGGTCGTGTACATAAACGCATCCCATGCGCAACTATTGTGTACGGGCTGCTGGTACCCGTGCCATAACTAAGAGATGGCACAGGGAATATAAACTAAAAAAAGTGCACTGTGCATGATCGCTGGTGTGAGTACATTACGCGGCTGTCCACAAGGACATGCAAGCGAATTCTGCATACAGCCATGCGAGTTCAGCATTATTTAGACCGCTACCTGTAATAAGTCATTTACTTGAAGTCCCCAGGAATGCTAGCCTTCCTGCAGTTGCACGACCTTTTCTGCTGTGGCCATACCACTTCCCATATAACAACCAACTCCTTTTTGGAGAAAGTGGCCACAGCAGCCAATTTATTAACATATATTATAACACATACGAAGGGGAGTCCTTGAAGCCACAAAACCTGGCACAACACATCTCCAAACATGGGAACACTACCCCCACCATACAGACAGGCTCAGGGGCACCACAAACCGCCATTGGGTGGCTGCTACTACCCTGCTTCCCTGAAAATAAGACATACCATGATTTTCCAGAATTTTAGAATGCAAAATAATTTTTCAGGCTTTTTGAAGATGCTTGAAATATAAGCCCTACTCCAAAATTAATCCCTGCCAAGTTAATTAAAAAAGTCAATTCAAAAAGTGTCCACTATACATGTAAAAAATAAAACCTTTTTGAACAAAAAATTAATATGAAACACTGTCGTATTATCGGGGAAACATGGTACTGTGACTTACGGCCAGAAGGGGTTACTACCACCAGCAACTAGCCAAGTAACACTGCACCAGACACCAGCAAATTATATAAGGAGGGAGTCTAACAGGTGAGACGTTGCCCACCCAACTGCCCCCAAACCTATTTTAACAGACTCCAAGGATACCGCACCTGCCACAGCCAGCATGGCTTACACATAAGCCTGCGCAGCCCCCAATAAACACAAACCCCTTTCTATACCCTCCTCAACTGCCAAGGCCCACATGTAGATGCCATCATTCAAGTGCACCCCATGAGCCAACCAAAACTCACCAACTCAACATGCCGTACACTAGTCCGCCCATTCCGAGAAACAAACCTCAAGATATGTCTATTAATCTTAACCCATGCTCGATTAATCCCCTCTAATGATCTGACTAGCCGCCAGTGCTTACGCGGAACAATCTGACCCAACGATCACTAACCTAGGAAAAAGGCTACAGAGCCTCAAAAAGTCAAACTGAATATCCCTTCTCAACCCCACATGCAATGCCAGGATATCTGGACACCTATCCATCCCCACAAAGCGATCAACCTCCCTTAACACCCACCACCACCTCCTACTCCTAATCCCTAGCCAGCAAACCACTGCTACCTGCCTACTAAAACCAAGCTGCCTCCCATTCAGCTACACTTGCTCTCTCTAGCCCAATACGCATAGGAGTGGCCCAATAGCCACACCAAGGCTGAAGCTTCCCAACCTGTAAAAGGAACAGAAAAACCCTGCATTATTTCACATTCCGCATCCCCCTTTCCACCAAAACACCAAGCTTTTAAAGCCAACCACCAACCATGGGCCCAAACTCCTGCTTACACCCCTCCTTTCTGGACCCAACACTCTGGCCGAACATATAACAGATAGCGCCTCAACTTCCATCTCTTTCTTTTCTTACTACCTCAGAGGCCAAACCCCAACTAACCGTCTGTTCTGGCACCAATCCTGAACGAATGAGGAATATCCTAACCCATTCAGGCCTAACTCACACACCACCTTCCTTAATACTCCATTAAACTGGAACTTTGACAAAAATGATCCATTCGCATACCTGAATAATGGGCCATCTGCTCCTCCCCTTAAACCCTTATAAACCGAAAAACACTGCACTGGGCACATCCCTGACCCCAGCACCTGTGACAATACACCACCTTTCTCCCTCTGCCCAACTTGTCCATCTAAACCATCTTAATCAAAATTCCACCTGCCCTTGCAGTAAATTTACATCTGCCATCTCCAGCTACCCCTTTACTGGGCGAAACCAACTTTCTTAACCTAAAGGCCCCAAAAAAGGCCCACGCAAAAAACACAGAAGCATACGTTACTCAAAACTATCCCTACAAACGGCCAACACCCCACCCAACATTTCCAACCTAGGAAACGTAAGACGGGCTGACTTCTATTCTTCACCAGTTTTCCCCTCCGAATTCCTTTCAACACCTACCACACCAAAAATTCCTTAGTCATATCCCACATCCCTTGCAACTTAAAAACCAAATGCCAGTCCAGCGACCAACTGATTAACCTTTGCCACTGACCATCCTTGCACTGCCGCCTCACCTAAAAAAATGCCACAACCTTGTCACCTTCAGCCAGCTTCACCTCCAACTTACTCACCCACAAAACCTACTGTGCCCATGCCGCCACATACATGATCAACGTGCCCCATGCCAGCAAATCCTTAGTTAGCTGTTCCACTGCACGTCGACCATATACCAAAGTTCCGGCGGACACAGCAAGCCTTCTCGCTCCGCTTCAGGCCCCAAAGCGCGAAAACTATTCCACTTAAAATGAGAAAGAGCATCTGCTATACCATTGTCCACTCATGGAACATGCACCGCCACCACCCAAACATTCAAAGACAAACAGGCCAGTACCAAATGCCGCAATAAATTTACCACCAGGGGCGAATGAGCCGTAATCTCGTTAATGGAGTGTACCACCCCCAAATTGTCACAAAAAAAAAAAAAAAAATAAATCACTTTTGTTCCTAAATCATTGCCCCCCAAACCAACACCACCACCACAATTGGAAACCGTTCCAACAAAGCTAAATTCTTTGCGGCCTCCAACTGCCTCCACTGCTCAGGCCAGAGCCCTACGCACCACTGCCCCCTAAAGAAGGCTTCAAAACCAACCAAATCAGTAAAAATGACACTAAAAATTCTCCACGGCCTGTTTAACAATGACTGCCCGTTCTAGCGCTCAAAAAAACTAGATCACACGTCAAAGTTCACCTAGATGTCAGCCGACAACCGAATGAAGTGATGAGCTGCCCTCACCCCTGCAGTTGCCCCTCCCATTCTTCTACTAAATACCCCGGCCCATTGGCATTATGCCACATGCAAAATTAAATTAACCCAATAATGACTGCAAGTCATGCACAGTAATCTTTAACTGTCGCGCCTTTCATAAATCCAGGCCCAGTGCCTCCAACTTGCCCTCTGGATGCCAGCATTCCATCCTCTCTGTATCAATCGTGATTCCAAGAAAACTGATGCATGTCACCAGACCCTCCATCTTGTCAGGCGCCAACGGGAACCCCAACCTGCTGGAAACCCACTACACCGTGGACAAAAGCGAAGAACATACACTAAAACCCTGAGGGCAAACAAAAAAAAAAAATTTAAAATAAAAATCATCCAGATAATGGAAAATAGGCTTCAAACCGAGACATTTTGAACCACCCACTCCAAAAAAGGAACAAAGCACCTCCAACAGATGAACACTGTCCGGGTGAACCGCTAGCAACCGAAATGCCGACTCCACATCCGTTTAAGCCAACAGTGCCCCTTTCCTGCACTGCTGCACCCATTTCACTACCGCATCTAATGACAAACAACCGAACAGAGCTCAGTAGCTATTCCATCATTAACAGACTCCCCTGTTGGGTACGACAGGGGGCAAATTAGCCAAAATTTTCCTGGCTCCTTCTTTGGGACCACCCTAAATGGAGAAGCCACCAATTTGGGAACTGGTGGGGCCGCAAACGGGTCTGCCATACGCAGCCACCAGAGAGCATGAGGGGTGCCTTTGATGGGCCGTGGTGGAGGCCAGGCACGTGCAACCTCTGCTCCTGCACACCTGAAGCTCCAGCTGCCCTGGGCTACTCAGCTTAGCATACCAGCTCCTGCTGCTGCCGCCTCGCCTCCTCCGCTCAACACACTAGACACCTGAACCTACAACCAAGACACTCCATGTACACTGGCTGCCGCCAACAGCTCCTGCAGCATCTTTTCTTCAGGCATGTTTTTTTTTTTGTTTTTTGTTTTTGTTTTTGTGTTTTGTTTTTTTTTTTTTTTTTTTACACACAAGCTCAAGTCCTGTACTTTCTCTGTTGCTCCTTTCCTCAAAAATGGCCCTCAGTCTCCTCCCCACCTTTTTATATCCCCCACGCCGCCTCCTCTCCCAGCCAATCCCTGTTTTCCACGCCTTTCTTCTAGCAACTTCCTAACTCCCATTGACCCCTTTACTACCAGCTCCCTGGCTACCTGGCCCCAGTGTCATGCAGAGCTTCCTCTTAAAGGGGCCCTGAGCCCCTTCGCTACAGCTCCATCCCAGAACAGCTTGTTGAAGCCTTGCAGAGTGCCACTTTGTACACCCCTAAAGTGGAAGTATGGGAGGTGGGAAAGATACCCTGTTTAAATGCCCCATGTGCCCATACCAACCAGTTAGTTGTGCCCTGAAATTCAATGGATTTTCCCTCCATTATAGGCCTAGCCATGTGTCCAGTAAGCAGATTAGGGCTACAATGGTATGTTTCCAAACACAGGATAAACAGGGGTATGCATTTTGGGGTGCAAATCCTCATTTTCATGTGCACTATATTTTTTTAGAAACACTTTAAAAAAGGATATTTGCAAGAATGATTTTTTTTCTAAATTGCATTAACTCTTGAAAAGAAAGTATGGGGTCAAAATACTCATAACACCCCATAGTGAATAGATTAAAATGCTTTTTTTTTTTTTTTTTAAATGGTCATCTGCTGAGGGTATACATCATTCTGACACCCATGAGCCTTTGCAATCATGGCTTGGTATAGGAAAACAAATGGTTCCTCTAAATTTGAATAATCAATGTTGAATTTGTACATCTCCTAAATAGTTTTTTAAAAAATTAAAGTTTTTCAAATGTGTTTCCAAAAGTATACAGATGAAAAAATATATAGATGAAAATATATACAGATAGTCCCCGACTTGCGAACATTCGAGTTACGAATTTCGCTAGATACCAACTATCTGTTCTGCACAGTATGATGTAATGCTACGGCATTACATCATACTGTGCAGGGAGCGGAGAGGCTTCTATCAAGCCTGATAGAAGCCTGTCCGGTCACATCGCGGTTGCTGGGCAGCCGGGGGTCTTCTGAAAGGCCCTAGGGCTGTCTATGCAGAGCGCCTAGCAAGCCGTGCGCTTGATGGGCACTCAGCATAGGCAGCCCTGGGGCCTTTCAGGAGGTCCCCGGCTGCCTAGCAACCGCACAGCGCCCCGCGATCTCATCGTAGGACGCTGTACAGGCCCCCTGAACGTCGGGTGCAGGCTGTTTCTTACAGCGGGCACCCGGCGGCAGCAGTTCCGACGAGCCGCGCCGCTCGTCAGAACTGTTAACACTTTAAATACAGCTGTCAGAGCGGTATTTAAAGTGTTAACAGTTCCGACAAGCGGCGAGGCTCGTCGGAACTGCTGCTGCCGGGTGCCCGCTCTAAGAACAGCCGGCACCCAACGTTGTATGGAGCGGGATTCACCTGCGATCCCCTCCATATAACCATTTGTTCGACTTGCGAACAAAACGGACTTGCGAACGGGCTCCCGGAACGGAACCTGTTCGCAAGTCGGGGAGCACCTGTATATCTTATCAAAAATTTGTACTGTTTGTATATTTGAGATATTGCAAAAAAAAAAAAAAATATGTTTATCAAAATATTCCCAATTTTGGCACTTAATAAAAATACACAAATTCTATGGGTCTCTTTAATACCTAAATGAAGTACAATATGTCGCAAAAACATGTCAGAATCAGGGCTTATTCAGACAACCGTATATCGGCCGGGTTTTCACGCCCCGCTGATAGTGTCCCTCTGTGCAGGGGGGGGAGGAGGCTGTTAGAGTCGGGAGCAGTGCACTAAGCTCCCGCCCCCTGCCACTATTTGCAATGGGAGGGGCGGAGCTAAGTTCCGTAACTTAGCTTGGCCCCTCCCAATGCAAATAGTGCTACGGAGCGGAGAGGGGGTGGGGAGCTCCGTGCACTGCTCCCGACTCCAACAGCCTCCTCCCCCTGCAGAGAGACGCCGTATATCAGGTCGTGAAAACCCAGCTGATATACGGTTGTCTGAATAGGCCCCGATTCTGACATTATGTCATTTTGCAGGAAGTACCCTGCTCCCATGACGTACCCTTACGTCATGGGGTGGGAAGGGGTTAAGCAGCAGTTACATTTACAGCTCTTTCAAACTGGCATATGCAATTTAAATGCATCCATGAAATGCACATTATTTTCAAACTAAAATTGTGCACATAGTGTACACTGACCTTCGTGTGGTTTTTGCACACATTCACCGCATTTTCTTTCACGATACATAACAGGGCATGCTGCAATTTTCTCATGTGTGTGAAAAACACACGTCCGAATACCTTTATGTAAATCAATGGTGTTTAGGCTGCTCGAATTATGCACATAGAAAATATGCACATAAGAAGAGCAAATATGCCTGTGAGAATGAGCCTTCATAATCAGCCCTTTGAAGGCAGCCATAATGCTGATGCCACCCTTTGTGAAAATGAGTTTCATACCCCTACCATAGACGGATCCGATAGACCCTACAATCCTGGCGGCATAGAGACACGCCCTTAGAGAGACAAACATTTTAAATCTACCTGTCTTCAAAATAAGAAGCTGCCTTAACCCCTTAGTTACCAGCCCATTGCCTTTTTACGTCCTAGCTTGCTGGGCCTTAATCCCTGAGGACGTAGAAACATGCTTCCTGTGGGGATTAACGCCCTGCAAGTTGAGGACGTGACAGCTACATGCTGCCGACTCCTGGAGGTAGCTGGCAAACTGGAACTGTCATCCCGGGTCACAGGACCAATTACGGAATGCCGACGATCATATAAAAGTCAATAAAAAAATTTAAAAAGTTAGTTTCAGCTGCCCTGATGGATCAGATCCATCAGGGCAGCTCAAAGTAATCACTTGCCTCCTCTGCGGTGAGTCTTGCCGATAGCACGTAGTGTCCTGGCCTCTCGGGTCCCAACGGCGCCTTCTGCGCATATGCGTCAGATGTCACCCATCAGACGTGTGCACAGAAGGGCATGCGGCCCTGGAAATTTAAAATCTCTCTGGCTCGCATGTGTAGCTGAGAGCAGAGAGGAGTCACCGGGAGCAGCTGTGTGACAAAATCATAATTTTTTCCTTCTGCTTTGCTCAGATTCATTCAAAAACTAAGGTAAAAATACGCAGCACACCTAGATGAATTCATTAGTTTTTAAAATGGGGTCTCGTTTTTAAAATGGGGTCATTTGTGGGGGTACTCTCATTTTGGCTGCTCAATCCCTCTGGAAGTGGGCAATGGGGCCCAAATTACCTTAAAGCAAAATGACTGTTCTAAAACCCACCTTTTCGATTTGGGCCCCGTTGTACATACGGACATATTAGGGCCACAATGCGTATGGTTCTGAATACGGGACAAATAGGGGGATCCATTTTGTGGTACAAGTCTTCATTCATGTGTATGCTGTATAAAAAAATAACAAAAATTTAAAAATTGCCAAAAAATGAAAATCGCTATTTTCCCTCCTGATTTGCTTAGATTAATTCAAAAACTGTGGAGTCAAAATGCGCAGTACACCCCTAGATGAATTCGTTAAGGGGTCTAGTTTTCAAAATGGGGTATTTTGTGGTGGGTGTGTGTGTGGGAGGGGGGGGGGGGTCCCTCTGGCCTTTATGGCCCTCAAGAGCTCTACAAGTAAGCGATGGGGCCTAGAACACCTTCAAGCAAAATCTATCTTCTGAAAGCCACCAGCTGCTTCTTTCGGTTTGGGCCCGATTGTACATACAGACACAAGATAGGGTCCACAATGGGTATACCTCTGAACACAGGACAAATAATGGTATCTATTTTAGGTGCCAATCCTCATTTTCATGTCCACTATACAAAAAAAATTCCTGTCTTCTACAATCTTTTTTTGCTCTAAATTGCATTAATTCCTGGGGGAAAAAACCAAAAAAAACTGTGGGGTAAAACTACTAACGACACCCCTCAGTGAAAACATTAAGGGATGTAATTTTTAAAATGGGGTCATTTGTGGGGGCATCATTCTGACACCTACGAGCCTTTGCAATTTTGGCTTGGTGTAAAAGTTCCTCAAAATGTTAAGTGTTAAATTTGTAGGACTCCTAAATGGTTAAAAAAAAAAAACACTGAAGTTTTTACAATGTGTGTCCAGAATAGAACAGATGAAAATATATAGCTCAAAAAAATTGTACTGTATGTTTGCACATATTTGAGATATTGCAGTTGAAAGTGTGAAAGAACTCAATTTGAGCACTTTGAATAAAAACACAAATTCTATTGTCCTATTTTTACCACCTAAATGAAGTACAATATGTGGCGAAAAAACAATGTCAGAATCACTTGGATATGCAAAACGTTTAAGGAGCTATTCTATGTTAAAGCAACACGTCAGATTTCCAAAATTTGGCCTGGTCATTAAGGCGCAAACAGGCTTGGTCACTAAGGGGTCAAGTATTTAATGCCGCCAACTTCAGTAATCTGTTGTCTCCAAATAGGAGTGAAAAATGATCATTTGGTGGGGAGTCTAATATTGGATATCTCATTATTCCCCATACATATAGTTACTCTGGAGAAGCTTTGACTAGATTATAAATATTTTTTTTTTTTTGCCCTATAGTGGGGAGAATATCTAGGCAGATAGCATAGGATAGATTGTCAGTAACCATAATCCAGGCATGGATGAATCTTTATTCATACCTTTAATGATATCTGTTCAGTCGCATCAGACCCTCAGTCACTCCATGGATCAATGTTCTCCATGCATCTTACACAGCTTCTTTCAATTCCATGATGGACAGGTTCATAGAACGCACCACCAAAGGCTACCCGAGCAATCTAGGACTTGCAGAACTTCAGGCGTGCTCTAAAAACGCACCTCTTCAGGGAGGCATACCGCATTCCCTAAACAAACTCCTCTGTACTCTGCCTGATAACATGCTCCCTGACCTACTGACTGCAATCCCTGCTAGCCATCCAGATTCTGCCGTTCACACGGCGAAATGTCTGACCATTGCCGTGTGTATAGCATCCCTCACTGTCCACCTCGCCACATCGTGCACATCTCCTGCCCCTTTACCTTCTGTATCACCCCATTACTTGTAGTATGTAAGCTCGTTAGAGCAGAACTGATTACTAAGTAACCGTGGTTCTGCAATGTTTTTTGTCTTTCTGTATTCCCCCTGTCTATGTTAACGCTGCAGAATACGTTGGCGCTATACAAATAAAGTTTATTATATTATTTGGTCTCTGGTGCCACATCCTTTGCGAAAGCCAGCTTGTACGTCCAGCAGTTCCCATTCAACAACTGCCGCAATGCGTTATTAATGATCTTTAAAAGAAATTTGCTTGCGTGAGATAGGAAGGAGATAGTGAGGTAACTGGAACATTCTTGAGCACCCCTTTTTTTGGGAAGTGTGATGAAGACAAATCTTGTCCAGTCTTTGGGCCACAATTTGGAGCTCCAGATCTAATACCTTTAGAACTGGAATTTAGTTAGCTCTAACTCAAAGATCTCTCTTCACCTTTTTTTTCTACTCCCTGATTAAGAGTGCCTCTGGTTTTCTAGCATCTTTTAAATAAATGGTTGTGATTTCAAACTGGTATATCTTTCTCCCATCTGTCTATTCAAACCAATATCGCAAAGGTTCCTGATGAACTATCCTGATAAACAGGGAGATGCGTGGAACCCATGAAATTACATGTTTACCTTGTGGAGAGTTTTTATGAACCTTCATTTGTATCCATGAAATTCTGCTTGAGTTATTAGATTCCACATTGCATTAAGTACTAGTGAACCCAGTACAAAATCAAAAATCAACATTTTTGAAATCTTGTGTTCAAATTTTAGTGACTAAGCACTTAAGACGCCTACTATTCTACATCTATAGGGTGCATGGGTCCTTTTATCTCCAGGTTTTGTTGGCAGCTTGACATCATTTGTCCCTTTATATAAAACCTGAGAGTTATCTGTGTGCATAATGCAAAACACCCACTGGACCATTCTAACATGTCCCTTTAAATTGCTGAGGTTCCCTGTACTTTTTTTGTATATGTGTCAGCCCTTTATATTTTTAAATTAATACAATTTATATTTTTTTTATGTCTATAGTGTGAACGACAAAAATAAGTAAACTACGATTCTGCTTCAGTGAAGACTTTATATATACACATTTGTAATAAAAAAAAAAATTAAGATAAAGCTCACATGAATACTATTTTCTTTACTACCAGCATAAAGATTACAAATTATATAGTTCTAACTAAATAAGCTTATCAATATACATCCTATGGATGTATATTTCCCTACTAGAAGGCTGACATCAAGGACTCTGATATTTTCTTGAATATTAAACTGCATCAAGGACATTAATATAGGGTTATTAATGTGTCACGTGTGTAGAGGGGTAGTAGGTGGTTATGAGCTGTTTATTAGTAATTGATTGATCCTGCAGGAATACTCGGTTCAAGTCTTAATGAAGCCAAATGGAAAAACCTAACAAATTTATGGTTCACACATGTAATCCTGTGGTGCCATCTATTGTCCGTTGGCAGCGTGGGGGTGGGTCACATGGCTCTCTGGGTCAAGGGAAGAGACAATGGAGAGAAGAAATCTGCGTCACTGAGGCCTGGGACAAAGTGGCAGAGAGAATCAATAGCCAGAAGAGTGTTGCTGAGTGTCAGCAGAGAGGCTAGAAGAGCAATAGAGGGCTTGGTACAGTTACTTGAGGAAAGAGTCTGCTGAGAGACTGTGTGCTGCTACAGCCAAGGTCTCTGCTATTGAGAGCGACAAATCAGCCTACTGCTTTTCAGATAGAAATCCATGGACTTTGGCAGCCTTTTTACCACTGACACAATAGCAAGAAGCAGGTCATTAGTGAGGCTTGTCCTCAATTAAAAGTAGACATGTATAAACTAGTAAATAATGACAATGAGACCGGCACTAGCCACCACACGGAGGCTGGCGCGGAGGCTTCCACGCCAGCGTTATTACAGCGCTGACAACATGCACCCACACAGCTAATCGGTTGGGAGTCCCAAGCTGCGGACCCTGGACGATCAACTATTCATTACCTATCCTGATAATCAATAGTATTTAACTGTTAAACTCCTTTAATCCCACTTATTGACATCTACCAACATGCTATGCCAGAGCTATAAGTCCTCATGTCCACGGGGAAAATCAGGCCCGCCGCGGATTCTTCATGGAGAATCCAGAGCGGGTCCCTCCTGCCCCGTGGACATGAGGCCAAAAAAATAAGAATAAACTCACCTCTCCGAACGCTGTGGTTCTTCCTTCCCAGACGGATCTTCTTTCTTCAGCCCGGCAGATGTGCTTGGCAAGCCGGCAGCGTGCCGCGCGCATGTGCCAGGCTGAAGAAAGAAGATCCGGCTGGGAAGGAAGGGAGACCTGCAGCGTCCAGGACAGGTGAGTTTTAATTATGGTATGGGTGTTCCGCAGATCCGGACGGCTTCCATAGGCATCAATAGAAGCCTGCGGGAGCCGTCCCCGCAGGAGACCCGCACTAAAATTGAGCATATCCGGATTTTTTCCCGCACGCGGATTCGCGCCTGAAGGGAAAAAATGACATCCACAGGTATTTAACTACCTACCTGTGGGTGTCCAATGCATCCCTATGGGGAGCGGATTTTAACCCCATTTTGTTATACTTTGGATGTGACAAAGGGGTAAAGGAGATTGGTTTAATTAAAAAAAATTTAATTATGGTATTGCATTTAGGCATCCTATTAAGTAAACACGTAATCTTGTAGATATACCTTTTAATGGCTAACAAAAATACATGACATAGCGAGCTTGCGAACCTCTCGGGTTCTTCGTCAGGCTAAAATGGAATAGATTTCTTTGATCAGTTATACAGCTTTAATACCATTATGTGGTATTGCATTATACTGTCTTTAGGCATCCTATTAAGTAAACAGTCATGACAGTCCCCCTGCGAGGTCATTAATTGAGACATGGAAATCTCAATTGCTTAGGATATTTAGAAAACTGCTGTCAGAACTGCCGGCGACATTTTAAGGGTTAACAAGCGCGATTGGTGTTCTCTCCAATTGCAGCTGTATGGGTGGGTGTCAGCTGCCAGGCAGCTGATACACCTGCTATGTATGGAGTGGGCTCTTTCCAAGCCCACGCCATACACCGTATTGTGGACATCTATATAAGATCTAACTGCACGGGCCATACACAGTAAGCATTTATAGCTGTATGGCTGACAGAAAAAGGTTATTCTAGTTACTTGCCTAAAGCCCAGAACTGAATCCCATGCTTGAAATGTTGCCTTACAAATGCGGTATTACATTGTGATTACTGCTTTTTCTCTTTCTATACCCTAAAATCTTACTTCCTTTTGCAGCAGCTTTTTGACGTGTATCCAGAAAAAAACATTTTTTTCCCCTGTTCTGTTATGCCCAGTTCTATGCTATTTGGGTGTATCACTTTACATTTATTAAAATTCATCTGACGTGTCCTTACCCATGCTGGCAGTTTATCAAGGTCTTTGTAACATTTTACACTTATGGAATAGAGTAAAGAGAAAGTGCTCATGTACAGACGCGCTATACAGGGTTTTTACAAATAATTCCCAATTATAGACATTCATAATGAAAACAAAAGTTTGGTACCGTGTTAGCCAGTAGAGCAAAATGTGATTGTGATGGAAGAGCCAGGAGCAGGAACTGAGCTCCCGCCCCCTCTCTGCCCCTCTGCACTATTTGCAATGAAAAGAGGCAGAATGGGGCGGGGCTAATTCTCCCCACTAAGCCCACCCCTATCCCGCCTCTCCCCATTGCAAATAGTGCAGAGGGACGGAGAGGAGGCAGAGAAGGGGAAGGAGCTCAGTTCCTGCTCCTGGCTCTTCCATCCCCCCCCCCCCCCCCCCCCGCAGATGAGGACGACATATCGGCTCGGCGTGAAAACCGAGCTGATACACGATCGTGTGAATGCAGCCTTAAACTGTATGGTGACTAAAGACCCATTTACACCAGCAGATGATCGCTAAAAGAACACTGAAACGACAGTTTGAGTGACAGCTTTGAGCGATCATTTTGCATAAACTATTAAGTAGCTGCTCAGCTAATTAAGTACCAATCAGGTGTGCAAATGAAGCCTTCACTGGAATGCAGTTAATAGTGCTTTGTTCTCCAAAAGGGGAAACAATGCTATCAGCACTCCTGGAGAACTTCTGATTAGAGTAAACAGCAATTTATAGGTTAGCTTGAATTTAAGGATCAGCTAACAGTGCCCAAAAAGCACACATTTACACGCACCGATATCGCTAAAGCAATCTCTGATTAGCGATCGGCTGGTGTAAATGGGCCTTAATACTATAAGTGAGCAATAAAACTGATTAACTCAAAGTATAGTGTCTAAGGAAAACTATGACTTGGTTGGATGAAAGCCGTGACCGCCC
This sequence comes from Eleutherodactylus coqui, assembly GCF_035609145.1. Lineage (NCBI taxonomy): Eukaryota > Metazoa > Chordata > Amphibia > Anura > Eleutherodactylidae > Eleutherodactylus > Eleutherodactylus coqui. The sequence continues at coordinate 77,166,459 of NC_089847.1, forward strand.
AGTTAACTTAGAGTTAGACCTCACATCCACTGGCAGATGGGATTCCGCATGCGGTAGCCCGCAGCAGAATTTGATCCTGCGGATCTTCTTCTTGCCCGTCTGGGTCTTTATTTTCTTGTGGATGTGTGCCAAAGCGCTGGCCAGCGCACTGCCTACATGTGCAATGGAGTTTTGTTTTTCTTCAACTCCTGCTTTCCTGTGGACAGGCTGCAGATCGGACGGCTTCCATTGACTTTAATGGAAGCTGTCCGTGTGGGATCTGCACTGAAATGAAGCATGCTGCGTTTTTTTTTTACAGACCACAAGGCCCGCAAATCAAATCCGAATGCTTTATTTCATTTGCGGACACCCAAGGGCAGCTTGATTGGACATCAAGCTTTACAGTCTGTTCAGAAACCAGGAAGGGTAAGGGTTTGTCTTTAAGTCGAGTCCTGTACATAACCCACACAACAAGAAAATATCATTGAAGAAATATGGAGTCTCTATACAGAAATAGATGAAGGGAAAAACAAGCCTCATGGGAGGTTTATTGTAGGCCACCAAATATAACAGAAGTCGCTGAAAAGCTATTACTGAGGTAAATAGCTCATTGTAATTTGCTGCTTCATTTAACCCCTTGAGTGGCACGCCTGGAAATTTTCCGGGACGAGCTCCACTGCCCATAGCGATATAGCCCGGAAGATTTCCGGGCTATGTATCACTATGGGAGCTGCATGCACAAGCTTTGGCATTCTGCTCTGCCTGCACAGTCCCACAGAGAACCAGTGCAGGACATTGAAAAACAGAAGCTGGGAGACACTGCCGATCTGCCGGCAATCTCCCCTTCTGAATTCAAATTCCTGCACTGGTTTGTTTACAGGTTGCCATACAGACCATCGGCTTGTCAGAAGTAAGTGGATGGTCTCTGTGGCAGGGAGAGCTGCTGCCTGGCTGTCAGAGGACAGCCAGGCACCAGCTCTTACAGCAGATATCAGAGAAAACCTCAGATTTCTGCTTTGTTAACCTTTTAAATGCTGCAATCTGTGATCAGGGGGTCCTGATCGTCTGTGGAAGTCCCCTAAAGGTTCAAAAAAAAAAAAAAAAGGAAAAAATTTTTAAAAATAAACACTTGTCTCCCTTTACTTTGTAAAAAATGAAAAACAAAATTACACGTGTGGTATCTCTGCATGGTAATGACACAGAAGGAAGTTAGTACATTGTTTAACCCCTTAATGACACAGCCCCTCCCCCCCCCCCCCCCCCATTTCTTTTTTTCCTCCCCAGTTTAAAAAAAGAGATCATATTAACTTATTTATCCATCGACGTCGCTGTATGAAGGCTTGTTTTTTGCGGGACGAGTTGTATTTTTCAATGGTGCTATTTAAAGTACCATATAATGCACGGAAAAACTTTTACAAAATTCTAAGTGGAGTAAAATGAAAAAAAAAAAAAGAAAAGACATTCCGCCATCTTTCAGTGTGGTTTGTTTCTACGGCACACAAACTGTAATAAAAATGATAATTTTATTCTATGGGTCAGCACGATTACTACAATACCAAACTTGTATAGTTTTTTTTGCGGTAGGATTGTTTTTTTTAAAGACATTTAATTTTTTTAAAATTATTTTCTGCTGCATCTTTTGCGCACAATAACTTTATTTTCCCGTCGACATACTTGAGCAAGGGCTCATTTTTTGCAGGATGTCCTGCAGTTTATTTTAGTACTAATTCGGAATACATACAACTTTTTGATTGATTTTTATTGCATTTTTTCTGGGAGACAGGGTGACTGAAAAAGTTTGTGGTGTTCTTTATTTTTTTTCGGACAACGTTCACCGTGCGACGTAAATAATGCACTACTTTGATAGATCGGACATTTATGGACGCGGCGATACCAAATATGTATTTTTCTTTTATGATTTAGATTTTTTTATTATTGATATGGCAAAAGGAGGGCGATTTAAACTTATAACTTTTTTTTTTTTAAGCGTGAAAAGTTAGGAAAATGTTTTTTTAAAAATTACAATTTGGTATTGGCATAATCGTACTGGCCTGTAGAATTACTTTAATACATTTATACTGCTCAGGGAATGCAGTGAAAAGTTAATAAAAACCTGCCAGAATTACAGCTTTTGTTAATCTTGCCACTAGAAAAAAAAAGAAAAAAAGCTATCAAAATTTTACATGTTCCAAAAAATTAGATAAATGAAGACTAGAGTTCATCCCGCAACAATCAAGCCCTTATATGGCTGTGTCAATGGAAAAAGTAAAAATGTTATGGCTCTTGGAATGTGACTGCACAATTAGTTGCAATTAAATGATTAGACCATTTAAAAAAACCGTCCCTGGTGGGTCTGACAGGGTGGTAAGAAACCCACCACTCAAGGGGTTAATTATGAAGGACTAAAACTGGGGAGCTGAAACCTGCGGATCTCATAAAAATTAACAAGTCAATAAGAAAGAGAATTACCTTTCTTAACTTGTACAGGACCCAACTAGTGGAACAGCCAACAGACCTGACAGAACAGGGGGCAGGTAGAGGCTGTACCTGGAAAATCAGCCATTATAAATTTCCACTTGCCATTCCATAGGGAGTTTTATCTGAGAGCTACAAAATACTAAATTTCAGGTAGGCATTTAGTCAGCTTAGAAAAGCCGTAACCTTAGACAGATTAAAGGGGTTGTCCCGCGGCAGCAAGTGGGTCTATACACTTCTGTATGGCCATAATAATGCACTTTGTAATGTACATTGTTTATTAATTATGAGCCATACAGAAGTTATAAAAAGTTTTATACTTACCTGCTCCGTTGCTAGCGTCCTCGTTCCCATGGAGCCGACTAATTTTCGCCCTCCAATGGCCAAATTAGCCGCGCTTGCGCAGTCCAGGTCTTCTCCTGTTCTCTATGGGGCTCCGTGTAGCTCCGCCCCGTCACGTGCCGATTCCAGCCAATCAGGAGGCTGGAATCGGCAATGGACCGCACAGAAGAGCTGCGGTCCACGGAGTAAGAGGATCCCGGCGGCCATCTTCACCGGTAAGTATAGAAGTCACCGGAGCGTGGGGATTAAGGTAAGCGCTCCGGTAAGCTTTCTTTAGGTCCCTGCATCGGGGTTGTCTCGCGCCGAACGGGGGGGGGGGGGGGGGGGGGTTGAAAAAAAAAAAAAAACCCGTTTCGGCGCGGGACAACCCCTTTAAGTAATTAGAAATAAAAGTATAGACAATAAATAGGAAATTTTTAAAGCTATATTACTCACTGTGAGCAGTTCAAAAGAATAGGGTTGTGCCTCTCACATTACACAAAGTTAGTGCAATTTTCTCGGCCGTGTGAGAGCAGCCTTATAGGTTTTTAGTGCTTCTTCGCTGGCTTCTTTTAGTAGTTTAAACCCTTTCTTTTTGCTGATTGTTGCCCTCCTTACATCTTTATTGAGCCACATTGGTTTTCTCCCTGTATGGTATGAACTGCTCACAGTGAGTAAGATGTGTTTATACATTTCCCATTTGTCGGTATTCTTTTTAGGACATTATCCCAGTTAATGAGGTTAAGGGCATCAACCTTCACCTTCTTAAAGTTTAGAATTTTCATTGCTCCCCCATAAATCTTCATTTTGAATGACATGAAAATTATATTATAGTCACTATTTCCCAGGTGCTCCCCAACCCGCACCCCTGTTAGTCTGCTTGGTTATTATGAAGTCCAAAATTGCCATCCCTTTAGTTGGGTGCTGAACTAATTCGGAAAGGAAATTTTTTAGTTATTGACTGAAACTTCTAGAAGTTCCTGAGATCTACATTTTTCAGCTTCTCCGTTCATATCCAGATAGTTTAAGTCCTCCATAATTACCTCATTGTGATTTGCAGTTTCATCTATTTGCCTCAGTAATAGATTTTCAGTTACTTCTGTGATATTTGAGGATTTTATTGTTTTTTACTGCATTCATCTCTGCCCATAGAGACTCCACATATTCATCTCCTTAAGGCAGCCTGTCCACGGCCGCGACGGAATATTGCTAGCGATATTCTGCCGCAGGAGGGGTAAGGGGGGGGGGGGGGGGCGGCACTAAAAGGTCTCCATGAGGAGCCTATATTAATAATGGGCTCACTGCGGCATGCCATGATTTTAATCAAGCGAGTGGAAATCCTATGGAAAGTGTCATACGAGCTGCGCGTGTGATTCATCTAAACAGTAATTAAATTATTGCTTACAAATCAAAGTCATCTAATTTTTTCCTTCCTAGAGATGCTTAATAGGATATCCACAATCATGCTATATGTGATGATCTGACACGATGACAAATTTCTTGAAAGTCTGACAACCCTGAATTGAAGGTTAAAGATTCCAGGGCTATGTTATATTTCCTCAATCTAATTATTACTCTAGTGGACAATTACACCCATGTTCTATAGACACTCCAGGAATTGGATATGGATTCTTGACAACCCTTCATACAAGTTTTTTGTTAACCCCTTTCCCATATCCCCATTTGTGAATATTTAGCTATTGTAGGCATACAACAACTTGGCAAGCAATATGTGGCCCCCTGTGAGAGGATTTAAGACTGTTATAAGCCCATCTCATGTTTGGCTATAACTTAACCCCTTAGTGACCATGCCAAGTTATGGAAATCTGACATGTGTCACTTCAACATAGAAGATATACCTTTAATGGCTAATAAAAAGACATGTTATAGCAAGCTTTCGAACCTACTTAAGGGTTCTTCAGGCTTAATGGATTAGAGCCGAAAAGAGAGGGAGATAGATGCATACATAAAAAGGCACAGGTATGATTAATTTGCACTTTAGACCCCCTGCACATAAGGGGAATTTCTGCGGCGGGATTTCCCACAGAAATTCCGCCCATGCCCGCTGCCATAGGTTTGCATTAGAAAATGCAATCCTATGCACACAGACGTGATTTGTCCAAGTGAAAACAGGAGCGGAAAACAAATTGCGGCATGTTTTATTTCTGTGCGGGCGTTGCAGAGGCCCGCACAGAAACCTCAGTAGCGACGGGCTGGCGCCGCGCATGCGCCGGCTGGTTGGCAGCCAGCGCATAGTAGAGATGGCAGAGGCCAAGAAAATTCTCGCAGAGGGATCCAACCCGGCCATCTGCAGGCGGTCTTACTCATCCTGTTCTGGTATTGTCTTGAGTAGTAAATACTTAGTCCACTGATAAGGGATGTCAAAGTTTTATTGGATTTCAATTGGTGTTGTGGGTAAGGTAATTGGCAACATTTCAAATATGTGCAAATTATAATGTACACATTTGATAAAATATATAATTTCGATCTATTTGCTTTATTCTGGAAGGACATTAAAAAAATTTCGCTTTTTAACCATTTAGGAGATGTACAAATTTAACATTACTAAAACTTTGAGGAACATTTTGTTCTCCTACGCCAAGGCAAGATTGCAAAGGCTCATAGGTGTCAGAATGAGAGATACACCCCCCATTCTATTTTAAAAAGGGTGCCCCTTAATATATTCATTGAGGGGTGTCATGAGTATTTTTACCACAGTTTTCATTCAGGAGTTAATATAATTTACGGGAGAAAAAAATAAAATGACTTATTTTCAAAATTATGACATTTTAAGGCAGTTTTTTTTGGTAGTGAACATAAAAATGATGATTTGCAACTTAAAATAGATTCCCCTGTTTGTCCTGTGTTCAGAAAAATACCCATTGTGGCCCTAATCTTATGTCTGTATGCACAGCGGGGTCCAAACCGAAATTAGCAGCCAATGGCTTTCAGAACAAAAGTTATGCTTGAAGGTGATTTTGGCCTCATTGCACACTTGGAGAGTCCTTGAGCGGCTAAAACAATTGAGAACCCATGCCTATTTTACCCCACAGTTTTTGAATGAACCTAGTCAAAGCAGATAGAAAAAAATGACTTGTTTTTTTTTGGCAATTGTGTCATTTTAAGAAAAGTTTTTTTTGTACAGCAAACATGAATGAGGATTTGCACCCCAAAATGGATACCGATTTGTCCTGTGTCCAGAAACATTGTGGCCCTAATCTTTTGTCTGTATGCACAATGGTGCCCAAAATAAACAGATCAAAGCTCAACTGTCTATCTTTCACGTGATCGCCGTTATCCGTTGGATAACGGCGATCGTGTGACCGGAGAGCGCTCACTGTTCCAGGATCTCAGCTAACTTTAGTAGCCAGGAGATTTTATATTTCCCAGGCCCTCCCCAGCTTCTGCGCTTGCATCTGCCATTTTGGCAAAAGATGCATGTGCCAAAGCTGGGTAAAGGTCCGCGGAAAAGGACCCCGTCTGGGGTGATAACTGGAGGCCTTAGGCAAGTAATTTCACCTCCCCTCATAGATCGATCTGTGACGGGAGGTGAAACTAACTTTTTTTTACTTTTACGTGATCATCTTTATCTATTGGATAGTGGCAATCATGTGACCAAAGACCGGGATCCCCCCATTAAATCTCCACGCTCCCGGCAATGCTTAATAGCCAGGAGTGGGGAGATTTTAGATCGTCTCAGCAATCCATGGCTTTTGCTCATGCGTCTGCCATTTGAGTGACAGGTGTGTGCGCACAAAAGCTGAGGTAAGGTCAGCAGATAATAATTTCATCTACCCTGAAGGATATAATCCATCAATAAAAATTATTTTTTTTTTAACACACTTTTGTTTTTTACTTTTACATGATCGCTGTTATCCATTGCATAACAGTGATCATGTGACCAGAAACCACATACAGCAGCTCCCTGCTATTCATACTAGCTGGGAGTAGGGAGTTTTTCAAGTTCCCGGGCTTCTGCGCGTGACATAATGACGTCTGGCACGCATGCGGCTTCAGGTCCTGGAGAACCAGAATGCTATGGAGGACGGGGATGAGCATCCTCAGCTACCCCTTACGGATCCGATGCTTCCCGCAGCCCTCCATAACAGCTCCAGGTTGTCGGCTACCTCTGGTAACTGACAGCATGGAGCTTTCACGTCCACAGCCTGCAGGGCTTTGATTTTAAGAGGAAGCATGATTTTACTGCCCCGGGGATTAAAGACCAGCAAAGCAAGAAGTAAAAACACTATGTGGGGGTCACTTAATGGTTAAAGTTATGATTTTCAGAACATAGTTCAAACACTGTTGCAGATTTTCATATTCCCCCAAATAAAAGTATGGAAAAACTTTAAAAACTTAAGTGAAGTGGAAAAAACTGGGCACTATTTTATTTCTGCTGATGCTCACTGCGCAGGATAGATAATGTGCCAAGTCCATTTACACGGGACAAATGTTGGGTAAACAATGTCCAACACTCATCTGTTTCTCCCCGCTCCTGTGCTGTTGCACAGGAGCTACGGTAGTAGTGCTGACTTACTCAAAGAATGGCCAGCAGGGGGGAGCGACTGCAGGAGATTTCTCTCCTCACGCTTCCCTGCCCCTCTCTATTGGGCATAACTGATCGCTCAACGTTTAGTGTAAATAGCGGCTGTTCAGTATTGAACAGCCACTATGTTATGTCAATGGAGAGGGGCAGGGGAGCAAGAGGAGAGAAATCTCCTGCAGCCTCCCCACGGAGACACGATACTAGCTCCTGTGCAGGAATTAAATCAGCTGCAAATATGTGGCTGATATCCACTCAATATTTTTGGATGTGGAAACGTTGTGGAATTTGCAGTGGAAATTTCCACAGCAGACATTCAGACAGCACTTCTGCCACGTGTCAATATAGCTTGAGGTATGCTACCATGTGCAGAGTGGCCCCAGTAGTATTAGGGACCCCCACAGTGGCCCAAATAGTAATATCATTACTACTGGAGCTGATATAGGGGACACTATTACTAACAGTGTTGCCTATATCAGCACCAGGATTAATAGTGACCCACACAGAACCCCCGAGACTGATATACTTCCGTCCTCCTCAGCAGCACTGCTGGCAGAAGTGTGTTTGCCCACAGCAGCGCCTCCTCTCCATCTACGGAACCGAAGAGGAGAGGTCAGGGGAGAAAGCATCTGACCGCAGCGCAGCTCAGCAATTACCAGTAGTGGAGATGTAGCACCCCAGCTGTTAATCACTTTAATGGTAACCCTGCGTCCCCAAAGTGGCCTGTTAACCTTACTATTACTACTGGGGCTGAAATATGGGGTCACTGTTACTACTGGGGTCACTCTGCATGTATCAGTATTCCTCAAGCAGATATTAAGCCACTCACACAGGTGCTTGTAAAAACGCAGCGTTTTTGTAAATGCAGCGTTTACTGCATTTTCAGCTGTGTTGAAATGCGTTTGACAGCGTTTGACTGCGTTTTCAGCACAGTTATAACCAGAGCCAAGCCAGCTGATAATGCCAGAACTGAAAAAAAAAGTTAAACGCAGTAATCATATTTACCCCGTTTTCCGCAGTGCTCAAAATGCAGCCCGTTCATTTTAATGAGCAAAGCATCGCGTTTTAAAACGCAGAAACACATGAAAACAGGACAGCAGCCTTGAAAAAAGTTGTGTTTTAGCAAATGTCTGAGAAGTCCCATTGAAAGCAATGGTACCGTTTGACAACGTTAAGCGCTGCGCTGAAAACGCAATGTCAGATGCATGCGTTCATTCATGGCAGCCTAGAACTCCACAATCTCAGGCCTCATGTCCATGGACAGGTCGGATCCAGTGTGGGGAAAATCCTGCACAGAATCCAGCCCCAACTGCGGCCAGTGACCCATGCTCACCTGTATTCCCCTGGCGGCGGCAGCAGCATCCGCGAGGATCTCTGCTCTCCCGGGTGCGCTGTACTGTGCATGGTCCTCACGGCTCGCTGTTGAACATGCGCAGCAGTGTTTTTGTTTTTGTTTTTTTTTAAAATCTTTTGCTTTCCTGCAGGATCAGCGGTATGTCTGCAGTGTCAGCTGCAGATCGGACGGCTTCCATTGACTTCAATGGAAGCAGTCAATGTGGGATCTGCACAAAAATGGAGCATGCTGTGATTTACTTTCTGGAGCAAAAAATCCTCAAAACAAATCCACATGCTTAAATTTGTGAACACCATTCTTCCCTATAGGCAGCTTGCTTTGCGGTTGTCCCACAAATCAAACCTGCCCGTGGACACAATGCCTCACAGCGAGACAGTCCTGTTCCAAACAAATCCTGAGCTCACAAAAATTTTTTAAAAAAAGCAGGAGGAACACTGGCACGCTGGATGTGCTATTGATGTACGTAATATTTTAAATCATACTGCGGAATTAAATCCTGCACCACATGTCAATAGTCGCATGGGTTTTGCGTAGATTTTTTCCAGAGTATGGATGAGATTTTGAATATCTCATCCACTTTCAATTCAGCAACTAATCCCCCCGTATAGTAATAGTAACCCCCTCTATATAAGTTGCCCCAGTAGTAATAGCGTCACCTAAATTGGCCCCAGTAGTAATAGGGTCCCCCATTGGGAGTTAAAGGTTTAGCAGTGCGGATTACAATAGGGGTGATTGTGATGGCCATGGGCCCCCTATTATATATTCTGAAATTGGGCTTGGCTCTACTCACCTCTGTAGGTTATGCCAACAGCCTGTACTAAGGAAATCAGTATACAGGACCTGGAGGTGACTCGTGATCCGCATTGCTATGCCGACTGCAGGTCCTGCATGCCGATTACCTTGGTACAGACAATCCAGACACCGCTAGAGCGGACCCAGACCCTCCATCGGAGCCCCTGAAATGCTCTCGTGGAGCCTACTTTGAGAAACCCTGCACTAAACTATAGTGGGATCCGTCTAGCTTAAAGTAGGTCTTCAGGTATTTTACTGGACAAGACACTGCAGCATGCTGCACTGTTTCGTTCCAGAGGCTCAAAAAGGAACCTCCAGCATAAATGTGAATGTAGCCTAAAGCCATATTCACACGACTGATATTTGCGTGAGTTCTGTCCATGTGCAAATTAGATAGAACTTACACAGGAAAATCCATTCATTGAATAGGTTCCTTTACATGAGCGATTTTTTTCACTCAGACTGATGGTTCGAGTTAGAAAAATTGTTGCATAAGCCATTTTTGTGCGATCCTTCCATAGGAATAGGATGTGTAACAATACACCACACATCGCACATCAGGGTGTCCATGTGCCAGGTGAGTCGCATCTGACAATCTTGGGCACAACTTGCTCTCAGCCATTTGAATATAGCCTAAGGCTGCCTGTCCGATATTTCATTGCGGTAATCCGGCCGCGGGTAATGCAGTAAACTCTTTTCATAGCGTTGCTATGGAAAGTGCAGCCACGAGCGGAGAATCATAGCGATTCTCCGCTCACAGGATTCAAATCGAGGAATGCCGTGAGCCTATCTGTCAGATAGGTCTCCGCGCTGAGCCTGACAGCTCTCCCCCCTGCTCCCATTGCTAGCGATATTCCATCACGGGCGAGGACAAGGGGGCTTTAAATGTGCCACTTTATAATTTAGCCAAAATTTACACATTCTGTGAAAAATAAGGAGCGTTGACCACCGCTGGATGCCACAGCTATACAATATAAGCTTCTTCAGACAAGTGTAAGCGCAAAAATACTTTCCTTAGCGCAACGTATTTGTGCGTTGAATGCGGTTGATTTGCACATCCAGGACATGCTCATCTGCGGGAGCACCACACCCGCAGCCCCCATTTAAAATGCTATTTAGCCTAATGAGGGTCAGATATGATTTTTCATGGAATTGCGCAGCGTATTGCAAAACTCCCATAGACTTCTATGGGGACTTTTGCTGCACACATCCGCAGAAAGAGCAGGGTTTTTTTGTGCACAAATTTCATGCAAAAATAAATAAAGGGGAAGAACCAATTGACATTTATGGGTCTTATTCTGTGTAATGCGCACATATATTTTGCGTGCACAAAGACGCATTTTACGATGGTGTGCGCTTGTACTACATCCATCTGAAAAACCCCTTACAGCAGAAATATTTATCTGCCAGCTTGACAGACTAAAATAGTTCAAGGACTTCCAATGTTTGGGGGGGAAAAAAATGTTCCTTTATAATTATGGGTTTGAAATAGAGTAAAGGACAGACAGAAGAGTTGTAGACACAACACACCCTCCGGCGGGTACTTACCGTCAGAGCTGATGGTGTCATCATATAAATCCTGACTGTCCTGCCGGGAGTCATGATAATCCACGTAGTTAATGCCTTCTACGGAACAGTACTCGTCCTTCTGCTTCTCGGTCACTGGGACCACCGTAAAATGAGGCATTATCAGCCTGTTTAACAGAAGAGCCAAAGTTACTTTCCAAACTTCCAGCGAAGACGTCTGCACTCAACTCCACATGAATTCCAGACCCATCACCTCACTTCCTCCTAAAGACTAGACCCCTCCCTCCCATTAGCGAGCTGTCATGATGGGAATTCTGCCTCTTTTTGGTGACCCGGATCATTTAGCTCAGTTTATAGGAAAGAGTTGGCTCTTTATACAATCCTACTAGTGTTGTGCCCTCCTCCCCCAGAGACCCCAGGCAGAACGCCTGCCCTGTACACACTAGTATTACTGATCCCAGGATCTGTATCTACAGAGCTCTCTACGCTGCAGCTGATGGGAATCCCCAGTAAATTACAGGCAGTAACCTCTTCAGTGCTGGAGGGTTGATATAGGCTCCTCACAGAGATAAAGCAATGAAGACAGTTAGGAGTTTAACTCCTTCCTGCCCCCATGATGTAGTGCAGTGTTCCCCAACTCCAGTCCTCAGGGACCGCCAACAGGTCATGTTTTCAGGATTTCCTCAGTGTAACACATGTGATGTAATTATTGCCGATGCCTCAGACATTGCCACAGGTGTTCTTACCATAGGATATCCTGAAAACATGACCTGTTGGTGGTCCCTGAGGACTAGAGTTGGGGGCCCCTGATGTAAGGGGTTCCTGCAAATTGACTTAAACTTAACCCCTTCATGACATGGCCTATTTTGGGCTTAAGGACGCAACAATTTTTGGCGGATTTTCTTCTCCGTTTATCAAAAGCCAAAACTTTTGTATTTTTCCGTCGACGCGGCCGTATGAGGGCTTGTTTTTTGCGTGGCGAACTATAGTTTTTATCGATGCCAATTTTGGGTACATAGACTATATTGTAAAATTTTTTATTTTTTTTTTTATGATAGCAGAGAGAGAAAACGCATCAATTCTGCCATAGATTTTTTTATTTTTTTTTTACACCGTTAATCATGCAGCATAAATGAGACTTTCCATTTTTTCTGCAGACCGGTACGGTTACAACGATACCAAAATTCTAACATTTTTTTTAGGTTTTCCCACCTTTCTGCAATAAAAACCCTTTTTTTAAAAAAAATCTTTTTTCTATTCTAAATTGCTGCATTCAAAGTCCCGTAACTTTTTTATTTTTTGATGTACATAGCTCTATGAGGGCTTATTTTTTGCAAGACGAGCTGTAGATTTTATTGGTACCATTTTGGCGTACATACGGCTTTTTTGATCACTTTTATTGCGTTTTTAGTGAGGCAAAGTGCTAAAAATGAGCATTTTGCCTCAGTTTTTTAGCTTTTTTTTTAGCGTTTTTTTCCGTGCACAGTCAAAAGCATGTGCAACTTATTGTACGCATCGTTACGGACGCGACAATACCAAATATGTGGGGTTTTATTTTTTTTTTACCTTTTTTCATGCTAATCTGAGAAAAAGCATAAAAAATGTTTTTTTTACTCTTTTTTTTTAATTCATTTTTTAAATCTTTCTTTTTTTTACACTGTTTGTGTCCCTCTGAGGGACTTTAACCACTGCCCTTATGATCGCTGTCATAAGGCATGGCAGAGCTACTGCTCTCCCATGCCTTATCGCTCATACAGCGATCTCAGGCATAGGCAATACAGGACGCCAGTGTCTGGCGTCCTGTTGCCATGGTGACAGGCCGGGCTCTCGCGATGACATCCGGCCGCGCTCCCTCTGTGAACTCTTTCCCTGCCGCGATCTACTTAGATCGCGGCAGGGAAGGGGTTAACAGTGGCGGGCGCATCTCCGATGTCCCCCCGCTGTTGCAGCGAGACGCCAGCTGTGACTGACAGCCGGCTCCCGCTGCGGGATATCGCTGGATCATATGTGATCCCGCGCTATCTCCAGGACGTAAGTTTACGCCCTGTTGCGGGAAGTACCCCGCTCCCAGGACGTAAACTTACGCCCTGCAGCGGGAATGGGTTAAAGGGGTTGTCCCGCGAAAGCAAGTGGGTCTACACACTTCTGTATGGCCATATTAATGCACTTTGTAATGTACATTGTGCATTAATTATGAGCCATACAGAAGTTATAAGAAATTTTTCACTTACCTGTTCCATTGCTAGCGTCCTCGTTTCCATGGAGCCGTCTAATTTTCAGCGTCTAATCGCCAGATTAGACGCGCTTGCGCAGTCCGGGTCTTCTTCTTTTCTCAATGGGGCCGCTCGTGCCGGAGAGCGACTCCGTGTAGCTCTGCCCCGTCACGTGCCGATTCCAGCCAATCAGGAGGCTGGAATCGGCAATGGACCGCACAGAAGCCCTGCGGTCCACCGAGAGAGAAGATCCCGGCGGCCATCTTCAGCAGGTAAGTAAGAAGTCACCGGAGCGCGGGGATTCAGGTAAGCGCTGTCCGGTGTTCTTGTTTAACCCCTGCATCGGGGTTGTCTCGCGCCGAATGGGGGGGGGGGGTTGAAAAAAAAAAAAACCCGTTTCGGCGCGGGACAACCCCTTTAAGTCCTATGGATGATTCAGATGATGAGCTCATGCTATCTGCAACAGGAGCCGACTTGATTGACAGATGGCATCCTGCTGCAATCAAGTGAGAACAGCAATCCCTCTTACATGCTGCAATCAATGATAATCGCGCCATGTGATAAGTTTACAGAGGGAGGGCGCTCTGTTATGTCAGCCATCAGTCGTATAATTGCAGAGGGCGGATGGGTTGTCATGGCCTGTGATAGCAATAATTAGCAAAAATGCATTATCAGTATGATTATAAAATCGTAGGTTCAAGTCCCCTACAGGTACATAAAAAAGCATTGCATTTGTAACTACCTGTACAGTTAATTGAACACTTTTCCCCCCTGCATGGCAAAAGCTATAAAAATAGAAAAACTTTTTTGTTCATTTCACCTCCAAAAAAAAGCAATATGGCAGTTTTTATGCAGCTGAGAGAATTATGCAAGATTTGTACGTTACAAGATGTATAAATCTTGCAAAATTATGAACTCCATTCTTTTGAGTGGTTTCATACATATGGGAGTTTCTTTCCTGCATTGCATCGCACCGCATTGTGATACAGGAAACAAATCGCTGCATGTCCTATCTTTGGGTGTATCCTCACATCGCATCGTACATTGTTTTCAATATGGCTGGTGGCAGTATCGCACCATGTGCTAGGTCCACGCGATCCAATGTCTCCCATTGAAAACAATAGGAGAAACTCTGCGATGCTCCGCCCTGGCTGTCAGTCGCAGTGAAGGATCGCTACTTCCTTGATATGATGGGAGGTGCTTTTGGTTAAAAATAACTCGCATCTGCTTAGAAATTGCATGTGGAATGTCACTTACCCGTGACACGTTAGCCTAAGGCCACTCACAAATGCTTCAGAAAATGCTGCAAAATTGTCATTTAACGATTTTGTGCTGCGTTTTTTAACTCGTTACAACGTTTGACAGTGTTTTATAACACACCCCATCACTGATGGGTGATGAGGTGTGCTAAAAAGAGCTAATGAAAAAAAAAGTTTGGTATCATGTTAACCAGTAGAGCAAAATGTGATTTTTCTCAATAAGAGAAACCACGTAATCTTGCAGATAGGATACCTTTTAATGGCTAACAAAAATACATGATGTTAATGCCAGCTTCCAAACCAACGCAGGAAGAACCCTTGCATGATAATGCAAGCTTCGTTCAGAAGCTTGCATTATCATGTATTTTTGCTAGCCATTAAAAGGTATCATACCTGTTCCATCTTCTGAAGTTGAGAGAGAAGGTACAAAGACACATGGGGGCACCTTCAGCCCTCATGTGTTGAAGATGGAAGAGGAGGAGAGGTTTCCTGGAGTACTTCTCTTTATCATAAGGATAGAGTGAGCCCTGAATCAGTGAGCCGCGCAATCAGTGAGTAAGACTTTCTCAAGGCCTAGTGCAGAGGTACTTATTCTTCTTCAACTGTTCACACCCAAGCGTCCTGAAATCTGGGATCACAGCGTGGAGGTACTCATCGTCGAATTTGTCTGTATATAACTTTCACTGTGCCTGCACTTGGAATACTGCTGATTTTTGCTTCGTATTGTTTGAAGTTATCACCCTGTCAAGTTATGCCAGGCCCTGACTGTTCCGGGGACCTGAGATACTATACTATTGTCTGTGGCTCGCTTATTTCCTCGCTGATGTTCATGCTGATGGGTGTCACAACGGTGGCATCAACCGTGACAATCCCTTCACCTGTCCTAATGTTTATTGGGCCTTTCCATGCCAGGGGTGTCCAGACGAGACCTAGCGCTGCCCTGGCCCCAGTTGCGTGCATCCCTCCAGGGGGAAGCGTGGTAAGTGCCGCCGCGACAAGCCAGCATTTTGCCCTCCCAGCTCCTCAGCGTATGCCATGTGTCCAGGATCACCCTACGGGACGCTGCTTTCGAAAAATGCAGCATTAGAAACACCACATTCATGAGCTGGCCTGCAGGGCCCCATTAAAATCAATAGCGGCGTTGTACCATGGTTAGCACAGTGCTCTGGACACCGCACTAATCGCAGTAAAAAGCAGTGAGTGTGAGTGGCCCAACAGTTATCAAAAAAGCCATATGAACACCAAAATGGTACCAATAAAAACTACATCATGCAAAAAACAAGCCCTCACAGAGGTCCGTCAATGGAAAAATAAAAAAAAGTTATGGGACTTTGAATGCAGCAATGCAAAATACACATATTTTTTCCAAATACAATTATTGTGCAAAAGTGAAAAACAAAAATAAATTTTGCTATTGTCATAATTGCACCATGCCACAGGAAAATTGTATCATGTAATTTAAGTTGCATATTAACCCCTTAGTGACGAAGCCTGTTTGCGCCTTAGTGACGGAGCCAAATTTTGGAAATCTGACATGCGTCGTTCAACGTAGCATAACTCCGTAAAGGCTTTACATATCCAAGTGATTCTGACACTGTTTTTTCGCCACATGTTGTACTTCATTTAGGTTGTAAAAAGAGACCAATATCATTTGTGTATATTTATTAAAAGTACCAATATTGGAAAAATTTGGAAAAAAGTGTCATTTTTTTCACATTTTCAACCGTAATATCTCAAATATGTCCAAACATACTGTACAAATTTTTGATAAGATATGTATTTCCATCTGTTTACTTTATTCTGAATGCACACTTGAAAAACTTTTGTGTTTTTTTTAACCATTTAGAGGACGTACAAATTTAACATTACTTTTCAGCATTTTGAGGAGCACTTTGTTTTCCTGCACCAAGCCAAGTTTGCAAAGGCTCATAAGTGTCAGAATAGTAGATACCCCCACAAATGGCCCCATTTTAAAAACTACACCCCTTAATGTATTCACTGAGGGGTGTCATGAGTATTTTGACCCCACCAGTTTTTTTCAGGAATTAGTTCAATTTAGGGGAGAAAAAATAAAATTTCATATTTTTGCAAATATGTCATTTTAAAGATATATTTTTTCCTATTGAACCCATGAAAATGAGGATTTACACCCCAAAATGGATACCCCTGTTTCTCCCGTGTTCAGAAACATACCCATTGTGGCCCTAATCTTATGTCTGGATGCACAACGCGACCCAAAATGAAAGGAGCAGTCGGTGTCTTTCAGAACATAAATTTTGCTTGAAGGCGTTTTAGGCCCCATAGCACTTTTGTAGAGCTCTTGAGTGGCCAAAACCAAAGAGAACCCCCACAAGTGACCCCATTTTGAAAACTAGACCCGTTAACGAATTTATCTAGGGATGTACTGCCCATTTTGACCCCACAGTTTTTGAATGAATTCAAGCCAAGCAAAAGGAAAAAATTGTGATTTTCGTTTTTTTGTCAATTCTGTCATTTTAAAAACAGCTTTTTTGGTACAGCACACACATGAATGAAGCCTTTTACCCCAAAATGGATACCCCTGTTTCTCCCGTGTTCAGAGACATACCCATTGTGGCCCTAATCTTATGCCTGAATTCACAACAGGGCCCAAAACGAAAGGAGTAGTCGGTGGCTTTCAGAACATAGATTTTCCTTGAAGGCGTTTTAGGCCCCATAGCACATTTGTAGAGCTCTTGAGCAGCCAAAATCAAAGAGAACCCCCACAAGTGACCCCATTTTTAAAACTAGACCCCCTAACGAATTTATCTAGGGGTGTACTGCCCATTTTGACCCCACAGTTTTTGAATGAATTGAAGCAAAGCAATAGGAAAAAATTGTGCTTTTCGTTTTTTTGGCAATTCTGTCATTTTAAAAACAGCTTTTTTGGTACAGCACACACATGAATGAAGACTTGCACCCCAAAATGGATACCCCTGTTTCTCCCGTGTTCAGAGACATACCCATTGTGGCCCAAATCTTTTGTCTGGATGCACAACGGGGCCCAAAATGAAAGGAGTAGTCGGTGGCTTTCAGAACAGAAATTTAGCATGAAGGTGATTTAGGCCCCATTGCCCACTTGTAGAGCCCTTGAGCGGCCAAAACGACAGAGAACCCCCACAAATGACCCCATTTTGAAAAGTAGACCCCCTAATGAATTTATCTAGGGGTGTACTGTGTATTTTTACACTACAATTTTTGAATAAATCTAAGCAAAGCAGTAGGAAAAAAATTACAATTTTCATTTTTTTGGCAGTTGTATCAATTTAAAAAACTGTTTTTTTTGTACAGCACACATACGAATGAAGACTTTCACCCCAAAATTGATACCCCTGTTTGTCCCGTGTTCAGAACCATACCTCTTGTGGCCCTAATCTACTTAAAGGACACATGGCTAGGCCTATAATGGAAGGAGCACCCGTTGGATTTTAGGGTACAACGGAATAAATTCCAAGCCCCATTGCCCACTTATAGAGCCATTGAGCGTCCAAAACTATAAAGAACCCCCACAAATGACCCCATTTTAAAAACTAGACCCCTTAACAAATTCATCTAGGGGTGTATTGCATATTTTGACCCCACAGTATTTGAATAAATTTAAGCAAAGCAGAAGGAAAAAATTACGATTTTCATTTTTTTGGGCAATTTTGTCAATTTAAAAACAGTTTTTTTTGTACAGTGTACATAGGAATGAAGACATTCACCCCAAAATGGATACCCCCGTCTGTCCCGTGTTCAGAAACATACCCATTGTGGCCCTAATCTACTTACAGGAAACATGGCAAGGCCTGTAATGGAGGGAACACCCATTGGATTGCAGGGCTCAACTGAATAAATCCCAGGTCCCATTGCTCATTTGTACGGAATAAAAATTGACTCCCTAAAAATATCACCCCCCCCTCCACGCCCTTTTCGGCGTTCCCCAAATCTTAGATAAAAGTAATAATGTGAACTGTGTGGTATTTCCGAAGACAGGGGTAATTACGGAGGCTGGTTGGGATGGGTACATGGGGCAATAAAACCGTGTATCCCCCCTCCTCTCATGCTTTTTGGGGGTATTTCTTGACCTCAGTGGCGGGTATGGGGTGTAAAAAGTGGCGCTCCGTGAGTCTCCATAAGCTTGATGAGGTGCGGCGGTCTCACATAGAAGGCGCTCAACAAGCTGCTCCTGGAACTGCAGGAAGGCGAGCGTTCCCAGGGCTTCTTGTAAAATACGTATTACAGGTAGCGGTCTGAATAACGCCGGGCTCACGCAGCCGTAGGCGGAATCCGCTTGCGGAGGCCCGCAGCGGATCCCAACTATGAGCCCGGCTGTGACCCTGCGTACGGCCACATAATGTACTGCGCATAACTGCCTATTCACACAGGCGGTCATTCGCAGTACACTTTTTTTTTGTTGTTGCTTTTATTTCCCTCACCGTCGCTTAGCGGTGACACGGGTACCCGCAGCCCGTATACAACGTAGTTGCATATGGACAGCGGGTATATCCACGACCATGGAGCACAATTGGCTCTATGTTGCCGATATCCGCGGTAAAATAGAACCTGCTGCGTTCTCTTTTCTGCGAGTGGATTACGTAATTCCAACCCGCTAATGTGAGCGGAATTGTGTAATCCAATGCGATTGATCTGCGTAATACCGCGGATCAGACGCATGCGGAATCCGTAATTCCTATCCGGTCATGTGAGACCGGCCAAAGGTAGATCGCTACCTTTTTTTCACGTGACCGGGGACCGCTCAATGAGGCCACCCGTCACTGCTCCAAGCTCTCGGCGACCGATGGTCGCTGAGAGCAAGGAGATTTTAAGTTTCCTGGGCTCCCCGACTCCTGCGCATGTGTCCGGTGTATTGCCGGCAGTCGCATGCGCAGAATACAGGAAA
Source organism: Eleutherodactylus coqui (assembly GCF_035609145.1). Taxonomy (NCBI): domain Eukaryota; kingdom Metazoa; phylum Chordata; class Amphibia; order Anura; family Eleutherodactylidae; genus Eleutherodactylus; species Eleutherodactylus coqui. The sequence goes on from NC_089847.1 coordinate 77,185,822, forward strand.
GTTCACGGAAGAAGATTGCGTCGGGGTTCAAATACGGAGGCCTCCGGTAAAAAGTTTCATCTCCTCTCACCGATCGCATCGGTGAGGGGAGATGAACCTTCACTTTTTTAAACTTTTACGTGATCACCATTATCCATTGGATAACGGCGAACACGTGACTAGGAACCGCTCACCGCGGCCCCCCGTGAAATCTCCAGGCTCTCGGCTAAGTTTTGTAGCCAGGAGCAGGGAGATTTTAAATTACCACGGCTTTTGCGCATGCGCCTGCCATATTGGCGACGGGCACGTGCGCAGCAGCTGGGGTAAGGTCCGCGGATAAATCCGTGGGCCTTAGGTACGTTATTTCATCCTCCCTCACGGATATGATCCGTGGGGGAGATGAAACGCAAGCTTTTTTAACTTTTTAAAACTTTTTAAAACTTTTTTTTATACTTTTTGCACTTTTTTTTTTTTACTTTTTACCCCTTTTTTATTTTTTATTTTTACTTTTTGCACTTTTTTTTTAACTTTACATGATTACTGTCATCCATTGGATGACAGTGATCATGTCCCCAGCGACATCCCTCTGCTCTTGGCTACACATGGCAGCCAGTAGCAGAGGAATTTTGAATTTCCCGGGGCTCGAGCCCCTCTGTGCACACGCCCGATGTCAATCATCGGGCGCGCATGCGCAGACGGGGATTTCGGGTCCCGGGACATCGGGACATCGCAGAGGACTGGGGGTGAGTATTTTCACCTCCCCTCATGGATCCGATCCATGAGGGGAGGTGAAACTTCACTTTTCTTTTACTTTTTCAACTTTTTCGCGATCGCCGGTATCCAATGGATAGCGGCGATCGCGGGCCCGGGGACCGCTCACAGCGGTCCCTGGTAACACCTCCTGGTTCCTGGCCACCTTCAGGAGCCGGGAGCCAGGAGATTTTAAATTTGCCGGGGACACCCGGGCTTCTGCGCGTGCGCGTGACGTCATCGCCTGGCGCGCATGCGCAGAAGGCCGCCGGTGGGTCCGGGAGGACCAGGTCTCCGGGGGACACCGCCGACAAGCCGTGTGAGTATTTTCAGCTGCCGTGATGGATCTGATCCATCAGAGCAGCTGAATTACTACTTTTTTACACAGTTTTGTTTACTTTTTTGCAATCGGCGCTATCGATTGGATATCGCCGATCGCAATGCCGGGGGGGACTGCCCGCATCCTGGGATGACAGCTCCATGCTGTCGGCTACCTGCGGGCACCGACAGCATGGAGCTGTCACGTCCTCAGGCCAGTGGGCATTAATCCAAAGAGGATGCATAAAACTATGTCCTCTAGGATTAAAGCCCACTTACTGAGGACGTAGTTTCCCGATGGGGCAGTCGTTAAGGGGTTAACACTGTAAAGACGTAAAACAAGTTATGCAATATATGTACACCAAATAGTGTAGCAATAAAAACTAAAACTTGCCATGCAAAAAATAAGCCTTCATATGGCCATGTTGACGGAAACATAAAACAAACGTTATGGCTTTTGAAAAGTGGAGATGAAAATTCCCCCCAAAATCATGAAAAGGTCCAAAAATAGGCCATGACACTAAGGGGTTAAGGGTTATTTTATGTAAACATTTCACTGGGCCCTGTAGCAGGAGGGGAGGGGGCACATTATAGACTGAGGGATTTCTGACAGACAAAGCTCAGGAGCCTTCTGCAGTGACAGGAAGAAAGTAGCACCTAGTCATCTGTAAGTTCCTGTGGGTCTTCCACCCAGGGAAGTACAGTCTATAGAAAGCCGATAGGTCACTGGTTATTACTAGAGATGAGCGAACGTACTCGGATAAGCACTACTCGTCCGAGTAATGTGCTTTATCCGAGTACCGCTGTACTCGTCTTGAAAGATTCGGGGCGCTCCGCTGCTGACAGGTGAGTCGCAGCGGGGAGCGGGGCAGAGCGGGCGGGAGAGAAGGAGAGAAAGATCTCCCCTCCGTTCCTCCCCGCTCTCCCCTGCAGCTCCGCGCTCCGCAGCGCGTCCCGAATCTTTCAGGACGAGCGGGGAGGTACTCGGATAAAGCACATTACTCGGACGAGTAGTGCTTATCCGAGTACGTTCGCTCATCTCTAGTTATTACATTTACCCCAAGCCATAAGTTCTAAAAGAAAAACCTGCAATATGTCCAGAAACAGGGCAGAAATTCTAGGGAAAATGACGTTAGTTTTCTAATCCAATAAAATAAAATAATTTCCCTCACCTTCTTGACATTAAGAATTCATTTTACCACAAATACTTTTTCAGTTTGAGTAGATACAACAGAGAATGATTGCTTTGAGAAACGATTTAGGATGAGGGATTACAGAATTGACACGTGGAAGGAATTGAATAGTCTCCAGGACGCTGACAACTGCAGTTTATATGTTACCAGATTTATCTGTTTAACCACTATGAACAGGCCCAGATATTATGGAGCAAACTTGAATGAGGACAGCCAAAAGCGAATATTTTTTGATGACAGCCAAACTCTCTTCCCTGGAGAGTAGACAGGCGGAGATCTACATTTCTTATCAGCAGACTTTTTCATTCAGGATGCAGACAGGGGTAAGGGAGTCTGAGGCGGGCTTCACACTAGCGAGAAAATCACGGGACGCGAGAGTGAGTGAAGATGCTTAGTTATGAAACCAATGATTTCATTCTCATTTGTCACGTTTTCAATCCTGCGATTCTCTGTTAAAATAAAAATCGCAACATGTTCTTTTTTTCGATCTCACCCATTGCTTTTAATGGGGCTGGCGGCAGCAGCCTCGGCCCCATTGAAAACAGTGGAGAAGATCACAGTCTCCTGCCACGGCGGGGGTGAAGTGAACCCCCACACGAATGCGAGGCTGTTTCCATGTGAAACTGCCACATATCCAGGGGTTTTCAGAAAGATTGCGAGTTCAATATTGGGCCACGAATCACGGCTAGATATTGCCCCTAGTCAGCGTGCATCCAACCTCAAGTCACTCACACTGGCTGCTTTTTGCCGCGCTAATCGTGGTACAACGCTCACAATGATGAGGTGCGTTAAAAAGCACTGTTAAACACTGTATCATGCATTCAAAAACGGCGCTCAAAATTGCAGTAAAATGCAGTAATTCCGTGTGCCGTTCATCTGAATGCATGTGTAAGGATGGCCTTCAGGCCCATTTAGACACAACGATAATCGCTCAAAAGCAACTTTTGAGCAATCATCGTTGTGTCACTTACAGCGCAAGATGATCGCTCAAGATGAGCGATCACCTTGCGCTACCAGCGGAGGATGCAGAAGACAAGTGGGGTGTCCCTGCTTGTCTTTTGCATCCAGCTGTTCCCTGCTCTGGGCGCCCGGCTGTTATACAGCCGAGCGCTTGGAGCGGAAGATGCAGAAGACACGCGGGGTTCTCCACTTGTCTTCTGCATCCAGATGTTTTCTGCACGGAGCGCCTGGCTGTTATACAGCTGAGCGCTCTTTGCTGGGTATGGAGAACAGAGCTGGGCCACTCTGTTCTTCATACCCAGCCTGTTATCAGGGAGCGGGTTACAGCTAAAACAGCTGTATCCCGCTGTGAATCTCTGATAAGGCTCATCGTCGTCTTTCAGCACGCTGAATGACAACGATAAGCGACGGGATAACGAAAACTGCACGATGTCAGTGCAGTTACACACAACGATTATCGCTCAAAAGACGGTTTCTTGAGCAAATTTTGAGTGATAATCGTTGTCTAAATGGGCCTTTAGTGTCACATCCATTCAGGACACACTGGATACGAAAACCTGAAAGATTCACAGGATGTGAAAAAACAGACCGCAAGTGCATACAAAACAGTGATAAACAATAGACAGAACAGACACCAGGGGAACACTGTCCCTATCAAGCCTTTACCCAGGTAAGAGACCTGTCTATATGCAGATAACCCAGCCTAACAAGAGTGAACCTAACCATGTACCTAGACAACTAGTAGCATTAGCAGCAGGAACTTAAGATTCCATTATAGAAGTAGCATCGGAAGATTTTAACCATACACAATGCAGAATAGAGAGGGTCCAGTAGATTCATTAATCATTAACATGGTTATTGAGACAGAACTCTGCCCAGGGTACCAGGGTAGGAGCACCACCCAGTTGCCCTGTTGAGAGGAAATAAAATGTGTAAGGGTAGACCAAGATACTTGAAGAAAAACTGTGCTAGGTGAGTAGAAGGTAAACCTAGGAGACATTAGAGAACCTGTTAATGGTGACCGAAATCACTAAGCAGCTAGAAGAGAGACAGATCCGTAATGAGTTACATAGTTATATGAAGCCAGGGAAAGGCATGAGCAACTCCAAGAATTGTTGCCCGGCAACTTTGTTACGGGCACATACTTAAAAAGATGAGACAAAGTTCTTAACTTCATGAGGTAAGGTATACTAACACGAAATAAGTTAGTCATGTGAAAACCAAGATTGGCTGGCAAGCTTGGTAGAGGTTTGTTTGGCAGAAAAAAAAAAGTTTTGTTTGCTTACATCTTGCAGGTGTAAAGTATTATAAATTACAAGTTTATCAGTGTCAATGAGGGATTCTGGTTCTTGGTGGGCATCAGTTACATCAAAAGATCTCAACAAGGACTAATTTTTGATATTTTTATCAGGTAGATGGAAATGTAAATGGAAGTTAGACCTTGCAAAGAATAAAGACCAATAGGCTTGTCATGGTTTAAATTGCAGAGCTGAGTGAAGAGTGAAGATTTTTATGATCGGTGTACATATGAACCAGAAAGGTTGACCCCTCTAGTAGGTGATGCCAAGCTTTGAGAGCCAATTTCATTGCAAAAAGTTCTTCATATCCAATAGAATAATTCTTCTCTGCAGGAGAAGACAATTATAAGAAAATGCTACATGTGACATTTTTAACCTTGAATGATCTGCCCCGGTTCCAATGGATGACACATCCACCTCGAAATAGAATGGTTTGGAGGTGACAGGCTGATGGGAAACCAGTGCAAAAGATACAAAAAGTTTCAGATCTAAGATAGATATTTTGGCCTCTGGTGACCACACTTTAGGGCTGGCATCATGTCGAGTCATTGCAGAGATGTGCGGAATAAATTGCCACTAATAGTTGGTGAAGTCCAGAAATGGTCTTTAAGCTTTGCTGCTTTGGCTAGTTAAGAACTGCAATTAGTTTTTCTGGATCCATGTATATACTGGTAGCTGAAATTATATACTCCAGGAATGAGAATGAGGTCTGTTCTGAAATGCACTTCTCTAGTTTTGCATACAAGCCCATTAATGTGTAATCATTAAAGAACTTCTTTATTAAAAGTGCTTGCGGTGTGAAGGCAGTCTTCCATTCATCACCCTCAAGGATTTGGATTAGGTGATAAACCCCATAAAACCAATTAAGTAAAAATCCTTGCGCCATGTAACCTATCAAATAGTTCAGAGATCTACAGTAATGGCTTTTTGTTTTTATTGGTGATGGTATTAAGGCCCCCGTAATCAATACAATTGTGCAGAGATTTTTTTTTTAAACACAAAGAAGAAACCAGCCCCAGCTGAAGAGAGCTTTATGATGAAACCTCATTCAACGCTTTCTTTTATATACATGTACATGGCCTCAGTATGCACATCCCAGGGGTGGCGTAAAACCTGGAATCAAATCAATGGACCAATCATTGGGTATACGAGGTGGCAATGTCTTGTTTACTAAATAAATCCACAAAGGAATCGTGAGGAAAAGGAAGGCCCGTCAGTTCCTTGGGAACAGAAGTGTTGTGCACTTAGGTCATCTGGCGAACACAATGCATGTGACATTAGAAACCCCATGTTATGGTATACTGCCCTTGATACGTCAGCCCGGGTGCCCTAGATCTCACCCACAACCCCTGTCCCTACCTACTTGCCTCCACTCCTTGCTAACCCCAGGCGGGCAACTGGGTGGCGGTCCCTACTCTCACTAGGGACCGAAAAAGGGACGCTGGCGTACCTGGATGGAAAGGGTGGAATACCGACAGAAAAGGCAGATGTAAATAACCAACACAAACAATACTAGGCAGATGGAAAAACCTGGCGGATAATGGCAAAGTATAGCAGACAAGATGACAGAAGCAGGAGACCAACAGAGGCAGACTAGCTAGCACACTGAGGGAAACCAATAACTGGCAGTGATTGCAAGTCTCTACCCGACCTTTAAACAAAAGCCTTTGCCCAGGGGCGGAGAGAGGGAGACAGCCAACTTCCAACAGAACACACAAAAAAGGGAGCTCGTGCCCGGCAGCTGCACTCACAGGTGCGGGCGCACCACGAGCACCACGCCAGCCAGGCACCTGCGCCTCCGACAGCTGGACAACAAACCAGAGGGAAGCACCCCGACCGCGGGACCCCGCACACTGCCACCCCGGGAGGACTAGCAACCGCCGCATGGTAACACCCCACTAGGACACCTATTGTGTATGGAAGAAGAATTTTTGACTCTGTACCTTTAAATTCATAAACAGAAATTTTGAGGTATTCAGTAGATACTCATAGCTTGGAAAGTCCGTATCGCATATCTGGCACAGGCAATTACTAAAAAAGATTTCTCAATCAGGATGTTAATTTGAACATGCGCACTGCACACACCTGTTTGCAAGAATTCTTTGGGCCTATAGACTAAACTAGTAACCACGAATTGATGGTCCATAGACCTGTATTGGAGGGTGCAAGAGTATAAAGGCTAGATGCTGCGTCATCTGGCAAGCTCACTTGATTCCAGACATCTGTTGGTGGCTATTATCTTTGAGTGAACTTCCATACTGGTATGGAATATGGAATATTTATTCAGCAGCTGTGCACATTATTACAATTAGTTTCCTTTTCTCTGTTCCATTTTTGGAAGAGAGAAACTGATATAGAATGGAAAAATGTACGGATTACTTACCGGTAGTCCTTTTTCCGGGAGTCATCAGGACAGCCCCATTACATATGGAGGTTGCCCTCTGACCTCGGTAGGGACAGGAAGATCCCTTAAAGCACCTCCCTTTCTACCATTTCCTCAGTGACTTTCAAATTATTACGGTTGATAATGTTTACTGAACCAAAATTTACCTTTATTCTGTCACAATTTACATTGATAAAGAACATAAATAATCTATAAGGGAGGGAACTATGGGCCGTCGTGATGACTCCCGGAAAAAAGGACGACCGGTAAGTAATCCGTACATTTCCCGGTCGTCATCCCAACGGCCCCATTATAAAGGGAGCAATACCAAATTATAGGTAACTTAGGGTGGGACTACTGCCTGGAGGACTTTCCGTCCATATCCCAGGTCTTTGTCAAACTGTACATTAACCCTGTAGTGTTTAATAAAAGTATGCAGACTGGAACAGGTCGCAGCTTTACAGATTTGTTTGGCGGAGGCCTGGGGTTTCTCTGCCCTAGAGGAGGAGAGGGATTGTGTAGAGTGGGCTTTGATATTTCCCGGAGGATCGAGACGCCTGACTTTGTACGCCTACTGGATGCAATGGTACTTTTAGATGCTGTCTTTCCTTTGCCCGGCCCCTGAAATTGGGCAAAGAGGTTATTATGCTTCCAAAAGTAATGGGTAGCCTCTAGATATGTTAGAAAAGCCTTTCTGACGTCAAAACTATGGAATTCTCTCTGTGTTATTACGGGGGTTCTGGCAAAAAGAGGGTAGGGTAAATTGCCTGCCCTCTGTGCAATTTAGACACGGCTTTTGGAAGAAAAGTGAGATCTAGATGTGGCTCGACACAGCATAAGGCTTGTAATTCTCCTACTCTACGTGCCGAGGTTATGGTGACTAGGAGAGAAACTTTTAGTGTAAGCAACCTTATGGGGAGTTGGGAGAGGGGTTTCAAAAGGTGGCTTACGAAGACTATTTAGGACTAAATTTAGGTCCTATGTAGGAAAGGTTTCCCTAATAAAGGGCCGCAGTCTGTCAAGCTCCTTTAAGGAACCTGCGGACCCAGCGATGCTCCGCCAAGGGAAAATCCAAATAGGATCCTAATGCTGCCACCTGTACCCTAAGAGTTCTTGGGCTTAGACCCTTTTCAAGGCCAGCCTGCAGAAATTCCAAGATTATGGGTATATCTACAGTACTCTCGGAACTTCACTCAGATCTAAGTTACAGTACTCTGAGAACTTCTTCTAAACTTTATTATAAATGGCTGTGGTTACGGGTTTGCGGCTTTTACTCAAGGTGGTTATTACTTTTTGTAACAGCCCTTTCCCCCAAAGTATTATGCCTTCAGCATCCAGGCTGCTAACTTCAGTTTTTCGACTCCTGAGTACATTAGTGGAGCTTGGAAAGGGAGACTTAGCTTGGCTGGTAGTTGAAGTGGACCCTGGATGGCTAGGGCCTTCAATAGGGGATACCAAGGTCTCTTGTCCCACATGGGAGCTACTAATATTACCGCTGCTTGGCTAACCTGAACCTTTTTGAGGATGTATGGGATCAGTGGAAAGGGGGGAAATGCATAAGCCAAGTCTATGTCCTAGTTTTGATACAGGGCGTCTACCCCGCATGGATTGTCCCTTGGAATGAGGGAATAAAAGTCCCGGCATTTTGTATTTGCCCTTGTGGCAAACAGATCGATCTGTGGTTGCCCCCACTGGCGTGTTAGAAGATCGAAGGCTTGTTGGTTCAGGCATCATTCTCCTGGAAGGACGCTTTGCCTGCTGAGGAAATCTGTAACAACATTTGTGGACCTCTTTAGGTGGATTCCGCCCAGTGAAGTATCCTTGCCGCCAACTATTGGAGGTGCATGTGTCGTGTTTCCCCCTAGTGACGAACAAATGATAAGGCTGTCATGTTATCAGTTAGGATTTTGACATGCCTTCCTTTAAGGTGGGGTTCTGCCACACAGAGGCTCTCCCATATTGCCCTTAGCTCCCTATAGTTGAATGAGTGTGTGGCTTTTCGAAAGTCTCAGGATCCCTGAAGGGTCAAGTCTGCTACTTGTGCTCCCCACCCGGTCTTGCTTGAATCTGTTGTGACGGATATAGAGGGTTCTCGTGACCAAGGGGTAGCCTTGCTCAGGTTACTCTGGGAAGTCCACCAGCACAGGGACTGTTTAACCTGGATGGACAGGCTCAACTTTTTATCCAGGGGGGCCTCTGTTGTCTTTGATACTAGCAGGAAATCATCCAGGTAAAGAAAGATGAGAATTTGATTTCTCCTGAAGTAGGGTATCATTTCTATCACTACTTTCGTGATGACTCTAGGGGCAGTAGAGATACCGAAAGGTAGAGCCATAAATTGGTAGTGATAGACTACATCACCTACTTGCAGAGCAAACCTCAGGTATTTGTAATGAGCTGCGGCTATTGCGACGTGGCAGTACGCGTCTTTTAGGTCTATGGTGCTCATGACGCTGTCGGGATCTATTAGAGGTACAATGGACCTAACAGTTTCCATTTTAAATTTCCTGTAGAAAATAAATTTGTTTAAAGCTTTAAGATTAAAAATGGTTCTGATAGAGCCATTTGGTTTTTTGATCAAGAAAAGGGGGGAATAGAATTCCTCACCCCTTTCGTGTTTGGGAACCTTCATAAGGACTCCTAGGTCTTTAAGTTCCTGGATACCCTTTACCAATTTTTTCTGTTCTTGCTTGGACCCCGGAGAAGTTAAGAAAAATCTCTTAGGGGGTAGGGAGTTAAATTCAATTTGATACCCTGTTTCGATTATTTGAAGTACACAGGGGTTGGATGTTATCCCCCGCCACTCGTCCAGGTATCGTGATAGTCTATCCCCTGTTGGGCCACAAATGGGCTGGATTTCCTTACCCCGACCTCCTTTGGGGTACAACCATCTCCCCGTTCTCCCTTTCCCTTTAGTTTCTGGAGGTGGCTGTCGCGTCCTCCTTGGAAAGGGTGGCTTCTTATATGATCTTCTATCCGGAAGGATCTTGTTTTTGTCTCCTGCTTTCAAGGATTTTATCCAGGACGGGCCCGAACATATATTCTCTTCGGAACAGGATTGCGTAGAGTTTATTTTTGGACGTCACATCTGCTGACAATGACTTTAGCCATAGTGCTAGTCTTGCGGTGTTACTGAGGACTGCGGTTTTTGTGCCGTATCTAACGGATTCTGCTGACGCATATGCTAGAAAGCAAGTAGCCATCTTCAGGAGGGGAAGGCAGCTGGCTAATTCTTCCCTAGAAGCCAGTTCTTCAATTGATGTCTCCATCCGGTTCAGCCACAGGACCATAGATCTGGCCACTGATGTTGCCGCAATGTTGACTTCAATAGTGAAGGAAGTGGCTTCCCAGGACTTTTTCATCAGTCCATCGACTTTCTTGTCCATCTTCTTCAATCTGCATGGTTTCCCTCATCACTTTGATAAGATGTCCCATGTCGTCTAAGGAGAAATAGTATTTCTTCTCATCCTCATCCTCAGCTTGTGGCAGCGGGTCTTCTAGTTCACCTTCTGATAGGGGTTCCAGGGACTCCCTGGAGATAGAACTCACCGATTCTGCCTGCCTTGACCTTTTAGGGGGTCTTGATGGCCCAGGCTGAGGGTGAGAATAGGGCGCCATAGAGGCCTGCAATTCCTCCTTAATCATGCACCTAATGTCCATTTTAAACGCAGCCCTTTCCTCCGCTAGGATTTTCCCAGTGCATTCTTCACATAGAGACTTTTTGTAGTTATCTTCTAATCTCTTATTACAGATAAAGCATTCCCTAGATTTTTTTCCTAGGGTCTACTGTAATCTTCGGACTTTCTTTATCAGTCTAACCCATGCAAAGAATGGGGGGGCCACTCACGGTTAGTAGGGTATCTGCTTCTTCTCGTGCTGAGCTGTCGTGTGAAGACATGCTGGAGGACTTTCTGGGATCTTGCAGGGTAACATCCATGCAGGAGCAGAGCTTGTCAGTGAAGCAGGTTTAAATTTGGCGCCATTTCCAGATCCGCGCCGATAGCCACACCCCCTACGTTGTGCACGTGACATCACCAGTATGTGCCCCATGGACTGAGGAGGCCACCACTGTTCCCCTGCCAGGAAAAACAATCTGATTACAGAGGCGGCGGCCAGAAGGAGCTGACTAGCTCATAGAGGCTTATACAAGCCTTGTTACAATGACCGGGAAATAAAAAGTCTGACTTTGGCTTGAAGGAATGCTGCCTTTCAATAGGTGGTACTGTGGAGGATTTATTCCATCTCCCTCAGGGTGCGTTCACACGAGCGCATAAACAGCGCGTTTTTGCGACCAAACGTATAAACGTGACCATCTGAGGCAATGGTTTCGAATGTATTCATTCACATGGGCGATTTTACGGCGCGTAAAAACGGCAACCCGAAAAAAAAACGGAACATATGTGACCGAAATACGCGCCAACGCATATTCGATGGCCGAAAAGATAGTTTGCAAAGTAGGAACAAACGATAATATGCTTTCTAGCTCTGGTCGTGATCGGCGAAAAACGTTCTCTCCGGCGATTATACGTTGCGCTCGTGCGAACGTAAATACGTCTACACTCGTGTGAACGCACCCTCATTTGCATATTACCCAGAGGAGCGTGCGTGGCCATTTGAGTCTCCTCACTTAGTTTATAATATAGCTGCTCTCCCTAAGGAAAAAAGATAGCGTTTCTGACCCCCATCCCAGGCCTCTCACTAGCAAAGCCAGACTCCTACTGTACACTGATGAGGGGCAAAAACCCTGAAACAGCTGTATGTATATTGGAGTCTGGCTTTACTTTTATTTCCTGGTCATTGTAACAAGGCTTGTATAAAAAGTCTGACTTTGGCTTGAAGGAATGCTGCCTTTCAATAGGTGGCACTGTGGAGGATTTATTCCATCTCCCTTATTTTCAGGTACATGTAATGTATAACTTTTATTACTTACTAACTTTTTTCCATGGGTAATTGCAAAAGTGGCAAAAACAGATTTGTGATGTTTTTACATAGCAAAGGGAGAAACATGGGGTTCTGACTATTTTTTTACTATTTCACCTTTAACATTTATATGTATCCTACCATGCAACTTGTATGCCACTTTGTTTCATCATTGGTATGATACACTGCGATACTTCAGTATAGCAATGCATTATAATTCCTATGAAGCTCAGCTATTGGCTGAGCCTCAAAGAGCACCATAGATGGCAAACTCAGAGGCCATCTTCAAGTCTGCGAGAGTCATAGCAAATCTAGCAACTGAACAGGACAGGCCACAGCACTGTAGCAATGTTGTGGAGCCATTCTGGTGAAGACCTTGCTGTGTGCAGCTGGGCATTATCCTGCTGGAAAATGCCCCTTGGAAGCTCTGTCATGATAGGCAACACATGTGGCTGCAGGATGTCCTGAACATATTGCTGAGAGGTCATTGTCCCTAGCACCACTACGAGAGGTGACTGACTGCCGTATGTGATGGCTTTCCCCAGACCATCAAATCAGCAGCAAAAGCAGGATTGAGCCTTTCACTTCTAGGTCTGCAGAAATGAACACAGCCATCATTAGTGCCCACTCTTAATCAGCCAAGCGCCTAGTTCCGACACAGGTGCCTGTAAGGATGGTGACACCTGTCTCTGGATTGAGGACAAGTTAACAGTTGGAGCTGCTTGTGCTTGTTGGATGATCATATGATCGTCTCTACTCGCGGTTTGTCGACGCTGTCCTGAGCCCGGTTGCCTTATCTGCATGTTCTCACACATCCACTGGTCTCAACACCTCCTTACAGTCTGGTCAGAACAGCCCAGGTGGCGGGCAGTTTGTCAATATGGCCATCCATCTTCTCACATTTCAAGAATGTGCTCCCTTTTCAAACGTTGTACAAACTGTTAACTGGGCGAAATCTTAGATTGTGTTGTAGAGGCATCTAGTGGTCAACAAGTTCTACACAAGAGGAAAAAGAGGTCACTACACACAAGTAGCTTCTGAGAGCCTTTTTATAGGTCAAAGGTATAACGAATTTTAGGGCCTCAGATGCAAATGCATGCCAAGTTTTGCAGCAAAACTACCTGTAGATGTTTTATTTTATACCAAGAGTGTAATTTACCTTTTTTTTGGTCCTCTGTTGCCTAGTAGAGATGAGCGAGCATGCTCGTCCGAGCTTGATACTCGTTCGAGTATTAGGGTGTTCGAGATGCTCGTTACTCGTAACGAGTACCACGCGATGTTCGGGTTACTTTCATTTTCTTCCCTGAGAAATTTGCGCGCTTTTCTGGCCAATAGAAAGACAGGGAAGGCATTACAACTTCCCCCTGCAACGTTCAAGCCCTATACCACCCCCCTGCAGTGAGTGGCTGGCGAGATTAGGTGTCACCCGAGTATTAAAATCTGCCCCTCCCGCGGCTCGTAACAGATGCATTCTGACATTAGTTCAGGGAAAGTGGTATCTTGGTGGAGCTGCTATAGGGAGAGTGTTAGGAGTTATTGTAGGCTTCAAGAACCCCAACGGTCCTTCTTAAGGCCATAGAAATCGCAGATCGCACCTATGTGCGATCTGCGATTTCTGTTCTCTTCTCTATATGCGCTCAATAGGGACGGCAGCAGCAGCGCCGACCCCATTGAGAACATATAGAAGACAAATCATTCTTCTCTGCCACAGCTGTAACAGCTGTGGCAGAGAAGAACGATGTTTGCCCATTGAATTCAATGGAGCCAGCAATACAGCAGGTTCCACTGAAAGCAATGGGCTGCCGGCGTGCGCGGGGATGAATTGTCCAGAAATGTGTTACAATAAAAATATATACCGGCGTATAAGGCGACGGGGCGTATAAGACGACCCCCCAACTGTCACCTTATACGCCGGCAATACAGTGGAGCAAAGAATAAAAATCATTACTCACTTCTTCTGACGTTCTGCGGTGCTGCTGCAGGCTGTCGCTCCCTCCTGGTTCCCGGCAGAGCATTGCTTTCTCTACGAAGGGCTTTAAATCCCCGCCTCCAGAAACACACGTGCCTTCAGCCAATCACAGCCAATGACAATGATGTCATTGAATGGCTGTGATTGGCTGTGTTTCTGGAGGCGGGGATTTCAAGTCCTGCATCCAGAAAGCAATGCTCTGCCGTGGACCAGGAGGGAGCGACAGCCTGCAGGAGCGGCGCAGAACGTCAGAAGAAGTGAGTAATGATTTTTATTCTTTGCTCCACTGTATTGCCGGCGTATAAGGTGACAGTTGGGGGTCGTCTTATACGCCCCGTCGCCTTATACGCCGGTATATATTTTTATTGTAACACATTTCTGGATGAATTGCAGGGAAGGGCTTATATATTTAAGCCCTTCCCGACAATTCATCCTGCGATCGCCGGCAGCCCATTGCTTTCAGTGGAACCTGCTGTATTGCTGGCTCCATTGAATTCAATGGGCAAACATCGTTCTTCTCTGCCACAGCTGTTACAGCTATGGCAGAGGAGAACGATCTTTATGTTGACAGTGCGGGGGGCACTCTTGCCGCTATTGTGGCTTAATAGTGGGACCTGTGAACTTGAGATGCAGCCCAACATGTAGCCCCTCGCCTGCCCTATCCGTTGCTGTGTCGTTCCCATCACTTTCTTGAATTGCCCAGATTTTCACAAACGAAAACCTTAGCGAGCATCGGCGATATACAAAAATGCTCGGGTCGCCCATTGACTTCAATGGGGTTCGTTACTCGAAACGAACCCTCGAGCATTGCGAAAATTTCGTCCCGAGTAACGAGCACCCGAGCATTTTGGTGCTCGCTCATCTCTATTGCCTAGCTCTTTTCTTCAGAGCCCTGTGTAATTAGATCATTGCAGAGGTCCTGCCTGCAAGGTTTTTCCAGTACATTACCAACAGGTCAAAGCCTTGGGCTGCAGCATGATAGGTGGTGCCCATGCAGTGTGAAGCTCTGAGAACTTCAGCGGGTGATAAGTTGAGTTGATATGTTGTGGGGGCAGCAGCTCTTTTGAGAAGGGCGGGCCCATGGTGAGAGAAGACAGACTTAAGATATCAGCCTGCTATATGTCTGTATAGTAAATTGGGTGGTTTATTACAGGCAAACATGTATTGAATCAAGCTAAAGTGTGTGCCACTTTGGATGGGGGCTGTTGTAGACTGCTGGCAGGGAGCATTGATTAACATAAGGGACATCTGCTTCTTGATTTGAAGACTCACCATGGGATTCATCGGCTCCCTGGTGGGCCAGTCTAAGCCAGACAGGACTAAATGTAGCAGAGCCAGCAATCTGTAGCTGGACAGGAAGAGGAGACTGGGAACACTCAATCACTTACCCGCTCACTTACCTAATAAATAACCAATAACTTACAACTTCTTGCTGAAATTGTGGGGTAGGCCACAGCTTTATTTATTAACGAATATCAACGATAACTTATTCAACGAGCGAACACTGTCCATGCTGTCCGTGTGCTAAATCTTTAAAGTCCGTAAACAGTCCACTGAGGAAGTTTGTAAGCCCCGTTCCTTCGGCTTGCAAACCTTCCTCTACTTCCTAACAGCATGGACAAAAATCCGGGCCAAAACCAGCTGTGACGACTTCCGACGACTGTCCTTCCTAATCGTCCCACCTCCTCTCCCTCCCTACCCCTACGGGCGGGTGGGCGGGTGTCTCTTCTCCGATCTTCTCGCTTCTCCTCTTGTCTCACGACTGAAGCTCCTTCCGCTCCCCCCCCCTTCTTTTCCTGTCTAAACTCCACCCCCCTTTTGCTCGCTCTGCTTAACCCCTGCTGTGCCTGTTCCCAGTCATGTGCCGCCTCCTTAATCAGCTCGCGGCATTCAGGACTGGGAACACTCAATCACTTACCCGCTCACTTACCTAATAAATAACCAATAACTTACAACTTCTTGCTGAAATTGTGGGGTAGGCCACAGCTTTATTTATTAACGAATATCAACGATAACTTATTCAACGAGCGAACACTGTCCATGCTGTCCGTGTGCTAAATCTTTAAAGTCCGTAAACAGTCCACTGAGGAAGTTTGTAAGCCCCGTTCCTTCGGCTTGCAAACCTTCCTCTACTTCCTAACAGCATGGACAAAAATCCGGGCCACACGGGATGTGCCGCGTTACTGCGGCTCATTCCGTCCCCACCCCACCAACCCGAGCTAAGGCTTTCTCGACCCCATCCTGCAAGCCGGATAGGAACGTATCCAACCCTACCTCATTGAGGTGAACACCGTCCCTCCTCAATGCCCCCTTTTCTTTCTCTTCCAGCTCCCAATGGCGCACCGCCACCCCTCCAATGGAGTGAACGAACTGCGACATTCGCATGTTGACCAGCCTCCTGGCTCTATCCACCGCTTCCAGGCTTCTTGCTCCATTCCAGAGCCTTCTCACGACTATGTCAGACCACACGATGATGCATCCATCAAAACATTCCCGAAAAAACGCAGTAAGTCCTGTTTCATGATGACCAACAGGTCTCGTGTCTTTGCTTTCCCGAGATCGTTCCCCCCGGCGTGAACAACCAACACCACATTCCGGGGGGTACTTCTGGCTATGTCCACCACCAACTTCCACATGTCGGGCCATCTTAGCCCCCGGACTCCGTGCCAGGTTACGGATGTTCCGGTCAGGCCTAGCTCCGATCCCAACGGGCGTACTGCTGCCCTCCTTTGTGCCCAGTAAACGTAGGAATGCCCGACTATGTGCACCTTCCACGGTTCTGCTGCTGCGAACAAACAAAAAACAAAACAAGGGCAAAAAACTTGAAATAACACTGACCTATCACTAAATAAAACGAGGGACCAAGCACTAACTTAACTCTCCCACCGCCAGATCGGGTCGCACATAAGACTTATATGCCTGGGACTTCCATCTCCCAAGCCGTTTTAACCCGTCTTCGTTCATCCCACCCGCATCTGCCGACGTGGCCGCTCCGATTCTGAAAGAGTGGGTTCCGAATTCCTTCGGATCGAGGCCCACTGACCTCAAAGACGATTTTAACCCCGCCGTTACCTGAAACCTGGTGAGGGGGAGGCCGGACGCGTGGACCAAAAACTGTTCCCCCGCCGGCCTTGCTGCCATGTAACTGGCTGCCGTATCTACTGGGCACCAAACTGCGCCTAGCCGCGTGATCGGCACCCACTCACCCCTACCGTAAACGTCAGTTTTTGATTTCTTAATCCTGACCCGTAACCCGTTGTCTACCGGTACCACGTCGTCAAACATAAGACCTCCCGGCATAAACTTGCTCTTCGGAACTAACTCGCCGATCCTGAGCGCCGCAAAAAATGCCAGCAAGAATGCCATCCTAAACAGCAAAACCTCGTAATCGTTGCAACACGTGACCTCCAAAGTGTCCAATAACTTGCACAACAACTGGTAAGTAATCGGGCGGCGGGCATCAGAACCGGCCTTTTCTTTTTTCCACCCGCGCACTATCTGGCGAAAAACGAACTCTTTTGTAACGTCCCTAAAACCGTGCAACTTTAGCAAAAAAGCGACGCCCGCAAGGTGCTTTTTCGCCGCATCCACCGACGCCCGTCCCGCCCGCAGGGACGCTAACATATCCAGGGTCGCTGACCGGGCCCTCTCGCCCCCAGCTACCCTACCATCCGTACAACACAACCATTTTTTCCACACCGCATTATAATTTTTCCAGGTTCCCACTGCCACGGATGACTCGACAAGCTTCAGCAGCTCTGCTCTGCCAGATCCCACAAGAAATGCGGGCAGCGTACTCCCAACGCATCCGCCTGAGGGTGCCGCTCTCTGAACCGCTCCATCTGCGAACGAGAGAGCGCGTCAGCTGCCACATTTTTATATCCTGGTACATGCTTTGACCGTAAATATATATTACGCTGTAAACATCTCAAGACCACATGTCTCACGAGCGCCAACACCGGTGGGGAAGATGAAGACTGCCGATTAATAATGTGCACCACCGCAGCATTATCAGACCAAAAACACACTTTGTGGTCTTGTAACTCCTCACCCCATAGTTCCACAGCCACCACCAACGGGAAGAATTCCAATAGAGTAATGTTTTGATTCCACCGCTTTGTTATCCAGGATACTGGCCATGGTTCCCTGCACCAGTGGTTCCGGAAAATAACCCCAAAACCTGTTGACCCTGCTGCGTCCGCGGACAGGTTAAGACCTGTACCCGACCACTCCTCCTTAGGACACACCACCTGCCCATTTAACGCTTCCAAGAAGATTTTCCATGTGTGTAAATCCCCTCGAATCCCTGGCGTGACTCTAATAAAGTGATGTGGCTCCTTTACACCCACCGTCGCTAGCGACAACCTTCGTGAAAAAACGCGACCCATGGGTATCACTTTGCACGCAAAGTTCAACAAACCCAAGAGGACCTGCATTTGACGCAGCGTAACTTTTTTACATCTTACGACATCGCTTACCGTCTGCCGGAGGCGGGCAATTTTTTCAATCGGTAATCTAAAAACCATTTCCTCGGTGTCGATTTTGATCCCTAGGAAAGTTAGCCTGGTCACCGGGCCCATCGTCTTTTCCTCAGACAATGGGACCCCCGCCTCCTGCATCAATGACCGAAACGTGTGTAACAAAAAACCGCAGGTGCCCGATGACTCTGTACCAATGAACAGAAAATCATCAAGGTAATGCGTCACCGATGTGATGCCCGTTTCAAACCTGAGCATCCATTCCAGGAATGAACTGAAAAGCTCGAAGTAATAGCACGAAATCGAGCAGCCCATCGGCAGACACATATCATAAAAGAACTGATTATCTACCTTGCAACCCAACAAGTGGTAACACTCAGGATGAATCGGCAATAGCCGAAAAGCCGACTCGATGTCGGCTTTTGCTAACTGTGCCCGATTACCTGCTGCTCTGACCAGAGCGACCGCCTGGTCAAATGACGCATAAACCACCGATGCTTGTTCTTTTGTAATGCCATCATTTACCGACTCCCCTTTTGGGAAGGATAGATGATGGATCAATCGGAACTTGCCAGCCTCCTTCTTAGGGACTAGCCCCAACGGTGAGACCCGCAAGTTCGCGAACGGTGGTTCGTCGAAAGGGCCGGCCATGCGGCCAGCCGCCACCTCTTTATTAACCTTTTCTCTTACTAATTCTATATTTTTCAGGGCCGACTTTAAATTTGCGCACAAGGTGGAAGCGGGTTGAAACGAAAACGGGATTAAAAAACCGTCGGTAAAACCTTGCCTAAGGATTCTTGCTTCCTCCCTCCTGTGGTATCTGTCGAGCCACTGGAAGAGGTACTTGCTTTATACCGGGGTTCTGTGCTCCACTGGCACCGCCCCCGGCGACTGGCTGTCTCTGTTTTCTAAAGCAGCGCACCGCGGAGTGTTGTCCTCCGCAAACCGAACATTCGTGCCTAAACTTGCACGTCGCGAAGAACCGACAGTGGCCCTCATTATAGAGCCAACATGACCCATTTGGCCGCGGAGAGGCCGCAGGGGGCTGTTGACCGCCCCCCACGGCACCCCCTTGAAAAGTAGGTTTCTGATGGCGTTGCGCTAAAATGAGTTGCAACCATACATCGGTCGCTTTTGTCGCCCCAACTTACGGCCGTACCCGACACGCTCTGACGAAAGTCCTCATCATAGCGCCACCACGCGGCGCCTCCGTGCAACTTATATGCACTGAAAATGGTGTTAAGATAGACCAACATCTCAGGACCTTTCTTGGGGTGCTGCTGGCATGTAACATACGCCAAAACCGTAAACGCTTGAACCCAATTACAGAAAGTCTTAGCGACCTTCGGTTTTTTATCCACACGATCCGACACCCTTTCTTTATCCACCGTCACATGGTCCGGAGACAACAGAGACCATATATCCACATAAACACCTTTCCGGATCTTATCGAGTAATTCATCCGACACACCGACCCCCAAAGGGGCCACCCCGCAGAACAGTGAGTCTGCGTATCTCAACCCTTCCATCGGGTCCACGTCACCTCCGGCTGTTAAGCCACCCTCCTGCCCCACGGGTGGGCCCGCGCCCCCCGGGGATCCACAGGACACCGATAAAACATCTCTTTTATCCATTTTACTCAAAACCGATTTTAATACTAACACCAAATCATTTTTCTCCACCACCTTGGCGGAATCCATTACATTTTTCCATGCATTTAAACAGTCTGACTCACCGGCACGACCGTCCTCCGGCATCGCCAAGGGCAAGGTCCCTGCCGTCCTTCTCCCAGGGCTCCTGCCTCTGCTGCACAATGGCTGCCGCGAACTCACATGCGGAGCTTCGTTTGTTGTATATCCTCCCACTGCCATAAGGTGGCCCCGCTCCGGCCGTCCTGGAGGTGTATCCCGCCGCATATGGCGTATATTGTGCGTGCTTGTTATAGGTGTTGGCGGAGGTTCCGCGTGGCGGTAAGTATCCTGGTGGTGCCGTATACCTGGACCCCTAGATCCGTCGCCCAGAGTCTCTCCGCTCGGCCTCCTCATGCTCTCGCTTGCTTGCGCTCCTACTCTCACGAACTCGCTCTCACGCCTTTGCTGATACCTTGCCCTCCTAGCTCTCTCGCGCTGTCTACACTTGGCACCCAAACCTTGCCTATTGCCGCTTGCGCGACTGGCGTAGCCCTGTGAGGAATCCCCCCCACCTGACGATGTTGCCACCACGAAACGTGGATTGACATAACAAAGCCTCTGTGCGCTAGGGACCGCTATCGCTTGCTGCTGTGGAAGGTGATATCTGTGAGCCGCGCGAACGCTATGCTCACGAGTCTGGGTGCTGCATGCGTACCCGGTGACAGCGGGCGGGATGTAGGTGACGTACCGACTATGTCGCTGCTTATGAGTGGAGTGACCCACATAAGCCCCGATCGAGGGACCCTCCGGAACAAGGGCTACCAAGGGGATCCCCGCTTCTCCTACAATCTCCCCACTTTCCCTAACTCCCTGTGCGCTCCCTGCTCTAGTGACTGCACTGCTGGAAGAGCTGGTGGCCGGGCTATATCTCCTATCCCTCCCCCCCCCCAGGGTTATACCTCCCGGGCAATGGATTTAAGGGCCTGGCCACCTGACCCTCTGAGGACACTCCTCCCCCCCTTCTCCCCGGTACCTGGCGCTGCTGCTTTGCTATGCCGCCATCTTGTGCTTGCCTGCTTTCCCGCCATGCGTCTGCACGTGCCTCGTGCCTCCTTAGCTGCTCCATGCTGCCGGTGTTTTCTGCGGCCGTGCGCCCGACTGCGCGCTGGCTCCTGGACACGGAGCCCCTATTTGAAGCTGCCGATGCCCCTCTGCTCCCTTGCGGACTGCCGCCCGGCTGTTCCCGCCGCTCCTCCGCGGTCGCTCCAACCGCCGCGCGATTTGAATTTCGCGCCTCCATCCTCGTGGCGCGTCCCGCGCCCTGCATATTCTCTCCGCTGCGGCCGCTCCTGCGGTCGACCCTCTTGGCGGCGGGGCTCGGGCTGAGCCTCGCAGGGGGGTTCCTTCTTCTCTTCGGGCGGCCTCGCCCGGCATCGCCTGGTTGTTCCGCTCCCTCGGTTGCCACCGGAAGACCTGTTGCGGGCCCGACTGGCCTCCCTGACTCCGACCCCGATCTGCAGCTTGCGATGATCTCCTCCAGCCACTCCGTGCCGTCCGTCTGGATCGCCTCCCGGATCTGCGCCCGCAGCTCCTCCATCTTCAGGTCTTGGGACTTCTGGATCACCGGACGCGGTTGCGTTCCCTTCTTCCTCACCGCCTGCAGGTACTTCTTCACCGCTTCTCCTCTTCTGCTGGATACTCCTTCCTTCTGCTGCACCTTTTCTCTGCTTTTAGAAAGTCTCTTTTCACCCTTGGCAATCTTCTTTTCTGCTGCTGTCTCTTCTCCGATCTTCTCGCTTCTCCTCGTCTCACGACTGAAGCTCCTTCCGCTCCCCCCCCTTCTTTTCCTGTCTAAACTCCACCCCCCTTTTGCTCGCTCTGCTTAACCCCTGCTGTGCCTGTTCCCAGTCATGTGCCGCCTCCTTAATCAGCTCGCGGCATTCAGGCCTGGCTGACGCATTCAGGATGGATTGGAGAGGGGAGAGTCTGGTGTGGGGGAGAACAATCAGCAGCAAGTGGCAATAAATCAAGCCGAGAGTGGAAGAGGGCAACAGTGAGCGTTTTTATGTGTCCAAGGTAAGAAAGAGGCAGATTTTTGTGATATTCTTGAGGTGCAGGTGACATGTTTGGTCAAAAGATTGGATCCTGGTGGTGTAAAACGCTTAAAGAACACCTGTGAGAGTGTCCTGACACTTGAGAACTCACAGGGTTGGGTACACTGTACAGAAAAGCAGAGGAGAATGTGTTAACTTCAGTGTTGAGGCTAAGGGATCATGGCCCAAATACTATAATCCTGATAAGTATAGAGCTGATGGGAATAGGCAGCATTTGTGTAGACACCATGGTGCATCTGAAAAGGAGAGGTGCTAGAGATATAAATGAGAATTTTTCTTTACTGTATGTGTTCAGAGAGTGTTCTGGATTATGATTTTCTCCAGCAGGCTTTGGGGTATTTTGCCGCTTCCGAATTGTATCGTGTGCACACATCATCGTGGAGCAAATTAGACACAAGCTATCAGCCTCATATCCAAAATGGCTCTCTGCCCAGAAACAGCCAGACAGGACCTTTTATTGTACAGACACACAATGGGCGTGCAACAGGTTACATCAGTAACATATAGGATTCTCATTTGTCGCATCATATAGAATCCCCCCTCCTTCCTGCCCACCTTCTCTCAAGTCCAATGTATAAGCAAGTCTTTGTCTCACAAACATGTGCTCGAAACCTGAAAGTGAAAGTAGATATCTCTTTGTTGAAGAAGATCCTGTGTGGGGGATGGGGAGGACTGGGAAAACACTCAAAATGAACACATAAGCAGTAACATAACACTGTGATTTAACTCTTTCCTTATGCAGCAGAGTTTCACATTAGGCTGAAGTCACAAAACACACATAATACGTCTAGTGCAAATCGATAGACATTTTATACTAATTAATTATCATGTCTATCACAATCCCCCCTTAAAATGTCTATCCTCTAACTGTCTATCTAATTTTCACAGTTCTCTGCGCATGAGCCTATAACTGGAGTGCGTTGAAGGTTCGTTTTAGAGTCTTCAAGGGGGTGTAGGACTTGTCCACTCCTTCTGGGGATGCATCCAGCAAACTCATGGTGGGAGCGGCTTTTCCAGCATCAGTTTCACAGGTCTCTCTGACACAGAAGATAACACAGCAGACTAGAACAGAAAATATAATCAGTTCACATACAACAGCGACGCCCGTCTGTGCCAGGATCCTTTACCACCCGCTCATCCATGGCGAGTGCTGGTCCCAAAAGTTAGCTCTTTTTAGTTAGTGCGGTCAGCTTCTTAATGGCAACTGCGTCTTTACCCGCGGGTCACGTGTCGTCTAGGATGTAGGTACAACAAGTCTCCCCTATCATCTTACAGACACTCCCCTTTTTAGCTAAAGTCATATCTAAGGCCATTCTATTCTGAAAAGTCATAGTCGAGGTAGGTCCTATTGGTCGACTAGTCCCTATAAGGCGTCTCTAGTATAATTTATAAACCGCTGCTAATTATAAAAAACATAATTAATCCAATCAACGTTTATTTACCACTAGCGTACCCGTCGCGCGTTGCTGCGAAGACAGACATACATACATTAGTTTTTATATATCTAGATAACAACCAATCACAGCGCAGCTTTTTTAGGTTACCTCAGTGGTATAATATATAACAACCAATCACAGCGCAGCTTTCATGTTACCTCAGCTTTATAATATATAACACCCAATCACAGGACAGCTTATATGTTACCTCAGCAGTATAAAATATAACAACCAATCACAGTGCAGCTTTCATGTTACGTCAGCGGTATAATATATAACAACCAATCACAGTGCAGCTTTCATGTTACGTCAGCAGTAAGAGAAATAACAACCAATCACAGCGCAACTTTTATTCTGCCTCAGCAATATAAAAAATAGCAACGAATCACAGCGCAGCATTCATTTTACCTCAGCGGTATAATATATAGCAACCAATCACAGCACAGCTTTCATGTAACCTCAGCAGTATAAGAAATAGCCACCAATCACAGCACAGCTTTTATTTTACCTCAGCATTCTCAATATCCAGGAATTGTCTTGTGAAACGTTCGGCGGATGCATCATTTTGTAGTTGAACACTCATCCCGTTGCTCGTAATGCCTTTTGCTTTTGTGCTTGAGATGGAAATCAAACGATCTTTGTCTGGGGGGGCATAACTGTCGACGACGCTCGCACGCGCGGCACCTATCGTAGGATAGCTGTACTATGCCAGTAATCTTCCCAGGAATGTACTCAACAACTTCCTATTAACTTTTCCTATTTATGATATAATCAATGCGCGTGCCAAATTTCAAGTTTCTATTACATCGGGAAGCGAGAAAATTCGATTGCGTACGTAAAATTCGGACGCCAATTGTTTTGCGCATAGAATTGAATAATCGAGTTGGGACCGATTAGCTTTTCCTATTTATGACATATTCAATGCTTGTGCCAAATTTCGAGTTTCTATGACATTGGGAAGCGAGAAAATTACTTTCCGTACGTAAAATTTGGACACTAATTCTTTGGCGCATAGAATTGAATAATCCAGCTGGGACCCATTAGCGTTTCCTATTTGTGACATATTCAATGCTCGTGCCAAATTTCAAGTTTCTATGTGAGAAAATTACATTCCGTACGTGAAATTTGGACGCTAATTCTTTTGCGCATTGAATTGAATAATCGAGTTGGGACCCATTAGCTTTTCCTATTTATGACATAATCAATACTCCTGCCAAATTTCACGTTTCTATTACATTGGGAAGCGAGAAAATTCGATTCCGTACGTAAAATTTGGACGCTAATTCTTTGGCGCATAGAATTGAATAATCAAGTTGGGACCGATTAGCGTTTCCTATTTATGACATATTCAATGCCCGTGCCAAATTTCACGTTTCTATTACATTGGGAAGCGAGAAAATTCGATTCCGTACGTAAAATTTGGACGCTAATTCTTTGGCGCATAGAATTGAATAATCGAGTTGGGACCCATTAGCTTTTCCTATTTATGACATAATCAATGCTCCTGCCAAATTTCACGTTTCTATTACATTGGGAAGCGAGAGAATTCGATTCCGTACGTAAAATTTGGACGCTAATTCTTTGGCGCATAGAATTGAATAATCAAGTTGGGACCCATTAGCTTTTCCTATTTATGACATAATCAATGCTCCTGCCAAATTTCACGTTTCTATTACATTGGGAAGCGAGAGAATTCGATTCCGTACGTAAAATTTGGACGCTAATTCTTTGGCGCATAGAATTGAATAATCGAGTTGGGACCCATTAGCGTTTCCTATTTATGACATAATCAATGCTTGTGCCAAATTTCAAGTTTCTATGTGAGAAAATTACATTCCGTACGTAAAATTTGGACGCTAATTCTTTTGCGCATAGAATTGAATAATCAAGTTGGGACCCATTAGCTTTTCCTATTTATGACATAATCAATGCTCCTGCCAAATTTCACGTTTCTATTACATTGGGAAGCGAGAGAATTCGATTCCGTACGTAAAATTTGGACGCTAATTCTTTGGCGCATAGAATTGAATAATCGAATTGGGACCGATTAGCGTTTCCTATTTATGACATATTCAATGCCCGTGCCAAATTTCACGTTTCTATGACATTGGGAAGCGAGAAAATTAGATTACGTACGTAAAATTTGGACGCTAATTCTTTTGCGCATAGAATTGAATAATCGAGTTGGGACCCATTAGCTTTTCCTATTTATGACATAATCAATGCTCGTGCCAAATTTCAAGTTTCTATGTGAGAAAATTACATTCCGTACGTAAAATTTGGACGCTAATTCTTTTGCGCATAGAATTGAATAATCGAGTTGGGACCCATTAGCTTTTCCTATTTATGACATAATCAATGCTCCTGCCAAATTTCACGTTTCTATTACATTGGGAAGCGAGAGAATTCGATTCCGTACGTAAAATTTGGACGCTAATTCTTTGGCGCATAGAATTGAATAATCGAGTTGGGACCCATTAGCTTTTCCTATTTATGACATATTCAATGCCCGTGCCAAATTTCACGTTTCTATGACATTGGGAAGCGAGAAAATTAGATTACGTACGTAAAATTTGGACGCTAATTCTTTTGCGCATAGAATTGAATAATCGAGTTGGGACCCATTAGCTTTTCCTATTTATGACATAATCAATGCTCGTGCCAAATTTCATGTTTCTACGACATTGGGAAGTGAGAGAATTAGTGGCAGTGATGGAAATCGAACGATCTACGTGGGGGGGGGCGTAACTGTCGACGACGCTCGCACGCGCGCCATTTATCGTAGAATAGTTGTACTATGCCTATAATCTTCCCAGGAGTGTACTCAACAACTTCCCAAAGTTTCATGGCGATCGGATGAATGGTGTAGTAGCGCATAAAGGACAAACAGGCACGCACGCACACAGACATACATTCATTTTTATATATATAGATAATGACCAGGAAAATGGACTTGAATCTAGTTTTAACTTGGTCTCTAATTTTTAAAACTTGTCAGGTACCCCCCTTGGCTATCCTATGATGTCAATGTACACGTGTAGATCAAAACTACCACCAGGGGTCTCTCTTCTCGCTCTAGCATAATGTTACAATACTAGTAGCGTGCACAGGTACGCACGGCGTGGGACTCCCTAATCTTCACCCACACCAATATCCCTCCTGGAGATAGTCCTAATGGTGAACACGTCCAGGTCGCCTCACCCTTGCGTCAGGGTTTTCCCACTGCCCGTAAGTCCCTACTCCTAGGAGGGGGGGATCCCTACCTCACCTCAGAGGGAGGCCATGGATTCCCTGGGCTCATTTCCGGGCATCCATACCCTCTATCTGTACAAGTTAACACCCCACAGGGTGTGCCCTCGCCGGAACCTAAGGTCTTCTGCACTATCCCTTGGCAAATGGGAATTCCACTGACAATCCATCTTAGAAGATCGGGGCAGGCGCAGTACTAGTACATTTCTCCTTTTCTTTGGTAGCGTATGTGTTTGGCATTATCGGAACTGGCTCTTCATCTTTTTTAAACAAGGGAAATATTGGTGAGTTCCCCAAAAATCTCCCTTTACCCTGCCTAATTGCCTGGCAGGTGTAGTTTCCAGGGTAGTCAGTAATACTCTCTCTAGTGCAAAACACTTAGGTAGTTATAGAGTATTCCTTCTTCCATTTCTCACGGACAGTGTAATTAGCGGAAATGTTCGTGAAGAGACTAATAAACCACTCTTCAGCATCTACAGGGAGATTTGGGGGGACCATCCCCGAGTGTAGTCGGGCACTACCGCACACGCAACAGTTAGACTTGTTGCTCCTGTTAGCATTGTACCTCATCAACTCCAACCAGAGATTCTGGTCAGAGTAGCCAGTCACTACTGTCAAGGTGTCCTCAAAGGTAGGGTTGGCTATGATCATCATGTTCGTCAAGGTCTTTATCTTACGGCGGAGGGGGTTAATTATGGGCACGGGACTAAGTGAAGGCTTCCATTCGGCTGCATCTACCATACCCCTTATTTTAAACTTCCCTAAGGGATCTGTCCTCCCGTACCGGTATGTCCCCAGACTATAAGTCCCTCCGTCCCCCGGGCTTGGATCTCCCATGGTTAATGTAAAAACCGCATTAAAACCAAGCAACATACTAAGTTCAGCCTTCCAATACCTGCTGTCCTTATTATTCTCAAGGAGGGTTATACGACTAATTAGGGATTTCCCGCTCCTATCTTTTTTATTTAAGGCACTTCGCGGTTTATAGGACCAGTCTATTCCTGTGTTACATCCCACTAATCCCCAATAACGGCAGTCTTCTCCCCAGACGTTATCAGTGGCGCGAACATATTGTATTCCCCGGGTATATAAGTCATATAACCAGCTGGACTGAGCTAAATCTGGCCTGCGGTGGGATCTTGCGCCTAGACACGGGACCACAGTACAATAGTCGAAGGAATATGCGGCTACTTGAGCATTGGACGAGTTATACCAGAAGGTAACCATACCCCCATATTCTTCCGACTAAGGATTCCAGTTGCCACCCTCCTCTCTCACTAGCCCTAACCAGAGTAATGTCTTTGGCACAACTAAGACTGGTCTCCCGGATCTGAAGCTTTCTTACAGTATGAAGCGTGGATCCATGTAAGTCTTTCGGCTAGTTTCACAGCTGTGGCAGTAGTCAGAAGCACCTGGTAGGGGCCATCAAATCGGGGCTCAGGAGGGTGCTTCCTGGGGAACTTCTTGATGCGCACCCAATCCCCAGGCTGCAAGATATGTGTCCCAGTGTCTGCCTCTGAGTCTGGAAGAGAACACCTGTGCATAGGCTTTGGTTAGTTCTTTAACAACGGAAATCACATACTCAGTCAACACATCAGATTGTAATTGTAACCACTGAGGATAGTAACGACCTAGCCTTGGGGCTAGCCCAAACAATCTCGTAGGGAGATAATATATAATCCCCCCTGGGTTCATATCTAACACTGTATAAGGCTATTGGATGACAGTCTTTCCAAAGTGGCGTCATTTTTAAGTGTCTTACTTTTTAGCGTGCCACTACGTCTCTCCACCTTTCCACTACTCTAAAGGTGGTACAGTATGTAAAAGGCCTGGGATACACCAGAGCAGACATGACATGCTACATTCACCTGCGAAGTTTATACCTCTGTCTGACTCTGAATCACTTCTGGTACCCCATATTCACAATTTACCTTGTTCATGAGCTTCTTTGCGGTTACCTACTTGTTTGCCTTGGTAACAGGGTCAGCCTCCAACCTGCAAAGACATCAACAACAACAAGCACGTATTCATACTTCCCAACAAGTGGGAGCTGAACGTAGTCAATTTGCAATCCCTGAAATGGGTAGAGTGGTCCCGGCAAGTGTGATGTGGCAAATTTACTTCTGCCCTGACTCACCTATGGCATAGATCATGCTAAACCGGACAAATGATGCAGCAGCTACAGAGAACCCAGAAGTCGCCCATCGTCTTTCAAGCGTCGTCGTTATTGCTGGTTTACTAGGTGGGTCTTTCCGTCCATCAGCTGGGCCATCATGGGATACAGGAACTGTGGTGGGCAAGTGCTGTTGACTGTTCACCACACGCTGTCCTGTTTCTGCTGCTCCCATATTAGTCCATTTATTCTTTCCTTCCTTGCTGGCTTGTAACTGTAAAAGTCTTTTAGCATATCAAAGTCCAAATTTTTGTCAATGTCCAAAGTTTTTTACCACTGACTCATGCTGTCAGTATCTTTTCTTCTTTCTTCCACGGCTTGAGGGCCGCTGCCTTTGCTATGCTGTCAGCGAGGGTGTCGTCTCTCGCCTCTCCAGTGTAGGAATCGGTGCGAACTCTCAACTTTGTCAGGTAGAAGTAGGGCCTCCATGCGACTCTGTACAGCTGCACCATTCTCAATTGGTTGTCCTGCTAAGGTAAAAAAACTGTCTGGCCTTCCATATTGGGCCGTAATCATGAGCTATGCCAAATGCATACCAGGAGTCAGTGTAAAGGGTTGCCGTCTTACCTCTCACCACTCTACTCGCCTCAGTGAGGGCCTTCAATTCCGCTTCTTGTACTGTGACATGCGGAGGCAGAGCTTCTGCTTCTAGGACATCTTGTTGTGTGACCTCTGCATATCCGATGTGGAGTCATCAGTCCTCACCCTGGTACCATCTGCAAAAAGCTCAACATATGCATTATCAACAGAGGTTCTGGTTACTGTTTGCATACCTGCAGTTTCTTACTGAATTAGTACTAAATAATCGTGCTGATGTTCTATTTCACATGGCTCGGAATCTTGTTATCTTATTCCATTTATTTTATTTTTTTTCAAACCCAATAGCTGATCTACAACACCTAGATCATCTATGACCCAGATCACCTCTGCCTCCCCCCTTTTGAACCGGAATACTCAATGGAAAAAGAGTAATTGCGTTCAAACTAGTAAACCAAGAGGCACAAAAACAAGCACTTTGTAGGTCAAGATGACATTGTATGCAGCGAAGTCTGAGCGAAAATATCCTTTAGATTTTTTTTTTTCCTTTCAGGTCGCAGTTAGCATTTTTTACCACAAGGGGGCGCCACACAATTCAAATTTTACATCACCCAGTGTAATAGTATTTCAGGGTATGGCCAGCGTTTAGCTTTTACTCTCCTGTCGGAATATAATTATAGCTTCAGTGTAAACTGACACTAGAATATACAAAAGACTTAAAGAAAAACTAAAGAATACGGATGAATTAACATCCTACTCTGGGCAATTCAGTCCCTCTTTCTTCACATAAAAAGTAAAATTACTTCACCAAATTGCATGAAAAAGTTTGCTGGGTGACTATAGGGAAATTATTTCATCTGTAGGAGCCTTCCGTAACATCATCTGTCTGAGTATCCATTGGAGAAGCGGACAGTGGAAAACAGAGCCCCTGGGAACATGAGAGAGCGTCCCCTGTCATGTATTCCTGGTCTCTGCCCCCCATGCATCAACTCCAATCTTCCATGCACTATAAACCAGCTTAGTCGTCTACTATGTCCCAAGCTGCATCTTCACAAAGGTTTGTTTCCCTGAACCTATCACACATCCAAAGTGGCCACATCTTGGAGCGTAACAAAGTCTGGTCAAACAAAACCTTACTTCAGACAATCATGATGTTAGCACTGGATACAGTGGCATTGGGGAATATAGGCCTCCCAAGTGCAGCAAAATGGCCACCAGAGGCAGAAAGGGGCGGGGCTACAGATCTCCCAGGTGAGGCAAAATGGCCGCTGGAGGAACGGGCGGGGCCAGGGGCAGCAGCACTTCCAGGTGAGGCAAAATGGCCGCTGGAGGAGGAAGGGGCGGGGCCAGGTCCTGCCCCAGATGGGGAGGGACCGGAAGTAACATCACACACCCTGAAAGTGAGCACATGGGGGGAAGTAACTTCAGGGTGGGGGCAGGCCTCACTACATTTACTGCAGAGTCACACTATGTGGGATTGTAAACATTGCAAGCACGGCCGCCATTACAGGAAGGGTCTGTAGTCAACACAAAGGCATTACATTGTTCATTAGCAATACACATACCCCCCTACATGCTTTCCCCTCTTCAATCTCTTAACTACGTTATACCTCCTCCTAGCAATCTAAAAACACCTTTCTTTCTGCTAGGCTTCCTGCTCATCTTCTGAAAACTTTCTACAGCCTATCTTATCTGTCCATGACCTGACATTTCTTTCTGCAACTTTTCCTGGTCCTTTCCCATTGTTCAGTAAATTCTGCTCCCTTCCCTTCAGCAACCAGATCACAAGCTCTATGACCTTTGTCCTTGCTCACTTTGCTCCCCATTCTCTAAACAACCTGTGTCTATGCCTAACCTTCTCAATCTGCTCAACTCTATTCTATTCGAAGTTTCTATTCATTCTATTCGAAGACACAGTAGTGTTTCTCTTGTAAAATCTGCTTTCTTCAAATTCTTCCAATATAACCTCTCTTTCCCACTCAGATTACAATGCACATTAATTCTACAAAACACAGGGAAAGACAAAGTAAACAGAAAGGGTTAATTGGAAAAAGCTTTCAGTTCACTCTTATCAGCAGCCCTCCCCCCAACAATAAACACTGCACATTCTTTCTATAATACCAGACAGACGGGATTACTGGAGAATACCCACAACGGCTCAAGGTATATATCTCATCTACCTTTATAACAACCAACCTCTACTAGTAATCCGTCTGGACAGGACATTTTAGCTATACACAGAGACTGACAATTATTTTCAATGACCAAGAGTTTCTGGAGCCAGCCGTCACAAAGCACGGCTATACCTTTCCACATATGAGAACATAACACGCTCAATCATAAAGGTAAGTATACGTATCATAAATCTTCCTAACCTCACACTAGTTTTACCTAGGAGCACGTGTCACTGGCGTGTTCCCTCAGACTTAAACAGCCGAGTCCGCCCTCCCGACACATTAACCCTCACAGAATTTATCTCTTGGTCTTGTATACACAGTGTTTAACCGTCTCAGACACAACAGCATACAAAATACCCCTAGACAGGTAACATGGTGATTTTTCGAGTGGACAGACCTGTCTTTCAGTGAAGGTCCAGTCTGGATCAGATACAGGCAGATTTAGCAGTCAGAACCCAGATCACATCGGTAGATTTACATAAAGCAATCTTACCGTGTTCTGTAGATTTTCGGGCCCCTGAGTTCTGCGTGCCATCTGCCGATCTCTGTACGTTCCAGGCTGTGACCTCACAGATCCACTCGCCCAACCAAGGACGACACTGTTCTGGATTATGATTTTCTCCAGCAGGCTTTGGGGTATTTTGCCGCTTCCGAATTGTATCGTGTGCACACATCATCGTGGAGCAAATTAGACACAAGCTATCAGCCTCATATCCAAAATGGCTCTCTGCCCAGAAACAGCCAGACAGGACCTTTTATTGTACAGACACACAATGGGCGTGCAACAGGTTACATCAGTAACATATAGGATTCTCATTTGTCGGATCATATAGAATCCCCCCTCCTTCCTGCCCACCTTCTCTCAAGTCCAATGTATAAGCAAGTCTTTGTCTCACAAACATGTGCTCGAACCTGAAAGTGAAAGTAGATATCTCTTTGTTGAAGAAGATCCTGTGTGGGGGATGGGGAGGACTGGGAAAACACTCAAAATGAACACATAAGCAGTAACATAACACTGTGATTTAACTCTTTCCTTATGCAGCAGAGTTTCACATTAGGCTGAAGTCACAAAACACACATAATACGTCTAGTGCAAATCGATAGACATTTTATACTAATTAATTATCATGTCTATCACAAGAGTCAATTGCTCAAATTATGATACTCCCTCTGATCTGGTATTTTAAAGTACTTGCATAACACTTGTGGAAGGAGGACAGAGACAGCGTGCCTTGGTGAAATAACAAGAAATCTTTGTATGATTCTGACGATACCATAGCTGTAATACAGGATTGGAGAAGTCCAGATATTGCACTCTTTACACCTCGGTAGAAAAACAAATTAATAGAGACCGCCCCATTCGTTTACCATGCTCCTTTGTTCACCATGTTTAGTGCTCACATGGGTAATTCTACAAGAGTTTACACTGGCTGTAATTTAATTTCTCAGCTAGGTGCTTTAAAGAAATCAAATAAACCAAAAACCAGAGTGCTGAGGTGCATTTAGAGGGAATGTTTATCGTTCCAAAAATCGTTCAAACGAAAGTCCATGATAATCGTTGAGTTTAAACGTAATCCAATGACTGAATGATGAAGAATCATGCGCTTCTCGTTTGTTGTTCAGTTTCAGCCAGTTTAAAAAATCATCGGTCTGCTCGTTGGCTTCTCCTGGCATATAAATACTGATAGTTCAGTGTCTCACATAGGAATGTAAAATTCTGAATGACAAGTTCACGATTCCCAGTGATTTGCCAGTCTACACCGGCTGTATGAGTGCAAACGAGCTGGTGAACTAAAGAGAAAAAAGAAATAGCAATTTGCCCAACCAAAGAAAGTGGTTACCAGTGATGAGGAGGGTTGGAAGGAGAAGGGTTGAACAAAAACACAGACAGGAGGGGGCTGTAGTGGACCCTGCAGGGACCATAGGCGAAGGGCCCGCATGACAGGGTGGTTAGGGATACAGACAGTAAGGGGTTAAGTTATTAGAGGAATAGTTAGGGGAGGGTTAAGTATGATGCAGGAGTTTATGGGGGGGTGGTTTAAATTGGAAGAAGGGTGGGGTAGTATAAAAGGGGGTGTTTACTGGTTTGGGGGTGCCATTTTAGGTGATACGAGCAGAAGAAAGTGTAGAAAGTGAGATATACAGTAGCATGGCAGACATCGAGCAGGTGCTGCAGGAGCTGAGAGCGGCTGCCAGCATCCATGTCGCTGGCTGGTTGCAGGATTGTGCAGAGAGGGCACTAAGGAGGCTCCTGGTAGTGGCAAGGGCGGGGATAGGAGTACTCAGGCAGGAACGAGTTTGGGACAAAGTTCTTTAGTGATTGTAGGGGTGCAGACTGAAAAGGACAGCGATAGTATTCAGCTGGACGATAAGGCTAAAGGGGAGGTCTATGTGTGTTTCGATGGGCCATTGCGGGTACACTTGAAGGAGGTGCGAGAGAATATTTGAAAAGAGAAATACGTCAAAATTTTTCCCTGCTTCCTTTAGAAAAATGTAACCTAGATAAGGGGAAGAGGACTGAATCAAAGAAGGAGGATGAAGAAAACCAGCATTGGTGACTTATTCCGCAAACCTTTGCTAATAGTTGCAGGCCTTTGCGATTTTAGACGGGGTAGTTGGGGAAAAAGTGTTACAGAATTGCTCGGCATTGTTCTGCTACCTCAACTCAATTAGCGAGGCTTACCGGACTTATGGGCGCCGGGCTTGGCTTCGATATGACGAGCAATTCCGTCAAAGGAAGGCAAATGGCCAAATATCCAGTGGGATCCCAAGAATACTGGCCTGTGGTTGAAAGTTTTGGCGCCGTCGTGTTATGGGCAGCTTTTTCAGGCGACTGCCAACACATCCAGCTCTGGAAGTGGTGCCGGGGCTGCCAACCAATTGGGTTTTGTTGGCAGTTTAACAATGGGCAGTGCAAGTTCGGAGGTAACTGTAAATTTAAACATGCCTGCGCCGTGTGTAGTGGGAGAAATCGCACTGGGCGTCACGTTGCTTTAAATGCGGAAAGGGTAGAGTAACGGCTGGTGCTGGGAAAAGGGAAGACACCAGTGAAAGTACAAAACTTTTGTTTAAAAATTTACAGTCTGCATTGCAGCATCTGGTCATGATGAGTGAAAAGTTAGAAAAAGAAGTGCAATTGGGCCGGATGGCGGGTCCATTTCAGTCTATTCCTATTCCACACTTGGTGGTCTCCCCATTGGCAGTCGTGCCAAAGAAAGAGCCGAATAAATTTTGGTTTATTCATCATTTGTCATATCCCAAAGGGGTATCGGTAAATGATAGTATAGCCCCCAATCTTCGCTCAATGGTCTACACGTCATTTGATGCGGCGGTTAAATGGGTGTGTTGTTGTGGGTCAAGTGCATTGTTAGCCTAGACAGACATTGAGTCAGCTTTTCGGTTGCTTCAGCTGCATCCTGACAGCATTCACTTGTTGAGGTGTTGCTGGGAGGGTTTCTTTTATGTGGATCAATACCTGTCCATGGGTTATTTTGTGTCATATGCATATTTCAAGGCTTTCAGTAGCTTTCTGGAATGGGTAGTTCGAAATGTGGCAGGTGTGAAGTCAGTAATTCACTACTTGGACGACTTTTTGTATGTGGGTCCTGCTGATCTCAGGGTTTGCTCCTTGTTATTAGCCACGGTGCAATGGGTTGCCGACCATTTTGGTGTCCTGTTGGCCCCTGAAAGAACAGAAGGCCCAAGGACGTGCATTGATTTTCTGGGGATCACTATTGATACCCAGAGAATGGAATGTCGGCTTCTGGAGGGTAAGCTGGAATCTTAGCGGCAGGACTTGCTTGTGGTTCGAAGGTCCAACAAAATTCCCTTGCAGACTTTACAGTCCTTATTGAGAAAGCTGAATTTCGCTTCTCGGATTATGCCGATGGGGCAAGTTTTTTGTCGCGAATCACAAGTGCGTCGTCGGGTGTTAGAGCACATAATTTTGTTCGTTTGGGGGATTAAAAGAGGATTTGGACGTTTGGTTGACTTTGTGAGAAAATTAAAATGGGAAGTCTTTGACTTATTCACAGATGCATCAGGATGCGTTGGTTTTGGGGCCTTTTTTTTCAGAGGGCATTGGTGTGTAGATTCTTGGCCGAGTTCCTGGGTAGAGGTGGGACTAGTGAAGAATTTGGTGTTGCTGGAATTGTTCCCCATAGTGGTGGCGGTGACGGTATGGGGAGAATGGTTCGAGAAAAAAAAAAAGTTAGTTTTCACTGACAATTTAGGTGTTGTCAAGGCAATTAATTCCATCACAGCACACTCCCCACCAGTGGTAGATCTACTGCAGTTTTTGGTGTCATCCTGTTTAATATTAAATGCATGGGTGGTGGCAGTTAATGTGTTGGGAGTGGAAAACTCAATTGCCGATTCTTTCTTATTTACAGTGGGGTCGGTTCCGCTCGTTGGTGCTGGATGTGGACGACAAAGGTTATCAGGTGCCCTCCTCACTTATGCAGCTTGGTCAACTTGTGGCAGGGCATTTAATTCGAGAGTCTTTGGCGACAGGGACTAAGAAAGGATACGATGCAGCGTGGTGTGAGCGGTAATTGTGGGTGAGCAGGATTAGCAGTGTGCGATCTGACAAAGATAAGGTGGGTGCGTTGTTGTGGTTAGTGGGAGAAGCATAGGGGATGGGGGGTGTCAAAATTGAATCGTTTGATGGCAGCCTTCGCGTTTGGATATAAAATGAGGGGGGTGGGGAACGGATATTACTAAGAATGGGTTCGGCAGT
This sequence comes from Eleutherodactylus coqui, assembly GCF_035609145.1. Lineage (NCBI taxonomy): Eukaryota > Metazoa > Chordata > Amphibia > Anura > Eleutherodactylidae > Eleutherodactylus > Eleutherodactylus coqui. Next base: position 77,222,125 of record NC_089847.1, read on the forward strand.
TGCCCGGCTAGGGAGCTGCAGAGGGACATTCAGTACGGCATTTTACGTTTGTGTGCATTATACCCCAAAATTGTAATCGTATGATCGGAGATCATTCCCTGGAAAACTTTGAGGATGGTGCAGTTGGTGGAAAAACTTAATAAAGCAAAGTTAAAGTTAAATTGGCATATTTTCACCTTCGTGACAAAAAATGGAGGTGTGAGTGTACAACATGTGGATCTCGAGTCCGGGGAGGGTAACTATTGGCTGTAGGATGGTGTGCACCTGAATGAGATAGGGATGGATATGTGGGTTTTGGCGGTGCGAGGTGGCATAGAAAGAGCATTACTGGTGGTGTTGGCCCTAAAGGCTTAGGTATAAGCCTTGCTAGCTGTGGCAGGTGTGTGTGTGTGTGTGGGGGGGGTCCTTGGAGTCTGTTCTATTTGGTTGGTAGGGGGAAGCTGGTGGGTACAGTCTGTTGTGGGGGAGGCTGATCAGCAGCAAATTGCAATAATCAAGCAGAGAGTGGATGAGGGCAACAGTGAGCATTTTTAGCATGTCCATGGTAAGAAAAGGGCAGATTCTTGTGATGTTCTTGAAGTGCAGCAGACATGTTTTGGCAAGAGATTGGGGGTGAAGGAGAGTTTGGTGTCGAATATAACCCCAAGTCAGTGGGCGTGCTGTCTGGGAGTTATGGTGATGCCACATACTAAGATGGAGATGTCAGGATGAGGTTGGTTAGTAGAGGGTAGATGCACTTTTTTCCATTAATAATCATCATAACTTTCCATCTTCCTTCCTCTAAGGTCCGTATCACTTCTGCAGCCCTCCGTATAATAGGTGCAAGCATCTGCACATTATACAGTGTGTTACTTTTTCTGCATTGCCATTATTACCATTACAAGCATGTAGCGCCATAATAGTGTGCCTTGCTGCCTCATCACATACAGGGGTTACTAATCATCCTTCCTGCTTTATCGCTTGTGCTGACATCACTCTGACACAAACAGGAGTGCACATTAAGCACTGGCAGCAACCAATTACCTGCACGGTGCATACTGGCCAATGGCTAATACCGACTCAGCAGGATAACCGTACCCTAACCAATATGCCCCCTTAAGGTCACTTCTAGAGATGAGTGAGTATACTCGCTAAGGCTAACTGCTCGAGCGAGTAGTGCCTTAGCCGAGTATCCTCCCACTCGTCTGTAAAGATTTGGCTGCCGGCGCTGGTGACAGGTGAGTTGCGGCGGTGAGCGGGGGGGAGAGAGGGAGATCTCCCCTCCATTCCTCCCTGCTCTCCCCCGTCGCTCCCCGCCCGCCCCCGGCCCCCAAATCTTTAGAGACGAGCGGGAGGATACTCGGCTACGGCACTACTCGCTCGAGTAGTTAGCCTTAGCGAGTATACTCGCTCATCTCTAGTCACTTCCATATTTTAGGAACACTTGATGTCATTGAAGTCACAATTTGCCTCAAGGTTATTTATGCATATATTATGAAATTGGCCATGGAATATTCTGGGTTACATAAACACAATTCTAGTTGCTAAAGACAAAAAATACCCACAGGTAATATCCCCTAAAATATTATCTCTATCTCTAGGACTGACTAATGTGTAACTTCCTGGCGTCGTACAAACATGAAATTTGGTATGGCCATTCTTTAGGTCCTAAAAAGGAAAAGTAAAGGAGTCACAAGTTGATTATTCAATGCCAGGTGCAAAAGTATTGGCACCACTATGTATGAAGAGAAATCGCAGGGAGACCTCTTCATAGAGCGCGGGCGTAAGCTGTTTATTAAGCTGACACCTGCGGGCAATAACTGCAATCAGCCGTGCGGCCAATCGCGGTTATTAACCCTTTAAATGCCGCTGTCAATTCTGACAGCGACATTTAAATTCCCCAAACAATGTTCGGGGGTCCTGTAAAGCCACCTGTGGTGAGATCGCAGGGAGCCGTGTGGGCGTCATTGCAGCCAGTGTCCTCCTGAAAGGCCCCAGGGCTGTCTCGGCGGACTGCCTTTCAAGCCACCCCACGGGGATGACTGACTGTCAGATTGCATAGTGCGGGAGCGATCAAAGCATTGCTAGTTGTGCTCCCCTGGGTGGGCTAAAAGAAAAAAGTAAAAATCAGATTAATCAAGTTTTACCAACTTCTGCCCTGACACTGAAGGAGCAAGACGTGCCCTGCAGAGCTCCTGTGCTGCCATCTACCCCGGAGACATTGGGACCCCTTTGGTGCCCTGAAAAGCAGCTGTAGGGGATTGATATCCCCCTACTTGCCTGGGGGAAGTCCCCTACACCTCCAAAGAAGAACTTGCGGTCCTTCTCCACACAGTCTGATGCGGCCTGGCTAGACCCGGGGCTGGAGCACAGGACACGGAGCCCGGCGGTTACAACGGAAACCAGGCTGCATCACCTCCCGGAATCTCACTTCTGGCAGCGAACCCCGGTAAGCTTCATCTGACCACGGCTCCCTATCTGGACTCCACAAGACCACCACCGGCACGCTGCGGCCTAGCTACACCAAAGGCCGCAGCCTAAATTTCCAGCCATGACACTCGCGGCGTAACCCACCAGGTGTCGTGGGAGAGGAGAGAGGACAGTCAACATCCCCACACTGCTGGGAGTGACCCCCCCATGCCACTACAGCGCGGACTGACTGGATCTGAAGCCGGAGCGCAGCAATTGCCAGAAAAACTGAGCAGCAGCACCCTCCGGGACCGCACCGCCGTTAGGGAATCCCGGTAAGCCCTGCCTGGGTGCGGCTGTCCCCCCGCACTTTGTCAGCCGACACACCGCGGCTTAGCGGCGTCTGAAGCGGTGGCCTAGATTTCCGGCTGCGACACCTGTAGAGCGTCCCACTGAACATCGCGGGAGAGAAGGGGAGACCAACTGCAGTCTCGGACTGCTGGGGCATGGTTCTCCCCTTTCTTGCCGTGGTTTGAAGCAAATGCGGCGGAGGCTTGGACACTCCACATCAGGGCACTCTGACAAAGCCATAAGCCCCTGACGGTCTCTGTCCCCCCAACGGCTTCTGGACCGGACCTGCGGGTAGAGGGGCTATGTAGGGACTCTGGTGGATACAAGGCAGAAAGAGGGGGGAAGGAAAGACTGCAGAACCGTTTCCATCTGCCGCAATAAGACCCCCCCCCCCCCCCCACTGCACTAATATAAAGAAAAACTGCATCAAAGATACCACAATACTACCACAAAGTGGTCTGGTGAGGAGGATGAGGCTGGCGAGGGAGACATCTGTGACCCATCAATGCCAAATACCCCGTGAGAAAGAGAAAAGGAGAGAAGAGGGGACTAAACTAAACTAATAAAGATGCTGGTTGTGATCCAAGCCAGTGGGACACCACGGGCACAAATGGAGGTTGAATAAGTGCCAGATGAGAAGCCACATCCATACTATTAATCCGCAGCAAAACTACTGATCCTAGAGATTGGGCGAAATTTCTGACCTTTGTATACACAGCCAGCACAACCTCCGGATTTAAAAAAACCTAATTATGAGCAAATATTTAAACGAACGCAGTGCAGGTACTTCTGTGAGCAGCACGCCATCTGCATTTGGACAAGACAGCAGCAACAGGAAAACAAAAAAACAGGCCTACTAAAGCGACCAAGAAAAAAGAGTGCAAAAAACCACAACAGTCTCCATCCCCTCGAAAAGAACGCCTCGCCTCGTGCCACGACTATCTGATCCCCATTCCGAAGCAATGGACACCTTCTACTTACAGGTCTCCCCGCTGGCAAGTGATGCCTCAGATGCTATAGAGGTGACACAGTCAACCTTGGTGGCACAGGAGATATCAAATCTACTCCTCCTGAAGTCCTGGATACGATCAAACATCTGAAGCCACATAAGGCACCTGGCCCAGACGGCTTTCCAAATGGCTAATATAAACAATTTGCCCCTTTGTTGGCCTCATTTGGCATCTGTGTTCAACGGGGCGATGAATAGCAGCTCCTTTCCATCTGAGATGTTAGAGGCCTTGATGGTCACAATTTCTAAACCAGGAAAGGAGAATACATTCCCGGCTAATTTCCAGCCCATCTCCCTGTTGAACACGGATGCTAAAATTTATGTGAAACTCCTAAGCATAAGGATGTTTACAGTTCTCCCGTCGCTGGCGGCAACAGATCAAGTGGAATTAGTCCCTCAGAGGCAGGCCCCTGATGGCACCCGGCGGTTCCTGAACCTGGTCAGGGTGGCGAAAAGGAACAGAATACCTGCCATGCTCCTGGCATTAGACGCAGAGAAAGCGTTCGATTGGATCCATTAGAGATTCCTGGAGGCCACCCTGGGAAGGTTTGGATTCTCGTGGGCCTATTAAAACAGCGATCATGTCCCTATACTCGGCACCCTCCGTGAGGGTCTTCTCCTCGGGTTGTATGTCCCCCTCATTCGCTAACTCTAATGGCACAAGGCAGGAGTGCCCTCTCTCGCCACTAATATTTGCTCTAGTGATGGAGCCACTGACGGAATGGATCAGGAGCAATCAAAATATTCAAGGAATTAAAATAGAAACACAGGAACACAAGATAGGCTTATATGCGGACAACGTTTTATTAGCAATCACTAACCCCATCACTTCTCTAAAGCAGGCCCAATCTACCCTAGTCCAATTTGGTGAAGTTTCATACTACAAGGTGAACAACACAAAATCACAGATGTTAAACCTAGGACTAGATGCTAAAACACCACAAGCTATAACAGACTCCCTCCCCTTCACTTGGTGTGAACACTCTATCCTGTATCTAGGCATCAATACAGCGTATCCTAGCTCCTTTACTTTTACCAAAAACTACTCACCACTTTTTAATCACATCCCACGCATTCTAAGTAATTTTTGCAAACCCTTAGGCCTCATGTCCACGGGGAAAATCAGGCCCGCTACGGATTCTACATGTAGAATCTGCAGCGGGTCCCTCCTGCCCCGCGGACATGAGCGCTGAAAAGAAGAATTTAAAAGAATTTACCTATCCGTAGCGGGCGGGGAAGGTCTGCTGTTCCTCACGGCCGGATCTTCTTTTTCGGCCGGCGGATGAATTCGTCACGCCGGCGGCACGTCGCCGGCACATCATCGACGTGCCGAGCGCATGCGCCGGGCACATCTGCCGAGCCGAAGCAAGAAAGATCCGGCCGTGAGGAAGAGAAGACCTTCCCGGTCCGCTCCGGATGGGTAAATACTTTTAAATTCCTATTTTAGGTCTCCCGCGGATCCGGACGGCTTCCATAGGCTTCAATAGAAGCCCGCGGGAGCCGTCCCCGCGGGAGACCCGCACGAAAATGGAACATGGTCCAGATTTTTTCATGCTCCATTTTTTTTAAAATCCCTTTTATTGACCATCCGCGGGAATTTATCTACCGCGGGTGGTCAATGCATCCCTATGGGATGCGGATCCGCATGCGGGAGATCCGCAGCGGATCTTAAATCATATTTTGCCCGTGGACATGAGGCCTTAATATCCTGGGCAGGTAGAATCGCAGCTGTTAAAATGATGATCCTACCACGAATTTTGTATATTTTCAGAACAGTAGCGATCCCAATCACTGCACATTTCATGTCTAAGCTCCAATCCATTATTAATCAATTTGTTTGGGAGGGAGCACATGCTAGAGTTACATTTTCCACCCTGGCAAGACCATACAAACTAAGAGGTATGAGGGCTCCCAATATTAAACAATATTTTGCTGCTGTTATACTAGATCAATTCAAACAGTGGTGGATCACATCATCACACAAAAAATGGGCGGCCATAGAAATGGCGCCCCTGGGCACCCCCTTGTTTTCTCTCCTTGGAGTTAGGCCACCTTTGCCAACACATGCACTGCCAAGTCTCCAGGTTTCGGTCCAGATATGGAACCAACTAGCCTCTTCAGCCTCCGAGAAGGTCCTGGCTACGGCCCTCCCTCTGAGGTTTCTCTCCTCCATCCTTCCAGACTTCGAGTATGGAAGATGGGAAGCATTTGGCATTAAAAAAAAATGGCGATCTCTGTAAGGAGGGGGTTGTACTAGACTTCCCTACATTGAGCTGGGTATTTAATCTCCCTAGTAAACTGGGTTTTGCCCATTTAAGATTAAGATATGCCTTACAATCCTTAGATCTTCATAAACCAATATTCCCTAAGACGGCCTTTATTTGCTTTTCACTCCCTGCAAGTACTTCTTGAGGCATATCCATATTCTACAAGGAATCATTTTCTCAGATAGCACAATCTAAGTCTGCTCACATGACGCTATGGGAACTCGATCTCAAGCAACAATTTAGTCTGGAAAAGTGGAAACGAGCTCTTATCTGGACTAAAAAAATATTGCATGGTATCACCCACTGGGAATCTTCCCAGAAGATATTTTTACGATGGTTCCTGACTCCAACAAGGCTATCCAGAATGAATAAAGAGGTTCCGGAGACATGTTGGAGAGAATGCGGCGCGAAGGGCACCTACTTTCACATGTGGTGGTCGTGTCCGGTCATACGTTACTTTTCAAAGTAACGATCCGCGCCACCATATAGTAATTAATGAGAATAACTCACCTGGTGCCCAGCGGGGTTCCCGTAGACCGTTAGATCCTAGGGGAACCACCCGCCAGCACCTGTGATCCGAGTATGCCTGTAGTAGTATATGAAGAGACTTCAGATATCCTTCGGTAGGGAAGGAGAGCCGCCGGAATGAAAGCAATCCCAAAGAGAGAAAACTCCCCTCAATGGGTTAAAACAAGCAAGCTTCAAAGTAAAAAAAAGCTCTTTCCGCGCTCCTGCTGGAGCTCCTCTTCGGAAGAAATGAACTGTCGTAGCAGACAGTATTTATATAAATTGATCCTAAATTTATTTCCGAATAAAAGATTGCATGCAAGTGGAAATCTTGCAGCGATAGTTCTACAACGCGTTTCGACGTTCTACAGACGCCTTTCTCAAGTATACAGAGAGATTAAAATACAGCATACATTTATGCTGGAACACCCTCTCCGTTACATGGCTATGACACCTAGATACCGCGCCAGAGCGACACGGTACGGAGGTGCGCGCCAAGCACCTGTAACCCCCACCTCCAAAAAGGTAAGACATGCTATTTAAATGCTGTATTTTAATCTCTCTGTATACTTGAGAAAGGCGTCTGTAGAACGTCGAAACGCGTTGTAGAACTATCGCTGCAAGATTTCCACTTGCATGCAATCTTTTATTCGGAAATAAATTTAGGATCAATTTATATAAATACTGTCTGCTACGACAGTTCATTTCTTCCGAAGAAAGGATGTATCACAAAAAATAAGCCCTTGCACAACTATATCAGCGGAAAATTAAAAATTGATTGCGTGCGGAAGATGGCAGCAGAAACTTTTTAAAAATTAAATGTCTTTGAAAAAAAATAGTACAGCAAAAAAAAAAATACACAATTTTGCTATTGTAGCAATAAAGTTATGTAATTTCTGTTGCAGTATTTGCGCCGTAGAAACAGGACACACTGAAAGATGGTGGAATATGTTTTTTTTTTCACTTTACTCCACTTACAGTTTTTTACATTTTTCAGTATGTTATATGGTACATTAAATTGCACCATTGAAAAATACAACGCGTCCCACAAAAATAAGCTTTCATACAGGTAGGTCGATGGTTAAATAAAGGAGTTAAGATTTTTGAAAAGGGGTGAGGTAAAGATGAAAATTAAAGATGAGCGAGCATACTCGGCCACGCCCCTTTTTTGCCCGAGCGCCGCGATTTTCGAGTACTTCCGTACTCGGGCGAAAAGATTTGGGGGGCGCCGTGGGTGAGTGGGGGGTTGCAGCAGGGAGTGGGAGAGAGAGAGGGCTCCCCCCTGTTCCCCGCTGCTACCCCCCGCTCCGCCACGCCTTCCCTTCGCCCCCCGGCGCCCCCTGAATCTTTTCACCAGAGTACGTAAGTACTTGAAAATCGCGGTGCTCAATCGAGTAATTACTTGAAACGAGTACGTTCGCTCATCTCTAATGATAATCGACAAAAAAAAAGTCTGCGTCATTAAGGGGTTAAAGTAACTTCCTGGTGTATAACGAACATGAAATTTAGCTTGACCAATCTTTAGGTCCTAAATAGGAAAAGTAAAGTGGTTACAACTTGATTATTCAATGCCAAGTGTAAAAGTACTGGCACCCCTGTGTAATGTACCTAATCTAATTCCCTACCTTCCCGGTGTTGTACAAACCTGAAATTTGGCAGGAGCATTCCTTAGGTCCTACATAGTAAAAGTAAAGGGGTTACAACTCGATTATTCAATTGTAATTGCAAATGTATTGGTACCCCTGTGTGATGTAACTTCCTGATGTCGTACAAGCTTGAAATTTGGCGCGAGCATCCTTTAGGTTCTGAAAGAGAATGGGCGAGGTAACTCATTCTGCAGAGGGACATTGGTACATGCAGTCTGAGAAGAATCTAATGCTTGTGTGTATACATATTTTATTCCTCGCTTCCTCTAAAATAACTTTGACTTCATGAAATTTTCTGTGTGAACACCAAGTAAACACCTGTATCAATTATCTCTGGTGAAGCTGGGTATATTAGTTAGTTTAAAATAAAAGGGCAAATGGCGGCAGCAAATGAGATATGACTATTAGTCATAATATAGTATCATGTGTGTAATTGTGCATGGCCAACTTCCAAAAGTCTATGTAGAGATTAGTAAATCAGCACCACCAGAACCCTATTAAAACTATATCCAACTCAATATATTTCGCCCTGGCGGACTCCTCAGGGGGAGCAACCAGGGATATAGTGAGCTGAGCGCTGAACAGATAACTCTTAAACAGAAGAGAGGCAGATCATTCTTTTGAATAGCAATTCTAGATCAGAGAGAAAATAGCAGATGTGAGAAAATCTTGACAGACAGCGAATGGGCTATAATTTGACCAATCCCATATCGATGGCTGCACCAATCATAGTGTGTTGCCAGAGCATAATAGAGCATGTGCAGATACTTAGAAAAATTATTGAGTGCTCTCCGCAGCAACTATGCAACTGTACCGGCAAATAGAAAATGTATCAGATTTTATCCACATCTACTGAGCATGCCTGAACACTTGGAAAATATAGCAATGTGAATCTCAATAGCGTCTGTACTGTCACTTAGGAAGAGTGCAATGTTTTATCTACATCAACTGAGCATACTCAAATAATGATAGCAAATACCATGGGCTCAGATATCAATATCTTTATAGAGTGTGAGACGGTGACCGGCAAGGTGCTGGAGGGCAGGTATGTGTCACCGAGGATGCTCTCCTATGCTGCCTTGGGGAGCGCTTGGGCAGATGCGTGCCACCGAGCAGCCTGGGCTCGGTGGAGGAAGCCGGCAGTTTAGTGTTAGTGGCATTAAGCCACTAACACATTGTAGTGAGTAAGTGGCTCCAAGCCGCATAATCCGGGCCGGCTTTTCCTGGAGTGACCAAAGTGAAGGGTGGGATGGTCACTCCCACGTACCAGGTGGGGCTGGTACCAGGCCATATAAAGCCTGGGCCTACAGGGCCAGCAGGAGAGCTGAGACCTTTGCAGGTCTGAGAGTCCTGGCTGGCTGTGTGCAGGAGCTATTTGTTACCAGTGTGTAGACAGGGACGCTACATGTATAGTAAGTGCTCAGACGAGCAGGATTTATGTTATGGTTGCCTGATGTTAAGGCCTGTATTTTGCGTTTGTTTGCTTGGAAAAAAACCCAGGCAAAGCCTGGACTAAAGACTTTATCCTATGTGTCACTGTCTCTGACTGCTTATGCCCAGGTTGCTACCGATCCTAAATGCTAATCCCTCACATATGGTGTTTGGATGCGGGCAGCGGTCTTAAAGAGACATACACCAATTAATGGACATTTTGCTGCAGCAGCTGGAGAACCGTTGCTAAGGGCAACCGCCCAAGAGAGATTGACTGGAGAGTGCTGTAACCCCCATGTCCTGGGTGAAAGCTGCAACGGCACAGCCATCAGATACTGCCAAGATGGAGGATCTGATGAAACAGCTGACGCTAATGACGGCGACCCAGCAAAAGGTCCATGAGGAGGCCATGAGAGCTCAGGCCGAGACTAATGCTCTACTGGTGGAAGCCAATCGTTTAGCCTTGCAGGAGCAACAGCGGGTTAACCAACAGCTGCAAGAGCAACTCCTGGCGGTGGCGCAAAGTGTGCAGAGATCGGCTGGTTCGCTCCCCACCACCCGTACCGCGGTACAGGCGGCCTTACAAAAGATGACACCCACCGATGACATCGAGGCCTATCTCGCGGTCTTTGAGAGAGTGGCCGAGAGGGAGAAGTTACCGGCGCCTCAGTGGGCTGAGGTAGTAGCGCCTTTCCTGACGGGAGAACCCCAAAAGGCCTACTTTGAACTCGGGGAGCAGGATGCCAAGGACTATAATAGGCTCAAAGGTGAGATCCTGGCACGCTTGGGCGTGGACACCCATGTGCGGGCCCGATGCGTACATGCCTGGACTTTTTCTGACCACCTGCCAGCTCGCTCCCAGATGTACGACCTGTTCCACCTGGTGAGAAAGTGGCTGCAGCCGGAGGAGTCGTCCCCGGCAGAGATCGTACAGAAGGTGGTTCTGGATAAGTTTATACGCTCGCTGCCCCCCGCAATCCAGCGCTGGGTGGGACAAGGAAGTCCCCAGGACGTGGACCAACTCGTGAGCCTCGTCGAGAGGTATAAAGCCACGGAGGACTTACTGCAAGCCGTGCCCCCTCGATGTTCCAACCCCAGGAACAGCAAGTCGGCCGGAGCACCCGGTAAGACTGTTCCGTATGCAAGGGGTGTCAAAAATGTCCCAAAGGGAGGCGGCTCAGAGGGGGATCATGTGGGACAGAAGAGGAGTCCCAACTGGACAGTCCGGTCCCGGGTAGAACCCCAAGGGGACCGGGGCCCCATACTATGTTGGCGCTGTCGTGAGCCCGGGCATCTTGCTGCCAACTGTCCACTTACCGTGGAACCAGTGGACTGTGACTCTGCCCGGCGGAGGTCGATGTTCGCACGGCCAGTGTGTTCTGCAGAGACTGCGTCAGAGACTGATCGACCATTATGTCACCTAAAGGTGAATGACTTTGCGGTGACCGCTCTACTGGACTCAGGGAGCTTGGTTACGCTGGTGCACTCCAGCCTGGTCGATCCCACAACCTTCACCAGCCGTCGCATGGGGGTTGTTTGTGTGCATGGGGACACCAAGGAGTATCCTATTGCCCTTGTACGACTTGATACTCCATGTGGACTTGCCACCCATGAGGTGGGCGTCGTGAAATCCTCAATGCACACCGTGATCCTCGGGAGAGACTTTCCCCTATTTTGGGACTTGTGGCGACACCGAGGGTCGTCTGCAAATAAGGTTCATGATAATGCAAATGTGCATGATGTGTGTCCAGAACCGTTTGACCCTGAGGGTACGGTTCCAGCAGTAGGGGTGACCCAAGAGGATGGGGATAACTTTCCCTTAACAGTACTAGCGGGTGAGACAGAGGTACAGGACGAAGTGGTTGCTATGCCTGACTTAGAGGTCTCACGTGCCAATTTCGGAACTGAGCAGCTCCGAGACCCCACCTTAGTAAAGGCCAGGGAAAATGTTAAAGTACTAAATGGGAAGCCTCAATTCCCGGGGGCTGATACTGTGTTTCCACACCTGGCAGTCAATCAAGAGTTGTTGTATCAGGTTGACAAGGTCCGTGGGGAGGTTGTGAAGCAGCTGGTGGTACCTCAGTCTTATCGCAGGATGGTCTTAGACCTAGCGCACAAGCATGTGCTGGGAGGTCATCTCGGGAGCAAAAAGACTAAAGGAACGCATCCTTCAGCGTTTTTTCTGGCCGGGGGTACATGGTGATGTAAAACGTTACTGTGAGTCGTGCCCGGAGTGTCAGATAACAGCTCCTATGCCCCATTACCGGAGCCCCTTAGTGCCCTTGCCCATCATAGAGGTGCCGTTTGAGCGGGTCGCGATGGACCTAGTTGGGCCCTTGGTAAAGTCTGCCCGGGGTCACCAACATATATTAGTGGTTGTAGACTATGCCACCCGTTACCCCGAAGCCGTTCCTTTACGCAATACGTCATCCAGGGGTATTGCAAAGGAACTACTTCACATGTTCTCCCGCACGGGCATACCAAAAGAGATCCTGACGGACCAAGGAACCCCCTTTATGTCAAAGGTCATGAAGGAATTGTGTAAGCTGCTGAATATTAAGCACTTACGGACGTCGGTGTACCACCCACAGACGGATGGTCTGGTTGAGAGATTTAATAAGACCCTGAAAAGCATGCTAAAAAAGGTAGTCAATCAGGATGGGAAGGACTGGGACTGTCTGCTGCCATATTTAATGTTCTCAATCCATGAAGTCCCACAATCCTCCACTGGGTTCTCTCCCTTTGAATTAGTGTATGGTAGACATCCCCGAGGGCTCCTTGATGTAGCTAAGGAGACCTGGGAGCACGAGTCCACCCCCTACAGGAGTGTTATTGAACACATCTCCCTCATGCAAGATCGAATCGCGGCGGTCATGCCCATTGTTAAAGAACATTTACAGCAGGCTCAAGAAGCCCAAAGCCGGGTATATAACCGGTCCGCCAAGGTGAGAACCTTCAACCTTGGGAATCGGGTACTAGTGCTGGTGCCCACCCTAGAAAGTAAATTCCTAGCAAAATGGCAAGGGCCCTATGACATAATTGAGAAAGTTGGAGAGGTAAATTATAAGGTATACCAGCCAGGTAGGTGGAAACCAGAACAATTGTACCATGTAAACCTAATTAAGCCATGGAAGGACAGAGAAGCCCTGACTGCAGTGAGCACCCCCCATGGTGCGGTCCCAGAGGTGTGTGTATCAGGGTCCCTGTCCAAATCCCAACAACAAGAGTCGAGGGAATTTATACAGCGTAATTTAGATGTGTTCTCTGATATACCAGGGCGTACCGGTGTCATAAAACATGACATTATAACTGAATCAGGGGTAAAGGTTCAGTTGAAACCGTACAGGGTTCCAGAAGCCCGCAGACGAGCCATCTCAGAGGAGGTCAAGAAAATGCTAGACCTCGGAGTAATTGAGGAGTCGAAAAACGAATGGTCCAGCCCTATCGTGCTGATACCAAAACCTGATGGCTCTCTGCGCTTCTGTAACGACTTCCGGAAGCTAAACGACGTGTCAAAATTTGACGCATACCCAATGCCGAGAGTGGACTAGTTGATTGAGAGACTGGGTCATGCCAGGTACTTTTCCACTCTCGACCTTACTAAAGGCTACTGGCAGGTTCCCCTTACAGAGAGCGCGAAAGAAAAAACTGCGTTTGCCACACCAGAAGGGTTGTTTCAGTACATCTGCCTACCCTTCGGTTTGCATGGAGCCCCAGCAACCTTCTAAAGATTGATGGATATCATACTCAAACCCCATCGGCAATATGCGTCAGCATATTTAGATGATATCATCATCTTTAGCGAAGATTGGGACAGCCATCTACCCAAGGTACAGGCAGTACTGAACTCCCTTAGGAAAGCAGGGCTCACAGCAAGCCCAAAGAAGTGCGCCATAGGCCTCGAAGAAGCACGATACCTGGGGTATGTAATAGGCAGGGGTATTATAAAACCCCAGATCAATAAAGTTGAAGCCGTTCAGGCCTGGCCACAACCCACTACTAAAAAGCAGGTGAGAGCTTTTTTAGGCATTGTAGGGTACTATAGGCGGTTCGTGCAGAACTTTGCTAGCATAGCAGCACCCCTAACAGACTTGACCAAGAACAGCAAGTCAGTCATGGTCAAGTGGAACCCTTACGCAGAAAAGGCGTTCCAAGAGTTAAAACGAGCCCTCTGTAAACGTCCAGTGTTAGTCACACCCAATTTTAAAAGAGAATTTATTGTCCAAACAGACGCGTCCGATGTGGGTCTGGGAGCAGTTCTGTCCCAGGAAGTAGAGGGAGAGGAACATCCCGTGATATATCTGAGCAGGAAGCTCACGCCACCGGAAAAGAATTACAGTATCGTTGAGCGGGAGTGCCTGGCCATCAAGTGGGCCCTGGAGTCCCTAAAATACTACCTGCTAGGTCGGCACTTCAGGCTGATCACAGACCACTCCCCCTTAACCTGGATGTCACAGGCAAAAGAATGGTTCCTGACCCTGCAAAACTTTAGTTTTTCGGTAGAGCACAGGGCCGGAAAGCTACAGGGCAATGCCGATGCCTTGTCAAGGACGCATTGCATGGCGGCTAAAGGTGTCCGACCCCACAGGCTCGAACAGAGGGGGAGGGTATGTGAGACGGTGACCGGCAAGGTGCTGGAGGGCAGGTATGTGTCACTGAGGATGCTCTCCTATGCTGCCTTGGGGAGCGTTTGGGCAGATGCGTGCCACCGAGCAGCCTGGGCTCGGTGGAGGAAGCCGGCAGTTTAGTGTTAGTGGCATTAAGCCACTAACACGTTGTAGTGAGTAAGTGGCTCCAAGCTGCATAATCCGGGCCGGCTTTTCCTGGAGTGACCAAAGTGAAGGGTGGGATGGTCACTCCCACGTACCAGGTGGGGCTGGTACCAGGCCATATAAAGCCTGGGCCTACAGGGCCAGCAGGAGAGCTGAGACCTTTGCAGGTCTGAGAGTCCTGGCTGGCTGTGTGCAGGAGCTATTTGTTACCAGTGTGTAGACAGGGACGCTACATGTATAGTAAGTGCTCAGACGAGCAGGATTTATGTTATGGTTGCCTGATGTTAAGGCCTGTATTTTGCGTTTGCTTGCTTGGAAATAAACCCAGGCAAAGCCTGGACTAAAGACTTTATCCTATGTGTCACTGTCTCTGACTGCTTATGCCCAGGTTGCTACCGATCCTAAACGCTAATCCCTCACAAGAGTTACATTTTATGGGCAAGGAATAATAAGGAATATAAAATAAAGGTAAACATTATAGTGTGTATATGGCTCACCTACTCAAGCAGTGTCCCAGCTGTATGCGAGGAGAGGTTGGAGCTCTGACCTGATGATCCGCCAGCTCCAAGCAGTTTAACAAGGCATAAGGGAAAAGAATCCAAAAAACAGGTCGACTTCTTCAACCAAAACTTCCTCTTTACTATTTCAAGGTTAAAAATGGACAGACATCACGCTGAACGCGTTTAAGTTAGACTAGTAGCCTTTTTAAACAGCTTTTGAAAAGTACAGCAAACTACAGCTAAAAAAAAAGACTTAAACGGCATAAAGTCCAATAATAGTTTAAACAAAATATATCAGATCAATCCATATATAGGAAATTGATATCAGCCAGGAGGATTATATAAATGGAGACAATAGAAAATCTTCATTAAGTCCAGTAGGGCTCATGGATTTCAACCTGAAAATCGATCCTCAAATCTCAATTTTAGATCTAAATTACCACCACTATGTCCCAATCGAAACTGAGCCCTATGAATCTCAAGCAATAAAGGTCACCACAATGGATTCTATTAATATAGCGAGACACTGATGTATTTTTTTTGGTCCGGATAGTGCTGAGATGTCCTGACATTCTTTTCCTCATTTCTTGGAAAGTTTTTACATTAATTTCCAGGTAGCTATAGTAGGCAATATAAATAATGCCCTTGCTATGACAATTTATGGACTGTTTAATACGGTATCTTTTGTCATCAATAGGGTTCACAAAGATGTTGGTCGAATCAACATGGGACAAAAGATACACTTTCGGCAAGGCGAACATCCAGTCTGGGCATTACATTGTATGTCATTGACGCCAGAATACTCAGACACAAAGTGTCTCTCAATGTTCGCTCAACTCTAATCAGTATGATTTAATAATACCAAAAATATTTTTTGGTTAGGTTTTTACACTTTTGCACAATAAAACGCCTTTTTTTCATTTTTTTCCCGTTGCATTTAAAGTTTCATAACGTTTTTTATTTTTCCACAGACCGAGCTCTGTGAAGCCCTGATTTTTTGCATGGCAAGCTGTAGTTTTTAATGGTAGATTATCTTTACTTGACCAGCAGGGGTCTGCCACCCTGGATCCTCGCTGATCATCTCTTCATTGGCCCAGTGAGCACAAGTAGCAGACAGCTTTGTTGCCACTGCAGCTGATTTCTGCAGGAAGCAATCATAGAGAACAGATGATCAGCGAGAATCCCAGGTGGTGGAACCCCGTTATTAATAACCTGAGCATAAGTCATCAATAGTTCAGTCTCGGACACCCCTTTAAGCCTTACCAGAGGTAGAACTTAATAGACTGCAATACATAACATCCTCCACAAGTTTCACTAGGTTGTGAACCCATTGTTACCATGCGATCTTGGCACAGGAGGGCTGAAGGGGGTCCTCCACAACTGACTGCTTGGCTGTGCAATAAGCACTGCCCGTGGCATCAGATGAGTTAAACGGCTGTGCTTAGAATTAGCAGATTGCAGGAGGGTGTCAGCTGTCAAAAATAACTGACACCTGCCAGATATGGTGCGGGCTTGGCTCCTGTGCCCACTAAAGGTTCTTTTACACAGAACAAGCTGTTGGACAAACGATAGCCAACAGCTCGTCCCAGTGATGCTCGCTCCTGTGCTGTTACATAGGAGCGAGTATCACTTGCATAGCTCACAGCGCTGCTGGGGAGCGTTCTACCCCTGCCCGCCTCCATTCAATGTAAGCAGCAGTCGTTCAGAATTGGACAACTGCTGCTTACACTGAACGACACGTTGTTCAGTTTTTTGCACCCAGAAACTGAACAATCCTCGTTCAGTTGCTGCATGCGTTTACATGAGACTATTATTGTTCAAATTCCCACGGGAGCGTGGGATTCTGTACGATGATCGTCCCGTGAAAAAGGGCCATCAGTCTGTAAACCACTCTAAGTGCATTCACAGTGGGTGGTTGTTGAGGGGTTAATTATATGAATTTTAAAATAAGGTAATTCCACTTGCCCCTGAGGTTCCTGCTCTCCTTAAAACAATGTCTTCCACAAGCAGTGCTTTTAATGTCTCCTCAAACAGCTTGTCTTCACTCACTTCTCCTGCTTTTTTGAAGTTCTGTGTATTTTTTTCAACAAACCTGTGAAGCAAGAACGAAAATAGAAGAGCTGAAAATAACCAACTCTACAACACACTTGTATTCCTATCTTCAGGTACTGATGGTTAAGTCTACCACTTGTTTTCAGGAGTTTGGGATGAGCTTACTCAATGAGTGATTAACCCCTTAAGGACATGGCCTATTTTGGTCATAAGGACACAACGATTTTTGGGGGATTTTCATCTCCACTTTTTAAAACCCATAACTTCTGTTATTTTTCCGTCGACACGTATAAGGGTTTTTTTTGCGTGGCCAACTGTTTTATTGGTGCTATTTTTGGGTACATAGACTATGTTATAAAACTTTTTTGTTAATTTTTTTATGATAGCAGGGAGAGAAAATGCATCAATTCTGACATTGTATTTTAGTTTTTTTACAGCGTTAATTATGCAGCATAAATGGCAGAATAAATTTTTTTTCTGCAGGTCGGTACAATTATGATTCTTTTTTTGTTTTTTGGTTTTTTTTGTAAAAACCCTATTTTTGGAAATTATATTTTTTTCTAAATCACTGAATTCTAACTCCTATACCTTTTTTAAAAATATTTTTCAATGGATGGAGCTCCGTGATGGCTTGTTTTTTTTGTGTGATTATCTGTAGTTTTTATGTGAACTATTTTGGGGTACAAACAGATTTTTTGATCACTTTTATTTCGTTTTTTGGGAGGCAAAATGGAAAAAAGTATTTTGCCTCAGTTTTTAGGTTTTTTTTAACGCTTTTCACTGTGCAGGATAAAAAGCGTGTTAAAATTGTTGTTCAAGTTGTTACGGAGACGACGATACCAAATATGTGGGATTTTAATTTTTTTTTTAATTGGGAAAAAGCTCAAGAAAAGTTTTTTTTAAACATTTTTTTTTTCACTTTTTCTGTCCCTGTAGGGAACTTGCACCATAACGCCTATGATCACTATGATAAAGCAGTGCAGTGCAGGACTTCTCTCCTGCAATGCCTTACCCGCTAGTAATAGCAATCATAGTCAATGGCAAAGCGTATGATTTTACGCCTGTCATTCTAAAAAGGAAAGGGCCGCTTCAAAATAGACAGGGTGCAGATTTTAACTGCTTTTTGGATGCGGAAATACTGCAGAATGTCCTCAGCTGAGATTTCTGTGCACCCTGTCTGTTTTGAAACAGCCCTGCCCATTTCCGCCACCTGTAAACATACCCCAGCGAAAATAGTGACACCCCCCAAGCGACCCCAGCGATAATAGTGACACCCCCCCCCAGCGGCCCCAGTGATAATAGTGACCCCCTAGGGATAATAGTGACATCCCACAGTGGCTCCCAGTATGGTAGTAACTCCTCCCAGCAGCCCCCCAGCAGTGATAATAGTGACACCCCCCCAGCAGTAATAATAGTGACACCCCCCAGAGCGGCCCCCCCAGCAGTAATAATAGTGACACCCCCCAGAGCGGCCCCCCAACAGTAATAATAGTGACACCCCCCAGAGCGGCCCCCCAGCAGTAATAATAGTGACACCGCCCAGAGCGGCCCCCCCAGCAGTAATAATAGTGACACCCCCCAGAGCGGCCCCCCAACAGTAATAATAGTGACACCCCCCAGAGCGGCCCCACAGCAGTAATAATAGTGAAACCCCCCCCAGCGGCCCCCCAGCAGTAATAATAGTGACACCCCCCCCAGCAGTAATAATAGTGACACCCCCCAGAGCTGCCCCCCAGCAGTAATAATAGTGACACCCCCCAGAGCGGCCCCCCAACAGTAATAATAGTGACACCCCCCAGAGCGGCCCCCCCAGCAGTAATAATAGTGACACCCCCCAGAGAGCCCCCCAGCAGTAATAATAGTGACACCCCCCCAACGGCCCCCCAGCAGTAATAATAGTGACACCCCCCGTGGCCTCCCCAGCAGTAATAATAGTGACACCCTCTAGCGGCCGCCTAACAGTAATAATAGTGATGGCCCCCCAGCAGTAATAATAGTGACCCCCCCAGTGGCCCGGAGCAATAATAATAGTGACACCCCCCAACGGCCACCCAGCAGTAATAATAGTGACACTCCCCAGCGGCCCCCCAGCAGTAATAATAGTGACACCCACCAGCGGTAATAAGTGACACCCCCTAGCGGCCGAGCAGCAGTACTAATAGTGACACCCCGCAGTGGCCATCCAGCAGTAATAATAGTGACATCCCCCAGCAGTAATAATGCTCCCCCCACAGCGGCCCACAGCAGTAATAATGCTCCCCCCACGGCGGCCCCCCGCAGTAATAATGCTCCCCCCACAGCAGCCCCCAGCAGTAATAATGCTCCCCCCCACAGAAACTCCCCCGAGACCCATATACTTACCTCTCCTCCCCTCCTTGTGGAAGCACAGCTCCTTTTCTGCCTGATCGCTGGTGCACACTGACGTCAGTGTGCTGCCGGATGCCTCCTCCCCCTGCTCTTGCGGAACCAAGTAGGAGACGTCGGGGGAAGGGGGAGCGTGTCACACACGTCACAGTGTGCGCCGGGATCAGCGCAGATAGTAGTGCTGATGAGTGAATGCCGGCAGGGGAGCCGCGGCCCCTGCAGGCATTCACTAATCTGGTGAGTGGCCAATAGCTGCGCGTGCCAGCAGGGAGGGTGCTGCATGCCGCCTCTGGCATGTGTGCCATAGGTTCGCCACCACTGGCCTAGGACTATACCACAAGTCTTTTTATGTACATTTGACAAGCAAGAGCTGTACTCACAGGCATTTATACACAGACGATATTAGGCTTGGAAATAAGAGAAAAAGGTGCGCCATAGTGCAGAAGGGCTGACGGCAAAGAAATTGTGGAGGAGAAAGAATATTAGTACCTGGTAGGTATTGTGTGAGCACAATACTAAGAACATATGTTTCAGCAACAGCAGCAGCCTCCCCGGGATGGACTGGCAGATGCCTCCATGAGTGTGCAGAAGACCAAGCAGTGAAGAAGGAGGAATTGTCGACCGGCTCATTAAGGCAGGAGAAGTGGAAGGAAACTTTACTGTGGGCTACATGTTTCAATGCTGGAACATTCATGTTGGTGTTTCACAAAAATTATCATGAATCAGGACGGCCAATTCTGACTCCCATTAAAGCAATGGGAGTAAAAATCGAGTTCACTAATTTGCCCTCCAGAAGGTCCCCAATGCAGACAAAGCTGTCCATGTTGGGTCAAGCACCTAATCATCTTCCACCTCCTCTTCGTAGTTCTTCTACGCCTGAGTGGACCCTATGTTCTTGTGAGCACCAGGAACTGGTACCTCCGTTTCCACATCCCCCAAGTACACATTGCCTGTGGAGGGTTGACCGTGTGCACTGACCCACCCTCATCTTCCTCTTTGGGGGAAAAACTGGTTAGGCATCAGTGCATTCAATGTCTTGGTTTTCTCCCTCTGGTTATTTGGACTGCCCCGTTGACATCTCTGACACTGAATGATTAAATAACTCCTCAAACTGATCCATGCAGTCTGCTTTGGTGGGTGTGTAAGGATCTATAACCAACGCAAGAACAGATCTTTATCAACTAGTTGACTGCAAGAGAATTAGAGCTCTTTTACACGAGATGTCCAACAGGTCATCCCAGCGATGATCATTCCTACGCTTTTACACAGGATCCATCATCACTGAGTGAGTGGAGGTGGAGTGGAACGGGATCATTCCAGCCTGTCCACCTTCATTAACTGTAAACAGGCAGTCTATCATAGATGAATGACTGCCTGTTTATACAGGCCGATCATCGTTCAGTTTTTATGCAGGAACTGAACAACGAATGATAAGAGAACGAATTATCATTTGTGGTTCAGTCAGTGCATGCCTTTAGACTAAATTAGGGGTGTCAAACTCATTTTCACGGAGGGCCACATGAGTCTGATGGTTGTCTTTAAAAGGCCGTAATTCACAAGGCTGTAATTGGAAGGCCTCCTGTCCACGGGCGATTGTTCATTGCGTTACCTGCGGCGATAATCCGACCGCAGGTAATGCAGTGCACGCTTTTTCATAGCGTTGCTATAAAAAGCGTAGCCATGGTATCCATGAGCGGGGAATCATAGCGATTCTCCACTTGCGGGTTTTAATCGCGGCATGCCACGATTTGCCGCAGTGAACCTATCTGTCAGATAGGCTCACCGCAGAGAATTGAAAGCTCAGTGACCCCCACAGTGGCACAGCAGTAATAGTGACCCCCACAGTGGCACAGCAGTAATAGTGACCCCCACAGTGGCCTCAGCAGTAATAGTGACCCCCACAGTGGTTTCAACATTAATAGTTGCCCCCACAAAGGCCTCAACAATAACAGTGACCCCCACAGAGGCATCAGCAGTAATAGGGACCCCCACAGAGGCATCAGCGGTAATAGCGACCCCCACAGAGGCCTCAACATTAATAGCGACCCGCACAAAGGCCTCAACAGTAATAGTGACCCCCGCAGAGGCCTCAACAGTAATAGTGACCCCACAGCGGCCTCAGCAGAAATAGTGACCCCCACAGAGGCCTCAGCAGTAATAGTGACCCCCACAGAGACCTCAGCAGTAATAGTGACCCCCACAGAGACCACCACAGTAATAGTGACCCCCGCAGAGGCCTCCGCAGTAATAGTGACCCCCGCAGAGGCCTCAACAGTAATAGTGACCCCACAGCGGCCTCAGCAGAAATAGTGACCCCTACAGAGGCCTCAGCAGTAATAGTGACCCCCACAGGGACCACCACAGTAATAGTGACCCCCGCAGAGGCCTCTGCAGTAATAGTGGCCCCCGCAGAGGCCTCCGCAGTAATAGTGGCCCTCACAGCAGCCCCAGTGGTAATGCTATTACTATTGGAGCCGATATAGGGGACACTATTACTAGTATTAATAGCGCCCCCTGAAATCCATATACTTACCCCTCCTCCTCCTTATGGAAGTGCGGCTGCTCCTCTGCTCGCTGTTACTGTCGCTGATTGCAGGTGCACACTGTGACGTCAGTGTGCACGTCCGTACGCCTCCTCCCTTCTGCTCCCGCGGAATCAGGGGATGGGGGAGGAGGATCCCGGGTGCACACTGATGTTACAGTGTGCACCTGAGATCTGCGTCGCTGCTGAATACCCGAGGGGGAGCCGCGGCCCCCAGCTGGTATTCACTGCTGTGGTGAGCGGCCGCTGGCATTCGATGGTCGCGGGCCACGTTCAACAAGGTGGCAGGCCGGATTCGGCCTGCGGGCCTTGTGTTTGACACATGTGGACTAAATTATAACAATTTATCTGCCCGTTATAGGAATACAGTGCTGGAAGTGGCCTCTAGGGGGCTTAAGAACAGAGTTTGGAGAGGAAATCTGCAGCACAGAAGGGTTTTTCCCTAATTAAGCAGCCAACATCTGGGTGAGAGCGGCTGCAGTACAAAGAAACTCATGAGTTTTTGCTCTCAGACTGCATTCTGGTCCATTGGACACCAACTAATGGTTTAGTGTGGAACTCCTACTGCTACCTGGGAGAACCAGGAGTCTGACAAGGGTGGACAGCCCTTAGACTGGCACCCTGGATGAGGTGATGGACTTTCAGTTATGCTAAGGCATCAGGCCTGTTTGTTAGTTACGTGTAACTCTTATGTTATGCAGTGGCCAGGGACTTCTATGTATTCGTGCGCACTGTGACAAGTAACAACAATGTGAAGATCACTGTTGATTTACCACAATCATACTAAGTTTTTACTAAACTTATGGCCTGGAACTGGTGTGCGGTCATCCATCTGGTGGATGAAAGATGGTGATCTGACACCCCCAAGTTGTCACACTGTGTAAAAGGACCCTTGAAAAAACAGATTGTCGTTTAGAATATCTTCTGCACAAAGTTAAATCTACATAGAAGTACTATGCAGAAAGCCCTGGGACAGATGTTAAACTTTTGTTTGGTTATGGCCCAATTACACAGGATGATTATCACTCAAAATTTGAACTAATTTGAGCGATAATCGTGCAGCGTAAATGCACAGTTCCTTCACAAGTTTTTATTGCTAAATTTTGACCAGCTTAAAAACCATGGCTGGATCGCGGGCTTGTTGTTTTGTGTAAACCCTCCCCGCTCAGCGCTTCACTTAGAATAGTGATGGCGAACCTTTTAGAGACCTAGTGCCCAAACTGCAACCCAAAACCTACTTATTTATTGCAAAGTGCCAACACGTCAGGGGGCGGGGCTTATCACGACATATGATTTTACCCCGTCATTCTAAAAAAGGACAGGGCTGTTTCAAAACAGACAGGGTGCAGATTTTAACTGCTTTTTGGATGAGGAAGTGCTGCAGAATGTCCTCAGCGGAAATTTATGTGGAAAATTCTGCAGCATTTCCACATCCAAAAAGCAGTCAAAATCTGCACCCTGTCTGTTTTGAAACAGCCCTGCCCATTTCCGCCACCTGTAAACATACCCCAGTGATAATAGTGACACCCCACAGCGTTCCCCCCCCCCCCGCGTACTAGTGACACCCCACAGCGTTCCCCCCCCCCGCGTACTAGTGACACCCCACAGTGTTCCCCCCCGCGCGTACTAGTGACACCCCACAGCGGCCCCCCGCATACTAGTGACACCCCACAGTGCCCCCCCGCGTAGTAATGACACCCCACAGTGGCCCCCCGCGTACCAGCGACACCCCCCAACGGCCCCCGCGTACCAGCGACACCCCCCAGTGGCCCCTTGTGTACCAGCAACACCCCGCAGCGCCCCCTCGCATACCAGCAACACTCCTCAGCGGCTTCCCGTGTACCAGTGACACCCCCCCAGCGCCCCCCCCACCGCGTACCAGCGACACCCCCCAGCGGCCCCCCACGTACCAGCGACACCCCCCAGCGCCCGCGCCCCCCGCGTACCAGTGACGCACCCCCCAGCGGCCCCACAGTCTGTGCTGAAGTCGCTCTGTGTCCTGCTCTGTGTCCTGCTCTCCAGCTGCTGCTACCGCCGCTCTCTCCAGCCTCCGCTGGCAGTGGCTGTGCTCATGCCTCCTGCTGCGGCCGCCGGCGCTCCGCCTCCTGCTGCGGCCGCTGGCGCTCCGTGTCCTGCTGCAGGGGAGCTCACTCAGGTACTCACTAGTGGTGAGCGGCCGATGGGTCTGCGTGCCAGCAGGGAGGGCTCTGAGTGCCGCCTCTGGCATGCGTACCATAGGTTCGCCACCACTGGCGTAGGTGTATGTCCTGTTGTGTTCAAACACAGCCAAGCATGCTGAAAAGAAAAATCCTTGTCAGGGAGCAGGTGCTATTGGGCTCCCCACTGCTGTTCTCTGTAGTTCCAGCCCGGATACTGAGCACTTGTCATCGCCGACAGAGGGTATTTTGCTAGTGACAGGGTTTCAAGACTGGCTGTCACTCAGCCAATCAGAGCTATCGCTCGCTGGGAGGTGGGAATTTCAATCCCCGTCACTAGCAATAGATGCTTTGCTAGCTTGGCAAGTGTCTGGCAGCCGGCCCTAAACTATGGAGAACAGAAGCGGGAACCCCGATGGCACCTGCTAGGTGAGTATGGATTATTTATTTCCCTCAGGTCCCTCAGGTAGTATAGCAAGGGCGTTTTAGTGCTGCCAAAAAGGCGGTACCAAGTTGTGCCGCGTTTGTGGCAGTGCTGAAACTGCTTCCCATGCATTTCAATGTGCAATGCAGAGCTGAAAATGGCCAAAGATAGAACTTGCATCGCTGTCAAGGCACAGCGTTGGAGACGCTGCATTTTGACGCTTGTGTAAGCAGCCCCATTGAAATGAATGGGAACTTTAGAAGGATAGAAAAGTGTAGCCAACCATGTTTTTATGTTCTTTTTAAGAGCAAGAAAGGCTCTTGTGCAGCCTGTTTATACAGGCAGATAAATCATTGGCTCGTTCAAAAGACACTTGGGTCAGATTTTTAAGAATGTGATGATCTTGACTATATCAGCAAAAACACGCAAATAATAAACTCACGTGCGTACAACATCTTTACTATTGAAGATGGCAGGCAGATTGCCGGGCCGCGTGTTCCTGCGCTTTCTCATAGGTTGGTTCCCTTTTTGGTCGGAAGGCAGCATACACCTCATACCACATGGGCTTCTCATTCTCCTTTATTACCCCACTACGCATGGGATCTTGTGTCCTACAAAACAGACATAAGTCACAGTTAGACGGTACTGTTGTATCTTGACGCCACTGGAAGCTAGGGGCTGACCTAGCTTTGCTGGAGTTAACGCCCCCCTGTCAAGCCCCTAGCTTCCGATTGGCTGTCCCGTTCCCCCAGCTGTAGAGATGAGCGAGCCTACTCGGCCACGTCCCTTTTCCACCCGAGTACCGCGATTTTCGAGTACTTCCGTACTCGGGCGAAAAGATTCGGGGGGCGCCGTGGGTGAGTGGGGGGTTGCAGCGGGGAGTGGGGGGGGAGAGCGAGAGAGAGAGGGCTCCCCCGTTCCCCGCTGCTACCCCCCGCGCCGCCACGCCTCACCCCGCCCCCCGGTGCCCCCCGAATCTTTTCACCCGAGTACTGAAGTACTCGAAAATCGCGGTGCTCGCTCCAGTAAATACTCGAAATGAGTAGATTCGCTCATCTCTACCCAGCTGTTAGTGCCTACACTTATTTGCTGGAGTTCATCCATTGTTGCCTCAGCAAGACAGTGCTGTGGCCTTACACCGGAGACACAGCAGCTACTAACAGCATTAGAGACCCGGCCATGTAGGGCTCGGGCGGAAATGAAGTGGTATTCAGTGTGGGCAAAGGATTAAGGAGCTGTTGGGATGGCAGGGGAGACGTGTCGGCACTTTCGAAGCCGCACTAGCAGGGGAGAGGATACTGCTGCGGTTTCCACTCTGTCACTGTGGGCGGCACTGGCTTCCCTACTCCCTACACGGAGAGTGTCGGTGACAGTGACCGGAGGGGGATTGCAGACAGTCAGAGCACCGCTGACAGTGACGGGAGGGGACAGGGGGATTTCAGGCAGTCACAACGCCGCTGACAGTGGCCGGGGGTGGGTTGCAGGCAGTCAGCGCGCCGCTGAACGTGACCGGGGGTTGAGTGTGCAGGCACGTAGATCGGCCCTGGTAAACACAGACATACCCATCCCGCTGTATTCGGCAGGGTCTGGAGCAATGTCAGCTCCCCATCCTGCTGTATTCTGCTGCGCCTATAACTGTATGTATGGAGGTGGAACACCTGTCGACCACGAACAGCATCAGCCAATGGAAAGCTAGGGGCCTTACAGGGGCCGTACAATGCAGCAAAGGGCAGTCAGCTTCCGATGGCGTCAAGATACAACAGTACCCGGTTAGACATCTCACTGAGCATAGAGATACATTTCCACATAGTACTGGGTGCATCTACTGGGGATTGTTGGAGGTAAAAGGGTACAGAGATTTGGAAATCCCTACTGCTTTCTAAGATTTGTCGATAAGGACCTGTTTTTGAGACGTTGCGCTATCAGAAGCCTTGTGTTGATAATATATTTAGTGGTTTGTGCCGCCCCCAGCAGGCAGCCGTCCTAGGCAATGGATCTCCAGTACCTAGTTGCAAATATATCATGTGATTGACGACGACCCCCAGCATGTCAAAGCTACTGGGACTTGTTTTTCACTGTAACAGGGGTTCTTATGTAGTGTGAATGGGTACTGCATCTTGTCTCCATCAGAATAATGGGTGGAGACATGCTTTGGCAGTGCTGAGTTGAAGGACGCCACTAGCGGCTGATTGGCCCTGGCCAACCCATGTCTACACCCCTACTTCCGGTGTAGATCAGATACAACCATACCGGAACCTGTCACCTCAGAACAGCACCATAACTAAGGCCAGGTTCACACATGTGCTTTTTACCACAATAATCGCTAAAATAACGCGCTCATTGATTTCAATGGGACCTTGGTGTTAGATGTAGCCTCCATCTGTGGTGGCCACTACTGCACTGCGCTGCTCTATCACCTACCTGCTGAACACCGTCCCCAGCTGCTCCAGTCTGCTGCCCCGCATGCTACGTGGGAAGGTATTCCTGCGCCATGCATCGGTCATCTACACTGTGCACTGGCAACAGAACGCATGGTGGCCATCTTTACTACTGGAGGCAACTGCCAGAAATCAGCAAAACTTTACATTTCTAGATAAAGGTGCTGTTCCAATTCTGTACAGCAGTAGCCCGCTATAATGGTCGAACAATTTCAGGGCGCAAGATGGATGCACCGCGCCTCACCACACTAGGCTCAGGCCCCCTGTCCACGGCTGAGGCGGAATATCGCTAGCGGGAGTGCTGTCAGCTCTCTGAGGTGAGCCTATCTGATAGAAAGGGTCAGTGCGGAGAAACGCTATGATTCTCTGCTCGTGGACAAGGCGCTGAGCTTTTCATAGCAACGTTATGGAAAGCGTGCGCTGCGTTACTAGCGGCCGGATTATCGCCGTGAGTAATGCAATGCACTATCATCCGTGAACAGGAGCCCTTAATAATCAAACGCCTATTAGATCGCAGAATAAACGGCTGTTCTCGCAGTCGGCGACTCAGTCATGAGGGTGTTGCACACTAGCGGTTTTCATGTGCGTTTTTTTTCACGCTATAGTGTTGCGTCGTTTTTACGCACATATCAGTAGGACTTTCTAATGTTAAAAACGCATCACACAAAAATTGCAAAGAACAAACTTGCAATCTTCGTGCGATGCGTTTTTAACATTAGAAAGTCCTATTGACTTGTGTGCTAAATAAAACTGCAGCTAACCCCCAGGTAAAATGCTAGTGGGCAGGGGCCTTCTGTACTATCAGTGGTAGGTGGCCAGTAACACAATTCGGCATGGAACACATATTAACTTATTCCACAAGACTTCTGCTTGGTTC
Source organism: Eleutherodactylus coqui (assembly GCF_035609145.1). NCBI lineage: Eukaryota > Metazoa > Chordata > Amphibia > Anura > Eleutherodactylidae > Eleutherodactylus > Eleutherodactylus coqui. The sequence continues at coordinate 77,249,849 of NC_089847.1, forward strand.
CTAACCTGATTGGTTGTTTGGATTGGCTGATTCACCAAACAACCAATCAGGTTGCAAATAGAGCTAAAGTCTTGCAGAATAAGTTACTATGCGCACGGGGCGTATATTACTGTTTTCAGCCGCACTTAAGCAGCGCTGCTGATTAGAGCCACCTGATTGGCTCTTCGGCACCACGTGACTACACAGCGTGCACGCGGACCGCCTTCAGCAGCCGTGTGCACTACACACTACAGTTAAAGGGGTTGTCCCGCGAAAGCAAGTGGGTCTATACACTTCTGTATGGCCATATTAATGCACTTTGTAATGTACATTGTGCAATAATTATGAGCCATACAGAAGTTATCAGAAGTTATTCACTTACCTGTTCCGTTGCTGGCGTCCTCGTCTCCATGGTGCCGTCTAATTTTCAGCGTCTAATCGCCAGATTAGACGCGCTTGCGCAGTCCAGGTCTTCTGCTTTTCTCAATGGGGCCGCTCGTGCCGGAGAGCAGCTCCTGGTAGCTCCGCCCCGTCACGTGCCGATTCCAGCCAATCAGGAGGCTGGAATCGGCAATGGACCGCACAGAAGAGCGGCGGTCCACGGAGGGAGAAGATCCCGGCGGCCATCTTCAGCAGGTAAGTAAGAAGTCACCGGAGCGCGGGGATTCAGGTAAGCACTGTGTGGTTTTTATTTTTAATCAGTGCATCGGGTATGTCTCGCGCCGAACGGGGGGGCTGTTGGAAAAAAAAAAAAACCCGTTTCGGCGCGGGACAACCCCTTTAAGTAGCACGGGGTTAGGGTTACCTAAACCTAACCCTAACCCTAAACCTATACCTAACCCTAACCACTAACACTAACCTTATACCTAACCCTGAGGGTGCGTTCACACGAGCGCATAAACGACGGGCAGGGTGCGGGCAGACGAGCGTAGGCGTATTTACGTTCGCACGAGCGCAACGTATAATCGCCCGAGCGATCGTTTTTCACCGATCACGACCAGAGCTAGAAAGCGTATTTTCGTTTGTTCCTACTTTGCAAACGGTCTTTTCAGCGATCGAATATGCGTTGGCGCGTATTTCGGTCGCATATGTTCCGTTTTTTTTCGAATTGCCGTTTTTACGCGCCGTAAAATCGCCCATGTGAACGAATACATTCAAAACCATTGCCTCAGATGGTCACGTATATACGTTTGGTCGCAAAAACGCGCCGTTTATGCGCTCGTCTGCCCGCACCCTCAGGGTGCATTCACACAAACGTATATCGGCTCGGTTTTCACGCCAAGCCGATATACGTTGTCCTCATGTGCAGGGTGGGAGGATGGAAGAGCCCAGGAGCAGGAACGGAGCTCCCGCCCCCTCTCCGCCCCTCTGCACTATTTGCAATGGGGAGAGGCGGGACAGGGGCGCGGCTAAATCCCGGCCCTGAGCCCCGCCTCCTCTCATTGCAAATAGTGCAGAGGGGCGGAGAGGAGGCAGAGAGCAGCACGGGGTTAAACCCTAACCCCGTGCTGCTTAACTGTAGTGTGTAGTGCACACGGCTGCTGAAGGCAATCCGCGTGCACGCTATGTAGTCACGTGGTGCCGAAGAGCCAATCAGGTGGCTCTAATCAGCAGCGGTGCTTAAGTGCGGCAGAAAACAGAAATATGCTTCGCGAATACGGACACCAAGGAGGAGTCCAGCGTGCACTGACGTCATGCATGTACGCGGATCCTCCAGCCAACGAGGAGACACGTTTGCAGTGACGTCATGACGCAAGCGGTGCCTCCTTTTACCAATGAGAGTGAGCGCTTTCCATTTTGAATCGTAGTTTGGCAGCGAAACATGGAGAAGGCTGAGAGCCCGGGAAATACCGAGGTAATGGGGCCGCGCAGCCCTCCCGGTGTTACTAAGGGCGCGGCAGCGTCCATGCCTGTCTGCCCGCCGTGCACAAGGTGCGCACCGTCTGAAGGCAGTGTCCTCTCCCCACCTTCACACGGTCCGCCCGCACGGAGCAGAACACAAGTGCGTCTAATAAACACATGGCTGTTAGCTTCACATGGGGACTCGTGTGCTGCGGGAAGTCAGAGCAGTTAGATGGAGTAATTCACACGGGTGACGCGGGGAGAAAGCAACAGTTGCTCTTCTCTATGGCGGGGCAGGAATCCCTCGTTCTTCTCTATGGGGGACAACATCCCATTGCCTTCCATGACACTTCATGCATCATAAGCCAAAGGAGGGGCTCACTTATAACCAGTAGGCTGGGGGAGGGGATCTGGTTATTGGGGCCATATTGGTCCTAGTTCTCAGGCACGCTCCTAGGAGTGCAGGATACTTCTTTGGTTTCATTCTGTCGCTTGCATATCCTGGGGCCATGTTTTGGTCGAAGGGTCCCTGAAATCCATGCTGCTCTCCTCTTATCAGCGGCTGCCACAAGCCTAGTAGCAGACTACCTGAGCGTCCATGTTACTGGGAGCTGGGGAGTGGCAGCTGCACACTCCCTATGTCTGGCATACAGGTGTCCACACCAGGTGAGTCCTGAGACTCTGAGCTTCTTTCTGCATTCCGTTTCTTGGACTAATATCACACTAGGCTTTGTGAATGCACCGTAAACGTGTACTTATATGTGCTGGGGAAGAGCGATCCTTAATTGGATCTAGTGCGTCAAGTTTATCGTACTTTGTTAAAGTTGTCTGACATGGAGATTAAATTATACCCTAAAGGCCCATTTACACGCAACGATTATTGCTCAAAATTCATTCAAACGACCCCAAATGAGCAATAGATGTTACGTGTAAACGCTGCCATTGTGCACTTGTCTGAACCTCATTTATCACCTGCCCTGTGGATAGCTAATAAATGTCTGTCCCGCCCTTAGGCCGCCTGCACGCGAGCCGATTTTAATTGCAGAATCCGTGACTGGCACCCGTGCGCACAATCCGCAGTAATATGCACCCATAAGAAAACATGGGCTTCCGCAGCTCTGGGCACACATGAGGATTTGCTTTGCAGTTTCTGCTAGCGGAAATGAAATGGCATCATGCTTGGTTTTAGCGCAGATTCTGTGCTGATGGGCTCAGTTGATCTCTACGGACGCATTTGATCCACAGTTGCATTGTGGATGCTTTGTGGGTTTTCAGGTGGACACATCAGGTTGTTTGGGGACCAAGCAGGGAGGCGGGGAAAGGCTGAGCTTGGGCTCGCGATATACCGTGCATCCGCGTGGAAAAACTCCTGAATCCTCTTCCATCCACAAACATTTTAAATGTATTTCCACGTCATATATCCGCTTGTGGAATCCTTAAGCTACTTTTTTCTCTTAAATATAGTCATGCTCATGGAAGAAATTTTTAGCTGCTCTTTCTGAGCCTTAGGAGAGTCAAGTGATGAATCAGAGCTAACAGTGTTAACCTGTGAAGGGACTATTAACGCCTTAATGACCAAGCACCATTGTTTAACCACTCCTGCCTCCTCCGTTCCTGGGTACATAGCGCTCAATAGTCCTAGCAGACCCTTATCAGCTCTGACGGTGCATATTGTCACTACATAAGGATGTTTTCCCCTCTAACTAGAGCTCCTATGGATGCTGCAGCTACAGTGGGAAAGAGTCCATATGAATGTCCCCCAGTGGTCTTGTAGGATGTCATGGAGGACGTAGATGGTGGAAAAAAATAGTTCCATAAATAAGAAAAAATTACAGAATAAAAAAAAAAGCATACAAAAGAAAATGACTCAAAGCGGACGCCAAACAAAAGCGTCGCTGTATGCGCCCTGTAATTCGAAACCAAACATATTCTATATCAAAATGTCCGAAACAAAATGAGCTCCTAGCTTTGTGTCTTCAGGAAAATTGATCAGTTTCCCCTCAATTCCCTCCTCCAGATCATTTATAAAAATGTTGAACACTACTGGGCCTAGGACAGAGCCTTGTGGTACCCCACTGGATACATTCTTCCACTTGGATGTGCAGCCATTGATGACCACTAGAGATGAGCGAACGTACTCGTTTCAAGTAATTACTCAATCGAGCGCCGCGATTTTCGAGTACTTCAGTACTCGGGTGAAAAGATTCGGGGGCGGGGGGTAGCAGGGGGGAACCCTCTCCCCCCCCACTCCCCGCTGCAACCCCCCACTCACCCACGGCGCCCCCGAATCTTTTCGCCCGAGTACAGAAGTACTCGAAAATCGCGGTATTCGGGCGAAAAAGGGGCGTGGCCGAGTAGGTTCGCTCATCTCTAGTGACCACTCTTAGATGGATTCACAACTGGCTGAATGATCTACTCAAACAGTTGCCTTGTCAATCCCATATTTGGTTGGTGGAGGTAAAGTTAAAGAATGATCTAACACACCAAAGTTGACAAGCACACAATACAACTCCAGTACGGTAGAATCTGACCTAGAAAGCTATGCAGACGAAGCCTCTGCTTATGATGGTCTTCCGATCTCCAGATCCGTCATCAGGAAGATAATCAACAAAGCCTGGGACCCAGTCCTGAAAGATCTTTCTGACATCAAACTAGACATGCACCAAATTGGACATAGAATCCTTAGAAACAGTACAAGCATCTATTCTAAAGTTCAACACCTCCATCACTAAAGCGGTTTTCCTCTCATCAGAATCACATCTCAAATTTATATAAGCTAATTGAAGATTAAGACAATTGGGGGAGATGGAACAACTTTTGTACATGAGGAATTCCAGAAACTGCTCTTAAGACCCATCCCATCCACTCAAATACAAATTTTTATAGTAACCTTGGGCCAGACACCAGCTTAGACCGAAGCCCGAGGCTAGGGAATCACCCAGGGATTTAATTTGCCACTTCTTCAACTTTGAATCCAAGAAATGCATTATTAAACAAATCCACAAGGATTTGAGGGATATAACGCCTTCCTTTTTCAAGATCTGACTCCCATATTGCTTCAAAAAAAGCAGAAGACACTTAAACCTTGACTGGCCCTGAGCAAATAATACACAATACATTTCTGTATTGCTTTCTCAGTTTGCTCTCACAAGGACCTTCTGTATATTTATGACTACCTGAGCATTCAACTCCCTGGAAATCCCTCATTGGGAGCCATTATGTCATTTAGATGCATTGCCTCAAGTTCCCATCCGTCCTGCCTGGCAAAAATCACGTCAGTCAAAATCTCCCAAGAAATAAACAATTAGGTAAAATCACCCCCAAGTAGATAATTAGAGATAGGAGTCACAACAGCCTATTTAAGGTCACCTGAAGGGATCGTTGTTTTGGCTACAAGACTCTCAAGGATTATTTTCCCATATGATTACTATCTTTCAGTTCTCTTGAACATTACCTTACCTAATTTTACGTTTTCCTCTTTTCCAAGCTTCGGATGGGTAAAGTATTGATATGTATCCTCTTGCCTTATGCTACGTTTAGACTAAACGATTATCGTTCAGAAAATCACTCAAGCAAGCGAGTCAGCGACTGAATGATGAACGAGAATCACGCACTTGTTGGTCGTTCAGTTTCGGCTAACATAAATCATTGTTGGCTTCTCATTTCGTTTAAACACTAATCGTTCAGTGGTTCACATAAGCATGTGAAGCACTGAACGATAAGTGAACGAGAAGGTCTAACCAGGCTGCCTAAGAGTGAATGGGCTGGTGATGACGTCACCGGCTCGTTCTCTTGGGCAAACGAGAATTGTTTGGTGTAAAAGAGCATAAAATAACCCTTTTGGTCTCATGTTAGACTTTTCTTACCACCAGGGCTGCTCCTGGTTGAAGCAAGCCCCACAAGTTCTTTTTTGAGCATTAACCCTTTCCAATCCAATTTTTTTGCCACCCGCATTTTCCCCAGCTCCTATTTATTTTGGGTGGGAAAGAGGTTGGTGGATTACTTGACAACATAGAAAACCACACAAATGAATTAACCTGATGATTTTGTTAGCAATTTTAGAGAAATTAAAATGTTTTTATTTATTTTGACTTATTATTCTATTGCCGGGGGATACACGGCAGCAGAGCTTGGGAGAAAGAACACCCGGCATTCTGAGTAAAGAACCCAGCGCTAATCAATGCTGTTTCCAGCTCACGAAGTTATTGCCGCATGCCCACTGTCAGGTTGGAATCTCACAGCAGGATGCACCCCTTGCCATGGCATTGACTTATTACTTACCCGTCTGGTGTCTTCTCCTCCGCTCTGCAATGTGCTGGCTGCCGTGCATGCGCAGATCGGAGCTGGCGCATCAGCGATGACGTTTCTGTGAGAGCCTTTGCGAGGTTCACCCAGTAATGGAGCATGCCGTGACTTGTTTACTGTTTGGATTTTCACGCCGTCAGATTGCAGCTATCAGCATAAACGAATGCAGTCCTATGACAGCGTGCCACAGCGGAAATTCTGCAGTAATAATCGCTGCAGAATTTCCGTCCGTGGGTAATAGGCTTAAAGCTGGGTTCACACAGGGCGGATTTGCCGCAAAATTTCCTGCCAGAATTTCACTGGAGCAAATCCGCCTGCGGACGCTAATACCAAGATTAGCCAGCCATGTGGACGAGATTTGTCGCTGCGGTGCGGATTCCCGGGACGCAGCATGTCAATTCTCTTTTTTTTTCTCTCTTCAATTTCAGTCGTGGCCTCGCTTCTCTCTATAGGAGAGCCAGCCGCAATGGAAAAGCATGTGGCGAAGCCGCTCTGAAACCCGCGCCTAAGTGTTTTGAAGCTGTGTTTATCCCGTGGACATCTCGCTTTTTTTCACTGTGGTAAACCGACCCGTGGTAACCCAGCAAAAATGTGCCGGGTAGCCTCTGGTGGTACTGTGTATTTTGTCTCTACCGAACTGTGGTTGGAGGCAAGGGGTTGTTCTGCTGCAGTCATATGGAACGCCCCCAGCTGGCTATTGGTCCCTGACTCCCAGATCATTCCGCCCCACCTCCCCGCTGCTGTCAGTTTTCCTGCTTTGCGGTCTGGACACCCCCTCTTCCCCGGTCATCTCACTTACCTGCTGCTGTCACTTTCTCTGCTACTTCTTCTTAGCGGCTACCTTCCTTGTGAGCTACACTGCTTGCCTCTTTATAACCATACAGGTTATGTGTCGTATCTAGAGATGGGAAGGCCTAGAAGAAAAATTGGGAAAAAACAGTTTTTTTTCCAAAGCCATTTTTATGTCTCATAGTTTGAATACAACGACATATATATTTTTATTTATAATTGGAATTCTACACACTTTTTTTTTTTTTTTTCAATTTTTCCGAAAGAGAGAAAAAAAAACTGGATTTGGAAGAAAAAAAAAATCCTCCCAGTTTTTTTTCCAGGCCTTCCCTTCTCTTCTTGTACCACATTATTTACACATTTCTTACAATGGATGATGTATTTACACTTGTTCTTCTCTTCTTTCCTATAGACTCCTGGCCCTGCAGTTGACCAAGACCCGGATTTTGTAGCCGGACTTGACAGACATCAAAAGAACTTTCAAACAATATTACTAGAAATTGTTAAAAAGGTTAGAAAGAAATCTATTCCTTTTTTTTAATCTTTTTCTCCGAATCAAAAACAGTATATTGGGCTTAAAGATGTATTCCAGAACTTGAACTTTTTCTATTGTTGACTGATAGGGAGTTTGCGCTCGGATCCCAGACGATCTGCTGATTCCTGGCGTCTCTGTGGTCAGAGGAGGAAACAAAGTGCAGAGTGTAACACATCGTCCTCGATTGGTATTGCGGTGAAGCTCCTGTTAGATTCAATGAGAGCTATGCCTGCAATATCAACTCGCATTGCTGCGTTATGGTCAGCGTTTTTGGCTTCCTCTGCTGACCATAGCGACATCGGCATCGAGAATCAGCTGATCGGCTGGGATCTGAGTGGCAGGTCCCCGCTAGTTATCTATTGCTTACCTATCGGTCATCAATAAAAAAAAATCGTAGCAAAGTTCTGGAATACCTCTTTAAAGCTAGCGTACCTCAGTGTAAAGCTTCTGACTTGTTCCTGAGGTGTACTAGAAATTGTCCTTGGTAGAGCTTCCTCAGCAGCTGTTCTGCCCAGCATGCAGTTCTGTTTCAGGGGCAGGAGGGTATGACTTCTCAAGCTGTCTTAAACTCTGCTATTGGGCCGTCTGCACAGGACTGCTGGGTGCCGTCACATTCAGCTAGTAAGGCTCTGTGTGCTCCTGTCTATCTTCATTAGATATATAGTAGAAATGGCAGCACGTTTCCTCACGAATAAAGTAAAACCTAATTGTTCAGCGTATTACTAGACTCTTTTGAGCATATGGCAAGCTTTTGGATCCTCTATTTTCTCTTTAGGGGAGGGTTCTGGGACATAACGTTTTTTAAAAGGCTTTTAAATGAGAAAAGAAATTGAATACTCTCCTATCCTGGCGGCTTTGCAACCAGTGCTTACTGCATGAACCAGGAAGAAGCGTCAGGCAGTCACGTGCACATTCACAGGCTTCAGCGGTGATTCTTCAATCGTCACTGAAGTCTGTGAGTGGCTGTGCAATCATGTGCAAAATAAACAGCACTTGACTGCCTGCTGATTCTTCCGGCTTTCACGTGGCGAGCCCTGGGGCTGCAGCGCTGGACGTTGAACCATTGCGATGAGTGTACAATTTCCTTTCATTTTATAAGCGCTTTTATCTTTTTAATTTTTTTTTGTCCTGGAAAACCCCTTTAATTTGTATGAAAAAGCTTTTTGGGGAGGCAATTTTTTATCACTTTAAGGCCTCATGTCCACAAGCACGCATGAATTCCGTATGAAGAATCCCGCACAGAATATGCCTGGGGCTGGCGATCTTGCGTACCTGTCCGTGTTTTGAAGTTTCGTATTGTGGATGTGCGCGGAAATGTCGGCTGGCGCACACATGCAGTACAGATTTTTTTTTTCAAACTTTTGCTTTTCCCACAGAATCTGTGACTTATCCGCAGTGTCAATTGCGGATGGGCTGCCGATTGGACGGCTTCCATTGACTTCAATGGGGGCCGTCTGTGTGGGAACACCGTAAAATGGTGCGTGCTGCAATTTCTTATCCACGAGTGCAAACTGCAATTGGTTTCCGCTCGTGTTCTTAAAAAATAATTTTCCATAGCATGCTAGGGAGGGTTATTGCTGCGGAATCCAGAGCAGAACGCCCACTTTGGATCTTACAGCAAAAATCCGCCCCTGGACATGAGGCCTAATACATGTATTTTAGGCTGACAATCATATTTGCAATACAGTTTGATTAAAAATGTTGCGTAGTTCGTCTTCTGCATCTTTTACATATCACTGGGTTCCTTTTAAGATGAGCAAAGTTCTTGGTCCAATCTAATGACCAGTAATTGACTATCGTTTGTATTGGCGCTTTTATCGTTTTCTTTCATGTGGGACAAAAATTGGCTTATGAGGATGAACGATCCATTGTAGGATTGTTGGTCCTCCTAGGCAAGATGTACAACTCCATGTTTACATGAGATAACTTAGCGACAGTCATTATTACTCTTGCAGAAACGTAACGATCAGCCAACAAACCCCTGCTGGTCTACTACTGGCGGTCTATCTTGAAGATAGGCCATCAATAGTTTACAACTGGATAACCCTTTAAAGGGGTTGTCTGATTACCAGATACATTTCTGCAATTGCTCCAACTGTCTTAAAATAACAAACGGAGCAGTACTTACCCGTCTTTTGCGGCAGGAATTCAGCCAGGCTCAGACTGGCCCAGCAGGGTGCCCGTGAATCCTCTAGTGGGCCATTCAGCCTTGTGTGCATACCCTCAAGCATCTATTATCCCAACACTTCTTTTTTTTTTTTTCTGACTATCCTCACCATGCAAGGTAAAGAAGGAATTAGGCCAGTATCACGAGACCGGATTGGAATTGCAGATGATTCATGGTAAAACGCAGACATTGTAAGGCATTCATTTTCGAATTTTCCTTCACACTCATGAGTACGAAGAAAAATCACAGCATTCTCTATTTTAACGTGAATTCCGCATGGACGGCCTCCTTTGACAACAGTGGAGGCAAGCGACCTGCATCCCATACATAATTAACATTCGGTATGGGCTGCGGTTACCCGTGACATCCCTTAGCGACGGCACAGGAAATACAAACCAACATAACCCTCCCGTACTGCTCATGACCGCCTGCGAGCCTCTACAGTTATCCGCAATACAGTTGCAGAATCCACCCGGTTGTGTGAGCCCGGCCTAAAATTGGCTGTACACGGCTGGATTTGGAATGCAGAATTCACAATGGTCACCCACGCAGAACGATCTGTGGCATTCCGCATCCATTAGCAAAAATAGACCATTCACATGTCCGCTCACATCAGCAGACAGCGATTGCGATTTTGGCTTGTGGAAAAACAAATCACAGTATGTTCTGTTTTTGCACAGATTCCTCGCAGACAGCTTCCATTGAAGTCAATGAGAGCCGTCTGACTTTCAGCCCTAATGCAATTAACATTGCGGAAAGTTCATGGGAGAAACGCAGTTTAAAAAAAATCTGTACAATGTCCGGCGGTACAGAAAGAGAACAAAAAAAGACCTGTATGCGGGCTCGCTGGCAGGACACAGGGTCAGATTCTGCTGTGGAATCCGACCCTGTCGTGTGCGGCCGGACTTGCTTTGATACAGCAGACTTTTATGGACGCAGCGATTCCCAATGTTTTTTTATTTTTATTTTATTTAGATTCTTTTGTTATTAATATGGCAAAAGATGGGGGTAGATTAAACCTTTATTACCTCTTTTTAAGTCCCGTATAGCGCAGAGTGCTAGGTCGGCAGAAATGCAGAGTTGCGGGTACAATCCCCACATGGTATGCGGCTCAAGGTTATCTCAGCCTTTAATCCTTCTGATTCTGAGGTGGGTAAAATGAGTACCCAGCTTGCTGGGGGGTAAAGAGATTACTGGGGAAGGCGATGGCAAACCACCCTGCAAAAACAATCTGTCAAGAAAACGTTACAATGTGACGTCACCCTAGAAGTCGGTCATGACTTGGTGCTTGCACCAGGGGACTTTACCTTAGTTTATTTATTTATTTATTTATTTTTTTTCAACAATAGTTTTTATTGAGTTTTCAGTATTACATTTAAAGACAACAGTATTAATAATTGATTGTACATCATGTTACAATATGTTGGCTACCAGCCTTTTATCAATGTGTTTGTCATTTTTTTATTTTTTGCTAAAAAAAAAAAAAAAATCAGATGTTAACATCCGTTGCATTTTCATTGTTGTCGAGAAAGAGATTCCTCAAGAGTAAACAACGGCCTGGCCAGGGCCAATTCATCATGTAGGTAGGAAAGAATTGATGTAGGGAAGATTAGGGGGGGAGGGGGGTTCTCTCTCAGGGTCCACATCTCAAGGGGCGGAGACCTTAGTATGCTGGCTTTAGATTAACAGGTTCAACCCCCGGTGTGTGAAAGGTGTAGTTTATACAGGGAGTCCAGATGCTAATGAATTTATCCCTTTTATCCTCTATTATCGAAGTGAGTTTTTCATTTATGAGATAATTTATTCGGCTTTTAACTTCGCAAAAATTCAGAGTAGCTTTACACCAGGAGTGAGCGATAGTTTGTTTTGTAACTAGGAAAATAAATGAAATTAATTTTCTGGAATTTGGGGAAATATTCTTAATTTTTTTATTCAGTAGAGACTCCCATGGATTTTTGCGTAGGTTGTGGAACGTTACTGAGTAGATTAAAGAATATGTCCTAATCCATAGTCGCTTGACCCTTGGGCAGGACCACCATATATGGAGCATATCACCAGGGGACGAGCAACCCCGGAAGCAGTTCTTTGAATAGCCGGGGACCGCATGAGCAATTCGGGTGGGGACTAGATACCATCGTAGAAGGACTTTGTATGAGGTTTCCAGCATTAGTATATTGCAGGCCCCACTGTTGGTAGAACTCCATATCTGAGACCACTCCTCCTCGCTCAGAACCTCCCCTAGATCCTGCTCCCATTTAGTTACATAAGGTAATTGTATGCGGAAATAGGTATGAACTAGGTTCGAGTAAATTTGGGAAATGAGGCTTTTTGCTTGTGGGTATTTTAGGCAGTATGTTTCAAAGGGGGTGAGGGAGTACGGAGGTTTTGTGTTGTTCAGTTGGGAAGTTGACCAATTTTTTTAATTGTAGGTAGCGGAATATTTCTGTGGATGGTAAGTACTTATTCTTTTGTAGAGTAGGAAACGTCGCCACACCCTCTTTTGAAAGTAAATGGTGTAGTTTGGTGATACCTCTATTTGTCCAGTTTTGGAAAGCTAGGGGGGAAATCTTGGCCTGGTGGAAATAGAGGGTTACGTAGGATTGGCAGGAGTGGTAAGTGAGGAGAAATCAGGTTTCCTGAATTTTTAATGGAGTCCCAAACTTTAAGGGAATGTTTTATGATGGCGTTAGATATGCTGGGTCTATAAGTCGGGGGGGATCCATAGTAAAGAATCTAATGTGAGGGGATGAATTTCCATGGCCTCTATGGAGAGCCAAAGGGGGGCATTTATAGTGGAGTTTAGGGAGGCTAATTGGGCCACCTGGGCCGCCTGGTAATATTTTGTTATATGTGGAGTTCCCAGACCTCCTTGCTTTCTATGCCTATGTAGAGTAGAACGTGATACCCTGGGGATTGAGTTATTCCAGATGAAGCGTAAGGACATCTGTTGAAGTGTTTTCAAGAGGTGCCCCGGAACCTGTACCGGAAGAGCTCGAAAGAAATAAAGGAGCTTGTAAGGAACGACATCTTCAGGGAGTTCACCCTTCTTATCCATGATATGTGGTATTGGTTCCAGCTTTCTAGTAATAGGCGTATTTTGCGGAGGAGTGGTATATAGTTTTGTGTGTACAGTCGGTCGTAGGAGTTAGTCAGGTGCACTCCCAGGTAGTCCAGCGACTCCCCCATCCATTGGAGTGAGAAGTTAGATTTCAGTTGAGAGAGTGTGCTTGAGGGCATGGTGAGGTTAAAGTCTTTTGATTTTGCTTAATTGATTTTTTTAAGCCGGAGATCGACCCAAACCTGGACAGTTCCGCCAAAAGATTAGGGATTGTAATGTGGGGGGATGATATTATGGCAAGGATGTCGTCTGCAAACATACTAATTTTATGATGTACTCCGGCCAGTTCAATTCCTCTTATGTCGGGGTTGCTGCGGATTTTTATGGCTAGTGGCTCTAAAGCTAAAATGAAAAGGAGTGGGGAAAGTGGACAGCCCTGCCTCGTGCCCCTCCTGGATAGTGAAATTAGCAGAGCAAAAGCCTTTGTAGCGGACAAAGGCTTTAGGATAATTATAAAGAATTCATAGCCAAGATAAGAATTCTGTAGGGAACTTCTAAGACTGAGAACAGGTCTGACCAGCTCAGGGTGTCAAAAGCTTTGTAGACATCCAGGGAAAGTAACATTGCCGGGATGCCCCTAGTTTGGCAGATATGTGTCAGGTGTGTTATCCTACGGATACTATCTGGGGCTTGGCGGCCAGGGACAAAGCCTACCTGGTCTTTTCCTATAATGGATGGTAGGATTGTATTCAGTCTTGTGGCTAGGATCTTTGTGAGGAGTTTTATGTCGAAATTTAAGGATATAGGCCGGTAATTTTGTTTGTCTAATGGGTCTCTATCTGGTTTGGGGATCATGGATATTGCTGCCCATAGTGAGGTTTGTCGTACTTGTTGGCCTTCTCGCATTGCGTTAAAATAATTTGCTAAGTGGGTGTGAAGAAACGGAGAGAATTTTTTGTAGTATGTGGCCGTGAAGCCGTCTGGTCCCGGGCGTTTGTTTACTTTTAATGTTTTTATCGCATCTTTTACCTCTTCTGGGGTGATTTTTGCAGCTAAATGTTCTAAGAATGTCTCTGGGAGAGTGGGGAATGTAGTTTCTCTTAGATATGTATGTACTTGTTCTGTTGGTGTGTTTTGTGGTTGGGAGTATAACTTAGACAAGAATTGTTTAAGTTCAGTTATTCTGGTCAATGGATTTGCCGTAATTGCACCATGCTTTGTGCGAAGTCGTACAAAAGGGCTAATTATAGGGATTGCGCGTAGTCCTCAAGCTAGTGGGGTTGATGGTTTGTTTAAAATATAGTATCGTTGTCGGGACCAGCGTATTTTTCGTTCAACTATATCCGTGATACATAAATCTAGTTCTGTCCTAGCTTGCATGAGCTCTCTAACATTATCTCGTGAAGGGTGTTTTTTAGCGACTTCTTTTAATTGCAGTACTTTTTTCTCTAGATCTGATTGTCTTTGTAAATATTCTCGCTTTACTCGTGATGATATTTGGATCAATATGCCCCGAAGTACAACCTTGTGGGCTTCCCATAGGGAGATAAAGGGTGTAACGGAGGGGCTGTTGAGGCTAAAATATTCCTCAAGTTGAGGCATTATTGAGGTCAATATGTCAGGATGTGCTAGTAATGAGTCGTTAATAGTCCAAGAGGTGTTAGTGGGCTTCGACATTAAGGAATCACATGTAATTGATACTGGGCTATGGTCTGACCAGGGAACCGAAAGAATTTTGGAGTGCGATATTTGTGGTAGAAATGAAGCTGGTACTAATATGTGATCAATTCTTCTGTATAAAGAGTGTGGGGCAGAGTAATGTGTGAAATCTTTACCAGTGGGATTAACTTCCCGCCAGGAAGCCACAAGGTGGTATTGTAAAATAAGCTTTTTGAAGTTGTGAGAAATGGAGTGTTGTGGGTTTATATGGGATGTCGGGAGAGTTACTGCGTTTCTGTCCAGGTTTGGGTCTAATATACAGTTGGAATCTCCGCACAAAATTACTGTACCAATTTTATTGGCTTCTACTGTTTCCAGTAGTCTTGTAAAAAAGTTGACCTGACCGGAGTTTGGGGCATAGTATGCTACTATGGTGATTGGGACATCTTGGATAACTCCTGTCAGAATTAGGGATAGGCCTTCGGGGTCCGATATAGTGGAGGTGTGAGTGAAAGGGACAGAGCGACCAAAACAGATCGTCACTCCTTTTGTTTTAGATGGTCCAGTAGACGAAAAGAAGATAGGGTAATGAGGAGAAAGATACCGCGGGGAGGAGTGGTCCGAGAAGTGGGTCTCTTGCAGGCACACTATATCAGCATGAATGCTTTTATAATAGCGGAAAGCTTTGGATCGTTTGCTGGGGGAGTTGAATCCCTGCACGTTGTGTGAGATTATTTTTAAATCCATGGGAGGGTATTTGTGGGGCTATTATAATTGGAGAATATTCTGATGTCTATTTCCCGAGAGAGAGAGAAGGGGGGTGGGGGATGTGGGAGGTGAAGGGCAAGGGGGAGAAGGAAAAAGAGGCCAACATTGTGAAATAACATTGTACATTTGACAATGAACTTGTCTGCGAAAAGCTGCTTATGTAAACTTAGCAGCAACTACTGTCAGAAACGGCACACCTTGTAGGTGCCAGAGAGGAACTGTAAATAACAATACAATTAAGAGAATTCTGGTAAGGAGACTTCCTGTGGGGGGGAAGGGTATAGAAAAGGGGGGAGGGAGGAGGGAGACTTTGGTAGAGGGCCGACAAGGGGGGGGGGGGGGGAAGAGAGAGTAAAAGAAAGGGAATAATAATAATAAAAAAAACCATATGTCTATATTTACTTATTTACATGCACAAACCTATACATACCTACATAGGAGAATAAGGGGAAAAGAGGGAAAAGAAAGAAAACAAACAAAAAATGTGTATATATATATATATATATATATATATATATATATATATATATATATATATATATATATATATATATATATATATATATATATATATATATATATATATATATATATATGAATATATACATACATGAATATATACATACATAGATAGGAGAAAAGGGGTAAGAGAAATAAGGCGGAGGGGGAAAAAAAGGGGGGGGTTTATAAAGGTTCAAGTTAACTACTACATTTCTTTACTTGTGTTGAATGTGTGGTCCAAAGGAGGCTGACGTCAAAATCCCCTCAACCCTCAGGTAGTGGATCTGCTGTCACCTCTGGAGGGCATAAGTCCTTCTATATAGTTCGGAAAACAAGAGGGGCAGCTGTAAAAGTAATGTTAAGTCTCGTGGGGTTGTGGTTTGGACTATGCGGGTTTTCTACTTGTCCCAAGTATTAATGTCTGGTTTTAGTAGAAGGAGAAAAAGTATGTCAGGCCCAATATAGCAACAAGTAGGGATATCAGATAAACCCTCGTCCGTGGATGATGTCCTAGTCCTGCCGGTAGGTCTTGTTGCGATGGAAAGGTTAGGCCTGTCCTCTTTCTCTCTTCCTCTCATCGGCCGCATAACGGTTTGTCAGGGGGTCCAAAAAGACGTCAAACATTTTAAGGGTAAATGTTTTAAGAGGAGATTCTTGGGGCTAAAAGTAGTGCTTCCTGCTCAAAGGCAGGTCTGTGTTAACGCTCATGGCTCTTTATCATTCTCGTCGGATCTCCTGGTGATCTAGTAGGTTGCGAGTTATTTGGGGAGTCTTGGACTGGCTGTTGGAATTGCAAGTCTTCGAAGCAGTGTCTCGCTCCTTCTGTGGATAAGACAGTGTGGGATTTATCTTGAAAAGTGAAGGTTAAGCGAAATGGAAACCCCCCACCTATATTGAATTCTTTTTTTGTTGAAGAATCTCCAAGTAGGGTTTGAGGGCTCTCCTTTTTGCCAGTGTCGAGGGAGCCAGGTCTGGGAAAATTTGGTAGTCGTGACCCTGGAAGTTTAGTTTGTGCCGATCGAGCTGCTCGGAGAATTTGTTCTTTTGTACGATGGTAATGCATTTTTAGGACTATATCCCTTGGGGGGCCTCCTGGTTTGCGGGTTAGTAATGCCCTATGGACCCGGTCCATTTCTAGTCTCTCTATAGGTATGTTAGGGCACAGTTCTTGAAAGAGAGCCGTTGTGGTAGATTGGAGGTCTTGGATGGATTCCGGGAGGCCCCGGATCCGCAATTATTTCTTTTTTTTTAAACTCATTTTTTTTACCTTTTTTTCTTTTTTAGTCCCCATAGGTGACAAGAACTTGAGATGGTGTGATTGCTCCTGCAGTATGATGTAATACCATAGTATTATGTTTTACCACAATCTAACAGGCAATCTATCAAGATAGGCCATCTGCAATGGCAGCCCTGCCTTAGCAACCAAACAGCATCACCCACAAGATCCCTACCACAATGGGACTCAGAATTAACTACAGTATTTTAAGGGTTAACAGCTGCGATGAGCATTGGTGCTTATCAGAGCTTTTTCGGGTGGGTGTCAGCTGTAAGAAACAGCCGATACCCACATTGTATGGAGCGACCCCTGATCCTGCTTCATACAAACCCAGAACTTCCATGATGTAAATGTAAGTCCTTGAGTGTTAAATGTTTTGAAATCTCCCAGCATCACCTGGGATCACATAAACTAAACTAGAAAGATAAAGATGAGATCTTGGAGGTAGGTCTGATCTGCGTGGCAGGTCTGAATCAATGAATTAAAAGGGATAATGGCAGATAAACTGTCCCTTTTTGTCCCTAATTCTGTAGCACTATCATGCTAAAAAGCCTATCACAAGGCACCTGTCCTTGACCAGGACAACCCTGCCTGGAACCTGTCCCTTAGGGTGCTTTTAGACTGAAGGATTCTCGTTCAAGCGAGCATAAGTGAACGGTAGTGATTCATCATTTAGTCGCCAGGCTCACGTTGACACCGAACAAGAAATGTTCGCTTCTCGCTCGCCATTCATTTTATGCAGGCATAAAAAACTGTTGTTGGCTCCTTAACTTCTTGTTCAGTTTAAACACTGATCTTTAGTCTTTCACATTCGCTTATGTAAATATTGGAAGATACTAACTGATACTTGTTAAACTAGTCAGCGATGAATCTATTTAAATAGCCTGCACTAGAGCGAACAAGCTAGCAATGAGGTCGCTGGCTCGTGCAAACGAGACTCGTTCAGTGTAAAATGAGTTTGAGAGAACTGATAACACCCTTTATTGTAGCCCTGAATAGCATGCCAACACGATTTATCCGTTGTTTGCTGGACTCATCAGGGTAATTAAATACATCACTAAGCTAGTTTGCAGAAAGGTAAGTCAACATACAATACACATCAAAAATATTCAATACACCATAAAAGAGATGGAAAAAGAATAATATCACAAAACAAGTATATTAGTCAAAGACCACACGCTATATTAATACTATGCTGAAATGTCGGCAGCTGGGTCAAACCGTAAGGGCTCATTCCCACGAGCGATGCCCTATACGCCTGTGCATTTACAACGGAATATGCATTTTTTTCTGTATAGATGGAGGTGGGATCTCTGAATCTATTCCACTGGTGGGCCATATGTACCAAAGTCTGACGCTGGATCCCAGCAATGCTGTCCCGCTGTTCTCCCAGTGATTTTTTTCTGTAAGATGATGTCAGTGGTCGTCACTGGACTGTTGCAGCCAATCAGAGGCTGCAGCATCTTTGCCCGTTCTTTTGCTTCAGAGCTCACATCCATGATGCCAGGTGTTCAAAGCGGAGTTGCTTCAGCCTGACTTCCGCTGACGACATCTTCCACTTCAATGGCTGGGGCAGCAAAGCTGAAACTGCGGCAGAGGAAGGGACAGAACTGTTTTAAAACAGTTGGAGCTATTGCAGCAACGTTTGGTAATTGTACAACCCCTTTAGGCTGGGTTCACACTGGGCGTAATTGCTGCCTAATGTCCGTGCAGACTTTCTGCAGGGACATTCCGCCCGCCACTTTTTATCCCGGTGTTAACAGGCCAGAGTATACCCCAGTCCGGAATATACCCGGGGTTAAAAGGGCCTAGGCTAGATTACACCCCCTGGTTTATTATGGCTTAAGCCAGTTCATACCCCCTCGGGCCGCATTATACCCCCATGATAACATTAGTGTTGAGTGATATACACAAAAATTACCTAATGTTTTAACATTTTATGGGGGGTTCAGCTTTGGAAGGAAAATTTAGTGAGAAAGCTAACTGACTTAAATCTCAAAACTTTAAACGCCGACTTAATTCTGAAAAAAAAAGGGGGGGGGGGTGTCAACACCGCCCGCTGTTCTCATCCTGTGTCCCACACCGTGGGTCCTCTCCCAGTCTGGAGTCGTTTCCGTCTGCCGTATCTTCTACATCGCCTCAACAGGTTACTCACTGTTCTACTCACCTCTTCAGGTCTTCTGTGTCTCTATACTCCACCCATACCTGCTATGTCCTGTGTGTCGCCTCCCACGTTTTGGGATTGTCTGCCCCCAGTTCGTCATATCGCATGAGGGTGTGGAGTTCCTCCACCCACATTCCCTGGTTGGAACAGTCGTGGAGCGCCAGAGCCTTGGGATGATTCTCCTCATTGCAATTATACACGTGTGTATTTGCAGGCACAAAATCTGCACGCCCAATGCACAAGAGGATGCATGAAACACTGCGCAAAACCGCACGAAAAAGAACACATCTGGACCTCATTAAGTCTAATAACCTCTCCGTGGATTAAAAGGCTATGTTGTGCGTGCATGTGAACTGGCCGTAAATGCGCAAAAAGTACAGTACCATGACCCAAAATGTGCGCAAATATACCTCAACCAACCTCGTTTACAGAGCTAATACGTTGTGCTGCCAAAAATTAAATCTAAAGGAATAGTGTGTGTATAATATATGTAATCTATTAAAGCACCGTCAATTACAGGGCACTTTGTATATGAAAAGGGGTTAAATTAAATCTATTACATATGGAGAACAATAAGCATGAACTACATGAGTTACATACTGGTAAAGACTACTGCCTGCCTACTCACCGTTCATACAATCCCTTTATCCCCTTGTGGACATGGCCTATTTTGGGCATAAAGACGCAACGATTTTTGGCAGATTTTAACCTCCGTTTTTCAAAAGCCATAACTTTACTATTTTTCCGTTGACATGGTTGTATAAGGGCTTGTTTTTTGCGAGGTGAACTGTAGTTTTTATTGGTGCCATTTTTGAGTACATAGACTGTATTGTAAAACTTTATTTATTTTTTTTATGATCGCAGGGAGAGAAAACATCAATTCTGCCATAGATTTTTGGGGGCTTTTTTTCAAAGCGTTAATTATGCGCATACTCACTGTGGTGCTGCTGCACTGGAGCTAGTATCACTGGCTCACAGCAGGGCGACTGCAGAAGATTTCTCACCTCGCACTCCCCCGCCCCCTCTCCTTTCTCTTACCATAGCAGCCTGTCAGTACTGAACAGCTGCTATTTACACTCAGCATTCAGCTCATCATCCATTGTTTAGGCTGCATAAAATTCTGAACACTGATCGCTCAGTGTAAATAGTAGCTGTTCAGTACTGAACAGCCACTGTGTTAAGTTAGTGGAGAGAGACGGGGAAGCTAGGAGAGAGATCTCCTCCAGCCGCCCTGCTCTGAGCCAACAATACAAGCTCCTGTGCAACAGCACCGCCGCGAGTATGTGTGGGGACGAGTGTCAGACATTATTTGCCCAGTGCCTATTAAAGGGGTATATTCTGGCCTGGAGGGGTATAATCTAGCCTAGTCCCTTTTAACCCCAAGTATATTCCGGACAGGGGGTTGATTTGGGCTATTACACCGGGATAGCCAGCTAAGTGTACGAGATTTGCAAAAATCTTGTCCACGTGTTGCGGCCGAGCCGCGCTGAAATTGACAAGCCACATGGGATTCAAAGACGTGGCATGTCATTTCTTTCCCTGTTTCTGCGGCGGCCGCTCTCCTCTTTATGGGAGGGAGATGGCCGCAGCTGAATACAGATGGCAAAGCCGCTGCAAAATCTGCGGTGAAAGGCCGTGGGTTTTGAGTCTGTATTTCTCCCACGGAAATCTTGCCGTATTTCTGTGCAGTGTTTCCACAGGATTTCGGTCCCGTGTGAACCCAGCTTTAAGGGGATGAATCTTACTTGCATTTTTTTCAAATAACTGACACCACAATCTCCTGTGTTGGAGCTAATAAAAAGGGTTGTACAAAAATGGCATACCTTGTTCATATGCCTTATCAGCTGTTTGCTGGTGGTGCGGCTTGAGACCACCTACTCAGGAGTTGTACATCTTACACCTTTAAGACCATCTTTGGCAGTTTGTTATAAAACACGTTACTCCTGATTTATGTCTGTTATGATATTGGTGCACCATGTTAATGCAATCTTACTTTTTATTAATGCAGTATGATCATCCTTTCAAAAACGATACCGTGTTTGATTTTGGAAGGGTTACACATACACGTACGGGTAAGAAAACTTTCATTCTCTATAGTCGATCACCACACAAAAAAAGTCTAATTTCTTGTTCTTGTTGGGTCTTTAACTTTATTACAATTTAAAGGGAAGCTAAACTAAGTTATGGTCCTGTTAGAGGATTGACAGGGAGCCAGGTGATGTACCATCATTTTCGCTTTATAAGACTCCCTTTTTTTTTCCTCCGAAAGTGTGTCGATGTTTCTTACAGCGTGAACGTGCCAAAACTCGGGTTCCGGCTGACAGCTGTGTTATAAAGACTGCACTTCCTTATCACACAACTGCCGTCCGGGTCCGCTCTGTAGCAGGGGAAGAGAGCAGTTAGTACGTACAGCTGATTGGTGGTGAGCGTAGGCGGGAACTGCTGCTACTCCCCCGCCACCACCAATCAGCTGGCAGTGCAGAGGAGAACGAGAACTGCTCTCCTACCCTGCACTCGTTTGCTCTACTCTAGAAGACTAGTAACCTATGTGACTAGACATTTGCGATCGATTGTCTCACTTATGTTCTCTAACATAAGCTGGGATGTTCCCTTTTGGGAACACCCAGGATTGACTGCATTACACCATTCCAATTGGAATTAACGATTTCCCCATATAATGCATGTACATACTGGGTCCTTATTATAGAGATCTTCACTCTAACACCTCCTTCACTGCCTGGGTGAGTTAAAAATATATTTATTTCCTATTCTCCTCCTCTTAAACCTATGTGTGTCTTATAGAACGAAAAATGCGGTATTTTGTATACTCACCCACTCCTGCGATCCATCAATGTCTCCCTCTTAAGTCAGTGCACTGCACGAAAATATGCTTTAGAGTCCCGAGCATTACACAAGTCTATAGGAGAGTGTGCATACTGATTTCTCAAGTCAGATTTTTATACCGTATGCCGACTTCAGATTGCGGAAGCGGATGAGTATAAAAAAAAATCCATCACTCAGCTTCCTGTCACTTCCCCTAACAACACCATGACTTTGTTTATGGTGCTGCGGGGACCTGACAGGATCCCTTTACCTGAACTGTCTTAATACCATGAGCAGTCATATAAGAAGGCTGAGAGTAGACTTAATAGCTGTCTACAAATATCTCAAGGGCTGTCACAGTGCAGAGGGATCAGCCCTATTATTTGTACAAGGAAAGATTAGAAGCAATGGGATGAAACTGAAAGGGAGGAGACACGCATTAGAAATTAGAAAGAACTCTTTGACCGTGAGGGTGATCAATGAGTGGAACAGGTTACCACGGGAGGTGGCAAGTTCTCCTTCAATGGAAGTGTTCAAACAAAGGCTGGACAAATATCTGTCTGGGATGACTTGGGCTGGATTCACACAGGACGGATTTGCCGCAGAAATTCAGTCTGGAATTTTTCCGCAGCATATCCACGGGATTAGCCAGCCATGTGGACGAGATTTCTCAGAAATCTCGTCCACACGGGTCAGTGAATCCTTTGCAGAAGCCGACGTTGCGGAGCAGATTCGCCGGCCGCAGCATGTTCATCCCCCCCTCCCCGTTGCGGCCACGCTCTCTATGGGAGCGCCTGCTGCAACACAAAAGTGTCTGGCCAGGCCGCTTAAAAATCCGTGGCGAAGTGCTGTGGGTTTTAACCCCTTAGTGACCAAGCCCGCTTTGCGCCTTAATGACCAGGCCAAATTTTGGAAATCTGACATGCGTCACTTTAACATAGAACAGCTCTGTAAAGGCTTTGCATATCCAAGTGATTCTGACATTGTTTTTTCGCCACATGTTGTACTTCATTTAGGTGGTGAAAATAGTCCGATAGAATTTGTGTATATTTATTAAAAGCGCCAATATTGGGAAAAAATTTTAAAAATTTGTTTTTTTCACATTTTCAATTGTAATATATCAAATATGTGCAAACATGCTGTACAAGCTTTTGCTAAGATATATATTTCCATCTGTTTCATTTATTCTGAATGGACATTTGAAAAACTTGTTTTCCCCCAGTCGTCTCCACGACAGCACCAATTGAGATTGCCTCCTCCTGGTAGGACAGGAACATACTGAGAGGTTAAAAGCTCCCCCCCTTCCCCACTTTCCTCAGTGTCTTCCTGTCCTGCCAGGAGGCAGGATCGCTGAGAGGAGCTGGTGGAGAAGCCAGCAAAATTCTACATACCGGCGGATCGGAGGGCAGTGGCTCACCCTGTCCTCCCTTCTCAGCCAAAACGACTCCCGGGACGCCACATGGGGTGGTAACCCCCGGGCCAGGTTCCTCTCTTTCTCCGGCAGAAATTACAGTGCGGCGCTCCAGGAAGCCCTTTGACGGCAGGGGGCGGGGCGCCGCGTCACGTGTCCAGCGCGATGACGTCATCGCGTCTGCATCAGGAGCGGAGGGGGCGGGGCTTAGTGCAGGAGCGCGAAAATTCAAAAGAGATAGGAACCTGAGAGAAGCCAGAACATACCAGCACTACAGGTCGCAGGGTGTCTGCAGCACCGGTATAGAAATGAGTGCTCCAGCCCCAGAGACAGCTGAAATTTCAGCCTCAGCGGCCGTAAGTAGCCAGTGCGGCAAAAAATAGAATGCATATATCCAGTATGTTGTATATGGAAAAATTGCATGTTTACCCGCGAAAATGCTTTGTTTGTCAGGGGGATAAAAAGGACACCCCCCCCCCCCCCCCCCCCCAGAACAAAACTGCGAAAATGCGCGGAATGCGGGACGAGACTGCCAGCCACGTACCAGAGGCCTCTATGCAAGGCATGCGTGGCTAGGCTAGTCAGAGAGGAATCGGGGGGATTCATGGACGACGTTAGGAAGCTGGTGAAAGAGGAGGTTAGATCAGCCCTAACTTCACAGCCGACACCGCCAGCGAAACGCCAGTAAAAGGCGTATGTTCCCGAGGAGCCTTCTGATTCCGAGAGTTCTATCGGATCAGAGCAAGAGGAACAGGCGGCCGAGGAGTTATCAGAGGAGGAGGACTACAAGAAATATTTATTCCATCAAGACGACTTGACGGAATTAATTAAATCAGTCAGGGCTACACTAAAAATGGAACAGCCCAGAGAGCCACGGACTCTACAGGATGAGATATTCGGTGGACTTGGGGAGAGGCGTAAGCATAACTTCCCTGTCCACAAGAATATCACTAAGATAATTCAGAAAGAGTGGAGTAAACCAGACGCAGGCTCCTTCTCCGCTCGAGGCGTAAAAAGGAGATACCGTTTTGAAGAGGAAGTTTGCGCAAGCTGGGAAGAAATACCTAAAGTAGACGTCCCGGTGGACAAAGTAGCCAAGAGGACGACTCTTCCCTTTGAGGACGCCGCACAGCTAAAAGACCCCATGGATCGCAAAGCGGAGGGCCTCCTAAAGAAATCGTGGGAGGCAGCGGCAAACATCCTTAGGCCAGGGATCGCAGCCACTTGCGTGGCCCGGACCCTGGGGGTATGGTTAGAACAGCTGGAACTACACCTAACCAATAAAACACCGAGGGAACAGATCCTAAACTCCCTTCCCATCTTGCGCATGGCAACTAACTTCCTAGCGGACGCCGCGGCCAAGACAGTCAAACTTTCAGCAAAGGCCACAGCCCGCTCTAACTCAGCCAGAAGGGTGTTATGGCTGAAATCCTGGTCAGGTGACCTGGCCTCAAAAAATAAATTACGTGCCCTCCCATTCTACGGCCAATTTTTGTTCGGACCGGATCTAGACAAAATTCTAGAAAAAGCGGCCGACAGAAAAAAAGGGTTCCCTGAAGAAAAGCCACAGAGAGGGAAGACCTTCTCCCGGGCTCCAATGCAACAGCCCGAGGCCTACCGAGGCAAGGGCAAGACAGGCCGCTGGAGTTACCCCAAGGGGGGCAGAGGAAGGAATATCCTCTTCAACCCCCACCAGGGGGAGCCAAAGCAGAGACCCTGATGCCATCCCCGTAGGGGCAAGGCTGGGGAACTTTGTGGATCAATGGGCCGCAATCTGCGGGGGCCCATGGATCCCAAAGATCCTACAGTATGGATACCAGATAGAGCTGGTGTCCGTCCCCAGAAGGAAATTTATTACCACGCAAGCCTCAAAAAAACAGTTACATCTACTAAGGCAAAGCGTGCGCGACTTGCAACTATTAAACGCAATATCTCCCGTACCGCGAAACGAGGAAACCCAGGGCCATTATTCCAGGCTCTTTCTAGTAAAAAAACCCGGCGGGAAACATCGGATGATAATAAATCTGAAAAACCTGAACACCTGCGTCCGATACAGGAGATTCAAAATGGAAACCATCTCCTCGACGATAAAGTTGATCCCCAGAGGAGCCTACATGGCATCCATCGACCTAAAGGACACTTATTTTCACATTCCGATCCACAAAGAGTCTCAGAAATACCTGCAGCAAAAAGGTCCATGGCCAGGTGGATCCGCCTGGCCATCATAGAATCCTATAAGGCCCTCGGGAAGGAAATCCCGTTAGCTCTTAAAGCCCATTCCACAAGGGCAGTAGCGTCCTCATGGGCCGAACACAGCTCAGCCTCGGTCGAGCAAATTTGCAAGGCCGCAGTCTGGAAAAAAAACCCACACGTTCATTAAACACTATAGGGTAAAAGTGCAGCAGGACGAGGACATGGCCTTCGGCCGCAAAGTCCTCTCGGCAGCAATCCCACCCTAATAAACTTTAGTTGGTACGTCTCAATTGGTGCTGTCGTGGAGACGACTGGGGGAAAAAATGGATTATACCTACCTGATCGGGTTTCCAGTAGTCTCCACGACAGCACCCGTACCTATCCCCCCCTAAGAAAGTAATATAATATATAAATTCAAAAAAAAACAAAAAACCCCCGGTTAAGGGAAGAAATTTAAGTTTAGCTCCTGCCCCGGCAATTCGTTAGAATCCACTGAGGGAAGGGGGGGAGCTTTTAACCTCTGTGTTCCTGTCCTATCAGGAGGGGGCAATCTCAATTGGTGCTGTCGTGGAGACTACTGGAAACCTGATTATCAGGTAGGTATAATCCATTTTTTTTTTTTAAACCATTTAAGAGGCATACAAATTTAACATTAGTTTTCAGCATTTGTTTTCCTACACCAAGCCAAGATTGCAAAGGCTCATAGGTGTCAGAATGATAGATACCCCCACAAATGACACCATTTTAAAAACTACACCCCTTAATGTATTCACTGAGGGGGGCCATGAGTATTTTGACCCCACAGTTTTTTTCAGAAAGTAATTCAATTTAGAGGAGAAAAAGTAAAATTTCATATTTTTGCAAATATGTCATTTTACAGACCTCTTTCTTTCCTATAGTTTACATGAAAATGAGGCTTTACACCCCAAAATGGATCCCCGTTTGTCCTGTGTTCAGAAATATACCCATTGTGGCCCTAATCTTATATCTGAGTGCACAATGGGGCCCAAAATGAAAGGAGTAGTCGGTGTCTTTCAGAACAGAAATTTTGCTTGAAGGCAGTTTAGGCCCCATAGCACACTTGTAGAGTTCTTGAGCGCCCAAAAAATAGAAAACCCCCACAAACGACCCCATTTTGAAAACTAGACCCCTTAACGAATTTATCTAGTGGTGTACTGTGTATTTTGACCCGACAGTATTTGAATGAATGAATCTAAGCAAAGCAGTAGGAGAAAATTACAATTTTCATTTTTTTGGCAATTTTGTCAAATTAAAAACATTTTTTTTTTTTGTATAGTGTACATAGGAATGAAGCCGTTCACCCCAAAATGGATACCCTTGTTTGTCCCGTGTTGAGAAACATTCCCGTTGTGGCCCTAATCTACTTATAGGACGCATGGCAAGGCCTATAATGGAGGGACAACTGAATAAATTCCAAGCCCCATTGCTCACTTGCACGGAATAAAAATTGACTCCCTAAAAATATCCCCCCCCCCCCTCTGCGCCCTTTTCGGCTTCCCCAAATCTTAGATTAAAAAAATAATGTGAATGTCAACTGTGTGGTATTTCTGAAGACGGGTAATTACGGAAGCTGGTTGGGATGGGTACATGGGGCAATAAAACCGGGTATCCCTCCTCCTCTCATGCTTTTTGGGGGTATTTTTTGACATCAGTGGCGGGTATGGGGTGTAAAACGTGGCGCTCTGTGAGTCTTCGTAAGCTCACTGAGGTGCGGCGGTCTCACACAGAAGGCGCTCAACAAGCTGCTCCTGGAACTGCAGGAAGGCGAACGTTCCCGGGGCTTCTTGTAAATTACGTATGACAGGTAGCGGTCTGAATAACGCCGGGCTCACGCAGCTGTAGGTGGAATCCGCTTGCGGATCCCAGCTGTGAGCCTGCGTACGGCCGCGTAATGTACTGCGCATAACTTCGTACTCACGCAGGCGGTCATGCGCAGTACACCTTTTTTTTGTTTGTATTTTCCGCACTGAAGCTTAGCGATGACAAGGGTACCCGCAGCCCGTAGACAATGTAGTTGCGTATGGGCAGCGGGTGTATCCACGACCATGGAGCACAATGGGCTCTATGTTGCACATATCCGCAGTAAAATAGAACCTGCTGCGTTGTTTTCTGCGAGCGGATTACGCTATTCCGACCCACTAATGTGAGCAGAATTGTGTAATCCAATGCAATTCATCTGCATAATAGACGTCAGATGTCTGCGGAATCCGTAATTCCTATCCGGTCATGTGAGATCGGCGTAAGATAGATCGCTACCTTTTTATCACGTGACTGAGGTCACTGCTCCAGGCTCGCAGCGATCGCTTTTCGCTGGGAGCAAGCAGATTTTAAGTTTCCTGGGCTCCCCGACTTCTGTGCGTGTGTCCGGCATTTTGCCAGTGCTCACATTTGCAGAATCCGGGAAGGTTCACGGAGGAGGATCGCGTCGGGGTTGAAATGCAGAGGCCTCCAGTAAAAAGTTTAATCTCCTCTCACCAATTGCATCGGTGAGGGGACTTGAAGTTCAATATTTTTTTTTTAAACTTTTACGTGATCGCCATTATTCATTAGATAACGGCGAACACGTGGCCAGAAACCGCTCACCGCGGCCCCCTGTGAAAATTCCGGGCTCCTGGCTCAGTTTTGTAGCCAGGAGCAGGGAGAATTTATGGTTCAAAATATATTTATTCGTTTTATATTAAGCAGTTAACATCAGCAACAAAAATGTCAATTCTGTTACAATAAGAAACATGGGAAACTGTTAGTGTGAAATTAGGCAGCCTGTAGTCCCCGATGTGATTGCTGGAGGACAGGGCCCGAGGTATCTCTAGCCTACACCTCCGGTGCCCACGTCCCCTTCTGGCGCTGTTAAAAGGGCTGCTGCCATGTGGTTAGAGTTGCAACATTGTAAAAACACAACTAGTAATTTGTATGTAGGGTGTGCGGGGGGAGTTGTCAGAGACGAAACAGGGGAGAGGGGTCGGGTTAGGCTGTGGGAAGGAGAGGAATGGGAGGGGTGGCTGCCAGTGACTTCCCTCTGTATCCGATTCCGGAGGTTACAGGACAATGTGTCTGCTAGTCTAAATTGAGTTAAGGGGGTAGTGTGCCTGTTAGAAGCCATGTTTTTATGTCGGGGGGGGGGGGGGGGGTTCCTGAATAAAATCCAGGCTGTCCAGACAGCGAAGAATTTAGGGGAGTTGCTTTTGTCTGCGGCACCAAGGTCCTCCATGTGGCAAATGCTATCCATAATCTCCAACCAGGAGGTCCTCGGAGGAGGCGTGGTTGTCTTCCAGAGTCTTGGGATATTCTGTCTCATGTCTATCAAAAAGAATCTAAAAATGCTTTTCTTAGATTTGGAGATAGGTCCCCGAACCATGGACAGTAGGGCCGCCTGAGGTGTCAGGACCATATTGTATTTGTAGATCGCGTTATATAGGTTTGTGATTTCCTGCCACATAGGCTTGATCAAGGGGCAAGACCACCATATGTGGGTGAGATCCCCTTTGCTGCCCTGGCATCTCCAGCAGGCATCCGGGGTTTGCGGGTACATTTTGACTAGTTGCGCCCGGGTTCTGTACCATCTAGATATGATTTTATCATTGGTTTCCTGAAATTTAGAGGCGGTTGCCATCGAATGGGTTAATGTAAAGGCATTTTTCCAGGCGTCATTCTGGAAAGATTCCCCAAGTTCCCTCTCCCAAGCTACGATAAAGCCTGGCGGCTCTTCTCGTGTCTCTGCTTCCAGTAGAAGACTGTATAAAGCCGAGACTTTGGCTGGGCTGGGGTTGGAGGACATGCACAATTGTTCGAAGCTGGTGAGCGGGGCCTGCAGGGAGGTTAAAGGACCCAGAGATGTAACGAAGCGTCTGATCTGTAAATACTGGAACCACGCTCTGGTCCAGGGACCCCTCCCTTCCATCATCTCCTCCATTTATCGGACCCCGGACGACGACACCACGTCCCTGACCCTCAGTGGCGTAGAGGACCCCACTGAGAAGGGTGTGTTGCCTCTCATGAGAGCCGATAGTTCTGGATTGCCTGTAATCGGTGTGAGAGGGCCAGGTCTGGAGACCAATCCCATATGTGAGGCGAACCCGTTCCATGCCTCTAATATCCGCTTTGTTAGAGGCGGGATGTGCTCCATTACCCCCACCTTTGACGCCGGTAGACAGAAGGAGCCTATTGCTATTGTAGGGACCTCTTCTTCCCTTTCCAAGTCCACCCATAGTTTGGTTGGGTTATTGTGTATAATATCCAAGACGCATCTACAGATAGACGCCTTGTAATATGTGGAGAAGCAGGGTATACCCACGCCCCCGTCTCTTTCTGATGAGTGTTTTGTCTTTGACCCGAGGTTTTGATCCTCCCCAAACAAACTCTAGTGAGTTCTTGCGGTGTTTGGTCAGATAGGTATGTGGAATTTTAATCGGTATAGTTTGGAACAAATATAGGAGCCTGGGTAGGACATCCATTTTCAGGGCATTTATCCTCCCTAGCCTCGACAGGATGAGGGTTTTCCACTTGCTATAGTCCTTTCGGAGGTTATCTAGCAAAGGTTTATAGTTTGCTTCAAAAAGGTTATTGGGGTCCCTGGTGATGTTTACGCCTAAGTATTTAATTTGGTCCTCCTTCCATTTCATCGTGGAGAATTTCCTAACCGCAGAGACTTCCTCGGGGGGAACTGAGATATTGAGGATTTCCGATTTATTGATGTTGATTTTGAAATTGCTGACTTTCCCGTAGTTTTCAAATTCTTTTAGGGCTACCGGCAGGGCAACTCTAGGGTTTGTGATGAATATTAGGAGATCGTCTGCAAATGGGGAGAGTTTATGTTCAGTGGAGGCTAGTTGCATTCCTTGGATATTAGGGTTGTTTCTTAGGGCGTTGGCCAGGGACTCCATGACCAAGACATAGAGAAAGGGGGAGAGGGGGCACCCTTGTCTTGTCCCGTTTTTTATTTTAAATGGTGCGGATAAGGACCCATTTACTCTAACTCTAGCTGACGGGTCGCGATAGAGTGCCATGATCCATTCAATGAATCTGGGGCCCAATCCGATCTTCCTCAGTCGCCTCCAGGTACCCCCAGACATTAAAGGGGTTGTCCCGCGCCGAAACGGGGTTTTTTTTTTTCAAACCCCCCCCCCCCCCCCCCCCCCGTTTGGCGCGAGACAACCCCAATGCAGGGGTTAAAAAAGAACACCGGACAGCGCTTACCTGAATCCCCGCGCTCCGGTGACTTCTTACTTACCTTGCGAAGATGGCCGCCGGCATCTTCTCCCTCGGTGGACCGCAGGGCTTCTGTGCGGTCCATTGCCGATTCCAGCCTCCTGATTGGCTGGAATCGGCACGTGACGGGGCGGAGCTACACGGAGCCCCATTGAGAAAAGGAGAAGACCCGGACTGCGCAAGCGCGTCTAATTTGGCCATTAGACGGCGAAAATTAGACGGCAACCATGGAGACGAGGACGCCAGCAACAGAACAGGTAAGTGAATAACTTTTGATAACTTCTGTATGGCTCATAATTAATGCACAATGTACATTACAAAGTGCATTAATATGGCCATACAGAAGTGTATAGACCCACTTGCTTTCGCGGGACAACCCCTTTAAGCATAAAGGGGTTCCCAAGAGGCGTGCATGTGAGATCAGCGAGATTGTTCTTATGGTATTGTCCCTAGCCTTGCGGCCCGGGACAAAGCCTGATTGTTCGCGGTTGATTAAGGGTGGGACTGAGGGGTCTTGGGCGAGAAGCCAAGATTTTGGAGAACATTTTGGTATATAAGTTTATTAGAGATATGGGGCGGTAGTTGGAACAGAGCATGTGGTCCTTCCCCTGTTTAGGAATGATGGTGATTGTTGCTTCTAAGGCCTGAGACTGGAAGGGGCACGACCCAGAGATAGAGTTGAAGGCCTCGGCAAGTGGGGCGGATATGAGGTCCGCAAACATCTTGTAAAAGCGGGGAGTGAACCCGTCTGGTCCAGGGCTCTTCCCCACTTGGAGGTTTTGGATTACCTCTTTTATCTCTCCCTCGGTGATGTTGTTCTCTAGGCTGCCCGCTGTCTCCTCTGCAATGGGGCACGGGGCAAACCTATCCAAGTATTCTTCCATCTCCTGGGCCTGCGCCCCCCCCCCCTCCACCAACCCCCCTGTAGGTTATATAAGTTCTGATAGTATTGTTTAAAGCAATCCAAGATGTCTTTGTTTGTATGAATTATGCCTTTAGTGGGGGAATTGAGCGACGGTATGTATGGGGTGGATGTCTTGGGATGAAGGGCCCCGGCTAACATTCTCCCGCATTTGTTGCCCTGTTCATAAAAGCTACTTCTCCATCTGTCTCTAGCGCATAACGATTGCTGGTCTAGGATGGAGAGCACTTTATTCCTAGTGTCTGATAAATCTGCTCTGCTCGTCTCTGAGGGTGAGTTCTTGTTAGCGGTTTCTAGGTTGCCTAGTTTGGACAGCAGGTTCTTTAACACTTGTGTCCGTTCCCGCTTCAGCCGCGCGCCGTGGGATATAAGAACCCCTCTTATGACACATTTTAGCGCCTCCCATTGGTTGGGTCGAGACGTGGGGTCGTGTAGGTGGTCTGCCGTAAAGTTTCGGATTGTTTGTTTAACCTCGTCTATGCAGAGGGGGTCTCTGAGGAGGTTATCGTTTAGGCGCCACGACTGGTAGCCTTTCTTGTCCGTAAGGCCCTGTATTGATCCCAGGACTGGAGCGTGGTCCGACCAGAGGAATATCCCGATTGGAGATGGGGAGATGAACAGATAATCTAAGCGATTATAGCTGTAATGGGCAAGTGAATGGTAACTAAAGTCTTTGGTTTTGGGATGTAAGAGCCTCCATATATCCACTAGTTCCAGGGAGATTAGTGCTCTTTTAAGCTTTCTAAGCTCTGAGAAGGAAACCCTGGACTTACCCACTACAGAGTCCAGGGTGGGGTCCATGCAGAGGTTGAAATCTCCTCCCAGGATTAGCCGGGAACCCGCAGCGAAAGTCGATAAGGCTTCCAGTGTTCGGAGACCAAAGGGGACCTGTGCTTGGTTAGGAAAATAAACATTTGCAATGGTTAGGACCCTGGTGCCGACAGAGATTTTAAGGAACCCATAACGCCCCTCTGGGTCTATCTCGGAGGCGATGACCTGGTGGGGGAGATTTTTATGTATGCCTATCGAGGTACCGTATACTTTCTTCTCTGGGTGGTGGCTGTGGAACCAGGAAGGATAGAATTTGGACTTACAGTTAGGGATGCTATTCAGGGTGAAGTGGGTTTCCTGGAGGAGCGCAATCATGACGTTGTTCTTACGTAGATGTCTGAATATTTGTCCTCTTTTGGATGGTTTATTCAGACCTCTAACATTATAGGTACAGAATATTAGACTATCCATTGTCGTGCTTCGAGAGAGGAGCGCTGGTCACTGACAGTCTTGGGGGGGGGGGGGGAGCAGGTGGGAGAGAGGGGGAGGGGGGTACAAATACAAGAGCGAAAACAGATTATACATCTGGGAGAGCCCGGAGCATGGTAGGCCATTCCCAATCGTCGGGAGTTGGACCACACAAGGTGTCGTCCGGCCTAGTGGAGGCAGTGATTGACAGCAGCGGGGCCAGACGCCCCCAGCCGTCACTTCTAGATCTCAAGTGTCCCCCTTCCCAGCCTGTTAGGGGGGTCTGTGTGTAACCAGGAAGTTTAATGATAGACAAGTTTAGTTTCGTCAAACAAGACGAGTTGTGGATAGATGAGAGGAGTGATAGAACAGATAATTTAGGTCGACAGACGGAGCGCATAGCTCACTAGTGTTAGCTAGACATGAGAGCAGGCAGTAGAGACCAGTAGACCAGGGTCAGAAAGAGAAAGATAGGACACATTAATAGGGTGGTGAGGTCTTCATCTTGGAGGTATTCTGGGCTTGCGGTCGTTTCGCTTGCGTGAAGGGCCGACGGTATGCCAGGTCTCCGTCTGTGGTTGGGCCGGCAGAAACTGTGGGGCTGGCCATTCTGGGATGGAGATCATCGGGAGTTCGAAAGTTCCTAGAAAGTTGAGGAGCTCCCCTAGGGAGCGGAACGTGGTGGATTTGCCATTCTTCCAAGCCGTCCGTTGAAATGGGTATCCCCATCTGTATGGGATGTCCCTTCCTTTTAGGGCCTCCAGAAGCGGTCTCAGCGCCTTCCTTATTTGGAGAGTTCTCTTTGCTAGGTCTGGCAGTAGCAGGATGCGCTTGTCTTGGTGAGAGAGGTTCCCCGTTTCTCTCGCCCTTTTCAGAATGTCCTCCTTGTCTTTATAAAAGTGGATGCGGCAAATGATGTCCCGGGGACGTTTTGGGTCGGGATTTCTGGGGCCGAGAGATCTATGGATGCGATCGATCTCTATAGGTTTGTCACGCGGTCTTTGTAAGAGGGAGCCAAAGACGTCCTGGGCCCATTGCTCTAGCTGGTCATTAGTAATCTCTTCTGGGAGACCCCGTACCCTGATGTTTCTTCTGTGTCTATTTTCTAAGTCGTCAATGTGCGCAAGAATGCTGGCGATCTGGGTGGAGTGTGACATGATGACTTGTCTGTGGGATTCGAGCGTGGCATTAGTTTGTTCTTTGGCCTCCTCAATAGCTAGCACTCTATGCCCGATTTGCTGTATGTCTTTTTGGATCTGTGATACTGCTTGCTTATGAGCTTGTTCAAGCTGAGCAAACGAAGAGTTAATTTCGGCTCTAGTGGGGAGGGCTCTGAGGTGGGCCTTCCAGTCCCAGTCACTGTCATTTGATTGTGTGCTGGGGGATGGGGAGCGTGAGGCCCAGTCTCCTCTTATCTTCTGAGAGGGGGTGTTATGTCTGTTGCCCGGGCTGTCAGCGCGGCTGCTGTGGGGGCTCATGGTTGCTGCAGATGGAGACATTTGGCATTTGGTGCTGCCCTTTGAAGCTAGTGCTGCTGTTGTCTCTTGTGGGGAGAATAGGTCTGTCTGACCCTGTGGCTCCCTGTGTGTGTGGGGACTCTATGGCCGCCATCTTGTGGGTCCCCACTCTTTTCCTGGGGTTTTCTATCTCTCCTGCCCAGGACCCCCGTTTGGCTCTGTGCTCCCTTGCCACACCCCCCCCCCCCCCTTCGTTTGTCACGCACCTTGTATCCTCCTGGGCTCTATCTGCTGGTGCGTCCAGGGTCCTGGCAGTGAAGGGGTGCCTGCTCCTCTGTCTGACCCGCGCGGCTCTCTGAGTCAGGGGCTGCTCCGCTCCCCTCCTCTTACCCCTCCCTCCCTCCTTTCACTCTCAGCTGCGGCTGTCTCCGTCCCGCTGGGCAGAGTGTATTGAGCGGCTGCCGCTGGGGATGTGAGTGCGGACCTGAGCGCGGCTTCCCGCCGACCCTCCTCCACGTGTGTCACCGCTCCGTCTCCTGCCGCTGTGGCCGCCGGGCTGAAGAAGCGGTTAATACCGCTCGGATCCTTCTCCGCTGGGGTGCGGGGCAGAGTCTTCCTTCTCACTATCATGCCGGGTGAGTGCTCGTCAGGTGCCTTTTCTTCCTTTATTCCTGGCTTTTAGGTGGCCGGTCCGGGAGCTCGTCGTCTGCACGACTTATCCCGCCATTGGCAAGCCACGCCCCCAGCAGGGAGAATTTAAATTCTCCTGGCAATCCACAGCTTTTGCGCATGTGTCCACCATTTTGCCGACGGGCGTGTGCGCAGAAGCTGGGGTAAGGTCCACTGATAAATCCGAGGGCCTTATGTACGTACTTTTAACCTCCCTCACGGATATGATCTGAGAGATGAAACGTAAGCTTTTTAAACTTTTTTTTAAAAACTTTTTTACCCCTTTTTTTTTTTCAACTTTAAATGATCACTGTTATCCATTGGATGACAGTGATCATGTTCCGGTGACATCTCTCTGCTCCTGGCTACACATGGTAGCCAGGAGCAGAGGGATGGTAGCCAGGAGCAAAGGGATTTTGAATTTCCCGGGGCCTGAGCCCCTCTGTGCACGCACCCGATGATTGACGTCGGGCCCGCATGCACAGAAGGGGACTTCGGGTCCCAGAACATCGGGACATCGCGGAGGACCCGAGGTGAGTATTTTCACCTCCCCTCATGGATCCGATCCATGAGGGGAGGTGAAACGTGTACTTTTTAAAAACTTTTTGAAACTTTTTTGTGATCGCCGCTATCCATTGGACCTCACAGCGGTCCCCGTCGACATCTCCTGGTTCCCGGCTATCTTCAGGAGCCAGGAGATTTTGAATTTGCCGGGGGCTGATTTAAGAAACACATTTATATTATTATTACTACGACGACAAAAATTTGCATCATAAAATTTCAGTGGCTTTTTTCTGAAAAACTCTGTGTTTGCAAAACCACTTTGAATGCAGTTTGTCTGCATAGTAGTGGGAGAGCTCTTCTCACACCAGTACTGTGAAGCGGGAACTGAGCTTCAAGTCCATTTTAGGTCAGAAACAGGATCATTAAATGTAAAATAAAAATGTAACGCATTCCATAATAATCCATAGTATTATATAAAGTAGTGACGTAAAGCCTGGCCTCTTCTACTAAGCAGTCTTCTATGCAAACCTATATTGTCCCATCTGTATTTAGAGCCTGACCTATACTAGGCAGACATTCCGGACACTGCGACTTTATCAGGGCGCTGTGAAGCAAGACTGGATCAGTGTCAACATGGTATTTCAGGGGTTTTAGGCTTTTCATCCCAACAGTGAAACAAACATCTGACATGTTACTTATGGAATTGTGCACTAGTTTACTGAAAGGACTAAATGTAATTCATATGTTTGTTTGTTTTTTATTTCTATTTCAGGTAAATGTATCTGGAAATATAAAGCATTTAAACCAGAACATGGGGTAAATTGTTTTGTATTCATGCATATAAACTGTGTAGAACCTTTTAATATCAAGCAAATGCAGTGTTTAGTTACTAACTAGTAAGACTTAAGGAATGGATATTTTGCTTGTTTTCTGATGCTTTCATTGTAGTTTTTTTTTTACCCCTTATTGACTTATGTTCTCTACTCTTTTTTTGTTTCTCTCACGCACAGCCTCTTCTCATTCTAGATTTGCCTTTAGGCTCTTCCTTTTTCCATGGGTCCCAATGGCTGGACCCCAGACCAATCAGTGCCGTGGCACTACCGTATACTGTATTGCATACAGTATGCCCTTCCTGATTGGCACTTAAAAAGGTTCTGCTCTCTTTTCCAATGATTAGCATGAAAATTGCCAGAGGCAAGAGAATAGCCTAATGTATACTTCATTAACATACATGCGCTAAAACAAGCCATACACTTTAAAATAAAGGAGTAGGTGGCTGAACTAGATCAGGGTATGTCCATTGAAGAACCACGTGTATATTAGCTAGGCTAGCTGAAAGGATATCACACAGAAGTGTGAGTTAATAGAGGTGCTATGCAAGCAGCCTGATTATAAGTTTCCCAGGTTAGCTGAAAGGGCAGTCATTTATAGCCACTATCATATTCACACAGCATGCAGTCCTCAGGGAAACAACATAACTGCAGGCAGCCAACACTGGGAAGCACAGGATGTTAATTAATAGACATGCTAAAAGAAGCAGCCAAATATAAGCCTCCAGTACACGACTATGCTAATTATGTCTTAATCACAGTTGTGACATAGGCTGGAAATTTCAGAGCTCTGTATTTTCATGTAGCCTATGAGCTGCTGTGTTATCCAGTACACTGCTATGCTCATTGTGTATTGAACACAGTTGTGATAGAGATGATCAATATCAGTGGTCTCTACTATACACACACAACATGCACTGTTTTGGGAAAAGGTTTGGCAGTCAGTTAAGTCTCTATTAAATCACAAAGGGTCTGCCTAGATGCCTAGCTATCTATAAACATATACTGTATAGTGAAGCCATCCCTAAACCTAATCTAATAAACATATAATACGTGCCCTTCCCAACATGTTTCGCCACAAGGCTTTATCAAGGGAGCTCAGGTAGGCGAATCATATTGGGAGGGCATGTTTTATATGTGAACGAACTCATTGAAGTCAATGGGTTCTATTCTGTGTATTGCGTGCAAACATGCCTGTGTAATATTGGCCTTAGGAAATGTTCACAAGTGGCATATTTTGGTACAGATTTTATGCATCAGCCGCTGTGGATTTCACCCCTTAGTGATCACCCATATGTGTTTTCACGTCCTGTGTGTCTGGGCTTTATTCCCCAGGGCCATAAAAACACACCAGCCCAGTTGATTAAAGCCCCAGGGTCTCTGTGTGTGACAGCGCTCTATGGGCTGCCGGAGGTAGCCAAGAGCCTGGAGCTGTCATTGGGGGCTGTGGTGTGTGAGCGCCAGTCATGTGATTGCCGTTATCCAATGAATAACAGTGATCGCATTAAAGTTCAAAAAACTTAAATAAAGTTAATGTTTCAGCTCCACTCACGGATCGGGTCTATGAGGGATGCTGAAAGTACTGACCTCCATCTTTCGTGATTTCTCACGGCGTTCTGGTCCTGCAACGACCTGACGCTATCTTCTGCACATGCGCTCCAGACATAAAATGTCGGGCACATACACAGAAGGCTGGGGAGCCCGGGAGATTTTAGATCTCCCTGCTCATGGCTAGCATGAGTAGTCGAGAGCAGGGAAATGTCACCGGGGGCCGTGGTATGCAGTCCCCAGTCACATGATCGGATCGCCGTTATCCATTGAATAACGGCAATCATGTAACGTAAAAAAAAGTTTGTTAGGGGAGATGAATTTACATCCTGAAGGCCCCTGGATTTATTTGCGGACCTTACACCGGCTTCTGCGCATGCACCCGTCAGCAAAATGGCTGACACATGCACGAAAGCCGAGGTTTGCCGGGGTAATTAAAATTTCCCTGCTCCTGGCTACCAAACGGGTGGATTCGCTGCAGATTTTTTTTTACTGGAAAATACTCTGCAAATCCACCACATGTGGACACTCCGTTAGTGTGTGAGATGGGGAATTTGAGGACAAGGGCTGCTGTGGATTGTGACAATCTCTGTACAACTCTGCAGAATATGTTATATAAGCAATGTAAACTAATCAAACTACTAATGCCGACCCACCTGTGCGTGGGTGATTTGGTCTTTCATCCCCAGTGAGGGAGTTACATGCTCCACCCCTGATCACATGACACTGACCTCCTCACAGGTCCTGTGGCACACGGCTGCTGTCCGACTAGGTGTTCGTTAGTATTCCATAACAACTGAGGACGCAGGGGGTGTGTAGTCCACTCGTAATCTGCACAAGTATGCAGGACCTTTGACGTTACCGTCATGTGATCAGGGTCGAGCATGGCGGTGACATCATCACAGGTTCTTTATCTCCACTGCTGTGCTGCTTATGATGCCAGTTGTATAGGATAAACAATGTATGTAGCGGGCGCACAGCAGGGCCGTGTGCGTGTGTGCGTGCGTGCGTGCGTGCGTGCGTGTGTGTGTGTGTGTGTGTGTGTGTGTGTGTGTGTGGGTGGTGTGTGTGTGTGACGGGCGTGTGTGTGTGTGTGTGTGACGGGCGTGTGTGTGTGTGTGTGTGTGTGACGGGCGTGCAGCGGAGCCGCGTGTGCATGTGACGGACGTGCAGCGGAGCCTCTTGTGCATGTGTGTGTGACGGGCGTGCAGCGGAGCCGTGTTTGATGTATACATAGCAGAGCTTTGTGTGTCTGACATGCATTTGGCCAGCAGACGCACTGGTGCTATAATTTCCTAATAATTACAATGTAAATACATATGGGCTCTTAGCCGCTGAATCCAAAGCTAATGAATTTCTTTTACAAATACATATAATTCTTTGATGCTTTAGAATACCTTTCAATGTTTGTATTGCTAAATCTGTCCCTTATTTCTTCAGACATCAGAAGATGAAGAGCACGTTAGTGGTAATTTTGTTTTTAATTGTGGTTTTTTTTCTCCTTGCCGTAAACCTAAAGCATAGAAGCCTTTAGCTACACCTAGATATTTTTACTTACTTTCTAGACTAATCCAAACTTTAAAATGATCCTTATACCTTAACCTACCTATTGGTTTTATTTTATAACTCACTAGCCCCAGTACCAGTAAAACTTATATTGGGACCTTTTTTAAATAGTTAAGCGGTTTTATTTTTTTAAAAATTATCCTGTATCTTCGCTGATCTCTCCTGAAGTGATGGCCAAGCACTTTTGGTTTGCGGCTTTCGACATAGCCTGCATGCCCTGCACCTCCAGAAAGCCTCTAGAAGGCGATAACGTGCAAGATCTTGCGTTCTGAGACTGGAGCTGCGGGGCAAGCTGCACACAAAGTGCTTGGACCTCTTTTCCCTGAGAAAAATCACAAACAATTGACACTAAGGTTTTGATCAGTGGAGTCTGGACAGCTGATAACAGGCTGAATAGAAGTCTATGATGCTGTATTCAGTTAGCGAGCAGAGACCACTCTTGGCTGAGCACTACTGCTGTTTTGTTCTAGCAGTCAATGGGGTTCTCAGGTCCCTAATCTCTGCTGATCAAAACCTTTGACTTGTCCTTATGCTTTTTGAAAGTGCAGCTACACTTTAAAAAAGATAGGTGCTATGAAAATTGCTGGTTAAAGGGGTATTCCGGAGATTTGAATACCAATGGAGAACTAAGCAGGGGAAAACTACATGTAAAGGAATAACTGATCAGCTTTGAAAAACAAGTGATATCCTCTTTCGTATCAGGAAAGACTGTGGGTATAGCCACTTGCCACTAGGAGGCGATACGAAGCATAAAAACTGTTAACCCCTTAATCTACCCTGTCCTAATCTACCAGCGGATTAGGGAAAACAGGGCGGCAGGACTCTCCCTGTTAACCCAGCGAGGAGGGCGAACAGAAAGGATTGAAACAACGTATTGCCTGCCCTGTCCTCATGGCTAGCTCCCCTGTTGTTCTATCCCTCCTGAAGGATATTTTGCAGTGGTTTAATACAACACTGCCATTCTAGCACCATGTCCAACTCCACAACACAAGGTTCTGGACAGAGATCAGCCAGAGCTATGTATTACTCTTGCTCTCACTGTAAAACTAAACTTACAAGTTAAGCCATTTTTTGCTGACTGGATTCCTTCTAGATAGGCGGCTGTACGACCTATTACCGGCACCCCTCCCATCCAGCACTCACTGACCGCTGAGCCAGAATGGGCCCGCTTCCTGTTGTAGGCGGTCTCGGACCTTACTCGGGCGTCTAGTGCTATCTTGCACAGGCTGGACCACGTTACTAGTAAGTCTACTCTGAATGTATCCGGCGGAGATGGCCCCGTCAGGAGAGACTCCTCTCATGGTAGACCACGAAGGCGGAATAGGACTTCAGTCTCGCGGCATTCGTCCATATT
This sequence comes from Eleutherodactylus coqui, assembly GCF_035609145.1. Lineage (NCBI taxonomy): Eukaryota > Metazoa > Chordata > Amphibia > Anura > Eleutherodactylidae > Eleutherodactylus > Eleutherodactylus coqui. The sequence goes on from NC_089847.1 coordinate 77,290,634, forward strand.
GCAGGCATCTTCCTCCAAGCTTTCTTCTTTGGTAGGCAGCCTGATAGCTTAAAAGTGTCTCTCACTGCGCCTGTCTGAACAGACGCCCTCCACGTTAGTGTTGTCCTTTTCCTTTAGGCGTTCTAAACAATCTGCAAAGATGTTTCCTCCCCACACGGAATTCGACGATGTCTTAGCCAGGGAATGGAACATTCTTGATAAAAGCTTCACTAGGCCTAAGCAGCTAGACATCGCGTACCTCTTTCCTGAGGAGTCGTCTGCAGTCGATCCACCTGTATCCTGTTTGGCGAACCACAGCACCCTACCCATGGCGGATGCTTCATCCTTCTAGGAATCCCGCGACCGGAAGATTAAATCCCTCAATAAATCCTCTTTTAAAGCAGTGGGATCGGCCCTCGGCCCAGTGTTTGCCTCAACTTGGGTCAGTAGAGCCACCACGACTTGGGCAAAGCAATTGTGCAGAGGCCTTCTCTTCGGATCTCCTCGGACACATTGCACATCAGATAGTTCAGGCGGGAAAGTTTATCTGTGAAGGTTCCCTTGACGCGACCAGACCTTGGGCGTGCGCTTTGGCGGCGTCAGTAGCTACATGCCGAACCCTGTGGCTTATATCCTGGTATGCAGATGCCTCTTCAAAAAAGTTCTTATTAACATTCCTTTTGTTGGCTCGCGACTATTCGGCACCAGACTGGACGAGATCATTTCCGAGGCCACAGGTAGGAGTTCGCACCTGCCTCAGAACCTTTCCAGATAGGCAAGGGCTACATACAAAAAAATGACTTTTCTGTTCCTTTTGTCATGCTAGCCCCCACAGAACGAACAATAAGACTTCACAAGAACAAAAGTATAGGCCCTCATTCAAAATGAGACCTTCGTGGTGTTCCTGACCTCAACCTGCCAAGCCCTCATGCATAAAATATTGAACATGAAGGCCAACCCCCACCCAATTGAGACAGGGTGGTGGGGCGACTTTCCCTATTCAGTGACTTTTGGCTAGCCCAGGTCTCAGACGCCTGGGTCCGGGAGGTCGTGTCGGAGGGCATACACCATAGAAATACAACCCCTCAATCGCTTCTTCAGTTCCAGAATCCCAAGGTCTTCAGTAAAGGTCAGCACCTTTATACGGGTAATACACAATCTATAATTTCAAGGCATTATTCTGGCTCCTCCTTAACGATTTATGGGTTTCTATTTCAACCTATACGAAGCATGGATCTATCAGATCAGTTGTGGACCTAAAGAAGTTGAATCGGTATGTGAAGGTACGTCACTTCCGCATGGAATCTCTCCGATCGCTCGTTGAATCCATGGATCCGGGGGAGTTGCTGCCTTTCATAGACATCAAGAATGCCTATCTTCACATCCCCATCCGTCCTGCACATCAGTGAGTCCTCCGATTTGCTGTCCAAGCCAAGCATTTGCCAGTTCACTGCGTTTCCGTTCAAATTGGCTACGGCCCCCGAGTCTTTACAAAGATCCTGGCCACAGTAATGGCTCTACTCCACTCTAGGGGATAGTAGTCATTCCGTATTTGGACGACACGACGGGCCAATCTGTAGAGTTTCCACATCACTCTAGACACACTGTCCAGGTTAGGATGGATCATCCACAACTGCAAGTCATTCCCGTTGCAACGCCTGGTGTTCCTGGGACTCTGCTTCTACGCGTTTCAGGCCCGTGTATTACTCCTGACTAGAGATGAGCGAGCACGCTCGGATAAAGCAGTTACTCGAGCGAGCATTGCTCTTGAGTAACTGCTTACTGGTCCGAGCAATGTCGGGGGGGGGGGGGGGGGGGAGGGGGAAAGATCTCTGTCTCACTCTAACCCCCCCCCCCCACTTGCCCGCCGCTACCCCCTGCCGTGCCCCGCTCACCCTCGCCGCCCCCTCGAGCCTGCTTGGACCAGTAAGTAGTTACTCGAGAAGAGCGATGATCGCTCGAGTAGCTGCTTTATCCAAGCGTGCTCGCTCGTCTCTACTCCTGACGCAAAGCAGCTCCATCTCCAGCCACAGATTCGCTCATTGCAAACCCAGCATCCAGTGAACATCTGTCTGCATGAGAGTGCTAGGATTGATGGTATTCTCATTAGAGGTGATTCCATCCACACTCTGCCTCTCCACTGGACCAATCTTTCAAAGTGGGACAAAATCAGGAGTTCTCTCAATCAGTAGATCAGAATACCACTGAAGACACAGCAGTCTTTTCGTTGGTGGCTAGAGTCCCCACAGCTTTACCTGGGACGCTCATTTGTCCCTTCAATGGCAGATAATCACCACAGTCGCCAGTCTCTGGTTTCGGGGAGACTGCAAGGAACCTGGTGGCGTAGGGGACTTGAACCAAACAGGAAGCCAGACTACCGACAAATGTGTTGGAGCTTCGGGCAATTCTCCGGTTGCTCCATCACTTTGCTCATCAGCTGACGGGTTGCCCAGTCCGGGTTCAAACAGAGAATGGAACTGCCAAGACGTATCTAAATCATCAAGGCGGAAGCCGCAGCAGTAAGGCCATGGCAGAAGTAGCAAGGATCTTGATCTGGGCCGAAGACCATTTTCCAGCACTATCAACAGTCAACTTTCCAGGAGTAGACTATTGGATAGACAATTTTCTCAGCAGGGAAACCATCGATGCAGGAGAATGAGCTACATTCCGAAGTCTTTCAAGCAATTTGACTGGGACAGCCAAACGTCAATCAGATGGCGTTGCGTTTCAACCGCAAGTGACCGATCTTTGTGGCCAGATCTCAGGATCCCCAAGAGGTGAGCGGTGGACGCGCTAGTAACTCCGTGGATGGAGTTCCAGTTTCTGTACATTTCCCTCAGCCCTCCTACCCCCTTCCTCCTCCACTGATCCGTCAGGATGGAAGGGATTCCGGTGATTTTCATTTCTCCAGTATTTTGTACAGGACGGGCTAGATATGGGATTGAGCCTTAGTTTCCTCAAGGGAAAAATTTCTGCACTGTCCATTCTCTTTCAATGGCCACTAGCGTCTAGGTCGGCCATGCATACTTTCCTTCAGGGATTCGCACATATTGCCCCTCCATACCATTCTCCGGTGCCATCTTGAGACCTGAATCTTGTGTTGGGCGCGTTGCAATCTCATCCATTTGAGCCACAAGGGAGGTGCCAGCTCGACTGTTGACCTGAAAGATGGTCCTCCTGATAGCAGTCACCTCCATCTGTCATGTGGCTGAACTTGCGGCACTATTAACAAAAAAAAAAAAACCTTTTCACGGTGTTTCACCAAGATAAAGTGGTCTTACGTCCAGTACCATCTTTCCTACCTAAAGTGGTATTTGCATTCCACCTCAATGAGGACATCGCGCTGCCTTCATTCTGCCTGTCCACTGCTCATCCGAGCTAGACCTTGTACGAGCTTTATGGCTTTCCTTTTTTTAAAAGGAATTTTATTTAGCCAGAAATTAACAAGCGTATGAACATAAGTAACTGGCACCGCAGGTGTCAGGTTCAGTAAACTGTACATTGCATGAAAAGCAGGGTAAAGATAATCTCTACCTGTGTATACCCATCTATTTCTTCTTGACACTTGATGTCTGACTAGTGCTTTTTTTTGTTTCGTTTCCCCCTCCCCCAATTAAACTTAGAACTTAGAACCCCCCCAAACCCCCGGCGCGACTTTTAAGTTGAACTGCGGAAATAGAGTAGAGGGGGAAAAAAAGGAATAAATAAATAAATGAAAATAAAATAAAAGAGCATTTTGTGTTTTCTGAGGGTAGGGCTTTAACTTGGATAACACGTTGAACGGGTGTCCCTCTTCCTATTTTCCCCCACTCCCTCACTCCTCCACCACTACCTAGCTTGGCTCTCCCACTGCCGTCGCGGGGCGGCTCACCCAGCCACCCTAGATCTTTTCAAATTTTTCAGGGCACCCCCTGGCCATGTATGTCAGTTTGTATATAGGGATTTCGGAGTTGACCACTCGGACCCATGCACTCCTGGTCAGTCTCCCGGGGTGTTTCCAGTTGAGTAGGATCACTTTTTTTGCATAGAAACGTAGCAGCTTGTACAGTGTACAGGTTGCTGCAGCCACCGGCAGGTCTCCCACAAGCCCAAAGAGGCATGTTCCAGGATGCATGATCCTCGGAGCCCCTAGATGCGTTTCCATAAAGACAAGCACATCTCTCCAGTAGTCCTGTAGGACCGCGCACTCCCAGAACACGTGCATGATCGTCCCATCCGCCGCCAGACATCGTGGGTACGTTGCAGTAGGGAGCAATCCCATAGTACACAGCCTGGAAGGGGTATAATATATGCGGTGCAGGAACTTGATTTGAATGAGCTTGTCTCTAGTGCTTACCAGGGGGGGACCGGATCCACCCAATATATCCTCATCCTCCCCTGAGGTCAGGTCAGGGATGTCCCCCTCCCATCTCTGCACGGCCCTCTCGCCCAGCGGGGCCAGGTGCCACACTATATGGGCGTAGAAACTCGACAGTGGCCTGACCAGGTTGCACATCCGTGCCAGGCTCTCCAGTCGTGTCACAGATAGTGAAATGGATAGACCCCCAAATTGCAACCTGGCCATCCCTCGCAGTTGGTAGTATCTAAAGTAGGAATTTTCGGGCAGGCCGTGGGCTACTCGCAGCTGCAGAAAGGTGCTAAGCGTGCCCTCGCTGACTATGTCCGAAAGGACATTGACGCCCCAACGTCTCCAGAAGGCAGACTCCGGGAAGCGCTGGAAGTGTGGCAGTTTGGGGTTATTCCAGAGGGGAGTGTGTGGGGATCACGCATTCTCTTCTGCAGTGGACAGTCTCGTGACCCGTTGCCAAGCCTCTAGTTTCACCAGCATGGGAGTGGGCAGAGGGGCAACCGAGGACGAGGGGCCGCTCAGCACCAGCCCCCGTAGGTTCTGGGCAGGGTCCACCATTCTACGTTCAAGGCCCACTACCGGGTTGTAATCTGACGAAGATAGCCACCATCCCGCGTATACCAGTTGGCTGGCCAGGTAGTAGTAATAGAAGTGTGGTAGGGCCCCCCCCCCCCCCCCCCTCCCGCTCGACGAGAGGCACAGGGTCTCCAATTTGATCCAGGGTGTGGTGCCCCTCCACAGTCAACGTAGCACGATCCCGCGGAGCATAGTAAAGAATTTTTGGGGGACTAATGTAGGGGAATTGTGCAGTATATACAGAAATTTTGGTAGCAGTTTCATTTTAAGCAGGTTTATTCTGCCCACCAGCTTGAGCGGGAGAGACGCCCAGCGTGTCGCCACCTCCCCAGCCCAGCCCAGAAGAGGGACCAGGTTGGAATTGTAGAAGGCGGATAGTTCCGCTGAGACCTTTACGCCCAAGTAAGTGGTCTGGGTTGTTCAACTCAGTGGGGCGGGCAGGGGGAGCTCAGCAGCCGCAGGGTCCACCGTCAGTAGATGGGTCTTGTCCCAGTTGACCTTAATGCCAGAGTGCGTGCCAAATGCGCCGAATATAGTCAGCGCCGCATCCAGAGACGCCTCCGGGTCTTGAAGAAAGAGGAGGGTGTCGTCTGCATAGAGCGCTATGCGCTCATCGTAATTGTTCAATTTAAATCCCTTTACTGTTGATGACGTTCGGATTTTGATCGCCAGAGTCTCTATGGCGAGGGCGAACAGGGGGCGGGGGACAAAGGGCAGCCCTGTCTTGTGCCCCTACTCAAGGAGAACTGGGCAGAAACATGTATATTGATCTTAATGTTAGCCACCGGCGAGTCGTATAGAATCTCGATCCATTTAATAAAAGTTGGCCCGAATCCGAACCGCCGCATCACCGCCCCCAGATACTTCCACTCTGAGTCAAAGGCCTTTGCCTGATCTATAAAAACCAGAATGCGCTTCCCGCAGTTAGCATGTTTGTACAATAGGTGGTTAAAGAGTCTCCTCAGGTTCATGTCCGTGCTTTTGCCAGGCATGAAGCCGGACTGGTCAGCGTGTATGATCTTGCTCAGTACCGAGTTTATACGCGTCGCCAATATTTTTGCAATTACTTTTACGTCGTTGTTGAGGAGGGAAATGGGACGGTAAGAGCCGCAGTCCGTGGGATCTTTTCCGGTTTTAGGGATCATTATTATTAGGGCTTTACGCATTGTGTCCGTTAGTGCCCCCTCCCGCAAAATAGAGTTATATAATGTTAGAAGTCGAGGGGCCAGGGTTTCCACATTTTTTTTGTACCATTCCCCAGGGAGCCCGTCCACGCCTGGTGACTTCGTATTGGGAAGTGACTTAATCGCCTCCGTTATTTCCTCGATGCTCAGGTCTCTATCCAGGTGGGCCGCGCTGTCTCTGCTCAGTGTCATCCAGATACTCCAGAAGCTGCGCTTCAGTGCAACTTAGTTTGGAGGTGTACAAGTCACTGTAGAATTTGGCGAACGTTTGATTAGTTTGGGGTCGTTTTAATAGAGTACCCGCGCTATCTCTCACTGCTGTAATTGGTGGCAGTGTCTGATCCTCTCTAGCCAGCTAGGCCAGCAAGTGGCCATTCTTGTCTCCCTGATCAAAGATCCGGTGGTGGGAGTATAGAAGTTTCTTTTTGGTATATTCAACCAGCAGTAATTTGTATTCCCGCCGCAGGGCACTCAGTTGTAGTAGTTTCCGGGGAGGGGTCCGCTATGTGTCTAGCCTCTGCTAGGTCAAGGCGGCGTTCCAGGTCCAGACGGCTGGCTCCCAGGGATCTTCTATGCTCGGCGATGGCCGAGGTAAAGGATCCCCTGGTGAAGGCTTTAAATGCATCCCATACCACCAGCTCCGTGGCCGTCCCCTCATTGACCTCCCAGTACATTTCAGCCTCTCGTTCTACATATTCGTGCACTTCTCTCTGTTCCAACCACAACGGGATCAGTCTCCACATAGGGCGACTGCCCTCAACTCCAAGGTCAAGAACCAGTTGGAGCGGGGAGTGATCTGAGATGCCTCAGGACAGGTAGGATATGTCACGAATAGAGATGAGCGAGCATACTCGGAAAAGCACTACTCGCTCGAGTAATGTGCTTTATCCGAGTATCGCTGTGCTCGGGTCTGAAGATTTGGGTGCCGCTGCGTCTGACAGGTGAGTCGCAGCGGGGAGCAGGGGAGAGCGAGAGGGAGAGAGAGATCTTACCTCCGTTCCTCCCCGCTCTCCCCTGCAGCTCCCCGCTCCGTGCCGACACCCGAATCTTCAGGGACGAGCACAGCAATACTCGGATAAAGCACATTACTCGAGCGAGTAGTGCTTTTCCGAGTACACTCGCTCATCTCTAGTCACGAACCATGGGGAGGCAGTCCGGAGAGCCAAAACAGAGGTCTATGCGTGAGAAGGCATTATAGGTCGGGGTGTGGCATGAGTAGGGTCAGTCATGTGGATGCCGCGCACGCCACACTTCCTGCAATAGGTAGGAGTCGGCCCACCCAGGCAGCCGGGCATGTGTGTGAGCAGCTGGAGTGAGGCGGTCCCGCACCGGGTTCAGGATCAGGTTGAAATCTCCCATAATTACTATCGGGGCCGTCTCTAGGGGGACCACTCGAGCCATCACCTCATGAAGTATTTCAATATTGGCAGGCGGTGGCAGGTAGACACTATCGTGAGGAGGCGCCCGTGAAAGGTTCCCTGTAGGATCAGGTAACACCCCCCAGGGTCTATGTGTATTTGGCGGAAGGCAAACTGGGCCGATTTGGCTACCAGTACGCTGACTCCCCTAGCATAATTTGAGTAAGTCGCGTGATACGCTGAGCCTATTGTTGCTCGCTTAAGCGCCAGCGTCCTCGAGCCCCTAAGGTGTGTTTCTTGGAGTAATATTATGTGAGGGGAGTGAGTTTTGAGGAAGTCAAAATTTATGGCTTTCCTTGATGAGACTGTGTTGTCTAGACGCTCTGACTTTGTTTGTGATTCCTGGCGGCCCTAGACATGGTCTTGTGGCTTCTAAAGTGGTCCTATCTTGCTGGATCCATTAAGCGAGTGTAATGTCCTACCATTCCAAAGGGCAGGGCGCCTTCTTTTCGTGTTATGGCACATTCCAGTAGGACAGTGAGGGCTTCGCGGGCGGTACATAATGGGGCTTCCACTACAGACGTGTGTAAAGCTGCTACATGGACCTCTTTGCACACATTTTCGAAGTTTTATCGAGTGCATACTTTTGCTTCAGCGGATGCCTCTCTCGCTCAAAGATTTTTTAAAGATTGCTAACCGCATGCATCCTTGATTCCCCCCCCCCCCCCCCCCCCCCCGAGTGACTGCTCTAGATCGTCCCAGGTCTTTGCCTGTGTCCACCAATGATACGAACGAGAAAAGGAGATATTGTACTTAACATAAAATCTCTCTTTTTCTCATCTTGTTTATTGAGGGACACGGCACCCACCCATGTTATATTGCAATTGTTCAATTATACGTGCCCAGTTGGAAGCTCTATCCTTTGCAGTTGCACATGGTGCTATTCTGAGTTGCAGTTGAAAACTGTTGTGTCATTTTCTTGACAATTGTTTTTTCGTATCCTGCATGGCTGCTCCTACTGCTTGCATACAAACTGATTAGCTTGGTGCCTACAGGAGGTGTATAGTTAGCAGGAGGAGCTAACACACTTTATGCTACACCCACAGTTTTTGCTGTGTCCCCCAATGAACGAGGAAGAGGTTTTTCGCTAAGTACAGAATCCCCTTATTGCATAATTACATGTAATTGCCTTACTAGCTGATATACCCAGCCTCGTCAGAGTTAATTTGATACAGGTGTTTACGTGTTGGTTGCACAGAAAATTTTATGAAGCCAAGGTTCCTTTAGCGTAAGTGAGGAACAAAATATGTATACACATAGAGGAGCGTTAGATTATCCTCAGGCTTCATGTACTGATGTCCCACTGCAGAATGTGCCAACCCTCTCACTCTCCTCATTTAGGAACTAAAGAATGCTTGCGCCAAATTTTTACGCTTCTACGACACCGAGAAGTTACATTACATAGGGGTGCACTTAGTTTTGCAATTAGCATTAAGTAATCGAGTTGTGACCCCTTTGTTTTTCCTATTTAGGACCTAAAGAATGGGCATTCCAAATTTCATGTTTGTCTGACACTGGGAAGTTAGAGAATTAGATTAGGTACGCTACATTGGGGTGCCAATACTTTTGCACTTGGCATTGAATAATCCAGTTGTGACCCCCTTTACTTTTCCTATTTAGGACCTAAAGAATGGCCGTGCCAAATATTTTCCCATGCAGAACTGAGCTTAAAATTTAAGAATTGTCTGTGCATTGTTTGTATTTTTCTCTCTTGATCTCTTTTAGAAACAGACTCTGATAAAGCTCGGTTGGCGCCATGTAAGGTGAATGTCAATATATTAAACATCCAGTTAATAAAAAGGTGTTTCTCATTTAGGTTCTACTCTGCATGTAGCACTAGCAATGCTATCCGCTACAACCACTGGAGCCTGTTTAGATGGTCACAAGTAGAAAACGAATACACTTCATGAAGTAATATTGGGCTATTCCAATAGAAGAGATGAGATTCTGTTCCCCTATATATCTGTAAAACACTATCAGAAGAAGCAGCATATAAGACATTATATAATAGTACTGGGTGTATTGTAAATATGAATCTAGCACTGGGCTGAGACCATAAAACACTTGCCAGAAGCTACAACAGCTTGTCTTTGTGTCTCCGTGTTAATGGGCGTCATGTCTCTGCTGCTGCTCCCCCCTCCCCCCCCCCCTCTGTATAGAAGAATATGGGCTTTAATCTGATCCATCATTGAAGATGATAATGTGTCTTCATCTCTGCCTCACTGGAGATCTGTTGTACCTGGGAATTGAGAGAGTATGATCAGTGCACGGGGAAGCACAAGTGGCTGATAACTGGAGAATTGAAGCATTTTTCTCTTTCTCTTACAAAGTGCTTCTTTTAAAGCTTTGCTTGTACTATTCATCAATGCAGTTTGATGAAACCACAATACCCATTTAAAGGCCAGTTTACACGGGACGAGTGTCGGACAAACTTTGCCCAACAGCACATCCCTGTGTATTCTCACTCCCGCACTATTAGGCTGGGTTCACACAAGGCGGATTCCCGTCGGAAATCTCGCGGTTTGGCCGCAGCAAAAACCGCAAGATTTCCGCCGGGAGAACCGCCACGGTTTAAGCCGCGACGGCTTTGAAGCGGCATGGCCGCTTGCTTTTCCGTTGTGGCCGGCGCTCCCATAGAGGAGAGCGCGGCCGCGACGAAAATAAACAAAAAAAAGTAAACAGACATGCTGCATCTTCTGAAACCGCGGCTGCGGCTGCCGCAGCCGCGGTTTCAGCCAGATTTACCACAGAGGATTGGCCGTCCCGTGTGGACGAGGTTTCTGAGAAATCTCGTCCACATGGCTGGCTAATCCCGAGATTAGCGGCCGCGGCAAATCCGCCCTGTGTGAAGTGAACCTAGCCTTAAACAGGAGCGAGTATCACTGGATTGCTTACAGCGTGGCTAACAGAGAGGCCTGGGGGCTGGGAGAGCGTTCTCTCCCCGCCCGCCTTCATACACTGTAATCAGCAGTCAGTCAGTATTAAACGACTGCTTTTTACACTGAACGCATGCAGAAACTGGTGTAGGGACATTTTTGAGGCAAATTGGCAGTGAAAATCCAGCATATTAAAACATGCATAGAATGGAATAAACCACCACTGCACACGCAGAGTTGTTCAGGTCATCAGTCCTTCGTCATGGCCATTCGTGATGTCTGAAACATGTTGGCATGTGCAGTAGTGGCTTCATTTGTGTATGGATCTTTTAATATGAGTGTCTAATAAAGAGGATTTCGGTTTACAAGGTGTCTGGTGTGCGATTGTCACTGCTGATTTGTCTTGGAATTGAGCTCACCCTTTTTCTGTGCACATGACCTCCTTTTACACCTAGTGCTAATCTTACCTTTATTTGTAATAGGCACACTTTTGGGTGCTTTTAATGCTCAATTTGTAATTAACATAGAATGGAACATGATATTGTACTTTGGTGAAGTATTTTCTTTCCAATGATTTTTATTGGTATTTTCATAAACATAACATACAGGTGTAATTATGGTTGTGGGCATCCTTATTAATTGCACAGAATATAACATTCATTCTTAGGGCTTACTCACACGAGCGTGTATCAGCTGACGTTTTCACTGCCCGCCAATATAAGCTACCATCTGTTACATAGCATTCCAATGCATCAGATCACACAGGCGTATTTGAGCGGTGTAAAAGCGCCCCGACAGGCACATTCACGTCAAACAGGAAAGATAGTCCTGGAATTATCTTCCTGGCTGGACTACATCCTCTGCCATAGACTCCTATGAGAGCCAATTACAGCCGCCGGAGAAGGGAGGTGGGAGGGCGTTTAGCAGCAGGACTGCTAAACTCCCTCCCCCATCTCTACTCTCCGCCCCTTTCCGCTGTTTACAATGGGATGGGGTGGAGCTAAGCGCTGCTCTGTCCCACCCGCGGACATTGCGAACAGCTGCAAGGGGCGGAGAGGGGGTGGGAGCTCAGCACACTAGCTTCCGTCCTGCCTCCTTACCTTCCAGAGAGCTGTTAGGGGGAAGGAAGAGGGAGACAGCTTAGCAGAGCTGCACTGTCTCCCCCTGTCTGATGGCATATACACCGAGCCCATGCATCAGATAATAGTGTATATCAACCAGCCGTGAAACCGTCGGACGAAACACGCTCGTGTGAATAAGCCTTTATACAGCAAGTGGTCCAAGTATGCCCAATTTTTATCTAAGTTTCACTGTAAAACATCATGTGGTGGAAAATTTCAAGATCTTAAGATCCCTTGTGATAAACCAGAAACAAAATCCTCACAGCATTCAAAAAAGAAATTGTCTACCACTTCAAAAGTAAGTATTTTGTATTTAAAATTGTTATGGAGGCCGTTAAATAAGGAATGAGCGACCGCAGGAGACGTAGCGCGCAGCAGAGTAGTGCCTGCCCGCCATCCCGAGCAGCATTCCTGGGTTCACGATGAACCTGGCCCGGCAGAACATGGAGACCAGAGCCACACAGCTCGCTTGCTAATTTCACCTCATTAGCAGTTGGTGTCAAATTTGTCAACAAGTTCTTCTCTCTGCCTTCTGTGGATAAGCTGGAGCAAATATATGAATGCCCCGACACAAAAGACGTTTGCATTGTGGAATGGCTCTTTTTTAGACCCTTTAGGCCTCTGCACCCTGTCCATTAATGGAGATAACTGCTACGTAGCCTATTCTGGGAGCGCCACCATCGGAGAAGTCCAGGTCTTTGTCACTGTTAACATGAGAACTGCGACTATGATCCCGGCCCACAACAGCCCTCTGGCACCGTTGACATTTGATGCGAGTGGCACAAAACTGGCAACAGCTTCAGAAAAGGGCACAGTTATCCGTGTTTTTTCCATTCAAGAAGGTCAAAAGTAGAGATGAGCGAGCATACTCGGTAAGGTGATTTACTCGATAGATCAGCGCCTTTCTCGAGTAACTGCTGGCTCGTCCCTGAAGATTCGGGTTGGGGGCGCAACCCTGGGCCACCCTCGAGTAAATCGCCTTACCGAGTTTGCTCGCTCATCTCTAGTCAGAAGCTATTTGTGCTCAGGTGAGGAATAAAAACGTGTGTGACAATATTTCCACTGGCATTCAGCAAGGTTGGTGCATTTCTTTCTGCTCAAGTGACACAGAGACTCTACATATATTCAAGTTGGACATGGTCAAAAAAAAAAGCCTGCAGAGAAACCCAACAGCTGGACCCGTTACTTCGGAAACCTCATTATGGCTTCCACCTTCTCAAGTATTTAAAAAGTTTACCCAGGGTCAAGCTTTCGCCACCATTCGCTTGCCTTTCTGCGGTCACAGATACGTCAGGAGGCACTACCCCCAATTTCCAATCCCGCTCCCCTTCTTACTCTAAACTGAAAACTCCATGCAGCTTGGCTTTTTAAAGTTGGGTAGGCCACAGCTTTATTAACGTTAAGAATTTTAACTTTCTATAAAACTTTTAACCCTTTCTATGCTTAAGAATTCCAGAAACCACCCTTCTCCTATTACCACTGCTGACATGGAAAGAACTTCAGCCATGAAGGATGTAGCATACCCCTATGCAGCACTCCGCTCCACCGCACCTGCCAGCAGTAACGCTGCCTCCAAGCCATCCTGCAAACCTGACAGAAAAATATCCAAACCAGTGTCATTCCGATGAACTCCATAATTCCGCACGACATCCCAATCCTTCCCCTCTAACTAACAATGCCTCACTGCTATCCCTCCCAATGATTAAACGAAGTCCGATATCTTCGCATTTGCCACTTTTCTTACCCTATCTATTGCCTCTGGGTTTCTTACTCCTCTAAATATTCTTCTTGCTACTATGTCAGACCACACCAAGACATTTTTTTTTTTTTAAACCGTATCGGAATCGTAGTATATCTTGCTTCATAAGCACCAGAAATTCTCCCAACTTGACACTTCCCAATTCATTACCACCGGCGTAAATAAGCAGGATCACTCTAATACGATGCCAATGCACAATCACACCGTCCCAAGTCTCTTCCGACTGACCGCACCACCCCTATTCTTGCGGCCCAATGCATGTATGAGTGCCCAACTATCCACACATGCCACGCAACTGCAGCTGCAACATAATAACCAAAAGGAATAACCATATCGAAATATAAACCAACTGTAACACACAGCTACCCAACTAAAACAACCTTACAACACCATTAAGTCCGGCCATGCGTACGACTATACGCCTCTTATTTCCATCTCCCCAACCTTTTTACCCACGTTCCATCTCCCCAACCTCTTCCGCGTTCACCCCACAAGCATCCACCATTGTCGCTCCTCCGATCCTGAAGCAATGTGTCCCGAACACTTTTGGATTGAATACCAGCTTCCTCAAAGATAACCGAAAGACCGCTGCAAATTGGAAGCGTGCCAACGGCAGACCGAAGCGTGCACTTAGAACTTGTCGCTTTCTATGTGCTGGTTCAAATATCTAACTACTAAACCAACTAGGCATTATTCAGAGTTCAACACATTGATAGACAGCCACTTGCCTCTTCCATATATATCAGTCTTCGCCTTTGTCACGCATACTTTCAAAACACTGTTTGCCACAACTACATCCTTGCACCTCAAACCACCCAATTTAGACTAGCTAGCCAGAACCAATTCACTAATCCTAAGTGGCCCAAAAAAACCGCGAGCGCAAACTCAACCTTAACCAACGTTTTCGATTCATGACCACGTTTCCTTTAAAACTTCCGAAATCCGACCTAACAGAGATAAGGTGATGGGGCGGTGGGTGTCGACCCGCCACCACTCCTTCTTCCATCCCTTCACGATTTTTCCACAAACGGATTCCTTAGTCACATCTGGCTTTCTGTGCAAGCACAGTGAAAATGCAGAGTCATTCAGTCTTTCACATTCGCTGTATGAGGCGATCATAGAATGGTAGAGTTGGAAGTGACCTCCAGGGTCGTTGGGTCCCATCAACCTGCTCAGTGCAGGATTCACTAAATCATCCCAGACAGATATTTGTCCAGCCTTTGAACACTTCTGATGAACGTGTGGTATCCTGTTAGACTCCTTGATCATCTTCACTGTCAGAAAGTTTTTTTTCTAACATCTAATCTGTGTCTCCTCCCTTTTCAGTTTTATCCCATTGCTTGTGCAAAGTAGAATAGGGCTGATCCCTCTGCACTGTGACAGCCCCTCAGATATTTGTAGACCGCTATTAAAGGGGTTGTCCCGCGCCGAAACAGGTTTTTTTTTTTTTTTTTGCATAGGTCCCCCGTTCAGCGCAGGACAAACCCAAGGGATGTGGTGAAATAAAAAAAAAATTTCACTTACCCGAATCCCCTCTCTGCATCTTCTTCTTTCTTTTCCTCCAAGATGGCCGCCGGGATCTTCACCCACGATGCACCGCGGGTCTTCTCCCATGGTGCACTGTGGGCTCTGTGCAGTCCATTGCCGATTCCAGCCTCCTGATTGGCTGGAATCGGCACGGGGCAGAGCTACACGATGACGCGTAGAAGTAGGCGGAGCCAGAACGCCGCTCGTGCCCGGACCTACCAGAAAAGAGAAGACCCTTCTGCGCAAGCGCGTCTAATCGGGCGATTAGACGCTGAAATTAGAGGGAGCCATGGAGACTGGGACGCCAGCAACGGAGTGGGTAAGTGAATAACTTCTGTATGGCTCATATTTAATGCACGATGTACATTACAAAGTGCATTAATATGGCCATACAGATGTGTATAACCCCACTTACAACCCCTTTAAGTCTCCTCTCAGCCTACTCTTCTGCAAGCTAAACCTTCCCAGATTCTTTAACCGTTCCTCATAGGACATCAGTTGCAGACCCCTCACCATCTTGGTAAGGGCGGACACTCTCTGGCGTTATATTCTCTCTTGCGCAGCGAGAGCAAGTAAAAACACTCGCCTCGCAGCGCAAGAAAAGCGCTGGAACACCACTGTTTTCAGTGGGGGCAGCGGCGCTAGCCCCTTTGAAAACGTAGGGAGAATACCGCAGACCTCTGCCACAGCTGAATAGCTAAGCACTAGCTGTAATTGGCTGAGCGCTCAGTATTGCACAGTATTCCAGATAAGGTCTGACTCCTATAATTTCCTAATGATTACTAGTTACATAAAAATGGGCTCTTAGCTACTGTTTCCAAAGCTAATGAATTTCTTTTGTAAGTACACAGACTTCTTTGATACTTTGAGAATACCCCTTCCATTGCTTGTTTTGCTAACTTTGTCCCTTATTTCTTCAGACATCAGAAGATTTTGTTGACGAAGAGCACGTTCGTGGTAATTTTTCTTTTATTTTGTGCTTTGTTCTTGCTGTAAACCTGAAGCATAGAAGCCTTTAGCTACATCTAGATATTTTTGCTTCCTTTCCTGAGTAATCTGAACTTAAAAATGATCCTTTGACATCTTACCCTATGCATCGTTTAATTTATAACTCAATAGCTTTACCAGCAGTAAAACTTCAATTTGGAACTTTTAAAAAGTTAAATATTTTTATTTTTTAATTATCATCACCCTGTATTTCTCGTCTGTTATCATTGGGGGACACAGCAAAGACCTTGGGTATAGCTTCTGCCTCTAGGAGGCGACACTAAGCATAAAAAAGTGTTAACTCCTCCCACTAGCTATACCTCTCCTGCAAGCAGCATGCTAGCTCAGTTTTTTGCTTAGTGTCTAGGAGGCAGGACTGTCTCTCCTGCTGAGACTACTTTTCTCTTTCTTTTGAATTTTTTTCAATTAGTTTCCTTTTTTTTTTTTTTTTTCCTGGAAGGCCAGGGCATAATGGGGAGGCAGGACTCTCCCCGTTAACCCACCGAGGGCGGCGAACAGACGTAACTACAGATATCTGTTATCTGCCGGGCCCCCTCTGAAGAAAAGGAGGCACACTCGGCCACCAAACTGAGTGTGACCCGCCAGCCATAGAGCCCCCCCCTTATTTATGGTCCGGCATCCACTGCCCCACCAAAGGCAGGTGATGATGGGGAGAAGCTCTGCTGGAGCCCGGGAGCCACCCTACCTCAGTCAAGAGGTAAGTATGTGGGTTTGTTTTTTTAGTCCGCCGCCGTGCGGACCGTAATGTCTGTGTTTTTTTGCATTGGCTGCTGCTGGGTGTGTGCGGGGACTTGGCCTGTGTCGGCGTGTTTGTGCACGTGGTTGCCGGCCTGGCCGTTCGCGGCTTGTTGTGTCGCCGGCGTGTTATACTTGAAAGCGCTGCTTTTGGCCAGAAATGGATAGTGCCCGCGCTTGTGGTAGCGCTGTCAGGTAGCTTGTTGCACATTATCTTGTTGCTGCGCGCCGGCGGCGAGCTTGCAGGTGGCCCTGTTCGCGGCCAGGGATGCTATACTCCGCCCGCGATCCTCCCCCAACAACATGGCGCCGCCAGGTGAGCCTCCGCGAAGCGGCTCGGCCATGACGGCCGTACAAGATGATCTTCGCCGCGCACCTCTCAGCAGTGCCGCGCGCCGCTGTCAGCTCGGCCCCGCGCGCCTCTGTCAACATGGCGCCGCGCTCGGTGGACCTTTCGAAAGTGCCGCCGAGCAGTCACATGGCGCCGCTGTCAGCTCGGCGCCGCGCGCCCCTCTCTCCCGGGCGCCGCTGTCAGCACGGCCCCGCGCCCCCCCCCCCCCCCCCCCGCCCTCTCACACGGTGCTCCTACTCCGGCTAGGGGCACGGACTTTTCAAGTCCTGATTGGCTGGAATCGGCACACGTGACGGGGCTATGCGATGACGCGTAGAAGGGGGCGAAGCCAGAACGCCGCTCGTGCCCGGACTGACCAGAAGGGAGAAGACCCTTCTGCGCAAGTGCGTCTAATCGGGCGATTAGACGCTGAAATTAGACGGCACCATGGAGACGGGGACGCCAGCGCAGGGAAGGTGAGTATATAACTTCTGTATGGCACATATTTAATGCACGATGTATATTACAAAGTACATGTATATGGCCATACAGAATTGCTTAACCCCACTTACTGCCGCGGGACAACCCCTTTAAGCTATGATCTTTTGCAAAGCTCATTCCCTCTCCCCCCCCCCCCCCCCCCTAAATGTAGTGAGCCATAATCCTAGGCGCACCATAGTATCTCCTCCTCCTTGCTCATGATTCTGCCATTGGCTTGATAAAGACTGTTGTATAACCGTCGAAACTTTGCTGTGTGCAAAAATGGGACAATAAGGAAGAAAATTCCTTTGAGATTGGTGGTTCCTGTTTTTTTTACTACACCCCAGATGCTGCTCACAACCATTTGGTAAACTTGAACATATTTGGATGACTAGTCCTCATCTGGTGAAGCCTGCATCATTGCCCTGAAATTTGCACCCTTGTGAGTATATAGGTATGATACAGTGTGCTGCAACCGTACATTTAACAGTATGATATACAGGATGAGACGCAGGCTGCGGCCGTCCAGAGACACATACCATGTGCCGTCTCACCACAATTCGAGATGGACGTTCAGTCAGTCAGGAATATCTCGTCTTACGAACAGTTTTGTTCTGTTAAGTATAGTGGTAGTCTGGGGGTCTTCCCTCCAACAGGGAGCCTGTGGCCTGTATGTCCGTCTACTAGCTCCCCTCTGGTCAGCTCTATGACACGCTGAACCAATATGGGTCCGATCCCTCTCAAGGCGGCCTCCGCACCAAAATTGGCATCTAGTGCTTTCTAGGAACATTGGACTGTGTGCTCCGTTAGCCATGTCCATGCAGACGTTGGTCGCTCATGTCGTCTGTGATGCATGAATGTGATACCTGTTGAAACGGAGTCTGCTGCTAACCCTGATTCAGTTGCAAAATGGGCCACAAATTCTATTATATTGTTGGTTGGCTGGACGGTTGCCATAGTCAGAGCAGTCTCCAATTTAACTCCTAGAGCGTTTTTTTTCTCCACCGATCCTTTCTACGCAGGTGCAATGTGTAGGGTTCTAGTCCAACTTTGGAGCCTGTCCGATGCCTGCTTCACTAAGCACAAGAGTGGGCATGTCAGGCATCTTCATGTGCCTCGTTTTGATGGGAGTCAATTCGCTCTATAGCTGACGTGCCTCCCTTTAGACGGGTGAATGGGCATCAGCAGAGCATTTGCTGGGTTCCTTCAGCAATTATGCAAAATCACCATTTTTCAAGGTCCTCTAGTTTGCGGGGGATTCCTAAACCAGTATGGCTGCCTGTCCCCGGGCGTTTTTGGATTGCATTCCCCACCGTGGTAATCTGGACGTGGGGAATGCTTTGCTATGGAAAGCGCAGCCCCCCTGTCCACGAGCGGAGAATCATAGCAATTCTTCGCTCGCGGACGGAAAAACGCAGCATGCTGCGAGTTGCTGGGATTCTCAGCAGTGTGCCTATCTGTCAGATAGGATCACCGCCGAGATCCGTCAGCTGACTCAACGCCCGTGGACAGGCAGCTTATGGCTGAGAGCAGCTGATCATAAAAGTTTTTGCCTTTTCACATGTCAGGTTCAGTTTTTGGACTATACCTTATAGAGACAGAGCGTTTTACACCAGACGGATCCAGAAGCACGCTGTGATCCTCCTGCATTATTGCTTGCAGGAGTCCGTGAAACAGTATAAAATGATACTGATTTCAATTTTTAACACTCGTCCCTCTCGACTCTGGATGTTTCCACAAAGGGACCAGTGAGATTAATGTAATTTTGTTATCTTGCAGGAACGCCAAATTTTATGGTGCCTCGTTAGTCATGCGGTTGCGATGACCTCTTGGTAAGGGGCCAACCCTAGTTGACAAGACAGAGAGACGCGATTTCCAAGGCTAGACTTATTCAAAAACCATAGGCTTCATGCAGAAGATGGATGCTGTTTCCATTACCACCATCTCAGAGGACTGATACTAATGGTGTTTTCTGAGCCACGTCTCCATCTCCTGTTCTCTCTCGTAGCTGTAGCTGCCCCGCTTCAACACTAGTGGTGCTGTTTAACGACCGCCTGCCTCGCTGGGTGTTTACAGGCTGCATTTCAGCGGACCCTGCCGTTCATCTAGGTCGAGAACTCAAGGCCCGCAGCTCTTTGAATTTTAGCTCCATTGCCGCTGGTGTTTACGCCACGTCCAGCTCCCTTTGGCTACTCGTCTCCTGAGCAAGGGGTGCTATCGGTCGGAATTTTCTTTGAGATCAGAAGAAGATGGTTATCAACCTGTTGTATGTTACCTCACTGCATGTGGTATTGGGATCCGCGTCAATGAAGACTTCAGTTTACAATAGCCGCTAGTCCCAGAAGACGCGTCGGTCACAAGTGAAAGTCTGACTTTGCAAGATTACTTCTATCAAGTGACATTCGCCAGTTGCCCTGGCTTTAGGCTGTTATTTTGGACAACGCAAATTGTGTCTTTGGGTTTCCAAGGCGGGCTCCTGACTCTGGCTCCGCTCTGTGGCAGTATTGGGTTACCGTGCCAGGGACATCATATTTTCAGGCCGTGTTACAGCACATATTACTTGGGCAGCGGGTGCTTCGGCGGGAGCCTTTTCACAGTTGGCGGCTGGGACCATTACTCAGGACCCTTTATGCTCCATCTCTAAGCATGCTGGATGCCTAGGTATCCATTAACGCTGGTCGCGGTTAAAGCGCCGATTACACTTCTACTGCTTTGGAACGTCCCATGGTCTTGCTGTGTGCCCCAATCATGCAGACGAGAAAACAAGATTTTTGTAAGAACTTACTATAAAATTTCTTTCTCATCACGTTCATTGGGGGACACGGCCCCCACCCAGCCTCTTATTAGGACTGTAACATAGACTCCTCTTGGTTGGAGTGTTCTCAGTGAAGTCGCACATGGCGTTAACAAATAATGCCTAAGAACTAGAACTTGTTTTAACTATTGTTGTCATACCTCACTTGGCCACTCCTACTGCTTGCATGCAAACTGAGCTAGCTTAGTGCTTACAGAAGGAATATAGCTAGTGGGAGGAGTTAACTTTTATGCTTCGTGTTGCCTCTTAGTGGCAGAAGCTCTACCCAAGGTCTTGTTGTGCCCCCAATGAACATGATGAGAGAAAGATTTTATGGTAAGTTCTTAATAAATCTTTTGGGTTTTTTTGTCGACCCGCACCACCACCATCGTTTAAGTGGTCTAAGTAGATCGCGGCAGGGAAAGAGTTCACAGAGGGATCACGCTCCCTCTGAGTCTCCGGCCGGCTCTCACGATGTCATCGCGAGAGCCCGGCCTGTCACCATGGCAACAGGACGCCAGACATTGGCGTCCTGTATTGCCTGTGCCTATAATCGCTGTACAAGCGATAAGGCATGGCAGAGCAGTAGCTCTGCCATGCCTTATGACAGCGATCATAGGCACAGTGCTGCAAGTCCCTCAGAGGGACTCAAATAGTGTAAAAAAAATATATATATAAAAAAAAATGTAAAAACCCCCCTTTTTTATGCTTTTTATAATATTAGCATAAAAAAAGGGGAAAAAAATTAAAACCCCACATATTGGGTATTGACGCGTCCATAACGACGTGTACAAAAAGTTGAACATGCTTTTTATTTTGTACAACAAAAAGCGTAAAAAAAACCCGCTAAAAAACAGAGGCAAAATGCTAATTTTTGGGATTTTGCCTAAAAAAAAATGCTATAAAAGTGATCAAAAAAGCCGTACATTCCCCAAAATGGTACCAATAAAAACTACAGCTCATTTCGCAAAAAATAAGCCCTTATAGAGCTCCTTACATAGAAAAATAAAAAAGTTACAGGACTTTGAATGCAGCTATAGAGAAAACAAAAAGATTTTTTTAAAAAAGGGGGTTTTATTGTAAAAAAGTGTAAAAACCTAAAAAAAAATAACAATTTTGGTATCGTTGTTACCGTACCGACCTGCAGAAAAAATTTTGTGCGTCATTTATGCTGCATGATTAACGCTGTAAAAAAAAGAAAGAAATCTATGGCAGAATTAATGCGTTTTCTCTCCCTGTTATCATAAAAAAAATAATAATAATTTTTACGATATTGTCTATGTACCCAAAAGTGGCACCGATAAAAACTACAGCTCAACACGCAAAAAACAAGCCCTTATACGGCTGCGTCCACGGAAAAATAAAGTTATGGCTTTTGAAAAATAAAGATGGAAAAATACCAAAAAAAAAAAATCGCTTGGTCCTGAACGCCAAAATAGGCCATGTCATTAAGGGGTTAAAGAATATAAAGGCGCAGAGTATGTCTGACGAGTGAAACCGCAGAGCATACAGGTTGTAACCATTGCATACCAATGGAGAACTAAGAGGTGGAAACCACAGGCAATATGTTTTTGCAGCTTTGTGAAACAGGTGATAACATTGTATTGCAAAATTACATATAATTGCCTTATGAAGCATATAACTCACCCTGAATCACTAGAAGTACCCCTTTAAAGTGACCTTGAGATTTCCAAGCATTTAAAATATAACTATATGGAAATGGGAAAAGGTTGTTACTACTTTTTAAAATGAATCGCTATACAATGGGATTTCTGAGTAAGGCTGCCTGCACTTGACCGGTTTGAATCTGAAATCCACACCAATTCAAACCAATTACACGTGATTGGACAGCAACATGCCGTTTTCCGCTCGTGGAGGAAAATTGTAGCATGCTTTTTCTTTGTGCGGATGCTTTTTATTGAAGTTAAAGGAGTTGTCCCGCGCCGCAACGTTTTTTGTTTTTTTTGCATAGGCCCCCTGTTCAGCGCAGGACAAACCCAAGGGATGTGTTGAAATTAAAAAAAAAAAAAAAAAATTACTTTCCTGAAACCCCTCTCTGCAACTTCTTCCTTCTTTTCCTCCAAGATGGCCGTCGGGATCTTCACCCACGATGCACCGCGGGTCTTCTCCCATGGTGCACCGTGGGCTCTGTGCGGTCCATTGCCGATTCCAGCCTCCTGATTGGCTGGAATCGGCACACATGACGGGGCGGAGCTACACGATGATGTGTAGAAGGGGGCGGAGCCAGAACGCCACTTGTGCCCGGACAGACCAGAAGGGAGAAGACCCTTCTGCGCAAGCGCGTCTAATCGGGCGATAGGACGCTGAAATTAGACGGCACCATGGAGACGGGGACGCCAGCGCAGGGAAGGTGAGTATATAACTTCTGTATGGCACATATTTAATGCACGATGTATGTTACAAAGTGCATGTATATGGCCGTACAGAAGTGTTTAACTTAACTTGTCATCGCGGGACAACCCCTTTAATGGAAGCCGCCCGACCCACGGCACTTCCGCAGTTAACATTCTGGAAAGGTCGCGGATTGCACATCATCGCTAGGCAATCACACGTGAAAAGCAAGAGTTTAAAAAAAGAAATCTGTACTGCGCATGTCCGATTGCGAGCCGTGCGGACCATCCGCAGTACAGGAGAAAAGACGAAATAACAGTTATGTGCAGACGCCGGCCGGGCACCGGGTCTGATTCCACTGCAGGCTCCCGCATGCGGAGTCCAACTCGGTCGTGTGTAGGCGGCCTAAAGGGGTTGTCTCACAATAACCTGTTGCTTGTACTCAAAATAGGTGACAAGTCTGACTGCTAGGACCACCACCAAACACTGGAATGGGGTTTTGAGTCTCCCGATATGAATGGAGCAGCGGTCATGTGTACACACTACTGCACCAATCATCTTTATGGGACTGCCAGAGATAGCCGAGTGGTGTAGTCTGTCTCAGGTAGTCGTGTAGAGATGAATGGATTATCACTGCGCATATGTGACCACTGCTCCTTTTATGCAGAGACATCCGGGCCCTGGGCAGATGCTTATCCCCTAGCCTGTGAATAGGTGGTAAGTTTTTTTGGTGAGAACTCCTATTAAAAAAATAAATAAATAAAACGGCAGCTGCTCACTTGACAAATTTTTGAAGAAAATTTCAATAGACAGCATTTATTTTTTCTTGAGAGTTAAAAAAATTAGTAAAGAATGTAAGTTATTTAACAATGTTAGACAGATTAGGGCCCGTCAAATCATGGGCAGGTATGCCTATCGGGTATAAGTGTCTGTAGGAGATATTCTGTCTGTAGGAACATTTATAAGAGTGGTGAGACAGTGCTGAAACTTGGTGGAGGGAAGAAAGTAAGGGATAGTAACCAGATGGAGAGCATTGCCTGGGAAGTCCTTACTAATTCCAGGAAGCATGATCAAGGTTACCACCAGCATTAAAAATCTTCCCATAAGGTATATACTTACATTGGTTGCATTGTGTTGTTCAGGCTTAAAAGGGTTGTCCACGTTGGTTTAACCGTAAACGCCTTACCCATGCACTAAAATAAAAAACAGTTATATACTGAACTCTCCCCGCTGTGTCCTGTGGCCCCTCATGAGGTCTTCGCTGTGACATCCTGCAAATCAGGCAGGACTGCAGCCTGTAAACATATAGGTGTAGAGGAATGAGCGCTGACGGTTATATCATTGTTATCTTAGTGCCGAAGAAAGGAGTTTTACAGATGAGCTGTCACTGGGACGAGCTCTTTAATATAAATATATATCTTTCCCATGCAAAACTGAGAATTGAGCTTACAGTTAAGAATTGCCTGTGCGTTGTGCATATTATTTTTTTCCTTTTGATCTCTTTTAGAAGCGGACGACTCTGAGGAAACACAGTGTAAGGTGAATGTCAATATATTTTACATCCAGTTAATAATAAAAAGGTGTTTCTCATTTAGGTTCTACTCTGCATGTAGCACTAGCAATGCTATCCGCTACAACCACTGGAGCCTGTTTAGATGGTCACAAGTAGAAAACGAATACATTTCATGAAGTAATATTGGGCTATTTCAATAGAAGAGAGGAGATTCTGTTCCCCTATATATCTGTAACACAATATCAGAATAGGCAGCATGTAAGACATAGAGCAGTACTGGGTGTATTGTAAATATGAATCTAACACTAGGCTGAGACCATAAAACACTTGCCAGAAGCTACCACAGCTTGTCTTTGTGTCTCCGTGTTAATGGGCGTCATGTCTCTGCTGCCCCCCCCCCCCTTCCTGCATAGAAGAATATGGACTTTAATCTGATCCATCATTGAAGATGATAATGTGTCTTCATCTCTGCCTCACTGGAGATCTATTGTACCTGGGAATTGAGAGAGTATGATCAGTGTATGGGGAAGCAGAAGGGGCTGCTAACTGGAGAATTGAAGCATTTTTCTCTCCTTCTGTTACAAAGTGCTTTTTTATATCTTTGCTTGTACTATTGATGTATGCAGTTTGTTGAAACCACAATACCCATTTAAAGGCCCGTTTACACGGGACAAGTGAAAACTTTCCCAACAGCACATCCCTGTGTCTTCTCGCTCCCGCCCTATTACACAGGAGCGAGTATCGCTGGATTGCTTACAGCGTGGCTAACAGAGAGGCCTGGGGGCTTGGTGAGCGTTCTCCCCCCGCCCGCCTTAATTCACTGTAAGCAGCGGTCGTTGATAATTGAACGACTGTTTACACTGAACGGCTAGTCGTTCGGTTTTTAAGCATGCAGAAACTGGTGTAGGGACATTTTTAAATAATAAATAATAATAATAATATAACAATCTTTATTTGTATAGCGCCAACTTATTCCACAGCGCTTTCAGGCATAGATAAATGCAAAACAATACAACAATTGCAACAATTAAAATGTGAGATACATTGGGTTAGACACAAATGGGTTGAGGGTGGTACAGGAGGTGCAGGGGTTGGGGAACACAGGCAATAGGAAATTTCATGTACAGATCATTTATTAGAAGGCAAACAGGGTGGGGCACCATAGGGAGGGGCGAGGACTAGGTCAGGAGATTTGGTATGCTTCCCTGAAGAGGTGCGTTTTTAAGGCACGTCTGAAGTTTCGTGCATCGGGAATTGTCCGGATGCCTTGGGGTAGAGCATTCCAGAGGATGGGTGCTGCTCTGGTGAAGTCCTGTAGATGAGCATGTGAGGTTCGTATTACAGGGGTGTTTAGTCTGAGTGTGTTAGCAGATCGGAGTGAGTGCGCTGGGTGGTGTACTGACAGTAGGGAGATTATGTATGGTGGCGCAGCGCCATGCAGAGCTTTGTGAGTGAGGTAGAGGAGTTTAAATTTAGTTCTGCAGTGGATGGGCAGCCAATGCAGCGACTGGCATAGTGCAGAGGCGTCTGAGTAACAGCCAGATAGAAAAATGAGTCTAGCTGCTGCATTTAGTATGGATTGGAGTGGAGCTAATCTAGTGCGGGGGAGGCCAATGAGTAGCGAGTTGCAGTAGTCAAGCCGGGAGGGGATGAGGGCAACCACGAGCGTCTTTAGCGTGTCCGTGGTTAGAAATGGACGTCTTTTAGCAATATTTCTGAGATGCATGTGGCATGTTTGGGCCAGAGATTGGATATGGGGGGCAAAGGAGAAGTCAAAGTCCAGTGTGACCTCAAGGCATCGGGCATGCCGTCTGGGGCTTATGATGGTGCCAGACACTGGAATAGAGATGTTGAGGGGAGGTCGGTTAGAAGGTGGAAAGACAAGGAGGTCAGTTTTAGAGAGGTTTAGTTTGAGAAAAAGGGAGGACATAGTGTTAGAGACAGCGGACAGACAGTCGGTGATATTTTGGAGGAATGGTCCAGAGATCCCACGAGAGGAGGTGTATAGTTGGTTGTCGTCAGCGTAGAGATGGTTTTGGAGGCCAAATTTGTGGATGGTTTGTCCAATTGGGGCAGTATAGATAGAGAAGAGAAGGGGACCAAGGACCGAGCTCTGGGGTACCCCAACAGCGAGAGGAAGTAGAGCAGAGATAGAACCAGCAAAGGAAACACTGAAAGAGCGGTCAGAGAGGTAGGAAGAGAACCAGGAGAGAGCAGTATCCTTTAGACCAATAGAGCGGAGCATAGTGAGAAGGAGATTATGGTCGACAGTGTCAAATGCAGCAGACAGGTCAAGGAGGATTAGTAGGGAGTAATTACCTCTCGACTTTGCAGTCATCAGGTCATTTGTTACTTTTGTAAGGGCAGTTTCGGTCGAGTGTAGAGAGCGGAAACCAGACTGGAGGGAGTCGAGGAGCGAGTTGTCAGAGAGAAAGCGAGTAAGGCGGGAGTAGACCAGGCGTTCCAGTAATTTGGTGATGAAAAGGAGGTTTGAGACGGGTCGGTAGTTGGCAGCATCAGTTGGGTCCAGGGTTGGTTTTTTTAAGCAGAGGGGATATAATGGAGTGTTTGAATGAGGAGAGAAAAGTGCCAGAGGTTAGGGAGAGGTTGCAGATTGTAGTGAGGTGAGTAATGAGAGCTGGGGAAAGGGACTGGAGGAGGTGAGAGGGGAGAGGGTCGCTAGCGCAGGTGGTGGGGCGGGCAGCAGAAAGGAGCCTGGAGACTTCTTCCTCTGTCGTTGGTTCTAGCGTAGTGAGTAGGTGCTGGATGCAGTGCTGATCAAACTGGGATCGGGGCTAACCATGCAGCTTACAGAGATTCCTTTTCGAATGTTGTCTTTTTTTTTTTGTTTTTTTTCTTCTTTGAAATAGGCAGCTAGTTCTCCAGCAGTCAGGTCTGTCGCAGGGGCCTATTCTTTGGGGCTGAGGAGGGAGTGAAAGGTCTCAAAGAGTTGTTTGGGGTTGTGGGATAGTGAGGAGACAAGGGAGGTGAAATAAACTTGTTTGGCATGGTGAAGGGCTAGGTTAAAAGTTTTCAGCATGAATTTGAAGTGGAGGAAGTCTGCCGGCAACTTTGACTTTCTCCACAGCCGCTCGGCGCACCTAGAGCACTGCCGGATGAAGCGCGTTTGGCACGTGAGCCAGGGTTGCCGTGGTCTGCGTTTGACGGCTCGCGTCACGAGCGGTGCCACTTCATCCAGGGCACGGCTTAGGGTGGTGTGGTAGTATTCGGCTGCCAGGTTAGGGCAGGGGAGGCGAGAGATAGGGGATAGGGAGGACTGAATAGTTTCGGCAAACTGTTTAGTGCGGACAGACTGGAGGTTCCTAGAGGTGCGATAGATAGGAGGGTCAGGAGAGATGCTAGGGTGCCAGATGGAGAAAGAGAGAAGGTTGTGATCTGAGAGTGGAAGTGGTGAGTTAGTAAAGTGAGAAGCAGAGCAGAGACGGAGGAAAACTAAATCGAGAGTGTTACCATCTCTATGAGTGGGGGAGTCAGAGATTAGCGATAAGCCAAGGGAGGAGGTAAGTGTTAAAAGCCGGGAGGCAGATGAGGAGCTAGAGTCGTTAGTAGGGATGTTGAAATCACCAAGGATGAGGGTTGGGATTTCACAGGATAGGAAGTGGGGGAGCCAGGCAGCAAAGTGGTCTAGGAACAGGCGGATGGGACCGGGGGGGGGGGGGGTGCGGTAAATAACTGCGACAGGCAGAGGCAGTGGGCGGAAGAGTCGCAGGGTGTGGACTTCGAAGGAGTGGAAGGTAAGCGAAGGGAGCTGAGGGAATGACCTGGAAGGTACAGTTTGGGGAGAGGATGATGCCTACCCCTCCGCCGCGTCTGTCATCCGATCTGGGGGTGTGGGAGAACTGCAGGCCATCATAGGACAATGCAGCGGGGGAGGTGGAATCGGACTGCTGTATCCAGGTTTCCGTGAGGGCGAGCAAGTTCAAGCGTTTACTGGTGAAGAGGTCATGGATAGTTGGGAGTTTGTTACATGCAGATTAAGAGTTCCATAGGGCACATTTGAATGGGGCAGGGGCGGGGCATTTTGGTAGAGAACAGTACGGGGTGGTTCTGGGTTGGGGGATATGTCCCCTGCAGCTAGGAGTAGCAGGGTAACAAGGGTGAGTGCATGGCTAGGGGATTTGTGTGGGTGGCTGAGGTGTTTCTTTGCAGTATTGGGGGGTTGAAGGCGTCTTAGGAAGTTGAACAGTGCATGGGAGCCATACATAGGTGAGGAGAGGAGGGAGGGGCTGATGTGGATGGAGTGTTTTGGGGCTGGGCGTTGGAAGAAAGTGTTAAGGCTTGAAAAGAAGATAGTGAAGGAGATCAGTGCAAAGAGGAGAGTATTTTCCTCCAGGCTGTGGACAGTTGTGCATGTTACCTGTCTCCTGCTCTGTCCATTTGCGCTGTATAACTGCATCATTCGACAACATCAAACACTTGTTGCTGGACACTTAGTGCTGGAGACATCAGGTGAGGCAGCCTCTGGTGAGGCATTGGAGGAGAGCATTGGCTTTAAAGTTCTGGCTACAGGACTTTAGCTGGGAGTGGCTTGTTAAATTTCACTAGTCAACCAGCTGACCCACCTTTAGATGGCTAATGAACAAGATGGGGGGGGGGGGCTTTATTGCCCTCTTACAAAAACAGTGTCCAGCAACACTAAGATCAGACAGGGAGAAAGCTATTTGGGGGAGGTGATGAGAAAAAGACATATAGTACAAATAGAGTCAATTCAATTTATATGAATCAATGGGACATACCATTGCGCACAGATTATGACAAATTTAAAAGGTATCACAGCAGATTCAGTGGATTTAAAGGACAATTGGCCGTAAAAATCCATCATATTAAAAAATGCATAGAATGGGATTAGCCACCACTGCACACGCAGAGTTGTTTAGGTCATCAGTCCTTCGTCATGGCCATTCGTGATGTCTCAAAACATGTTGGCGTGTGCAGTAGTGGCTTCATTTGTGTATGGACCTTTTAATATGAGTGTCTAATAATGAGGATTTCGGTTTACAAGGTGTCTGGTGTGCGATTGTCATTGCTCATTTGTCTTGGAATTGAGCTCACCCTTTTTCTGTGCACATGACCTCCTTTTACACCTAGGTGTGCTAATCTTACCTTTATTTGTAAGAGGCACACTTTTGGGTGCTTTTAATGCTCAATTTGTAATGAACATTGAGTGGACCATCATATGGTACCTAGGGGAAGTATTTTCTTTCCAATGATTTTTATTGGTATTTTCATAAACCTAACATACAGGTGTAATTATGGTTGTGGGCATCCTTATTAATTGCACAGAATATGACATTCATTCTTAGGCCTTATTCACACGAGTGTATTTCAGCCGATGTTTTCACTGCCGGACGATATAAGCTACCATCTGTTACATAGCATTCCAATGCATCAGATCACACAGGCGTATTCGAGTGGTGTAAAAGCCCCCCGACAGGCACATTCACGCCGAGCAGGAAAGATAGTCCTGGAATTATCTTCCTGGCCGGACTACGGCCGCTGCCATAGACTCCTATGAGAGCCAATTACAGCCGCCGGAGAAGGGAGGTGGGAGGGCGTTTAGCAGCAGGACTGCTAAACTCCCTCCCTCATCTCTTCCCCTCCCTACCCCTTTGCACTGTTTACAATAGGAGGCGGTGGGGTGGAGTTAGGCACTGCTCTGTCCCACCCCTGGACATTGCAAACAGCTGCAAGGGGCGGAGAGGGGGTGGGAGCTCAGCACACTAGCTCCCGTACCTCCTCCTCACCTTCCAGAAAGCCGGTTAGGGGGAAGGAAGAGGGAGACAGCTTAGCAGAGCTGCACTGTCTCCCCCTGTCTGATGGCATATACGCCGAGCCCGTGCATCAGATAATAGTGTATATCAACCAGCCGTGAAACCGTCGGACGATATACGCTCGTGTGAATAAGCCTTTATACAGCATGTGGTCCAAGTATGCCCAATTTTTATCTAAGTTTCACTGTAACCTGTAATGTTTGGATTGTTTTATTGTGTTTTTACCCGTAGAAAACATCATGTGGTGGAAAATTTCAAGATCTTAAAGGGGTTGTCTCGCGCCGAAACGGGGGGTTTTTTTTTTTCAACAGCCCCCCTCGTTCGGCGCGAGACAAACCCGATACAGGGACCTAAAAAAAAATCCGCACAGCGCTTACCTGAATCCCCGCGCTCCGGTGACTTCTTACTTACCGGCTGAAGATGGCTGCCGGGATCTTCTCCCTCGGTGGACCGCAGGGCTTCTGTGCAGTCCATTGCCGATTCCAGCCTCCTGATTGGCTGGAATCGGCACGTGACGGGGCGGAGCTACACGGAGCCGCTCTCCTGCACGAGCGGCCCCATTGAGAAAAGAAGAAGACCCGGACTGCGCAAGCGCGTCTAATCTGGCGATTAGATGCTGAAACTTAGACGGCACCATGGAGACAAGGACGCTAGCAACGGAACAGGTAAGTGAATAACTTCTGATAACTTCTGTATGGCTCATAATTAATGCACAATGTACATTACAAAGTGCATTAATATGGCCATACAGAAGTGTATAGACCCACTTGCTTTCGCGGGACAACCCCTTTAAGATCCCTTGTGATAAACCAGAAACAAAATCCTCACAGCATTCAAAAAAGAAATTGTCTACCACTTCAAAAGTAAGTATTTTGTATTTAAAATTGTTATGGAAGCCGTTAAAAAAGCAATGAGCGACCGCAGGAGACGTAGCGCGCAGCAGAGTAGTGCCTGCCCGCCATCCCGAGCAGCATTCCTGGGTTCACGATGAACCTGGCCCGGCAGAACATGGAGACCAGGGCCACACAGCTCGCTTGCTAATTTCACCTCATTAGCAGTTGGTGTCAAATTTGTCAACAAGTTCTTCTCTCTGCCTTCTGTGGATAAGCTGGAGCAAATATATGAATGCCCCGAAACAAAAGACGTTTGCATTGTGGAATGGCTCTTTTTTTGTAGTCCGCTATTGTCTATCTCAGAGCACCTGGAAAACTTAAAGTATGTCATTTTAAGAACTGAGATCTGCAACTACGGCTATTCTAACACCATTATATAAGTAAAACTAAACAGAGACCGATTGTATGTTCGGAAGAATATCTCTACATGCACAACATATGAGACATGAAAGTTCTACACACTATCTGAGAAGCACACCCCAACCTTTTAGGCCTCTGCACCCTGTCCATTAATGGAGATAACTGCTACCTAGCCTATTCTGGGAGCGCCACCATCGGAGAAGTCCAGGTCTTTGTCACTGTTAACATGAGAGCTGAGAATATGATCCCGGCCCACAACAGCCCTCTGGCGCCATGAACATTTGATGCGAGTGGCACAAAACTGGCAACAGCTTCAGAAAAGGGCACAGTTATCCATATTTTTTCCATTCAAGGTCAGTAGTAGAGATGAGCGAGCATACTCAGTAAGGTGATCTACTCGATAGATCATCGCCTTTCTCGAGTAACTGCTGGCTCGTCCCTGAAGATTCGGAGGGGGGTTTGGGGGCACAACTCTGCCCCCCCTGAATCTTCAGGGACGATGCAGCAGATACTCGAACAAGGTGATGCTCTCTCTCGTAAATCGCCTATGTGTGCTCAGGTGAAGAATAAAAAGGTGTGCGACAATATTTTCACTGGCATTCAGCAAGGTTGGTGCGTTTCTTTCTGCTCAAGTGACAGAGACTCTACATATATTCAAGTTGGAGATGGTTAAAAAAAAAGCCTGCAGAAGAACCTAACAGCTGGACCGGTTACTTCGGAAACCTCATTATGGCTTCCACCTTCTCAAGTATTTAAAAAGTTTACCCAGGGTCAAGCTTTTGCCACCATTCGATTGCCTTTCTGCGGTCACAGATTCGTCAGGAAGTACTACCCCCAATTTCCAATTCCGCTCCCCTTCTTACTCTAAACTGAAAACTCCATGCAATTTGGCTTTTTAACACTTTCCAATCCAATTTGTATCCTGGTTTTCCTAGGAGGCTTACTCTTTTTCTGCCATTATACAACAGCGCTATCTGCTGGCTAAAGCCAGTACTGCATGAGGTGACACGTTGGCTACGCTCCGACAGCAGAGAGACTAGCAGTATACAGTAAGAGAACCCCGACAGACGTCTTCCAACTTCGGAGCTGTACAGCCTTAAATCATAATGTCTTCAGACGTCAGACAGTTGACTGGAAAAGGTTAAAGTTGGGTAGGCCACAGCTTTATTAACTTTAAGAATTTTAACTTTCTATAAAACGTTTAACCTTTTCTATGCTTAAGAATTCCGGATTTTTCTTGAATCTGAAAAGGCGCCCGCAAACCACCCTTCTTCTGTTAGCATTGTTGGGATAGAAAGAACTTCAGCCATGAAGGATGTAGCATACCCCTATGCAGCACTC
This sequence comes from Eleutherodactylus coqui, assembly GCF_035609145.1. Classification (NCBI taxonomy): domain Eukaryota; kingdom Metazoa; phylum Chordata; class Amphibia; order Anura; family Eleutherodactylidae; genus Eleutherodactylus; species Eleutherodactylus coqui. Next base: position 77,323,021 of record NC_089847.1, read on the forward strand.
CGCTCCACCGCACCTGCCAGCAGTAACGCTGCCTCCAAGCCATCCTGCAAACCTGACAGAAAAATATCCAAACCAGTGTCATTCCGATGAACGCCATACTTCCACAAGACATCCCAATCCTTCCCCTCTAACTAACAATGCCTCACTGCTATCTCTCCCAATGATTGAACGAACTTCGATGCCTTCGCATTTGCCACTTTTCTTACCCTATCTATTGCCTCTGGGTTTCTTGCTCTTCTTCATACCCTTTTTGCTACTATGTCGGACCACACCAACACTTTTATTTATTTATTTTTTTAAACCGTATCGGAATCGCAATATATCTTGCTTCATAAGCACCAGCAATTCTCCCAACTTGACACTTCCCAGTTCATTACCACCAGCGTGAATAAGCAGGATCACTCTAATACCGTGCCAGTGAACAATCACACCATCCCAAGTCTCTTCCGACTGACCGCACCACCGCTCTTCTTCCAGCCCAATGCATGTATGAGTGCCCAACTATCCACACATGCCACGCAACTGCAGCTGCAACATAATAACCAAAAGGAATAACCATATCGAAACATAAACCAACTGTAACACACAGCTACCCAACTAAAACAACCTTACAACACCATTAAGTCCGGCCATGCGTACAACCTATACACCTCTTATTTCCATCTCCTCAACCTTTTTACCTGCGTTCCATCTCTCCAACCTCTTCCGCGTTCACCCCACAAGCATCTGTCATTGTAGTTGCTTCGATCCTGAAGCAATGTGTCTCGAACACTTTTGGATTGAATTCCAGCTTCCTCAAAGATAACCGAAAGACCGCTGCAAATTGGAAGCGTGCCAACGGCAGACCGAAGCGTGCACTAAGAACTGGTCGCTTTCTATGCTGGATCAAATATCTAACTACTAAACCAACTAGGCATTATTCAGAGTTCAACACATTGATAGACAGCCACTTGCCTCTTCTATATATATCAGTCTTCGCCTTTGTCACGCATACTTTCAAAACACTGTTTGCCACAACTACGTCCTTGCACCTCAAACCACCCAATTTAGACTTGCTAGCCAGAACCAATTCACTAATCCTAAGTGGCCCCAAAAAACGCAAGCGCAAACCCAACCCTAAACAACGTTTCGGATTCATGACCACGTTTCCTTTAAAACTTCCGAAATCCGACCTAACAGAGATAAGGTGATGGGGCGGTGGGTGTCGACCCGCCACCACTCCTTCTTCCATCCCTTCACGATTTTTCCACAAACGGATTCCTTAGCCACATCTGGCGTTCTGTGCAAGCACAGTGAAAATGCAACGCCCAACAGATATTTTTTCGCAACATGCACCGCAACCCTTCTTTCCCGCAAACATGCCCAACGTGACTGCCCGAGCCCGTTTCTTTTCCAGAAAAAACCCTCCTGCAGAGAACAACCACAATGGCCAAATAGCACGGGAGGTTCGCCATGTACTTTCCGATACTGATGCATGAACCAGCTTCAGCAGTTCTCCTCTGCTATCTCCCATAAGAAAGAAGGGCAGCGTACCCCCCTCGACATCCACCGTCGGGTGAAGATCCCTAAATGTCACCATCTCAAAATGAGAGAGTGCATCAGCCACTCCATTTTGACACCCTGGGACATGTTTTTCCTGAAACCGCACGTTGAATTGCAAGCATTTGAACAACGCTAAAACCAGGGGGGAGCGAAGACTAGGATTGCTTATTTATCACCTGAACCACCGATGCATTATCGGACCAAAAACATATCCTCTGATCCGCCAATTCTGAGCCCCACACTTTAAACACCACCACAATGGGAAAAAACTCTTGCACCGCTATATTAGTCAACTGCCTGCCTATCCAACTCCTTGGATAGACGATCTGCACCAATGGTTACCAAAAATAACCCCAAAACTGACAGCTCCCGATGCATCTGAGCTCAAACTGAGCTCAACACTGAATAATTCTTTTTGGCACATGACCTGCCCATTAAACAATTGCAGAAAATCCTTCTATATATGGATATCGGCCCAAACGACCCGCATTACGCGCACAAAGTGATGCCGTTCTTTTGCTCCCACCATCACTACAGAAAGCCTTCTTGAAAATGTCCGACCCATCGGTATTACTTTTACAAGCAAAATTCTGTAGCTCCAGGAGCACCTGTATCTGATGTAACGTCACTCTATTGCAGCCGCTCACTGTCTCAACCATTTGTCTCAAGCGTGCATTCTTTTTCACCGGCAACCGAAAAACCATCTTCACCAGATCTATCTCAATACCCAGAAAAGCTAAACACAAGACCTGGTCCACCGTCTTCTCTTCTGAGAGAGGAGCGCTAGAATGACTCATCTGCTTGTGAAAAGACTTCAATAAAAACTTGCAAATTCTTTTGTCAATACAAAATCTTCCGGCGTATCGCCTCCTGCTTTGCATTGATGCATGCTGCTCATGCCTGCGCCCAGCCGAAGCGCCCTGAAAACTTTTGTTCCAGCGACCTCCGGGCGAGCCCAAGTTGACTTGACTCAAGCTCACGCCTCTGATGCTGGACCTACCCATCGCCCAAAGATTCAGAAGATGACGGCGAGGAACGATGGCACCCTTTGCGGTAAGGCTAACCCAAATGCCTGCTCAGCCCACCACTGCTACCCTCCCTGGGCACATGTATTCTCCTGCACCTGTCCTCAACCCGCTGATGATGCCGTCCTAATACGGCAAAGGAAGAAGATATACTGTGCTCTCTCAAAAGCCGGTCTCACGCCCAATGCCTATACTTTAAGAAAGGCTGCCTGCCATCACTATGCCTGCTACTATCCCCTACTATCTGAAACCCCCACGCTCCCCCCTTTTCCCGTCACTAACCGTGGTGCACCTGACACCCTGGCTACGATCTCTTATGTCATGGCACCCACTGCACTGTGGCCCTGCTTCCTTCACAACTCCCTCTGTACCACAGCCTGCAAGTCACTTTGGTGCGGCCTTTCTGCCTCCTGCTCCCCGCGTGCGATCTTTAAACAGTTTCCCCTTTGCTCTCAAGCCGCTCACTTTTTCATCTCCCGCCCCTTAACCTGCCTAATATCTCTGCTGTCTGTCCCTGAGCTCACCATCTCATTGCTCCCGCCCCCCTCACCTGCTACCTCTGTCGGCTCGCTGCTGCCGAGTCACGATGCTGGACAGCCACATGGTGCCGCCTACCCCTGCCAAACATCCTCTTGAGTTTGCCTGCTCCCCCCCTCCTTCTCTTGCCTCTGCCAACGGATCCTGCTTCCTTGTGCACCTGCACGTTCCTCCGCTTCTCACCAGCCAGTGCTGCCGCCGTAGTTTCCTTCCTCCTGCTGCACGGCCGGGCTGGGGCTGAGTTGCGCTGGTGGGTTTCGTCGCTGTTGAGACATACACCTCGTGGCTCTTCCATCCACCTCTGGCTGCTCCTGCTCCCCCCCCCCCCCCACCGCCCCCACTGTCTTCGTCATCATGCAAGTTTCCAGAAGCTGCTGCAGCCACCCGGTGCCGTACTACTGCACCATCTCCCGAATCTTCTCCGTAAGTCTTCCATCGCTTCTTGTATTTTCACGTCCTCTTCCACTGTCTTCAACTCGATCTGCTCCAACTGCTGTCCTTTTTTTTTCTTCTTTCTCTTTTCTCCCTAGCTCCACCTCTTCCTAATCCTGATTTACATCCTCCTACTACGGGTTGCTGCCCCCTATTCTATCCTCAACCCATCCACCATTCCCTGGCAGCTGCATTAACCATTCTTCTGCCTTCTAATCTGTTTGCTGGCAGTAATTCAGAAGATCTCACAACTTCTAATTGCTGCTGCAGATGGCTACCTGTACGTCTACAACCTTGACCCACAAGAGGGAGGGGATTGCACACTAATGAAGCAACACAAGTTTGATGGGAACCTGTCAGTGAGATCTTAGTGTCTGCATCACATGATAGAATGTTTGTTTCAAAGAACTATAGTGCTGCAGCAACAAAAGATGCCTTCTCAACATCACCAACAAGTCATGCTTTTTCTGACTAACTGGGAGCTGTTGGTGGGACGAACTTAGAAGATGACACCCATGCTCTTCGTCCGGATGAAGACAGTGAGAACCCACCCATAGTATTTAGAACTGAGTGAAAATGACTGTATTAGCTGTTCCTAATAGGCACAGAACTATAGGAAGAGATTTCAGGGTCTCTTGTGTTTGCTGTTATGCCCTTATTTTAGGGGTCATGAAAAATTTCAATGCACTTAAAAAGTTCTGCAAAATACAAGTTGGTTATTTTTAACAATGGGAAAAGTTCTGATATTTGCATTTCACTTTCAATGCAATGTTTAGCTATTTTGGTTGCCACAATAAGAGATGGTCTGTTGCTTAGCATGCTGCTTTGTGGCACCCAAATGTAGAAAGACAGAAACTGCTGAATCCATTTAACTTTGTGATCCTTTTAAATCCAGTTCATGTAAAAAATATATATGTCATGTATGTAAAAAAAAAAATGGTATAATCCCTGCCAAGATTTCAAGTCACCTCCTGCCCACAGGATAGGGGATAACATACTAATTAGTGAGGATCTCACTGCTTGGACCCACTTCTATCTCAAGAACAGTGTCTCACGTACGCCTCTTCCTGTCACTGGGAGGGTTGCGTCTTCTCTCGCAGTGATGTCCGAATGAATGGAGCAGTCCCGTTGAAAAGGCCCATTTAGACACAACGATAGTCGCTCAAACGACTTTTGAGCGATCATCGTTGTGTTATTTACAGTGCAAGATGAGCGATCACCTTGCGCTGCCAGCGGAGAATGCAGAAGACAAGCGGAGTGTCCCCGCTTGTCTTCTGCATCCCGCTGTTCCCCTGCTCCGAGCGCAAGGTTGTTATACAGCCGAGCGCTCGGAGCGGAGGATGCAGAAGACAAGCGGGGAGTCCCTGCTTGTCTTCTGTATACAGCTGTTCCCCTGCTCCGAGCGCAAGGCTGTTATACAGGAGTCCCTGCTTGTCTTCTGTATACAGCTGTTTCCCGCAGACAGCTGAGCGCTCCCAACGTAGGATGTAGAATACAAGTGGGGTGTCCCCGCTTGTCTTCTGCATCTAGATGTTTTTTCCACAAAGCGCCTGGCTGTTATACAGCCAAGCGCTCCATGCCAGGTATGGAGAACAGAGCTGGACCCCTCTGTTCTTCATACCCAGCCCATTATCAGGGAGCGGGATACAGCTGAAACCATAATATCAGCTGCATCCTGCCGTGAATCCCTGATAAGGCTCATTGTCGTTTTTCAGCACGCTGAAAGACAACGATGAGCGACGGGAGAACGAAAACTGCTAGATGTAAATGCAGTTACACACAATGATTATCGCTCAAAAGACGGCTTTTGAGCGATAATCTTTGTGTCTAAATGGGCCTTAAGTGAATGGCGCATTTGCACGATTAGCACTTTGTTCAGTCTCCTCCTCAGTGCAGGGGTGCAGTAACCGGGCAGTGGGGAGAATATAGGAACACGGGACTCTCGTTCTTGAGATCAGCAGAGTCTCATAGGTGAGAATCCCCCCAATCAAAAGTTATCCCCTATGTTCAAAACGGTATTTGCTGCAGCTCCGTGGTGCAGATGCTGTCTGCGGTTTCTGCAATGCAAATCTGTTCGCGCGCCAACGGCCTAAGGTTTGGGAAAACAGTAGAACATGTAAAAAGTACTTCTAACATATAGGTATAACACAAAAAAAATAATCTTGTTGGAAGAAAAGTATCAAAAGTAATTGCCCACTAGTATTCTAATTAAGAAGCCTCTTTAATGAGTTGATTTGCAGGCTTTTTCTAGATCTTTGTAGAGCAAAATGCAGCCGTTGTTGGTCGCCCTCAGCTTGATATTGATATATTACCGCACTGCTCAATGCTGCCACTTAAGTCCTGAAAAAAATTGATCCTACTGGAGAATGTCTTTAGATTTTATGTGGAGGAGTTGTATACCACACTCAGTGTCTGCCCTGGCCCGAAAGATGTCACCCAGCCAACTTCAATCCTGATCTCATCGACAGATGTAACTATTAGGAGTGGACACAGAAGATGTTTTACATGCACTGGTTCTGCCAGACATGCTGCAGGAGGTCTGTTTTACATGTGCTCTGAGATTTTCAGTCTAAGGATATTGCACTACTGGTGTTGCAATATTGCAGAGAGTATTAATCTCCATCCCATAGAAGTGAATGGAGCGCTGGTCATGCATGCACACTACTGAAAATTTCTCTTGAAGGATATGAGATGCACAGATCTTGCTATCGTAAAGAGGTCCCAGCAGTCAGACCCCCAGGGATACAATATACAGGGGGTGGAAAAAAAGATGGAAACACCTTACGAAATGCATGCCTTAAATTAGATTTCACAATACCACCAGTAAATTTTAACTATATGAAAAAGACGTGTAGAGAGCGATTTTAAGTGGAGGTAATATAACACAGATGCTGCTGGTCAGAACTGACCATCTGCCCGAGCAGCAAGGTTCTATTGGTCAGGGATTTCAGCCAATCAGCTGCTGTTACCAGCTGGCTCGTAAAATCACCCAAAGCCGGGCAAGAGGTGAAGTAAACAAAAGTTTGGCGGGAAAGCTCTACAGACAAGCAGGGGGTCAACAGGACAGCTCAGTGCAAATGATTAAAATGCCATGTGGATCGCTCCTAATGGTCCGGGATCCACACATGTACTACAGCAGAGTTAGTAGGCGGTGCTGTAGTTGTTGCGTGATGCAATAATCTGTATAACAAGGTGCCAACACATGGTAAGTGTAATTTGTCTTTGAGACAGCGTTCTGTGCAATTGTGAGGGAATGATGGCAGAGCTGACGGAGTTCCAACACAGCCAAATTATTGAGGTCCATTTGGTGGTTGCCTCTGTAACAAAGATGGTGGAAGTTTTTGCTGTATCACGTGGCACAATATCCAAGATTATGGCCACAAAAGACTGGAAAAAACCCATCCAAAAACGCCAACGTGGATGGAAATGTGTGTTGAGTGACACACAGACGATCATTGCATAGGTTTGTGATGAAAAATAAGCAGACTACAGCTGTAAAAGTGACTGCTAAGCTGAATACAGTGTTCACAAACCTATTAGTACTAAAACGGTGCAAAGGGAACTCCACAAGCAAGACTTTTATGGACAAGCTGCCATTCTAAAACCACTCATCATTGATTTGAAATGCTGCTCAGAGAAGACAGGGGTGTAAAAGTCATAAAACCTGGACTATGGAGCATGCCATGGACTCCACAATCGCCCAATATCAATATCATTGAGCCATTGCGCTCAGTGTTGGAAAGAATATTCGAGTGTGCTATCCACCTCCATCATCGTTACTGGAACTTAGGGTAACACACACAGAGCTTTGCTACATCCACCCTGATCCCCAGACATCACACACACAGCTCCGCTACATCCACCCTGATTCCCAGACATCACACACACAGCTCTGCTACATCTATACTGATCCCCAGACATCACACACACAGCTCCGCTACATCCATCCTGACCCCCACACATCACACACACACAGCTCCGCTACATCCATCCTCATCCCGAGACCTCGCACACAGCTCTGCTGCATCCATCCTGATCCCCAGACATCACACACAGTTCTGCTACATCCTTCCTGATCCCCAGACACACACAAAGCTCTGCTACATCCATCCTGACCCTCACAGCTCCCCTCCCTCACTCACTCCATCCATCCTGACCCCTACAGCTCCACTCACTCACTGCATCCTTTCATCCTGACCCCCACAGCTCCAACACACATATGATCCCTGACTCCTCCCACACAGGGTATCGCATGACAGGACATCGGCGGAGGTCCTGAAAGCTGCTGACTCTGCAGGTCTGTGTGCCCCTTTATGATAGGGCTGCAGGGGGAGGGTTAACCGGTGCTAGAGGTCAGTGCAGGTTCTGTGAGGGGCTTATAGCAGACTCCGATAGTAGCTCTTCCACCCGCTGCTGCCAAATTGTTGCGCGCCAGGACCACAGCTGACTGACTTAGCTGTTACCCTCTCACTCATGGCACCCGGGGCCGGCCGACCCTCCCGCACCCACATTGCTACGTGACTACGTCAAGGTACAATAGTACGACGTGATTTCCAGCCAGAGAGCTGCGACACCCTGGTTGGGAATCGCTGGCATAGGGAATAAATGTCATAGTGGGAAAAGCAGAAAATGTGTTGTATTCCCTTACTTAGTCCTTCAGGCAGGCATATGCACCAATGTGAAGAGGATCATGTACAGCAGGTCCATGAAGTGGGAGCAGCTGAATCATCAGGGCCTAAGCAGGCTTGTATTGTATATGGCTGCCTTTAGCTCTACCTGTGAGATCTCCGCTAGGATACTGTGAAAGGTGCCCGAGCTGAGTTGGCTAACAAGTGCCCTGGTGGGAGCTGGCAGTAAGCGGTGTGATTAGATGGTGGTGGGCTGCAGCTCCGTGATGGCCGATTACACAGGGTCTTGCTCTCCAGCAATGTCTGCAGGCTATGCAGCAGAGCCTCAGTCGGCTGAACCAGTTTGGTCCAGCGGAACACTACCAGTAGATGGCTGAAGATGGGTCATGTGCCACAGCCTAATGTGGTCAAGGATGGAAGAAAGCAGCCATGCTTTTCTAACCCTGGACAACCCCTTTAAATATCTATGGAGTAGCTGGAGCTCTATTAAAACACTGCTGCACAAAAGATACCACCCCCCTTTGTCTTACAAGGTGCTTCTAAATAGCAATACAGCGCCTGCTATTGCTGAGTATTCTCCTATTTGTGTTCTAGTGCCCCCTGCTTACATCTGTTGTCTTACACTTAATATCATTTATATCTTGAATTTTCATGTATGCTTGCTGGAGGCACGATTGTAGGAATCCACAGGGATCATGAGAATGACTCTGATTTCCTCTAGTGAATGCAGTGTCAGCGCACGTGTGTGACCGCAACTACTTACACTTCTAGAATGTGTTCTGTGGGACTGACGGAGATAGGCACGTGCTGCACTTGGCTATCGCCGTAGGTCATGCATGTGAATAGCGTGTCCATTCATCACGGGGACTCGGAGTGCGCCATTCTTGTGATTCCTTTGGGGTCTTAGTGGTTGAACCCACAACGATCATACATTTATCACCTAACCTATGAATGATAAATGTTTTTGGTGGCATAATTCTTTTTTCAGAATCTGCAGGATGTGTAATAAGCTAATTTATGCTGATTTTGTTTTTTTAGGTTTCTAAGTTTTCTCACCAAACGGGAAATACGATAATGCATTGTCGAGAAGAAAACCCTTCTGCTAGTGGTAACATTACTGTTTGTCTTTAATTTTAAAGAATGTTTCATGTGTACATAAAACTGTGTGTACTGGCCAAAAGAGTTTACAATATGTGATGGAAGCAACATTTGGTGTCTCAAGTTAAAAAAATGGTATATACTTGCATTGTTTGCATTTCGTTGTTCAGGCTTAAAAGGGTTGTCCGCGTTGGTTTAACTATTAACGCCTTACCCATGCACTAAAATCAAACCGTGATATACTGAACTCTCCCCGCTGTGTCCTGTGGCCCCTCAGGAGGTCTTCCCTGTGACATCCTGTAAATCGGGCAGGACTTCAGCCTGTAAACATATAGGCGTAGAGGAATGAGCGCTGGCGAGTGTATCATTGTTATTTTAGTGCCGAAGAAAGGAGTTTTACAGATAAGCTGTCACTGGGACGACCCCTTTAGTATAAATATATATATATTTCCCATGCAAACCTGAGAATTGAGATTACAATTAAGAATTGCCTGTGTGTTGTGCATATTATTTTTTCTTTTTGATCTCTTTTAGTAACGGACGTCTCTCAAGAAACTCTGTTGACGCGGTGTAAGGTGAATATCAATATATTTTACATCCAGTTAATAATAAAAAGGTGTTTCTCGTTTAGGTTCTACTCTGCATGTAGCACTAGCAATGCTATCCGCTACAACCACTGGAGCCTGTTTAGATGGTCACAAGTAGAAAACGAATACATTTCATGAAGTAATATTGGGCTATTCCAATAGAAGAGATGAGATTCTGTTCCCCTACATATATGTAAAACACTATCAGAAGAAGCAGCATATAAGACATTATATAATAGTACTGGGTGTATTGTAAATATGAATCCAGCTGAGACTGTAAAACACTTGCTAGAAGCTACAACAGCTTCTCTGTATGTCTCTACTGCCCCCCCCCCCCTTGCATATAAGAATATGGGCTTTAATCTGATCCATCATTGAAGATGATAATGTGTCTTCATCTCTGCCTCACTGGAGATATATTGTACTATAGAGAGAATGGTCAGTGCATGGGGAAGCAGAAGTGGCTGATAACTGGACAATTTTTATAGCATTTTTCTCTTTCTATTACAAAGTTGTTGTTTGTTTATTTATTTTTTTTAAATCTTCACTTGTAGTATTGATATATGCAGCTAGTTGAAACCAGAATACCAATTTAAAGCTCCATTCACACTGGATGAGTACTGGGCAAATATTACCCAAGTAGCATGTCCCTGTGCTGTTACAGTACTAGGTAGTGTTCCTCTGAAAATAAGACCCTGTCTTATATTAATTTTTGCCTCAAAATAGGCGCCAGTTCTTATTTTCAAGGGATGTCTTATTATACTTGCGTAGCAGTCTCAGTCCAGCTCCCTACCACTGCTCTCTGGAGCACTGATGCGCTGAGCCATGACATTGATTGACCAATTAAATTCTGTCTCCACATGGCGATGGCTGAGATTGGTTCTTTGACCTCCGCTCAGGAAATCAGTGGAGCGCTCGATGAACCAATCACAGCCATCACATTGGTTCATTGAGCGCTGCATTGACTGGTTCCAGAGTATCCAGATTTTTTACCTAAGTTTGACTGTAGCCGGTAATGTTCAGATTATTTTATTTTGCTTTTTTTTCTTAGAAACTCACAATATCACTTGGTAGGAGATGTGATTCACCAGAAGCAAGTTCCTCACAGGATTCAAAAAAGAAATTGTCTACCACTTCGAAAGTAAGGATTTTGTATTTAAAATTGTTATAATCCTGCCAGGATTTCCAGTCATCTCCTGCCCACAGGATGGGGAATAACTTGTTAATTGGTAGGGATCTTACTGCTGAGACCCACTTAAATCTCAAGAACGGTGTCTCATGTCGCCCTCTGCCTGTCACTGGGAGGGTTGCTTCTTCCCTTGCAGTGACATTAGAATGAATGGTGCACTGGCCGAGCATACATGGTTGGCGCTCCGTTCTTGTGAACACGGGATCCTCGTTCTTGAGATCAGCAGACTCTCATAGGTGAGATCCTCACCAATCAACAAGTTATCCCGTATCCACAGGAACCCGCAGCGGAAGGTGTTGCTTCTTCCCTTGCAGTGACATCAGAATAAATGTGGCACTGGCCCCAGCATACATGGTTCTTTTCCGTGTTGCTGGTATCTGCTACTCTGGTATGTTGGCAATCACGTTGAAAGCGAATGGCACACTCGCACGACCAGCACTTTGTTCAGTCTTTTAACCTGTTCAGTGGCGGGATTTTTACTACCTTGTCAGACCTACCAGGGCAGGTTTTTAACCCCTTGAGTGGTGGGTTTCTTACCACCCTGTCGTACCCACCAGAGCAGGTTTTTTAAATGGTCTAATGATTTAATTTCAACTAATTTTGCAGACTCGTTCCAAGAGCTATAATTCTTTCATTTTTCCATTGACACCGCCATATGAGGGCTTGTTTTTTGCAGGACAAGTTGTTTTTTTTTATGGCATTTTGGGGTATATATAATGTATTGCATAACTTTTGTAAAAAAAATTGTAGGCAGATTGGGGGGGAAAAAAAAATATTCTGCCATTTTGTTTTTTGGATTTCATTTTTTCGGCTTTCAGCCTGCAGAATAAAAAATGTGACAACATTATTCTCCGAGTCAACATGATTCCGGCGATACCAAGTTCATACAGTTTTTTATGTTTTGCTATTTTTCTACATTTAAAACATTGTTTTTTCTTAAAGGTTTGCTTTTGTGTCGCCACATTCATTGAGCCGTATTAATTTTATTTTTGCATTACCAGAGCTTTAGAAGGCCTTGTTTTTTTGCAGGATGAACTTAATTTTTTGCAACATTTAAAATTTTGATCGCTTTTTATTCTATTTTTTCCAGTGGCAAGATTAACAAAATCTGTAATTCTGGCATGTTTTTTATTTTTATTTTTCACTGCATTCCCTGAGCAGTATAAATAACATATTAAAGTAATTCTACAGGCCAGTATGGTTATGCCAATACCAAATTGTAATAGCTTTTTTTCTTTTTCACACTTAAAAAAAATAAATAAATAAAAGTTTAAATCACTTCCTTTTGCCATATCTATAATAAAAAAAATCTAAATCATAAAAGAAATACATATTTGGTATCGCCGCATCCGTAAATGTCCAATCTATCAAAGTAGTGCATTATTTACCCTGCATGGTGAACGTAGTCCGAAAAAAAAATTAAGAACGCCACAAATGCACTTTCAGTCACCCTGTCTCCCAGAAAAAATGCAATAAAAATCAATCAAAAAGTCGTATGTATTCCAAATTAGTACTAATGTAAACTACAAGACATCACGCAAAGAATGAGCCCTTGCTCAAGTACGTCGACGGAAAAATTCAAAAGGTATTGCGCGCAAAAGATGCAGCAGAAAATAATGTTAAAAAATTAAATGTCTTTGAAAAAAAATACAGGTACTACAGCAAAAAAAAAACTATACAAGTTTGGTATCCTAGTAATCGTACTGACCCATAGAATAAAGTTAGCAGGTCATTTTTGTTGCAGTTTGTGTGCCGTAGAAACAAAACGCAGTGAAAGATGGCAAAATGTCAATTTTTTTCCCCTTTTACTCCACTTAGAATTTTGTAAAAGTTTTTCAGTACATTATATGGTACTTTAAATAGCACCATTGAAAAACACAACTCGTCCCGCAAAAAACAAGCCCTCATACAGCGACGTCTATGAATAAATAAAGGAGTTATGATTTTTTAAACGTGGGTAGGAAAAAAAGAAATGGGGGGAAAAAAGGGGCTGTGTCATTAAGGGGTTAAATAATATACTAACTTCCTTCTCTGAGTCATTACAACGTAGGGATACCACATGTGTAATTTAATTTTTTTATTTTTTTTTTACAAAGTAATGGGACACAAGTGTTTTTTATTTTTATTTTTTTAATAATTTAAAACTTTTTTTACCTTTTTTTTTTTAATTTTTGTCCTGACCCCTGATCACATTCTAGGGGTCCGTTGGTGACTGGACTGCCCTGTACATGCTGTAGTCACATAGACTGCAGCATTTAAAGGGTTAACATAGCAGAGATCGGAGGTTTTCTCTGATCCCTGCTGTAAGACCTGGTGCCTGGCTGTCCTCTGATAGGCAAGCACCAGCTCTCCCTGCCACAGAGACCATCGGCTGGCTTCTGACAAGCCGATGGTCTCTATGGCAACCTGTAAACAAAGCAGTGAAGTACTTTTGAATTTAGAAGCAGGAGATTGCCGGCAGATCGGCAATATCTTCCTGCTTCTGTTTTTCAAAGTCCTGCACTGTTCTCTGTGGGTCTGTGCAGGCAGAGCACACTGCCACAGCTTATGGGATTGTGCTCTGCAGCTCCCATAGTGAAACATAGCCCGGAAATCTTCCGGGCTATATTGCTATGGGCAGTGGAGCTCGTCCCAGAAAATTTCCGGCCGTGCCGCTCAAGGGGTTAAATGGGCCAATTATTTAATCGCAACTAATTTTCCCCAGTCGTCTCCACGACAGCACCAATTGAGATTGCCTCCTCGTGATAGGACAGGAACATACTGAGAGGTTAAAAGCTCCCCCCCTTCCCCACTTTCCTCAGTGTCTTCCTGTCCTGCCAGGAGGCAGGATCTCTGAGAGAAGCTGGTGGAGAAGCCAGCCAGGATTACTTACAGGCGGATCGGAGGGCAGTGGCTCAGCCTGTCCTCCCTTCCAAGCCAGACGACTCCCGGGATGCCACATGGGGTGGTAACCCCCGGGCCAGGTTCCTCCCGCGGCGGCCCATGGGGGGTACAAAGTGGGAGCCTCAGTCCCCTCGTCCTCCCTGCAGAAGTTAGAGCGCGGTGCTCCAGGAAGCGCTTCGACGGCGGGGGGCGGGGCTCCGCGTCACGTGTCCAGCGCGATGACGTCATTGCGTCTGCATCAGGAGCGGAGGGGGCGGGGCTTAGCGCAGAAGCGCGAAAATTTTAAAAAAATAGGAACCTGAGAGAAGCCAGAACAAACCAGCACTACAGGTTGCAGGGTGTCTGCAGCACCGGTATAGTAATGAGTGCTCCAGCCCCAGAGACAGCTGAAACCTCAGCCTCAGCGGCCGTAAGTAGCCAGTGCGGCAAAAAATACAATGCAAATATCCAGTGTATTGTGTATGGAAAATTGCATATTTACCCGCAAAAATGCTTTATTTGTCAGGGGGATAAAAAAGACATCACCCCCAGAACAAAACTCAGAAAATGCGGGATAAAACTGCCAGCTACGTACCAGAGGCCTCTATGCAAGGCATGCCTAGCTAGGCTAGTTAAAGAGGAATCGGGGGGATTCATGGAGGACGTTAGGAAGCTGGTGAAAGAAGAGGTTAGATCAGCCCTAACGTCACAGCTGGCGCCGCCAGCGAAATGCCAGAAAAAGGCGTATGTTCCTGACGAGCCTTCCGACTCCGAGAGTTCTATCAGGTCGGAGCAAGAGGAACAGGCGGCCGAGGAGTCCTCAGATTAGGAGGACTACAAAAAATAGTTATTCCATCAGGACGACTTAATGGAATTGATTAAGTCAGTCAGGGCTAAACTAAGAATGGAAGAGCCCAGAGAACCACGTACCCTACAAGATGAGATATTTGGGGGACTAGGGGAGAGGCGCAAGCACACCTTCCCTGTCCACAAGAATATCACCAAAATAATCCCAAAAGAGTGGAGCCGCACAGTTAAAAGATCCATGGATCGCAAAGCTGAGGGCCTTCTAAAGAAATCATGGGAGGCAGCGACAAACATACTTAGGCCAGGGATCGCAGCCACTTGTGTGGCGCGAACTCTGGGGGTATGGCTAGAACAGCTACAGCTACACCTAACCAATAACACGCAAATTTCCTAGCGGACGCCGCGGACGAAACTGTCAAACTCTCGGCGACAGCTACAGCCCGGTCTAACTCAGCCAGAAGAGTGTTATGGCTGAAATCGTGGTCAGGCGACCTAGCCTCAAAAAATAAGCTATGCGCCCTCCCGTTCTACGGCCAGTTTTTGTTCGGACCGGACCTTGACAAGATTCTAGAGAAGGCGGCCGACAAAAAGACGGGATTCCCGGAAGAAAAGCCACAGAGAGGGAAGACCTTCTTCCGGGCCCCAAGGCAACAGCCACAGGCCTACCAAGGCAAGGGCAAGACAGGCCGCTGGAGTTACACCAAGGGGGGCAGAGGAAGGAACATCCTCTTTAACCCCCACCAGGGGAAGCCAAAGCAGAGACCCTGACCTCATCCTTGTAGGGGCAAGGGGGGGGGGGGCTTTGTGGATCAAGGGGCCGCGATTTCCGAAGGCCCATGGATCCCAAAGATCTTACAGCAGGGATACCGGATAGAGCTGGTGTCCCTCCCCAGAAGAAAATTCATTATCACGGGAGGCTCCAAACAACAGTTACACCTACTAAAGCAAAGCGTTGGGGACCTGCAACAACTAAATGCAATATCCCCCGTACCGCAAAACGAGGAAACCCAGGGCCATTATTCCTGGCTCTTCCTAGTAAGGAAACCCTGTGGGAAACAGCGGATGATAGTGAACCTGAAACCTCTGAACACCTGCATCAGATACAGAAAATTCAAGATGGAGTCCATCTCCTCAGCGATAAAGTTGATTCCCAAAGGAGCCTGCATGGCATCCATCGATCTAAAGGATGCTTATTTCCACGTACCGATCCACGAGGGGTCCCGGAAATACCTAAGGTTCGCAGTGTATATGGGCAAAGGAATAGAGCACCATCAATTCAGATGCCTGCCCTTCGGGATCTCCTCAGCACCCAGAATCTTCACCAAAATTATGGCAGAGGTAGCCGCCTACCTGACGAAGAAGTCGGTCCTAATAGTACCCTACCTGGACGATATTTTAATAATAGCAGAGTCCAGAGAACACCTAACGAAACACCTGAGGATAGTGCTAGAACTTCTCCAATCGTTAGGATGGATCATAAACTGGGAAAAATCCAGCCTAGATCCCGACAAACAGAAAACATTTCTGGGTATAACGCTCGACTCAGAATCGCAATGCTCCTGCCTACCCGAGTAGAAAATACAAAAAATCTGACGGCTAGTCAAAACCTTTTTACGAAGACGATTATGCACAATTCGGGAAGCCATGTTTCTCCTGGGAAACTTGACTTCACGCATTCCAGGAGTAGCATGGGCCCAGGCTCACACCAGAGCCCTGCAAGCCTCAGTCCTATCCACACGGGACAAAAAAGCAGTCCTCTCTGGGGACAAGAATGTACATTCCAAGCGTGGTGAAAACATGCCTGCGTTGGTGGGCATCCCAAGAGAACCTGCGGAGAGGGGTTCATTGGCTACAAAACCCAGCCACTCGCATCACAACGGATGCAAGCGCCTGGGGATGGGGAGCGCATGTGGGGAACCAGCTCTTTCAGGGCCCATGGCCTCAAAGGACAAAAGAACAGTCCTCAAATTACAGGGAACTACAGGCCATATGGCAGGTCCTACAGCAGTTAGGGAACTCGCTACGGGACCAGCATATAAAGATACTGTCAGACAATATCACCGCGGTCGCCCATATACGACACCAAGAAGGCACAAGATCTCCCGCTCTGCAAAACATCGCACAGAAAATTTTCCACTGGGCAGAGGGTCGGATCCTCTCTATCACGGCAACCCATTTGAATGGGACGCTAAACCAAAAAGCGGGCTTTCTCAGCAGGAGGCAAATAGACCCAGGAGAATGGTCTCTCTCCCTGAAAGCATTCAGAATCCTGATCAACCAGTGGGGGACCCCACAATTGGACCTGTTCGCAACCAGGGAAAATGCCAAAGTAAGCAATTTTTTCTCCCTCCGGCCAGGAGATCGTCCGACAGCAGTAGACGCCCTAGGCCAAGACTGGGGAGAGGGGCTGGTATACGCCTTTCCTCCTATACCATTGATCCCCAGAGTCTTACAACATTTCAGAACCCAGGTATGCACACTAATCCTGGTGACCCCGTTCTGGCCCAAAAGAAGCTGGTTCGGTCTTGTAGCAACATTGAGCATCCAGGACCCAGTCATCTTCCCTACCTGGACAGATCTTCTATCGCAGGGGCCACTGAGCCATCCGAGCCTAGACAAGCTCCACTTAACAGCATGGCTCTTGAGGAATCCTCACTAAAAGAGAAGGGATTCTCACAGAGAGTAGTAGAAACGTTAACGTCCAGCAGAAAAAAAGACTACCCACCTTATCTACCTGAAAGTTTGGAGAAGGTTTTCCTCATGGAGACAGGGAAGGGATCGCGGGGATTTTATCCCGGACATCCCTCTAATTTTAGAGTTCTTGCAGGAGGGCCTAGAGATGGGCCTCTCTCCAAGCACCCTGAAGGTCCATGTCGCAGCCCTTAGCGCCATATGTGACACAAAGTTCGCAGACAACAGATGGGTCAACAGGTTCCTAGCAGCAGCAACTAGATTACGGCCTAGGCCCATAAATCTTTTTCCAGACTGGAACCTTAATTGGGCCCTAAGGGCCATGACAACGGTACCATTCGAGCCGATCGAAGCACTACCCATAAAAATGCTTACTACCAAGACCATTTTCTTAGTAGCCATCACCTCCGCAAGACGGGTTAGCGAGCTGCAGGCCTTGTCCATTCGCCACCCGTTCCTGAAAATCTCGGACACCAAATTAGTATTTAAAACGGACCCCGCGTTTATGCCAAAAGTAGTATCACATTTTCATAGGTCCCAAGACATAATAATCCCCTCATTTTTTAGTAAACCTAAAAACGAGGAAGAAAAAACCCTAAGCTGCCTGGACGTTAGGAGAGCAGTCCTAGGCTACATAGAGGCGACAAGCCACTGGAGGCGGGACGACAACTTGTTCGTCCAGTTCAGTGGCCCAAATAAAGGGAGCAAAGCAGTAAAAAGCTCCATAGCCAGGTGGATCCGCCTAGCCATCATAGAGTCCTATAAGGCCCTCGGGAAGGAAATCCCTTTAGCTCTTAAAGCCCATTCTACAAGGGCAGTAGCATCCTCATGGGCCGAACATAGCTCAGCTTCGGTCGAGCAGATATGCAAAGCCGCAGTCTGGAAGAAACCCCACATGTTTGTTAAACACTATAGGGTAAAAGTGCAGCAGGACGAGGACATGGCCTTCGGCCGCAAAGTCCTCTCGGCAGCAATCCCACCCTAGGGAAACTTTAGTTGGTACGTCTCAATTGGTGCTGTCGTGGAGACGACTGGGGAAAAAATGGATTATACCTACCTGATAATCAGGTTTCCAGTAGTCTCCACGACAGCACCCGTACCTCCCCCCCCCTAAATTGATAGAAAAGAAACTATATAATATAATATAAAAAAACATATATATAATATAATTTTATTAAAAAAAACAAAACCAAAAGACAAAACCCCGGTTAAAAGAAAAAAATTTAAGTTGAGCTCCTACCCCGGGAATTCGTTATAATCCACTGGGGAAGGGGGGGAGCTTTTAACCTCTCCGTATGTTCCTGTCCTATCAGGAGGAGGCAATCTCAATTGGTGCTGTCTTGGAGACTACTGGAAACCTGATTATCAGGTAGGTATAATCCATTTTTTTCACGTTCCAAGAGCCATAACTTCATTTTTCCATTGAAACGGCCATATGAGGGCTTGTTTTTTGCGGGACAAGTTGTACTTTTTGATGGCATCATTTTTGGGTATATATAATGTATGGCATAACTATTGTAAAAATTTTAGGGAGATTGGGGGGGAAAAAAAGAAATTCTGCCATTTGTTTTTTAGATTTCATTTTTGCAGTGCTCAGCAAGCAGAATAAATAGTGTGATAACATTATTCTGTGAGTCAACACGATTTCGGCGATACCAAGTTTATACAGGTTTTTTTTAATGTTTTGCTATTCTTGTACATTTAAAACATTCTTTTTTTCTTAAAGGTTTGCTTTTGTGTCGCCACATTCCAAGAGCCGTATTAATTTTATTTTTCCATTGCCAGAGCTCTAGAAGGCCTTGTTTTTGGCAGGATGAACTCCAGTCTTCCTTTATCTAATTTTTAGGAACATGTAAAATTACTTTTTTTCCATTTTTTTCTATGGGCATGATTAATAGAATCTGTAATTCTGGCATGTGTTTTTTTATTTTTCACTGCAGTATAAATAATACATTAAAGTAATTCTACAGGCCAGTACGATTATACCAATACCAAATTGTAATAGCATCCGGGACTGCCAGCTTAGGCTATGACGCTCAGACACCGTCTGAGCGTCATAGCCCGTCTAATACCCTGCTATCCCTCAGCATAGCAGAGTAGTAGGAAAAAAAAGTATTATGCAAATCCCCTAAAAGGACAAAAAATTTTGAAAAGTTAATTAAGGAAAAAAAGTTAAAAAAAACTTTATTTTTCGGGTCAGTATGATAACTACGATACCTGCAGATTAAAACCTTCCCGCTCCAGGACACTCATTTACGTCCTGCAGTTTCAGGGTATGTATCAAGAGAGATCGCAGTGCAGCCTCTCTTCATACAGCATGGGCGTCAGTTGTTAAAAAAAGGAATACAAGTTGAAATCGCCCCCGTTTTGCTCTATGATAAAAAATCTAAATCATAAAAGAAAAATACATTTTTGATATAGCCGGGTCCGTAAAAGTCCGATCTATCCAAGTAGCGCATTATTTACCTCACACAGTGAACGTCCTCCAGAAAAAACCCGCCAGAAACGCACTTATTTAGTCACCCCCTCTCCCAGAAAAAATGCACATAAAATCGATTTAAAAGGTAGTATGTATTCCGACTTGGTACGTAAACTACAGGGCATTCCGCAAAAAATGAGCCCTTGCACAACTACGTCAACGGAAAAATTAAAAGGAAGATGGCGGCATAAAATAAAAAAATCTAATGTTTTTGAAAAAAAAAACACGAGTACTACAGCAAGAAAAAAACTATACAAGTTTGGTATCGTAGTAATCATACTGACCCGAAGAATAAAGTTACTGTATATACTCGAGTATAAGCCTTGTTTTTCAGCTCATTTTTTTAGGCTGAAAAAGCCCCCTCTCGGCTTATACTCGAGTCAGGGAAGGCTTAAAAAAAAAAACCTTCATACTCGCCTCTCATCCGGCGTGTGTGTCTCCAGTGGCATTGCGGCAGGCTGTTTGAATTCTCTCCACTGTCAATCCCCGCCATCCTCTTTGCTCAGCTCTGTCATCCCCTGAAGTCAGTGCTGTGTAAGTAAGAGCTGTAATTGGATCAAGCGTCAGCCAATCACAGCCGGTGCTCGATCATTCACAGCCAATCAAGCTGCTTTAGAATTCTCTCCGCTGTCATCTCCCTGCTCTGCTTTCAAATCCCCTGCCATCAGTGCTGTTTAAGTTAGCACTGTGATTTGATCGAGCGCCAGCTGTGATTGGATCGAGCGCTCAATCCAATCACAGCGCTTACTTACACAGCACTAACAGAGCCAAGCAGAGAGTACGGTGGGGGATGACAGCGGGGAGAATTCAAGCAGCTTGTCGCACAGACACAGACGCCGGCTGGGAGGTGAGTATGGAGTTTTTTTTTAACCTAGTATATACTCTAGTATAGCTCGGCTTATACTCGAGTCAATAAGTTTTCCCATTTTTTTGTGGTGAAACTTATTGTCTTGGCTTATACTCGGGTCGGCTAATACTCGTATATACGGTTATTTTTGGTGCAGTTTGTGTGCTGTGCAAACAAGACGCACTGAAAGATGGTGGAATGTTGTTTTTTTCTTCACTTTACTCCACTTAGAGTTTTGTAAAAGTTTTTCAGTACATTATATGGTACTTTAAATGGCACCGTTGAAAAATATGACTCGCTCTGCAAAAACAAGCCCTCATGCAGCGACACTGATGAATGAATAAATAAAGGAGTTATGAAGGGGCTGGAAAAAACGAAAAAAGTGGGGGAAAAAAGGGGACTGTTCAATAAGGAATTAAATTATGTACTAATTTTCTTCTCTGGGTCAGTACGAACGTTGGAATACCACGTGTAATTTTGTTTTTAATTTTTAACAAAGTAAAGGGAAAAAGGTGGTGTTTTGTCTTTTTATTTTTTTACTTTTTTTCCCCTTTAACTTCTTTTTAAATTTTTGTCCTTTAAGGGGATTTGCATAACACTTTTTTTTTTCTTCTACTACTCTTCTATGCTGAGGGATAGCAGGGTATTAGACGGGCTATGACACTCAGACAGTATCTGAGCGTCATAACCTAAGCTGGCAGTCCCGGACGCTATATTCAAGCCTCCGGGTGCCACAGAGACCCATCAGGACCCCCTGGTCACATTGTGGGGGGTCCGATAGTGACAGCCCTTTACATTCTGCGGTCGCACAGACTGCGGCATCTAAAGGGTTAAACAGCGGAGATGGTTGGTTTTCTCCGTTTTTCACTCTAACAGCTGGTGCCCGGCTATTCTCTGACAGACGATCACCAGCTCTCCCTGCCACAGAGACCATCTACAGGCTTCTGACAAGCTGATGGTCTCCGTGGCAACCTGCAAACCGTGCAGGAATTTAACAAAAGAAGCCGGAAGTTGCCAGCAAATCAGTTATATCTTCCTGCTTCTTTTTTTAAAGTCCTGCGCTGTTTTCTGTGGGTCTGTGCAGGCAGAGCACACTGCCACAGCTTATGGCATTGTGCTCTGCAGGTCCCATAGTAAAACATAGCCCGGAAATCTTCCAGGCTATATCACTATGGGCAGTGGAGCTCATCCCAGAAAATCTCCTGGTGTGCCACTGAAGGGGTTAATGGTCAATTTGTAATTAACATTGAATGGAAGAGGATTTAAAGGGGTTGTCCCGCGGCAGCAAGTGGGTCTATACACTTCTGTATGGCCATATTAATTCACTTTGTAATGTACATTGTGCATTAATTATGAGCCATACAGAAGTTATAAGAAATTTTTCACTTACCTGTTCCGTTGCTGGCGTCCTCGATTCCATGGAGCCCGTCTAATTTTCGGTGTCTAATGGCCAAATTAGACGCGCTTGCGCAGTCCGGGTCTTCTTCTCTTCTCAATGGGGCTCCGTGTAGCTCCGCCCCGTCACGTGCCGATTCCAGCCAATCAGGAGGCTGGAATCGGCAATGGACCGCACAGAAGCCCTGCGGTCCACCAAGGGAGAAGATCCCGGCGGCCATCTTCAGCAGGTAAGTAAGAAGTCACCGAAGCGCGGGGATTCAGGTAAGCGCTGTCCGGTGTTCATGTTTAACCCCTGCATCGGGGTTGTCTCGCGCCGAACGGGGGGGCTATTGAAAAAAAAAAAACCCCGTTTCGGCGCGGGACAACCCCATTAAGGCTGTGCTCTCCCCGCGGAAATCTTGCTTTTTTTTGCTGCTGCAGAACTGCGAGGTTTCCGTCGGGATTCCGCCCTGTGTGAACCCATCCCTACGGTGGTATTGTCTTTCATTATGTCGGCTTTGTATGGTCTAACAGAGCTCAATAAAGTGTATTGAAAGAATGAAATGCACGCTGAGTTCCATCCCCCCGATCACGTTAGGTTCACGCTGAAGGGATAACTTAGAGCCACGAGCTGTAAGTTATCCTACATGTATTTAAGAATGTTTATGTACTCTATATGTCTAAAGCTTGAGAAAGGCATGTTTTGTATGCTGAAATGTGTTGCTCTTAAACGTTTACATTTTGATGGAAGGTCTCTGCCAGATCATTTAGTCATACACTTTGGCTTGCTAACCCCTTAGTGACAAAGCCAAATTTTGGAAATCTGACATGTCACTTTAATATAGCATAACTCCATAAAGGCTTTACATATCCAAGTGATTCTGACATTGTTTTTTCACCACATATTGTACTTCATTTAGGTTGTAAAAAGAGACAGATAGAACTTGTGTATATTTAATAAAAGTGCCAATATTGGCAAAATTTGGAAAAAAATTGGAAAGTATGGGGAGCCTGGTTAGACTCTCACTCTACCCTGACCACCGATTAAAACCTCAACCTGACCCATGCTAATCCCCCCCCCCCCCCACTGACAAGCGCCTGGAAGAGCTACAACCCCGAATCCTCTAACCCCAAAAGGGCAAAGGAAGAGCAGAGTCTAGTGTTATTGTTATTTTATTGTTCTTTTATATAAATTTATAAGTCTACTGTTACAATATGCAAACAGATAGTTCGAGAGACACAGCAACTAAGTTGATGTTATTCCAATATGTACAACCGTTACTGTCTATGTCACCATGTGTAATGTAAAGTTTACTTCACCGTGTATCTCACGAACTGCATATTACCAATAAATAAAACGAATTTAAAAAAAATAAAGAGGATTTCGGTTTACAAGGTAACATAGTATGTAAGGCCGAATGAAGACAATGTCCATCTAGTCCAGTCTGTCTAACCTACTGTGTTGATCCAGAGGAAGGCAAAAAACCCCAAGGCCAGAAGCCAATTAGCCCTTTTGGGGGAAAAATTCCTTCCCGACTCCCTAATGGCAATCAGACTGTTCCCTGGATCAACCCCTAATAGTTCCTACCTGCCTATATACCAGGATTGACACTTAACCTAATATTTATATCCTGTAATATCCTTCTTCTCCAGAAAGACATCAAGTCCCCTTTTAAACTCCTCTATGGATTTTGCCATCACCACTTCCTCCGGTAGAGAGTTCCACAGTCTAACTGCTCTTACAGTAAAGAATCCCCTTCTATGTTGGTGATGAAACCTACTTTCCTCTAATCGTAGCGGATGCCCTCTTGTTACCGTCATGGTCCTGGGTGTAAACAGATCGCGGGAGAGATCCATGTGTTGTCCCCTCATGTACTTATACATGGTTATTTGGTCGCCTCTTAACCTTCTTTTTTCTAGAGTAAATAGTCCCAATTTGGATAGCCTCTCTGGGTATTCCAGTCCCGTCATTCCATGTATTAGTTTAGTTGCCCTTCTTTGAACCCCCTCAAGCACTGTGACATCTTTCCTGAGTACCGGTGTCCAGAATTGTACGCAGTATTCCATGTGAGGCCTGACAAGTGCCTTATATAATGGAAGGATAATGTTCTCGTCCTTCGCCCCTATACCTCTTTTAATGCACCCCAAGACTTTATTTGCCTTTGCAGCAGCTGACTGGCATTGGTTACTCCAGTTTAGTCTATTATCCACTAATACCCCCAGATCCTTTTCCATATCACTTTTCCCTAGTGGTACCCCATTAAGTGAATATTTGTGACATCCGTTCCTCCTGCCCATGTGCATAGTCTTACATTTTTCAACATTGAACTTCATTTGCCATTTTTCTGCCCAAGCCCCCAGCTTATCCAGGTCCGTTTGTAGCCGCACGTTGTCCTCCGTTGCATTAATTATATTGTATAATTTTGTGTCATCTGCAAATATTGATATTTTGCTGTGCAGCCCCTCTATCAGGTCATTGATAAATATGTTGAACAGAGTGGGGCCTAGTACTGAACCCTGTGGCACCCCGCTAGCGACTGTGGTCCAATCAGAGTATGAGCCATTTATTACCACCCTCTGCTTTCTATCCTTGAGCCAATTTTTTACCCACTTACACACGTTTTCGCCCTATCCGAGCTGCCTCATTTTGTAAATTAGCCTATTATGTGGCACGGTGTCAAAGGCTTTAGAGAAGTCCAGATATACAAGATCAATAGATTCTCCCTGGTCCAGCTTAGAGCTTACTTCATCGTAGAAACTGATCAGATTTGTCTGACATGAGCGACCCTTCATGAATCCATGCTGGTGAGGAGTTATTCCCTTAATCTCCTTGTATCAGGGTAATTCTAAGTACAGCACCAATCGGGCCCACCCCACTTGCCCCGTTGCCGGCGGTAAGAAGAGACACCACACAGGGATCTGGTATCATTCCTCACACGGGACATGGCTGCGCTGTGCCGACGTGCTTTATTACAGATTACATGAGATCTTATACCCTTTGTCCCCTCACCAACAAGGGGTGATGGGCTTATAACCATATATGGGCAGTCCGGATTTTCGGCCTGAGACAGTGAAAATTATGTACATGGTTGAACATCTTGATATCTTGTTCCAGCGCTTCTGGGAAATCGGCCAAGTACACGCGTCCTTCATGTCTGGTTCCGTATCTTCTCTGAATTTCTAGAACATCTCTCTCAGCCTTCTAAAGCCTTGGAATATCTGATGTTAAGGCGACAGATTAAGTTTTTTTTCTTATTTGGAATTGAATAAAACTTGCATGTAGGTATAAAAGTATAAAGAACATATGGCAATATATATATATACCCTCACACTTGAGGTACTCATCGATGGCGTCTCTCAGAATCCCCTCGAAAATTTTTCCCGTTACTGAAGTGAGACTTACTGGCCTGTAGTTACCAGGCTCACTTTTGCTCCCTTTTTTGTAAATTGGAACCACGTTGGCAATGCGCCAGTCCAATGGTACTACTCCGGTCTTGATAGTGTCTAGAAATATTAGGTATAGCGGCCTAGCTATTTCGTCACTTAGTTCCTTTAGTATCCTTGGGTGTAATCCATCTGGGCCCGGCAATTTATCAATTTTAGTTTTCTTTAGACGCTTCCGCACCTCCTCCTGCGTTAGGTGTGAGATATTTTGTGAGGGGTTCGTTTTATTCCCCTGCATCTCGTGTGGCATTTCCTTTTCTTTGGTGAATACACTTGAGAAGAAACTGTTTAGTAGATTTGCTTTCCCTTCGTCATCATCAATGATTTCTCCTGCATTGTTTTTTAAAGGGCCAGCGCTCTCCCTGCAAATCCTTTTGCTGTTAATGTAGTTGAAAAATAGCTTTGGGTCGTTTTTGCTCTCTTTTGCGATCCGTCTTTCTGCTTCCTCCTTGGCAGTTTTGATCGTATCTTTGCATATTTTGTTTTTTTCCCTCTATGATTTCAGCGCTTCTTCGCTGCCTTGTTGCTTTAGTAGTTTGAACGCTTTCTTCTTTTCGTTTATTGCCCCTCGTACCGTCTTGTCGAGCCACATTGGTTTCCTTTTAGCTGAGTTTCTTTTATTTTTAAAGGGAATGAACTGCTCACATGAGGCGATTAGGATCCTTTTGAACTTTTCCCATTTTTCCTCCGTACTGATGTTTTTAAGGATGTTGTCCCAATTAATGTTACCGATAGTAGTTCTAAGCTCATCAAATTTTGCTTTACTAAAGTTTAGTTTCTTTGCTACTCCCTGATAAGGCTTCCTATTGATTGACAGCTGGAAGTTGATTATATTGTGGTCGCTGTTCCCCAAGTGCCCCTCAACCTGCACCCCCTTTATATGTTCCGGTTTGTTGGTTAGTACTAGGTCCAGAATGGCTCTCCCTCTTGTTGGTTCCTGCACAAGTTGGTTCAGGTAATTGTCTTTAATTACTCTCAAGAACTTATCACCCCTGTGAGATTTGCTGGTTTCGTTCTCCCATGTTATATCTGGGTAATTAAAGTCCCCCATGATAATTACTTCGTTTCGCTTTGACACCTCTTCTATCTGCCTTAGTAGTAAGTTTTCAGTTTCTTCTGTTGCTTTTGGTGGCCGATAGAAGACCCCTATCAGGATTTTGTTATTTTTTCCTCCCTGTATTTCTACCCACAGAGATTCTACCTGTTCGTCTCCTACCCCTATATCCTCCCGTAGCCTCGGCTTCAAGTTCGATTTGACGTACAGACATACCCCTCCCCCTTTCTGGTTCCTTCGGTCTCTTCTGAAGAGATTGTACCCCTGCAAATTCACCGCCCAATCGCACTTATCATCAAGCCATGTTTCAGTAATTCCGACTATACCAAAGTTTTCATCAGTTATTCTCGCTTCAACATCACCCACTTTACCGTGTCTCGTGTGCGATTGTCACTGCTGATTTGTCTTGTGCACATGACCTCCTTTTACACCTAGTGCTAATCTTATCTTTATTTGTAATAGGCACACTTTTGGGTGCTTTTAGTGCTCAATTTGTAATTACCATTAAATGGAACATGATATTGTAGTTTGGTGAAGTACCGTACATACTCGAGTATTAGCTGACCCGAGTATAAGCAGAGTCAATAAGTTTTACCACCGAAAACTGGTAAAACTTATTGACTCGAGCATATTCTAGGTAGAAAAAAACCCCAAAACCTACGCAGTACTCTCCTCTCAGCTGGTGTCTGTATCCCCGTCGCTTTGCTGTCCCTGGAGGTGCGGCAAGCTGCTTCAGACTTCTCCCCGCTGTCATCTACCTAGCTCGGTTTTTTCTAGGTAGAAAAAAACCCCAAAACCTACGCAATACTCTCCTCTCAGCCTGTGTCTGTATCCCCGTCGCTTTGCTGTCCCTGGAGGTGCGGCAAGCTGCTTCAGACTTCTCCCCGCTGTCATCTACCTGGCTCGGTTTTTTCTAGGTAGAAAAAACCCCCCAAAACCTACGCAGTACTCTCCTCTCAGCTGGTGTCTGTATCCCCGTCGCTTTGCTGTCCCTGGAGGTGCGGCAAGCTGCTTCAGACTTCTCCCCGCTGTCATCTACCTGGCTCGGTTTTCAATTCTCCCACCATCAGCGTCGTGTAACTAAGCGGTGTGATTGGATCGAGCGCCAGCCAATCACATCCGGCGCTCAATAAACCAATCACAGCCATTCATTGATGTCATTCACTGAATGGCTGTGAATAATACAGCAGCGGCTGTGATTGGCTGGCGTTCGATCCAATTACAGCGCTCAGTTACACAGCGCTGACAGCGGGGCAATTGAAAACCGAGCCGGGGACAAGTCAGAAGCAGCTTGCCGCACCGACTGCCAGAGCATTTGGCCGGGGACAGAGATGCCGGCTGAGAGGTGAGTATTGCGGGGGTTTTTTAACATAAGTTTAACTGTAGCCGTTAATGTTCAGATTTTTTTTTTTTTGTTGCTTTTTTTCTTAGAATATATCACTTGGTGGAAAATTTCAAGATCTTAAGATCCCTTGTGATAAACCAGAAACAAGTTCCTCACAGGATTCAAAAAAGAAATTGTCTACCACTTCGAAAGTAAGTATTTTGTGTTTAAAATTGTTACAAGCCTGTATTCTCGCTCCCGCACTATTACACAGGAGCGAGTATCGCTAGATTGCTTACAGCATGGCTAACAGAGAGGCCTGGGGGCTGGGAGAGCGTTCTTCCCCCGCCCGCCCTCCTTCATTCACTGTAAGCAGCAGTCGTTCAGTATTAAACAACTGCTGTTTACACTGAACGGCTAGTCGTTCGGTTGTCAAGCATGCAGAAACTGGTGTAAGGACATTTTTGAGGCAAATTGACAGTGAAAATCCAGCATATTAAAAAATGTGTAGTATGGGATAAGCCACCACTGCACACGCAGAGTTGTTCAGGTCATCAGTCCTTCGTCATGGCCATTCGTGATGTCTGAAACATGTTGGCGTGTGCAGTAGTGGCTTCATTTGTGTATGGATCTTTTAATATGAGTGTCTAATAAAGAGGATTTCAGTTTACAAGGTGTCTGGTGCGGGATTGTCACTGCTGATTTGTCTTGTGCACATGACCTCCTTTTACGCCTTGTGCTAATCTTACCTTTATTTGTAATCTGCACACTTTTGGGTGCATTTAATGCTCAATTTGTAATCAACATTGAATGGAACATGATATTGTAGTTTGGTGAAGTACCGTACATACTCGAGTATTAGCTGACCCGAGTATAAGCCGAGTCAATAAGTTTTACCACCGAAAACTGGTAAAACTTATTGACTCGAGTATATTCTAGGTAGAAAAAAAACCCAAAACCTACGCAGTACTCTCCTCTCAGCTGGTGTCTGTATCCCCGTCGCTTTGCTGTCCCTGGAGGTGCGGCAAGCTGCTTCAGACTTCTCCCCGCTGTCATCTACCTGGCTCGATTTACAATTCCCCCACCATCAGCGCCGTGTAACTAAGCGGTGTAATTGGATCGAGCGCCAGCCAATCACAGCCGGCGCTCAACAAACCAATCACAACCATTCAGTGATGTCATTCACTGAATGGCTGTGAATAATACAGCAGCAGCTGTGATTGGCTGGCGTTCGATCCAATTACAGCGCTCAGTTACACAGCGCTGACAGCGGGTCAATTGAAAACCGAGCCGCGGACAAGTCAGAAGCAACTTGCCGTACCAATGGCCAGAGCAACTGGCCGGGGACAGAGACGCCGGCTGAGAGATGAGTATTGCGTTTTTTTTAAACATAAGTTTAACTGTAGCTGCTAATGTTCAGATTTTTTTTATTTTGCTTTTTTTCTTAGGATATATCACTTGGTGGAAAATTTCAAGATCTTAAGATCCCTTGTGATAAACCAGAAACAAGTTCCTCACAGGATTCAAAAAAGAAATTGTCTACCACTTCGAAAGTAAGTATTTTGTGTTTAAAATTGTTACAAGCCTGTATTCTCGCTCCCGCACTATTACACAGGAGCGAGTATCGCTAGATTGCTTACAGCATGGCTAACAGAGAGGCCTGGGGGCTGGGAGAGCGTTCTTCCCCCGCCCGCCCTCCTTCATTCACTGTAAGCAGCAGTCGTTCAGTATTAAACAACTGCTGTTTACACTGAACGGCTAGTCGTTCGGTTGTCAAGCATGCAGAAACTGGTGTAAGGACATTTTTGAGGCAAATTGACAGTGAAAATCCAGCATATTAAAAAATGCATAGAATGGAATAAGCCACCACTGCACACGCAAAGTTGTTCAGGTCATCAATCCTTCGTCATGGCCATTCGTGATGTCTGAAACATGTTGGCGTGTGCAGTAGTGGCTTCATTTGTGTATGGATCTTTTAATATGAGTGTCTAATAAAGAGGATTTCGGTTTACAAGGTGTCTGGTGTGCGATTGTCACTGCTGATTTGTCTTGTGCACATGACCTCCTTTTACACCTAGTGCTAATCTTACCTTTATTTGTAATAGGCACACTTTTGGGTGCTTTTAGTGCTCAATTTGTAATCACCAAACTACAATATCATGTTCCATTTAATGGTAAAGTACCGTACATACTCGAGTATTAGCTGACCCGAGTATAAGCCGAGTCAATAAGTTTTACCACCGAAAACTGGTAAAACTTATTAACTCGGGTATATTCTAGGTAGAAAAAAACCCCAAAACCTACGCAATACTCTCCTCTCAGCCTGTGTCTGTATCCCCGTCGCTTTGCTGTCCCTGGAGGTGCGGCAAGCTGCTTCAGACTTCTCCCCTCTGTCATCTACCTGGCTCGGTTTTTTCTAGGTAGAAAAAAACCCCAAAACCTACGCAGTACTCTCCTCTCAGCTGGTGTCTGTATCCCCGTCGCTTTGCTGTCCCTGGAGGTGCGGCAAGCTGCTTCAGACTTCTCCCCGCTGTCATCTACCTGGCTCGGTTTACAATTCCCCCACCATCAGCGCCGTGTAACTAAGCGGTGTAATTGGATCGAGCGCCAGCCAATAACAGCCGGCGCTCAATAAACCAATCACAACCATTCAGTGATGTCATTCACTGAATGGCTGTGAATAATATAGCAGCGGCTGTGATTGGCTGGCGTTCGATCCAATTACAGCGCTCAGTTACACAGCGCTGACAGCGGGGCAATTGAAAACCGAGTCGGGGACAAGTCAGAAGCAGCTTGCCGCACCGACGGCCAGAGCATCTGGCTGGGGACAGAGATGCCGGCTGAGAGGTGAGTATTGCGGTTTTTTTTAACATAAGTTTAACTGTAGCCGTTAATGTTCAGATTTTTATTTTTTTTTGTTGCTTTTTTTCTTAGAATATATCACTTGGTGGAAAATTTCAAGATCTTAAGATCCCTTGTGATAAACCAGAAACAAGTTCCTCACAGGATTCAAAAAAGAAACTGTCTACCACTTCGAAAGTAAGTATTTTGTGTTTAAAATTGTTACAAGCCTGTATTCTCGCTCCCGCACTATTACACAGGAGCGAGTATCGCTAGATTGCTTACAGCATGGCTAACAGAGAGGCCTGGGGGCTGGGAGAGCGTTCTTCCCCCGCCCGCCCTCCTTCATTCACTGTAAGCAGCAGTCGTTCAGTATTAAACAACTGCTGTTTACACTGAACGGCTAGTCGTTCGGTTGTCAAGCATGCAGAAACTGGTGTAAGGACATTTTTGAGGCAAATTGACAGTGAAAATCCAGCATATTAAAAAATGCATAGAATGGAATAAGCCACCACTGCACACGCAAAGTTGTTCAGGTCATCAGTCCTTCGTCATGGCCATTCGTGATGTCTGAAACATGTTGGCGTGTGCAGTAGTGGCTTTATTTGTGTATGGATCTTTTAATATGAGTGTCTAATAAAGAGGATTTCAGTTTACAAGGTGTCTGGTGCGGGATTGTCACTGCTGATTTGTCTTGTGCACATGACCTCCTTTTACGCCTTGTGCTAATCTTACCTTTATTTGTAATCTGCACACTTTTGGGTGCTTTTAATGCTCAATTTGTAATCAACATTGAATGGAACATGATATTGTAGTTTGGTGAAGTACCGTACATACTCGAGTATTAGCTGACCCGAGTATAAGCAGAGTCAATAAGTTTTACCACCGAAAACTGGTAAAACTTATTAACTCGGGTATATTCTAGGTAGAAAAAACCCCCAAAACCTACGCAATACTCTCCTCTCAGCCTGTGTCTGTATCCCCGTCGCTTTGCTGTCCCTGGAGGTGCGGCAAGCTGCTTCAGACTTCTCCCCGCTGTCATCTACCTGGCTCGGTTTACAATTCCCCCACCATCAGCGCCGTGTAACTAAGCGGTGTAATTGGATCGAGCGCCAGCCAATCACAGCCGGCGCTCAACAAACCAATCACAACCATTCAGTGATGTCATTCACTGAATGGCTGTGAATAATACAGCAGCAGCTGTGATTGGCTGGCGTTCGATCCAATTACAGCGCTCAGTTACACAGCGCTGACAGCGAGTCAATTGAAAACCGAGCCGCGGACAAGTTAGAAGCAGCTTGCCGTACCAATGGCCAGAGCAACTGGCCGGGGACAGAGACGCCGGCTGAGAGATGAGTATTGCGTTTTTTTTAAACATAAGTTTAACTGTAGCCGCTAATGTTCAGATTTTTTTTATTTTGCTTTTTTTCTTAGGATATATCACTTGGTGGAAAATTTCAAGATCTTAAGATCCCTTGTGATAAACCAGAAACAAGTTCCTCACAGGATTCAAAAAAGAAATTGTCTACCACTTCGAGAGTAAGTATTTTGTGTTTAAAATTGTTACAAGCCTGTATTCTCGCTCCCGCACTATTACACAGGAGCGAGTATCGCTAGATTGCTTACAGCATGGCTAACAGAGAGGCCTGGGGGCTGGGAGAGCGTTCTTCCCCCGCCCGCCCTCCTTCATTCACTGTAAGCAGCAGTCGTTCAGTATTAAACAACTGCTGTTTACACTGAACGGCTAGTCGTTCGGTTGTCAAGCATGCAGAAACTGGTGTAAGGACATTTTTGAGGCAAATTGACAGTGAAAATCCAGCATATTAAAAAATGCATAGAATGGAATAAGCCACCACTGCACACGCAAAGTTGTTCAGGTCATCAGTCCTTCGTCATG
Organism: Eleutherodactylus coqui; assembly: GCF_035609145.1. Classification (NCBI taxonomy): domain Eukaryota; kingdom Metazoa; phylum Chordata; class Amphibia; order Anura; family Eleutherodactylidae; genus Eleutherodactylus; species Eleutherodactylus coqui. The sequence goes on from NC_089847.1 coordinate 77,355,682, forward strand.
GCCATTCGTGATGTCTGAAACATGTTGGCGTGTGCAGTAGTGGCTTTATTTGTGTATGGATCTTTTAATATGAGTGTCTAATAAAGAGGATTTCAGTTTACAAGGTGTCTGGTGCGGGATTGTCACTGCTGATTTGTCTTGTGCACATGACCTCCTTTTACGCCTTGTGCTAATCTTACCTTTATTTGTAATCTGCACACTTTTGGGTGCTTTTAATGCTCAATTTGTAATCAACATTGAATGGAACATGATATTGTAGTTTGGTGAAGTACCGTACATACTCGAGTATTAGCTGACCCGAGTATAAGCAGAGTCAATAAGTTTTACCACCGAAAACTGGTAAAACTTATTAACTCGGGTATATTCTAAGTAGAAAAACCCCCAAAACCTACGCAATACTCTCCTCTCAGCTGGTGTCTGTATCCCCGTCGCTTTGCTGTCCCTGGAGGTGCGGCAAGCTGCTTCAGACTTCTCCCCGCTGTCATCTACCTAGCTCGGTTTTTTCTAGGTAGAAAAAAACCCCAAAACCTACGCAATACTCTCCTCTCAGCCTGTGTCTGTATCCCCGTCGCTTTGCTGTCCCTGGAGGTGCGGCAAGCTGCTTCAGACTTCTCCCCGCTGTCATCTACCTGGCTCGGTTTTTTCTAGGTAGAAAAAACCCCCCAAAACCTACGCAGTACTCTCCTCTCAGCTGGTGTCTGTATCCCCGTCGCTTTGCTGTCCCTGGAGGTGCGGCAAGCTGCTTCAGACTTCTCCCCGCTGTCATCTACCTGGCTCGGTTTTCAATTCTCCCACCATCAGCGTCGTGTAACTAAGCGGTGTGATTGGATCGAGCGCCAGCCAATCACATCCGGCGCTCAATAAACCAATCACAGCCATTCATTGATGTCATTCACTGAATGGCTGTGAATAATACAGCAGCAGCTGTGATTGGCTGGCGTTCGATCCAATTACAGCGCTCAGTTACACAGCGCTGACAGCGGGGCAATTGAAAACCGAGCCGGGGACAAGTCAGAAGCAGCTTGCCGCACCGACGGCCAGAGCATTTGGCCGGGGACAGAGATGCCGGCTGAGAGGTGAGTATTGCGGGGGTTTTTTAACATAAGTTTAACTGTAGCCGTTAATGTTCAGATTTTTTTTTTTTTGTTGCTTTTTTTCTTAGAATATATCACTTGGTGGAAAATTTCAAGATCTTAAGATCCCTTGTGATAAACTAGAAACAAGTTCCTCACAGGATTCAAAAAAGAAATTGTCTACCACTTCGAAAGTAAGTATTTTGTGTTTAAAATTGTTACAAGCCTGTATTCTCGCTCCCGCACTATTACACAGGAGCGAGTATCGCTAGATTGCTTACAGCATGGCTAACAGAGAGGCCTGGGGGCTGGGAGAGCGTTCTTCCCCCGCCCGCCCTCCTTCATTCACTGTAAGCAGCAGTCGTTCAGTATTAAACAACTGCTGTTTACACTGAACGGCTAGTCGTTCGGTTGTCAAGCATGCAGAAACTGGTGTAAGGACATTTTTGAGGCAAATTGACAGTGAAAATCCAGCATATTAAAAAATGTGTAGTATGGGATAAGCCACCACTGCACACGCAGAGTTGTTCAGGTCATCAGTCCTTCGTCATGGCCATTCGTGATGTCTGAAACATGTTGGCGTGTGCAGTAGTGGCTTCATTTGTGTATGGATCTTTTAATATGAGTGTCTAATAAAGAGGATTTCAGTTTACAAGGTGTCTGGTGCGGGATTGTCACTGCTGATTTGTCTTGTGCACATGACCTCCTTTTACGCCTTGTGCTAATCTTACCTTTATTTGTAATCTGCACACTTTTGGGTGCATTTAATGCTCAATTTGTAATCAACATTGAATGGAACATGATATTGTAGTTTGGTGAAGTACCGTACATACTCGAGTATTAGCTGACCCGAGTATAAGCCGAGTCAATAAGTTTTACCACCGAAAACTGGTAAAACTTATTGACTCGAGTATATTCTAGGTAGAAAAAAAACCCAAAACCTACGCAGTACTCTCCTCTCAGCTGGTGTCTGTATCCCCGTCGCTTTGCTGTCCCTGGAGGTGCGGCAAGCTGCTTCAGACTTCTCCCCGCTGTCATCTACCTGGCTCGATTTACAATTCCCCCACCATCAGCGCCGTGTAACTAAGCGGTGTAATTGGATCGAGCGCCAGCCAATCACAGCCGGCGCTCAACAAACCAATCACAACCATTCAGTGATGTCATTCACTGAATGGCTGTGAATAATACAGCAGCAGCTGTGATTGGCTGGCGTTCGATCCAATTACAGCGCTCAGTTACACAGCGCTGACAGCGAGTCAATTGAAAACCGAGCCGCGGACAAGTCAGAAGCAACTTGCCGTACCAATGGCCAGAGCAACTGGCCGGGGACAGAGACGCCGGCTGAGAGATGAGTATTGCGTTTTTTTTAAACATAAGTTTAACTGTAGCTGCTAATGTTCAGATTTTTTTTATTTTGCTTTTTTTCTTAGGATATATCACTTGGTGGAAAATTTCAAGATCTTAAGATCCCTTGTGATAAACCAGAAACAAGTTCCTCACAGGATTCAAAAAAGAAATTGTCTACCACTTCGAAAGTAAGTATTTTGTGTTTAAAATTGTTACAAGCCTGTATTCTCGCTCCCGCACTATTACACAGGAGCGAGTATCGCTAGATTGCTTACAGCATGGCTAACAGAGAGGCCTGGGGGCTGGGAGAGCGTTCTTCCCCCGCCCGCCCTCCTTCATTCACTGTAAGCAGCAGTCGTTCAGTATTAAACAACTGCTGTTTACACTGAACGGCTAGTCGTTCGGTTGTCAAGCATGCAGAAACTGGTGTAAGGACATTTTTGAGGCAAATTGACAGTGAAAATCCAGCATATTAAAAAATGCATAGAATGGAATAAGCCACCACTGCACACGCAAAGTTGTTCAGGTCATCAGTCCTTCGTCATGGCCATTCGTGATGTCTGAAACATGTTGGCGTGTGCAGTAGTGGCTTCATTTGTGTATGGATCTTTTAATATGAGTGTCTAATAAAGAGGATTTCGGTTTACAAGGTGTCTGGTGTGCGATTGTCACTGCTGATTTGTCTTGTGCACATGACCTCCTTTTACACCTAGTGCTAATCTTACCTTTATTTGTAATAGGCACACTTTTGGGTGCTTTTAGTGCTCAATTTGTAATCACCAAACTACAATATCATGTTCCATTTAATGGTAAAGTACCGTACATACTCGAGTATTAGCTGACCCGAGTATAAGCCGAGTCAATAAGTTTTACCACCGAAAACTGGTAAAACTTATTAACTCGGGTATATTCTAGGTAGAAAAAAACCCCAAAACCTACGCAATACTCTCCTCTCAGCCTGTGTCTGTATCCCCGTCGCTTTGCTGTCCCTGGAGGTGCGGCAAGCTGCTTCAGACTTCTCCCCTCTGTCATCTACCTGGCTCGGTTTTTTCTAGGTAGAAAAAAACCCCAAAACCTACGCAGTACTCTCCTCTCAGCTGGTGTCTGTATCCCCGTCGCTTTGCTGTCCCTGGAGGTGCGGCAAGCTGCTTCAGACTTCTCCCCGCTGTCATCTACCTGGCTCGGTTTACAATTCCCCCACCATCAGCGCCGTGTAACTAAGCGGTGTAATTGGATCGAGCGCCAGCCAATAACAGCCGGCGCTCAATAAACCAATCACAACCATTCAGTGATGTCATTCACTGAATGGCTGTGAATAATATAGCAGCGGCTGTGATTGGCTGGCGTTCGATCCAATTACAGCGCTCAGTTACACAGCGCTGACAGCGGGGCAATTGAAAACCGAGTCGGGGACAAGTCAGAAGCAGCTTGCCGCACCGACGGCCAGAGCATCTGGCTGGGGACAGAGATGCCGGCTGAGAGGTGAGTATTGCGGTTTTTTTTAACATAAGTTTAACTGTAGCCGTTAATGTTCAGATTTTTATTTTTTTTTGTTGCTTTTTTTCTTAGAATATATCACTTGGTGGAAAATTTCAAGATCTTAAGATCCCTTGTGATAAACCAGAAACAAGTTCCTCACAGGATTCAAAAAAGAAACTGTCTACCACTTCGAAAGTAAGTATTTTGTGTTTAAAATTGTTACAAGCCTGTATTCTCGCTCCCGCACTATTACACAGGAGCGAGTATCGCTAGATTGCTTACAGCATGGCTAACAGAGAGGCCTGGGGGCTGGGAGAGCGTTCTTCCCCCGCCCGCCCTCCTTCATTCACTGTAAGCAGCAGTCGTTCAGTATTAAACAACTGCTGTTTACACTGAACGGCTAGTCGTTCGGTTGTCAAGCATGCAGAAACTGGTGTAAGGACATTTTTGAGGCAAATTGACAGTGAAAATCCAGCATATTAAAAAATGCATAGAATGGAATAAGCCACCACTGCACACGCAAAGTTGTTCAGGTCATCAGTCCTTCGTCATGGCCATTCGTGATGTCTGAAACATGTTGGCGTGTGCAGTAGTGGCTTTATTTGTGTATGGATCTTTTAATATGAGTGTCTAATAAAGAGGATTTCAGTTTACAAGGTGTCTGGTGCGGGATTGTCACTGCTGATTTGTCTTGTGCACATGACCTCCTTTTACGCCTTGTGCTAATCTTACCTTTATTTGTAATCTGCACACTTTTGGGTGCTTTTAATGCTCAATTTGTAATCAACATTGAATGGAACATGATATTGTAGTTTGGTGAAGTACCGTACATACTCGAGTATTAGCTGACCCGAGTATAAGCAGAGTCAATAAGTTTTACCACCGAAAACTGGTAAAACTTATTAACTCGGGTATATTCTAGGTAGAAAAAACCCCCAAAACCTACGCAATACTCTCCTCTCAGCCTGTGTCTGTATCCCCGTCGCTTTGCTGTCCCTGGAGGTGCGGCAAGCTGCTTCAGACTTCTCCCCGCTGTCATCTACCTGGCTCGGTTTACAATTCCCCCACCATCAGCGCCGTGTAACTAAGCGGTGTAATTGGATCGAGCGCCAGCCAATCACAGCCGGCGCTCAACAAACCAATCACAACCATTCAGTGATGTCATTCACTGAATGGCTGTGAATAATACAGCAGCAGCTGTGATTGGCTGGCGTTCGATCCAATTACAGCGCTCAGTTACACAGCGCTGACAGCGAGTCAATTGAAAACCGAGCCGCGGACAAGTTAGAAGCAGCTTGCCGTACCAATGGCCAGAGCAACTGGCCGGGGACAGAGACGCCGGCTGAGAGATGAGTATTGCGTTTTTTTTAAACATAAGTTTAACTGTAGCCGCTAATGTTCAGATTTTTTTTATTTTGCTTTTTTTCTTAGGATATATCACTTGGTGGAAAATTTCAAGATCTTAAGATCCCTTGTGATAAACCAGAAACAAGTTCCTCACAGGATTCAAAAAAGAAATTGTCTACCACTTCGAGAGTAAGTATTTTGTGTTTAAAATTGTTACAAGCCTGTATTCTCGCTCCCGCACTATTACACAGGAGCGAGTATCGCTAGATTGCTTACAGCATGGCTAACAGAGAGGCCTGGGGGCTGGGAGAGCGTTCTTCCCCCGCCCGCCCTCCTTCATTCACTGTAAGCAGCAGTCGTTCAGTATTAAACAACTGCTGTTTACACTGAACGGCTAGTCGTTCGGTTGTCAAGCATGCAGAAACTGGTGTAAGGACATTTTTGAGGCAAATTGACAGTGAAAATCCAGCATATTAAAAAATGCATAGAATGGAATAAGCCACCACTGCACACGCAAAGTTGTTCAGGTCATCAGTCCTTCGTCATGGCCATTCGTGATGTCTGAAACATGTTGGCGTGTGCAGTAGTGGCTTTATTTGTGTATGGATCTTTTAATATGAGTGTCTAATAAAGAGGATTTCAGTTTACAAGGTGTCTGGTGCGGGATTGTCACTGCTGATTTGTCTTGTGCACATGACCTCCTTTTACGCCTTGTGCTAATCTTACCTTTATTTGTAATCTGCACACTTTTGGGTGCTTTTAATGCTCAATTTGTAATCAACATTGAATGGAACATGATATTGTAGTTTGGTGAAGTACCGTACATACTCGAGTATTAGCTGACCCGAGTATAAGCAGAGTCAATAAGTTTTACCACCGAAAACTGGTAAAACTTATTAACTCGGGTATATTCTAAGTAGAAAAACCCCCAAAACCTACGCAATACTCTCCTCTCAGCTGGTGTCTGTATCCCCGTCGCTTTGCTGTCCCTGGAGGTGCGGCAAGCTGCTTCAGACTTCTCCCCGCTGTCATCTACCTAGCTCGGTTTTTTCTAGGTAGAAAAAAACCCCAAAACCTACGCAATACTCTCCTCTCAGCCTGTGTCTGTATCCCCGTCGCTTTGCTGTCCCTGGAGGTGCGGCAAGCTGCTTCAGACTTCTCCCCGCTGTCATCTACCTGGCTCGGTTTTTTCTAGGTAGAAAAAACCCCCCAAAACCTACGCAGTACTCTCCTCTCAGCTGGTGTCTGTATCCCCGTCGCTTTGCTGTCCCTGGAGGTGCGGCAAGCTGCTTCAGACTTCTCCCCGCTGTCATCTACCTGGCTCGGTTTTCAATTCTCCCACCATCAGCGTCGTGTAACTAAGCGGTGTGATTGGATCGAGCGCCAGCCAATCACATCCGGCGCTCAATAAACCAATCACAGCCATTCATTGATGTCATTCACTGAATGGCTGTGAATAATACAGCAGCAGCTGTGATTGGCTGGCGTTCGATCCAATTACAGCGCTCAGTTACACAGCGCTGACAGCGGGGCAATTGAAAACCGAGCCGGGGACAAGTCAGAAGCAGCTTGCCGCACCGACGGCCAGAGCATTTGGCCGGGGACAGAGATGCCGGCTGAGAGGTGAGTATTGCGGGGGTTTTTTAACATAAGTTTAACTGTAGCCGTTAATGTTCAGATTTTTTTTTTTTTGTTGCTTTTTTTCTTAGAATATATCACTTGGTGGAAAATTTCAAGATCTTAAGATCCCTTGTGATAAACTAGAAACAAGTTCCTCACAGGATTCAAAAAAGAAATTGTCTACCACTTCGAAAGTAAGTATTTTGTGTTTAAAATTGTTACAAGCCTGTATTCTCGCTCCCGCACTATTACACAGGAGCGAGTATCGCTAGATTGCTTACAGCATGGCTAACAGAGAGGCCTGGGGGCTGGGAGAGCGTTCTTCCCCCGCCCGCCCTCCTTCATTCACTGTAAGCAGCAGTCGTTCAGTATTAAACAACTGCTGTTTACACTGAACGGCTAGTCGTTCGGTTGTCAAGCATGCAGAAACTGGTGTAAGGACATTTTTGAGGCAAATTGACAGTGAAAATCCAGCATATTAAAAAATGTGTAGTATGGGATAAGCCACCACTGCACACGCAGAGTTGTTCAGGTCATCAGTCCTTCGTCATGGCCATTCGTGATGTCTGAAACATGTTGGCGTGTGCAGTAGTGGCTTCATTTGTGTATGGATCTTTTAATATGAGTGTCTAATAAAGAGGATTTCAGTTTACAAGGTGTCTGGTGCGGGATTGTCACTGCTGATTTGTCTTGTGCACATGACCTCCTTTTACGCCTTGTGCTAATCTTACCTTTATTTGTAATCTGCACACTTTTGGGTGCATTTAATGCTCAATTTGTAATCAACATTGAATGGAACATGATATTGTAGTTTGGTGAAGTACCGTACATACTCGAGTATTAGCTGACCCGAGTATAAGCCGAGTCAATAAGTTTTACCACCGAAAACTGGTAAAACTTATTGACTCGAGTATATTCTAGGTAGAAAAAAAACCCAAAACCTACGCAGTACTCTCCTCTCAGCTGGTGTCTGTATCCCCGTCGCTTTGCTGTCCCTGGAGGTGCGGCAAGCTGCTTCAGACTTCTCCCCGCTGTCATCTACCTGGCTCGATTTACAATTCCCCCACCATCAGCGCCGTGTAACTAAGCGGTGTAATTGGATCGAGCGCCAGCCAATCACAGCCGGCGCTCAACAAACCAATCACAACCATTCAGTGATGTCATTCACTGAATGGCTGTGAATAATACAGCAGCAGCTGTGATTGGCTGGCGTTCGATCCAATTACAGCGCTCAGTTACACAGCGCTGACAGCGAGTCAATTGAAAACCGAGCCGCGGACAAGTCAGAAGCAACTTGCCGTACCAATGGCCAGAGCAACTGGCCGGGGACAGAGACGCCGGCTGAGAGATGAGTATTGCGTTTTTTTTAAACATAAGTTTAACTGTAGCTGCTAATGTTCAGATTTTTTTTATTTTGCTTTTTTTCTTAGGATATATCACTTGGTGGAAAATTTCAAGATCTTAAGATCCCTTGTGATAAACCAGAAACAAGTTCCTCACAGGATTCAAAAAAGAAATTGTCTACCACTTCGAAAGTAAGTATTTTGTGTTTAAAATTGTTACAAGCCTGTATTCTCGCTCCCGCACTATTACACAGGAGCGAGTATCGCTAGATTGCTTACAGCATGGCTAACAGAGAGGCCTGGGGGCTGGGAGAGCGTTCTTCCCCCGCCCGCCCTCCTTCATTCACTGTAAGCAGCAGTCGTTCAGTATTAAACAACTGCTGTTTACACTGAACGGCTAGTCGTTCGGTTGTCAAGCATGCAGAAACTGGTGTAAGGACATTTTTGAGGCAAATTGACAGTGAAAATCCAGCATATTAAAAAATGCATAGAATGGAATAAGCCACCACTGCACACGCAAAGTTGTTCAGGTCATCAGTCCTTCGTCATGGCCATTCGTGATGTCTGAAACATGTTGGCGTGTGCAGTAGTGGCTTCATTTGTGTATGGATCTTTTAATATGAGTGTCTAATAAAGAGGATTTCGGTTTACAAGGTGTCTGGTGTGCGATTGTCACTGCTGATTTGTCTTGTGCACATGACCTCCTTTTACACCTAGTGCTAATCTTACCTTTATTTGTAATAGGCACACTTTTGGGTGCTTTTAGTGCTCAATTTGTAATCACCAAACTACAATATCATGTTCCATTTAATGGTAAAGTACCGTACATACTCGAGTATTAGCTGACCCGAGTATAAGCCGAGTCAATAAGTTTTACCACCGAAAACTGGTAAAACTTATTAACTCGGGTATATTCTAGGTAGAAAAAAACCCCAAAACCTACGCAATACTCTCCTCTCAGCCTGTGTCTGTATCCCCGTCGCTTTGCTGTCCCTGGAGGTGCGGCAAGCTGCTTCAGACTTCTCCCCTCTGTCATCTACCTGGCTCGGTTTTTTCTAGGTAGAAAAAAACCCCAAAACCTACGCAGTACTCTCCTCTCAGCTGGTGTCTGTATCCCCGTCGCTTTGCTGTCCCTGGAGGTGCGGCAAGCTGCTTCAGACTTCTCCCCGCTGTCATCTACCTGGCTCGGTTTACAATTCCCCCACCATCAGCGCCGTGTAACTAAGCGGTGTAATTGGATCGAGCGCCAGCCAATAACAGCCGGCGCTCAATAAACCAATCACAACCATTCAGTGATGTCATTCACTGAATGGCTGTGAATAATATAGCAGCGGCTGTGATTGGCTGGCGTTCGATCCAATTACAGCGCTCAGTTACACAGCGCTGACAGCGGGGCAATTGAAAACCGAGTCGGGGACAAGTCAGAAGCAGCTTGCCGCACCGACGGCCAGAGCATCTGGCTGGGGACAGAGATGCCGGCTGAGAGGTGAGTATTGCGGTTTTTTTTAACATAAGTTTAACTGTAGCCGTTAATGTTCAGATTTTTATTTTTTTTTGTTGCTTTTTTTCTTAGAATATATCACTTGGTGGAAAATTTCAAGATCTTAAGATCCCTTGTGATAAACCAGAAACAAGTTCCTCACAGGATTCAAAAAAGAAACTGTCTACCACTTCGAAAGTAAGTATTTTGTGTTTAAAATTGTTACAAGCCTGTATTCTCGCTCCCGCACTATTACACAGGAGCGAGTATCGCTAGATTGCTTACAGCATGGCTAACAGAGAGGCCTGGGGGCTGGGAGAGCGTTCTTCCCCCGCCCGCCCTCCTTCATTCACTGTAAGCAGCAGTCGTTCAGTATTAAACAACTGCTGTTTACACTGAACGGCTAGTCGTTCGGTTGTCAAGCATGCAGAAACTGGTGTAAGGACATTTTTGAGGCAAATTGACAGTGAAAATCCAGCATATTAAAAAATGCATAGAATGGAATAAGCCACCACTGCACACGCAAAGTTGTTCAGGTCATCAGTCCTTCGTCATGGCCATTCGTGATGTCTGAAACATGTTGGCGTGTGCAGTAGTGGCTTTATTTGTGTATGGATCTTTTAATATGAGTGTCTAATAAAGAGGATTTCAGTTTACAAGGTGTCTGGTGCGGGATTGTCACTGCTGATTTGTCTTGTGCACATGACCTCCTTTTACGCCTTGTGCTAATCTTACCTTTATTTGTAATCTGCACACTTTTGGGTGCTTTTAATGCTCAATTTGTAATCAACATTGAATGGAACATGATATTGTAGTTTGGTGAAGTACCGTACATACTCGAGTATTAGCTGACCCGAGTATAAGCAGAGTCAATAAGTTTTACCACCGAAAACTGGTAAAACTTATTAACTCGGGTATATTCTAGGTAGAAAAAACCCCCAAAACCTACGCAATACTCTCCTCTCAGCCTGTGTCTGTATCCCCGTCGCTTTGCTGTCCCTGGAGGTGCGGCAAGCTGCTTCAGACTTCTCCCCGCTGTCATCTACCTGGCTCGGTTTACAATTCCCCCACCATCAGCGCCGTGTAACTAAGCGGTGTAATTGGATCGAGCGCCAGCCAATCACAGCCGGCGCTCAACAAACCAATCACAACCATTCAGTGATGTCATTCACTGAATGGCTGTGAATAATACAGCAGCAGCTGTGATTGGCTGGCGTTCGATCCAATTACAGCGCTCAGTTACACAGCGCTGACAGCGAGTCAATTGAAAACCGAGCCGCGGACAAGTTAGAAGCAGCTTGCCGTACCAATGGCCAGAGCAACTGGCCGGGGACAGAGACGCCGGCTGAGAGATGAGTATTGCGTTTTTTTTAAACATAAGTTTAACTGTAGCCGCTAATGTTCAGATTTTTTTTATTTTGCTTTTTTTCTTAGGATATATCACTTGGTGGAAAATTTCAAGATCTTAAGATCCCTTGTGATAAACCAGAAACAAGTTCCTCACAGGATTCAAAAAAGAAATTGTCTACCACTTCGAGAGTAAGTATTTTGTGTTTAAAATTGTTACAAGCCTGTATTCTCGCTCCCGCACTATTACACAGGAGCGAGTATCGCTAGATTGCTTACAGCATGGCTAACAGAGAGGCCTGGGGGCTGGGAGAGCGTTCTTCCCCCGCCCGCCCTCCTTCATTCACTGTAAGCAGCAGTCGTTCAGTATTAAACAACTGCTGTTTACACTGAACGGCTAGTCGTTCGGTTGTCAAGCATGCAGAAACTGGTGTAAGGACATTTTTGAGGCAAATTGACAGTGAAAATCCAGCATATTAAAAAATGCATAGAATGGAATAAGCCACCACTGCACACGCAAAGTTGTTCAGGTCATCAGTCCTTCGTCATGGCCATTCGTGATGTCTGAAACATGTTGGCGTGTGCAGTAGTGGCTTTATTTGTGTATGGATCTTTTAATATGAGTGTCTAATAAAGAGGATTTCAGTTTACAAGGTGTCTGGTGCGGGATTGTCACTGCTGATTTGTCTTGTGCACATGACCTCCTTTTACGCCTTGTGCTAATCTTACCTTTATTTGTAATCTGCACACTTTTGGGTGCTTTTAATGCTCAATTTGTAATCAACATTGAATGGAACATGATATTGTAGTTTGGTGAAGTACCGTACATACTCGAGTATTAGCTGACCCGAGTATAAGCAGAGTCAATAAGTTTTACCACCGAAAACTGGTAAAACTTATTAACTCGGGTATATTCTAAGTAGAAAAACCCCCAAAACCTACGCAATACTCTCCTCTCAGCTGGTGTCTGTATCCCCGTCGCTTTGCTGTCCCTGGAGGTGCGGCAAGCTGCTTCAGACTTCTCCCCGCTGTCATCTACCTAGCTCGGTTTTTTCTAGGTAGAAAAAAACCCCAAAACCTACGCAATACTCTCCTCTCAGCCTGTGTCTGTATCCCCGTCGCTTTGCTGTCCCTGGAGGTGCGGCAAGCTGCTTCAGACTTCTCCCCGCTGTCATCTACCTGGCTCGGTTTTTTCTAGGTAGAAAAAACCCCCCAAAACCTACGCAGTACTCTCCTCTCAGCTGGTGTCTGTATCCCCGTCGCTTTGCTGTCCCTGGAGGTGCGGCAAGCTGCTTCAGACTTCTCCCCGCTGTCATCTACCTGGCTCGGTTTTCAATTCTCCCACCATCAGCGTCGTGTAACTAAGCGGTGTGATTGGATCGAGCGCCAGCCAATCACATCCGGCGCTCAATAAACCAATCACAGCCATTCATTGATGTCATTCACTGAATGGCTGTGAATAATACAGCAGCAGCTGTGATTGGCTGGCGTTCGATCCAATTACAGCGCTCAGTTACACAGCGCTGACAGCGGGGCAATTGAAAACCGAGCCGGGGACAAGTCAGAAGCAGCTTGCCGCACCGACGGCCAGAGCATTTGGCCGGGGACAGAGATGCCGGCTGAGAGGTGAGTATTGCGGGGGTTTTTTAACATAAGTTTAACTGTAGCCGTTAATGTTCAGATTTTTTTTTTTTTGTTGCTTTTTTTCTTAGAATATATCACTTGGTGGAAAATTTCAAGATCTTAAGATCCCTTGTGATAAACTAGAAACAAGTTCCTCACAGGATTCAAAAAAGAAATTGTCTACCACTTCGAAAGTAAGTATTTTGTGTTTAAAATTGTTACAAGCCTGTATTCTCGCTCCCGCACTATTACACAGGAGCGAGTATCGCTAGATTGCTTACAGCATGGCTAACAGAGAGGCCTGGGGGCTGGGAGAGCGTTCTTCCCCCGCCCGCCCTCCTTCATTCACTGTAAGCAGCAGTCGTTCAGTATTAAACAACTGCTGTTTACACTGAACGGCTAGTCGTTCGGTTGTCAAGCATGCAGAAACTGGTGTAAGGACATTTTTGAGGCAAATTGACAGTGAAAATCCAGCATATTAAAAAATGTGTAGTATGGGATAAGCCACCACTGCACACGCAGAGTTGTTCAGGTCATCAGTCCTTCGTCATGGCCATTCGTGATGTCTGAAACATGTTGGCGTGTGCAGTAGTGGCTTCATTTGTGTATGGATCTTTTAATATGAGTGTCTAATAAAGAGGATTTCAGTTTACAAGGTGTCTGGTGCGGGATTGTCACTGCTGATTTGTCTTGTGCACATGACCTCCTTTTACGCCTTGTGCTAATCTTACCTTTATTTGTAATCTGCACACTTTTGGGTGCATTTAATGCTCAATTTGTAATCAACATTGAATGGAACATGATATTGTAGTTTGGTGAAGTACCGTACATACTCGAGTATTAGCTGACCCGAGTATAAGCCGAGTCAATAAGTTTTACCACCGAAAACTGGTAAAACTTATTGACTCGAGTATATTCTAGGTAGAAAAAAAACCCAAAACCTACGCAGTACTCTCCTCTCAGCTGGTGTCTGTATCCCCGTCGCTTTGCTGTCCCTGGAGGTGCGGCAAGCTGCTTCAGACTTCTCCCCGCTGTCATCTACCTGGCTCGATTTACAATTCCCCCACCATCAGCGCCGTGTAACTAAGCGGTGTAATTGGATCGAGCGCCAGCCAATCACAGCCGGCGCTCAACAAACCAATCACAACCATTCAGTGATGTCATTCACTGAATGGCTGTGAATAATACAGCAGCAGCTGTGATTGGCTGGCGTTCGATCCAATTACAGCGCTCAGTTACACAGCGCTGACAGCGAGTCAATTGAAAACCGAGCCGCGGACAAGTCAGAAGCAACTTGCCGTACCAATGGCCAGAGCAACTGGCCGGGGACAGAGACGCCGGCTGAGAGATGAGTATTGCGTTTTTTTTAAACATAAGTTTAACTGTAGCTGCTAATGTTCAGATTTTTTTTATTTTGCTTTTTTTCTTAGGATATATCACTTGGTGGAAAATTTCAAGATCTTAAGATCCCTTGTGATAAACCAGAAACAAGTTCCTCACAGGATTCAAAAAAGAAATTGTCTACCACTTCGAAAGTAAGTATTTTGTGTTTAAAATTGTTACAAGCCTGTATTCTCGCTCCCGCACTATTACACAGGAGCGAGTATCGCTAGATTGCTTACAGCATGGCTAACAGAGAGGCCTGGGGGCTGGGAGAGCGTTCTTCCCCCGCCCGCCCTCCTTCATTCACTGTAAGCAGCAGTCGTTCAGTATTAAACAACTGCTGTTTACACTGAACGGCTAGTCGTTCGGTTGTCAAGCATGCAGAAACTGGTGTAAGGACATTTTTGAGGCAAATTGACAGTGAAAATCCAGCATATTAAAAAATGCATAGAATGGAATAAGCCACCACTGCACACGCAAAGTTGTTCAGGTCATCAGTCCTTCGTCATGGCCATTCGTGATGTCTGAAACATGTTGGCGTGTGCAGTAGTGGCTTCATTTGTGTATGGATCTTTTAATATGAGTGTCTAATAAAGAGGATTTCGGTTTACAAGGTGTCTGGTGTGCGATTGTCACTGCTGATTTGTCTTGTGCACATGACCTCCTTTTACACCTAGTGCTAATCTTACCTTTATTTGTAATAGGCACACTTTTGGGTGCTTTTAGTGCTCAATTTGTAATCACCAAACTACAATATCATGTTCCATTTAATGGTAAAGTACCGTACATACTCGAGTATTAGCTGACCCGAGTATAAGCCGAGTCAATAAGTTTTACCACCGAAAACTGGTAAAACTTATTAACTCGGGTATATTCTAGGTAGAAAAAAACCCCAAAACCTACGCAATACTCTCCTCTCAGCCTGTGTCTGTATCCCCGTCGCTTTGCTGTCCCTGGAGGTGCGGCAAGCTGCTTCAGACTTCTCCCCTCTGTCATCTACCTGGCTCGGTTTTTTCTAGGTAGAAAAAAACCCCAAAACCTACGCAGTACTCTCCTCTCAGCTGGTGTCTGTATCCCCGTCGCTTTGCTGTCCCTGGAGGTGCGGCAAGCTGCTTCAGACTTCTCCCCGCTGTCATCTACCTGGCTCGGTTTACAATTCCCCCACCATCAGCGCCGTGTAACTAAGCGGTGTAATTGGATCGAGCGCCAGCCAATAACAGCCGGCGCTCAATAAACCAATCACAACCATTCAGTGATGTCATTCACTGAATGGCTGTGAATAATATAGCAGCGGCTGTGATTGGCTGGCGTTCGATCCAATTACAGCGCTCAGTTACACAGCGCTGACAGCGGGGCAATTGAAAACCGAGTCGGGGACAAGTCAGAAGCAGCTTGCCGCACCGACGGCCAGAGCATCTGGCTGGGGACAGAGATGCCGGCTGAGAGGTGAGTATTGCGGTTTTTTTAAACATAAGTTTAACTGTAGCCGTTAATGTTCAGATTTTTATTTTTTTTTGTTGCTTTTTTTCTTAGAATATATCACTTGGTGGAAAATTTCAAGATCTTAAGATCCCTTGTGATAAACCAGAAACAAGTTCCTCACAGGATTCAAAAAAGAAACTGTCTACCACTTCGAAAGTAAGTATTTTGTGTTTAAAATTGTTACAAGCCTGTATTCTCGCTCCCGCACTATTACACAGGAGCGAGTATCGCTAGATTGCTTACAGCATGGCTAACAGAGAGGCCTGGGGGCTGGGAGAGCGTTCTTCCCCCGCCCGCCCTCCTTCATTCACTGTAAGCAGCAGTCGTTCAGTATTAAACAACTGCTGTTTACACTGAACGGCTAGTCGTTCGGTTGTCAAGCATGCAGAAACTGGTGTAAGGACATTTTTGAGGCAAATTGACAGTGAAAATCCAGCATATTAAAAAATGTGTAGTATGGGATAAGCCACCACTGCACACGCAGAGTTGTTCAGGTCATCAGTCCTTCGTCATGGCCATTCGTGATGTCTGAAACATGTTGGCGTGTGCAGTAGTGGCTTCATTTGTGTATGGATCTTTTAATATGAGTGTCTAATAAAGAGGATTTCAGTTTACAAGGTGTCTGGTGCGGGATTGTCACTGCTGATTTGTCTTGTGCACATGACCTCCTTTTACGCCTTGTGCTAATCTTACCTTTATTTGTAATCTGCACACTTTTGGGTGCATTTAATGCTCAATTTGTAATCAACATTGAATGGAACATGATATTGTAGTTTGGTGAAGTACCGTACATACTCGAGTATTAGCTGACCCGAGTATAAGCCGAGTCAATAAGTTTTACCACCGAAAACTGGTAAAACTTATTGACTCGAGTATATTCTAGGTAGAAAAAAAACCCAAAACCTACGCAGTACTCTCCTCTCAGCTGGTGTCTGTATCCCCGTCGCTTTGCTGTCCCTGGAGGTGCGGCAAGCTGCTTCAGACTTCTCCCCGCTGTCATCTACCTGGCTCGGTTTACAATTCCCCCACCATCAGCGCCGTGTAACTAAGCGGTGTAATTGGATCGAGCGCCAGCCAATCACAGCCGGCGCTCAAGAAACCAATCACAACCATTCAGTGATGTCATTCACTGAATGGCTGTGAATAATACAGCAGCAGCTGTGATTGGCTGGCGTTCGATCCAATTACAGCGCTCAGTTACACAGCGCTGACAGCGGGTCAATTGAAAACCGAGCCGCGGACAAGTCAGAAGCAACTTGCCGTACCAATGGCCAGAGCAACTGGCCGGGGACAGAGACGCCGGCTGAGAGATGAGTATTGCGTTTTTTTTAAACATAAGTTTAACTGTAGCTGCTAATGTTCAGATTTTTTTTATTTTGCTTTTTTTCTTAGGATATATCACTTGGTGGAAAATTTCAAGATCTTAAGATCCCTTGTGATAAACCAGAAACAAGTTCCTCACAGGATTCAAAAAAGAAATTGTCTACCACTTCGAAAGTAAGTATTTTGTGTTTAAAATTGTTACAAGCCTGTATTCTCGCTCCCGCACTATTACACAGGAGCGAGTATCGCTAGATTGCTTACAGCATGGCTAACAGAGAGGCCTGGGGGCTGGGAGAGCGTTCTTCCCCCGCCCGCCCTCCTTCATTCACTGTAAGCAGCAGTCGTTCAGTATTAAACAACTGCTGTTTACACTGAACAGCTAGTCGTTCGGTTGTCAAGCATGCAGAAACTGGTGTAAGGACATTTTTGAGGCAAATTGACAGTGAAAATCCAGCATATTAAAAAATGCATAGAATGGAATAAGCCACCACTGCACACGCAAAGTTGTTCAGGTCATCAGTCCTTCGTCATGGCCATTCGTGATGTCTGAAACATGTTGGCGTGTGCAGTAGTGGCTTCATTTGTGTATGGATCTTTTAATATGAGTGTCTAATAAAGAGGATTTCGGTTTACAAGGTGTCTGGTGTGCGATTGTCACTGCTGATTTGTCTTGTGCACATGACCTCCTTTTACACCTAGTGCTAATCTTACCTTTATTTGTAATAGGCACACTTTTGGGTGCTTTTAGTGCTCAATTTGTAATCACCAAACTACAATATCATGTTCCATTTAATGGTAAAGTACCGTACATACTCGAGTATTAGCTGACCCGAGTATAAGCCGAGTCAATAAGTTTTACCACCGAAAACTGGTAAAACGTATTAACTCGGGTATATTCTAGGTAGAAAAAAACCCCAAAACCTACGCAATACTCTCCTCTCAGCCTGTGTCTGTATCCCCGTCGCTTTGCTGTCCCTGGAGGTGCGGCAAGCTGCTTCAGACTTCTCCCCTCTGTCATCTACCTGGCTCGGTTTTTTCTAGGTAGAAAAAAACCCCAAAACCTACGCAGTACTCTCCTCTCAGCTGGTGTCTGTATCCCCGTCGCTTTGCTGTCCCTGGAGGTGCGGCAAGCTGCTTCAGACTTCTCCCCGCTGTCATCTACCTGGCTCGGTTTACAATTCCCCCACCATCAGCGCCGTGTAACTAAGCGGTGTAATTGGATCGAGCGCCAGCCAATAACAGCCGGCGCTCAATAAACCAATCACAACCATTCAGTGATGTCATTCACTGAATGGCTGTGAATAATATAGCAGCGGCTGTGATTGGCTGGCGTTCGATCCAATTACAGCGCTCAGTTACACAGCGCTGACAGCGGGGCAATTGAAAACCGAGTCGGGGACAAGTCAGAAGCAGCTTGCCGCACCGACGGCCAGAGCATCTGGCCGGGGACAGAGATGCCGGCTGAGAGGTGAGTATTGCGGTTTTTTTTAACATAAGTTTAACTGTAGCCGTTAATGTTCAGATTTTTATTTTTTTTTGTTGCTTTTTTTCTTAGAATATATCACTTGGTGGAAAATTTCAAGATCTTAAGATCCCTTGTGATAAACCAGAAACAAGTTCCTCACAGGATTCAAAAAAGAAACTGTCTACCACTTCGAAAGTAAGTATTTTGTGTTTAAAATTGTTACAAGCCTGTATTCTCGCTCCCGCACTATTACACAGGAGCGAGTATCACTAGATTGCTTACAGCATGGCTAACAGAGAGGCCTGGGGGCTGGGAGAGCGTTCTTCCCCCGCCCGCCCTCCTTCATTCACTGTAAGCAGCAGTCGTTCAGTATTAAACAACTGCTGTTTACACTGAACGGCTAGTCGTTCGGTTGTCAAGCATGCAGAAACTGGTGTAAGGACATTTTTGAGGCAAATTGACAGTGAAAATCCAGCATATTAAAAAATGTGTAGTATGGGATAAGCCACCACTGCACACGCAGAGTTGTTCAGGTCATCAGTCCTTCGTCATGGCCATTCGTGATGTCTGAAACATGTTGGCGTGTGCAGTAGTGGCTTCATTTGTGTATGGATCTTTTAATATGAGTGTCTAATAAAGAGGATTTCAGTTTACAAGGTGTCTGGTGCGGGATTGTCACTGCTGATTTGTCTTGTGCACATGACCTCCTTTTACGCCTTGTGCTAATCTTACCTTTATTTGTAATCTGCACACTTTTGGGTGCATTTAATGCTCAATTTGTAATCAACATTGAATGGAACATGATATTGTAGTTTGGTGAAGTACCGTACATACTCGAGTATTAGCTGACCCGAGTATAAGCCGAGTCAATAAGTTTTACCACCGAAAACTGGTAAAACTTATTGACTCGAGTATATTCTAGGTAGAAAAAAAACCCAAAACCTACGCAGTACTCTCCTCTCAGCTGGTGTCTGTATCCCCGTCGCTTTGCTGTCCCTGGAGGTGCGGCAAGCTGCTTCAGACTTTTCCCCGCTGTCATCTACCTGGCTCGGTTTACAATTCCCCCACCATCAGCGCCGTGTAACTAAGCGGTGTGATTGGATCGAGCGCCAGCCAATCACATCCGGCGCTCAACAAACCAATCACAACCATTCAGTGATGTCATTCACTGAATGGCTGTGAATAATACAGCAGCGGCTGTGATTGGCTGGCGTTCGATCCAATTACAGCGCTCAGTTACACAGCGCTGACAGCGGGGCAATTGAAAACCGAGCCGGGGACAAGTCAGAAGCAGCTTGCCGCACCGACGGTCAGAGCATCTGGCCGGGGACAGAGATGCCGGCTGAGAGGTGAGTATTGCGGGGGTTTTTTAACATAAGTTTAACTGTAGCCGTTAATGTTCAGATTTTTTTTTTGTTGTTGCTTTTTTTCTTAGAATATATCACTTGGTGGAAAATTTCAAGATCTTAAGATCCCTTGTGATAAACCAGAAACAAGTTCCTCACAGGATTCAAAAAAGAAATTGTCTACCACTTCGAAAGTAAGTATTTTGTGTTTAAAATTGTTACAAGCCTGTATTCTCGCTCCCGCACTATTACACAGGAGCGAGTATCGCTAGATTGCTTACAGCATGGCTAACAGAGAGGCCTGGGGGCTGGGAGAGCGTTCTTCCCCCGCCCGCCCTCCTTCATTCACTGTAAGCAGCAGTCGTTCAGTATTAAACAACTGCTGTTTACACTGAACGGCTAGTCGTTCGGTTGTCAAGCATGCAGAAACTGGTGTAAGGACATTTTTGAGGCAAATTGACAGTGAAAATCCAGCATATTAAAAAATGCATAGAATGGAATAAGCCACCACTGCACACGCAAAGTTGTTCAGGTCATCAGTCCTTCGTCATGGCCATTCGTGATGTCTGAAACATGTTGGCGTGTGCAGTAGTGGCTTTATTTGTGTATGGATCTTTTAATATGAGTGTCTAATAAAGAGGATTTCAGTTTACAAGGTGTCTGGTGCGGGATTGTCACTGCTGATTTGTCTTGTGCACATGACCTCCTTTTACGCCTTGTGCTAATCTTACCTTTATTTGTAATCTGCACACTTTTGGGTGCTTTTAATGCTCAATTTGTAATCAACATTGAATGGAACATGATATTGTAGTTTGGTGAAGTACCGTACATACTCGAGTATTAGCTGACCCGAGTATACGCAGAGTCAATAAGTTTTACCACCGAAAACTGGTAAAACTTATTAACTCGGGTATATTCTAGGTAGAAAAAACCCCCAAAACCTACGCAATACTCTCCTCTCAGCCTGTGTCTGTATCCCCGTCGCTTTGCTGTCCCTGGAGGTGCGGCAAGCTGCTTCAGACTTCTCCCCGCTGTCATCTACCTGGCTCGGTTTTTTCTAGGTAGAAAAAAACCCCCAAAACCTACGCAGTACTCTCCTCTCAGCTGGTGTCTGTATCCCCGTCGCTTTGCTGTCCCTGGAGGTGCGGCAAGCTGCTTCAGACTTCTCCCCGCTGTCATCTACCTGGCTCGGTTTTCAATTCTCCCACCATCAGCGTCGTGTAACTAAGCGGTGTGATTGGATCGAGCGCCAGCCAATCACATCCGGCGCTCAATAAACCAATCACAGCCATTCATTGATGTCATTCACTGAATGGCTGTGAATAATACAGCAGCGGCTGTGATTGGCTGGCGTTCGATCCAATTACAGCGCTCAGTTACACAGCGCTGACAGCGGGGCAATTGAAAACCGAGCCGGGGACAAGTCAGAAGCAGCTTGCCGCACCGACGGCCAGAGCATTTGGCCGGGGACAGAGATGCCGGCTGAGAGGTGAGTATTGCGGGGGTTTTTTAACATAAGTTTAACTGTAGCCGTTAATGTTCAGATTTTTTTTTTTTTGTTGCTTTTTTTCTTAGAATATATCACTTGGTGGAAAATTTCAAGATCTTAAGATCCCTTGTGATAAACCAGAAACAAGTTCCTCACAGGATTCAAAAAAGAAATTGTCTACCACTTCGAAAGTAAGTATTTTGTGTTTAAAATTGTTACAAGCCTGTATTCTCGCTCCCGCACTATTACACAGGAGCGAGTATCGCTAGATTGCTTACAGCATGGCTAACAGAGAGGCCTGGGGGCTGGGAGAGCGTTCTTCCCCCGCCCGCCCTCCTTCATTCACTGTAAGCAGCAGTCGTTCAGTATTAAACAACTGCTGTTTACACTGAACGGCTAGTCGTTCGGTTGTCAAGCATGCAGAAACTGGTGTAAGGACATTTTTGAGGCAAATTGACAGTGAAAATCCAGCATATTAAAAAATGTGTAGTATGGGATAAGCCACCACTGCACACGCAGAGTTGTTCAGGTCATCAGTCCTTCGTCATGGCCATTCGTGATGTCTGAAACATGTTGGCGTGTGCAGTAGTGGCTTCATTTGTGTATGGATCTTTTAATATGAGTGTCTAATAAAGAGGATTTCAGTTTACAAGGTGTCTGGTGCGGGATTGTCACTGCTGATTTGTCTTGTGCACATGACCTCCTTTTACGCCTTGTGCTAATCTTACCTTTATTTGTAATCTGCACACTTTTGGGTGCTTTTAATGCTCAATTTGTAATCAACATTGAATGGAACATGATATTGTAGTTTGGTGAAGTACCGTACATACTCGAGTATTAGCTGACCCGAGTATAAGCCGAGTCAATAAGTTTTACCACCGAAAACTGGTAAAACTTATTGACTCGAGTATATTCTAGGTAGAAAAAAAACCCAAAACCTACGCAGTACTCTCCTCTCAGCTGGTGTCTGTATCCCCGTCGCTTTGCTGTCCCTGGAGGTGCGGCAAGCTGCTTCAGACTTCTCCCCGCTGTCATCTACCTGGCTCGGTTTACAATTCCCCCACCATCAGCGCCGTGTAACTAAGCGGTGTAATTGGATCGAGCGCCAGCCAATCACAGCCGGCGCTCAACAAACCAATCACAACCATTCAGTGATGTCATTCACTGAATGGCTGTGAATAATACAGCAGCAGCTGTGATTGGCTG
The DNA here is from genome assembly GCF_035609145.1 of Eleutherodactylus coqui. Lineage (NCBI taxonomy): Eukaryota > Metazoa > Chordata > Amphibia > Anura > Eleutherodactylidae > Eleutherodactylus > Eleutherodactylus coqui. The sequence goes on from NC_089847.1 coordinate 77,378,035, forward strand.
GCGTTCGATCCAATTACAGCGCTCAGTTACACAGCGCTGACAGCGGGTCAATTGAAAACCGAGCCGCGGACAAGTCAGAAGCAACTTGCCGTACCAATGGCCAGAGCAACTGGCCGGGGACAGAGACGCCGGCTGAGAGATGAGTATTGCGTTTTTTTTAAACATAAGTTTAACTGTAGCTGCTAATGTTCAGATTTTTTTTATTTTGCTTTTTTTCTTAGGATATATCACTTGGTGGAAAATTTCAAGATCTTAAGATCCCTTGTGATAAACCAGAAACAAGTTCCTCACAGGATTCAAAAAAGAAATTGTCTACCACTTCGAAAGTAAGTATTTTGTGTTTAAAATTGTTACAAGCCTGTATTCTCGCTCCCGCACTATTACACAGGAGCGAGTATCGCTAGATTGCTTACAGCATGGCTAACAGAGAGGCCTGGGGGCTGGGAGAGCGTTCTTCCCCCGCCCGCCCTCCTTCATTCACTGTAAGCAGCAGTCGTTCAGTATTAAACAACTGCTGTTTACACTGAACGGCTAGTCGTTCGGTTGTCAAGCATGCAGAAACTGGTGTAAGGACATTTTTGAGGCAAATTGACAGTGAAAATCCAGCATATTAAAAAATGCATAGAATGGAATAAGCCACCACTGCACACGCAAAGTTGTTCAGGTCATCAGTCCTTCGTCATGGCCATTCGTGATGTCTGAAACATGTTGGCGTGTGCAGTAGTGGCTTCATTTGTGTATGGATCTTTTAATATGAGTGTCTAATAAAGAGGATTTCGGTTTACAAGGTGTCTGGTGTGCGATTGTCACTGCTGATTTGTCTTGTGCACATGACCTCCTTTTACACCTAGTGCTAATCTTACCTTTATTTGTAATAGGCACACTTTTGGGTGCTTTTAGTGCTCAATTTGTAATCACCAAACTACAATATCATGTTCCATTTAATGGTAAAGTACCGTACATACTCGAGTATTAGCTGACCCGAGTATAAGCAGAGTCAATAAGTTTTACCACCGAAAACTGGTAAAACTTATTAACTCGGGTATATTCTAGGTAGAAAAAAAACCCAAAACCTACGCAATACTCTCCTCTCAGCCTGTGTCTGTATCCCCGTCGCTTTGCTGTCCCTGGAGGTGCGGCAAGCTGCTTCAGACTTCTCCCCTCTGTCATCTACCTGGCTCGGTTTTTTCTAGGTAGAAAAAAACCCCAAAACCTACGCAGTACTCTCCTCTCAGCTGGTGTCTGTATCCCCGTCGCTTTGCTGTCCCTGGAGGTGCGGCAAGCTGCTTCAGACTTCTCCCCGCTGTCATCTACCTGGCTCGGTTTACAATTCCCCCACCATCAGCGCCGTGTAACTAAGCGGTGTAATTGGATCGAGCGCCAGCCAATAACAGCCGGCGCTCAATAAACCAATCACAACCATTCAGTGATGTCATTCACTGAATGGCTGTGAATAATATAGCAGCGGCTGTGATTGGCTGGCGTTCGATCCAATTACAGCGCTCAGTTACACAGCGCTGACAGCGGGGCAATTGAAAACCGAGTCGGGGACAAGTCAGAAGCAGCTTGCCGCACCGACGGCCAGAGCATCTGGCCGGGGACAGAGATGCCGGCTGAGAGGTGAGTATTGCGGTTTTTTTTAACATAAGTTTAACTGTAACCGTTAATGTTCAGATTTTTATTTTTTTTTGTTGCTTTTTATCTTAGAATATATCACTTGGTGGAAAATTTCAAGATCTTAAGATCCCTTGTGATAAACCAGAAACAAGTTCCTCACAGGATTCAAAAAAGAAACTGTCTACCACTTCGAAAGTAAGTATTTTGTGTTTAAAATTGTTACAAGCCTGTATTCTCGCTCCCGCACTATTACACAGGAGCGAGTATCGCTAGATTGCTTACAGCATGGCTAACAGAGAGGCCTGGGGGCTGGGAGAGCGTTCTTCCCCCGCCCGCCCTCCTTCATTCACTGTAAGCAGCAGTCGTTCAGTATTAAACAACTGCTGTTTACACTGAACGGCTAGTCGTTCGGTTGTCAAGCATGCAGAAACTGGTGTAAGGACATTTTTGAGGCAAATTGACAGTGAAAATCCAGCATATTAAAAAATGTGTAGTATGGGATAAGCCACCACTGCACACGCAGAGTTGTTCAGGTCATCAGTCCTTCGTCATGGCCATTCGTGATGTCTGAAACATGTTGGCGTGTGCAGTAGTGGCTTCATTTGTGTATGGATCTTTTAATATGAGTGTCTAATAAAGAGGATTTCAGTTTACAAGGTGTCTGGTGCGGGATTGTCACTGCTGATTTGTCTTGTGCACATGACCTCCTTTTACGCCTTGTGCTAATCTTACCTTTATTTGTAATCTGCACACTTTTGGGTGCATTTAATGCTCAATTTGTAATCAACATTGAATGGAACATGATATTGTAGTTTGGTGAAGTACCGTACATACTCGAGTATTAGCTGACCCGAGTATAAGCCGAGTCAATAAGTTTTACCACCGAAAACTGGTAAAACTTATTGACTCGAGTATATTCTAGGTAGAAAAAAACCCCAAAACCTACGCAGTACTCTCCTCTCAGCTGGTGTCTGTATCCCCGTCGCTTTGCTGTCCCTGGAGGTGCGGCAAGCTGCTTCAGACTTCTCCCCGCTGTCATCTACCTGGCTCGGTTTACAATTCCCCCACCATCAGCGCCGTGTAACTAAGCGGTGTAATTGGATCGAGCGCCAGCCAATCACAGCCGGCGCTCAAGAAACCAATCACAACCATTCAGTGATGTCATTCACTGAATGGCTGTGAATAATACAGCAGCAGCTGTGATTGGCTGGCGTTCGATCCAATTACAGCGCTCAGTTACACAGCGCTGACAGCGGGTCAATTGAAAACCGAGCCGCGGACAAGTTAGAAGCAGCTTGCCGTACCAATGGCCAGAGCAACTGGCCGGGGACAGAGACGCCGGCTGAGAGGGGAGTATAGCGTTTTTTTTAAACATAAGTTTAACTGTAGCCGCTAATGTTCAGATTTTTTTTATTTTGCTTTTTTTCTTAGGATATATCACTTGGTGGAAAATTTCAAGATCTTAAGATCCCTTGTGATAAACCAGAAACAAGTTCCTCACAGGATTCAAAAAAGAAATTGTCTACCACTTCGAGAGTAAGTATTTTGTGTTTAAAATTGTTACAAGCCTGTATTCTCGCTCCCGCACTATTACACAGGAGCGAGTATCGCTAGATTGCTTACAGCATGGCTAACAGAGAGGCCTGGGAGCTGGGAGAGCGTTCTTCCCCCGCCCGCCCTCCTTCATTCACTGTAAGCAGCAGTCGTTCAGTATTAAACAACTGCTGTTTACACTGAACGGCTAGTCGTTCGGTTGTCAAGCATGCAGAAACTGGTGTAAGGACATTTTTGAGGCAAATTGACAGTGAAAATCCAGCATATTAAAAAATGCATAGAATGGAATAAGCCACCACTGCACACGCAAAGTTGTTCAGGTCATCAGTCCTTCGTCATGGCCATTCGTGATGTCTGAAACATGTTGGCGTGTGCAGTAGTGGCTTTATTTGTGTATGGATCTTTTAATATGAGTGTCTAATAAAGAGGATTTCAGTTTACAAGGTGTCTGGTGCGGGATTGTCACTGCTGATTTGTCTTGTGCACATGACCTCCTTTTACGCCTTGTGCTAATCTTACCTTTATTTGTAATCTGCACACTTTTGGGTGCTTTTAATGCTCAATTTGTAATCAACATTGAATGGAACATGATATTGTAGTTTGGTGAAGTACCGTACATACTCGAGTATTAGCTGACCCGAGTATAAGCAGAGTCAATAAGTTTTACCACCGAAAACTGGTAAAACTTATTAACTCGGGTATATTCTAGGTAGAAAAAAACCCCAAAACCTACGCAATACTCTCCTCTCAGCCTGTGTCTGTATCCCCGTCGCTTTGCTGTCCCTGGAGGTGCGGCAAGCTGCTTCAGACTTCTCCCCGCTGTCATCTACCTGGCTCGGTTTTTTCTAGGTAGAAAAAAACCCCCAAAACCTACGCAGTACTCACCTCTCAGCTGGTGTCTGTATCCCCGTCGCTTTGCTGTCCCTGGAGGTGCGGCAAGCTGCTTCAGACTTCTCCCCGCTGTCATCTACCTGGCTCGGTTTTCAATTCTCCCACCATCAGCGTCGTGTAACTAAGCGGTGTGATTGGATCGAGCGCCAGCCAATCACATCCGGCGCTCAATAAACCAATCACAGCCATTCATTGATGTCATTCACTGAATGGCTGTGAATAATACAGCAGCGGCTGTGATTGGCTGGCGTTCGATCCAATTACAGCGCTCAGTTACACAGCGCTGACAGCGGGGCAATTGAAAACCGAGCCGGGGACAAGTCAGAAGCAGCTTGCCGCACCGACGGCCAGAGCATTTGGCCGGGGACAGAGATGCCGGCTGAGAGGTGAGTATTGCGGGGGTTTTTTAACATAAGTTTAACTGTAGCCGTTAATGTTCAGATTTTTTTTTTTTTGTTGCTTTTTTTCTTAGAATATATCACTTGGTGGAAAATTTCAAGATCTTAAGATCCCTTGTGATAAACCAGAAACAAGTTCCTCACAGGATTCAAAAAAGAAATTGTCTACCACTTCGAAAGTAAGTATTTTGTGTTTAAAATTGTTACAAGCCTGTATTCTCGCTCCCGCACTATTACACAGGAGCGAGTATCGCTAGATTGCTTACAGCATGGCTAACAGAGAGGCCTGGGGGCTGGGAGAGCGTTCTTCCCCCGCCCGCCCTCCTTCATTCACTGTAAGCAGCAGTCGTTCAGTATTAAACAACTGCTGTTTACACTGAACGGCTAGTCGTTCGGTTGTCAAGCATGCAGAAACTGGTGTAAGGACATTTTTGAGGCAAATTGACAGTGAAAATCCAGCATATTAAAAAATGTGTAGTATGGGATAAGCCACCACTGCACACGCAGAGTTGTTCAGGTCATCAGTCCTTCGTCATGGCCATTCGTGATGTCTGAAACATGTTGGCGTGTGCAGTAGTGGCTTCATTTGTGTATGGATCTTTTAATATGAGTGTCTAATAAAGAGGATTTCAGTTTACAAGGTGTCTGGTGCGGGATTGTCACTGCTGATTTGTCTTGTGCACATGACCTCCTTTTACGCCTTGTGCTAATCTTACCTTTATTTGTAATCTGCACACTTTTGGGTGCTTTTAATGCTCAATTTGTAATCAACATTGAATGGAACATGATATTGTAGTTTGGTGAAGTACCGTACATACTCGAGTATTAGCTGACCCGAGTATAAGCCGAGTCAATAAGTTTTACCACCGAAAACTGGTAAAACTTATTGACTCGAGTATATTCTAGGTAGAAAAAAAACCCAAAACCTACGCAGTACTCTCCTCTCAGCTGGTGTCTGTATCCCCGTCGCTTTGCTGTCCCTGGAGGTGCGGCAAGCTGCTTCAGACTTCTCCCCGCTGTCATCTACCTGGCTCGGTTTACAATTCCCCCACCATCAGCGCCGTGTAACTAAGCGGTGTAATTGGATCGAGCGCCAGCCAATCACAGCCGGCGCTCAACAAACCAATCACAACCATTCAGTGATGTCATTCACTGAATGGCTGTGAATAATACAGCAGCAGCTGTGATTGGCTGGCGTTCGATCCAATTACAGCGCTCAGTTACACAGCGCTGACAGCGGGTCAATTGAAAACCGAGCCGCGGACAAGTCAGAAGCAACTTGCCGTACCAATGGCCAGAGCAACTGGCCGGGGACAGAGACGCCGGCTGAGAGATGAGTATTGCGTTTTTTTTAAACATAAGTTTAACTGTAGCTGCTAATGTTCAGATTTTTTTTATTTTGCTTTTTTTCTTAGGATATATCACTTGGTGGAAAATTTCAAGATCTTAAGATCCCTTGTGATAAACCAGAAACAAGTTCCTCACAGGATTCGAAAAAGAAATTGTCTACCACTTCGAAAGTAAGTATTTTGTGTTTAAAATTGTTACAAGCCTGTATTCTCGCTCCCGCACTATTACACAGGAGCGAGTATCGCTAGATTGCTTACAGCATGGCTAACAGAGAGGCCTGGGGGCTGGGAGAGCGTTCTTCCCCCGCCCGCCCTCCTTCATTCACTGTAAGCAGCAGTCGTTCAGTATTAAACAACTGCTGTTTACACTGAACGGCTAGTCGTTCGGTTGTCAAGCATGCAGAAACTGGTGTAAGGACATTTTTGAGGCAAATTGACAGTGAAAATCCAGCATATTAAAAAATGCATAGAATGGAATAAGCCACCACTGCACACGCAAAGTTGTTCAGGTCATCAGTCCTTCGTCATGGCCATTCGTGATGTCTGAAACATGTTGGCGTGTGCAGTAGTGGCTTCATTTGTGTATGGATCTTTTAATATGAGTGTCTAATAAAGAGGATTTCGGTTTACAAGGTGTCTGGTGTGCGATTGTCACTGCTGATTTGTCTTGTGCACATGACCTCCTTTTACACCTAGTGCTAATCTTACCTTTATTTGTAATAGGCACACTTTTGGGTGCTTTTAGTGCTCAATTTGTAATCACCAAACTACAATATCATGTTCCATTTAATGGTAAAGTACCGTACATACTCGAGTATTAGCTGACCCGAGTATAAGCAGAGTCAATAAGTTTTACCACCGAAAACTGGTAAAACTTATTAACTCGGGTATATTCTAGGTAGAAAAAAAACCCAAAACCTACGCAATACTCTCCTCTCAGCCTGTGTCTGTATCCCCGTCGCTTTGCTGTCCCTGGAGGTGCGGCAAGCTGCTTCAGACTTCTCCCCTCTGTCATCTACCTGGCTCGGTTTTTTCTAGGTAGAAAAAAACCCCAAAACCTACGCAGTACTCTCCTCTCAGCTGGTGTCTGTATCCCCGTCGCTTTGCTGTCCCTGGAGGTGCGGCAAGCTGCTTCAGACTTCTCCCCGCTGTCATCTACCTGGCTCGGTTTACAATTCCCCCACCATCAGCGCCGTGTAACTAAGCGGTGTAATTGGATCGAGCGCCAGCCAATAACAGCCGGCGCTCAATAAACCAATCACAACCATTCAGTGATGTCATTCACTGAATGGCTGTGAATAATATAGCAGCGGCTGTGATTGGCTGGCGTTCGATCCAATTACAGCGCTCAGTTACACAGCGCTGACAGCGGGGCAATTGAAAACCGAGTCGGGGACAAGTCAGAAGCAGCTTGCCGCACCGACGGCCAGAGCATCTGGCCGGGGACAGAGATGCCGGCTGAGAGGTGAGTATTGCGGTTTTTTTTAACATAAGTTTAACTGTAACCGTTAATGTTCAGATTTTTATTTTTTTTTGTTGCTTTTTTTCTTAGAATATATCACTTGGTGGAAAATTTCAAGATCTTAAGATCCCTTGTGATAAACCAGAAACAAGTTCCTCACAGGATTCAAAAAAGAAATTGTCTACCACTTCGAAAGTAAGTATTTTGTGTTTAAAATTGTTACAAGCCTGTATTCTCGCTCCCGCACTATTACACAGGAGCGAGTATCGCTAGATTGCTTACAGCATGGCTAACAGAGAGGCCTGGGGGCTGGGAGAGCGTTCTTCCCCCGCCCGCCCTCCTTCATTCACTGTAAGCAGCAGTCGTTCAGTATTAAACAACTGCTGTTTACACTGAACGGCTAGTCGTTCGGTTGTCAAGCATGCAGAAACTGGTGTAAGGACATTTTTGAGGCAAATTGACAGTGAAAATCCAGCATATTAAAAAATGTGTAGTATGGGATAAGCCACCACTGCACACGCAGAGTTGTTCAGGTCATCAGTCCTTCGTCATGGCCATTCGTGATGTCTGAAACATGTTGGCGTGTGCAGTAGTGGCTTCATTTGTGTATGGATCTTTTAATATGAGTGTCTAATAAAGAGGATTTCAGTTTACAAGGTGTCTGGTGCGGGATTGTCACTGCTGATTTGTCTTGTGCACATGACCTCCTTTTACGCCTTGTGCTAATCTTACCTTTATTTGTAATCTGCACACTTTTGGGTGCTTTTAATGCTCAATTTGTAATCAACATTGAATGGAACATGATATTGTAGTTTGGTGAAGTACCGTACATACTCGAGTATTAGCTGACCCGAGTATAAGCCGAGTCAATAAGTTTTACCACCGAAAACTGGTAAAACTTATTGACTCGAGTATATTCTAGGTAGAAAAAAAAACCAAAACCTACGCAGTACTCTCCTCTCAGCTGGTGTCTGTATCCCCGTCGCTTTGCTGTCCCTGGAGGTGCGGCAAGCTGCTTCAGACTTCTCCCCGCTGTCATCTACCTGGCTCGGTTTACAATTCCCCCACCATCAGCGCCGTGTAACTAAGCGGTGTAATTGGATCGAGCGCCAGCCAATCACAGCCGGCGCTCAACAAACCAATCACAACCATTCAGTGATGTCATTCACTGAATGGCTGTGAATAATACAGCAGCAGCTGTGATTGGCTGGCGTTCGATCCAATTACAGCGCTCAGTTACACAGCGCTGACAGCGGGTCAATTGAAAACCGAGCCGCGGACAAGTCAGAAGCAACTTGCCGTACCAATGGCCAGAGCAACTGGCCGGGGACAGAGACGCCGGCTGAGAGATGAGTATTGCGTTTTTTTTAAACATAAGTTTAACTGTAGCTGCTAATGTTCAGATTTTTTTTATTTTGCTTTTTTTCTTAGGATATATCACTTGGTGGAAAATTTCAAGATCTTAAGATCCCTTGTGATAAACCAGAAACAAGTTCCTCACAGGATTCAAAAAAGAAATTGTCTACCACTTCGAAAGTAAGTATTTTGTGTTTAAAATTGTTACAAGCCTGTATTCTCGCTCCCGCACTATTACACAGGAGCGAGTATCGCTAGATTGCTTACAGCATGGCTAACAGAGAGGCCTGGGGGCTGGGAGAGCGTTCTTCCCCCGCCCGCCCTCCTTCATTCACTGTAAGCAGCAGTCGTTCAGTATTAAACAACTGCTGTTTACACTGAACGGCTAGTCGTTCGGTTGTCAAGCATGCAGAAACTGGTGTAAGGACATTTTTGAGGCAAATTGACAGTGAAAATCCAGCATATTAAAAAATGCATAGAATGGAATAAGCCACCACTGCACACGCAAAGTTGTTCAGGTCATCAGTCCTTCGTCATGGCCATTCGTGATGTCTGAAACATGTTGGCGTGTGCAGTAGTGGCTTCATTTGTGTATGGATCTTTTAATATGAGTGTCTAATAAAGAGGATTTCGGTTTACAAGGTGTCTGGTGTGCGATTGTCACTGCTGATTTGTCTTGTGCACATGACCTCCTTTTACACCTAGTGCTAATCTTACCTTTATTTGTAATAGGCACACTTTTGGGTGCTTTTAGTGCTCAATTTGTAATCACCAAACTACAATATCATGTTCCATTTAATGGTAAAGTACCGTACATACTCGAGTATTAGCTGACCCGAGTATAAGCAGAGTCAATAAGTTTTACCACCGAAAACTGGTAAAACTTATTAACTCGGGTATATTCTAGGTAGAAAAAAAACCCAAAACCTACGCAATACTCTCCTCTCAGCCTGTGTCTGTATCCCCGTCGCTTTGCTGTCCCTGGAGGTGCGGCAAGCTGCTTCAGACTTCTCCCCTCTGTCATCTACCTGGCTCGGTTTTTTCTAGGTAGAAAAAAACCCCAAAACCTACGCAGTACTCTCCTCTCAGCTGGTGTCTGTATCCCCGTCGCTTTGCTGTCCCTGGAGGTGCGGCAAGCTGCTTCAGACTTCTCCCCGCTGTCATCTACCTGGCTCGGTTTACAATTCCCCCACCATCAGCGCCGTGTAACTAAGCGGTGTAATTGGATCGAGCGCCAGCCAATAACAGCCGGCGCTCAATAAACCAATCACAACCATTCAGTGATGTCATTCACTGAATGGCTGTGAATAATATAGCAGCGGCTGTGATTGGCTGGCGTTCGATCCAATTACAGCGCTCAGTTACACAGCGCTGACAGCGGGGCAATTGAAAACCGAGTCGGGGACAAGTCAGAAGCAGCTTGCCGCACCGACGGCCAGAGCATCTGGCCGGGGACAGAGATGCCGGCTGAGAGGTGAGTATTGCGGTTTTTTTTAACATAAGTTTAACTGTAACCGTTAATGTTCAGATTTTTATTTTTTTTTGTTGCTTTTTATCTTAGAATATATCACTTGGTGGAAAATTTCAAGATCTTAAGATCCCTTGTGATAAACCAGAAACAAGTTCCTCACAGGATTCAAAAAAGAAACTGTCTACCACTTCGAAAGTAAGTATTTTGTGTTTAAAATTGTTACAAGCCTGTATTCTCGCTCCCGCACTATTACACAGGAGCGAGTATCGCTAGATTGCTTACAGCATGGCTAACAGAGAGGCCTGGGGGCTGGGAGAGCGTTCTTCCCCCGCCCGCCCTCCTTCATTCACTGTAAGCAGCAGTCGTTCAGTATTAAACAACTGCTGTTTACACTGAACGGCTAGTCGTTCGGTTGTCAAGCATGCAGAAACTGGTGTAAGGACATTTTTGAGGCAAATTGACAGTGAAAATCCAGCATATTAAAAAATGTGTAGTATGGGATAAGCCACCACTGCACACGCAGAGTTGTTCAGGTCATCAGTCCTTCGTCATGGCCATTCGTGATGTCTGAAACATGTTGGCGTGTGCAGTAGTGGCTTCATTTGTGTATGGATCTTTTAATATGAGTGTCTAATAAAGAGGATTTCAGTTTACAAGGTGTCTGGTGCGGGATTGTCACTGCTGATTTGTCTTGTGCACATGACCTCCTTTTACGCCTTGTGCTAATCTTACCTTTATTTGTAATCTGCACACTTTTGGGTGCATTTAATGCTCAATTTGTAATCAACATTGAATGGAACATGATATTGTAGTTTGGTGAAGTACCGTACATACTCGAGTATTAGCTGACCCGAGTATAAGCCGAGTCAATAAGTTTTACCACCGAAAACTGGTAAAACTTATTGACTCGAGTATATTCTAGGTAGAAAAAAACCCCAAAACCTACGCAGTACTCTCCTCTCAGCTGGTGTCTGTATCCCCGTCGCTTTGCTGTCCCTGGAGGTGCGGCAAGCTGCTTCAGACTTCTCCCCGCTGTCATCTACCTGGCTCGGTTTACAATTCCCCCACCATCAGCGCCGTGTAACTAAGCGGTGTAATTGGATCGAGCGCCAGCCAATCACAGCCGGCGCTCAAGAAACCAATCACAACCATTCAGTGATGTCATTCACTGAATGGCTGTGAATAATACAGCAGCAGCTGTGATTGGCTGGCGTTCGATCCAATTACAGCGCTCAGTTACACAGCGCTGACAGCGGGTCAATTGAAAACCGAGCCGCGGACAAGTTAGAAGCAGCTTGCCGTACCAATGGCCAGAGCAACTGGCCGGGGACAGAGACGCCGGCTGAGAGGTGAGTATAGCGTTTTTTTTAAACATAAGTTTAACTGTAGCCGCTAATGTTCAGATTTTTTTTATTTTGCTTTTTTTCTTAGGATATATCACTTGGTGGAAAATTTCAAGATCTTAAGATCCCTTGTGATAAACCAGAAACAAGTTCCTCACAGGATTCAAAAAAGAAATTGTCTACCACTTCGAGAGTAAGTATTTTGTGTTTAAAATTGTTACAAGCCTGTATTCTCGCTCCCGCACTATTACACAGGAGCGAGTATCGCTAGATTGCTTACAGCATGGCTAACAGAGAGGCCTGGGAGCTGGGAGAGCGTTCTTCCCCCGCCCGCCCTCCTTCATTCACTGTAAGCAGCAGTCGTTCAGTATTAAACAACTGCTGTTTACACTGAACGGCTAGTCGTTCGGTTGTCAAGCATGCAGAAACTGGTGTAAGGACATTTTTGAGGCAAATTGACAGTGAAAATCCAGCATATTAAAAAATGCATAGAATGGAATAAGCCACCACTGCACACGCAAAGTTGTTCAGGTCATCAGTCCTTCGTCATGGCCATTCGTGATGTCTGAAACATGTTGGCGTGTGCAGTAGTGGCTTTATTTGTGTATGGATCTTTTAATATGAGTGTCTAATAAAGAGGATTTCAGTTTACAAGGTGTCTGGTGCGGGATTGTCACTGCTGATTTGTCTTGTGCACATGACCTCCTTTTACGCCTTGTGCTAATCTTACCTTTATTTGTAATCTGCACACTTTTGGGTGCTTTTAATGCTCAATTTGTAATCAACATTGAATGGAACATGATATTGTAGTTTGGTGAAGTACCGTACATACTCGAGTATTAGCTGACCCGAGTATAAGCAGAGTCAATAAGTTTTACCACCGAAAACTGGTAAAACTTATTAACTCGGGTATATTCTAGGTAGAAAAAAAACCCAAAACCTACGCAATACTCTCCTCTCAGCCTGTGTCTGTATCCCCGTCGCTTTGCTGTCCCTGGAGGTGCGGCAAGCTGCTTCAGACTTCTCCCCTCTGTCATCTACCTGGCTCGGTTTTTTCTAGGTAGAAAAAAACCCCAAAACCTACGCAGTACTCTCCTCTCAGCTGGTGTCTGTATCCCCGTCGCTTTGCTGTCCCTGGAGGTGCGGCAAGCTGCTTCAGACTTCTCCCCGCTGTCATCTACCTGGCTCGGTTTACAATTCCCCCACCATCAGCGCCGTGTAACTAAGCGGTGTAATTGGATCGAGCGCCAGCCAATAACAGCCGGCGCTCAATAAACCAATCACAACCATTCAGTGATGTCATTCACTGAATGGCTGTGAATAATATAGCAGCGGCTGTGATTGGCTGGCGTTCGATCCAATTACAGCGCTCAGTTACACAGCGCTGACAGCGGGGCAATTGAAAACCGAGTCGGGGACAAGTCAGAAGCAGCTTGCCGCACCGACGGCCAGAGCATCTGGCCGGGGACAGAGATGCCGGCTGAGAGGTGAGTATTGCGGTTTTTTTTAACATAAGTTTAACTGTAACCGTTAATGTTCAGATTTTTATTTTTTTTTGTTGCTTTTTTTCTTAGAATATATCACTTGGTGGAAAATTTCAAGATCTTAAGATCCCTTGTGATAAACCAGAAACAAGTTCCTCACAGGATTCAAAAAAGAAATTGTCTACCACTTCGAAAGTAAGTATTTTGTGTTTAAAATTGTTACAAGCCTGTATTCTCGCTCCCGCACTATTACACAGGAGCGAGTATCGCTAGATTGCTTACAGCATGGCTAACAGAGAGGCCTGGGGGCTGGGAGAGCGTTCTTCCCCCGCCCGCCCTCCTTCATTCACTGTAAGCAGCAGTCGTTCAGTATTAAACAACTGCTGTTTACACTGAACGGCTAGTCGTTCGGTTGTCAAGCATGCAGAAACTGGTGTAAGGACATTTTTGAGGCAAATTGACAGTGAAAATCCAGCATATTAAAAAATGTGTAGTATGGGATAAGCCACCACTGCACACGCAGAGTTGTTCAGGTCATCAGTCCTTCGTCATGGCCATTCGTGATGTCTGAAACATGTTGGCGTGTGCAGTAGTGGCTTCATTTGTGTATGGATCTTTTAATATGAGTGTCTAATAAAGAGGATTTCAGTTTACAAGGTGTCTGGTGCGGGATTGTCACTGCTGATTTGTCTTGTGCACATGACCTCCTTTTACGCCTTGTGCTAATCTTACCTTTATTTGTAATCTGCACACTTTTGGGTGCTTTTAATGCTCAATTTGTAATCAACATTGAATGGAACATGATATTGTAGTTTGGTGAAGTACCGTACATACTCGAGTATTAGCTGACCCGAGTATAAGCCGAGTCAATAAGTTTTACCACCGAAAACTGGTAAAACTTATTGACTCGAGTATATTCTAGGTAGAAAAAAAAACCAAAACCTACGCAGTACTCTCCTCTCAGCTGGTGTCTGTATCCCCGTCGCTTTGCTGTCCCTGGAGGTGCGGCAAGCTGCTTCAGACTTCTCCCCGCTGTCATCTACCTGGCTCGGTTTACAATTCCCCCACCATCAGCGCCGTGTAACTAAGCGGTGTAATTGGATCGAGCGCCAGCCAATCACAGCCGGCGCTCAACAAACCAATCACAACCATTCAGTGATGTCATTCACTGAATGGCTGTGAATAATACAGCAGCAGCTGTGATTGGCTGGCGTTCGATCCAATTACAGCGCTCAGTTACACAGCGCTGACAGCGGGTCAATTGAAAACCGAGCCGCGGACAAGTCAGAAGCAACTTGCCGTACCAATGGCCAGAGCAACTGGCCGGGGACAGAGACGCCGGCTGAGAGATGAGTATTGCGTTTTTTTTAAACATAAGTTTAACTGTAGCTGCTAATGTTCAGATTTTTTTTATTTTGCTTTTTTTCTTAGGATATATCACTTGGTGGAAAATTTCAAGATCTTAAGATCCCTTGTGATAAACCAGAAACAAGTTCCTCACAGGATTCAAAAAAGAAATTGTCTACCACTTCGAAAGTAAGTATTTTGTGTTTAAAATTGTTACAAGCCTGTATTCTCGCTCCCGCACTATTACACAGGAGCGAGTATCGCTAGATTGCTTACAGCATGGCTAACAGAGAGGCCTGGGGGCTGGGAGAGCGTTCTTCCCCCGCCCGCCCTCCTTCATTCACTGTAAGCAGCAGTCGTTCAGTATTAAACAACTGCTGTTTACACTGAACGGCTAGTCGTTCGGTTGTCAAGCATGCAGAAACTGGTGTAAGGACATTTTTGAGGCAAATTGACAGTGAAAATCCAGCATATTAAAAAATGCATAGAATGGAATAAGCCACCACTGCACACGCAAAGTTGTTCAGGTCATCAGTCCTTCGTCATGGCCATTCGTGATGTCTGAAACATGTTGGCGTGTGCAGTAGTGGCTTCATTTGTGTATGGATCTTTTAATATGAGTGTCTAATAAAGAGGATTTCGGTTTACAAGGTGTCTGGTGTGCGATTGTCACTGCTGATTTGTCTTGTGCACATGACCTCCTTTTACACCTAGTGCTAATCTTACCTTTATTTGTAATAGGCACACTTTTGGGTGCTTTTAGTGCTCAATTTGTAATCACCAAACTACAATATCATGTTCCATTTAATGGTAAAGTACCGTACATACTCGAGTATTAGCTGACCCGAGTATAAGCAGAGTCAATAAGTTTTACCACCGAAAACTGGTAAAACTTATTAACTCGGGTATATTCTAGGTAGAAAAAAAACCCAAAACCTACGCAATACTCTCCTCTCAGCCTGTGTCTGTATCCCCGTCGCTTTGCTGTCCCTGGAGGTGCGGCAAGCTGCTTCAGACTTCTCCCCTCTGTCATCTACCTGGCTCGGTTTTTTCTAGGTAGAAAAAAACCCCAAAACCTACGCAGTACTCTCCTCTCAGCTGGTGTCTGTATCCCCGTCGCTTTGCTGTCCCTGGAGGTGCGGCAAGCTGCTTCAGACTTCTCCCCGCTGTCATCTACCTGGCTCGGTTTACAATTCCCCCACCATCAGCGCCGTGTAACTAAGCGGTGTAATTGGATCGAGCGCCAGCCAATAACAGCCGGCGCTCAATAAACCAATCACAACCATTCAGTGATGTCATTCACTGAATGGCTGTGAATAATATAGCAGCGGCTGTGATTGGCTGGCGTTCGATCCAATTACAGCGCTCAGTTACACAGCGCTGACAGCGGGGCAATTGAAAACCGAGTCGGGGACAAGTCAGAAGCAGCTTGCCGCACCGACGGCCAGAGCATCTGGCCGGGGACAGAGATGCCGGCTGAGAGGTGAGTATTGCGGTTTTTTTTAACATAAGTTTAACTGTAACCGTTAATGTTCAGATTTTTATTTTTTTTTGTTGCTTTTTATCTTAGAATATATCACTTGGTGGAAAATTTCAAGATCTTAAGATCCCTTGTGATAAACCAGAAACAAGTTCCTCACAGGATTCAAAAAAGAAACTGTCTACCACTTCGAAAGTAAGTATTTTGTGTTTAAAATTGTTACAAGCCTGTATTCTCGCTCCCGCACTATTACACAGGAGCGAGTATCGCTAGATTGCTTACAGCATGGCTAACAGAGAGGCCTGGGGGCTGGGAGAGCGTTCTTCCCCCGCCCGCCCTCCTTCATTCACTGTAAGCAGCAGTCGTTCAGTATTAAACAACTGCTGTTTACACTGAACGGCTAGTCGTTCGGTTGTCAAGCATGCAGAAACTGGTGTAAGGACATTTTTGAGGCAAATTGACAGTGAAAATCCAGCATATTAAAAAATGTGTAGTATGGGATAAGCCACCACTGCACACGCAGAGTTGTTCAGGTCATCAGTCCTTCGTCATGGCCATTCGTGATGTCTGAAACATGTTGGCGTGTGCAGTAGTGGCTTCATTTGTGTATGGATCTTTTAATATGAGTGTCTAATAAAGAGGATTTCAGTTTACAAGGTGTCTGGTGCGGGATTGTCACTGCTGATTTGTCTTGTGCACATGACCTCCTTTTACGCCTTGTGCTAATCTTACCTTTATTTGTAATCTGCACACTTTTGGGTGCTTTTAATGCTCAATTTGTAATCAACATTGAATGGAACATGATATTGTAGTTTGGTGAAGTACCGTACATACTCGAGTATTAGCTGACCCGAGTATAAGCAGAGTCAATAAGTTTTACCACCGAAAACTGGTAAAACTTATTAACTCGGGTATATTCTAGGTAGAAAAAAACCCCAAAACCTACGCAATACTCTCCTCTCAGCCTGTGTCTGTATCCCCGTCGCTTTGCTGTCCCTGGAGGTGCGGCAAGCTGCTTCAGACTTCTCCCCGCTGTCATCTACCTGGCTCGGTTTTTTCTAGGTAGAAAAAAACCCCCAAAACCTACGCAGTACTCACCTCTCAGCTGGTGTCTGTATCCCCGTCGCTTTGCTGTCCCTGGAGGTGCGGCAAGCTGCTTCAGACTTCTCCCCGCTGTCATCTACCTGGCTCGGTTTTCAATTCTCCCACCATCAGCGTCGTGTAACTAAGCGGTGTGATTGGATCGAGCGCCAGCCAATCACATCCGGCGCTCAATAAACCAATCACAGCCATTCATTGATGTCATTCACTGAATGGCTGTGAATAATACAGCAGCGGCTGTGATTGGCTGGCGTTCGATCCAATTACAGCGCTCAGTTACACAGCGCTGACAGCGGGGCAATTGAAAACCGAGCCGGGGACAAGTCAGAAGCAGCTTGCCGCACCGACGGCCAGAGCATTTGGCCGGGGACAGAGATGCCGGCTGAGAGGTGAGTATTGCGGGGGTTTTTTAACATAAGTTTAACTGTAGCCGTTAATGTTCAGATTTTTTTTTTTTTGTTGCTTTTTTTCTTAGAATATATCACTTGGTGGAAAATTTCAAGATCTTAAGATCCCTTGTGATAAACCAGAAACAAGTTCCTCACAGGATTCAAAAAAGAAATTGTCTACCACTTCGAAAGTAAGTATTTTGTGTTTAAAATTGTTACAAGCCTGTATTCTCGCTCCCGCACTATTACACAGGAGCGAGTATCGCTAGATTGCTTACAGCATGGCTAACAGAGAGGCCTGGGGGCTGGGAGAGCGTTCTTCCCCCGCCCGCCCTCCTTCATTCACTGTAAGCAGCAGTCGTTCAGTATTAAACAACTGCTGTTTACACTGAACGGCTAGTCGTTCGGTTGTCAAGCATGCAGAAACTGGTGTAAGGACATTTTTGAGGCAAATTGACAGTGAAAATCCAGCATATTAAAAAATGTGTAGTATGGGATAAGCCACCACTGCACACGCAGAGTTGTTCAGGTCATCAGTCCTTCGTCATGGCCATTCGTGATGTCTGAAACATGTTGGCGTGTGCAGTAGTGGCTTCATTTGTGTATGGATCTTTTAATATGAGTGTCTAATAAAGAGGATTTCAGTTTACAAGGTGTCTGGTGCGGGATTGTCACTGCTGATTTGTCTTGTGCACATGACCTCCTTTTACGCCTTGTGCTAATCTTACCTTTATTTGTAATCTGCACACTTTTGGGTGCTTTTAATGCTCAATTTGTAATCAACATTGAATGGAACATGATATTGTAGTTTGGTGAAGTACCGTACATACTCGAGTATTAGCTGACCCGAGTATAAGCCGAGTCAATAAGTTTTACCACCGAAAACTGGTAAAACTTATTGACTCGAGTATATTCTAGGTAGAAAAAAAACCCAAAACCTACGCAGTACTCTCCTCTCAGCTGGTGTCTGTATCCCCGTCGCTTTGCTGTCCCTGGAGGTGCGGCAAGCTGCTTCAGACTTCTCCCCGCTGTCATCTACCTGGCTCGGTTTACAATTCCCCCACCATCAGCGCCGTGTAACTAAGCGGTGTAATTGGATCGAGCGCCAGCCAATCACAGCCGGCGCTCAACAAACCAATCACAACCATTCAGTGATGTCATTCACTGAATGGCTGTGAATAATACAGCAGCAGCTGTGATTGGCTGGCGTTCGATCCAATTACAGCGCTCAGTTACACAGCGCTGACAGCGGGTCAATTGAAAACCGAGCCGCGGACAAGTCAGAAGCAACTTGCCGTACCAATGGCCAGAGCAACTGGCCGGGGACAGAGACGCCGGCTGAGAGATGAGTATTGCGTTTTTTTTAAACATAAGTTTAACTGTAGCTGCTAATGTTCAGATTTTTTTTATTTTGCTTTTTTTCTTAGGATATATCACTTGGTGGAAAATTTCAAGATCTTAAGATCCCTTGTGATAAACCAGAAACAAGTTCCTCACAGGATTCGAAAAAGAAATTGTCTACCACTTCGAAAGTAAGTATTTTGTGTTTAAAATTGTTACAAGCCTGTATTCTCGCTCCCGCACTATTACACAGGAGCGAGTATCGCTAGATTGCTTACAGCATGGCTAACAGAGAGGCCTGGGGGCTGGGAGAGCGTTCTTCCCCCGCCCGCCCTCCTTCATTCACTGTAAGCAGCAGTCGTTCAGTATTAAACAACTGCTGTTTACACTGAACGGCTAGTCGTTCGGTTGTCAAGCATGCAGAAACTGGTGTAAGGACATTTTTGAGGCAAATTGACAGTGAAAATCCAGCATATTAAAAAATGCATAGAATGGAATAAGCCACCACTGCACACGCAAAGTTGTTCAGGTCATCAGTCCTTCGTCATGGCCATTCGTGATGTCTGAAACATGTTGGCGTGTGCAGTAGTGGCTTCATTTGTGTATGGATCTTTTAATATGAGTGTCTAATAAAGAGGATTTCGGTTTACAAGGTGTCTGGTGTGCGATTGTCACTGCTGATTTGTCTTGTGCACATGACCTCCTTTTACACCTAGTGCTAATCTTACCTTTATTTGTAATAGGCACACTTTTGGGTGCTTTTAGTGCTCAATTTGTAATCACCAAACTACAATATCATGTTCCATTTAATGGTAAAGTACCGTACATACTCGAGTATTAGCTGACCCGAGTATAAGCAGAGTCAATAAGTTTTACCACCGAAAACTGGTAAAACTTATTAACTCGGGTATATTCTAGGTAGAAAAAAAACCCAAAACCTACGCAATACTCTCCTCTCAGCCTGTGTCTGTATCCCCGTCGCTTTGCTGTCCCTGGAGGTGCGGCAAGCTGCTTCAGACTTCTCCCCTCTGTCATCTACCTGGCTCGGTTTTTTCTAGGTAGAAAAAAACCCCAAAACCTACGCAGTACTCTCCTCTCAGCTGGTGTCTGTATCCCCGTCGCTTTGCTGTCCCTGGAGGTGCGGCAAGCTGCTTCAGACTTCTCCCCGCTGTCATCTACCTGGCTCGGTTTACAATTCCCCCACCATCAGCGCCGTGTAACTAAGCGGTGTAATTGGATCGAGCGCCAGCCAATAACAGCCGGCGCTCAATAAACCAATCACAACCATTCAGTGATGTCATTCACTGAATGGCTGTGAATAATATAGCAGCGGCTGTGATTGGCTGGCGTTCGATCCAATTACAGCGCTCAGTTACACAGCGCTGACAGCGGGGCAATTGAAAACCGAGTCGGGGACAAGTCAGAAGCAGCTTGCCGCACCGACGGCCAGAGCATCTGGCCGGGGACAGAGATGCCGGCTGAGAGGTGAGTATTGCGGTTTTTTTTAACATAAGTTTAACTGTAACCGTTAATGTTCAGATTTTTATTTTTTTTTGTTGCTTTTTTTCTTAGAATATATCACTTGGTGGAAAATTTCAAGATCTTAAGATCCCTTGTGATAAACCAGAAACAAGTTCCTCACAGGATTCAAAAAAGAAATTGTCTACCACTTCGAAAGTAAGTATTTTGTGTTTAAAATTGTTACAAGCCTGTATTCTCGCTCCCGCACTATTACACAGGAGCGAGTATCGCTAGATTGCTTACAGCATGGCTAACAGAGAGGCCTGGGGGCTGGGAGAGCGTTCTTCCCCCGCCCGCCCTCCTTCATTCACTGTAAGCAGCAGTCGTTCAGTATTAAACAACTGCTGTTTACACTGAACGGCTAGTCGTTCGGTTGTCAAGCATGCAGAAACTGGTGTAAGGACATTTTTGAGGCAAATTGACAGTGAAAATCCAGCATATTAAAAAATGTGTAGTATGGGATAAGCCACCACTGCACACGCAGAGTTGTTCAGGTCATCAGTCCTTCGTCATGGCCATTCGTGATGTCTGAAACATGTTGGCGTGTGCAGTAGTGGCTTCATTTGTGTATGGATCTTTTAATATGAGTGTCTAATAAAGAGGATTTCAGTTTACAAGGTGTCTGGTGCGGGATTGTCACTGCTGATTTGTCTTGTGCACATGACCTCCTTTTACGCCTTGTGCTAATCTTACCTTTATTTGTAATCTGCACACTTTTGGGTGCTTTTAATGCTCAATTTGTAATCAACATTGAATGGAACATGATATTGTAGTTTGGTGAAGTACCGTACATACTCGAGTATTAGCTGACCCGAGTATAAGCCGAGTCAATAAGTTTTACCACCGAAAACTGGTAAAACTTATTGACTCGAGTATATTCTAGGTAGAAAAAAAAACCAAAACCTACGCAGTACTCTCCTCTCAGCTGGTGTCTGTATCCCCGTCGCTTTGCTGTCCCTGGAGGTGCGGCAAGCTGCTTCAGACTTCTCCCCGCTGTCATCTACCTGGCTCGGTTTACAATTCCCCCACCATCAGCGCCGTGTAACTAAGCGGTGTAATTGGATCGAGCGCCAGCCAATCACAGCCGGCGCTCAACAAACCAATCACAACCATTCAGTGATGTCATTCACTGAATGGCTGTGAATAATACAGCAGCAGCTGTGATTGGCTGGCGTTCGATCCAATTACAGCGCTCAGTTACACAGCGCTGACAGCGGGTCAATTGAAAACCGAGCCGCGGACAAGTCAGAAGCAACTTGCCGTACCAATGGCCAGAGCAACTGGCCGGGGACAGAGACGCCGGCTGAGAGATGAGTATTGCGTTTTTTTTAAACATAAGTTTAACTGTAGCTGCTAATGTTCAGATTTTTTTTATTTTGCTTTTTTTCTTAGGATATATCACTTGGTGGAAAATTTCAAGATCTTAAGATCCCTTGTGATAAACCAGAAACAAGTTCCTCACAGGATTCAAAAAAGAAATTGTCTACCACTTCGAAAGTAAGTATTTTGTGTTTAAAATTGTTACAAGCCTGTATTCTCGCTCCCGCACTATTACACAGGAGCGAGTATCGCTAGATTGCTTACAGCATGGCTAACAGAGAGGCCTGGGGGCTGGGAGAGCGTTCTTCCCCCGCCCGCCCTCCTTCATTCACTGTAAGCAGCAGTCGTTCAGTATTAAACAACTGCTGTTTACACTGAACGGCTAGTCGTTCGGTTGTCAAGCATGCAGAAACTGGTGTAAGGACATTTTTGAGGCAAATTGACAGTGAAAATCCAGCATATTAAAAAATGCATAGAATGGAATAAGCCACCACTGCACACGCAAAGTTGTTCAGGTCATCAGTCCTTCGTCATGGCCATTCGTGATGTCTGAAACATGTTGGCGTGTGCAGTAGTGGCTTCATTTGTGTATGGATCTTTTAATATGAGTGTCTAATAAAGAGGATTTCGGTTTACAAGGTGTCTGGTGTGCGATTGTCACTGCTGATTTGTCTTGTGCACATGACCTCCTTTTACACCTAGTGCTAATCTTACCTTTATTTGTAATAGGCACACTTTTGGGTGCTTTTAGTGCTCAATTTGTAATCACCAAACTACAATATCATGTTCCATTTAATGGTAAAGTACCGTACATACTCGAGTATTAGCTGACCCGAGTATAAGCAGAGTCAATAAGTTTTACCACCGAAAACTGGTAAAACTTATTAACTCGGGTATATTCTAGGTAGAAAAAAAACCCAAAACCTACGCAATACTCTCCTCTCAGCCTGTGTCTGTATCCCCGTCGCTTTGCTGTCCCTGGAGGTGCGGCAAGCTGCTTCAGACTTCTCCCCTCTGTCATCTACCTGGCTCGGTTTTTTCTAGGTAGAAAAAAACCCCAAAACCTACGCAGTACTCTCCTCTCAGCTGGTGTCTGTATCCCCGTCGCTTTGCTGTCCCTGGAGGTGCGGCAAGCTGCTTCAGACTTCTCCCCGCTGTCATCTACCTGGCTCGGTTTACAATTCCCCCACCATCAGCGCCGTGTAACTAAGCGGTGTAATTGGATCGAGCGCCAGCCAATAACAGCCGGCGCTCAATAAACCAATCACAACCATTCAGTGATGTCATTCACTGAATGGCTGTGAATAATATAGCAGCGGCTGTGATTGGCTGGCGTTCGATCCAATTACAGCGCTCAGTTACACAGCGCTGACAGCGGGGCAATTGAAAACCGAGTCGGGGACAAGTCAGAAGCAGCTTGCCGCACCGACGGCCAGAGCATCTGGCCGGGGACAGAGATGCCGGCTGAGAGGTGAGTATTGCGGTTTTTTTTAACATAAGTTTAACTGTAACCGTTAATGTTCAGATTTTTATTTTTTTTTGTTGCTTTTTATCTTAGAATATATCACTTGGTGGAAAATTTCAAGATCTTAAGATCCCTTGTGATAAACCAGAAACAAGTTCCTCACAGGATTCAAAAAAGAAACTGTCTACCACTTCGAAAGTAAGTATTTTGTGTTTAAAATTGTTACAAGCCTGTATTCTCGCTCCCGCACTATTACACAGGAGCGAGTATCGCTAGATTGCTTACAGCATGGCTAACAGAGAGGCCTGGGGGCTGGGAGAGCGTTCTTCCCCCGCCCGCCCTCCTTCATTCACTGTAAGCAGCAGTCGTTCAGTATTAAACAACTGCTGTTTACACTGAACGGCTAGTCGTTCGGTTGTCAAGCATGCAGAAACTGGTGTAAGGACATTTTTGAGGCAAATTGACAGTGAAAATCCAGCATATTAAAAAATGTGTAGTATGGGATAAGCCACCACTGCACACGCAGAGTTGTTCAGGTCATCAGTCCTTCGTCATGGCCATTCGTGATGTCTGAAACATGTTGGCGTGTGCAGTAGTGGCTTCATTTGTGTATGGATCTTTTAATATGAGTGTCTAATAAAGAGGATTTCAGTTTACAAGGTGTCTGGTGCGGGATTGTCACTGCTGATTTGTCTTGTGCACATGACCTCCTTTTACGCCTTGTGCTAATCTTACCTTTATTTGTAATCTGCACACTTTTGGGTGCATTTAATGCTCAATTTGTAATCAACATTGAATGGAACATGATATTGTAGTTTGGTGAAGTACCGTACATACTCGAGTATTAGCTGACCCGAGTATAAGCCGAGTCAATAAGTTTTACCACCGAAAACTGGTAAAACTTATTGACTCGAGTATATTCTAGGTAGAAAAAAACCCCAAAACCTACGCAGTACTCTCCTCTCAGCTGGTGTCTGTATCCCCGTCGCTTTGCTGTCCCTGGAGGTGCGGCAAGCTGCTTCAGACTTCTCCCCGCTGTCATCTACCTGGCTCGGTTTACAATTCCCCCACCATCAGCGCCGTGTAACTAAGCGGTGTAATTGGATCGAGCGCCAGCCAATCACAGCCGGCGCTCAAGAAACCAATCACAACCATTCAGTGATGTCATTCACTGAATGGCTGTGAATAATACAGCAGCAGCTGTGATTGGCTGGCGTTCGATCCAATTACAGCGCTCAGTTACACAGCGCTGACAGCGGGTCAATTGAAAACCGAGCCGCGGACAAGTTAGAAGCAGCTTGCCGTACCAATGGCCAGAGCAACTGGCCGGGGACAGAGACGCCGGCTGAGAGGTGAGTATAGCGTTTTTTTTAAACATAAGTTTAACTGTAGCCGCTAATGTTCAGATTTTTTTTATTTTGCTTTTTTTCTTAGGATATATCACTTGGTGGAAAATTTCAAGATCTTAAGATCCCTTGTGATAAACCAGAAACAAGTTCCTCACAGGATTCAAAAAAGAAATTGTCTACCACTTCGAGAGTAAGTATTTTGTGTTTAAAATTGTTACAAGCCTGTATTCTCGCTCCCGCACTATTACACAGGAGCGAGTATCGCTAGATTGCTTACAGCATGGCTAACAGAGAGGCCTGGGAGCTGGGAGAGCGTTCTTCCCCCGCCCGCCCTCCTTCATTCACTGTAAGCAGCAGTCGTTCAGTATTAAACAACTGCTGTTTACACTGAACGGCTAGTCGTTCGGTTGTCAAGCATGCAGAAACTGGTGTAAGGACATTTTTGAGGCAAATTGACAGTGAAAATCCAGCATATTAAAAAATGCATAGAATGGAATAAGCCACCACTGCACACGCAAAGTTGTTCAGGTCATCAGTCCTTCGTCATGGCCATTCGTGATGTCTGAAACATGTTGGCGTGTGCAGTAGTGGCTTTATTTGTGTATGGATCTTTTAATATGAGTGTCTAATAAAGAGGATTTCAGTTTACAAGGTGTCTGGTGCGGGATTGTCACTGCTGATTTGTCTTGTGCACATGACCTCCTTTTACGCCTTGTGCTAATCTTACCTTTATTTGTAATCTGCACACTTTTGGGTGCTTTTAATGCTCAATTTGTAATCAACATTGAATGGAACATGATATTGTAGTTTGGTGAAGTACCGTACATACTCGAGTATTAGCTGACCCGAGTATAAGCAGAGTCAATAAGTTTTACCACCGAAAACTGGTAAAACTTATTAACTCGGGTATATTCTAGGTAGAAAAAAAACCCAAAACCTACGCAATACTCTCCTCTCAGCCTGTGTCTGTATCCCCGTCGCTTTGCTGTCCCTGGAGGTGCGGCAAGCTGCTTCAGACTTCTCCCCTCTGTCATCTACCTGGCTCGGTTTTTTCTAGGTAGAAAAAAACCCCAAAACCTACGCAGTACTCTCCTCTCAGCTGGTGTCTGTATCCCCGTCGCTTTGCTGTCCCTGGAGGTGCGGCAAGCTGCTTCAGACTTCTCCCCGCTGTCATCTACCTGGCTCGGTTTACAATTCCCCCACCATCAGCGCCGTGTAACTAAGCGGTGTAATTGGATCGAGCGCCAGCCAATAACAGCCGGCGCTCAATAAACCAATCACAACCATTCAGTGATGTCATTCACTGAATGGCTGTGAATAATATAGCAGCGGCTGTGATTGGCTGGCGTTCGATCCAATTACAGCGCTCAGTTACACAGCGCTGACAGCGGGGCAATTGAAAACCGAGTCGGGGACAAGTCAGAAGCAGCTTGCCGCACCGACGGCCAGAGCATCTGGCCGGGGACAGAGATGCCGGCTGAGAGGTGAGTATTGCGGTTTTTTTTAACATAAGTTTAACTGTAACCGTTAATGTTCAGATTTTTATTTTTTTTTGTTGCTTTTTTTCTTAGAATATATCACTTGGTGGAAAATTTCAAGATCTTAAGATCCCTTGTGATAAACCAGAAACAAGTTCCTCACAGGATTCAAAAAAGAAATTGTCTACCACTTCGAAAGTAAGTATTTTGTGTTTAAAATTGTTACAAGCCTGTATTCTCGCTCCCGCACTATTACACAGGAGCGAGTATCGCTAGATTGCTTACAGCATGGCTAACAGAGAGGCCTGGGGGCTGGGAGAGCGTTCTTCCCCCGCCCGCCCTCCTTCATTCACTGTAAGCAGCAGTCGTTCAGTATTAAACAACTGCTGTTTACACTGAACGGCTAGTCGTTCGGTTGTCAAGCATGCAGAAACTGGTGTAAGGACATTTTTGAGGCAAATTGACAGTGAAAATCCAGCATATTAAAAAATGTGTAGTATGGGATAAGCCACCACTGCACACGCAGAGTTGTTCAGGTCATCAGTCCTTCGTCATGGCCATTCGTGATGTCTGAAACATGTTGGCGTGTGCAGTAGTGGCTTCATTTGTGTATGGATCTTTTAATATGAGTGTCTAATAAAGAGGATTTCAGTTTACAAGGTGTCTGGTGCGGGATTGTCACTGCTGATTTGTCTTGTGCACATGACCTCCTTTTACGCCTTGTGCTAATCTTACCTTTATTTGTAATCTGCACACTTTTGGGTGCTTTTAATGCTCAATTTGTAATCAACATTGAATGGAACATGATATTGTAGTTTGGTGAAGTACCGTACATACTCGAGTATTAGCTGACCCGAGTATAAGCCGAGTCAATAAGTTTTACCACCGAAAACTGGTAAAACTTATTGACTCGAGTATATTCTAGGTAGAAAAAAAAACCAAAACCTACGCAGTACTCTCCTCTCAGCTGGTGTCTGTATCCCCGTCGCTTTGCTGTCCCTGGAGGTGCGGCAAGCTGCTTCAGACTTCTCCCCGCTGTCATCTACCTGGCTCGGTTTACAATTCCCCCACCATCAGCGCCGTGTAACTAAGCGGTGTAATTGGATCGAGCGCCAGCCAATCACAGCCGGCGCTCAACAAACCAATCACAACCATTCAGTGATGTCATTCACTGAATGGCTGTGAATAATACAGCAGCAGCTGTGATTGGCTGGCGTTCGATCCAATTACAGCGCTCAGTTACACAGCGCTGACAGCGGGTCAATTGAAAACCGAGCCGCGGACAAGTCAGAAGCAACTTGCCGTACCAATGGCCAGAGCAACTGGCCGGGGACAGAGACGCCGGCTGAGAGATGAGTATTGCGTTTTTTTTAAACATAAGTTTAACTGTAGCTGCTAATGTTCAGATTTTTTTTATTTTGCTTTTTTTCTTAGGATATATCACTTGGTGGAAAATTTCAAGATCTTAAGATCCCTTGTGATAAACCAGAAACAAGTTCCTCACAGGATTCAAAAAAGAAATTGTCTACCACTTCGAAAGTAAGTATTTTGTGTTTAAAATTGTTACAAGCCTGTATTCTCGCTCCCGCACTATTACACAGGAGCGAGTATCGCTAGATTGCTTACAGCATGGCTAACAGAGAGGCCTGGGGGCTGGGAGAGCGTTCTTCCCCCGCCCGCCCTCCTTCATTCACTGTAAGCAGCAGTCGTTCAGTATTAAACAACTGCTGTTTACACTGAACGGCTAGTCGTTCGGTTGTCAAGCATGCAGAAACTGGTGTAAGGACATTTTTGAGGCAAATTGACAGTGAAAATCCAGCATATTAAAAAATGCATAGAATGGAATAAGCCACCACTGCACACGCAAAGTTGTTCAGGTCATCAGTCCTTCGTCATGGCCATTCGTGATGTCTGAAACATGTTGGCGTGTGCAGTAGTGGCTTCATTTGTGTATGGATCTTTTAATATGAGTGTCTAATAAAGAGGATTTCGGTTTACAAGGTGTCTGGTGTGCGATTGTCACTGCTGATTTGTCTTGTGCACATGACCTCCTTTTACACCTAGTGCTAATCTTACCTTTATTTGTAATAGGCACACTTTTGGGTGCTTTTAGTGCTCAATTTGTAATCACCAAACTACAATATCATGTTCCATTTAATGGTAAAGTACCGTACATACTCGAGTATTAGCTGACCCGAGTATAAGCAGAGTCAATAAGTTTTACCACCGAAAACTGGTAAAACTTATTAACTCGGGTATATTCTAGGTAGAAAAAAAACCCAAAACCTACGCAATACTCTCCTCTCAGCCTGTGTCTGTATCCCCGTCGCTTTGCTGTCCCTGGAGGTGCGGCAAGCTGCTTCAGACTTCTCCCCTCTGTCATCTACCTGGCTCGGTTTTTTCTAGGTAGAAAAAAACCCCAAAACCTACGCAGTACTCTCCTCTCAGCTGGTGTCTGTATCCCCGTCGCTTTGCTGTCCCTGGAGGTGCGGCAAGCTGCTTCAGACTTCTCCCCGCTGTCATCTACCTGGCTCGGTTTACAATTCCCCCACCATCAGCGCCGTGTAACTAAGCGGTGTAATTGGATCGAGCGCCAGCCAATAACAGCCGGCGCTCAATAAACCAATCACAACCATTCAGTGATGTCATTCACTGAATGGCTGTGAATAATATAGCAGCGGCTGTGATTGGCTGGCGTTCGATCCAATTACAGCGCTCAGTTACACAGCGCTGACAGCGGGGCAATTGAAAACCGAGTCGGGGACAAGTCAGAAGCAGCTTGCCGCACCGACGGCCAGAGCATCTGGCCGGGGACAGAGATGCCGGCTGAGAGGTGAGTATTGCGGTTTTTTTTAACATAAGTTTAACTGTAACCGTTAATGTTCAGATTTTTATTTTTTTTTGTTGCTTTTTATCTTAGAATATATCACTTGGTGGAAAATTTCAAGATCTTAAGATCCCTTGTGATAAACCAGAAACAAGTTCCTCACAGGATTCAAAAAAGAAACTGTCTACCACTTCGAAAGTAAGTATTTTGTGTTTAAAATTGTTACAAGCCTGTATTCTCGCTCCCGCACTATTACACAGGAGCGAGTATCGCTAGATTGCTTACAGCATGGCTAACAGAGAGGCCTGGGGGCTGGGAGAGCGTTCTTCCCCCGCCCGCCCTCCTTCATTCACTGTAAGCAGCAGTCGTTCAGTATTAAACAACTGCTGTTTACACTGAACGGCTAGTCGTTCGGTTGTCAAGCATGCAGAAACTGGTGTAAGGACATTTTTGAGGCAAATTGACAGTGAAAATCCAGCATATTAAAAAATGTGTAGTATGGGATAAGCCACCACTGCACACGCAGAGTTGTTCAGGTCATCAGTCCTTCGTCATGGCCATTCGTGATGTCTGAAACATGTTGGCGTGTGCAGTAGTGGCTTCATTTGTGTATGGATCTTTTAATATGAGTGTCTAATAAAGAGGATTTCAGTTTACAAGGTGTCTGGTGCGGGATTGTCACTGCTGATTTGTCTTGTGCACATGACCTCCTTTTACGCCTTGTGCTAATCTTACCTTTATTTGTAATCTGCACACTTTTGGGTGCATTTAATGCTCAATTTGTAATCAACATTGAATGGAACATGATATTGTAGTTTGGTGAAGTACCGTACATACTCGAGTATTAGCTGACCCGAGTATAAGCCGAGTCAATAAGTTTTACCACCGAAAACTGGTAAAACTTATTGACTCGAGTATATTCTAGGTAGAAAAAAACCCCAAAACCTACGCAGTACTCTCCTCTCAGCTGGTGTCTGTATCCCCGTCGCTTTGCTGTCCCTGGAGGTGCGGCAAGCTGCTTCAGACTTCTCCCCGCTGTCATCTACCTGGCTCGGTTTACAATTCCCCCACCATCAGCGCCGTGTAACTAAGCGGTGTAATTGGATCGAGCGCCAGCCAATCACAGCCGGCGCTCAAGAAACCAATCACAACCATTCAGTGATGTCATTCACTGAATGGCTGTGAATAATACAGCAGCAGCTGTGATTGGCTGGCGTTCGATCCAATTACAGCGCTCAGTTACACAGCGCTGACAGCGGGTCAATTGAAAACCGAGCCGCGGACAAGTTAGAAGCAGCTTGCCGTACCAATGGCCAGAGCAACTGGCCGGGGACAGAGACGCCGGCTGAGAGGTGAGTATAGCGTTTTTTTTAAACATAAGTTTAACTGTAGCCGCTAATGTTCAGATTTTTTTTATTTTGCTTTTTTTCTTAGGATATATCACTTGGTGGAAAATTTCAAGATCTTAAGATCCCTTGTGATAAACCAGAAACAAGTTCCTCACAGGATTCAAAAAAGAAATTGTCTACCACTTCGAGAGTAAGTATTTTGTGTTTAAAATTGTTACAAGCCTGTATTCTCGCTCCCGCACTATTACACAGGAGCGAGTATCGCTAGATTGCTTACAGCATGGCTAACAGAGAGGCCTGGGAGCTGGGAGAGCGTTCTTCCCCCGCCCGCCCTCCTTCATTCACTGTAAGCAGCAGTCGTTCAGTATTAAACAACTGCTGTTTACACTGAACGGCTAGTCGTTCGGTTGTCAAGCATGCAGAAACTGGTGTAAGGACATTTTTGAGGCAAATTGACAGTGAAAATCCAGCATATTAAAAAATGCATAGAATGGAATAAGCCACCACTGCACACGCAAAGTTGTTCAGGTCATCAGTCCTTCGTCATGGCCATTCGTGATGTCTGAAACATGTTGGCGTGTGCAGTAGTGGCTTTATTTGTGTATGGATCTTTTAATATGAGTGTCTAATAAAGAGGATTTCAGTTTACAAGGTGTCTGGTGCGGGATTGTCACTGCTGATTTGTCTTGTGCACATGACCTCCTTTTACGCCTTGTGCTAATCTTACCTTTATTTGTAATCTGCACACTTTTGGGTGCTTTTAATGCTCAATTTGTAATCAACATTGAATGGAACATGATATTGTAGTTTGGTGAAGTACCGTACATACTCGAGTATTAGCTGACCCGAGTATAAGCAGAGTCAATAAGTTTTACCACCGAAAACTGGTAAAACTTATTAACTCGGGTATATTCTAGGTAGAAAAAAACCCCAAAACCTACGCAATACTCTCCTCTCAGCCTGTGTCTGTATCCCCGTCGCTTTGCTGTCCCTGGAGGTGCGGCAAGCTGCTTCAGACTTCTCCCCTCTGTCATCTACCTGGCTCGGTTTTTTCTAGGTAGAAAAAAACCCCAAAACCTACGCAGTACTCTCCTCTCAGCTGGTGTCTGTATCCCCGTCGCTTTGCTGTCCCTGGAGGTGCGGCAAGCTGCTTCAGACTTCTCCCCGCTGTCATCTACCTGGCTCGGTTTACAATTCCCCCACCATCAGCGCCGTGTAACTAAGCGGTGTAATTGGATCGAGCGCCAGCCAATAACAGCCGG
This sequence comes from Eleutherodactylus coqui, assembly GCF_035609145.1. NCBI lineage: Eukaryota > Metazoa > Chordata > Amphibia > Anura > Eleutherodactylidae > Eleutherodactylus > Eleutherodactylus coqui. Next base: position 77,409,189 of record NC_089847.1, read on the forward strand.
CGCTCAATAAACCAATCACAACCATTCAGTGATGTCATTCACTGAATGGCTGTGAATAATATAGCAGCGGCTGTGATTGGCTGGCGTTCGATCCAATTACAGCGCTCAGTTACACAGCGCTGACAGCGGGGCAATTGAAAACCGAGTCGGGGACAAGTCAGAAGCAGCTTGCCGCACCGACGGCCAGAGCATCTGGCCGGGGACAGAGATGCCGGCTGAGAGGTGAGTATTGCGGTTTTTTTTAACATAAGTTTAACTGTAGCCGTTAATGTTCAGATTTTTATTTTTTTTTGTTGCTTTTTTTCTTAGAATATATCACTTGGTGGAAAATTTCAAGATCTTAAGATCCCTTGTGATAAACCAGAAACAAGTTCCTCACAGGATTCAAAAAAGAAACTGTCTACCACTTCGAAAGTAAGTATTTTGTGTTTAAAATTGTTACAAGCCTGTATTCTCGCTCCCGCACTATTACACAGGAGCGAGTATCACTAGATTGCTTACAGCATGGCTAACAGAGAGGCCTGGGGGCTGGGAGAGCGTTCTTCCCCCGCCCGCCCTCCTTCATTCACTGTAAGCAGCAGTCGTTCAGTATTAAACAACTGCTGTTTACACTGAACGGCTAGTCGTTCGGTTGTCAAGCATGCAGAAACTGGTGTAAGGACATTTTTGAGGCAAATTGACAGTGAAAATCCAGCATATTAAAAAATGTGTAGTATGGGATAAGCCACCACTGCACACGCAGAGTTGTTCAGGTCATCAGTCCTTCGTCATGGCCATTCGTGATGTCTGAAACATGTTGGCGTGTGCAGTAGTGGCTTCATTTGTGTATGGATCTTTTAATATGAGTGTCTAATAAAGAGGATTTCAGTTTACAAGGTGTCTGGTGCGGGATTGTCACTGCTGATTTGTCTTGTGCACATGACCTCCTTTTACGCCTTGTGCTAATCTTACCTTTATTTGTAATCTGCACACTTTTGGGTGCATTTAATGCTCAATTTGTAATCAACATTGAATGGAACATGATATTGTAGTTTGGTGAAGTACCGTACATACTCGAGTATTAGCTGACCCGAGTATAAGCCGAGTCAATAAGTTTTACCACCGAAAACTGGTAAAACTTATTGACTCGAGTATATTCTAGGTTGAAAAAAAACCCAAAACCTACGCAGTACTCTCCTCTCAGCTGGTGTCTGTATCCCCGTCGCTTTGCTGTCCCTGGAGGTGCGGCAAGCTGCTTCAGACTTCTCCCCGCTGTCATCTACCTGGCTCGGTTTACAATTCCCCCACCATCAGCGCCGTGTAACTAAGCGGTGTGATTGGATCGAGCGCCAGCCAATCACATCCGGCGCTCAACAAACCAATCACAACCATTCAGTGATGTCATTCACTGAATGGCTGTGAATAATACAGCAGCGGCTGTGATTGGCTGGCGTTCGATCCAATTACAGCGCTCAGTTACACAGCGCTGACAGCGGGTCAATTGAAAACCGAGCCGCGGACAAGTTAGAAGCAGCTTGCCGTACCAATGGCCAGAGCAACTGGCCGGGGACAGAGACGCCGGCTGAGAGATGAGTATAGCGTTTTTTTTAAACATAAGTTTAACTGTAGCCGCTAATGTTCAGATTTTTTTTATTTTGCTTTTTTTCTTAGGATATATCACTTGGTGGAAAATTTCAAGATCTTAAGATCCCTTGTGATAAACCAGAAACAAGTTCCTCACAGGATTCAAAAAAGAAATTGTCTACCACTTCGAGAGTAAGTATTTTGTGTTTAAAATTGTTACAAGCCTGTATTCTCGCTCCCGCACTATTACACAGGAGCGAGTATCGCTAGATTGCTTACAGCATGGCTAACAGAGAGGCCTGGGAGCTGGGAGAGCGTTCTTCCCCCGCCCGCCCTCCTTCATTCACTGTAAGCAGCAGTCGTTCAGTATTAAACAACTGCTGTTTACACTGAACGGCTAGTCGTTCGGTTGTCAAGCATGCAGAAACTGGTGTAAGGACATTTTTGAGGCAAATTGACAGTGAAAATCCAGCATATTAAAAAATGCATAGAATGGAATAAGCCACCACTGCACACGCAAAGTTGTTCAGGTCATCAGTCCTTCGTCATGGCCATTCGTGATGTCTGAAACATGTTGGCGTGTGCAGTAGTGGCTTTATTTGTGTATGGATCTTTTAATATGAGTGTCTAATAAAGAGGATTTCAGTTTACAAGGTGTCTGGTGCGGGATTGTCACTGCTGATTTGTCTTGTGCACATGACCTCCTTTTACGCCTTGTGCTAATCTTACCTTTATTTGTAATCTGCACACTTTTGGGTGCTTTTAATGCTCAATTTGTAATCAACATTGAATGGAACATGATATTGTAGTTTGGTGAAGTACCGTACATACTCGAGTATTAGCTGACCCGAGTATAAGCAGAGTCAATAAGTTTTACCACCGAAAACTGGTAAAACTTATTAACTCGGGTATATTCTAGGTAGAAAAAAACCCCAAAACCTACGCAATACTCTCCTCTCAGCCTGTGTCTGTATCCCCGTCGCTTTGCTGTCCCTGGAGGTGCGGCAAGCTGCTTCAGACTTCTCCCCGCTGTCATCTACCTGGCTCGGTTTTTTCTAGGTAGAAAAAAAACCCCAAAACCTACGCAGTACTCACCTCTCAGCTGGTGTCTGTATCCCCGTCGCTTTGCTGTCCCTGGAGGTGCGGCAAGCTGCTTCAGACTTCTCCCCGCTGTCATCTACCTGGCTCGGTTTTCAATTCTCCCACCATCAGCGTCGTGTAACTAAGCGGTGTGATTGGATCGAGCGCCAGCCAATCACATCCGGCGCTCAATAAACCAATCACAGCCATTCATTGATGTCATTCACTGAATGGCTGTGAATAATACAGCAGCGGCTGTGATTGGCTGGCGTTCGATCCAATTACAGCGCTCAGTTACACAGCGCTGACAGCGGGGCAATTGAAAACCGAGCCGGGGACAAGTCAGAAGCAGCTTGCCGCACCGACGGCCAGAGCATTTGGCCGGGGACAGAGATGCCGGCTGAGAGGTGAGTATTGCGGGGGTTTTTTAACATAAGTTTAACTGTAGCCGTTAATGTTCAGATTTTTTTTTTTTTGTTGCTTTTTTTCTTAGAATATATCACTTGGTGGAAAATTTCAAGATCTTAAGATCCCTTGTGATAAACCAGAAACAAGTTCCTCACAGGATTCAAAAAAGAAATTGTCTACCACTTCGAAAGTAAGTATTTTGTGTTTAAAATTGTTACAAGCCTGTATTCTCGCTCCCGCACTATTACACAGGAGCGAGTATCGCTAGATTGCTTACAGCATGGCTAACAGAGAGGCCTGGGGGCTGGGAGAGCGTTCTTCCCCCGCCCGCCCTCCTTCATTCACTGTAAGCAGCAGTCGTTCAGTATTAAACAACTGCTGTTTACACTGAACGGCTAGTCGTTCGGTTGTCAAGCATGCAGAAACTGGTGTAAGGACATTTTTGAGGCAAATTGACAGTGAAAATCCAGCATATTAAAAAATGTGTAGTATGGGATAAGCCACCACTGCACACGCAGAGTTGTTCAGGTCATCAGTCCTTCGTCATGGCCATTCGTGATGTCTGAAACATGTTGGCGTGTGCAGTAGTGGCTTCATTTGTGTATGGATCTTTTAATATGAGTGTCTAATAAAGAGGATTTCAGTTTACAAGGTGTCTGGTGCGGGATTGTCACTGCTGATTTGTCTTGTGCACATGACCTCCTTTTACGCCTTGTGCTAATCTTACCTTTATTTGTAATCTGCACACTTTTGGGTGCTTTTAATGCTCAATTTGTAATCAACATTGAATGGAACATGATATTGTAGTTTGGTGAAGTACCGTACATACTCGAGTATTAGCTGACCCGAGTATAAGCCGAGTCAATAAGTTTTACCACCGAAAACTGGTAAAACTTATTGACTCGAGTATATTCTAGGTAGAAAAAAAACCCAAAACCTACGCAGTACTCTCCTCTCAGCTGGTGTCTGTATCCCCGTCGCTTTGCTGTCCCTGGAGGTGCGGCAAGCTGCTTCAGACTTCTCCCCGCTGTCATCTACCTGGCTCGGTTTACAATTCCCCCACCATCAGCGCCGTGTAACTAAGCGGTGTAATTGGATCGAGCGCCAGCCAATCACAGCCGGCGCTCAACAAACCAATCACAACCATTCAGTGATGTCATTCACTGAATGGCTGTGAATAATACAGCAGCAGCTGTGATTGGCTGGCGTTCGATCCAATTACAGCGCTCAGTTACACAGCGCTGACAGCGGGTCAATTGAAAACCGAGCCGCGGACAAGTCAGAAGCAACTTGCCGTACCAATGGCCAGAGCAACTGGCCGGGGACAGAGACGCCGGCTGAGAGATGAGTATTGCGTTTTTTTTAAACATAAGTTTAACTGTAGCTGCTAATGTTCAGATTTTTTTTATTTTGCTTTTTTTCTTAGGATATATCACTTGGTGGAAAATTTCAAGATCTTAAGATCCCTTGTGATAAACCAGAAACAAGTTCCTCACAGGATTCGAAAAAGAAATTGTCTACCACTTCGAAAGTAAGTATTTTGTGTTTAAAATTGTTACAAGCCTGTATTCTCGCTCCCGCACTATTACACAGGAGCGAGTATCGCTAGATTGCTTACAGCATGGCTAACAGAGAGGCCTGGGGGCTGGGAGAGCGTTCTTCCCCCGCCCGCCCTCCTTCATTCACTGTAAGCAGCAGTCGTTCAGTATTAAACAACTGCTGTTTACACTGAACGGCTAGTCGTTCGGTTGTCAAGCATGCAGAAACTGGTGTAAGGACATTTTTGAGGCAAATTGACAGTGAAAATCCAGCATATTAAAAAATGCATAGAATGGAATAAGCCACCACTGCACACGCAAAGTTGTTCAGGTCATCAGTCCTTCGTCATGGCCATTCGTGATGTCTGAAACATGTTGGCGTGTGCAGTAGTGGCTTCATTTGTGTATGGATCTTTTAATATGAGTGTCTAATAAAGAGGATTTCGGTTTACAAGGTGTCTGGTGTGCGATTGTCACTGCTGATTTGTCTTGTGCACATGACCTCCTTTTACACCTAGTGCTAATCTTACCTTTATTTGTAATAGGCACACTTTTGGGTGCTTTTAGTGCTCAATTTGTAATCACCAAACTACAATATCATGTTCCATTTAATGGTAAAGTACCGTACATACTCGAGTATTAGCTGACCCGAGTATAAGCAGAGTCAATAAGTTTTACCACCGAAAACTGGTAAAACTTATTAACTCGGGTATATTCTAGGTAGAAAAAAAACCCAAAACCTACGCAATACTCTCCTCTCAGCCTGTGTCTGTATCCCCGTCGCTTTGCTGTCCCTGGAGGTGCGGCAAGCTGCTTCAGACTTCTCCCCTCTGTCATCTACCTGGCTCGGTTTTTTCTAGGTAGAAAAAAACCCCAAAACCTACGCAGTACTCTCCTCTCAGCTGGTGTCTGTATCCCCGTCGCTTTGCTGTCCCTGGAGGTGCGGCAAGCTGCTTCAGACTTCTCCCCGCTGTCATCTACCTGGCTCGGTTTACAATTCCCCCACCATCAGCGCCGTGTAACTAAGCGGTGTAATTGGATCGAGCGCCAGCCAATAACAGCCGGCGCTCAATAAACCAATCACAACCATTCAGTGATGTCATTCACTGAATGGCTGTGAATAATATAGCAGCGGCTGTGATTGGCTGGCGTTCGATCCAATTACAGCGCTCAGTTACACAGCGCTGACAGCGGGGCAATTGAAAACCGAGTCGGGGACAAGTCAGAAGCAGCTTGCCGCACCGACGGCCAGAGCATCTGGCCGGGGACAGAGATGCCGGCTGAGAGGTGAGTATTGCGGTTTTTTTTAACATAAGTTTAACTGTAACCGTTAATGTTCAGATTTTTATTTTTTTTTGTTGCTTTTTTTCTTAGAATATATCACTTGGTGGAAAATTTCAAGATCTTAAGATCCCTTGTGATAAACCAGAAACAAGTTCCTCACAGGATTCAAAAAAGAAATTGTCTACCACTTCGAAAGTAAGTATTTTGTGTTTAAAATTGTTACAAGCCTGTATTCTCGCTCCCGCACTATTACACAGGAGCGAGTATCGCTAGATTGCTTACAGCATGGCTAACAGAGAGGCCTGGGGGCTGGGAGAGCGTTCTTCCCCCGCCCGCCCTCCTTCATTCACTGTAAGCAGCAGTCGTTCAGTATTAAACAACTGCTGTTTACACTGAACGGCTAGTCGTTCGGTTGTCAAGCATGCAGAAACTGGTGTAAGGACATTTTTGAGGCAAATTGACAGTGAAAATCCAGCATATTAAAAAATGTGTAGTATGGGATAAGCCACCACTGCACACGCAGAGTTGTTCAGGTCATCAGTCCTTCGTCATGGCCATTCGTGATGTCTGAAACATGTTGGCGTGTGCAGTAGTGGCTTCATTTGTGTATGGATCTTTTAATATGAGTGTCTAATAAAGAGGATTTCAGTTTACAAGGTGTCTGGTGCGGGATTGTCACTGCTGATTTGTCTTGTGCACATGACCTCCTTTTACGCCTTGTGCTAATCTTACCTTTATTTGTAATCTGCACACTTTTGGGTGCTTTTAATGCTCAATTTGTAATCAACATTGAATGGAACATGATATTGTAGTTTGGTGAAGTACCGTACATACTCGAGTATTAGCTGACCCGAGTATAAGCCGAGTCAATAAGTTTTACCACCGAAAACTGGTAAAACTTATTGACTCGAGTATATTCTAGGTAGAAAAAAAACCCAAAACCTACGCAGTACTCTCCTCTCAGCTGGTGTCTGTATCCCCGTCGCTTTGCTGTCCCTGGAGGTGCGGCAAGCTGCTTCAGACTTCTCCCCGCTGTCATCTACCTGGCTCGGTTTACAATTCCCCCACCATCAGCGCCGTGTAACTAAGCGGTGTAATTGGATCGAGCGCCAGCCAATCACAGCCGGCGCTCAAGAAACCAATCACAACCATTCAGTGATGTCATTCACTGAATGGCTGTGAATAATACAGCAGCAGCTGTGATTGGCTGGCGTTCGATCCAATTACAGCGCTCAGTTACACAGCGCTGACAGCGGGTCAATTGAAAACCGAGCCGCGGACAAGTTAGAAGCAGCTTGCCGTACCAATGGCCAGAGCAACTGGCCGGGGACAGAGACGCCGGCTGAGAGATGAGTATTGCGTTTTTTTTAAACATAAGTTTAACTGTAGCCGCTAATGTTCAGATTTTTTTTATTTTGCTTTTTTTCTTAGGATATATCACTTGGTGGAAAATTTCAAGATCTTAAGATCCCTTGTGATAAACCAGAAACAAGTTCCTCACAGGATTCAAAAAAGAAATTGTCTACCACTTCGAGAGTAAGTATTTTGTGTTTAAAATTGTTACAAGCCTGTATTCTCGCTCCCGCACTATTACACAGGAGCGAGTATCGCTAGATTGCTTACAGCATGGCTAACAGAGAGGCCTGGGGGCTGGGAGAGCGTTCTTCCCCCGCCCGCCCTCCTTCATTCACTGTAAGCAGCAGTCGTTCAGTATTAAACAACTGCTGTTTACACTGAACGGCTAGTCGTTCGGTTGTCAAGCATGCAGAAACTGGTGTAAGGACATTTTTGAGGCAAATTGACAGTGAAAATCCAGCATATTAAAAAATGCATAGAATGGAATAAGCCACCACTGCACACGCAAAGTTGTTCAGGTCATCAGTCCTTCGTCATGGCCATTCGTGATGTCTGAAACATGTTGGCGTGTGCAGTAGTGGCTTTATTTGTGTATGGATCTTTTAATATGAGTGTCTAATAAAGAGGATTTCAGTTTACAAGGTGTCTGGTGCGGGATTGTCACTGCTGATTTGTCTTGTGCACATGACCTCCTTTTACGCCTTGTGCTAATCTTACCTTTATTTGTAATCTGCACACTTTTGGGTGCTTTTAATGCTCAATTTGTAATCAACATTGAATGGAACATGATATTGTAGTTTGGTGAAGTACCGTACATACTCGAGTATTAGCTGACCCGAGTATAAGCAGAGTCAATAAGTTTTACCACCGAAAACTGGTAAAACTTATTAACTCGGGTATATTCTAGGTAGAAAAAACCCCCAAAACCTACGCAATACTCTCCTCTCAGCCTGTGTCTGTATCCCCGTCGCTTTGCTGTCCCTGGAGGTGCGGCAAGCTGCTTCAGACTTCTCCCCGCTGTCATCTACCTGGCTCGGTTTTTTCTAGGTAGAAAAAAACCCCCAAAACCTACGCAGTACTCTCCTCTCAGCTGGTGTCTGTATCCCCGTCGCTTTGCTGTCCCTGGAGGTGCGGCAAGCTGCTTCAGACTTCTCCCCGCTGTCATCTACCTGGCTCGGTTTTCAATTCTCCCACCATCAGCGTCGTGTAACTAAGCGGTGTGATTGGATCGAGCGCCAGCCAATCACATCCGGCGCTCAATAAACCAATCACAGCCATTCATTGATGTCATTCACTGAATGGCTGTGAATAATACAGCAGCGGCTGTGATTGGCTGGCGTTCGATCCAATTACAGCGCTCAGTTACACAGCGCTGACAGCGGGGCAATTGAAAACCGAGCCGGGGACAAGTCAGAAGCAGCTTGCCGCACCGACGGCCAGAGCATTTGGCCGGGGACAGAGATGCCGGCTGAGAGGTGAGTATTGCGGGGGTTTTTTAACATAAGTTTAACTGTAGCCGTTAATGTTCAGATTTTTTTTTTTTTGTTGCTTTTTTTCTTAGAATATATCACTTGGTGGAAAATTTCAAGATCTTAAGATCCCTTGTGATAAACCAGAAACAAGTTCCTCACAGGATTCAAAAAAGAAATTGTCTACCACTTCGAAAGTAAGTATTTTGTGTTTAAAATTGTTACAAGCCTGTATTCTCGCTCCCGCACTATTACACAGGAGCGAGTATCGCTAGATTGCTTACAGCATGGCTAACAGAGAGGCCTGGGGGCTGGGAGAGCGTTCTTCCCCCGCCCGCCCTCCTTCATTCACTGTAAGCAGCAGTCGTTCAGTATTAAACAACTGCTGTTTACACTGAACGGCTAGTCGTTCGGTTGTCAAGCATGCAGAAACTGGTGTAAGGACATTTTTGAGGCAAATTGACAGTGAAAATCCAGCATATTAAAAAATGTGTAGTATGGGATAAGCCACCACTGCACACGCAGAGTTGTTCAGGTCATCAGTCCTTCGTCATGGCCATTCGTGATGTCTGAAACATGTTGGCGTGTGCAGTAGTGGCTTCATTTGTGTATGGATCTTTTAATATGAGTGTCTAATAAAGAGGATTTCAGTTTACAAGGTGTCTGGTGCGGGATTGTCACTGCTGATTTGTCTTGTGCACATGACCTCCTTTTACGCCTTGTGCTAATCTTACCTTTATTTGTAATCTGCACACTTTTGGGTGCTTTTAATGCTCAATTTGTAATCAACATTGAATGGAACATGATATTGTAGTTTGGTGAAGTACCGTACATACTCGAGTATTAGCTGACCCGAGTATAAGCCGAGTCAATAAGTTTTACCACCGAAAACTGGTAAAACTTATTGACTCGAGTATATTCTAGGTAGAAAAAAAACCCAAAACCTACGCAGTACTCTCCTCTCAGCTGGTGTCTGTATCCCCGTCGCTTTGCTGTCCCTGGAGGTGCGGCAAGCTGCTTCAGACTTCTCCCCGCTGTCATCTACCTGGCTCGGTTTACAATTCCCCCACCATCAGCGCCGTGTAACTAAGCGGTGTAATTGGATCGAGCGCCAGCCAATCACAGCCGGCGCTCAACAAACCAATCACAACCATTCAGTGATGTCATTCACTGAATGGCTGTGAATAATACAGCAGCAGCTGTGATTGGCTGGCGTTCGATCCAATTACAGCGCTCAGTTACACAGCGCTGACAGCGGGTCAATTGAAAACCGAGCCGCGGACAAGTCAGAAGCAACTTGCCGTACCAATGGCCAGAGCAACTGGCCGGGGACAGAGACGCCGGCTGAGAGATGAGTATTGCGTTTTTTTTAAACATAAGTTTAACTGTAGCTGCTAATGTTCAGATTTTTTTTATTTTGCTTTTTTTCTTAGGATATATCACTTGGTGGAAAATTTCAAGATCTTAAGATCCCTTGTGATAAACCAGAAACAAGTTCCTCACAGGATTCAAAAAAGAAATTGTCTACCACTTCGAGAGTAAGTATTTTGTGTTTAAAATTGTTACAAGCCTGTATTCTCGCTCCCGCACTATTACACAGGAGCGAGTATCGCTAGATTGCTTACAGCATGGCTAACAGAGAGGCCTGGGGGCTGGGAGAGCGTTCTTCCCCCGCCCGCCCTCCTTCATTCACTGTAAGCAGCAGTCGTTCAGTATTAAACAACTGCTGTTTACACTGAACGGCTAGTCGTTCGGTTGTCAAGCATGCAGAAACTGGTGTAAGGACATTTTTGAGGCAAATTGACAGTGAAAATCCAGCATATTAAAAAATGCATAGAATGGAATAAGCCACCACTGCACACGCAAAGTTGTTCAGGTCATCAGTCCTTCGTCATGGCCATTCGTGATGTCTGAAACATGTTGGCGTGTGCAGTAGTGGCTTCATTTGTGTATGGATCTTTTAATATGAGTGTCTAATAAAGAGGATTTCGGTTTACAAGGTGTCTGGTGTGCGATTGTCACTGCTGATTTGTCTTGTGCACATGACCTCCTTTTACACCTAGTGCTAATCTTACCTTTATTTGTAATAGGCACACTTTTGGGTGCTTTTAGTGCTCAATTTGTAATCACCAAACTACAATATCATGTTCCATTTAATGGTAAAGTACCGTACATACTCGAGTATTAGCTGACCCGAGTATAAGCAGAGTCAATAAGTTTTACCACCGAAAACTGGTAAAACTTATTAACTCGGGTATATTCTAGGTAGAAAAAAAACCCAAAACCTACGCAATACTCTCCTCTCAGCCTGTGTCTGTATCCCCGTCGCTTTGCTGTCCCTGGAGGTGCGGCAAGCTGCTTCAGACTTCTCCCCTCTGTCATCTACCTGGCTCGGTTTTTTCTAGGTAGAAAAAAACCCCAAAACCTACGCAGTACTCTCCTCTCAGCTGGTGTCTGTATCCCCGTCGCTTTGCTGTCCCTGGAGGTGCGGCAAGCTGCTTCAGACTTCTCCCCGCTGTCATCTACCTGGCTCGGTTTACAATTCCCCCACCATCAGCGCCGTGTAACTAAGCGGTGTAATTGGATCGAGCGCCAGCCAATAACAGCCGGCGCTCAATAAACCAATCACAACCATTCAGTGATGTCATTCACTGAATGGCTGTGAATAATATAGCAGCGGCTGTGATTGGCTGGCGTTCGATCCAATTACAGCGCTCAGTTACACAGCGCTGACAGCGGGGCAATTGAAAACCGAGTCGGGGACAAGTCAGAAGCAGCTTGCCGCACCGACGGCCAGAGCATCTGGCCGGGGACAGAGATGCCGGCTGAGAGGTGAGTATTGCGGTTTTTTTTAACATAAGTTTAACTGTAACCGTTAATGTTCAGATTTTTATTTTTTTTTGTTGCTTTTTTTCTTAGAATATATCACTTGGTGGAAAATTTCAAGATCTTAAGATCCCTTGTGATAAACCAGAAACAAGTTCCTCACAGGATTCAAAAAAGAAACTGTCTACCACTTCGAAAGTAAGTATTTTGTGTTTAAAATTGTTACAAGCCTGTATTCTCGCTCCCGCACTATTACACAGGAGCGAGTATCGCTAGATTGCTTACAGCATGGCTAACAGAGAGGCCTGGGGGCTGGGAGAGCGTTCTTCCCCCGCCCGCCCTCCTTCATTCACTGTAAGCAGCAGTCGTTCAGTATTAAACAACTGCTGTTTACACTGAACGGCTAGTCGTTCGGTTGTCAAGCATGCAGAAACTGGTGTAAGGACATTTTTGAGGCAAATTGACAGTGAAAATCCAGCATATTAAAAAATGTGTAGTATGGGATAAGCCACCACTGCACACGCAGAGTTGTTCAGGTCATCAGTCCTTCGTCATGGCCATTCGTGATGTCTGAAACATGTTGGCGTGTGCAGTAGTGGCTTCATTTGTGTATGGATCTTTTAATATGAGTGTCTAATAAAGAGGATTTCAGTTTACAAGGTGTCTGGTGCGGGATTGTCACTGCTGATTTGTCTTGTGCACATGACCTCCTTTTACGCCTTGTGCTAATCTTACCTTTATTTGTAATCTGCACACTTTTGGGTGCATTTAATGCTCAATTTGTAATCAACATTGAATGGAACATGATATTGTAGTTTGGTGAAGTACCGTACATACTCGAGTATTAGCTGACCCGAGTATAAGCCGAGTCAATAAGTTTTACCACCGAAAACTGGTAAAACTTATTGACTCGAGTATATTCTAGGTTGAAAAAAAACCCAAAACCTACGCAGTACTCTCCTCTCAGCTGGTGTCTGTATCCCCGTCGCTTTGCTGTCCCTGGAGGTGCGGCAAGCTGCTTCAGACTTCTCCCCGCTGTCATCTACCTGGCTCGGTTTACAATTCCCCCACCATCAGCGCCGTGTAACTAAGCGGTGTAATTGGATCGAGCGCCAGCCAATCACAGCCGGCGCTCAAGAAACCAATCACAACCATTCAGTGATGTCATTCACTGAATGGCTGTGAATAATACAGCAGCAGCTGTGATTGGCTGGCGTTCGATCCAATTACAGCGCTCAGTTACACAGCGCTGACAGCGGGTCAATTGAAAACCGAGCCGCGGACAAGTTAGAAGCAGCTTGCCGTACCAATGGCCAGAGCAACTGGCCGGGGACAGAGACGCCGGCTGAGAGATGAGTATAGCGTTTTTTTTAAACATAAGTTTAACTGTAGCCGCTAATGTTCAGATTTTTTTTATTTTGCTTTTTTTCTTAGGATATATCACTTGGTGGAAAATTTCAAGATCTTAAGATCCCTTGTGATAAACCAGAAACAAGTTCCTCACAGGATTCAAAAAAGAAATTGTCTACCACTTCGAGAGTAAGTATTTTGTGTTTAAAATTGTTACAAGCCTGTATTCTCGCTCCCGCACTATTACACAGGAGCGAGTATCGCTAGATTGCTTACAGCATGGCTAACAGAGAGGCCTGGGGGCTGGGAGAGCGTTCTTCCCCCGCCCGCCCTCCTTCATTCACTGTAAGCAGCAGTCGTTCAGTATTAAACAACTGCTGTTTACACTGAACGGCTAGTCGTTCGGTTGTCAAGCATGCAGAAACTGGTGTAAGGACATTTTTGAGGCAAATTGACAGTGAAAATCCAGCATATTAAAAAATGCATAGAATGGAATAAGCCACCACTGCACACGCAAAGTTGTTCAGGTCATCAGTCCTTCGTCATGGCCATTCGTGATGTCTGAAACATGTTGGCGTGTGCAGTAGTGGCTTTATTTGTGTATGGATCTTTTAATATGAGTGTCTAATAAAGAGGATTTCAGTTTACAAGGTGTCTGGTGCGGGATTGTCACTGCTGATTTGTCTTGTGCACATGACCTCCTTTTACGCCTTGTGCTAATCTTACCTTTATTTGTAATCTGCACACTTTTGGGTGCTTTTAATGCTCAATTTGTAATCAACATTGAATGGAACATGATATTGTAGTTTGGTGAAGTACCGTACATACTCGAGTATTAGCTGACCCGAGTATAAGCAGAGTCAATAAGTTTTACCACCGAAAACTGGTAAAACTTATTAACTCGGGTATATTCTAGGTAGAAAAAAACCCCAAAACCTACGCAATACTCTCCTCTCAGCTGGTGTCTGTATCCCCGTCGCTTTGCTGTCCCTGGAGGTGCGGCAAGCTGCTTCAGACTTCTCCCCGCTGTCATCTACCTGGCTCGGTTTTCAATTCTCCCACCATCAGCGTCGTGTAACTAAGCGGTGTGATTGGATCGAGCGCCAGCCAATCACATCCGGCGCTCAATAAACGAATCACAGCCATTCATTGATGTCATTCACTGAATGGCTGTGAATAATACAGCAGCGGCTGTGATTGGCTGGCGTTCGATCCAATTACAGCGCTCAGTTACACAGCGCTGACAGCGGGGCAATTGAAAACCGAGCCGGGGACAAGTCAGAAGCAGCTTGCCGCACCGACGGCCAGAGCATCTGGCCGGGGACAGAGATGCCGGCTGAGAGGTGAGTATTGCGGGGGTTTTTTAACATAAGTTTAACTGTAGCCGTTAATGTTCAGATTTTTTTTTTTTTGTTGCTTTTTTTCTTAGAATATATCACTTGGTGGAAAATTTCAAGATCTTAAGATCCCTTGTGATAAACCAGAAACAAGTTCCTCACAGGATTCAAAAAAGAAATTGTCTACCACTTCGAAAGTAAGTATTTTGTGTTTAAAATTGTTACAAGCCTGTATTCTCGCTCCCGCACTATTACACAGGAGCGAGTATCGCTAGATTGCTTACAGCATGGCTAACAGAGAGGCCTGGGGGCTGGGAGAGCGTTCTTCCCCCGCCCGCCCTCCTTCATTCACTGTAAGCAGCAGTCGTTCAGTATTAAACAACTGCTGTTTACACTGAACGGCTAGTCGTTCGGTTGTCAAGCATGCAGAAACTGGTGTAAGGACATTTTTGAGGCAAATTGACAGTGAAAATCCAGCATATTAAAAAATGCATAGAATGGAATAAGCCACCACTGCACACGCAAAGTTGTTCAGGTCATCAGTCCTTCGTCATGGCCATTCGTGATGTCTGAAACATGTTGGCGTGTGCAGTAGTGGCTTCATTTGTGTATGGATCTTTTAATATGAGTGTCTAATAAAGAGGATTTCGGTTTACAAGGTGTCTGGTGTGCGATTGTCACTGCTGATTTGTCTTGTGCACATGACCTCCTTTTACACCTAGTGCTAATCTTACCTTTATTTGTAATAGGCACACTTTTGGGTGCTTTTAGTGCTCAATTTGTAATCACCAAACTACAATATCATGTTCCATTTAATGGTAAAGTACCGTACATACTCGAGTATTAGCTGACCCGAGTATAAGCAGAGTCAATAAGTTTTACCACCGAAAACTGGTAAAACTTATTAACTCGGGTATATTCTAGGTAGAAAAAAAACCCAAAACCTACGCAATACTCTCCTCTCAGCCTGTGTCTGTATCCCCGTCGCTTTGCTGTCCCTGGAGGTGCGGCAAGCTGCTTCAGACTTCTCCCCTCTGTCATCTACCTGGCTCGGTTTTTTCTAGGTAGAAAAAAACCCCAAAACCTACGCAGTACTCTCCTCTCAGCTGGTGTCTGTATCCCCGTCGCTTTGCTGTCCCTGGAGGTGCGGCAAGCTGCTTCAGACTTCTCCCCGCTGTCATCTACCTGGCTCGGTTTACAATTCCCCCACCATCAGCGCCGTGTAACTAAGCGGTGTAATTGGATCGAGCGCCAGCCAATAACAGCCGGCGCTCAATAAACCAATCACAACCATTCAGTGATGTCATTCACTGAATGGCTGTGAATAATATAGCAGCGGCTGTGATTGGCTGGCGTTCGATCCAATTACAGCGCTCAGTTACACAGCGCTGACAGCGGGGCAATTGAAAACCGAGTCGGGGACAAGTCAGAAGCAGCTTGCCGCACCGACGGCCAGAGCATCTGGCCGGGGACAGAGATGCCGGCTGAGAGGTGAGTATTGCGGTTTTTTTTAACATAAGTTTAACTGTAACCGTTAATGTTCAGATTTTTATTTTTTTTTGTTGCTTTTTTTCTTAGAATATATCACTTGGTGGAAAATTTCAAGATCTTAAGATCCCTTGTGATAAACCAGAAACAAGTTCCTCACAGGATTCAAAAAAGAAACTGTCTACCACTTCGAAAGTAAGTATTTTGTGTTTAAAATTGTTACAAGCCTGTATTCTCGCTCCCGCACTATTACACAGGAGCGAGTATCGCTAGATTGCTTACAGCATGGCTAACAGAGAGGCCTGGGGGCTGGGAGAGCGTTCTTCCCCCGCCCGCCCTCCTTCATTCACTGTAAGCAGCAGTCGTTCAGTATTAAACAACTGCTGTTTACACTGAACGGCTAGTCGTTCGGTTGTCAAGCATGCAGAAACTGGTGTAAGGACATTTTTGAGGCAAATTGACAGTGAAAATCCAGCATATTAAAAAATGTGTAGTATGGGATAAGCCACCACTGCACACGCAGAGTTGTTCAGGTCATCAGTCCTTCGTCATGGCCATTCGTGATGTCTGAAACATGTTGGCGTGTGCAGTAGTGGCTTCATTTGTGTATGGATCTTTTAATATGAGTGTCTAATAAAGAGGATTTCAGTTTACAAGGTGTCTGGTGCGGGATTGTCACTGCTGATTTGTCTTGTGCACATGACCTCCTTTTACGCCTTGTGCTAATCTTACCTTTATTTGTAATCTGCACACTTTTGGGTGCATTTAATGCTCAATTTGTAATCAACATTGAATGGAACATGATATTGTAGTTTGGTGAAGTACCGTACATACTCGAGTATTAGCTGACCCGAGTATAAGCCGAGTCAATAAGTTTTACCACCGAAAACTGGTAAAACTTATTGACTCGAGTATATTCTAGGTTGAAAAAAAACCCAAAACCTACGCAGTACTCTCCTCTCAGCTGGTGTCTGTATCCCCGTCGCTTTGCTGTCCCTGGAGGTGCGGCAAGCTGCTTCAGACTTCTCCCCGCTGTCATCTACCTGGCTCGGTTTACAATTCCCCCACCATCAGCGCCGTGTAACTAAGCGGTGTAATTGGATCGAGCGCCAGCCAATCACAGCCGGCGCTCAAGAAACCAATCACAACCATTCAGTGATGTCATTCACTGAATGGCTGTGAATAATACAGCAGCAGCTGTGATTGGCTGGCGTTCGATCCAATTACAGCGCTCAGTTACACAGCGCTGACAGCGGGTCAATTGAAAACCGAGCCGCGGACAAGTTAGAAGCAGCTTGCCGTACCAATGGCCAGAGCAACTGGCCGGGGACAGAGACGCCGGCTGAGAGATGAGTATAGCGTTTTTTTTAAACATAAGTTTAACTGTAGCCGCTAATGTTCAGATTTTTTTTATTTTGCTTTTTTTCTTAGGATATATCACTTGGTGGAAAATTTCAAGATCTTAAGATCCCTTGTGATAAACCAGAAACAAGTTCCTCACAGGATTCAAAAAAGAAACTGTCTACCACTTCGAAAGTAAGTATTTTGTGTTTAAAATTGTTACAAGCCTGTATTCTCGCTCCCGCACTATTACACAGGAGCGAGTATCGCTAGATTGCTTACAGCATGGCTAACAGAGAGGCCTGGGGGCTGGGAGAGCGTTCTTCCCCCGCCCGCCCTCCTTCATTCACTGTAAGCAGCAGTCGTTCAGTATTAAACAACTGCTGTTTACACTGAACGGCTAGTCGTTCGGTTGTCAAGCATGCAGAAACTGGTGTAAGGACATTTTTGAGGCAAATTGACAGTGAAAATCCAGCATATTAAAAAATGCATAGAATGGAATAAGCCACCACTGCACACGCAAAGTTGTTCAGGTCATCAGTCCTTCGTCATGGCCATTCGTGATGTCTGAAACATGTTGGCGTGTGCAGTAGTGGCTTTATTTGTGTATGGATCTTTTAATATGAGTGTCTAATAAAGAGGATTTCAGTTTACAAGGTGTCTGGTGCGGGATTGTCACTGCTGATTTGTCTTGTGCACATGACCTCCTTTTACGCCTTGTGCTAATCTTACCTTTATTTGTAATCTGCACACTTTTGGGTGCTTTTAATGCTCAATTTGTAATCAACATTGAATGGAACATGATATTGTAGTTTGGTGAAGTACCGTACATACTCGAGTATTAGCTGACCCGAGTATAAGCAGAGTCAATAAGTTTTACCACCGAAAACTGGTAAAACTTATTAACTCGGGTATATTCTAGGTAGAAAAAAACCCCAAAACCTACGCAATACTCTCCTCTCAGCTGGTGTCTGTATCCCCGTCGCCTTGCTGTCCCTGGAGGTGCGGCAAGCTGCTTCAGACTTCTCCCCGCTGTCATCTACCTGGCTCGGTTTTCAATTCTCCCACCATCAGCGTCGTGTAACTAAGCGGTGTGATTGGATCGAGCGCCAGCCAATCACATCCGGCGCTCAATAAACGAATCACAGCCATTCATTGATGTCATTCACTGAATGGCTGTGAATAATACAGCAGCGGCTGTGATTGGCTGGCGTTCGATCCAATTACAGCGCTCAGTTACACAGCGCTGACAGCGGGGCAATTGAAAACCGAGCCGGGGACAAGTCAGAAGCAGCTTGCCGCACCGACGGCCAGAGCATCTGGCCGGGGACAGAGATGCCGGCTGAGAGGTGAGTATTGCGGGGGTTTTTTAACATAAGTTTAACTGTAGCCGTTAATGTTCAGATTTTTTTTTTTTTGTTGCTTTTTTTCTTAGAATATATCACTTGGTGGAAAATTTCAAGATCTTAAGATCCCTTGTGATAAACCAGAAACAAGTTCCTCACAGGATTCAAAAAAGAAATTGTCTACCACTTCGAAAGTAAGTATTTTGTGTTTAAAATTGTTACAAGCCTGTATTCTCGCTCCCGCACTATTACACAGGAGCGAGTATCGCTAGATTGCTTACAGCATGGCTAACAGAGAGGCCTGGGGGCTGGGAGAGCGTTCTTCCCCCGCCCGCCCTCCTTCATTCACTGTAAGCAGCAGTCGTTCAGTATTAAACAACTGCTGTTTACACTGAACGGCTAGTCGTTCGGTTGTCAAGCATGCAGAAACTGGTGTAAGGACATTTTTGAGGCAAATTGACAGTGAAAATCCAGCATATTAAAAAATGCATAGAATGGAATAAGCCACCACTGCACACGCAAAGTTGTTCAGGTCATCAGTCCTTCGTCATGGCCATTCGTGATGTCTGAAACATGTTGGCGTGTGCAGTAGTGGCTTCATTTGTGTATGGATCTTTTAATATGAGTGTCTAATAAAGAGGATTTCGGTTTACAAGGTGTCTGGTGTGCGATTGTCACTGCTGATTTGTCTTGTGCACATGACCTCCTTTTACACCTAGTGCTAATCTTACCTTTATTTGTAATAGGCACACTTTTGGGTGCTTTTAGTGCTCAATTTGTAATCACCAAACTACAATATCATGTTCCATTTAATGGTAAAGTACCGTACATACTCGAGTATTAGCTGACCCGAGTATAAGCAGAGTCAATAAGTTTTACCACCGAAAACTGGTAAAACTTATTAACTCGGGTATATTCTAGGTAGAAAAAAAACCCAAAACCTACGCAATACTCTCCTCTCAGCCTGTGTCTGTATCCCCGTCGCTTTGCTGTCCCTGGAGGTGCGGCAAGCTGCTTCAGACTTCTCCCCTCTGTCATCTACCTGGCTCGGTTTTTTCTAGGTAGAAAAAAACCCCAAAACCTACGCAGTACTCTCCTCTCAGCTGGTGTCTGTATCCCCGTCGCTTTGCTGTCCCTGGAGGTGCGGCAAGCTGCTTCAGACTTCTCCCCGCTGTCATCTACCTGGCTCGGTTTACAATTCCCCCACCATCAGCGCCGTGTAACTAAGCGGTGTAATTGGATCGAGCGCCAGCCAATAACAGCCGGCGCTCAATAAACCAATCACAACCATTCAGTGATGTCATTCACTGAATGGCTGTGAATAATATAGCAGCGGCTGTGATTGGCTGGCGTTCGATCCAATTACAGCGCTCAGTTACACAGCGCTGACAGCGGGGCAATTGAAAACCGAGTCGGGGACAAGTCAGAAGCAGCTTGCCGCACCAACGGCCAGAGCATCTGGCCGGGGACAGAGATGCCGGCTGAGAAGTGAGTATTGCGGTTTTTTTTAACATAAGTTTAACTGTAACCGTTAATGTTCAGATTTTTATTTTTTTTTGTTGCTTTTTTTCTTAGAATATATCACTTGGTGGAAAATTTCAAGATCTTAAGATCCCTTGTGATAAACCAGAAACAAGTTCCTCACAGGATTCAAAAAAGAAACTGTCTACCACTTCGAAAGTAAGTATTTTGTGTTTAAAATTGTTACAAGCCTGTATTCTCGCTCCCGCACTATTACACAGGAGCGAGTATCGCTAGATTGCTTACAGCATGGCTAACAGAGAGGCCTGGGGGCTGGGAGAGCGTTCTTCCCCCGCCCGCCCTCCTTCATTCACTGTAAGCAGCAGTCGTTCAGTATTAAACAACTGCTGTTTACACTGAACGGCTAGTCGTTCGGTTGTCAAGCATGCAGAAACTGGTGTAAGGACATTTTTGAGGCAAATTGACAGTGAAAATCCAGCATATTAAAAAATGTGTAGTATGGGATAAGCCACCACTGCACACGCAGAGTTGTTCAGGTCATCAGTCCTTCGTCATGGCCATTCGTGATGTCTGAAACATGTTGGCGTGTGCAGTAGTGGCTTCATTTGTGTATGGATCTTTTAATATGAGTGTCTAATAAAGAGGATTTCAGTTTACAAGGTGTCTGGTGCGGGATTGTCACTGCTGATTTGTCTTGTGCACATGACCTCCTTTTACGCCTTGTGCTAATCTTACCTTTATTTGTAATCTGCACACTTTTGGGTGCATTTAATGCTCAATTTGTAATCAACATTGAATGGAACATGATATTGTAGTTTGGTGAAGTACCGTACATACTCGAGTATTAGCTGACCCGAGTATAAGCCGAGTCAATAAGTTTTACCACCGAAAACTGGTAAAACTTATTGACTCGAGTATATTCTAGGTTGAAAAAAAACCCAAAACCTACGCAGTACTCTCCTCTCAGCTGGTGTCTGTATCCCCGTCGCTTTGCTGTCCCTGGAGGTGCGGCAAGCTGCTTCAGACTTCTCCCCGCTGTCATCTACCTGGCTCGGTTTACAATTCCCCCACCATCAGCGCCGTGTAACTAAGCGGTGTAATTGGATCGAGCGCCAGCCAATCACAGCCGGCGCTCAAGAAACCAATCACAACCATTCAGTGATGTCATTCACTGAATGGCTGTGAATAATACAGCAGCAGCTGTGATTGGCTGGCGTTCGATCCAATTACAGCGCTCAGTTACACAGCGCTGACAGCGGGTCAATTGAAAACCGAGCCGCGGACAAGTTAGAAGCAGCTTGCCGTACCAATGGCCAGAGCAACTGGCCGGGGACAGAGACGCCGGCTGAGAGATGAGTATAGCGTTTTTTTTAAACATAAGTTTAACTGTAGCCGCTAATGTTCAGATTTTTTTTATTTTGCTTTTTTTCTTAGGATATATCACTTGGTGGAAAATTTCAAGATCTTAAGATCCCTTGTGATAAACCAGAAACAAGTTCCTCACAGGATTCAAAAAAGAAATTGTCTACCACTTCGAGAGTAAGTATTTTGTGTTTAAAATTGTTACAAGCCTGTATTCTCGCTCCCGCACTATTACACAGGAGCGAGTATCGCTAGATTGCTTACAGCATGGCTAACAGAGAGGCCTGGGGGCTGGGAGAGCGTTCTTCCCCCGCCCGCCCTCCTTCATTCACTGTAAGCAGCAGTCGTTCAGTATTAAACAACTGCTGTTTACACTGAACGGCTAGTCGTTCGGTTGTCAAGCATGCAGAAACTGGTGTAAGGACATTTTTGAGGCAAATTGACAGTGAAAATCCAGCATATTAAAAAATGCATAGAATGGAATAAGCCACCACTGCACACGCAAAGTTGTTCAGGTCATCAGTCCTTCGTCATGGCCATTCGTGATGTCTGAAACATGTTGGCGTGTGCAGTAGTGGCTTTATTTGTGTATGGATCTTTTAATATGAGTGTCTAATAAAGAGGATTTCAGTTTACAAGGTGTCTGGTGCGGGATTGTCACTGCTGATTTGTCTTGTGCACATGACCTCCTTTTACGCCTTGTGCTAATCTTACCTTTATTTGTAATCTGCACACTTTTGGGTGCTTTTAATGCTCAATTTGTAATCAACATTGAATGGAACATGATATTGTAGTTTGGTGAAGTACCGTACATACTCGAGTATTAGCTGACCCGAGTATAAGCAGAGTCAATAAGTTTTACCACCGAAAACTGGTAAAACTTATTAACTCGGGTATATTCTAGGTAGAAAAAAACCCCAAAACCTACGCAATACTCTCCTCTCAGCTGGTGTCTGTATCCCCGTCGCTTTGCTGTCCCTGGAGGTGCGGCAAGCTGCTTCAGACTTCTCCCCGCTGTCATCTACCTGGCTCGGTTTTTTCTAGGTAGAAAAAACCCCCAAACCTACGCAGTACTCTCCTCTCAGCTGGTGTCTGTATCCCCGTCGCTTTGCTGTCCCTGGAGGTGCGGCAAGCTGCTTCAGACTTCTCCCCGCTGTCATCTACCTGGCTCGGTTTTCAATTCTCCCACCATCAGCGTCGTGTAACTAAGCGGTGTGATTGGATCGAGCGCCAGCCAATCACATCCGGCGCTCAATAAACGAATCACAGCCATTCATTGATGTCATTCACTGAATGGCTGTGAATAATACAGCAGCGGCTGTGATTGGCTGGCGTTCGATCCAATTACAGCGCTCAGTTACACAGCGCTGACAGCGGGGCAATTGAAAACCGAGCCGGGGACAAGTCAGAAGCAGCTTGCCGCACCGACGGCCAGAGCATCTGGCCGGGGACAGAGATGCCGGCTGAGAGGTGAGTATTGCGGGGGTTTTTTAACATAAGTTTAACTGTAGCCGTTAATGTTCAGATTTTTTTTTTTTTGTTGCTTTTTTTCTTAGAATATATCACTTGGTGGAAAATTTCAAGATCTTAAGATCCCTTGTGATAAACCAGAAACAAGTTCCTCACAGGATTCAAAAAAGAAATTGTCTACCACTTCGAAAGTAAGTATTTTGTGTTTAAAATTGTTACAAGCCTGTATTCTCGCTCCCGCACTATTACACAGGAGCGAGTATCGCTAGATTGCTTACAGCATGGCTAACAGAAAGGCCTGGGGGCTGGGAGAGCGTTCTTCCCCCGCCCGCCCTCCTTCATTCACTGTAAGCAGCAGTCGTTCAGTATTAAACAACTGCTGTTTACACTGAACGGCTAGTCGTTCGGTTGTCAAGCATGCAGAAACTGGTGTAAGGACATTTTTGAGGCAAATTGACAGTGAAAATCCAGCATATTAAAAAATGCATAGAATGGAATAAGACACCACTGCACACGCAAAGTTGTTCAGGTCATCAGTCCTTCGTCATGGCCATTCGTGATGTCTGAAACATGTTGGCGTGTGCAGTAGTGGCTTTATTTGTGTATGGATCTTTTAATATGAGTGTCTAATAAAGAGGATTTCAGTTTACAAGGTGTCTGGTGCGGGATTGTCACTGCTGATTTGTCTTGTGCACATGACCTCCTTTTACGCCTTGTGCTAATCTTACCTTTATTTGTAATCTGCACACTTTTGGGTGCTTTTAATGCTCAATTTGTAATCAACATTGAATGGAACATGATATTGTAGTTTGGTGAAGTACCGTACATACTCGAGTATTAGCTGACCTGAGTATAAGCAGAGTCAATAAGTTTTACCACCGAAAACTGGTAAAACTTATTAACTCGGGTATATTCTAGGTAGAAAAAACCCCCAAAACCTACGCAATACTCTCCTCTCAGCCTGTGTCTGTATCCCCGTCGCTTTGCTGTCCCTGGAGGTGCGGCAAGCTGCTTCAGACTTCTCCCCGCTGTCATCTACCTGGCTCGGTTTTTTCTAGGTAGAAAAAAACCCCAAAACCTACGCAGTACTCTCCTCTCAGCTGGTGTCTGTATCCCCGTCGCTTTGCTGTCCCTGGAGGTGCGGCAAGCTGCTTCAGACTTCTCCCCGCTGTCATCTACCTGGCTCGGTTTTCAATTCTCCCACCATCAGCGTCGTGTAACTAAGCGGTGTGATTGGATCGAGCGCCAGCCAATCACATCCAGCGCTCAATAAACCAATCACAGCCATTCATTGATGTCATTCACTGAATGGCTGTGAATAATACAGCAGCGGCTGTGATTGGCTGGCGTTCGATCCAATTACAGCGCTCAGTTACACAGCGCTGACAGCGGGGCAATTGAAAACCGAGCCGGGGACAAGTCAGAAGCAGCTTGCCGCACCGACGGCCAGAGCATTTGGCCGGGGACAGAGATGCCGGCTGAGAGGTGAGTATTGCGGGGGGTTTTTAACATAAGTTTAACTGTAGCCGTTAATGTTCAGATTTTTTTTTTTTGTTGCTTTTTTTCTTAGAATATATCACTTGGTGGAAAATTTCAAGATCTTAAGATCCCTTGTGATAAACCAGAAACAAGTTCCTCACAGGATTCAAAAAAGAAATTGTCTACCACTTCGAAAGTAAGTATTTTGTGTTTAAAATTGTTACAAGCCTGTATTCTCGCTCCCGTACTATTGCACAGGAGCGAGTATCGCTAGATTGCTTACAGCATGGCTAACAGAGAGGCCTGGGGGCTGGGAGAGCGTTCTTCCTCCGCCCGCCCTCCTTCATTCACTGTAAGCAGCAGTCGTTCAGTATTAAACAACTGCTGTTTACACTCAACGGCTAGTCGTTCGGTTGTCAAGCATGCAGAAACTGGTGTAAGGACATTTTTGAGGCAAATTGACAGTGAAAATCCAGCATATTAAAAAATGTGTAGTATGAAATAAGCCACCACTGCCCACGCAAAGTTGTTCAGGTCATCAGTCCTTCGTCATGGCCATTCGTGATGTCTGAAACATGTTGGCGTGTGCAGTAGTGGCTTCATTTGTGTATGGATCTTTTAATATGAGTGTCTAATAAAGAGGATTTCAGTTTACAAGGTGTCTGGTGCGGGATTGTCACTGCTGATTTGTCTTGTGCACATGACCTCCTTTTACGCCTTGTGCTAATCTTACCTTTATTTGTAATCTGCACACTTTTGGGTGCATTTAATGCTCAATTTGTAATCAACATTGAATGGAACATGATATTGTAGTTTGGTGAAGTACCGTACATACTCGAGTATTAGCTGACCCGAGTATAAGCCGAGTCAATAAGTTTTACCACCGAAAACTGGTAAAACTTATTGACTCGAGTATATTCTAGGTAGAAAAAAAACCCAAAACCTACGCAGTACTCTCCTCTCAGCTGGTGTCTGTATCCCCGTCGCTTTGCTGTCCCTGGAGGTGCGGCAAGCTGCTTCAGACTTCTCCCCGCTGTCATCTACCTGGCTCGGTTTACAATTCCCCCACCATCAGCGCCGTGTAACTAAGCGGTGTAATTGGATCGAGCGCCAGCCAATCACAGCCGGCGCTCAACAAACCAATCACAACCATTCAGTGATGTCATTCACTGAATGGCTGTGAATAATACAGCAGCAGCTGTGATTGGCTGGCGTTCGATCCAATTACAGCACTCAGTTACACAGCGCTGACAGCGGGTCAATTGAAAACCGAGCCGCGGACAAGTCAGAAGCAGCTTGCCGTACCAAGGGCCAGAGCAACTGGCCGGGGACAGAGACGCCGGCTGAGAGATGAGTATTGCGTTTTTTTTAAACATAAGTTTAACTGTAGCCGCTAATGTTCAGATTTTTTTTATTTTGCTTTTTTTCTTAGGATATATCACTTGGTGGAAAATTTCAAGTTCTTAAGATCCCTTGTGATAAACCAGAAACAAGTTCCTCACAGGATTCAAAAAAGAAATTGTCTACCACTTCGAGAGTAAGTATTTTGTGTTTAAAATTGTTACAAGCCTGTATTCTCGCTCCCGCACTATTACACAGGAGCGAGTATCGCTAGATTGCTTACAGCATGGCTAACAGAGAGGCCTGGGGGCTGGGAGAGCGTTCTTCCCCCGCCCGCCCTCCTTCATTCACTGTAAGCAGCAGTCGTTCAGTATTAAACAACTGCTGTTTACACTGAACGGCTAGTCGTTCGGTTGTCAAGCATGCAGAAACTGGTGTAAGGACATTTTTGAGGCAAATTGACAGTGAAAATCCAGCATATTAAAAAATGCATAGAATGGAATAAGCCACCACTGCACACGCAAAGTTGTTCAGGTCATCAGTCCTTCGTCATGGCCATTCGTGATGTCTGAAACATGTTGGCGTGTGCAGTAGTGGCTTCATTTGTGTATGGATCTTTTAATATGAGTGTCTAATAAAGAGGATTTCGGTTTACAAGGTGTCTGGTGTGCGATTGTCACTGCTGATTTGTCTTGTGCACATGACCTCCTTTTACACCTAGTGCTAATCTTACCTTTATTTGTAATAGGCACACTTTTGGGTGCTTTTAGTGCTCAATTTGTAATCACCAAACTACAATATCATGTTCCATTTAATGGTAAAGTACCGTACATACTCGAGTATTAGCTGACCCGAGTATAAGCCGAGTCAATAAGTTTTACCACCGAAAACTGGTAAAACTTATTAACTCGGGTATATTCTAGGTAGAAAAAAACCCCAAAACCTACGCAGTACTCTCCTCTCAGCTGGTGTCTGTATCCCCGTCGCTTTGCTGTCCCTGGAGGTGCGGCAAGCTGCTTCAGACTTCTCCCCGCTGTCATCTACCTGGCTCGGATTTTTCTAGGTAGAAAAAAACCCCAAAACCTACGCAGTACTCTCCTCTCAGCTGGTGTCTGTATCCCCGTCGCTTTGCTGTCCCTGGAGGTGCGGCAAGCTGCTTCAGACTTCTCCCCGCTGTCATCTACCTGGCTCGGTTTTCAATTCCCCCACCATCAGCGTCGTGTAACTAAGCGGTGTGATTGGATCGAGCGCCAGCCAATCACATCCGGCGCTCAATAAACCAATCACAGCCATTCATTGATGTCATTCACTGAATGGCTGTGAATAATACAGCAGCGGCTGTGATTGGTTGGCGTTCGATCCAATTACAGCGCTCAGATACACAGCGCTGACCAGCGGGGCAATTGAAAACCGAGCCGGGGACAAGTCAGAAGCAGCTTGCCGCACCGACCGCCAGAGCATCTGGCCGGGGACAGAGATGCCGGCTGAGAGGTGAGTATTGCGGGGGTTTTTTTTAACATAAGTTTAACTTTAGCCGTTAATGTTCAGATTTTTATTTTTTTTTGTTGCTTTTTTTCTTAGAATATATCACTTGGTGGAAAATTTCAAGATCTTAAGATCCCTTGTGATAAACCAGAAACAAGTTCCTCACAGGATTCAGAAAAGGAATTGTCTACCACTTCAAAAGTAAGTATTTTGTATTTAAAATTGTTACAAGCCTGTATTCTCGCTCCCGCACTATTACACAGGAGCGAGTATCGCTAGATTGCTTACAGCATGGCTAACAGAGAGGCCTGGGGGCTGGGAGAGCGTTCTTCGCCCGCCCGCCCTCCTTCATTCACTGTAAGCAGCAGTCGTTCAGTATTAAACAACTGCTGTTTACGTTTGGTTGTCAAGCATGCAGAAACTGGTGTAAGGACATTTTTGAGGCAAATTGACGGTGAAAATCCAGCATATTAAAAAATGTGTAGTATGGGATAAGCCACCACTGCACATGCAAAGTTGTTCAGGTCATCAGTCCTTCGTCATGGCCATTCGTGATGTCTGAAACATGTTGGCGTGTGCAGTAGTGGCTTCATTTTTGTATGGATCTTTTTAATGAGTGTCTAATAAAGAGGATTTCGGTTTACAAGGTGTCTGGTGTGCGATTGTCATTGCTGATTTGTCTTGTGCACATGACCTCCTTTTACACCTAGTGCTAATCTTACCTTTATTTGTAATAGGCACACTTTTGGGTGCTTTTAGTGCTCAATTTGTAATTAATATTGAATGGAACATCATATGGTACTTTGGTGAAGTACTGTATATACTCGAGTGTTAGCTGACCCGAGTATAAGCCGAATAAATAAGTTTTACCACAGAAATCTGGTAAAACTTACTGACTCGAGTATATTTTAGGTAGGAAAAAATCAAAACAATGCAAAACTCACCTCTCAGCCGGTGTGTGTATCCCCGGCGCTTTGCTGTGTACTAAGCGGTGTAATTGGATCGAGCGCCAGCCAATCACAGCCAGCGCTCGATAAACCAATCACAGCCATTCAATGATAGAGTATCGGCTGTGATTGGCTGGCGCTCGATCCAATTACAACGCTCAGTTCCACAGCGCTGACGTCGTAGGAATTGAAAACCGAGCCACTGAGATTACAGCAGGAAGAAGTCTGAAGCAGCTTGCCGCACCGCCGGCGAGAGCATCAATCGCGCCAGGGACAGAGACGCCGGTGAGAGAGGTGAGTATTGCGGGTTTTTTGGGGTTTTTTTTCACCTCACACGAGTAGAAGCATAGAGGGGGCTTTTTCAGCACCTTTTTTGGTGCTGAAAATTCGGCTTATTCTCGAGTATATATGGTATTTTCTTGCCAATGATTTTTTTTTTTAAACTCGTTTTATTGAAAAAAAAAAACCCGTTTCGGCGCGGGACAACCCCTTTAAGCAGACTTGTATGGCTTTGCATCAAAATGTGGTTATCAACCGGGTATGTTGCGGTACGGAGTCGGGGCCATCAAGGTGTTTATTTTTTAGGGGGAGGAAGGAAACGTGTAGATGTACTCCGGGTGGTTGACCGGGCACGGGGCCGAGTCTCCTCATCCCGCCGCGGTTCCCCGGGGGTTTTACTGTCGTCTTTGTAGCGCTGATATGGCTAATGAGAGCGGTTGCGGAGGAACCGGGGTCAGTGAAGAGTCACACCATTGGCCCCACACCTTTTGGAATTTATCCGCGCAATTGCGGGCTTTATATACTATGTTGTTGTAGGGTATAATTGAATTTGTGGTTTTCTTCCACATTGCCACGGTCGGGCCTCTCTGGTCCATCCATCTCATCGCGATGACCTTTCTGGCTATGAACAAAACCTCCCTTGGGAATATTCTGTGATAGTGCTGCCACTGCTCCTCATCGAGGATGCCAAAGAGGCGGATTTCTGGGGTGGCAGGGACTGGGATTTCGAGGACCGCGGATAGCAGATTTATGACTTCTTCCCAGTATGATCGGATCCGCGGGCAGTCCCAGATCATATACCAGAAATCAGTGTATGTACAGGTGCATCTGATACAGTGCGTGGTTGGGATCCTGCCCATCTTGTGTAGTCTCGCCGGGGTAAGATAGCATTGATGAACTATGTATAGTTGGGTAATTTTGTTATTTGCTGAGGGAGAGACGGATAGCGGTGATTCTAATACCTCTTGAAAAGTCTCTTCCGTCAGTGTTGGAATCAGAGACTTCCACTTAATCAGAGCGGGAGGGATTTCCCTTGTGGCTTTTGAAGTTGTTAGATGGGAATATAATGTCGAGATGAGTCCCCGGGGCCCTTGTGATCTTAATATTCCGATTAATGGGTAGTAGGATATAATGCTACTCGGGAATTGCGTCTGGAGCGCGTGCCGGATTTGTAGATATTTATAGAAGTGGGATCGAGGTATTTGGTATTGGGCATGGAGTTGCTCAAAGGATAGCAGGATATTATAGTTATATAGGTCTCCTAGATGAGCTATCCCATGCTGTTCCCATACCTCTAGGTCGGTAAGTAACCGCAGCTCCCTCAGACCAGGGTTCCTCCACAGCGGCATGTCTGCGGCTATATCAAAGAACCCGCTCACCTCCCTAGCCTGGCGCCAGACCCGCATTGCCAGTCTATGGATAAGTAATATTTTGCCCTTTACAGTGGCGGGGAGCTTTAGCAGCAGCCAGAGGCTGGGGGTGTTTAAAGTCTGGGCCAGATGAGCCTCTAAATTGGGCAGTGGGCCGTCTTTCAGCCAGCATTGTAAGTGTATCAATTGGCCGGCTAGGTAGTATAGGAATAAATCTGGGAGTGCCGACCCGGCTTCGTCTTTAGGTCTGTGTAGCGTGGAGAGCTTAAGTTTTGGGCGAGAGTTGCCCCATATGAAGGAGGTCATGAGGGAGTTCATAGTTCGGAAGAATCTCGTCGGGACTGGTACGGAGATGTGTTGCAAGATGTAGAGGCACTTCGGTAAGACTATCATTTTGATCAGATTAATGCGACCTGCGACCGATAGGGGTAATGATCCCCATACTTTAAATTTGGATCTATATAAGTCTATTAGTGGGTAAACATTCAGATCTAGGGTCCGGGCAGTTGTATTAGTAATCTGGACTCCCAGGTATTTAAATTCTTCAGAGACTCGTAGGCCGCACAATGAGTCCATAGATCGTAGGGGGTTCTGTGTAGAAACTAACATTAGAGCTGACTTTGACCAGTTTATCTGTAGGCCTGAGAAGGTTCCAAATGTATTAATGATGTCTATGGCGTGGGGCAGGGTGGTTGTTGGATCTGACATGAAAAGCATGAGGTCATCGACGTATAACGCCACACGATCCTCCCGATTTCCTATTTTAATGCCGTGGTATAAAGGGCATGCTCGGAGCATAATGGCCAGCGGTTCTATGGCCAGGGCGAAGAGAAGCGGGGAGAGAGGGCACCCCTGTCTAGTACCTCTGCGCAGGGGAAAGTACGTAGAGCAGGTACCATTCACGGAGATTGCTGCCAATGGTGTTTTGTAAATTATGGAGATCCATTGGATAAAACGGTCTCCGAACCCGAATCTCTTCAGCACCTGGAGCAGAAAGGGCCACTCTATGGAATCAAAGGCTTTGGCTGCATCTAGTGAGGCCAGGGCTCAGTCTGTTTTGTCTGCCGATCCGATTTGCGTTATTACCTGTACCCTTCGTAAATTTTCTCTTGTGATTTGCCCGGCATAAATCTGGTTTGGTCTGGATGTATCAGGTCTAGAATGACGCTATTAAGGCGTCGGACCAGCATTTTTGTCAGGAGTTTATAGTTCGAATTGAGGAGGGATATGGGTCTATATGAGCCACAATCTAAGGCGTCTTTTCCCGGTTTTAGGATAAGTACGATTGTGGCCTTGTAGAAGGATGGGGGTAGCGCCTTGTTGTTGTAGGCAGCGTTATAAGTTTCAAGTAGAGTGGGCAGGAGTATTTCTTGGTATTTGGCGAATACCTCTACTGGTAGGCCATCTGGGCCTGGGGCTTTACCATTGGACATCTCCTGGAGAGCCTCCGAGAGTTCAGTTAGAGTGAATGGGGCATCTACTAGGGTCTGTTGGTCCTGAGAGTGTAGGGAAATTAAGGTTAGACAGGAAGCTTGTTAGTTCTTGTTGTGTGGCATGGAATCCAGTGGCATAGAGGTCCCTGTAGAAGCGTTGGAATCTTGCTCCTATCAAGTGCTTTTCGTGGAGGATTTCTCCTGTTTCCGATGCGATACGGAGTATCGACGGCGATGCCGAATTTTGATGTACCAGAGTGGCCAATAGGCTACTGGATTGGTTACCAAGTTCGTAGAATCGCTGTTTTACAAAGAAGGAGGCTCTACGGGCCTTCTCTTGTAAGTGAGTTAAGTATTGCCTGCCCTGTCTTAGCCACTGCTCTCTATGGTCGTCGTTTGGTTCTGCGATGTAGTTTGCCTCTAGACGTTCGTATTGAGATGCCATCTCATGTTCCAGCTTAGAGGATTCCCTTTTGATATATGAGATAGATGACTTTAGGGCGCCTCGTAAGAAGGCCTTTAATGTCTCCCACAACACTACCGGGTCAGCATCTGGCTGGTTAAGTTCTAGAAAAACAGAGAGTTGGTCGGGCACTCTATCATTTGTCCCGAATAGATTTAGCCAGAATGGGTGTACATGCCAGTTATGCCTATGGGCATGTGTGTCTGTTGTGGAGACCTCTACGAGTATAGGCGAGTGGTCCGATATACCTCTAGGAAGGTATTTAATGTGCGTTATTGCAGTGCACAATCTGGCGTTTCCAAAGCAATAGTCTATTCGGGATAGGTTGTTCCTGCCGGCGGAGTGGCATGAGTATTCACGAGTCGCCGGTCGCCTAACTCTCCAAACGTCACGCCAACCGACCTCTCGTAAGAATTGCGTCAGGGGTTAGGGGCTGGTCTGGGCTGGGTGAGCTGCGGGGACACCAAATCTGTCCATCTGGGGGTTCAGGATTAGATTTAAGTCGCCCATGCATATTATAGAGGCATTGGGGTATTGGGTGGCGAATTGGGCCGCCTGGTGAAGAATTACTATGTTGGCCGGTGGGGGGAGATATAGCCCGATTATTACGTAGGGCAGGGACTCTATCCACGCCTGGATGAACAGGAATCTGCCTTCTGGGTCTCTGACTGTGCGTCCCGGTTCCCATCGCAGTCGCTTGTGAATTAATATTGATACTCCTCTGGGATATGAAGAGCATGTTGAGTGGATAGCCCATTGGATCCATGGTTTCTGTAGTTGTCCTGTTTTCTCAGGGATCATGTGCGTCTCCTGGAAGCACACTATGTGGGGGTTATAGTTTCTAATATATGAGAAAATCATAGAACGTTTTCTAGGAGCTCCCATTCCCCTCACGTTCCAGGAGAGTATGTTTATGTTGGCCATTTAATTCGGGTGGTTCTATGGTTATGCGGGAGAGAGTGCCCCACTGAATCAGATCGATCCTGCGACCGGTCAACCACCAGGTCCCCCCGAACAAGGGTCGAGGGATGTGTCCCCATGCTCCCACCGAAGCAAATTCCGTGTGTTGTACTGCACAAACTTATCCAGAACTTTACGATTGTAATTACATCAACAGCAAGTTGCCAGGGTATTACAAACATCATAACATTTAACGTAACTTGAACGTGCGTGTGATAACGGGGAAGACTGTGCACCCAAAATACGATGGTAAAACTGGGCACAGTCAGACAGATTACTTCTGCTTAGAACTCTAGGCCCCCAATATCACAGGTACATTTATTTCTCTGCCCGACTAAAGTTTCTTATGCATGTTTAAACCAGTGAGAATTTTTATATAGTATATAGTAGATTCCTTCTGTATTTCCCCTATTACGTTAGATCGTGCCACTATAAAGTGGTATGTAGGGGAGTGGAAGGATAGTAGTGGGGGAAAAGGGGAGAACAGCGGGACAGATGGGGAGTAGGCGTAGGTGTGTGACTGTACTCTCTTGGGGGTCCTGGGGGGGGGTGTTAAACTGACCATAGTCGAGTATCCCAGTCCCACGGCCCCCCTCCTCTCTTGACTGGACCTGTTAGAAGGGCGTTAGCGCCCCGGTACCCGGAGGGACAAAAGGATTATAATAGTGGAGGGGGGGAGAAGAGAGTCAGACGAAAACCAGATGCAGGTGTATGCGTGTGCATTCTTAAAGATCATGGGAAATGTTAAACTGACTGTGTTTGAATGTCCAAGTCCATCGTCCGCCCCCCCCCCCCCCCAAGGGGGGGGATAGACCTGTCAGAAGATCATTGGCGTCTGGGCGATCTTGGCGTACGGTTGAGCCAGTCCTCGGCTTCCTCTGGAGTGGAGAGGAAAGTGGCTCGTTCGTTGTGGACCACGCGCAGGCGGGCTGGATACATCATGGAGTATGGTATGGCAGCCTCCCTCAGGCGACGCTTGACCGCTACAAAGAATGCTCTAGTTTTCTGCAGGGCGGCCGAAAAATCTGGAAAAAGAGAAATGTTAGCGTTCTGGTATTGGAGGTTCTGCACCCGCTTTGCGGCCTGGAGGGCTATATCTCTATCCTTGCTGCTCAGGAATCTTGCCAGCATCGGTCTTGGGGGTGCTCCTGGAGGTTGGGGGCGACACGGGACCCTATGGGCCTGCTCAATGGCGAAGGCCGCTGTGAATTTGGCCTCTGGCAAGAGTTCTTTCAGCCAGGTTTGGATCTTGACCCTCGGCGCGTTCCGATAGTCCTATTATCCGGAGATTGTTTCTGCGCAGTCTATTTTCCAGATCATCTGCTCGCTGGAACCAGGTATTTGCTGCTTTATCAAGTTCTGTAAGTTTATCTGGTATTGGAGCCATGGTGTCTTCGAGTTGCGATATACGTGTCTCGGCCTCCCCTACTCTACTTCTGAGGTTTTGCATGTCTTGCCGTAACAGACCTACATCTATTTTGACCTCCTCGATTTTCCCGGTTAAGGAGGTAGTGCTGGTATGTATGGCCTCTAGAAGCTGCGCTGTGACTTGTCTGAGCGTTGGTTCCTTTTCTGTCTCTGGAGATGTTGCCGAGCCTGAGGCCCCACTCGCGTCTTCATCTGGTCTGGGTGGTCGACGTGGGGTGTCTGTTGTTGATTCGAGTGCGTAAGCCTTGAGGCGCTCTGTTATCGGTGGGGGAGTATTGCGGCTCATCCTGGACGACTTGCGGTTACCCCGCCTGCGGGAGGAGGACGGCGGTGGTATGTTTGCGGTCTTTATGCACTGAGGGAACTTTGGAGAGTTTCCTTGCTGACGAGGGTTTGAGATGTATAAATACGCTCCGTTGCAGTGGAGTGAGTGGCTTGGGGTATAGAAGTTGCTGACCTGCTTGATTTGGCTAGTTATCAGTTAAGTGTATTCAATATTTGCTCTTTGTCGCAGTCAGAGTTGTCGTTGAAGGTCTCACTAGATTATGGAAGTGGCAGTTGTAGTGATCGGAGTTCGTTTGGCGTAGTTGCGTTTTTGTGCTTTGGTGAGATGTCAGTGTCTCGCTGGTCGTGTTCCGCACCTCTTTGCAAAGGGAGACGGGTGTTCACGGTTTGCTCCGCGTGTTGTTTGCCCGTTTCAGAGGCGGTGCGGTTGCGTGTAGATGTTATATGCGGCCTGTTGGTGGTTGCCCGTACCGGGCTGGAGGGCGTCTGGGCACGTGGAGTGCTGTCTTGCACTTTATGTTTAGATGGTGCAGGTTGTCAACGGTGTTGGTTGTGGGTTGAACACCCGCTTTAGGGTTGTTGCCACTGTGGGATGGTTGGCAGACACCTTGTGTGGTCCGGTAATGGCTGCCCGTTTCGGGCTGCAGTAAAGTCCACGTGGAGGGGGTTCCACCATGCACCTTATATTAAAATGGTGCAGGTTGCCAGTGTATCCCTGTTATGGGATGCCTACCCGTTTCAGGGGTGCTCCCTTTATGGGGTATTTGGCAGGCCTTTAGTGTGCCTCTTATGCAGGACCGCTGTTGGAGCTGGGGGGGAGGGGGTGTATCCCTCTCGCTCTCTGTTGTCCAGGGGAAGCAGCCCGGTGGCCTCTATGGTGGTTCCTCTCTCCCCCCTCGGCGCGCCGCCGCCTCTCACCTTTGTATCAGGGGTTTTTCTGTGCCGGGCTGTCGGGTCTGGGTCTCAATGCCGGCCGATCGGTGTCTGTCACCGGGGCCCCGCCTCCTTCTCTGTGCCGCGGGAAGCCTCCGGTTCCTCACGGCCATAATGTCGCGGCCTTCTGCTGGCTCCCGCCGCTCTCTTTAGTCTCCCGGACTCTGTCTCCTGCCGTTCCACAGGTCTCCACCCTCCCACTGGGTCCTTCTACCGCGGCGGACTTGCGGGGTGCGCGCCGTCTCTCGCGGCCGGAAGTGTCGGCGCCGGAGCTTTAGGAGCAGGCCCAAGGCCGGTATCTGCCAGTCTTCACCGCCGGGTGCCCGCTGGAGCCCTCTCGGTCCTGCTGGAGGTGGTCACCTGTGTCTAGGTGAGTTGTTCTGACGGTTAGTGGAGTCGGGCAGTCAGGATGGGTTCAGGATAGCGGGGATTGCCACGGAGCTCAAGTTCCGTGCGACCTCACAGCATGGCTGCTGGACACGCCCCCCTTTCCAATGATTTTTATTGGTATTTTCATAAACATAACATACAGGCGTAATTATGGTTGTGATAGCAGTATTAATTCAAAGGATATAATTATTATTACGCAGCATGGGGTCCGAGTATGCAGATTTTTTGCGTAGGTATAACTGTAACCTGTAATGTTCAGAATATTTTATTATTTTCCTTTTTTTTTTTTTTTTAAGAAAATATCTCTTGGTGGAAAATTTCAAGATCTTAAGGTCTCTTGTGATTCACCAGAAGCAAGTTCTTCACAGCATTTAAAAAGGAAATTGTCTAGCACTTTGAAAGTAAGTAATTTGTATTTAAAATTGTTATAATCCTGCCAAGATTTCCAGCCATCTCCTGCCCACAGGATGGGGGATAACTTGCCAATTAATAGGGATCTTACTGCTGAGATCCACTTCAAGCTCATGGACGGTATCTCATGTCGCCCTCTGCCTGTCACTGGGAGGGTTGCTTCTTCCCTCACAGTGACATCAGAATGAATGGTGCACTGGCCGAGCATATATGGTTGGCGCTCTGTTCTTTTCTGTGTTGCTGGTATCTGCTGCTCTAGTATCTTGGCAATCACGTTGAAAGGGAATAGCGCACTTGCACTACCAGCACTTTGTTCAGTCTTTTGACCCGTTCAGTGGTGGTTTCTTACCACACCCTGTCAGACCCACCAGGGCAGGTTTTTTAAATGGGCCAATTATTTAATTTCAACTAATTTTTCAGTCTTGTTCCAAAAGTTATAACTTTTTCATTGACACAGCCGTAAGAGGGCTTGTTTTTTTGTGGGATAAGTTGTGTTTTTTAATGGCATCATTTTTGGGGTATATATAATGTGTTTAATAACTTTTGTAAGAAAAAAATTTGTAGAGAGATCGGGGGAAAAAAAGAAATTCTGCTATTTGTTAGATTTCATTTCTCGTCCGTATCATTGGGGGCCACAGCCTAGACCATGGGATATAGCCACTGCCCTAGGAGGCGACACTAAGCAAAAAAAGTGTTAGCTCCTCCCCGCTGGCTATATCCCCCCCTGCAGGCACTCAGCTAATTAATTAGTCTTTTAGCTTAGTGTTTGCTAGGAGGCAGACGTAGGAAAAGCTATTCGCGGGAATCCGGGGAGTCGGGGCTTTTCCCTGGCTTTACTGGCCTCCCGGGGGAGACGCAGGCAGGGGGTGTCTACACCACTACTGCGGCGTCTCACCCAGAGAAGAAAAAGGGGCCCGACCATGCAATGCGCATCCGAGTCGGTTACCCGCCAGCCATAGGGCTCCCCCTCCCTGGAGTAGCGCACTGTCTGACGGTGACGCGTAGGGGGCAGCACTGCTGGAGCTGTCGACGTGTGGACAGGCTGTGGCCCCCAGAACAATACCCTGTTGGGACTAAGCGAGGGCAGCATTCCACCTGGGACCCCACATGAGAGCACCAGAAAATAATCACTCGGGACTCCCTCCTCGCAGCGGCGGCAGCGGCAACAAGACGCAGGTTACCTGGGATACGCGGCATCACAACTCTCGGACGGCAGAGAAGCAGCAGCGGCGGCAGTTTCTCCCTTGGCAGGGATAGAAGCGGAGCGGGGCAGGGCAGGGCAGGACGCCGGGGCGCCGGCCGGCAAGCCACTTCCGGGCGCGGCGCTCCGGGGGGCGGAGCGCCGTCGTCACGGCCGGAAGACGTCACTTCCGGGTCACGGGGACGCTTCCCGGCCAGGCCACGCCCCCTCCGAGCGCGGCAAGCTTAAAAAGGGCAGCCAGGAAAAAGAATGGCCGCTCTCTGCAGCACAGCGTGTCAGCTTGCCTACACGCACGCCGGAGCCTGGCACTGTGCAGCTCCCCGAGCCCGCAGCAGCAGCCCTCCTGAGCAGCAGCCCTCCTGAGCAGCAGCCCTCCTGAGCAGCAGCCCTCCTGAGCAGCAGCCCTCCTGAGCAGCAGCCCTCCTGAGCAGCAGCCCTCCTGAGCAGCAGCCCGCCTGAGCAGCAGCCCGCCTGAGCAGCAGCCCGCCTGAGGGGCAGCAGCGCTTCTGAGCAGCAGCCGTCCAGCCATCCGGCTCTGCAGTGTCCCTCTGCTGTGGAGAAGCATCCGGACAGCAGCAGCACCTCCTGTCTCGGGCACCAGCAGCAGTGACAACGCCGCAGCAAGTCCCTGCCACAACGCCTGCCGGGTCACCAACGCTACGAGGTCGTGTGTGTGTACCCGCGTCGACTCCCGACAACATTCAAACGTCAGGACCAGAGGCTCCAGCTGGACCGGGGGAACCGCACAAACAGCTGCCAGACCGGGTAAGCCTTGCCCAAGGCGGCACTTTGCGGTGTTCTCCCCTCGCCCTCCCCTCCCCCCCCTGCAGGCATTCCTGTAAACGGTACCCACCAGTTGCAAAGTGTGTTGTGTTACCATGTCTGACCCCAGATCAGAGGGTTCCAGCCCGGCCAAGGGGAGGGTGAAGCACTACGCTTGCTCTACATGCAGCGTTAAATTTGCGTACGGTCAAACCGACCCCCGCTGCGCGGGATGCACCACGGAACGCGCTCCCCCAGGGACTCCGGTGCCCCCCGCCGCCCCTGTGGAGCCAGGGCCCGAGCCCCAATGGGCAAGGTCCCTGGCTGCTGCCGTTTCCGGCCTGGCCTCATCCTCTGCGGCAATTTTACGCCGGTTAGAGCTTAGCTCCGACGCGTCCTCCTCGGAATACGCACAAGGGAGGACACGCAAGAGGAGGAGGTCCCGCAGTAGCGAGGACTCCCCCCGGAGGTCACGGCGCACCAGGAGGTCAGGTAGGTCCCCCAGGTCCAGGCGGTCCGGGGACTCTCGCGGCTCCCACGGCTCCAGAGAATCTGTGCATACGTATCATAGATCACGGCACTCGTCGCGATCCCGATATTCTACAAGACAGGCCCGGGCTCACCATGAGTCCCCACGAGCGTCGTGCTCTCGGGCATCCCATGACACGGCACAAACGGCAGGTGAGGGCAGTGGGTCGGAAGACTACGACCGCTCTGATGCCTCGTCAATGTCTGAACTAGACGAAGAGCAAGTGTCACGCCTAGCCAGCCTAATGGACAGCCTGGTGATATCCGTAAGGGAAACCCTCCAGGTTACGGAAGAAACAGTAGAAACGGCCCCGTCCACGGTGTCGTTTAGACGACAGAGGAAATCACGACAGGTCTTTCCGGACCACCCGGATTTCTCGGAAGCCCTTAACAAGGAGTGGCAGAACCCGGATAAAAAATTCAGGCAACCCGGGAAGACTTGGGAAATTACTTACCCGTTCCCAGGGGGCTTGAAAAAGAGTTGGGCGGTACCTCCAGTAGTCGACCCACCCGTGTCACGACTAGCTAAGAGCACAGCATTGCCAACAGCCGAAGTAGCGACGCTAGCGAACCCGCAAGACAGGAAGCTGGACACCTTGGCAAAAACAGTGTTTCAAGCCACAGGCACAGCCTTGCAACCGATATTTGCGGCTGCATGGGTCAGTAAGGCGTCCACAGCCTGGGCCAAACAATTACGGAAAGACATCATAGCAGGCGCTCCACCAAGCGAGTTGCTCGAGCTGACAGATAATATCATACAGGCAAATAAGTTTGTATGCACAGCTCAGCTTGACGCAGCCAAATTTGTGGCCCGGGCGTCCGCCGCATCGGTAGCGACAAGGAGAACACTCTGGCTGAAGAGCTGGTCAGCGGATACAGCGTCCAAAATAGCGCTAACGAAATTGCCGTTTGAAGGAGACAGACTATTCGGCCCCAAACTGGATGTCATGATAAAGGATGCCACAGGCGGCAAGAGCACGTCACTACCGCAAATGGCGGCAAGGAAGGAGAAGGCCCCATTAAGAAAGAAGCCGTTCTTTAGGCCCTTTCGGCGCTTTCCATCCCGCCCAGGGGCGGGGCAGTGGTCCCACTCTACGAGAACCCCTGCAGAGTCAAAGAGGGGCCCCTCATTTAAAACAAAACAGACGTGGCGACCACGACCCGGAACATCGAAAATGGCGGGACCAAAAAACGTGGCATGAGGCACTGCCCCCACCCAGTGTCACCAGGGTGGGGGGCAGACTCTCCCAATTTTGGGAGACATGGGGGAGGCGCGTGAACGACAAGTGGGTACAGGAGATTGTGACATCCGGGTACTCAATCGAATTCACAACCCTCCCACGGAATTTTTTCTGCAAGTCCAGAGTGCCGTCCTCTCCGGAAGGGGTAGCCAACTTACAACAAGCAGTACAGAACCTACTAGCACAAGGGGTTGTGAAACCAGTGCCAGGAGCCCAGGAGAGGCAGGGGTTCTACTCGAACCTTTTCCTAGTACCCAAAAAGGATGGCAGAGTGAGACCGGTCCTGGACTTAAGGAGATTGAATCGATTCGTCAGGACAAAACATTTCCGGATGGAGTCAGTCAAGTCCGTGATAACATCCATGCAGCCGGGGGAATTTCTGTCCTCGATAGATATCAAGGACGCCTACCTTCATATCCCAATCCGGGAAACACATCAGAAATTCCTCCGCTTCGAAACACAGGGAAGGCACTTTCAGTTTACGGCGCTGCCATTCGGCCTGTCTACGTCACCAAGAGTTTTCACGAAGGTACTAGCGGCAGTG
Source organism: Eleutherodactylus coqui (assembly GCF_035609145.1). Classification (NCBI taxonomy): domain Eukaryota; kingdom Metazoa; phylum Chordata; class Amphibia; order Anura; family Eleutherodactylidae; genus Eleutherodactylus; species Eleutherodactylus coqui. The sequence continues at coordinate 77,449,369 of NC_089847.1, forward strand.
ATGGCGCTAGTTCATGCGGAAGGTATAGAAGCTATTCCATACCTAGACGACATACTAATAAAAGCACCATCGTTGGACGACAACGTCAGGAGCCTGAACGTCACGATAAAAACCCTACAAGAATTCGGCTGGATAGTGAACCACGAAAAGTCATGCCTAAAACCAACACAACGTTTGCAATTTCTGGGCATGATATTCGACACCAGCCTCCACCGGATCCGGCTACCTCAAGCAAAGGCACACAAGCTCCGGCAGGGCGTCCGGTCCCTAAGGCAGGGGAAACCACTGACCATCAGATACTGCATGGCTATCCTGGGCCAGATGGTGGCAGCATTCGAGGCAATCCCTTTCGCTCAGTTCCGATCAAGGATGTTACAACACCTGATACTGTCACGCTGGGATGGGTCCCGGCTGACCCTGGAACGGCAGATCCAGATAACCCCTCAGGTCCGGGGGTCACTGAAATGGTGGCTGAGACCTGGCAGACTGCAGGCAGGGCGACCGTTGGGCCCCAGGCAATGGACAGTAGTGACGACGGACGCCAGCCTTTCGGGTTGGGGCGGAACACTGAGGGACCAATCGGTTCAGGGAGAGTGGTCACGAAGAGAGGCAAGGCTTCACATAAACATTCTAGAACTGCGAGCTATCTACCGGACGCTCCAACACTTCGGGCCCAGTCTCAAGAGAAAAAGCGTACGCATTCAGACGGACAACACCACAGCGGTGGCCTATATCAACCGGCAAGGTGGGACACGGAGCTCGTCGGTAATGAGCGAGGTGGCAGCCATACTGACATGGGCAGAGAGGCACCTAAGCTCAATATCCGCGGTGTACATCCCCGGAGTAGAAAACTGGATGGCGGATTACCTAAGCCGGGAAAGGATAGATCCCGGCGAATGGGGCCTGCATCCAGAAATTTTTCAGACGATATGCCGGAAATGGGGCACACCAGATGTGGACCTCATGGCGTCACGGTTGAACTGCAAGATACACCCATTTGTGTCCCGAGCCCGGGACCCACAGGCAGCGGCAACCGATGCCCTGACAATTCCGTGGAGGGAGTACAAACTCCTATACGTATTCCCGCCAATCCCGCTCATACCGAGGATCCTGGGAAAAATCAAGCAGGAAGGGCGACCGGCGATATTGGTAGCACCAAATTGGCCAAGAAGGAGCTGGTACGCGGCCATCATGGAGATGCTGTACGACACACCGTGGCACCTTCCGGAGCGAAGAGACCTGCTATCCCAGGGGCCTTTTGTTCACCCGGATTCCAGGTCTCTACATTTGACGGCCTGACCGTTGAGACCGAGGTATTGAGAAGGAAGGGTTATGCGGAGAATGTCATCCAGACAATGATACGAGCCAGGAAAGCAGCCTCATCAGCAATCTACTATAGAGTCTGGAAGCGCTTCTTCATCTGGTGCGAGGAGAGGCGTTTACAACCAATGCAATTTTCGGTGTCCAGGATTCTTGCATTCCTACAATCAGGCCTTGAAGTAGGATTAAGGGTAGGGTCGCTGAGGGGCCAGGTATCAGCACTAACGGTACTGTTCCAAAGACCAATTGCAAACAGGATGGCAGTACGGACTTTCCTGCAAGGAGTTGCCCATACAACACCCCCGTTTAAGCCTCCGGTTCAAACTTGGGAGCTCAATCTCGTGTTAGACACTATTACGGACCAGCCGTTTGAGCCGCTCAAGGAAATCCCGATGCGGTTACTAACCTGGAAGGTGGCATTCCTCGTCGCCATCACATCGATCCGAAGGGTCTCGGAACTAGCGGCACTGTCTATACAAACACCATATATGGCCTTTCACCAGGACAAAGTGGTACTAAGACCATCACCCGAGTTTTTACCAAAAGTAGTCTCTCAGTTTCATATTAATGAGGAAATCGTTTTGCCCTCCTTTTGTCCAAATCCAGTACACAAAAAGGAAAAACTACTACACCACCTGGACGTAGTAAGGGCGCTGAGAACCTATGTGAAGAGAACAAGGGATTTCCGCAAGACCAACTCCCTCTTCGTTATTCCGGAGGGGACTCGAAGGGGCCTAGCAGCTTCAAAAGTCACCCTATCAAAATGGATAAGGTCCCTGATAACGGAAGCATATCGAGCCTCGGGACGCTCGCCACCATTTCGGGTTACGGCCCACTCCACACGGGCGGTGGGGGCCTCCTGGGCAGTCCGTCATGGAGCCTCAGCCCTCCAGGTGTGCAAGGCAGCCACCTGGACGTCCGTGCATACATTTTCGAAATTTTATAGAGTCCATATAGCCGCATCATCCGATGCCGCTCTTGGACGGAAAATCCTGCAGGCGGCAGTCGTTTGACCGCACGTGCAGTGCCCACCCAGTATATGTTTTTTTCGGGACTGCTTGTGAACGTCCCATGGTCTAGGCTGTGGCCCCCAATGATACGGACGAGAAACAGATATTTTTGGTATAACTTACCGTAAAATTTCTTTCTCGTCACGTTCATTGGGGGCCACAGCACCCACCCCTTATTATTTAGGCGGTTGCCGGAACTCTCTGTTCTTCGGTCATTTTTTTGGTGGCAAAGAATTACACCAGATTTATGTTTGGTATGTATATAACACAATATGTATAAATGTACTCCCACTGGCTACCTACTGCTTGCAGACAGACTAATTAGCTGAGTGCCTGCAGGGGGGGATATAGCCAGCGGGGAGGAGCTAACACTTTTTTTGCTTAGTGTCGCCTCCTAGGGCAGTGGCTATATCCCATGGTCTAGGCTGTGGCCCCCAATGAACGTGACGAGAAAGAAATTTTACGGTAAGTTATACCAAAAATATCTGTTTTTACTGCGTTAAGCGTGCAGAATAAATAATGTGATAACATTATTTTTGGAGTCAACACGATTCCGGCGATACCAAATTTATACAGGTTTTTATGTTTTGCTATTTTTGTACATTTAAAACATTTTTTTTTCCTTAAAGGTTTGCTTTTGTGTCGTCACATTCCAAGAGCCGAATTATTTTTTATTTTTTCTATTGCCAGAGCTCTAGAAGGGCTCGTTTTTCGCAGGATGAACTCTAGTTTTCATTTATATGGTTTTTAGGAACATGTAAAATTTTGATCGCCTTTTATTCCATTTTTTTCTATGGGCAAGATTTAAAAAAATCTGAAATTCTGGCATATTTTTTTACTTTTCACTGCATTCTCTGAGCAGTATAAATAATATACTGGAGGGCTCTCAAAAATGATTTCAGGGACTTGGGGTCCAAGCTTAGGGCACGGACCTCCATGGTAATTTTCTCGGAAATGCTACCTGCACCTAAAGCTACACTAGAAAGGCAGTAGGATCTTTGGGAGGTAAACAAGTGGCTCTGGAGTTGGTGTAAGAAGGAAGGGTTAGGGTTCTTGGAGAACTGGGCTGACTTTACTTTTCGGCAACAGGCTCTACCGTAAGGTCAGGCTGCATCTTAATGGGAAGGGTGCAGCTGTGCTGGGGAAGAAGATGGCTAGAAAGCTAGAGGAGTGTTTAAACTAGGGACTGGGGGGAGGGCAAGAAAAGAAACAAGGGGGGTAGTCAGTGTAGATAGTGACCTGGGTCTAAGTAATGGGAATGGGGGTCGAGCAGGGGCTGGGGTTAGAACAGATAGAACTGACAGAACAGCCAATAGAACAATTAGTAGCAAAATGAATTTAAAGAACAAAAACAACCATATAAATTGTATGGTTACGAATGCAAGAAGTCTGATCGGTAAGGTGGGTGAGCTTGAAGCGAGAATGACTGATGAAAACTACGATATAGTTGGAATAACGGAAACCTGGCTTGGTGATAAGTGCGATTTAAGCTGTGAATTTACAAGGTTACTATCTGTTCAGAAGAGACCGTGAAAACCAGAAAGGGGGAGGGGTATGTCTGTACGTTAAATCGTACTTAATGCCGAGGCTATGGGAGGATGTAGGGGCAGGAGATGAACATGTGGAATCTCTATGGGTAGAAATACAGGGAGGAAAAAAAAATAACAAAATTCTGATAGAGGTTTTCTATAAGCCACCAAAAGCAACAAAAGAAACTGAAACATTATTATTAAGGCAGATAGAAGAGGTGTCAGACCGCAATGAAGTAATTATTATGGGGGACTTTTATTTACCCGGATATAATATGGAGTAACGAGACATGCAAATCTCACAGGGGAGATAAGTTCTTGAAAACAATTAAAGATAATTACTAGAGATGAGCGAGCATACTCGCTAAGGGCAATTGCTCGAGCGAGCATTGTCCTTAGCGTGTACCTGCCCACTCGAAAGAAAAGATTCGGGTGCCGGCCGGGGAGACGGGGGGGGGGGGGGGGGGGGAGGGGAGATATCTCTCTCCCTCCTGCTCGCTCCCGCAACTCACCGCTCTCCCCCCGCCGGCACCTGCATCTTTTCTTCCGAGTGGGCAGGTACTCGCTAAGGACAATGCACGCTCAAATAATTTCCCTTAGCGAGTATGCTTGCTCATCGCTAATAATTACCTTACCCAACTGGTACAGGAGCTAACTAGAGGGAGGGACACTCTAGACTTTGTACTAACAAACGGACTGAATAAAGGGGGTACAGGTTGAGGGGCACTTGGGGAACAGTGGCCACAATATAATCAACTTCCAGCTGTCATTCAATAAGAAGCCTCATCTCATCAGGGAGCGACAAAAAAACCCCCAAATTTAGTAAAGCAAAATTTGATCAGCTTAGAACTACCATCGATAGGAGGAGGAGAAGGCAGAAAGACTGATCGCCAAAGAGAGCAAAAATAACCCTAAACGTATTTTCAATTATATAAACAGTAAATGGATTTGTACTGAGAGCACTGGCCCTTTAACAAGTAATGCAGGAGAAAAAGAAGACGATGGGAAGAAGGCAATTTTATTAAATAGTTTCTTTTCAAGTGTATTCATGAACGAAAAAGAAACGTCACATGGAATGCAGAGGAATAAAACGACCCCACCCCAGGAGGAAGTGCACAGCAGGTTAAAGAGCACTTAAATAAATAAATCGCCTGTCCCAGATGGAATACACCCAAGGGTTCTAAGGGAACTAAGTGACGTCATAGCTAGACCGCTATCTCTTATAATTATGGACACTTTGAAGATTGTACCACTGGATTTGGCATATTGCCAAAGTGGTTCCAATATACAAAAAGGTGTCTTTGCACATGCGTCCACCGGCAAAATGCCAAACACATTCGCAGGAGTCGGGGAGCCCAGGAAATTTAAACTCCCCCTTGCTCCCGGCAACCAACGGTCGCCGAGAGCCTGGAGCAGTGACCTCGTTGAGTGGTCCCTGGTCACGTAATAAAAAGGTATCTACCTTAGGCCAGTCTTACATGACCGGATAGGAATTACGGATCCTGCATGCGTCTGATCCGCGGTAATACGCAGATCAATCGCATTGGATTACACTATTCCGCTCACATTAACGGGTCGGAATTGTGTAATCCACTCGCAGAAAACAGAACGCAGCAGGTTCTATTTTAACGCGGATATCCGCAGCATAGAGCCTATTGTGCTCTATGGTCGTGGATATACCCCCAGCCCATATGCAACTACATTGTGTATGGGTTTCGGATACCTGCGTCATCGCTAAGCAACGGTGTGGTTAATACAAACCAAAAAAAGGTGTACTGCGCATGACCGCCTGCGTGAGTAGGCAGTTATGCGCAATGCATTACGTGTCCGTATGCAGTGCCACAGCTGGGCTCACAGCTAGTATCCCCTGCGGGCCTCCGCAAGCAGATTACACTTACGGCTGTGTGAACCCAGCGTTATTCAGAGTGCTACTTGTAGTCCGTAATTTACAAAAAGCCCCGGGAACGCTCACCGCCTTGCAGTACCAGGAGCAGCTTGTTGAGCACCTTCTGTGTGAGACCGCCGCACCTCTGCAAGCTTACGAAGACTCAGAGTGCCACTTTTTAGGCTGGGTTCACATTGGGCATATTCTGTGCAGAAATCTCACGGAAATCTGCTACTTCAAAACCCGCAGCACTTAGCTTCTCCGCTGCCGCCGGCGCTCCCATAGAGGAGAGCACGGCCGCAGCAAAAGAAAAAATGATCATGCTGCGGCCGGCGAATCCGCAGTGCCGGCTTTTCTGCGGTGGGTTTGCTGTCCCGTGTGGACGAGATTTCTGAGAAATCTCGTCCACATGGCTGGCTAAGCTCATGATTAGCAGCCACAGGCGGATATGCCACAGCGAAATTCCGGACTGAATTTCCATGGCAAGTCCGCCCAGTGTAAACCCAGCCTTACACCCCATCCCTGCTACTGAGGTCAAGAAGTACCCCCCAAAAAGCATGAGAGGAGGGGGGATACCCAGTTTTATTGCCCGATGTACCCATCCCAACCAGGCCCCCGTAATTACCCGTGTCTTTGAAAAATAACGCACTGTTTACATTATTACTTTTATCTAAGATTTGGGGAACGCCAAAAATAGGCGCCGAGTTGGGGGGGGGGGGGGCGGGCAATGATTTTTAGGGAGTCAATTTTTTCCCCCCGCAGAGGTGAGCAATGGGGCCTGGAATTTATTCAGTTGTGCCCTGCAATCCAACGGGTGTTCCCCTCATTATAGGACTAGCCATGTTTCCTGTAAGTAGATTAGGGCTACAATGGGTATGTTTTTGAACTCGGCACAAACTGGGGTATCCATTTTGGGGTGAACGTCTTCATTCCTGTGTACAGTGTGCAAAAAAGACTGTTTTTAAATTGACACAATTGCCAAAAAATGAAAATCGTAATTTTTTCCTACTGCTTTGCTTAGATTTATTCAAAAATTGTAGGGCGAAAATTCTCAGTGGACCCCTAGATGAATTCGTTAAGGGGTCTAGTTTTTAAAATGGGATCATTTGTGGGGGTTCTCTACGGCTTTGGCTGCTCAAGGGCACAACAAGTGGGCAATGGGGCCTAAATCACCTACATGCAAAATGTCTGTTCTGAAAGCCACCGATTTACTCCTTTTGGGCCCCGTTGTGCATCCAGACATAAGATTAGGGCCACAATGGGCATGTCTCTGAACACGGGAGAAACAGGGGTATCCATTTTGGGATGCAAGTCTTCATTGATGTGTGTGCTGTACAAAAAAGCTGTTTTTAAAATGACAAAATTGCCAAAAAAACGAAAATCACAATTTTTTACTTCTGCTTTGGTTGAATTCAAAAACTGTGTGGTCAAAATATGCAGTACGCCCTTATATGAATTCGTTAAGGGGTCTAGTTTTCAAAATGGAGTCATTTGTTGGGGTTCTCTATGGTTTTGGCCACTCAACAGCTCTACAAGTAGGCAATGGGGCATAAAGGGCCTTCAAGCAAAATTTCTATTATGAAAGACGCTGACTACTACTTTCATTTTGGGCCCCGTTATGCATGCGGACATAAAATTAGGGCCACAATGGGTATATTTCTGAACATGGGACAAAGGGGTATCAATTTTGGGGTGTCAATCCCCTTTTTAATGTGCAATATAGAAAAAAAGTCTTTAAATGACATATTTGTAAAAATATGAAATTTTATTTTTTCTCCTCTAAATTGCATTAATTCCTGAAAAAAACGGTGGGGTCAAAATACTCATGACCCCTCCGTAGTGAATACATTAAGGGGTGCAGTTTTTAAAATAGGGTCATTTGTAGGGGTGTCTATCATTCTGACAGCTATGAGTCTTTGCAATCTTGGCTTGGTGTAGGAAAACAAAGTGTTTCTCAAAATGCTAAAAAAAGTAATGTTAAATTTGTACGTCTCCTAAATGGTTAAAAAAAAAACGAAAGTTTTTCAAACGTGCATTCAGAATAAAGTGAACAGATGGAAATATATATCTTAAGAAAAATTTGTTCAGTATGTTTCCACATAATTGAGATATTACAGTTGAAAATGTGAAAAAATGACAATTTTTTCTAAATGTTCCCAATATTGGCACTTTTAATATATATACACAGGTTCTATTGGTCTATTTTTACCACCAAAATGAAGTACAACATGTGGCGAAAAAACAATGTCAGAATCACTTGGATATGCAAAGCCTTTATGGAGTTATATGTTAAGTGACACATGTCAGATTTCCAAAATTTGGCTCCGTCACTTAGGCGCAAACAGGCTTCGTCACTAAGGGGTTAAATGATCACTGTTATCCATTGGAACCACATACAGCGATCCCTGATAAAATCCCTCTGCTCCTGGCTACCATGTGTAGCCAAGAGCAAAGAGATGTAAAGTCTCCTGGGGCACGAGCCCCTATGGGCACGCGCCCGGTGAATGATGTCTAGTGCACATGCGCAGAAGGGGACTTCAGGACCCAGAAAACCGGGACACCGCGAAGGACCCCGGGTGAGTATTTTCACCTCTCCTCATGGATTCAAATTTTTTTTTTTTTACTTTTTAAAACTTTTTTTGTGATTGCGACTATCCATTGGATAGCTGCGATCACAGAACTGTGGACCGGTCACCGCGATCCCCGGTAAAATTTCCTGGTTCCCAGCTACCTTCAGGCTACCTGCATGCACAGAAAAGCGGCGACTGGTTCTGGAGTACCACTTGACCGCGGAACACCACGAAGAAGGCAGGTGAGTAATCTCAGCTGCCCTGATAGACCCATCAGGGCAGCTAAATCTTAAGCTTTTTAAAAACTTTTTATTCACTTGATTGCGATAGGTGCTTTCCATTGGATAGCGCCGATCGCATTACCGGAGAGGGCTCCCCGCAGCCCGGATGACAGCTCCAGGCTGTCAGCTACCACTGGGAACCGACAGCATACGTCCTTAGCCAACAGGGTTCTAATTCTAAGAGAATGCATGTTTTTACGTCCTCTAGGATTAAAGGTCACTTAGCTAGGATGTAAAAACGCTGTGGGACCGTCACTAAGGGGTTAAAGAGCGCGGGCGCTTTCTTTTTCTCGTCCGTATCATTGGGGGCCACAGCCTAGACCATGGGATATAGCCACTGCCCTAGGAGGCGACACTAAGCAAAAAAGTGTTAGCTCCTCCCCACCTGGCTATATCCCCCCTGCAGGCACTCAGCTAATTAGTCTTTAGCTTAGTGTCTGCTAGGAGGCAGACGTGGAAAGAGCTATTCGCGGGAATCCGGGGAGTCGGGGCTTTTCCCTGGCTCTACTGGCCTCCCGGGGGAGACACAGGCAGGGGGTGTCTCCACCACTACTGCGGTGTCTCACCCAGAGAAGAAAAAGGGGCCCGACCATGCAATGCGCATCTGAGTCGGTTACCCGCCAGCCATAGGGCTCCCCCTCCCTGGAGTAGCGCACTGTCTGACGGTGACGCGTAGGGGGCAGCACTGCTGGAGCAGTCGACGCACAGGGCAGGCTGTGGCTCCCAGGACAGAGGACACCCCGCTTGGGACTATGACAGCGCGGCAAACATTCCGGCGCCACACGGACAGCGCATACCTTAAGGAGCATCAGGACGGCGGCGAAGGCAGCAGCGGCAGCTCACCCGTCCAGGGATAGAAGCTTGCGGGTTGCAGGTCGCCGGGATGCCGGCCGGCAAGCCACTTCCGGGCACGGCGCTCCGGGGGGCGGAGCGCCGTCGTCACGGCCGGAAAGCGTCACTTCCGGGTCGCGGGGACGCTTCCGGGGCAGGCCACGCCCCCTCCGACCGCGGCGAGTTGAAAAGGGACCGCCGGACAGAGGAATGGCCGCTCTCTATGGGACACTTCGTTTGTCTGCACCAGCACCTGCAGCTCTCTGAGCACACAGCAGCCTTCCAGCCGTTCAGCCCTGCAGTCCTGCAGTTTCCGTCTGCAGTTTCCTTCTGCTACAGAGAAAGCACCCGGACAGCAGCAGCACCTCCTGTCTCGGGCACCAGCAGCAGTAACAACTCCGCAGCAGTCCCTGCAGCGTCGACTTCCGACAGCATCCAAGCGTCAGGACCAGAGGCTCCAGCTGGACCGGGGGAACCGCAGAAACAGCTGCTAGACCGGGTAAGCCCTGCCCAAGGCAGCACTTTGCGGTGTTCTCCCCTCGCCCTCCCCGTCCCCCCTGCAGGCATTCCTGTAACGGTACGTAGCTTACCCGCTACCTGGGAATTGTTGTCTGTTGCCATGTCTGACCCTAGATCAGAGGGTTCCAGCCCGGCCAAGGGGAGGGTGAGGCATTACGCTTGCACTACCTGCAGCGGTAAGTTCGCTTGCGGTTAAGTCGACCCCCGCTGCGCTAGATGTGCCGCGGTGCGCGCAGCTCCAGGGACCCCGGTGCCCCCCGCCGCCCCTACGGAGCCAGGGCCCGAACCCCCATGGGCGAGGTCCCTGGCCGCTGCCGTGTCTGGCTTGGCCACATCCTCTGCGGCGATTTTACGCCGGTTAGAGCCCAGCTCAGACGCGTCCTCCTCGAAATATGCACGAGGGAGGGCACACAAGAGGAGGAGGTCCCGTAGCAGCGAGGACACTCCCCATAGATCGCGCCACACCGGGAGGCCGTCTAGACCCTCAAAGTCCAGACGGTCCAGGGACTCTCATGGCTCTCATGGGTCCAGGGAGTCCATGCATACTTACCATAGAGCAAGGCACTCTTCACGGTCCCGGTATTCTGCGAGACCAGCCCGGGCTCGCCATGAGTCCCTTCGAGCATCTTGCGCATGGGCGTCCCAGGACACAGCCCAAACGGCAAGCGAGGGCAGTGGGTCGGACGACTACGACCACTCTGCAGGCTCGTCAGTTTCGGAACTAGACGAGGAACAGGTGTCGCGCCTAGCCAGCCTAAGGGACGGCCTGGTAATACCCATAAGGGAAACCCTCCAAGGAATGGAGGAACCAGTGGAGACGCCTCCTGCCGCGGTGTCATTTAGACGGCAGAAGAGATCACGACAGGTCTTCCCAGACCATTCGGATTTTTTCGGAGGTCCTTAACAAGGATTGGCAGAACCCGGATAAGAAGTTTAGGCAACCCGGGAAGACTTGGGAAATTACATATCCGTTCCCCGGGGGCCTGAAAAAGGGTTGGGCGGTACCTCCGGTAGTTGACCCGCCAGGGCCGCGACTGTCTAGAAGCACAGCGCTGCCAACAGCCGAGGTAGCAATGCTGGCTAATTCTCAAGACAGGAAGCGGTATACGTTGGCAAAAACCGTGTTTCAAGCCACAGGCACCGCCTTACAGCCGATTTTTTTGCGGCCGCATGGGTCAGCAAGGCATCCATAGCCTGGGCCAAGCAGCTACGGAGAGACATTGTAGCAGGCGCTCCACCGAGTGAGTTGCTCGAACTGACAGACAACGTCATACAGGCAAACAAATGTGTATGCGCAGCAGAACTAGACGCAGCCAAGTTCGTTGCCTGCCCATCCGCTGCATCGGTTGCGGCAAGGAGAACCCTCTGGCTGAAAAGCTGGTCAGCAGATTCAGCATCCAAGATGGCCCTAACAAAATTGCCATTCGAAGGAACTAAACTGGATGACATGATAGAGGACGTTACAGGCAGCAAGAGCACGTCGTTACCACAAATGCCGGCAAGAAAGGAGAAGGTTCCACTAAAAAGGAAACCGTTTTTTAGATCCCCTTGGCGTTTTTTCCATCCCGTCCAGGGTCAGGGCAGTGGTCCCAGTCTAGAAGAACCCCGACGGACGCAAAGAGGGGCCCCTCTTTCAAAACAAGGCAAACATGGCGATCCCGACCCGGAACATCTAAAACGGCGGGATCAAAGAGCGCTGCATGAGATGCTGCCCCCACCCAGTGTCACCAGGATGGGGGGCAGGCTCTCCCATTTTCGGGAGACATGGGGGAGGCGCGTGAGCGACAAGTGGGTGCAGGAAATTGTGACATCCGGTTACGCAATCGAATTCACGACTCTCCCACGGAATTCATTCTGCAGGTCCAGAGTGCCTACCAGCCCGGAAGGAGTAGCCAACCTACAGCAGGCAGCGCGGAACCTTCTGGCACAGGGGGTTGTGAAACCGGTACCGGGGGCACAAGAGAGGCAAGGGTTCTATTCGAATCTCTTTCTTGTACCCAAAAAGGGACGGCAGAGTGAGGCCGGTGCGGAATTTAAGGAGGTTGAACCAATTCATCAAAACAAAACAGTTCCGGATGGAGTCAATCAAGTCCGTGATAACCTCCATGCAACCGGGCGATTTTCTGTCCTCAATAGATATCAAGGACGCTTATCTCCATATCCCGATTCGGGAAACACATCAAAAATTCCTTCGTTTTGAAACACAGGGAAGGCATTTTCAATTTACGGCGCTACCATTCGGCCTGTCTACCTCCCCAAGGGTCTTTACGAAGGTACTAGCAGCAGTGGTGGCGCTACTCCATGCGGAAGGTATATCAGCCATCCCATACCAGGACGATATACTAATAAAGGCACCGTCGTGGGTCGGCAACATCAAAAGCCTGCACGGCACGATGAAGATTCTAGAAGAATTCGGCTGGATTGTGAACCGCGAAAAATCATGCCTAATACTGACACAACGCTTGGAGTTTTTGGGCATGATATTCGATACCAGCCAGCACCGGGTCCTGCTACCCCAAGCAAAGGTAGACAAGCTCCGGCAGGGGGTCCGGTCCCTAATACAGGGGAAACCGTTAACCCTCAGACACTGCATGGCTATCCTGGGCCAGATGGTGGCAGCATTCGAGGCGGTTCCGTTCGCCCAGTTCCGGTCAAGGAAACTACAACACTTGATATTGTCACGCTGGAATGGGTCCCGGATGACCCTGGAACAGCGAATCCAGATAACCCCTCAAGTCCAAGGTCACTGAAGTGGTGGCTGGAACCTGGGAGGCTTCAGGCGGGACGGCCTTTGGGCCCAAATCGATAGTAGTGACGACGGACGCCAGCCTTTCAGGTTGGGGCGGAACACTGGGGGACCAGTCGGTTCAAGGAGTGTGGTCTCAAAGAGAGACAAGGCTGCATATAAACATCCTAGAGTTGCAGGCCATCTACCTGACTCTCCGACACGTCGGGCCCAGTCTCAAGAGAAAAACTGTACGCGTCCAGACGGACAACACCACAGCGGTGGCCTATGTCAACCGGCAAGGGGGAACACGGAGCGCGTCGGTAATGAGCGAGGTAGCAGGCATACTAACGTGGGCGGAGAAGCATCTGAGCTCGATTTCCGCAGTCTACATTCCCGGAATAGAAAACTGGGTGGCAGATTACCTAAGCCAGGAAACAGTGGATCCCGGCGAATGGGGGCTGCACCCAGAAGTTTTTCGGACAATATGCCTGAAATGGGGCACACCAGACGTGGACCTCATGGCGTCCCGACTAAACTACAAACTACGCCCATTTGTGTCCCGAGCGCGGGAGCCACAAGCAGTGGCAACGGATGCGCTGACCATTTCGTGGGGGGAGTACAAGCTCCTATACGTATTTCCACCAATCCCTCTCATACCGAGGATCCTAGGGAAAATCAAGCAGGAAGGGCGACCAGCGATATTAATAGCGCCAGACTGGCCAAGAAGAAGCTGGTACGCGACCATCATAGAAATGCTGTTCGACACACCGTGGCATCTTCCAGAGCAAAGAGACCTGCTATCCCAGGGGCCTTTTTCTACACCCGAATTTCAAGTCGCTACATTTTGACGGCTTGGCCGTTGAGACCGAGGTGTTGAGGAGGAAAGGTTATTCGGAGAAGGTTATCCAGACTATAATACGGGCCAGAAAACCAGCCTCATCGGCAATTTATTATAGAGTCTGGAAGCGTTTTTTCACCTGGTGTGAGGAGAGACGGGTACAACCAGTGCAATTTTCGGTGGCCAGAATTCTTGCATTCCTACAATCAGGCCTCGAAGTAGGATTGAGGGTAGGTTCGTTAAAGGGACAGGTGTCGGCATTAACGGTACTGTTCCAAAAGCCAATCGCAAATAGGATGGCAGTACGTACATTCCTGCAAGGAGTCGCCCATACGACACCCCCGTTTAAACCCCCGGTCCAAGCTTGGGACCTTAATCTCGTGTTGGACACTATGACGGGCCAGCCGTTTGAGCCACTGAAGGAGATTTCTATGCGACTACTGACCTGGAAGGTGGTATTCCTCGTCGCCATTACGTCAATCCGTAGGGTCTCGGAGTTGGCGGCTTTGTCTATACAGGCGCCATATATGACCTTCCACCAGCACAGAGTGGTGCTGAGGCCATCACCCGAGTTTCTACCAAAGGGGTATCACAGTTCATATTAATGAAGAAATTGTCTTGCCTTCTGTTTGTCCGGATCCAGTACACAAAAGGAGAAAAAAAAAAAGAAAAATTCTGCACCACCTGGACGTAGTAAGGGCGCTGAGGATCGATGTGAAAAGAACAAAGGAGTTGCGTAGGACCGACTCCCCCTTTCGTTATTCCGGAGGGGACCCGAAAGGGCTTGGCAGCTATCCAAATGGATAATGTCCCTGATAACAGAGGCGTATCGCGCCTCAGGACGCTCGCCGCCATTTCGGGTTACGGCCCACTCCACACGGGCGGTAGGGGCTTCCTGGGCAGTCCGTCACTGAGCCTCAGCCCTTCAGGTGTGTAAGGCAGCCACCTGGAATTCCTTACATACGTTCTCAAAATTTTATAAGGTCCACACAGCCGCATCATCTGACGCCGCTCTTGGCCGGAAGATCTTGCAGGCGGCGGTCGTTGACCGCACAGCCGAACTTTGAATGCCCACCCAATATATTGTTTTCGGGACTGCTTGTGGACGTCCCATGGTCTAGGCTGTGGCCCCCAATGATACGGACGAGAAACAGATATTTTTGGTATAACTTACCGTAAAATCTCTTTCTCGTCGCGTTCATTGGGGGCCACAGCACCCACCCCTTATTTATTTAGGCGGTTGCTGGAACGTTCTGTTCTTCGGTCATGGTTCGGCAGAAAATTGTGCCAAAAGTTTGTTTTTGGTATGTATAAAACATAGTATGTATAATTTTACTCCCACTGGCTTCCTACTGCTTGCAGACAGACTAATTAGCTGAGTGCCTGCAGGGGGGATATAGCCAGGTGGGGAGGAGCTAACACTTTTTTGCTTAGTGTCGCCTCCTAGGGCAGTGGCTATATCCCATGGTCTAGGCTGTGGCCCCCAATGAACGCGACGAGAAAGAGATTTTACGGTAAGTTATACCAAAAATATCTGGGTTTTTTCTTTTCTTTTTGACTTTGTGCAATTGAATGGAACAGAATATGGTACCTAGGTGTAGTATTTTCTTTCCAATGATTTTTATTGGGATTTTCAATAACATACAGGTGTAATTATGGTTGTGGACATCAGTATTTAAGCGGTTTTCCACTGAAGTAATATTGATGACCTATCATCAGAATAGGTCATCAAGACTTTATCGCCTGGGTCCGCTGCTCGGGACCCTGACCAATTAGCTGTGCGAACACATGCTGCCCGCAATAACACAGAGGTCAGAGCGAAAGCTTCCGCGTTGACCTCTGTGTAGTGGCCGGTGCTTGTAAGTGCAGGCATAGTTTTCATCGAAGTCAATGGGAGCCATGCCTGCAGTTACTAACCCTGGCCACTACGTGGGAGGTCGGCACGGAGGCTTCTGCGCCAACCTCTGTGTTATTACGGCTTTGACAGCATGCTCCAGGTCAGCTGATGAGTCAGGGTACTGAGCGATGGACCCCAGCCAATCAATTATTGATGAGTTATCGTGATTATAGGTCATAGTATTTCAGTGGAAAACCCCTTTAATTACAAAGGATATAATATACATTCTGTTACTGCCTAAGGCAGAGTATGCAGATTTTTGCTAAGTTTTACTGTAGCCTGTAATGTTCGGATTATTTTACAATAGTTTTTTTTCCTTAGAAAACGTTATTTGGTGGAAAATTTCAAGAAATTAAGATCCCTTGTGATTCACCAAAAGCAAGTTCCACGCAACATTCAAAAAAGAAATTGTCTACCACTTCAAAAGTAAGTATTTTGTATTTAAAATTGTTACAATCCTGCCAAGTTTCCAGTCATCTCCTGCCCACATGATGGGGGATAACTTGTTAATTGGTAGGGATCTTACTGCTGAGACCCACTCCAATCTCGAGAACGGTGTCTCATGCCCCCCTCTGCCTGTCACTGGGAGGGTTGCTTCTTCCCTCGCAGTGACATTAGAATGAATGGAACAATGGCCAAGCATACAGGGATTCCGTAATGCAAGTCTGTTTGTGTGCCACCATCCTAAAGTTTGGGGAAACAATAAAACATGTAAAAGTACTTCTAACATATACATATAATCCAAAAGAAAATACAATCTAGAAGGGGGAGTCTTTTGGGAGGGAAAATATCGTAAGTCATTGCCCACTAGGATTAGTTATAATTAAGGAGCCTCTTCAATGAGTTGATTTGTGGGTTTCTTCTACCGTAGTTCTTTGAAGAGCAAAAGGCAGCCGTTGTTGGTTGCACTCAACTTGACATTTATGTAATACCTCACTGCTCAATGCTGCCAATTAGGTCCTGAAGAAAATTGATCCTACTGGAGAATGCCTTTTAGATTTTATGTGGAGGAGTTGTATACCACACTCAGTTTCCACCCTGGCCCAAAATATGTCATCCAGGCAAATTTAATCCTGATCTCGTGGGCAGATGTAATCATAAGGGGTGGACACAGGAGATGTTTTACATGCACTGGCTCTTCCAGACATGCTGCAGGAGGTCTGTTCTACATGTGCTCTGAGATTTTATCGTTATAAGTAGATTGAAAGTGTGTTTTCTTTTCAGTCTAAGCCAGGGGTGTCAAACTCATTTTCACCGAGGGCCACATCAGCCTTATAGTTGCCTTCAAAGGGCCGATTCTAATTGTAAGACAGTAAAGTAAAAGTAAACCCCACCGTTTACTGGGGTACCCCAAAATGGTGACAATAAAAACTACAACTCGTCTCGCAAAAAATAAGCCCTCATAGAGCTCTGTACATAAAAAAATTAAAAAGTTACAGGACTTTGAATGCAGAGATTTCGAAAAAAAAAAGATTTCCAAAAAAGGGGTTTTATTGCAGAAAAGTGGAAAAACCTTTAAAAAAAAAGTACGAATTTTGGTATCGTTGTAACCGTACCGACCCGCAGAAAAAATGGATTGTCTCATTTATGCTGCATGATTAACGCTGTAAAAAAAAAAATCTATGGCAGAATTTATACATTTTCTCTCCCTGCTATCATTAAAAAAAAAAAAAGGTTTACAATATAGTCTATGTATCCAAAAATGGCGCCGATCAAAACTACAGTTCGCGACGCAAAAAACAAGCCCTTATTTGTCTGCATCGACGGAAAAATAAAAAAATTATGACTTTTGATAAATGGAGAAGAAAATCCGCCAAAAATCCTTGCGTCCTTAAAGGGGTTGTCCCGTGCCGAAACGGGGGTTTTTTTTTTCAATAGCCCCCCCGTTCGGCGCGAGACAAACCCGATGCAGGGGTTTAAAAAAAAAAAACGGATAGTACTTACCCGAATCCCCGCGCTCCGGTGACTTCTTACTTACCTTGCGAAGATGGCCGCCGGGATCTTCACCCACGGTGGACCGCAGGTCTTCTCCCATGGTGCACCGTGGGCTCTGTGCGTTCCATTGCCGATTCCAGCCTCCTGATTGGCTGGAATCGGCACACGTGACAAGGCGGAGCTACGAGGAGCAGCTCTCCAGCACGAGCGGCCCCATTCAGAAGGGAGAAGACCGGACTGCGCAAACGCGTCTAATCGGGCGATTAGACGTTGAAATTAGACGGCTCCATGGAGATGAGGACGCTAGCAACGGAGCAGGTAAGTGAATAACTTCTGTATGGCTCATAATTAATGCACGATGTACATTACAAAGTGCATTAATATGGCCATACAGAAGTGCTGAACCCCACTTGCTTTCGCGGGACAACCCCTTTAAGCCCAAAATAGGCCATGTCATTAAGGGGTTAAGGACTTGAGCTGTTCCCTTGATGAAACCTAGCCTTGTTCTGTATTTCTCAATTACCTTGTTTCTTCCTCCTGTTCTTGACCCCGCCCCTGTTCCTGATTGCACTTTTTATATAATCCAAGCTCTGCCACTCCTTTAGTGCGTGATTATGGTGTTCCACCACCCTGATCAAGCTCCCCTTCCTCTGGCTCCTTTACAAGCAAACCAATGCCTACTGCTGCTGAACTTAGGCTTCCATTGACTGCGCTTCCATCTCATCCAATTTGTACTGCATATCAATACCACCTGCTGCTGACTTTTTTTTGTCTTCCGTTGACTATGCTACTGTCTCATCCATTTGTACTGCATACCGATAACGTCTGCTGCTGACCTTTGGCTTCCATTGGCTACGCTTCTGTCTAAACCATTTGTACTGCATACCGTGACTTATGATTATCGTCACTTATAAGACTTCATCCAACTGTGCATCCGGAGACTTTCCAAACGGCGAAAAGAGAGACTGCGGGGTTGGGGTGCTAACATCCCTTATTCCTTCAGCCAGTGCACATTGAATTCTCTGCCAAGGACTGAATCCGCACCAGAACCGATGCAAGTCGATGTCATCCTCAAACCCCTTTCCACCACTGAAAAGGAAAGACGCCATGTTGATAATCTGTGCGTTTATTGTGGAAACTCCAGGACGTGATGCTTTAAGCTGTCCAAAGAAGTTCCAAAGGGCTGTTGTCCTAGCCAACGTCAAGGCCACAACCAATCTAGCCGTCACGGAACAAGAGGATATCGTAAACACACCTTCAAATGGTAATCCAAGACAGTCTGAAGACCCTTCCCCCTCTCCACCATGTTGTTCTCCCAATATTCACAGGAGATCAGATAACGCAGTGTTCAGCGATGCTGGATTTGGGAACAGGAGGAAACTTTATGGATTTTAAATTTGCTCTTGACAAAGACCTTTCCACCAGACTAAAACCCAACCAATTGAAATGGAAACTATGGATGGGTTACCATTGTCCTCGGGACCTGTAATACAGGAGACAGTCGAACTGGAGCTAATTTCATTGTGTCCTACTGCCCTGGTTCCCAAAATGGTATGGCAGATGCATTGTCTAGGATAGGTGCAGAGTCTGAAGACAGGGCAAATACAAATGACACAATTCTGTCCCCCAAAACTTTTTGGGCCATCTTAGCACTCTGAAGAGCTCCTTACAAAGCTTAAGGAAGGATACGAAAAGGACCCATTCTTGAGTCGTCTTTCTAAGGATATGAGGCTTTCCTTTTACAGAAGGGCTTTGTAGGCGAGAACACCAACTGTATGTTCCCGAGGCTGGTCGACTCAAAGTCCTTAAATTAGTCCACGATTCCAAGCTGGCCGGTCACCTGGTGGTTACAAAGACTTCAGAACTTCTTTTTCATTTTTTCCGGTGACCTGAAAGCAGGGGGGATGTGAAGAAGTATGTTATCGCTTGCGAGGTATGTGCTCAGAACAAGACTCCACGATCTCACCCTCTGGGGTTGCTACAGGCTCTTCCAGTCCCATCCAGACCCTGTGGATCTATATCCATGGATTTTATAGTGGATCTGCCCCCCTCAAAAGGGATGATTACTGTCCTTGTGGTCGTGGATCGACTTACGAAGATGGCCAGCTTCATGCCCATAAAGAAAATTCTGAGCTCCGAGTTATTTCTGCTCGGCTCTGGGTATCACCATAAATCTCTCCTCTGCCTTTCATGAGCAGTCTAATGCCCAGACGGAAAGAACAAATTCGACTCCGGAGTTATATCACCGCTGCTTTATCTCCCATCTACAGGATGACTGCGTGGATTATTTGTCAACAGCAGAGTTCATCTAAAAGAATGCGAAATGCAACAATCTGTATAAGGGCTCCAACCCACTTGAGTTTTTCAACGCTGTGTTAATGCTGAGCTTTTTTAACACACATGTCAATGGGACTTTCTAATGTTAATAACGCATCACACAAAAACCGCAAATCACAGACTTAAGATGCATTTTTAATATTAGAACGTCGCATTAGCGTGGGAGTCCTAACAGCGCCAACACATGGTAAGCATCATTTGTCTTCGAGACAGCATTCTGCGTGGTTGTAAGGGAATCATGATAGAGCTGACGGAATTATTGAGGTCCGCATGGTGGTTGCCTCTTTAACAAAGGTAGTGGAAGTTTTTGCTGGATCACGTGGCAGAGTATCCAAGATTATGTCCACGACAGACTGGAAAAGACGCATCCAACAAACACCAGTGTGGATGGAAATGTGTGTTAAGTGACAAACAGACGATCGTTGCATAGGTTTGTGATGAAAAAGAAGCAGACTACAGCTGTAAAAGTGACTGCTAAGCTGAATACAGTGTTCACAAACCTATTAGTACCAAAACGGTGCAAAGGGAACTCCACAAGCAAGACTTTTATGGACAAGCTGCCATTCTAAAACCACTCATCATTGATGAAAATGCTACTTGGAGAAGACAGTGATGTAAAAGTCATAAATCCTGGACTATGGAGCAAGGGAAGAAGGTCATTTGGTCGGATGAGTTGACCTTTACACTGTGTCCGATTAATGGTCGAATTTACGTATGGATAATGCCATGCCAAGCTTACGATGTAGATTATTTACTGCCAGGAGTGAAACATGGTGGATGTTTCGTCATGGTATGGGCAGCCATATTGTGGTATTCTGCTGGTACCCATTATTATCCTGTACTGTCACGTGACTGCCAAGGATTATGTTTTCGAAGCACGAAGATGGTGTCACATTTTCCATGGCCTCCACAATCGCCCAATATCAATATCATTCTGCCGTTGCCGTCAGTATTGGATAAAATATTTGAGTGTGCAATCCACCTCCATCATTGTTACCGGAACTTGCCAAGGTTTTGCAGAAAGAATAGTACGAGATTCCCTTGCAGGACCTCTATTCATCCATTTCCTGAGGAGACTGCAAGCAGTTTTGACAGCCAAAGGTTTTCCTACTACATATTACTCAACTTTTGTGTTTTTGTTTTGGTGTTTCCATAATTTTGTCCATCCCTTATTTAGTGCATAGAGAATAAATTTCAAAGTGGGAAAAGCCCTTTAAGGTATTTATCTATTTGAGAGGGCACCATATTGGAGTTGGTTGTCTAGCTGGAAGTCCCCCGCTTCTCAAATAAGTGTTTCTTCCCAAAAGAGAAATGTTCCATAATAATGTATTAACTAATAAGAAAAAGGTGATCTGATTCCTGGTAATCAGATGAGGAGATTTAATGTTCCAGCGTGCCTGAAGATGAGAAACGGTGGCTGGTGATTTTGTGATTGACGCTAAGAAAGTCTTTACTTTGTTCAGGTGTCATTTCTTAGATATAGAGAAAAGACGAGATATTTACCGATAACTGAACTATGGGGAAATTGTAAAACTTAAAGGCAGAAAATGTGTTGTGTTCCCTTACTTAGTCCTTCAGGCAGACATATGAACCAATGTTTAGAGGATCATGTACAGCAGGTCCACGACGTGGGAGCAGCTGGATCATCAGGGCCTATGTAGGCTTGTATTGTATATGGCTGCTTTTAGCTCTACCTGTGAGATCTCCGCTAGGATATTGTGAAAGAAGCCTGAGCTTAGTTGGCTAACAAGCGCCCTGGTGGGGACTGGCCGTAAGCGGTGTGATTAGATGGTGGTGGACCGCAGCTCCGTGATGGACGATTATGCAGGGTCTTGCTCTCCAGCAATGTCTGCAGGTTATACAGCAGAGCCTCAGTCGACTGAACCAGTTTGGTCCAGCGGAACACTACCAGTAGAGGGTTGAAGATGGGTCATGTGCCACAGCCTAATGTGGTCAAGGATGGAAGAAAGCAGCCATGCTTTTCTAACCCCGGACAACCCCTTTAAATTTCTGTGGAGTAGCTGGAGTGGCAGGTTTTTTAACACCCTGTCAGACTCACCAGAGCCGTTTTTTTAAATAGTCCAATCCTTTAATTTCAACTAATCTTCCAGTCTCGTTCCAAGAGCCATAACTTTTTTTTATTTTTCCATTGACATGGCCATATGAGGGCTTGTTTTTTGCGGGACAAGTTGTACTTTTTGATGGCATCATTTTTGGGTATATATAATGTATTGCATAACTATTGTAAAAAAAATTTGTAGGGAGATTGGGGAAAAAAAGAAATTCTGCCATTTGTTTTTTCAATTTCATTTTTATGGCGTTGAGCATGCAGAATAAATGTGACAACATGATTCCAGGGATACCAAGTTTATACCAGCGATAAACATTTTTTAATAAAGGTTTGTTTTTGTGTCGCCACATTCCAAGAGCCGCATTAATGTTATTTCCCATTACCAGCACTCTAAAAGGCCTTGTTTTTTGCACGATAAACTCTAGACTTAATTTATCTAATTTTAGGAACATGTAAAATTTTGATCACTTTTATTCCATTTTTTCTAGTGGCAAAATTAACAAAATCTGTAATTCTGGCATGTTCATTATTATTTTTCACTGCATTCTCTGAGCAGTATAAATAATGTATTAAAGTAATTCTTCAGGCCAGTACGATTATGCCAATACCAAATTGAAATATTTTTTTTTCTTTTTCGCAACTTTTTCACAGTTTAAAAAAAAAAGTTATAAAAGTTTAAATCGCCCTCCTTTTGCCAAATCTATAATAAAAACTAGATCATAAAAAAAAAATACGTATTTGGTATCGCTGCGTCCGTAAAGGCCCGATCTAACAAAGTAGTGCATTATTTACCCTGCATGGTGAACGTAGTCCGAAAAAAAATTAAAGAACGCCACAAATGCACTTTTTCAGTCATCCTGTCGCCCAGAAAAAATGCAATAAAAAGCGATCAAAAATTCATATGTATTCCGAATTAGTACTAATGTAAACAACAGGACATCCTGCAAAAAATGAGCCCTCGCTCAAGTATGTCAACAGAAAAATTAAATGTCTTTGAAAAACAAAATAGAAGTACTACAAGAAAAAAAAAAAAAAAACTATACAAGTTTGGTATCATACTAATCATACTGACCAATAGAATAAAGTTAGCAGGTCATCTTTGTTGCAGTTTGTGCGCCGTAGAAGCAAAACGCACTGAAAGTTAGCGGAATCTAATTTTTTTTCCTTTTTACTCCACTTAGAATTTTGTTAAAGTTTTTCAGTACATTATATGGTACATTAAATAGCACCATTGAAAAATACAACTCGTTCCGCAAAAAACAAGCCCTCATACAGCGACGTCTATGGATAAATAAAAGGGTTATGATTTTAAACGGGGGGCATAGACCGCAGCATTTAAAGGGTTAACACAGCAGAGATCGGAGGTTTTCTCCATTTTCTGCTGTGTAAGAGGTGGAGCCTGGCTGTCTTCTGACAGCCAAGCACCAGTTCTCCCTGCCACAGCAATCATCGACTGGCTTCTGACAAGCCAATGGTTTCTATGGCAACCTGTAAACATAGCAGTGCAGGACTTTGAAATTTAGAAGCTGGAGATTGCCAGCAGATCGGCAGTGTCTTCCTCACTGAAAGTCCTACACTGTTCTGTGTGGGTCTGTGCAGGGTAAAGCACAATGCCACAGCTTGTGACATTGTGCTCTGCAGCTCCCATAGTAAAACCTAGCCCAGAAATTGTCCGGGCTATATCGCTATGGGCAGTGGAGCTTGTCCCGGAAAATTTCCGGACGTGCCACTCAAGGGGTTAAAACACGGCTGCACAAAAGATACCACCCCCATTTGTCTTACGAGGTCCTTCTAAATAGTAATATAGCGCCTGCTATTGGTGAGGATTAGTCCTCTTATTTGTGTTCTAGTGCCCCCTGCTTACATCTGTTGTCTTACACTTAATATCATTTATATCTTGAATTTTCATGTATGCTTGCTGGAGGCACGATTGTAGGAATCCACAGGGATCATGAGAATGACTCTGATTTCCTCTAGTGAATGCAGTGTCAGCGCACGTGTGTGACCGCCACTCCTTACACTTCTAGAATGTGTTCTGTGGGACTGACGGAGATAGGCACGTGCTGCACTTGGCTATCGCTGTAGGTCATGCATGTGAATAGCGTGTCCATTCGTCACGGGGACTCGGAGTGCGCCATTCTTGTGATTCCTTTGGGCTCTTAG
Organism: Eleutherodactylus coqui; assembly: GCF_035609145.1. Taxonomy (NCBI): domain Eukaryota; kingdom Metazoa; phylum Chordata; class Amphibia; order Anura; family Eleutherodactylidae; genus Eleutherodactylus; species Eleutherodactylus coqui. The sequence goes on from NC_089847.1 coordinate 77,473,283, forward strand.
TGGTTGAACCCACAACGATCATACATTTATCACCTAACCTATGAATGATAAATGTTTTTGGTGGCATCATTCCTTTTTCAGGCTCTACAGGATGTGTAATAAGCTAATTTATGCTGATTTGTTTTTTAGGTTCCCAAGTTTTCTGACCAAACGGGAAATACAATAATGCATTGTCAAGAAGAAAACCCTTCTGCTAGTGGTAACATTACTGTTTGTCTTTAATTTTAAAGAATGTTTCATGTGTACATAAAACTGTGTGCCTGTGTGTACTGGCCAAAAGAGTTTACAATATGTGATGGAAGCAACATTTGGTGTCTCAAGTTAAAAAATGGCTTTATGTGAGACTAATCTGGCACCGCTTTCTAGCTACTGTTAATACAGAAGTAAGAATGTAAATGTGAACAGAGCCAAATCCTCACCATTTTCGATCTCTGCTTGCCAACAGTGAAAAGTAAGCATTATATTTCTATTCAGAGCCCTACAGCCGTGTCCTGGTCATGCAGAAATAACTATTTCCTTATCGTCCAGTCATGACGACGCACATAAAGGTTGCCCTCTGAGCTGTAGGGACAGGAAGACAGAGTTTAAAAGCACCTACACCCCCCACCCCCACCTCCAGTGTTCTTCCTGTCCCTACAATGGACAGACAGGAGAGTTCCTTTTGTGTGGGCATTCCTTCTTCCCATGTGGGCATGCGCTGCGGTGCATGGAGCCACTAACATTGCAGTGCAGACAGGACTAACATTCCAACAGAGAACTGGCTTTTGGACAGAAAGTCCTCCAGGCTGTAGTCCCACCCTGCTGTAGAGATTGTAAGAGGGTACTGCTCTGTGTGCTGTCATGACTGGACGATGTGGAATATAGGAATCATTTCATGCAGTCTATTATGACAGCACTTCTATTTACCCACCCTTAAGTTGTTGTAATCCTAATAATACACGTGACACAGCGTGGTATAGATTATTGCTGTTAATACATTATGAAGTCTATATCCGTTTTAGTTATTGGAAGTCACGGGGGGTGGGGTGAAGTTAGATGCTTTTAGACTCTCTTTCTGTCCCTACAGAGGTCAGACTGCACCCCTCATGTGTGCATAAGTGCAAATTAATCACGCTATGGCTGTGCCTTTTCATATGTGTATGGTTGTGTGTGTATAATATAAAATGTGTATGCCCCATCCAGATCTGTTTCATTATGGCTGAGGGAGAGCCCTAAGTAGGTTTGAAAGCTCACTATAACATCATGTATTTTTGTTAGCCATTAAAAGGTATCATATTTACAAGATTACTTTGCTTCTCTTACTGAGAACAATCACATTTTGCTGTCATTATACTCGTGGAAATCGAATTAGCGGTAAAACAGAATTCCTATATTCTTGGCTTTGTCATTTTGGGCTGCAGGTCTTTAAGCTCCTGGGGTTCCATGGACTTTTACGGTTCACGGGGTGATAGACTCCCCCCACTACCCTACTGAGGAGGCACACCAGGGTTGCCCTAACTTCCCTACTGCTTCCCTACCTACCGAATGTAAGGTGGCACAGAGAAGCTAATATTTTTGTGACCTGCCCGTTAAGATCCTCAGTTAAAGAGATTTGCCATGTGCAAGACCAAGATTCCTCTGCCACCCTAGACTCCTACTTCCAACATGGAAGACGTTTGCATAAAAAATTCCTCACTCATGCAGAAATGGAGGAGGTTATGTCTAAGAGTGGTAAGCTCTACAAAAACGTTTCCTCAAGCCTTAGCACCTGAATGTAATGTGTCCATTCTCCTAAGAATCAAAAAGTCGGATTCCTCTGTGTTTCACCTAACCAAACGCACTAATCTACCCCTGGCAGATGCGTCCTCTTTTAAGGACCAGCACAATAAACGGCTGGAATCCTTTGCGGAGTCATCCTTCGAGGCGATCCGGTTAGCCAGCCGCCCTCTCTTCACTTCATCCTGGGTTAATAGGGCTATATCGAAATGGGCAAAATAACTACACTGATGCATCCTATCCTGTGTTCCCCAGGAGGAGTTAGCTGAGCTTGCTCTTCTGCTTTCTCTCAGGCAGGCAAGTTTCTCTGTGAGGTTGACCTGTATGCTGCCAGGCTTCCACTGAGTTCATTCCTCCGTGCTTTCCGTGGCAATTCGCTGGACCTTGTAGCTGAAGCATTGGATGGTAGACATCAGGTTTTTTGGGTTTTTTTTTTTATTCTTTATTTATGAATTTTCCATTTTTCCAAAACAACAAGTTAAATCACTGTTAGGTAATGCAAAGAAAATGACAACCTGCAACCTAGCCAGTGGTACAGAATTCCCCCACTGGATTAAGGCAACGTGCTAAACATTAAAGCATGTACAATAAACCCCTGGTGGTGTGCCTATTCAGGTACTACCTATGGTATTGCAAATATGTACTGCAATTATGCTTGGTCCCGGATTTTGCAACCCCTGTAAAGAGGTAAGAGGACCCTCATTAAAGGTCAGTCCCCGACCCATGCCTCCCTACCCTTCTACCTAAACCCAACCCACCCCATGTACCCTCTATATTCCTCTATTCTCGTGATAGTGACGGAGAACCTCCTATTTTTAAACAGCTGACTGTAGTGTAACATTAGGAAGGCGTAAGATGGAAAAACAAACCATAGGAAAGGAGGAAGAAAGAGGAAAAAAAAGGGGGGGGGAATCAAAATCTAAAAAGGAACGGAATAGAAGGGAGAGAGAGTACATCTTAAAGCATAATCTTGCATTTGTCCCCATATTATTTAGCAGGGCCTTGGAGCAGTGCAGCATCCCTATCTGAACTGTACGAAGGGCATAATTCCACTCTCTAGTGCTCTTATGAGTTGTATAGCTTACGGAATTCCAAAGAATCCTGGAATTCGATCCAATAAAACCAGGTTTTTGAAACTTATCTTGTGTACCTTTTACTGAAGCTGTCAAATCCTCCATCTCCATTATCTCTTTAACCATTCTAAACCACATCTTAATTGAGGGAGACACATTCTGCCGCCATAGCCTAGGTATACATGCTCTTGCTGCATTTACCAGATGGCGTACCACAGACATTTTATATGTGGACATGGGTATGTCATTGAGATGCAGCAGGAACAACGCGGGTGATTTGGGTAGAATGAAGCTTGTGAATTTGGAGGTAATCCGCCATACTTCAGACCAGAAACTGGCCAACATTGGGCATTCCCAAAATGTGTAGCATTGTACCTTGTTCTCCTCCACACCTCCAACACTCAGGGGAAACAGAAGGGAACATTACATGTAAGCGAGAAGGCACCCTGTACCAGCGCGTAAGGATCTTGAAACCTGATTCCTGGACTCTGCTAGATATAGAAGATTTATGTGTGAATGTATAAATCCTATGTCTCTGCTCTTCTGGGAGTGTAATCGACAGTTCTCTTTCCCAGTTCTGTATGAAAGAGGGGGCTATCGATTCAGGCTCGGCATTCAATAGAATATAGATATGTGAAAGCGTATGTCTAGATGGGTCTTTCCCCAGACATAACTGTTCAAATTGGGTCTTTGGGCGGATGAAACCTCGAGGTTGGGGAAGGGATGTAAGGAAGTGTTGGAGTTGAAGAATTTGCTACGTTGAAAGGGGGGCTGGAACCGTGACATTGGCTAGGGATTCAACTGAGAGCCAATTTTCCTCTTGTATAAAATCCATAGCCCTGAATTTTTTGTTGCCCAGCCACCTGCGGAATCCACCGTTCTCTAATCCCGGTGGAAAGGAGAGGCTACCCAAAATTGGGAATAGTGGAGAGGGGCGGGTGAGAAATCCTTTCTCTGAAAGACCCCATGAGTGGTCTTCATAGTGAGGCCGATTGTGGGGTGATCTTTGATCTCAAAGGGCAAGTCATCTTGTAGCTAGGATAGCGCTATTAAGGGCACGGATGAGGCTCCCCCCTCCACAGACACCCATTGCTTGGTATCCCCGTGCCTGTGCCAATCCACCACCCTCTGTAATTTGGAGGCTTGGTGATATGCCCTTATGTCTGGAAGACCCAGACCCCCCTCCATTTTGGGCCTTTCCAATGTAGCCCGAGCTATTCGAGTGGGTTTATCTGCCCAGATAAATTTGTTCATTAGGGAATTCAGGTGTCTAAAAAATGTTGATGGTATATGGACTGGAAGGGCCTGAAAAAGATAAAGCAGTCTTGGTAGAATGTTCATTTTAAAAATTGAACATCTACCAAACCACGAAAATAACCCTTTCGTCCAGACGTTTAGGTCAGTTTTAATCTTACCTAATAACCCTGGATAATTAGCTAAGTAAAGATCCTTCGTGTCTGCGGTTAGGTGTATACCCAGGTATTTTATGTGTTCTTTGACCCAACGAAATGAGAAGGACTCTTTCAGGTGTGCTACTATGGATTGAGGTAGGGAAATATTTGGTAGACATCCGTTTTTATTCCAACCTCTTCATAGTTTCGGAAAAAGATGGATTGTTTTGCCAAAAACTTGATCTGAAATTTCTCAATCTCTTTTCATACGCAATCCATCAGATCGATGATTGCTTCTATGGAGCAAAGCGAATGTCTCCACCTCCTGATTTGCCATTGCCAACAGCGTTTTGGTAAGTTTGCAGTCCATGTGAATCCTTTTCAAGTTCATCTCCTTGTCCTTTGGCTTAGCAGCAGCTCCCAGAGTGTTTACAAAAATCCTATTGGCTGTTGTGCCAATTCTTCATTTCCAAGGGATAGTGGAAATACCTTTTCTGGACGACATACTGATTAAGGCTCCGTACCTCAGCTAACGTGGAGGGTTTCGAGATTGGACAATTAATGATTCACCTGAAACGAGTGTCCGGTCCTAAGTCAAACTTGGCCCCATCACATCAACTCGCCTTTTGGACTAATCTTCAACCTTGTTCAGTTGAATGTAAAATTACCAATGGGCAAGCTCATGCTTTTGCAGCAGCACATCTGCTTTTGTGGTCACGCACTCCCATCCCGCATCCGCTAGGGCATGTTGGTGCTAGGACTCATGGTAGCTACATTTGAGATAGTCCGTCGTTCCCTCCTTTGGTGGGTGACGTCACCTGACCTCTTTCAGGGAAGGTCCCTTCTGCCCTTTTTCTGGAAAGTGATAACCATGTGTGCCAGTCTCTTAGGATGGGAGGCTTATCCTTGGCAGCTTGACAGTGCAAGCAGCACTTTGCTAGCAGCAACATCTCCGACCTATGCATTTCTCTATTCCCATAATCGTTTACTTCCTACAATTGGGCATGGATGTGGGCTTGAGCCAAAGGTCCTTAGAGTCAAGTCTCTGTGCTAACGGTTCTTTTCCAACGCCCTCTGGCTTCCAAATCTGTAGTGCGTACATTTCTTCAGGAAGTGGTATACATTGTCCCTCCTTACCATCCCTCGCCAGCACCTTGAGATCTTTGGTCTTAGATACTTTACAATTGTTTCCCTTCAAGCTAATGTGTGACATTTCCCTCTATCTGTCTTGGAAGGTCGCTTTCCTAATAGCCATCACTTCAATCTGTCGCATTTCTGAACTTGCTGCGTTATCATGCAGATCTCCCTTTCTGGTGCTTCATTAGGGCAAGGCAGTCCTCTGCCCTGTTAAATCTTTTCTTCCCAATGTGGTTTTGTCCTGCCACCTGTCAGTGAAGATATTGTTTTGCCTTCCTTCTGTTTAGAACCATCAGACCCTATGGAATGTTGTCTTCACTAGCTTGACTTTGCTGATGTACTCCAGCTCTATCTCGCTCAGACATAATCCCTGATGGCCTGCATCAAGGTCTGGCGGCTTCCAATTTAATCATCGCCTGGGTCAGGTTGGCAATCATGGAGGCCCACTGTGGCAAGAGATTCCTCCTCTTTGGGTCACAGTTCACTGAATGTATGCGGTGGGTGCATTCCGGGCGGTGTCCTATAAGGCTTCTGCTCTTTAAGTTTGCTAGGCTGCAGTCTGTTCTTGGCTCCATATGGTCATAAAGCTTTTCACGGCGCATACTTTGTGCATCTTCTGGCGCTGCTCTTGGTCACAGGATTCTGCAGGTGACAATACCCTGACTGCTTCACCATTATTTCGGGCTCACTCCTGGGGATTGCTTTTGAACGTCCCAAGGTCTTTGTGTTCCTCAATCACACAGGAGAGAAAACGGGATTTTTTATTTCTCCCTGTAGAATCTGTAAAATGTCTCAGAAGTTTATTGAGGGGGGCGCAGCACACATAGTTTCAGGAGAACCTGCTGTTTTTCTGTGCTGAAATTCCCCCTTTACTACTTCTTTCAGTTGTATGCTGAATTTGTTATATATATTCATGTAGTTTTGGGGCTTTTCCTGTCCTCCTGCTTGTGTACAAAGTGATTTAGCTGAGTGTCTGCAGGAGGGTTATAGCTGATAAGAGGGGTCAACTCTTCCTTTGCTTACTGTCTGCCTCCTAGTGGCAGGAGCTATAACCCAAGGTCTTTTGTATCCCCCATGAACATCCGAGATTTTACAGTAAGTAACCAAAGACCTGTTTTTAAACTTTTAAGTTTATTAAATCTTTTATTTCACTGACTGCAAGCAGAAATGGTTAGAAATTGAAAATTTATAGTTTGCATAACTTTTCTTCACATAGTGAAGTACACTTTATAGTACAATACTCATTCTGTACTGATCTATACTGTTGTATTGTCTTGTATACCTTTTCCAGATTCAGTGCACATTGACAATTTTACAGGCTGCAGAACTCAAATCTACAGATGTTCCCTGCTTGTTCAGTGTCTGCACAGAGTCTTTGCTTGTGATTTGCATTCTGGAGATTGTAGTGTTTACACCAGACATTGTAACATTTGATTTAGACAAAAATATCTGCCATACGCCTCATGCAGACTGCCGCCTTGGATCCGGCTGTGAGATTTCTCGTAGCGGAATGCGGGCCGCGCCCCTGCAGTGACTCCTGCGGCTCACCTTCCCCGGCATCTTCTCCACTCTTCTATGTGCTGGCTGCCGCCCAGCTGGCACTCGCGCAGAGCCGGCCTCAGAGGTGACGTTTCTGTGCGAGGCTCACATAGGTATAGGACATGCCGTGATTTGTTTACCGCACGAGTTTTCACACGGTCAAATTGCGGCCGTCTGCATAGGATAAACTCATGCAATCCTATGGCAGTGTGCACAGGCGGAAATTCTGCGGGAAATCCCGCCGCTGAATTTCCACTTGTGTGCATTCACCCATACTGCTGTGTAGAGGAGAGTATTATATTCATTATATGAGCTCTGCAACGCTGCTAGAGATATATGTGTAAACAGTCTGTAAAATGGTCCTAGTAGCAGCAAGCAGAACTGTGTATGCAGCTCTGGATGAATACATGTATTGCTAAAATCACTCTGCTTTAGATGTAATTTATCCTTATATAGGAAGTGTAAAATGTTGCCTCAACAAGGGGAGGGTTGTTGATCTTCAATCTTGGTTATTAGGCTGCCTGTCCGCGGGCATAGCGATATCCCACGGTGGGATCTCCCCGGGAGCAGGGGAGAGCTGACTGTTCTCCGCACTGAGCCTATCTGACAGAGAAGCTCACCGCGGAAAATCGCGGCAAATGGTTTCTTTTTTTTCTAATTTCCCGCTCTATCGCTTAGCAACCATGTGTATAAAAGCAGCACATAAACAATATAATTGCATATGTATAGAGTTTATTAAGCTTCCATAGACAGCAATAGGGTTCTGTTGTGCGTAGTATGTGGTAAGATAGAAAATGGTGCCTTCTTTTTTTTTTACGCGCATATTATATGTGACTGGATCAATGAAAACGAATGTACTTTTATTGGATCTATTCACCACGTATTCTGCACAAGCAGAGTGTATTATGCGATTATATTACGCATGCGTGAACCTGCCCTTATGCGATCCACTTTTTGTTATGACAATCCTCTTTTGGATTTTGTTCCTGTTTTTCTATATACATATATGAAAACTTACAAAGAATTTTTAAAAAGTTTTTTAAATGTTTTTAGATGTGCGTTGACTAGGTCTAGCTGATTTGTTTCGAAAATTAGTAAAACAATTTTAATCAATTCTGTTTTTCTCTGCAAATGGGGGGGGGGGGGAAATTCTTCTTAGCAAATGTGTGTCTGCAGCTTGTTTTCTGGTACTAGCTTAATGGATGCTTTAACCATGCAGCTTTAATGTTAAAATGCGATTTATTGTATTGACGGGTTACCATTTTCCTTTTCCAGACCACAAAGGGATTGTTTCGACATACAGGAATGACTTGAGGATTATTAGCAAGAGCATATGTTTTACACACTCATTGAAGTCTTCCGAGCAAGTGAATAGACTTAATGATAAGACAAACAAAGCCCGTGTCTTAGATTATCCTAGAAGGGGTTGTAGAACACCCTGCGAAGCAGATGATAGTAGACTTCCAATAGATGAATCTGAGATGGCATCAAAGGCTTGTGATTCCAGACTCTTCCACAAAGAATCGGGTTTAGGAAAGCCTATTAACATTCTTAATCCAAGCTCATTTTTACAAACCTATAAATTAAACAGCATGGCATGCCCAGTCAACCTTTTCTCTGACTCTCCAATCACTGCTAACAAGGCCTTTGAAGGTGTATCAGTTAATCAGACTGTATGCAATGTCGGTCCCTTTGCAGGACAGAAGCTAAAGGAAATAAATGGCATTATGCCTCCTGGTTGGAGCTCAAGTGGACTTTCTAACTCAAGGAATATGGCTATTAATTCACCTGAGGGTGTAACCAACAGTAGCCAAATAGATACTAACATATCCCAATTTCAATGCTACAAAGACTATACACCTCAGCAGAATATTCAATCTGTGAGCAAAAGAAACCGTCCTTCTCTGTTTTCCATGTTACAGAGCCCTAACACATTAGTTGCTAACTCAAGGAAAATGTCCATTAATTCACCCGAGGGTGTAACCAACAGTAGCCAAATAGATACTAACCTATCCCAATTTCAATGCTACAAAGACTATACACCTCAGCTAGATATTCAACCTGTGAGCAAAAGAAACCGTCCTTCTCTGTTTTCCATGTTACAGAGCCCTAACGCATCAGTTGCCAAACTTAACTGCAGTATGCATGACAAAATAAAGACCTTAAGTAAGACCATGACTGCTCAAAGCCAAATGGAAGTGGATGAGAGAAACCATGCAATCTTCAAAATTCACATGGAGCAGCTGCAGAATAGACCCTGCTCCTTAAGCAAAGGACATTCTTTTTCTGCATTTCCTGTGGCTCGCAGTACAAATCAGGATTTTGACAGTGTGTGTACCCAGGCTCAATCTCAGCCAGTTGACAAAGGCCAAGTCCACTTGTCGAAAACTGTTTCTTCTTTAGTTAATTCACCAGGATCGCTGAAAGCCAAAAGACCACTGAAACATGATTTTTCATTTTCACCATCAAAGAAACCCAGGAGCGTAACTGAAGCTATAATCGGTACCTCAAAAGCATTCTCTCCTGACCATAACAAAACACTACTGTCCTCAAAAGAACAAAGATTTTTTCCCCCGCAACATTCGGTATGTTTATTTGTTATATTTAACAATTCTAAAATAGTTGATCTGAGGAGAAAAAAAAACCTCAGTGGGGGGGATTTATCATTGTTAATTTTTTTAAATGCCACTTTTCTGCCATACTTTTTACCCCTTTTCCGTGTTAAATGTGACAAACTGATCAAATGTTGTGTAATGTTTGATAAATTTGTCTCAAATTGTGGAATCCGCCACCTAGGTAATGGAGTGAGTTCGAGACAAATTTTGTAACTTTTAAAAAAGTCACAATTAATAAAGGTTACTAAACCTTGGCCAAGTAGCAAGCCACGCCCACTTTTCAAGACACCTTTGAAAAATGGAGTGAAAAGTGCAACATATATTTTTGGTGCAAACAAATAGTAAATGTTTCTTAATTGAATTGTGCAAAAAAGTGCAGCTTATGTCAGAATTATAGCTCAATACCAGTAATAATTGTGCCCCAATGAGTCTATTGTTTTTGGAGTAAGTCTTAAAAGGGGTATTCCCATCTGGGACACTTATGGCATATTCAAAGGATATCCCATAAGTCTGATAAATATAGGTCCCACCTCTGGGACCTGCAGCTATCTTGATATCGGTGTAGTCTCTGGGGTGGCCAAAAGTTCTGGAAACAGTGTGAGTGTTTGGCTGTGATTGGCTAAAACACACGTGGCTTCAGCCAATCACACTATTCAATGACATCATTGAATGGCTGTGATTGGCTGAAGGCGCACGTGTGTTAGCAATCACACCCATTCAATGATGTCATTGAATAGTGTGATTGGCTGAAGCCACGTGTGTTTTAGCCAATCACAGCCATTCAATGATGTCATTGAATGGATGTAACTGGCTGACGGCGTGTGTATTAGCTTTCTGGAGGCGGGGATTTCAAGCCCCGCATTCAGAAAGCAATGCTGCGTCGGGGACGAGGAGCGAGCGACATCCTGCCGGAGCGCGACAGAACGCCGGGGGAGGTGAGTAATGATTTTTTTTTTCTCCATTGTAATACCGGCGTATAAGGTGACAGTTGGGGGGTCGTCTTATACGCCCCGTCGCCTTATACGCCGGTATATACGGTATGTGCCCTTAGGGAGCTGCTTCCTTTTTTACGCTCGTGTATTATGCAATGCTTACACGCAAATGTGAGCAAAACCGTGTAAGGCAATGCATTTGATTGTTACGAATTACTGCGTATCGAATGGTAAATTTATGCTCGTGTGAGCCTCAGCCCCACTCTATTTCTATAACTCATGCAGAAGTGACCCGGGATTATGGAAACAGACACCTATGTTTTTTGTAACTCCCTTTCATTTCTATTTGGGCTATAAAACTGCGAAGCATAGCCTGTGTGTTTGGTTATATACTTCTGGGCAAACAAGCCATAGTCTACAAAGGGCTATTCCCATCTTTGCCATAATGTTCTGAAAAGGGAATGATTACTGGATCAGATCACTTAGAAGTTTTCTGGTGATCCAAACTGTCACCTGAGGGATGAAACTGTTGTGATAGCGGGACAAGAAAGTAGTCACTGACTACTTTTCCCTCCTATGTCAGACAGAGGCACAGAAATGATTCTTGGGTATTGGCTTTCTGGATGGCAGGCAGGGTGGGATAGTTTTGCAGTGAGTTTACAGTTTTGAGTGGGCCTACAGGTTTATCTATCCCAGAATGTTATATCTGTAGTAGCCCAACTTTGAGGAGCTCTACTGACCCCGAAAGTTTAAAGGGCCACAGTATTGTTTTAGTGCTGCTGCACCTTTAAAGTTTTTCTTTGCACAGCTGAACTCCTGGCCACTCCTGCAGGGAATTACAGCACAGATCCATTAACCCCTTCCCGCTCCTTGATGTACCGGTACATCATGGGAGCCTGGTACTTCCCGCAATATGACGTAGCGGTACATCATCGGGTTAGCACGAGATCATGACTGACCTCGCTCTATCCCACAGCAGGAGCTGGCTGTCAGCGACAGCCCGCGTCCCGCTGCAACAGGGGGGGGGGGGGGGGCGTCATGGCAGATGCGCCCCCCACCCCCCGCTGTTAACCCCTTCCCTGCCGCGATCTAAGTAGATCGCGGCAGGGAAAGAGTTCACAGAGGGAGCGCGCTCCCTCTGTGTCTCCGGCCGGCTCTCGCGATAACATGTTATCGCGAGAGCCCGGCCTGTTCCCATGGCAACAGGACACCAGACACTGGCACCCTGTGTTGCCAATGCCTATGATCGCTGTATAAGCGATAAGGCATAGCAGGGCAGTAGCTCTGCCGTGCCTTATCACAGCGATCATAGGTACAGGGACTCAAATTGTGTAAAAAAAAAAAAAAAATTACTAAATTTTTAAAAAAAGCCTTTTTGTGCTTTTGTGCTTTTTTAAAAATTAGCATAAAAAAAGGTTAAAAAAAATTAAAACCCTACATATTTGGTATTGACGCGTCCGTCAGACGTGTACAAAAAGTTGAACACGCTCTTTATTTTGTACGGCAAAAAGCGAGAAAAAAACCCGCTAAAAAACAGAGGCAAAATGCTAATTTTTAGCATTTTGCCTCCCAAAAAATGCTATAAAAGTGATCAAAAAAGCCGTTCAATCCCCAAAATGGTACCAATAAAAACTACAGCTCATCTCGCAAAAAATAAGCCCTCACCGAGCTCCATACATAAAAAAATAAGTTACAGGACTTTGAATGCAGCTATAGAGAAAAAAAAAAGATTTCCAAAAAAAGGTGTTTTATTGCAAAAAAGTGTAAAAACCTAAACAAATATAAGAATTTTGTTATCGTTGTAACCGTACCGACCCGCAGAAAAAATTTTGTGTCATTTATGGTGCATGATTAACGCTGTAAAAAAAAAAAATTATCTATGGCAGAATTGATGCGTTTTCTCTCCCTGTTATCATAAAAAAAATAAACGTTTTATGATTATAGTCTATGTACCCAAAAGTGGCACCGATAAAAACTACAGCTCGCCACGCAAAAAACAAGCCCTTACACTGCCGCATCGACGGAAAAATAAAAAAAGTTAGGGCTTTTGAAAAATGGAGATGGAAAAATACCAAAAATCGCTTGGTCCTCAATGCCAAAATAGGCCATGTCCTTAAGGGGTTAAAGTTAATGGACAGCTTGACCCTCCCCCAGTCAGAAGGTGATGGCCAAACCACTTTTAGGCTGGGTCCACAAGGGGCCGATTTCCATCAGAATGGCATTCTGCTGCAGATCCGCCACGGAAAGCCTGCCTCCAAATCTGCACCATTTTTTTACATCTTGGAACGCACAAAAGTTGCGTGAGAACTCACCCCTGTGAATGCACCCTAACTAAAATAGGTAAAATCCAATCTGTGTGTAGGTATTAGATTGTTGATAGATTTGATATGTTAGGCCTTGTTCAGATGGTGGGTTTGATGCGCCGTCCATACACATTCAGTGCAAATTTGTGCTTGAACAGTCTTCTAATGACTGTAATGAAAATCATCGCCGCAGTCCACATTGCACAGATTTTCTCCACCCACTGATTTGAGATCCATATGCAGGAAATAAAAAAATAAGTGACGTCCCTTCTGGGCGCAGATTGCGCAGATTTGTCCCAATGAAAAGGGCTCCATTTTATGCAGATCCGCTGTTGACTGCAGTACAAATCTGTAGCTCAGCAGTGGATTTCTGCTGTGAATGTTGAGGTAAAATCTGGGTGGTAAAACTGATGAGGATTCTGTGGTGTGAACAAGGCCTTAAAGCTCCGTCAGACGAGTAATTATTTTGCGTATGAATAGTTGCGCTAAAAAGAAAAAAATCACAAATTGCGTGTAGAAAAATTGCGTTAAATTGTGTTACCCGTCAAATTTGCTCTTGCATGTCCTATCTTTTGTAGCAGCGATTATTTCGCGTTTCTTAAAAAATAAAAAACCCTACATGTGAACATTTTCATTGGAAAGCATTGGTTCTAATAGTGCGGCTATTCATGCGCTAAAAAATCGCTCATTTGACTGAGCCCTAACCCCTTAAGGACATGGCCTATTTTGGGCTTAAGGACCAAATGGTTTTTGGTGGAGTTTCATCTCCATTTTTCAAAAGCCATAACGTTTTTATTTTTCCATTGATGTGGCCATTTAAGGCTTGTTTTTTTTCGTGGCGAACCGCAGTTTTTATGGTGCCATTTTTGGGTACATTGACTATATTGTAAAACTTTTATTATTATTTTTTTTTAGGATTGCAGGGAGAGAAAACGCATCAATTCTGCCATAGATTATTTTTTAAAGTGTTAATTATGCAGCATAAGTGATAAAATACATTTTTTCTGCGGCCTGGTATGATTACAATGATACAAAAAGGTGGTTTTTTTTCATAAAGTTTTTACACTCATCTGCAATAAAAAAAATTTTTTTTGGCAATCTTTTTTTTTTTTTTAATCTAAAGCCCTGTATTCAAAGTCCTACAACTTTTTTATGTTTCCATGGACGCAGCTCTGTGAGGGCTTATTTTTTGCAAGACGAGCTGTAGTTTTTACTGGTACCATTTAGGGATACATACGGCTTTTTAGATCACTTTTATTGCGTTTTTTGGGAGGGAAAATGCTAAAAGTTGGCATTTTGCCTTAGTTTTTTTTTTTTTCTTTTTAATGCTTTTTGCCATGCAGGTTAAAAAGCATGTTCAACTTATTGAACGTTTCTTTAATGCTAATATGAGAAAAAGCATAAAAAAGGGTTTTTTCTACATTTCTTTTCTTTTTGCAATTTTATTTGCACATTATTTTGATCTTTTTTTTTTTTTTTTTACACTATTTGTGTCCTGGGGAACTTGCACCGTAGCAACTATGATCGCTATGACAAGGCATTGCAGGACTTCTCTCCTGCAATGCCTTATCGCCTATAACAGCGATAATAGGCAATTGTAATACAGGATGCCTATAGGTGGCGCCCTGTTTCCATGGCAACCAGCCGGGCTCTCTGCAAATAACATCGCGAGAGTCCGCTGAGGTCAGTGAGCGCGTTCTCTGTGAACCCTTTCCCTGCCGTGATCTACATAGATCGCAGCAGGGAAGGGGTTAACAGCGGGGGTCGCATCTCCGATGCACCCCTGCTGTTGCAGCGGAAGGCCAGCTATCAGTGACAGCCGGATCCCACTGCTGAATAGTGCGAGATCTGTCATAATCTCACGCTATCCCTATGACGTAAGGGTACGTCAAGTAGCGGGAAGTACCACCCTGCCATGATGTACCCTTATGTCATACAGAGGGAAAGGGTTAAAGGTATGCTAAGCACATTTTCTGAGTGGATTCTGCCCTGAAAAAGAAGTGCAATATATGTGAATAGGGTTTTAGGGCGTGCTACGGCTTCAGATCTGCAGCATGCTTGTTTTGTACAAATGCTGTGGATCTCGCCTTGTGCAGTGCAATGGTGAAATCCATAGCAGTAAAACTGCACCACCTTTGAACAGACTCCTAGCAGCTTTTTAAAGATGTTTGCTCAGCCTAAGGCCGCCTGCACACGAGCGGAAATCCCACGGCGGGATTTCCGCCACTAAAAGCCTGCATAGGAGTGCATTACAATACGCACTCCTAGGCAAACAAACCGCGGCATGTACAATTTCTGTGCGGGGCTCGCAGCCGCCGGCCCCGGTCTGCGCATGCGCCGGCAGCCGGCACCTGAAAGAGCCGGGGCCGCCGGGCGCGGGTGAGTACGTGCTCGTCTCTGCAGGCGCTCGGGTCGGGTCCCGCGGCGAGAATTCTCGCCGCCGGATCCAACCCGCTCGTCTGCAGGCGGCCTTAAGAAGTTTTTTAAGCAAACACTTATAATACTTGCCAATCCCCAGTTCTAATGATGGTGTGCCACTGAGGTCACCGATGTTGCAGTCATATATCATGCTGACACATCCTTGCTGGAGCTAAGTGTACAGAGCCTGGAGGGGACTGGTAAGGTAAATGTTGTACTGTTTTTTGTTTTATAGCATGCTGAACTTTTGGTAAAGAATTACATGTTGGTTGGGAACCTGTGATAATCTATGAGCACCATAAACCAAGTTATGGTGCACGTCGGACACGATGAGGATGTGATTTGCATACTCACCCGGCTTCCCCTATTGCCATGCTGTCACTTTTGGAAGTCGGCACTCTAGTCTGTGAGCTTGAGTCTTTTCTTCAGTCAGTGTGTATGCACTCCCATAGAGGACACTGACTATAGAAAAAGAGTCCCACTCACAGAGTTCCGCCTTCCACTGTTGACACACTGGAATGGAGAGTTGGGTAATTATGTAATTCTCCTCTCTGGACTCCTTGGGACCAGTTATTTAAGCACCATAGCTTAGTTTATGGTGCACATAGGAGGGTGATAGGTTCCCTTTGAGACTACATTGACATAGGTGAATGCGATATCGGGCAGAGTTTCTCGCTCTTGCCAACGTGTGTTTTACACTCGGATGCGAATCACTTCTGTGAAATTGTGATCCTCAGGCGCGTTTCACACACGCCAGAGGATAGTAATTAGAGATGAGCGAGCATACTCGCTAAGGACAATTACTCGATTGAGGATTGTCATTAGCAAGTACCTGCCTGCTCGGAAGAAAAGATTCGGTGCTGGTGGGGGGCAGGGAGCAGCGGGGAGGAACGGAGGGGAGATCTCTCTCCCCCTGCTCTCTCCTGCAGCTCACCCGCACCAGCAGCCGAATCTTTTCTTCCGAGCGGGCAGGTACTCACTAAGGACAATGCTCAATCGAGTAATTGTCCTTAGCGAGTATGCTCGCTTATCTCTAATAGTAACTGTTTCCCATTGACTTCAATGGGAAATCCCACATTGCACGCATGCGAGTGCCACGCAGTGTCTTTAAAGGTTCCGTTGAAAACAATGAGCGAGGCGGTCTGAGAGAACGCCAAAAGATAGGATATATCTTTTTTTAACTTCGTAACATCCTTGCTGTCAGGGAGTAAGTCGCTCAGGTGAATAAGGCCATTTAAAAGAACGGAGTTCATATTCGTTCGAGTTTTTTGTGTCTTGCAGCACATAAAACTCCTGCGAGATTCTCTCTCGTAGTCTCAGGATGACACTTATTTAATTATCAGCATGACGATTAAATATTAACATTCAGATAGGAAAAATAACTTTGCCTTTCCTCCACCTCGACTCTGCAGTGTTTGATACTTTTATACTTATGATACAGTGTTTCATCTTTCTAACAAGCTAAACCTCTTTCAGGTTGTTGCCTCACCTCCTCCAAGTGATTTGTCGCCTTACAGCGGAGAGGTCACCCGTAAGTAAAATATCTGTGAGCACTCGATTGGGTAAAAAAAATGTCCTTAGTGCCCAAAAGAACAAATAAAAGCTGTGATTGATACAAAATGGCATAATTGTCCAGAGAGGGTCTCAGATTTCTTAAAACCCTTGAAGGCCGCCTGCACACGGGCGGAAATCCCGCGGCAGTATTTCCCACGGGATTTCCGCCACTGAAAGTTTGCATAGGAGTGCATTACAATACGCACTCCTATGCAGACGGCCGTGGTTTGGCCGCGCGAAATATCGCGCGGCAAACAAACCGCGGCATGTCCTAATTTTGTGCGGGGCACGCACTCACCTGGCCGCCGGCTGCGCGGCAGCCGGCACATGAAAGAGCCGGGGCCGCCAGGCGCGGGTGAGTACGCGCTCGTCCCTGCAGGCTCTCGGGTCGGGTCCCGCGGCGAGAATTCTCGCTGCCGGATCCGACCCGCTCGTCTGCAGGCGGCCTTAATGAATGATTACACTGGACAACAAAAATGCACTTTAAAATTTTTTCCTTTCTCAAAATAGTTCAACAACCCTAATTTTGGGTCGAGAGAGACAAATAGGACATTAGATTTTGTTTGTAAGCTTTGGTTTTTAAGATATACTAATCTCAAATCAAAACACTAAGAATATGCTTAGAAGTTAAAGGGGTTGTGAGGCCATAGACAATTAAAGGGGTTGTCTCGCGGCAGCAAGTGGGGTTATACACTTCTGTATGGCCATATTAATGCACTTTGTAATATACATCGTGCATTAAATATGAGCCATACAGAAGTTATTCACTTACCTGCTCCGTTGCTAGCGTCCCCGTCTCCATGGTTCCGTCTAAATTCGCTGGCGGCTTGCTTTTTTAGACGCTCTTGCGCAGTCCGGTCTTCTGCTCTCAGCACGAGCCGTTTCAGCCTGGGAGTGCCGCTGGGCCGAGGGGACTGCCGCTGGGCCGAGGGGACTGCCGCTGGGCCCTGGAGCTTTCGTCTGTTGTCAGGGGCCTAGCGCGGGGGAGCCGGGGCCTAACGCCGGTTACCTACTGCCTGGCGGTGGGTGACTGTGTGCCATGGTCGGCCGCGTTCAATCCCGGGGTCCGGTCGGCAGCTGCGGGGCGTCTGGTTGTCAGGGAAACACAGCTGGTAGCGTCTCGGGAGCGCGCACGTCGGGCTACAGCAAGCGCGGTGCACCATGGGAAAAGAACCAGCGGCCATCTTTGGGAAAAAGGTATTCACTTACCTTTTGGGGTGCCCCCCCATCCCCCCCCCCCCCCCCCCCCCCCCCCCATGTGTTGCTCCTCTGTTGCCATTGGATCCGACAAGTCTTCTCCTCTTCTTGTCGGGACGACGGGGACGCACTTCTCCAGCACAGCTCCGCGCATGTGCAGAAGAAGTTCAGCCGCTTGGAAGCTCAGTTCTGCCTGCAGGGGAAGTATGGCTGCTGGCTCTTCATCTCCAAGGTATCTAAGGGGAGGAGAATGAGTGGAGGGGTGGGCTCTCGTGGGGGGGGGGGGGGGAGATGAATGTGTGCAAGGGGTGTGCAGGGACCCAGCTGACAGAAGGGACTGGGGGTGCTAGTGGTGTGCAGTGGTGTGTGTGTGCGCGCGCTAGTGGTGTGCAGGGACCCAGCTGACAGAAGTCCCGGGGAGCTGGGGAGGCTAGTGGTGTGCAGTGGTGTGTGTGTGCTAGTGGTGTGCAGGGACCCAGCTGACAGAAGTCGTGGGGAGGGGGGCTGGGGGTGCTAGTGGGGTGTGTGTGTGTGCCCGTGCGTGCGTGCTAGTGGTGTGCAGGGACCCAGCTGTCAGAAGTCGCGCGGGCTGGGCTGGGGGTGCTAGTGGTGTGCAGTGGTGTGTGTGTGCTCTAGCTGTCAGAAGTCGTGGGGGGAGGGGGGGGCGGGGTGCGCTAGTGGTGTGCGGAGACCCGGCTGTCAGAAGTCGCGGGGGAGGGGTGGAGTGTGCAGTCACATAGACTTGTCGCGGTGGAGTGTGCAGTCACATAGACTTGTCGCGGTGGAGTGTGCTCTCACATAGACTTGTCACGGTGGAGTGTGCTCTCACATAGACTTGTCGCGGTGGAGTGTGCTCTCACATAGACTTGTCGCGGTGGAGTGTGCAGTCACAGACTTGTCGCGGTGGGATGTGCGGTCACATAGACTTGTCGCGGTGGGATGTGCGGTCACATAGACTTGTCGCGGTGGGGTGTGCGGTCACATAGACTTGTCGCGGTGGGGTGTGCGGTCACATAGACTTGTCGCGGTGGAGTGTGCGGTCACATAGACTTGTAGCGGTGGAGTGTGCGGTCACATAGACTTGTAGCGGTGGAGTGTGCGGTCACATAGACTTGTAGCGGTGGAGTGTGCGGCCACATAGACTTGTAGCGGTGGAGTGTGCGGCCACATAGACTTGTAGCGGTGGAGTGTGCGGCCACATAGACTTGTAGCGGTGGAGTGTGCGGCCACATAGACTTGTAGCGGTGGAGTGTGCGGCCACATAGACTTGTAGCGGTGGAGTGTGCGGCCACATAGACTTGTAGCGGTGGAGTGTGCGGTCACATAGACTTGTAGCGGTGGAGTGTGCGGTCACATAGACTTGTAGCGGTGGAGTGTGCGGTCACATAGACTTGTAGCGGTGGAGTGTGCGGTCACATAGACTTGTAGCGGTGGAGTGTGCGGTCACATAGGCTTGTCGCGGTGGGGTGTGCGGTCACACAGGCTTGTCGCGGTGGGGTGTGCGGTCACACAGGCTTGTCACGGTGGAGTGTGCGGTCACACAGACTTGTCGCGGTGGGGTGTGCGGTCACACAGGCTTGTCGCGGTGGGGTGTGCGGTCACACAGACTTGTCGCGGTGGGGTGTGCGGTCACACAGACTAGTCGCGATGGGGTGTGCGGTCACATAGACTTGTCGCGGTGGGGTGTGCGGTCACATAGACTTGTCGTGGTGGGGTGTGCGGTCACATAGACTTGTAGCGGTGGGGTGTGCGGTCACATAAACTTGTAGCGGTGGAGTGTGCGGTCACAGACTGGTAGCGGTGGAGTGTGCGGTCACATAGACTTGTAGCGGTGGAGTGTGCGGTCACATAGACTTGTAGCGGTGGAGTGTGCGGTCACATAGACTTGTAGCGGTGGAGTGTGCGGTCACATAGACTTGTAGCGGTGGAGTGTGCGGTGACACAGGCTTGTCGCGGTGGGGTGTGCGGTGACACAGGCTTGTCGCGGTGGGGTGTGCGGTCACACAGACTTGAAGCGGTGGGGTGTGCGGTCACACAGACTTGGAGCGGTGGGGTGTGCGGTCACACAGACTTGGAGCGGTGGGGTGTGCGGTCGCATAGACTTGGAGCGGTGGGGTGTGCGGTCACATAGACTTGTAGCGGTGGAGTGTGCCGTCACATAGACTTGTAGCGGTGGAGTGTGCGGTCACACAGACTTGTAGCGGTGGAGTGTGCGGTCACACAGACTTGTAGCGGTGCAGTGTGCGGTCACAGAGACTCGTAGCGGTGGAGTGTGCGGTCACACAGACTCGTCGCGGTGGAGTGTGCGGTCACACAGACTCGTCGCGG
Organism: Eleutherodactylus coqui; assembly: GCF_035609145.1. Lineage (NCBI taxonomy): Eukaryota > Metazoa > Chordata > Amphibia > Anura > Eleutherodactylidae > Eleutherodactylus > Eleutherodactylus coqui. Next base: position 77,493,525 of record NC_089847.1, read on the forward strand.
TGGAGTGTGCGGTCACACAGACTCGTCGCGGTGGAGTGTGCGGTCACACAGGCTCGTCGCGGTGGAGTGTGCGGTCACACAGGCTCGTCGCGGTGGAGTGTGCGGTCACACAGGCTCGTCGCGGTGGAGTGTGCGGTCACACAGGCTCGTCGCGGTGGGGTGTCCCGTCACACAGGCTCGTCGCGGTGGGGTGTCCCGTCACACAGGCTCGTCGCGGTGGGGTGTCCCGTCACACAGGCTCGTCGCGGTGGGGTGTCCCGTCACACAGGCTCGTCGCGGTGGGGTGTCCCGTCACACAGGCTCGTCGCGGTGGGGTGTCCCGTCACACAGGCTCGTCGCGGTGGGGTGTCCCGTCACACAGGCTCGTCGCGGTGGGGTGTCCCGTCACACAGGCTCGTCGCGGTGGGGTGTCCCGTCACACAGGCTCGTCGCGGTGGGGTGTCCCGTCACACAGGCTCGTCGCGGTGGGGTGTCCCGTCACACAGGCTCGTCGCGGTGGGGTGTCCCGTCACACAGGCTCGTCGCGGTGGGGTGTCCCGTCACACAGGCTCGTCGCGGTGGGCTGTGCGGTCACACAGGCTCGTCGCGGTGGGCTGTGCGGTCACACAGGCTCGTCGCGGTGGGCTGTGCGGTCACACAGGCTCGTCGCGGTGGGGTGTCCCGTCACACAGACTCGTCGCGGTGGGGTGTCCCGTCACATAGATTTGTAGCTGTGGGGGGGTGGTCTGTCACAGTAATTTGTCACGTGGGGTTGGAGGGGGGCTGTGACAGTAATTTTTCACACGGTATAATCCTGCCTGTGCAGGGAGGGGAGGAGGTAAACTGTGTCTGTTGTAAATGGTGGATCCTGTGTTATCTATATATAGGTATCACTGTACTTGTAGGGGGGAAGGGGCAGAGGGTGCTGTTAGTGTACTTGTGTGTGGGCACTGTAAAGGGGGACTCTGTGGGGAGGTCACGGGGGGGGGCGCTGTATAGGGGCGCTGTGGATGGGGGGACAGTGGGGGGCATGTCGAGGGGGGCTACTTTGGAGTGCACTGGGGGGGACTTTGGGGGGTGGCATGTGTAGGTGGGGTACTGTGGGGGGTAATCCTGGGGGGCACTGTTGAGGGGGGACTGGGGAAAATGCTGTGGTTGGGGGTGAATGGGGGGGCATGTGTAGGGGGTACTGTGGAGGGGACTGTGGGGGGGGAATGAGGGGGGCACTGTGGGAGTGTGCACTGTGGGGGGGGTCGCTGTGGGAGGGGCACTATGGGGTCATGTGGGGGGGGGGAGATCTTTTGTTTTACTTTACTTTAGCGGGGTGGGGTGCAGTAGGTAGCCTTGCAGTGTGGGACTGCAGGAGAGTTCTCTCTCGGCTCTCCCCAGCCCCTCTCCATTCCCTATACACAGTGCTGCTGTTTACTTTCATGGTAGGATTTTATCCTGAACCATGAGTGTATGACAGTCTCCCCTGGCCACAACCCCTCTGATTATAGTATGCAGCAGGGGGCGGCGCCTGGGCGGGGAGAGACTGTAGATCAGTTCAATAGAGGTGGGTGTGTCATGGGCGGGGCTAGAACGTGAGCTGAGGGAGGCCATGAAATCCTGCCTTTTCATGCCTCTTACTGCCATCGGGAGCGCGCACACAGAAGAGGGAGAGCGCAGAGCATTGTGGGAAGGCAGCACAGAGGCGCCATCTTTGAAAGCTGCAGTGAAGATCAGATTCTAAGGTAAGAAACTGACATTCCAGCTGATCTGCCTCCCGGTTTGAGCCCCTCCCTGTATGCTGTGTGTTACTATCCTTACTGAAAGGGAAGCAATAGCATTATAAAAAAAATGTTACCCTGTGTGGCCAGACAACCCCTTTAATAACTAAACTACCCTAATTTTGGGTCGAAGAAAGTGGATGTGACATCTTATTTTGTTTAGTAGACCTAGCTCTGGTTTTATAGATACACTAACTTCCAATAAAAAGGCTTAATCACGTGAATGGATTAAATTTGCTAGTCGCTTGTACGCTGTTTCTTGGGCGTCTTTTGTCACTGTCCTACAGTAGTCCGCAAGCAGAGAAGTGCTCCATGTTCCCTAATACCTTCACTACATTTTCGATATATCCTGTGTTCTTACAATTGCGTGGCATCCTAGATTGTAACCTTAAATTACGAAAAAAAACTAGTCGAAGAACACTTGATTGCATTTTTTTAATGTAATATATATGTATCAATTGTAAGATATAGGCCCAATCTCCATGGGTGTATCTGATTTGCGGAATCAGTGCGGGTTACACAAATCAAGCTGCTCATGGGAAAACATGGGTACCCGCAAGTGAAAAAAAGCATGCGGATTTGATTTACGGACCTCTTGGTCCAGAAAACAAATCTCAGCGTGCTCCATTTCACTGTGGATTCCACGCGGATGGCTTCCATTGAAGTCAATAGAAGCCATCCGATCCGCGACTTGCCAATTGCAGATGGGACACGCAGGATTCCACAGGAAAGCACGAGATTTAAAAATAACTCTCTACTCCGTATGTGCGGCGGCCGGCGCTTAATCACACATGCGCAGTGAAGACTTGTCCTCGGCTGTGGGCAGGGTCGGATTCCAACCCGCCCGTGGACAGGATGCCTTAAAGGGGTTGTCCCACCGTGCAAAATGGATCTATATATTTCTGTATGGCTATTACAAAGCACTTTGTAATATAATGTGTGCTTTGTAATTATGCTATACAGAAGATATATACTTACCTGATCAGGTCCCCCTCCCCCTATATTTACCTGTCCGTTGCCTTCACTCCGACGATTCCAGTGGTCGCTCTTCTCCTAACAGTCGCGCAGGCGCAGTAGCTGCTCCTGGCCGGTCAGGTCTCTGTGAACGCGCCTGATGCAGGCGCATGCGCAGTCTGTAGCTGGTCCTGCTCTATGGCAACAGCTTCCCCTGGCTCCAGCAGACGAGGACTACCTTCCCCTGGCTCCAGCAGAAGAGGACTGTCCTACTGGGTAAATCACTGAGGGGGGGTGGGTGCCGGAGTCGGGCGGCCTGTCACTTGGGGGGGGGGGGGGGGCCGTCCAGGAGTTGGGCGGCATGTAACTTTTTTTGGGGGGGGGGGTGCGGGAGTCAGACGGCCTGTCAGTTTGTGTGGGTGGGCAGGCGGTGCGGGAGTCGGGCGACTTGTCACTTTGCGGGTGGAGGGGGGCGGGAGTCCGGCGGCCTGTCACTTTGTGGGGGTGGGTGTGGGAGTGGGAGGGAGGTGTGGGAGTCCGGCGGCCTGTCACTTTCCAGGGGTGGGAGGGCAGTGCGGGAGTCGGGCGGCTTGTCACTTTGCAGCGGGTGGGGGGGCGGTGCGGGAGTCCAGCGGCCTGTCACTTTGCGGGGGTGGGGGGGCGGTGCGGGAGTCCAGCGGCCTGTCACTTTGCGGTGGTGGGGGGGCGGTGTGTGGTCACATAGACTTCTTGCGGGGTGGGTGTGCGGTCGCATAGACTTCTTGCGGGGTGGGGGGGCGGTCGCATAGACTTCTTGCGGGGTGGGTGTGCGGTCGCATCGACTTCTGGCGGGGGTGGGGGTGCGGTCGCATCGACTTCTGGCCGGGGTGGGGGTGCGGTCGCATCGACTTCTGGCGGGGGTGGGGGTGCGGTCGCATCGACTGATGGCGGGGGTGTGGGTGCGGTCGCATCGACTGATGGCGGGGGTGTGGGTGCGGTCGCATCGACTGATGGCGGGGGTGGGTGTGCGGTCGCATCGACTGATGGCGGGGGTGGGTGTGCGGTCGCATCGACTTCTGGCGGAGGTGGGTATGCGGTCGCAGGGGGGACTGTGGGGGGGCGCACTGGAGGGGGGGCAGAGTGGAGGGGGCACTGTGAGGGGGGCATGTGTGTGGGCACTGGAGGGGGCACTGTGGGGGGGGGCGTGTGTGTCATGCTTTGTGCTACTTTCACTTTCAATAAGCAGAGGATCGCGATCCTCTGCTTATTGAAAGTGCTGCTACACATCAGGATCTATTGCTTACTGCTGTGACAGCTGTAGCAGGAGATTCCTTCATTTCCCCAGCATGTCCCCTCCTCCCTGGAGGCTGTGACACTGTTGTCACAGTGTCCAGTGATGAGGGGACATGCTGGGGAGATGAATGAATATCCTGCTACATCTGTCACAGCAGTAAGCAGAAGATTGCACTGCTCTGTTATTGCTTGGAATGGAGCTGCCGGCTCCATTCAAAGCAGTGAAGCGTGCATGACGCTGGTCCTCCAGTCATGTGACCGGCATCATCGGGAGCGCGCTTGCTGAGGAGAGAGAGGCAGCAGTGCATGATGGGAACTACCCAGCGGCAGCCATCTTTAAAAAGTTGTTCAGGCAAGCTTTATAAGGGGAAGAAAAGGAATTAAATGGTGAGGAAAATATCGTTTTTTATGGGAAAAGGCTGTTGTGTGTGATGCTTCTACTCTACAGGGCATTCATGGGGAGAAAAAAAATTTGTTTGGGCGGCGGGACAACCCCTTTAAGCATTACGATATCTGATTTTAGTTAACTATTTTACTATATATACTTTTGTTTATTTAATGATTTCACTCATCTAACCTTGTGGATCTGAATAAAGGTACGTTTAATTGAAATGGGCTACATGTCAGAGCCAAGAGCTAACTCAGTCATTTTTGTTTCTTCTATGATGGAATAATTAAGAAAGGCCCATATTCAAGTTGGAAAGCTTTTCATTGACCAGTGTTATTATTCAAAAATCATTGAAACGAGCGAACGTGAACTATAATTGTTCAGTCTAAGCAAAACCAACAATGAGCAGTAATAGTTTACTTTTCGTTCGTCCTTCATTTTATGCAGGCATAAAAATCATTGGCTTGTTCGCTTAGCATTCAGTTTAACCCTTTCCAATCCATTTATTTTTTCTCATCCATTCTCTCCAGCTCCAAATAAATTGGAGCTGGGAAGAATGGATGAGGAAAAAAAAAATTTCCCTTCACCCTCCTGATCTGACAGAGTTCAGGAGGGTGCAGGTGGTCACTACACCGTGGGGGGAATGCGGAAGTAATACCTACGCATTGTCCCTTCAGCCTCCCGGCTCGGCGATCATGTGACAGCTGTAGTCAGGTGACACTGGCGGTCACATGATCGCCGGGCGGAATCTCCGTGCATTACATAGCGCTAATTGAGCTCTATGTAATGTGTCAAGTAGAAGGCAGAAAGGGTTAAAAACCCTTTCTGCCTTCTCCTTGGGGGTCCAGTGCAAGAGTGCATCTGCACCCCATGTGTCTGACGACAGATGCACTCCTGCACTGCAGTGTCGGGCCTGTCCCGACATCGGAGCTGTGGAGGAAAATGATGATGTCAGAGCAGGCCCAACATTGGATTGGAAAGGGTTAAATAGCGATCGTTCAGTCGTTCTTACTTATAAACTGAATAATTTCTCGCTTGAACGAGAATCTGTCTGTATAAACAGGCTACACGAGTGAACCAGCTAACTGATATCATGCGCTCGTTCAAACCAGAAAGCAGCCCGTGTAAATGGACTCTTACCTGTTATTTTGTAAGGGTTGTTTCCTCATGGAGTGCTGGAAAGTGCAGTCACATTTCAAATTGTAAATGAAGGATTTATTAGGCGGTTGTGGTGATTCAAAGGATGTGGCTCAGTGGTTAGCATGGACTGCTTTGTAGTGCGTGGATCCTAGTTTCAAATCTGATCAATGACCGCATCTGAATGTTTTTTTTCTAAAACTCCATGCAGATGTCGTCCTTAGTCAGAGTTGAACCTAGAACTCCAGTATTGTATTGCAACAGTGCTAACCACCCAGACACTATGCTCTCCTTCCTCTTTCTCCTGCTCCTTCAACTCCAGAATACGATGCAGGAAGTTAGCATTGTTGACTTGCAACCCTGGGTCTTAGTTTCAAATCTGACCAAGAACAGCATCTACATAAAGTTTGTACGTTTGTGTTTCTTGTTCTCTGAAGGAAGAAGCATGGTGTTTTAGTAGATAGCTGTGTTGGTTTGCAATGCTGGAGTCCTAGGATCAGATCTGACCGAGCAGAACATTTCATGGAGTTGTATAAAGTTCTCGCAGATGTTGTCCTTGGTCAGATTTTAACCTTTGACCTGAGTGCTGCAAGACAGCAGTTCTAACAATTGAGCTACATCCATTGAACCATCATCACACTCTAGTTTTCAGTACTAGTGTTAGACGTTTTTATAAACTGGTTTGGTTTGAACTAATGTGGACCAAACTGAACTTTTTGACAAAATTCGACAAACTTTTGTAAAGTTCACTCCTGTCTAATTATTATAATTGATTGGATTTTCATCCTCGGGTTTGTGTGCACTTTTTAATCCTATGATTGTTTTGTTCTTCACAGGGTTCATTCCTCCAAACACTTATGGTATCACTCCTAAAAGATTTGCAAGGTATAACAATATGTATGTTGACGATAATTCCTAGAAATGTTCTACTTCAATATAGCCCTCTCCTGTTCCTTGTTGTAAACTAAGATTCTGACGACAAATAATACAGAAGAGCAGTAGAGGGGCTCTTGATAACTAAGATGGATATTCTTTTATGGGAAAAACACACACTTATGGTTTGTCCTGCATGAACCTTTGTCCTTGTATATAGGGCCTCGCTTATATAAATGTTCTGGGCAACCTGTCACATCACTCTTCATTCTGTGGTCCATAGCCATAGTTGATTTTGCCAATAATGCTGCCTCCTATCAGCAAAATCCTTTACCCATTGACCACCATGAGTGGGAGGGGCTTTGGTACATGCGGTTATCACAATGTGGGACCCATATCGTTGGGGCTCATTCAGATAACAGTATTTAGTCAGTATTTTTGCATCAATATTTGTAAGCCAAAACCAGGCGTGAAAACCTACAGAGAGTTAAGTTATGTCATACTTGCAACAGGGTGGTTTCTGTAAAATAAAAAATAGATACACAATTGTATTTCTTTCCATTTCACGCCACTTAGACATTTTTAAACGTTTTTCAGTATATTATTTTGTACGTTAAATAGTGCCGTTGAAAAATACAATTCGTCCCCAAAAATTAAGTCCTCGGATAGCTGTGTAGACAGAAAAAGTATAGTTTAGATTTTTTGAAAATGGGAAGGAAGCACAAAAATAAAAAGGCACCTCAATTCAAAGAGCTCATTCATATGGCAGTAAATAGTCAGTATTTCGCATCAGTATTTGGAAGCCAAAAACAGGGGTCCGTCCAAAACACAAAACTGATGTAAATCACATCACATACGACAGTCGGTCACCCCTAGTAAAGTTCTGAGGGTCAATAACAACTTGACGATATGCTCAGGACATCCTGCAGCCACATATGTTGTCTCTTATGGCAGGACTTCCAACAGGAAGCTTCTAGCAGAATAATGTTTTGCTACACACCGCAAGAGTGTCACAGGAATGCCTCCACTACATTGCCACACTTACATGGCCTGCCCAGTCTCCGGATTTATCGCCAATAGAACATGTATGGGATCATCTGGGACTCCAACCTTAACAGCTATACGGAACCAGTAAGCCTCCATACCCGACTGTATCATATCTTGCATCCAAGCTAGAGGCGGCCCAACAGGGTTCTAGAGCCTCCATGCCTGCTGTATCACATATTGTATCCAAGCTAGAGACGGTACAACAGGGTACTAGAGCCTCCATCCCCGCTTATATCACATATTGTATCCAAGCTAGGGGCGGCCCAACAGGGTACTAGAGCCTCCATGCTCGCCTGTATCACATCTTGTATCCAAGCTAGAGGCGGTACAACAGGGTACTAGCGCCTCCATGCCCGCTTATATCACATATTGTATCCAAGCTAGAGGCGGCCCAACAGGGTACTGATATTGTAATCACTTACTTATATCAACATTACAATCACACAGACAAAGTTTCATTTGATTCCAACAGCTCCTTCTAGGTGCTTAATTATTTTTTTGAGTATTTGAAAACTTCAGTATTGCAGTAAATGGTTTTTCTGACGGCATTGTATTAAGACCTGCCACAGACTCCATTTTAATGGGCAGATATACATGGCAGCCCTGAAGGCCTCAGAAGGCTGCCATGGCACCCGGACGGCATCTTGCGATCTCCTCACAGGGGACCATTCAGGACCGTCGATCGAGGGATTTAAATGCCGCCTCCAGAATTCTTCTGAGCATGCAATATTAACCGTGCACACCTGGGATGTAAATATATATTCTGGGGTGTGAAAGGGTTAAACAGGAGTGCTTTGAATTTGATCTTATCTTTGGTTTCTGAAATGATGGCTTAAATAGTATAAGAACTAATTCACAGGCTCTGATTTCTGCAATGGACTAATTTAATATAGCGGATAAGTACAGAAACAATCTGATGTTGACGAGCCACATGATGTGAATGAAGACTAGCTATACCATATTTTTAATCTATCTAATATACACCTACCGTTCTTTTTTATAAAGCAGATACAGGAAACTCGTTTATGAAGAAAACTGCACCAATCCTGGAAATGAATAGCAACTTTTTTGCAACTGGAAAGTTAAAGGAAAATATGTTGGTTTTAAAGTTTGTCTTTATGGAACAATTTAATGTTTAAGTATTGGTACCTGAAAGCTGAAGTGAGACTTGATTGTTAGTGTTGTCTTTTATATTTGTAAATGTGAACTTATTATGCAAGAGGGTTTCCAACCAAAAAATGGCCATGCATTAGCTAATCAGGTATTGGAACACTTACCAGGTTCTTGCAATTGTTTGTTTATACCTTTAGACGTATTACCATTTTCACTGAACATTTTTCAGAAGGTGAGACCAGGAAACACAGCCGTATTTTTGGAACGGGGCACTTAGCTAATAACTGATGGCAAACTGCCATTCTATTAGCATATGTTGAATAATCAATGTTCCAACAGTTGAAGGAGTTGGGCAAGATCTTTTTTTTTTTCCTTTTAAGACCAGCTTTCCCTGCCATGAAACCATAGAAGAGCCTGGAGCTGTGAAAATGTCAGTCTTTCTTTCAATGTTTTATTATATTATTTGAATGGTGTTGTATGTTCTCTGTAAAACCTATTCCCCATGCACTTACATAACAAATTGAAACAGGAATTTTCTTCTGATGGATGGACTGTTACTAATACCGACTTCTGTTAGTAGGTGAATGTCTGCAAAGCCGACATTGTTGGGGAAGGTTGCATTCAGCTCCAGTCATTTTTTTTTTTAACCAGTTGTTCGGTTTTTCGCCAGTGTTGTTATGGCTGATTCATATGAACCAGCAGTGTGTTAAGCACTTTCCGTATTAACCCGATCTCACTCCGTGTGACTTTTTTTAACAAAAGCAGAGCGGTGGAAAAGGAAACTAAATTGTACAGCTGCACGTTGTTTGTATGAATTAACCATCACAAAACAGGTGGAAAAACAGAACAGCTTGCTGGGAAAAAAAATCGATGGAGCCAAATGCAACCTTCTCCAACAATGTCTGTCGGCATACTGCTTTAGAAAGGTTCCATAGACCTTCACCTAACAGAAGTCTGTACCAGTAATGTCCTGACCATGAGAAGAAGACTGTAGCTTTTGGGTACCCCCTTTGTATGTTTTTTTTTTGTTGGTTTATGACAGGGAGAGCTGTTTTTTTTTTTAGTATAGATCTTGGACAACTGCTTTTAAGTATTTTCCCACTAAAGACATTAGTCCCCTAGTTACGTGGAGTGGGTAAATGTCTAATATCTGGAAGTTTGATCAGACGTTTTTGCTGTTCTATTCCCTTCTATGAGACAATCTCCCTCTATCCTATAGAACTTAATGTAGCAGTGGTGGAACACTTGTGCTTCCACTGCGCTTTTCTCAGCATTATTGGGAGTCCCAACGGTTAGACCGCTGCGATTTAACATTTTATGGTACATCTTGTGGATGTGCATAGGGGATAAACATCTTTAGTTGGAAAACTTTGACTCCTGCTCTAAAGTATTTGCTAATGCATGGAAATCCTCGATAATAAGACCAAAAATGTTTTACAATTTCTTAAATGATGCAATAAAAACAAGAAACATAAATCTACTTTTAGATTTTGAACGGAGTTCAGTTTTAAGCATCTTAATGCATAATTAGGTCAGAAATGCTATGTGTTGTCCCCTGCAGCACCACCTATTGGAAGGCAGCATTCCTGCAAGTCAGTATTAGACTCTTTATACAAGCCTCATAACAATGACTGGGAATTGAAAGCGTAACCAGAATCCATACACAGACAGCTGTTTCGAGGTGTTTGCCCCTCATCTATGTACAGAAGATTTTATAAGGAGCAAACATCCCGAAACAGGTGTCTGTATGGATTCTGGCTTGGCTTTCAATTCCCAGTCCAGTCATTGTTATGAGGCTTGTATAAAGAGTCTAACATTACCTTGCAGGAATGCTGCCTTCCAATAGGTGGCGAGCGAACAGAGGTATTCCATCTCATTTGCAATGCATAATTGTTCACATACAAATTTGTTAATTTTATTAATGACTTATGTTATTGTTGAAAAAAAAAAGTTCTATTTTATACAAATTTGATATTTTAATTAAAAAAATGTAATCTTTAGGAAAGTGTGTTCTATCTCTTGTGATGATACATGAAAGTCTTTCTCCGCCTGATGGTAAAGTCCCCTGGTGCAAGCATCGAGTCGTGACTGACTCCTAGGGTGACGTTCTCTTGGCAGACTGTTTTTGGTAGGGTGGTTTGCCATTGCCTTTCCAGGCATCTTTTTAGCCCCCAGCAAGCTGGGTACCTCTTTTTACCGACCTCGGAAGGCTGGAAGGCTGACTCATCCTTGAGTCGGCTACCTGAACTACGCGAGGATTGAACCCACAACCTTCAGGTCGTGAGTGAGACTGCATTTCTGCTGCTGCTTAACACTCTGCACCACATAAGGCCCATCTCCTCCTGAAACAAACAAGTATAAAGATAATATTAACCCCTTAGTGACCAAGCGTCTGTGCCTTAGTGGCCAAGACAAATTTTGAAAATTCCGTATGTGACACCATAACTGCAAGTAACTATGAAATTTTATTACATATTCAAATAATTCTGACTTTTTCGTCACATAGTGTACTTTATTTAGGAGGTTAAAAGTAGACCAACACGATTTACATACATTAACCCCTTAACTCTGCAGTATGTACAGTTACGTCCTGCAGCTTCGGGGTGTATATGAAGAGACATCGTGGGGTGATCTTGCTCCATACATTGCTTACAGCCGGCACCTACCCGCAGCAACTCCAATAAGCCACGTGGCTCATCGGAGCTGTTAGCCATTTAAATGCCGCAGTCAATTCTGACAGCGGCATTTAAATTCCCCTACCGATGTTCGGGGTTCCCGTACGCCCCCCATATCCGTGTCATGCGAGTTTCAAGGCAGAATGCCCATCAAGCCTTGCCTGTTGCATGCCCCTGCCGGCACCCGAATCATTGCGGGCGAGCAGGCAGGTACTCAGTAAGGACGATACTCGCTCGAGTATCTGTACTTACCGAGTACACTCGCTCATCTCTAATTGCTATTTCTTCCCTCTGGGGCCTAAAAAAGAAAAAAAAAGTTAATAGTTTTCAAAAAGTTTTACTATGTATTAAAAAAAAATGTAATCAAAGGAAAAAAAACTTTTTGCCATATTTATTATAAAATCTAAATAATAAAACAAAAATATATATTCAGTGTCGCTGCATCCGTAAAAGTCTGATCTATCAAAGTAACGAATCATTTACCCCGCACAATGAACTTGGTCATTAAAAAAAAAATTATGCCGAATTGTTTCTTTTTTTTTTTTTTTGGTCACCCGCTCCAGGAAAAAATTAAATGAAAAGCGATTAAAAAGTCGTATTCAGAAATGGTAGCAACGGAAAATACAGGACATCCTGCACTAAATGAGTCGTTGCACCACTATGGAAAAATGATTTATGTCAGAAGATGGTGACAGAAAATATTTTTCAAAATTAAAGTAGTACAGCAAAAAAAAAAAAAAAAAACTATATGAATTTGTTATTGTAGTAATCGTACTGACCCATAGAATAAAGTTGTCTTGTCATTTTTGTTGCAATTTAAAAGCCATAGAAACAAGACGCACTCAAAGCTGACGGCCTTTTGTTTTTTTGCATTTCACTCCACTTGGAATTTTTTAAATAGTTTTTCAGTACATTATATGGCACATTGAATAGTGCCATTAAAAATACAACTAGTCACGCAAAAAAGAATCCCTCAGAAGCCTCGGTGATGGATAATTTTTTATAAGGAGAGAGAAAAAAAAGGGTTTTGCCATTAAAAAAAGAAAAGAAAAAACAATGCTTACCTATTGGCAGGCAGTCTACTTAACGCATCTTGTACTCACCGATCTTCTCCTGGCACCTTTAGTCCCCTTGGTCAGCTGCTTTTCTTCTGTTATGCAGCGTCTTTCTTCCAGCAGGTCAGTGTAGGCATGAAGCGACGAATGCTATGCCGGGCTATTGCTAAGACTGCGCATGCATACCATCAATGATGTAGCAAACATTAACCTACAGGAAGAAGACTGCAGCTAATGAACGCTTCATTACCAGAAGATGAAGAATCGGCTCGCTGGAGGTTATGTGAACTGAGGGACTGCAGGAGCCAGGAGAAGATTCACATCTTTACTGTCTCACAGATGTATTCATCTGTTTCTTTCATTTTATAAGCGCATTTTAAAACCTGCTTTATATTTTTAAACAATTTAGGAGACTTCAGAATCGTAAAAATTGCAAATATTTAAATGCATTTTGTTTTCCCACACTGACGCAAGTTTGCAGAGGTTGACATTTATTCGAATGATAGAAACCCCCCAGAACCGATTTTGAAAACTCTTCTTAGTCTATTGATTGACAAATGCTGTATTTGCTCCCATAGTTTTTGCAGGAGTTCAGGCATAGCAGGTCAGAAAAATTTTATTTTATTTTGTTTTTTAATCCAAATTTTTCTCCTGTAGTTGGAGATATGCTAGCTGGGAATGGATTGGGTTTGATTGTTCTTACTAGGCTGTATTTGCATGGCAAGTGAGATATTGGACCAAGGAAAACAAAACGATAGCTTGGCTGTAAAAATGCAATGGTCAGTATGAGTGCAATGCAGATTGCATTGTATAACTGAACATGTGATTTTCACACGTGAAAAAATCGTATGCCATTTCAATAGGAAAATGTAAAAATCCCATGGTACAATAAAAAATTATCAGTAAAAATAAATAAAAATATGCCAATTCTGGCCCTATTCTTATGTCTGAATACATTGTTACGTCAGGCCTATAATGACAAGCTCCTTTTCCATAGTGACTGGCCTTAGAATATTTGTTCACCCTTCCATGATCAAAGTCATTGATGCTTTTGTGTCCAGGTCTGGCATTGCCACTTTGAAAAAAAAATCATAACCTTACTTTCTCTTGCGCTCATGACCACATCTGTGAGAGACCTGCTCCCATCCAGACAGCAAACGGGAATCTTCCATATCACTTTAAAGGCAGGAACACCCGCCATGTCCTCAGTTCCTATTTCCTGTCCATTTTTTTTTTTCTTGGTGCCACTAATAAGACTGGTTCTCCTGTCCTCCCCTGTGGTGGGTATTGGACCCCCTCCCCACCTACCTCCAGGGACCTGTTCATTCCTCTTTGTGGAGGCTCCGATGAGTTGCTGCATTGCTTAAGGCGGCAGGGTGCTCTGTGCTACCAGGGGAGAGATGAGTGTCATTACTTTGGGGCTACATGTTATTTAATTCTTATTTATTATATATCATTTCTGCCCTGCTCTCTGAGTTCTGCCTGTATTCCTGCATCTAAGTTTGTTCTGAATTCCTGGCCACGGTCCCTCTGCCTTAGGAGTCTGCTGCCAACCACTCCAGGACAGGTCTCAGCTTGGTTGGTTGGTCCAATGGATCCACAAACTGTAAATCCGTAACAGTATTCTTAGGCCATCATAGTAATCTGGTGGGGTAAGTGGGGATGTTCCCCAGGAAATTTTTACCCAAAATCCCTAGGTTCATTGAAATGTTTTTTATTTTGTTATAGATTCCTAGCGATATTCCCAGGAAGGCTATGAGTAAATCCAAGAATAGAGAATGTGCTTTGTGTAAAAAGAAACTCCCTTTTGCTTATACTAAAACGTTGTTAGTTTTGTTTGGATAAAATAGCCGATGATTAAGGAGATTGTAAGGGCTCATGCCCACTGCCGTGACGGGCACCGCAAGCGAAATACTGCAGTGGGGTCCATCAGGGCGCCCCCCGCAAAGACCCCATACTCCCCTCCGGATCCGCAATGCAGCTTCCACATGGCGCGCATGCCCAGTACATCGCGTATTCCCGCGGCAAACAGGACATGCAGCGGGTTATTTCACGCTGTGAAATTCTGCAGCGTGAGCATTGAGCTATTAGTTTCAATAGAACCTAATAGCTGCGGTGAAACGCTGCAGCTTTCCGCCGTAAAGGAGGTGCATAGCTCTATAAAAGTTTTTAATGTCCTCCTATAAATTGTTCTGATTCCAATGGATCAAACGTAAATGAGGAGGGAGAATCCTTTTGGTCATGATTCCTCTTTTGAAGATGAATTAGCTGGTAAAGCACGCTTTCTGAGGATACAGATCTGCTTAAAGCTGTTAGATCTACAATGAATTTGAAAGAAAGATTCCCATTCCATTTAGGACCAAATGTTTGATGGCCTTTGGCGTAAACGCCTTAAGGCACATTAACATGGAGCGATGATAGTTCAAAACCGATCTTTTGAGCGATAATCGTTCTGTTTAAACGTGCTGTGATCGTGCGCTTTTCGTGCACTGCTAGTTGATCCTTAAGTTCAAGCCAGCCTAAAAATCATCATGTGGTCTTATCAGGACCGCACATAGAGTTCTCCGCGGTTAGTGCTGATATCCTTGTTTCAGCTATTTAACCCGTTGGAGAACAATGGAGCTGAATGCAGATAAGAGACCTCCAGCTATTAACTACATTCAGCTAAAGGCTTCATTTGCAGGCTAATTAGCTATTAGGTAGCTGAGTACCTAATAGTTTCTGCAAAATGATCGCTCAGAGCTGTCACTCTCCGTGTAAATGGACCTTTAACCTTTTTACACTTCGGGCAAATAGAAAATCCTTCATTAGTAGAGAATGAAAACATCTTCATAAAAGACTAGCTAACCCGTCACGCGTTGCTGCGAAGACAGACATATATTCGATTTTATATATATAGATAACCAATCACAGCGCAGCTTTCATGTTACCTCATCAGTATAATATATAGCAACCAAGCACAGCTTTCATGTTACCGCAGCAGTATACGGAAAAGCAACCAATCACAGCGAAGCTTTCATGTTACCTCAGCACTATAGGAAATAACAACGAATGACAGCACAGGTTTCAGTGTACTTCAGCAGTATAAGAAATAGCAATCAATTACATCGTAGCTTTCATGTTACCTCAGCAGTATAAGGAATAGCAACACCAATCACAGCGGAGTTTTTATGTTACCTCAGCAGTATAAGAAATGGCAACCAATCACAGCGCAGCTTTCATGTGACCTGGGCATTATAAGAAATAGCCAAAAGTCACGGCGCAGCTTTCATGTTCCCTCAGCAGTATAAGGAATAGCAACCAATCACAGCGCAGCTTTCATGTTACCTCAGCAGTGTAAGAAAGAGCAACGAATCACAGCACAGCTTTTATGTTCCCTCAACAGTATAATATGTAACAACCAATCACAGCGCAACTTTCATGTGACCTGAGCAGTATAAGAAATAGCAACCAATCACAGCACAGCTTTCATGTTACCTCAGCAGTATAAGACATAGCAAAAAATCACAGCGCAACTTTCATGTTACCTCAGCAGTATAATATATAACAACCATTCACAGCGCAGCTTTCATGTAACCTCAGCAGTTTAGAAAGTGACAACCAGTCACAGCGCAGCTTTCATGTTAACCTAGCAGTGTAGGAAATAGCAACCAAAGCACAGCTTTCATGTAACCTCATTAGTATAAGTAGCAACCAATCACAGCGAAGCTTTCATGTTACCTCAGCAGTTTAAAAAAATTGCAACCTATCACAGCGCAACTTTCATTTTACCTCAGCAGTATAAGAAATAACAACCAATCACAGCGCAGCTTTCATGTAACCTCAGCAGTTTACAAAGTGACAACCAGTCACAGCGCAGCTTTCATGTTAAGGCCGCCTGCACACGAGCGTTCCGGATTCCGCTAGCGGATTTTACGCGCGTATGGTACCTAAATGTGCTTGCGGATAGGAGCGGATGCGTGAAAAATCACGCGCGGATATACGCGGATGTGTTGCGGAAAAAAACGCGCAGAAAAACCAGCAGACACCCCTTATTGTAAACCCAACCCCTAGAGAACTGCCCATTCCTTGGAAAACAGCTTAAAAACCAACACCTAGACTCCCGTTTTGTCCCTCTTGCTTGTGCGAGCACCGTTAAATTATTCTGGCAACATGCTTTCACCCGGTGAGCAGATGTCTTTGTGGGCATGGTTGATCCATGTAACTTTTTTCAGGCCCTTCTCCAGCGTGACTTTATTTCAGTCACTGCAAAAAAATTCACAAGAGGAAGGCCGCCTGCACACGGGCGGAAATCCCGCAGCGGGATTTCCCGCGGGATTTCCGCCGCTGAAAGTCTGCATAGGAGTGCATTACAATACGCACTCCTATGCAGACGGCCGCGGTTTGGCCGCGCGAAATCTCGTGCAGCAAACAAACCGCGGCATGTCCTATTTTTGTGCGGGGCTCGCACTCACCCGGCCGCCAGCTACGGTCTGCACATGCGCCGGCTGAGCGGCAGCCGGCACATGAAAGAGCCAGGGCCGGCAGGCGCGGGTGAGTACGCGCTCGTCACTGCAGGCTCTCGGGTCGGGTCCCGCAGCGAGAATTCTCGCTGCCGGATCCGACCCGCTCGTCTGCAGGCGGCCGAATTCATTACTACAGATTTTGCATTCTTAGATCCTGCATTGGCAAGAAATACTACCTATCTCCCTCTACAAATTTGCCTGTGAAGCTCTGTGCTGTGTGTTGGGACGCCTCCTACCATGCCTACTTCCTGTAGTCATAGCAACCAGTGACTCCATCCGCAGCTGCACTGCGGATGTACTGCGTAAAAAAACGCACCCATTCACCTGTATTGGAGGCTTCACGCGCAGAATCCGACCCAAATTAGAACAGGTCGCAGATTTTTTCACGCGCGTGAAAAAACACGATACAAATCCGTCCGTCTGGGGACAACTGCGGATCCTCATAGGAGTATATTGGCTGCGGTCTGGGGCAGATAATGTACCTAAAATAACGCGCTGGAAATTCCGTTTGTGTGCAGGCACCCTAACTTAGCAGTGTAGGAAATAGCAACCAAAGCACAGCTTTCATGTAACCTCATTAGTATAAGTAGCAACCAATCACAGCGAAGCTTTCATGTTACCTCAGCAGTTTAAAAAAAAAGGCAACCTATCACAGCGCAGCTTTCATTTTACCTCAGCAGTATAAGAAATAACCTATCTCCTCGCAGCTTTCATGTTACCTCAGTAGTATAAGGAATAGCAACCAATCACAGTGCAGCTTTCATGTTACCTTAGCACTATAGGAAATAGCAACCAATCACAGCACAGCTTTCATTATACCTCAGCAGTAGAAGAATTAGCAACCAATAACAATGCAGCTTTCATGTTACCTCTGCAGTATAAGGAATAGCAACCAATCACAGCGCAGCTTTCATGTTACCTCAGCAGTATAATATATAGCAACCAATCACAATGCAGCTTTCATGTTACCTCAGCAGTATAAGGAATAGCAGCCAATCACAGCACAGCTTTCATGTTACCTCAGCTCTATGATATATTATAACCAATCGCAGTGCAGCTTACATGTTACCTCAGTGGTATAATCTATAATAACCAATCGCAGCGCAGCTTTCATGTTACCTCAGCTTTATAATATATAGTATACGCGTTGCTGCGATATCTGAAGAAAGGAAATTGAAGGAAACTCGTTCTGATAACATTGAATTTACATTGTGTCATTTTTATTGAAACTTATTCATTTTCATATGGAAAACATGTCAAAGTGTCGTCTTAATTCTATTTATTTATTCTTGTGGATCCACGATATTTTTGTTTTTCCATTTGGTGCGTACACGAATAAATCAGAAGCTTTTCCGAGGCGTGAGCTGGCCACATACAGTTGTCCACGTGAGAGCCATTGTGCATTCGTCGCATATGATAAGCTCACATGTTTGGAGAACTTCGCCTATTCCAGAATGTTTGGTGCGACACGCGCGCCACCTATCGTAGGTTAGATGTACTATGCCAGTAATCTTCCCAGGAGTGTACTCAACTTCCCAAAGTTTCATGGCGATCAGATGAATGGTGTAGTAGCGCATAAAGGACAAACAGACAGAGATACATTTTTATATATATAGATAATGTTGTCTAGGGCTGTAAAAAGGAAGTACCCCTCTGATGAGGCGGTGGTGGCAGATTGGGGTAAGGCGTCAAAGCTGATGCATCAGTAGTAAAACTATCAAAGACATCAGCCCTCTTATTTGAAGATCTAGGATGTTTAACCCCTTGAGTGGCGGGTTTCCTATCACCCTGTCGTGCCCACCAGGGCAGGTTTTTTAAAATGGTCTGATCATTGAATTTCAACTAATTTTGCAGTTGCGTCTCAAGAGCCATAACTTTTTCATTTTTTCATTGACATGGCCATGTGAGGGCTTGTTTTTTGTGGGACAAGTTGTGATTTTTTTTAAACAGGGGGGAGAAAAAAAAGAAATGGGGAAAAAAGAAAAAAAGGGGCCATGTCATTAAGGGGTTAAATAATGTATTAACTTCCTTCTCTGGGTCATTACGACGCATGGATACCACATGTGTGATTTGATTTTTGATTTTTTACAAAGTAAAGGGAGACAAGTGTTTTTATTATTTTTTTATAATTTTTTAACTTTTTTTAAAAAATTTTTCTTTTTCTTTTTTTTTTTTGTCCCTTTAGGGGACTTCCACAGGGACCCATCAGGACCCCCTGATCACATTCCGGGGGTCCGATGGTGACAGCCCTTTACATGCTGCAGTGACAGCCCTTTACATGCTGCAGTCACATAGACTGCAGCATGTAAAGGGTTAACACAGCAGAGATCGGAGGTTTTCTCTGATCTCTGCTGTAAGAGCAGGTACCTAGCTGTCCTCTCACAGCCAAGCATCAAGCTCTCCCTGCCACAGAGAAGCAGAAGCAAGCCGATGGTCTCTATGGCAACCTGTAAACAAAGAAGGAGATTGCCGGCATACCGGCAATATCTTCTGCTGGTTTTTCAAAGCCCTTGCTTTGTTCTCTATGGGTCTGTGCAGGCAGAGCACACTGTCACAGCTTGTGGCACTGTGTTCTGCTGCTCCCATAGTGATACATAGCCCGGAAATCTTCCGGGCTATGTCGCTATGAGCAGTGGAGCTCGTCCCGGAAAATTTCCAGGCGTGCCACTCAAGGGGTTAAAGGATTCTTTAAATAGAGCAGAGGTCTAATTTGAAAAGAACTGGGAGCCAGTTAGAACCTCTTTTAAGCCCTGTTTAGGAGCCATCTTTGTAGCACGATCGCTTAAAAAAATGGTTAGATCAGCTAATGTCTCGGATTAATAGAACCCATAGGAAACAGATCCTGGAATCTTTTCCTATGTGGCCAAGGCAATTGATTTTATATCAGATGCATTTACTGATGCATTGAGATTTAGTGCCAAAGCAGAAGAGCCTTATCGCTTAAATGCAGGACTGCGGATTTAGCTTCAAAAGCTAGGTTATGTGCGGTTCCCTTGCCAGGGTTGAGTTTTTATTTCGACAAGTATTGGATGATCTCTTGGAAATAGCTTCAGATAAAATGGAGGGTTTCCCAACACCTGGTTTTCCTGGACAGCAGAGGCCCTTTTGTAGCGGGAAGAGGGATGGAAATAGAGTTTAAAAAGAATAACTCCTAGAAATTTCAATGTGATAAAATCAAGGGTTTCATGTTTAACCCTTTGCAATCCAATTTTAGATTCAGGGTTTCCTAGGGGGCTCTCTCTTTCTGACATTATACAATGGCGCCATCTGCTGGCTAGAGCCAGTACTGCGGTAGGGGACATGCTGGAGAGGCCCCCGACAACAGAGCGGCCAGTAATATACAGTAAGAATACCCTGCCGGACGTCTTCCGACACAGGAGCTGTACAGCCTTCAATCAGAATGTCTTCAGACATCAGACAGTGGATTGGAAAGGGTTAATAATCTGCCAAATAGAAACTAACAATGATACCAGGGTGGAGGTTGTCTTTTCCTCTATTTTCAGGTCTGGAAAAGATTTTGGTAAGTCTTTGGCTAAAAGGAGGATACATCCTAGACTTCCTCTCCTCCCTGGGACGCTCTGATTCAGAGGGTTTTATCATGTCCAATTTAGGTTGAAACATAAACCGAGAAAAATCTTCCCTAGTTCCAAACACGCGATGCAGGTTTCTAGCTCAGTTGTTAAAGCAGAAACGTGTGAATTTATTGGACTCTAGGAAAATTTTCTCTCGGGCTATGAATGTTCTTGGTCTACTGACTCTTTCAATACATGCTGTGAGTTGGGTGCAGTTCCGTTCCAGACAACTCCAGCTTCAAATATTGGATCTTTGGGACGGATCTCCTTCCTTCCTGGACCAAAAGTTCATTAAAATATTCTCTTTGTTGGTGGATATTGCCTGCAAATCTAGAAAAAGGGGTACATTATAGTAATGACTGGAGGATCTTCCTTTAGCCAAATGAAAGCCCCCAAGCTGGGGTGTCCATCTTGAAGGTTATCGTATTCCGTATCAAGGGGATCCATCATGGCAGAAAGATTCCCAAAATGCAAGGGAATTAATGGCCATTTTATTGGCAATGTCCCAGTCCATACAAATAAATGCAGGGAGGTATGTAAAAATACTTTCCTTGATGTTAGAAGATGTGTAATCAGATATCTAGAAGTTATTAAATCTTTTAGGAAATCTTCTCAACTGTTTGTACAGTTTCAATTGGATAACAAAGGCCACAAAAGTGTCTAGTAGAACTTTGGGTAGATTCATTGTTGTCAGAATGAGGTCAGTTTATACATCTGCAAGGAATGATGCACCTTCAGGATTTGGAGCTTTTCAGGAAAGGGCAGTTTCTGCTTCCCGGGCAGAGAGCTTCTGTATCTATTGATTGAATCTGCAGAGCTGATACTTGGAGCTCTCTGAATTTTTTTTTAAACATTACAGACTGGATCTCCAATCTGAGGGTCAATTACTTTTGGAATGAAGATCCTTCAACAACTACTTACCAGTAATCTGTTTTCCATGAGCCCATGACAGCACCTCAATAGTCCCACGTTTTTGGAGAAGTATAGATATAGCAGATACAAAAAGAAAAAAAAAAAACATTAAAAATATTCAAAAATGTATATAGTAAAAAAAAAAGAAAAGGAAATAAAACTATAGATAAGATTATGATTATAATCCCATAGATTTATTGATCTTGCTACAAACTGAGGATATAGAGGATGTGTTCCTGCCTATAAAACGATCTGGGAGGTTCATGTATCATCCAAATAAGAGGCGGTTTCTCACAGAAGCTGTCATGGGCTCATGGAAAACAGATTACTGGTAAGTAGTTGTTGAAGGATCTTCACTGATCATCGGCAAGTAATCTCAAATTTTCTGTCAGTAGGGCTGTGTGAGGGCTCGTTTTTGCAGTGCGACCTGTATTTTCTATTGTTAACATTTTGGGGTTCATGCAACGTTATCACTTTTTCTTCAGTTTTTTTCCTTGGAGACTTCGTAACCAAAAAAAAGTGCAATTCTGGCATCGCATGGGTGTTTTTTAGCAGCTCTCATTAAAATCCTAAAAGAAGCACCTGCAACTACCAGCAATGGCCAATTCACTATGATCAGTGATCGGCTTCCACTCCATACCTTACATGTTGTGATGTTGACAGCGGTTGCTCAAATAGCTGGCCAGCCAGGGTCCGGAGTGGCTGACTGCAGCTGTTCAGCTCTTATTTAACTATCCTGAGGATAGGTCATGAATAACCTTTGCCTGGAAAATCCCTTTAAATGTAATGCCAAATTATTATTTTTAAACATTTTTGGGTATTTATATTCTGAAATAGAAAAATGGTAGTCTTAACCCTTTCCAATCCACTGTCTGATGTCTAAAGACATTCTGATTAAAGGCTTTACAGCTCTGATGTTGGAAGACGTCCAGCAGGGTATTCTTACTGTAGATTACTGGCTGCTCTATTGTCGGGGGGCCTCCCCACCATGTCCCATACCGCAGTACTGGCTCTAGCCAGCAGATGGCGCCATTGTATAATGGCAGAAAGAGAAAGCCCCCTAGGAAAACCTGAATCGAAAATTGGATTGCAAAGGGTTAATTCATAAATATTTGCTTTTGAGTGATCAAGTTCTGGAATTAATTGTGCTACAAGTAAGTTGAAAAATCATGTGGGATAGAATTTGTTTCACTATCTAGAACCTCTCCCAAAATAATTCTTACCTATTTGTAAAGTCCAGAAATCTAACAGAAAATATGAATTAAACGTGCCCCTAAAAAGAATCCCCGTCACCCTTTAAAGGTTACCTATTGAGTGATCAATTTCTAAAATGCATTGTCCAACAATTGTTGAAATAAATCATAAGGGGTAAAATTTAGTTTCACACTTTTGGAAAAAAATCCCAAAATAATTTCTCTCTACTTGGAACAAACAAATAATGTAAAAGAAATGGAATAATTGACTCCCTTGTGTCTTCATTGACTCCCTTGTGTAGCGCTGTGAATCGCAAAATTGATACTGCATGTTCGGTCAGCTGAGGGGCCCAAGTGGCGGACCTCACATGATCAACTACTGAACTATTCTGAGGATAGGTCCTCAATATTATTTTGCATGGAAAACCCCATTCTAGCTATTATTTCTCTACTTTCTCAACACCTGTGTTGCAGTATTCCTTAAAACTTTTAATCAGCAATAAGGCTAGCGGGATCTGAGTTCTCTCATGTATCCAAATCAATTAACAATCTTCGGATAAAGAACAAGAGACATCAACTGTACGAAGTCGCTGCTGTATTCTTTCTAACGAGCCCAGCCCATTGAGCGTAATTTATCGTGCAAAACTAAAGAAAGTATAGTGTCCATCACAGTGGACCCGCGACCTTAAGTTACTCCTTATTGCTATAAAAAGAGGCAGGTCCTACAAAAGTCTGTTGGCCCGTTTACACGTAATGATTGCCGCTCAAATGAACGATTATCGTTACATCTAAACATGAGCCAACAGCTGAATGACTAATGAGAATTGTGCACTACTTATCAGTCATTCAGTTTGTTTCACTTCATGTTATGGTTAATTACTCCCCGCCCAGTGTTACATATAGAACGTGAAGCACTGAGCGAGAAGTGAATAGTTCTCAACGATGATCTGCCTGTCTAAACAAGCAGCAAGAGCCCGAACAAATTAGTGGCAACGGCATGTGCTTGTTTAAACAAGAATCTGCTTGTGCATAATGCTTAGGAATGAAGGTTTTCTTTATCTTTTTCTGATAAGAGAACAAGAATGTGGATACAATGACTAAATATGTTAACATAAAAATGTTCAAACTCCCCCACCACAAAGAATACCTCAGTCAGGTCTGTGTTGCTTTGAGTTTCAGACTTAAACCAGCTTCACATATGGGCGAAAGTGATTCTATGTGGTGGGCATTGCATTTTTGCGTGCGTATTTTCCGGTATTTTATGCACTTACATGTTCTGAGTATTTCTACATGCGAGAAACCATGCTAGCAATGCTTCCATTGATTTTAATAAGCAATGAAGTTTAATATGTGCTATTTTCTTAGACAATACACACAAAGATAGTACAGGCTGCAGTTTTTGTGTAAACCGAGATGTGTCTGCAAAAAACAAATGTGACCAAACCCATTGAAATCAATGGGTTCTATTCACTGCGTATTGCGTGCATAATTTTTGCCCATTTAAGACTTATTGCAAATGGGTTCGTGTGAATAGGCTCTTGAGGGTGGCTTCAGACGAGCGTGTATTTTGTGCGTGCATACGCGCTCACAAAAACTCGTCTATTAGCACCAATACATTCCCTATAGTGTGTGCACATGTCTGTGCTTTACAGGTGTGTGCCTGCAAAGGTAGGACATACGTTCACCATAGTGAATGCACACATTGTTTTTAATGAAGCCGCGGCTGCTGCCAGTGGCTCCATTGAAGACAATGGTCTGCCGGCACCCCTGAATTGTTTTTTAGGGAAGGGCTTTACATATATTTTTGTGTTAAAAAAATAAATAAACTTACCCTCCATTGCTGCTGTGTCCCCCGCGGGGATGAAGAACACATCTGCTGCATGCCGCAGATGTTTCCTTCATCCCCGCTAGTAAAAAGAATTCCCTGCTGCTGCACATGCCACATCTGTGACAGATGCAGCAAAGGAATTCTTCAATTCCCTACTGCAGCTGTCTCTGACCCCTGTGTAGCGGCTGGTACTCATAATTGCAAGCAAAGCTCCCATCGAAATCCGTAGGACCCCAACCTGTAATTACAAGCACAGCTCCCATTGATTTCAATGAGAGATGCACTTGCAATTAAGAGTGCCGGCCACTACATAGGGGTTGGAGCAGTACTTTTGCCACTTCGTGGATACCCCCTTTAACCTCTTGAGTGGCACGCCCGGAAATTTTCCGGGACGAGCTCCATTGCTCATAGTGATATAGCCCGGAAGATTTCCGGGCTATGTATCACTATGGGAGCTGCAGAGCACACTGCCACAAGCTGTAGCAGTGTGCTCTGCCTGCACAGTCCCACAGAGAACCAGTGCAGGACCTTGAGAAGCAGGAAGATATTGCCGATATGCCGGCAATCTCCTGCTTCTAATGTCCTGCTTTGTTTACAGGTTGCTATAGAGACCATCGGCTTGTCAAAAGCAAGCCGATGGTCTCTGTTGCAGGGAGAGCTGGTGCTTAGCTGTCAGAGGACAGCTAGGTACCAGCTCTTACAGCAGAGATCAGAGATAACCTCTGATCTCTGCTGTGTTAACCCTTTACATGCTGCAGTCTATGTGACAGCAGCATGTAAAGGGCTGTCACCATGGGACCCCCCCCAGAATGTGATCAGGGAATCCTGATGGGTCTCTGTGGAAGTCCCCTAAAGGGACAAAAATTTTTAAAAAGTTTAAAAAAAAAAGTTAAAAATGTAAAAAAAAATATTACATTAAAAACACTTGTCTCCCTTTACTTTGTGAAAAATTAAAAATTAAATTACACATGTGGTATCCCTGCGTCGTAATGACCCAGAGAAGGAAGTTAGTACATTATTTAACCCCTTAATGACACGGGCGCCACATTTGTTCTTTTTTCCCCATTTTTTTAAAAAAAATCATAAATCCTTTATTTATCCATCAACGTCGTTGTATGAGGGCTTGTGTTTTGCGGAATGAGTTATATTTTTTAATGGTGCAATTTAAAGTACCACATAATGTGCTGAAAAACTTTTACAAAAATCTAAGTAGAGTAAAATGAAAGAAAAATGACATTCCACCATCCTTCAGTGCATTTTGTTTCTACAGCACACAAACTGCAACAAAAATGACCTGATAACTTTATTCTATGGGTTAGTATGATTACTACGATACCAAATGTGTATACTTTTTTTCACTATAGCACTTGTATGTTTTTTCAAAGACATAAAAAATTTTTACATTATTTTCTGTTGCATCTTCTGCGCGCAATAACTTTTTTATTACTTGAGCAAGGGCTCATTTTTTGCAGGACGTCCTGTAGTTAATGTTGGTACCATTTTGGAATACATACGACTTTTTGATCGCTTTTTATTGCATTTTTTTCTGGGAGACAGGGTGACTGAAAAAGTGCATTTTTGGCGTTCTTTATTTTTTTTTCGGATTACGTTCACCGTGGGGGGTAAATAATGCACTATTTTGATAGATCAGACATTTACGGACGCAGCGATACCAAATACGTATTTTTCTTTTATGATTTAGATTTTTTTATTATAGATATGGCAAAAGGAGGGTGATTTAAACTTGTATTACTTTTTTCCCCTAATCTCCCTACAAATTTTTTCACAAAAGTTATGCAATACATTATATATACCCAAAAATGATGCCATCAAAAAGTACAACTTCTCCAGCAAAAGACAAGCCCTCATATGGCTGTGTCAGTGGAAAAATGAAAAAGTTATGGCTCTTGGAACGCGACTGCAAAATTAGTTGAAATTAAAAGATTGGCGCATTTAAAAAACCTGCCCTGATGGGCACGACAGGGGGATAAGAAACCCGCCACTCAAGGGGTTAATACTTTCACGCCTGTTCTGATTAGTCTTGAGTTCTGCAGAGGGAAGAAAGTGTTTTGTTTTTTCGCAAACTGGTCACAAATATGCCGCCCTCTTCCTGAATGAAGTTGGCAGTTTACTTTCTGTACTGAGGAATTGTGGTTGATTTTTTTTTCTCACTAATAAAATACCACATTTTTACTCACCTTCACATCCATATTAAATCCATAGATGCTGCATGTTACTTTCCTATGAAAATAACTTTTATATCACCAAATTTTGCCAAATCACAGTTTGCTGTCTAATAAAAAGAAAAAAGATTATTGTTCTTGTTGCGGGTGGTGGTATAACACTGGTTCAGGATGGCACAGCAACTAACAGGCAGAGGTGGCATATGTGTTACAAAGTTAACCTTACTCAAAAGCTCCATAATAAACAGTATTTCACTCCATAGGAAGGTTAGGCTACTTTAATGCTACGTAAGGAACTCTCTTAAAGTGACACTCTTTTTCTCTACAGCTACTACTAAGTACACTTTCTTCATCAAACGGCATGCCTCGCCAACATATCCATCTCTTCTCATCGTGTCTTGGCAGCAACAAGGCACATTACTAACACATTACCGTCTTTTATAATTTCTCTTGTCTGCCGCATGACCGCTTCATACATTATGTCTCTGGCCATAGGCCCCAACTTCAAATAGCCCAGGAGCAGCATCCTCGACACAGGATGCATCACACATACACATCACTTACTTCCAGAGGTCGTAGCATACGAATACTTGTTCAATTCCTGTGCCATGTTTTACTCAAACGTATAAAACTGCTCCATATGGCTTGCTGTGCCATTACAGTTCCCTTACATGTTATAGACATGTCATATGAATTTCACTAAACCGTAAACGTTTTACATGACCTATTAGATATTAAGACTGTTTCTACAATGTTACAAATCGCATGTATGTGAAGCCCATGCTTTCCTATGGGTTAATTCACACATGCGATGTTTTGTAGCATGCAACATCTTGACACAAAAGTCTCGTGGGTCCGGCGATATGTCCGCGACTCGTGAGGTTTTGTAGCCCATGTTTCCCTATGGAGCCTTCCCCTCAGTTCCATCACATCACACCACACGAAAATGTGATATTTTTTTTTCTTGTGTGGTGCAACTTTGACAAAGGAAATCTTACTGTCGAAGCCATAACCTGAGCTCTAACTGCAGGAGGAAAATAAGTTTACTTATTGAATTTCTCCATCTCAGAAACTTTGGCACAATATTAATTGTTTTGAATTGTGGGAGGAACCCTGGGTGACCACAGGTAGACCGTATACATTTTATACAATTATGCTCAGTTGGATCTGAACTTGTGACCCAAATGATACAAGGCTCATATATAGCCATATTACATATGTCCAAATGTTGCCTAGCGTTCTGTTCACACATCATAGTTTCCCATGTATTTGATGCAGTCTGCAGTGCTGTTCTTGCCATCAAAAACATCAGAAACCTAATGAAACAATAGAAAGGAAGGAGAAGTGAAGGAGGTCTAAACATGGTTCCAATGGGCCGCCACAATATCTGTGTGAAAATGGATTCACTATAGCTCTTGTGGCTTCATTCTCAATGTGACGGTGGTGCAAAGCACTATAGTGGTCCCAAGGTATATAGTGAGAAAAATGTATTTTGGATAACATTAAATTGTGCCTCTTTAACCTCATGATTTTAAAGCATTTTTGTTAAAAAAAATAAAAATAAATCACAGTTCTATAAAATAAAAACAATTTGTCCTAGAAACCTAAGCATGGTTCAATTATATTGATTATGTTCTTGTCTACAAATATTACTTTTTGGGTGTGACTCATAGATTTGAAGATATTAGGCAATTTTCAGGACCTTGCGTGTTCTAGGTATCCAAACGAATGGTATGTTGAATGTGAGTTGAGGGCTTACTTTCCTTGTCACACACTACTTGAAGTTCTTAGGGAAGGGACTCTTTCTAAAAGGACTAGTAATTATTAGGACATTATAGTAGTAGTATATTGTTTCTGGTGGCGCACACACTCACAGTAGCTTGATTACCACAAAAGACAACCACAGCTTGGCTCCTCCCACAGCAGTGACCTCACCAAAGGTCCTTTAGCCCACTGGATCTCTGTGGTGGTGGTAGGTCAGTGTGTTCTGTCAGGACTGCTGAGTTGTGTAGGAAATTATAGTACCGGTGTTTCATGGTACATGCATTATGGTTCCCGCACATCACACACACACACAGCTTGGCTCCTCCCATAGCAGGGACATCACCACAGGTCCTTCAGCCCACTGGATCTCTGTGGTGGTGGTAGGTTGTTGTCTTCTGTCAGGACTGCTGAATTTTGTCTTCTGAGATAATATCGGCTTAGCTGTTTTCTAAGAATGACTACCCACTAGCGTTTGCGAATTTGCTGCGGTTTTTTTTCCAGGTGTCTATGGGGCTTTCTAATCTTAAAAACGCATCGCGGGAAAAAAAACAAATGCAATTTACCGCGAAATCGCGATTTTGAACGATGTGGTTTTAACATTAACAAGTCCCGGAGGGGCAGAGCTAGCCAAGCAGGAGGATAGATGCACATTACTTGGCCTCCGCATCAAGCAACAAAAAACAGCGTCCTGCCCTACCTGCACCTCCGGTAAGCCGCTTACCTGTCCCGCTGCGCGGCCCAGCACAAGAGGAGCAAGAAGACACCTCTCCCGACACGCTCCGTGAGGTCCGCAGATTGAGGCCTACTGCCACGGCTGCATCCCCGGCCTAGATTTCGGGACGCCGCGGGTCGGCGCGAGCCGGAAGAGCGAACGGCGGCAGCCCAAGCACAGGGGGAACATCCGATCCACCACCGGAGAGCCAAAAACCACCCCCGACCCCCCTCCTACCAGCCTCAGAAACCGGAGGAGCGGGAGAATACAGCGCGGGTGCTGCGCCCATCCCCCCTGCCTCCCCAGGTACATACTGAACACAGCACAGCGGGGGGCCACGTTTGGAGGGTGAGAAGAGGGAATTGGGGACTGACAGACACACCCCTGATTGTTCCTGCCCCAGAGACCCCACAAATCTAAAGCCCTGCAGGGCAGAAGAGCCCGAGCACCGGGAAGAGAGCCTGCAGCTCAGTCTACAAGCAGCAGCAACCTCCCAAGAGGAAGGAGATTGCTTAAGAGCAAGGACAGACAGGGAGGCAAAGCAGGGTCTAAACAGCACATAAGCAGGTGCAGCCCAGCACAGTTCCCCACTGAGACCCATAACAATCCAGCAGAGGAGACCCAGGATAAAAGGAGAGTCCTGCCAACTATAAAGTGACGGGAATTCCCCTGTACAAGGAACTCCTCTATAAACCTCTACCGCCATCTACTGGCCACCTATCATACTACAAGCTCCTAACTTTTCTTTACTACAAAAAAAAAGAAAAAACATAAAACATTTAAAGCTAGTAAAGAAGGACCTTAACACCTCTCCACGCCAAATCGAGTAATCAAGACAACACCTATTCATAGGACGCATACTCGGAGGCTCTATGTTACTACACTAGCCCCCGACCAGATGGTGGAAAGTGATACTATCAAGCTGCAACAAATATAACCACAAGAAAATTTAGCTCGCTCAGCCCTAAAAATCCTCTACTATGCCAAAGTACGGGAAATATTCAAAATCAACTCCGCTTCGTTCCATAGCCAAACCAATACCAAAAATTTTCCGCCCATCACAAACCACAGAAATGGAGACCCAAGAGCAAGACCACCCAACCATGTCACAAAGTCTAGACCAGGCCCCAAAAAGCCTACCGCAAAGCAACCCCAAATTTTCAAGTCAAGAAATTAAAGATTTATACGAAAATATACAACAATTATTCAAAAAAGAATTGCTGGAAGCTGTGGCCGAATTCTCCAAACAAACTCAAGAACTCGGACAAAGAGTTGAGGAGATAGAAAATAAAACCGACGAAGTCATAGAAGCATTAGATCAGGATAGAAACCTCATCAAAGAAAACCAAGAGAAAATAGAACAACTAGAACTTAAAGGGGTGGTCTCGCGAAACAAAGTGGGGTTATACACTTCCGTATGGCCATATTAATGCACTTTGTAATATACATCGTGCATTAAATATGAGCCATACAGAAGTTATTCACTTACCTGCTCCGTTGCTAGCGTCCTCGTCTCCATGGTTCCGTCTAAATTCGCCGGCAGCTTGCTTTTTTAGACGCGCTTGCGCAGTCCGGTCTTCTCCATTCAGCACGAGCCGCTTCAGTGTGCTCCCCGCTACAGCTCTTCTGCGCATGCGCAGATGAGCTGTCACTGCTCGGGAGCGCGCTGGAGCGGCCATTCTGTACCTTCCTCTGTTAGAGGAAGGTGCAGAGCTGCCGGAGAAGCCGCCCAGCTGTCCTGCCGTCCAGCTGTCCAGGTAAGTGATGGGCCGGGGGGGGCTGTCGCTGCGCCGGGGGGGGCTGCCGCTGCGATGGGGGGGCTGTCGCTAGGCCGGGGGGGGGCTGCCGCTGCGATGGGGGGGGCTGCCGCTGCGATGGGGGGGCTGTCGCTAGGCCGGGGGGGGCTGCCGCTGCGATGGGGGGGCTGTCGCTGCGATGGGGGGGCTGCCGCTAGGCTGGGGGGGGCTGCCGCTAGGCCGGGGGTGATGTTCACTGACAGGTGAAGGCCCCGGAGCCCAGCGCTGGGCTCCGGGGCCTTCACCTGGGCTGAGGGTCTAGCGCTGGGGAGCCGGGGGCTAGCGCCGGTTACCTGCTGCCTGGCGGTGCGGGGCGTCTGGTCGGCGGCTGCGGGGCGTCTGGTCGGCGGCTGCGGGGCGTCTGGTCGGCGGCTGCGGGGCGTCTGGTCGGCGGCTGCGGGGCGTCCGGTTGCCATGGAGACACAGCTGGCAGCGTCTCGGGAGCGCGCACGTCGGGCTGCAGCGAGCAACGGGGAAAGAGCCGGCGGCCATCTTGGGGAAACTTTTATAAGTTACTGAAACGCTGGAACGGTAAGTACGAACCAGCTAGAAAAGTAATTTACAGGGGTAATTAGTAATGTATGTTTAATTAGGGGGACTGGGCAAAAAAAAAAATCACTGCTTCCTCGAGACATCTCCTTTAAAGGGGTTGTCCCGCGCCGAAACGGGTTTTTTTTTTTTTCAACCCCCCCCCCCGTTCGGCGCGAGACAACCCCGATGCAGGGAGGTAAAGAAAGCTCACCGGAGCGCTTACCTTAATCCCCGCGCTCCGGTGACTTCTCTACTCACCGCTGAAGATGGCCTCTTCCTCCGTGGACCGCAGCTCTTCTGTGCGGTCCACTGCCGATTCCAGCCTCCTGATTGGCTGGAATCGGCACGTGACGGGGCGGAGCTACACGGAGCTACACGGAGCCCCATAGAAGACTGCAGAAGACCCGGACTGCGCAAGCGCGGCTAATTTGGCCATCGGAGGCCAAAAATTAGTCGGCTCCATGGAGACGAGGACGCCAGCAACGGAACAGGTAAGTATAAAACTTTTTATAACTTCTGCATGGCTCATAATTAATGCACAATGTACATTACAAAGTGCATTATTATGGCCATGCAGAAGTGTATAGACCCACTTGCTGCCTCGGGACATCTCCTTTAAATTAGAAGATCAAGAGAACAGATCCAGAAGAGCGAATCTTCGCATAAGAGGCCTGTCAGAACGCTACACAGCACTAAAAGAAACGGCATTAAATATATTCCAAGCCCTAATACCGCAGGTAAGCCCAGATCTCTTTAGAATGGATCGCATACACAGAGCACTCAACAAACCCCGCAATCCAAACCAACCCCGAGACGTGATCCTAAAATTCCATTACCCAGAAGCGCGCGACATGATCCTCACAGCAGCCAGAAACATATCTCCAATCCCGGGAACCGAACAAGGAGTGCAATTATACGCAGACCTAGCACCATCTACCCTTGAGCGTCGACGACGATTAAGACCCATCACCTTGGCACTACAAAAGGCTCAAGTAAGATACCGATGGGGTTTCCCATTTATGCTATCCTTCCAAATTGAAGACCAAGCTCATATCATTCGCACATTAGAAGGACAAGAAATTCTCCAAGCCGCAAATATACCAATAGAGGACCCCACAACTACTAGACAACAACCTGGCTTCACCCAACGCCCAGAAAGACTTTGGGAAAACAGACGCCGAAGACCCAGCACCAGATCCTCACAAGAGCCCGAGGTATAAACATCAGGATCCCACCGCTCTTCAGGAACTGTAACGTATATTTTCCTTTAACTCACACTGAGGAAACTAGATTACTTAGAGACATTGCAAAGTTCCTTTAAAGCAAAGTAAAATTTGCTCAGGTTACTAATGTTTTCCTTTAAGAATAGAGTTCAACAAGTTATTTGGTTGCAATACAAATGGCCTATAGGCCACAAATAATTCTTTAAATTATCACTGTTACCACCACAGACATTATGCTGTCCAATTGGAATATGCGATCCAGGATGGTCCACCACAAGGACCCCCGTCGCATTCTTACTATTTTGTTGATGTTTATGTTTCAAAATGTATTTATTTGTTTTTATGTATTAAATAACAGCAGAGGCCCTTCTTGGGGCTGAAGTACAACAGTAAAACATTAAATTGTCCGTCTAAACAGATTTGCTGGTTTTCTTGTGTTCATTTGCGGTTCTTGGTTTCAAACCTCTACTGGAAATATCATTTAACTATGTTAACCATTTAAGAACTGACAATTTTCCAAAGGAGAAGGAAAAATAAATAAATAAATAAATCCAACTTAAGTGTGACCCATATGGGGTCAAACCTATAGAATTAATGCTAGAAAGAGAAAGTTTTAAAGCATGGGGGAAGTTAAGAGAGAGAAAGTGAGATAGGAATGGGAGGGGGGGGGGGAATCGACTCGGCCACTCCTGCTGCTCCACTCGGCTCCATCTGGGGAAGTTTAGAGCAAAGCAGTAGATGTTCGAGGTGGGGGGATTGATCCGTTTAGGGCCCATTCAGACATCTCTGCCCTGTCTCTACAGTCAATACAGGCGTACCAAGTCGCCGTATATTTGTTGTAGCGTAGTTCATCTTTGGCGCACAACTCTTCCATGTATCTAATTTGGTCCAGTGCCTCCATCCACATCAATCTGGAGGGCGGGGTGGTGGTCTTCCACTTTCTCGGGATTACTTGGCCAATTGCCATGATAAAAAATCTCAGTAATGATTTTTTAGTCTGAGCTAGAGGTCCTGGGAACATTGATAATAACGCGATCTTCGGGGTCAACTGTATGCTAGTCCCTTGTACCCAAGAATACAGGGCCTCTACCTCTCGCCATAGGGGGCCTATCAATGGGCATGACCACCATATGTGGATATAAGTACCTCTCTCTGTCTGACATCTCCAGCAGGTGTCAGAATATTGTGGGTAGATTTTGGCAAGCTTTGTTGGCGTTTTGTACCATCTTGTCAAGATTTTGTAATTTAATTCCTGAAGTTTACTCGAGATGGTGATTTTTTGTGTTAGGATGTATGCTTTGGTCCAGTCCTCCTCGGAGGGTATGTCGCCCAGATCCTTTTCCCATTCTCTTTCTAAAGTTGTCCCACTCCCCTGGGTATTTGCTTTTATCATGAATCGATACAGGTCTGAAATTCTGTTACCCGTCCTAGGGTTGTCAATAAATTGCCTTTCAAAGGGTGTTGTGGATGATCCAAACGATTGTGCCCCCCCCAATGATCTAACGTAATGACATAGCTGGAGGTATTCGTACCACGCTCCGGTCGGGGGGGTCCCTGCCATTTAAAATTTTTGGAACTCATCGAGAACGCACGGAAGTGCCAGTCTCGGGTTTGAGAGATAGAGCAATAGATCATCAGCAAATAAAGCGATCTTCTGTTCATCTCTCTTTACTTGGACCCCCCTGATGTCGGTTTTGGCTCGGAGGGCGTTCGCTAGGGTTTCCATTACTAGGATATATAAAAATGGCGATAGAGGGCAGCCTTGTCTTGTACCGTTCCTGATTTGCACTTGTTGTGAGAGTTTGCCATTAACTCGGATCTTTGCCGATGGGTTGTTGTACAGCGCCATGGCCCACTCTAAGAATCTTGGACCCACCCCTATTTGTTTCAACACCACCTTCAGGAACCCCCAGTCGACCCTGTCAAATGCTTTTTCAGCGTCGACTGTTAGGAGACACAGGGGGCTGTTTAATCTGGCAGCTTTGGATATCAGTGCCAGTGTTCTAATTGTGTTATCTCCCGCCTCCCTCCCCGGCACAAAGCCCACCTGGTCCTCATGAATTAATGTGGGTATGTGGGGCTGCAGGCGGGTCGCTAATATTTTGGAAAAGAGTTTAGTATCAATATTCAATAGTGAAATCGGTCTATAACTCCCACAACATGATGGGTCTTTTCCAGGTTTGGGAATAACTGTGATGACCGCCTGCAGAGCCTGTGCCGGGAAGGGGGACGCCCCGAAGACTGTGTTGAATGCATCCAACATCAGGGGGGTCAACTGTTCCATGAATATCTTGTAAAAACGGGGTGTAAAGCCGTCAGGGCCTGGACTTTTTCTTGTCTTTAGAGATTTTATTGCTAGCTTTAATTCCTGAGGGCTAAAATCCTCTTCCATGGTTTGCGCTTCATCGCTAGTTATGCGTGTGCGTGTATTTTCTGCTACATATGAGTCCCTTTCTAGTGTGTCATCTCCCTCA
This sequence comes from Eleutherodactylus coqui, assembly GCF_035609145.1. Classification (NCBI taxonomy): domain Eukaryota; kingdom Metazoa; phylum Chordata; class Amphibia; order Anura; family Eleutherodactylidae; genus Eleutherodactylus; species Eleutherodactylus coqui. The sequence goes on from NC_089847.1 coordinate 77,528,480, forward strand.
GTGTTTCTCGCATCTTTTTTTAGGTTATATAGTTCTTGATAGTATATGTGGAAACTTTTGAGAATTTCTGTATTGGTGTGGACCAGCCCCTCTCCTGGTTTGTGAACAAACCTATGTCTCTATGGCCTATGGATGATGACGGGCTTCTGTCCAGTAACCCGTGGGAGATAAAGAGGTAATCTAGCCTATGGTAGCTATTGTGTGCTGCGGAGTGAAAACTATAGTCTTTTTCTTTTGGGTGAAGTGTCCTCCAAAGGTCTATTAGTTTGAGTTTGGCTAGCTCTGTTCTTAGTTTGTGTAGTGCATTGGGGGAAACCCCCGACTTACCCCCCGAGGAGTCTCTGGATGGTTCCATGGTGAGATTAAGGTCCCCACCGAGGATAATATGGGATCCGTCCGCGAAAGATGCGAGAGCTTTCAGGACCCGGATTCCAAAGCGCACCTGGTTCTGGTTTGGGGAGTAGATATTAGCGAGAGTCATAGTTTCGTTATTCACTTGGATTTTTAAAAATAGATATTTCCCACTTTCGTCCTTTTCTGATGAGATCAGTCTGTAAGGTAAGTTTTTGTGGATCGCTATGGAGGTACTGCCGACTTTTTTATCTGGGTGTGCGCTATGGTGCCATGTGGTATAATGGCGGTATCTAAATCTAGGGATTTTAGATTCCTGGAAGTGGGTCTCTTGAAAGAAGACTATCATAATCTTTTTGCGGTGAAAATGGTCTACAATCTGTCCTCTCTTGGCGGGACCATTCAACCCTCTAGCGTTAAAGGTGCAGAAAGTTATGTCAGCCATCATGAAGCATCTGGGGGGAAGAGGTGTCTGAGGCCTGGAAACAACTTATTGGTGGTAGAATGGCCAGGTCGAGAGGTGGAGTGGCGTGGATAAGGACTGGGGTTTGAGGTAAAGAAAGGCATTGCCTTAGAAAAAAGAAAGAATGAGGCAGTAAAAGGCTTATCAAGAGAGAAAGCCTTGCGCGGCTTAGAGTAGCCGCGTGTATTTTCAGGGAAAACTACTGGCGTGTCGTACACCAGCATTCGCAACAAGTGCGTTTGGTCGCCCTGTGTGGGGAGCGCGAGGATGTCAACCAGAACGGGTGTTGAGCTCTCGCGTTCCCCCCCGCAGCGCAGCCTTGTTTAATTCTGACTCGCCCCGTTTGGGGCTTTGGATTAAGACTTTCGAGGCACCGAGCATTCGAGGGAGGGATAGAGAAACTGAACTGCATGTTGTAAACAAAATCTATATCTAGGTAGGTTTGACACAATACTACGATTTAACATATCGTGGCTTCTGAACTGGAGAAAGGATGGGGGGGGGAGGCAGGAGAAGTGGAAGTGGAGAGGGAGAAGGAAAGAGAGGAGGAAAAAGAAAAAAAAAAAAAAGGAAGGGGTGGGAGGAAGGGGTGGAGAGAGGGAAGGGCCTGGAGGGATGTGGGCTATCTGCCCCAAATGGTGGTCCAGGGCAGTCACTAGTCGCGGTCGGCACAACAGGCGATTGTCCTGGTACAGAAGTGTCCTCTGTCCTTGAGAACCCCCTGTGGCTGATCTTCCCCTCCCCCCCCCCCCTTGGATCTTCTGCGTTTTTATTGCGGTGTCGCATTTTCTGGTGGTGTAAAGTGGAAGCACCGACGCCTGTGAGTGTCCTCTGGTGCTCCTAGGTTAGGATGGGGGGTGGGTGTGGGGGTAACACCGGTGGTAGGGCGAGGTATAGTCCTTTCTTTACAGGTTTGCAGCTTGTTCAGGTGTTCCTTCTGTCAGGGTAATAAAATTCTAAGTACAGCACCAATCAGGCCCACCCCACTTGCCCCGCTGCCGGCGGTAAGAAGAGACACCACACGGAGGTCTGGTATAGTTTCTCACACGGGACATGGCTCTCTGCCGTGCTTTATTACAGATTACATGAGATCTTATACCCTTTGTCCCATCACCAGCAAGGGGTGATGGGCTCATAACCATATATGGGAAGTCCGGATTTCCGGCCTGAGACAGTGAAGACAGTCGTTATCTTGCTACGGCGCCTCTGGCTTATGTACAGAAAATCACGTATTCAATTAACTCCAGTGCAAAGAATCACCCACTCAATTCTAAGAAAGCGGCCAAGCATGCATTCTCCATATATGGGAAGTCCGGATTTCCGGCCTAAGACAGTGAAAATTATGTACATAGTGGAACATCTTGATATCTTGCTTCTGGGAAAACGGCCAAGTACACGCGTCCTTCGTCCGATTCTTCATTGCTGTACATTTTAAGATACATTTTGTCTTCGCCTGGCAAGGCCTCTTGGCATATCTGATGTAAGGCGACATATACGTTTTTTTTCTCATTTGGAATTGTATAGAACTTGCATATAGGTATAAAGCATAAAAAACATATGGCAATATATACATATATACCCTCACACTTCCTGTTGGGGTTCTCTTCTCGCAGCGGGGTTTAGATTGTATTGTTTGCCACTGTTCCTGGGCTGTATAAGCTACGATTGTTGGGCTTATGGGCCAGTCCGGGAGCGTAACCTGCGATAATTGGAAAGTGCCCAGAAAGTTAGGTAGGTCTCCAATTGAGCGGAACGTCGCTGTTTTTCCGTCTTTTTTAGCTGTCAGGGAAAAGGGAAATCCCCATCTGTATTGTATTTCTTTGGTCTTCAAAATGTTCAGTAGGGGTCTGAGAGCTCCTCGTAGACGCAGGGTGTGTCGAGCCAGGTCTTGTAGTAGGATTATGGGTTTGCCCGCGTATTGTAAGTCACCTTTCTCCCTGGCCTTGCGTAAGATCGCATCTTTATCTTTTAAAAAAATGGACTCTGCAAATATGGTCCCTTGGTCTGTTTGGGTCAGTTGTTTTAGGTCCGAGGGCTCTGTGTATGCGGTCGATTTCTATAGGGAGTGTCGCCGAACGGTTCAGAAGCTGTTGAAAAAATGTTTGCGCCCAGTTGTCCAGATGCTGACCCTCCACCTCTTCTGTGAGACCCCGAATACGGAGGTTATTTCATCTGTTCCTATTTTCTAGGTCATCAATATGCATAATGATACCAGAGATTTGGTCAGCTTGTGCTTGTATTGCCTGTCTATGCGTCTCTAGTATGGCCGCCGTGCCTTCCTGTGTCTTTTCAACTTGTAGTATCCTATGGCCTAGGTGCTGTATCTCGTGTTGGATGCCCTCTAGAGTTTTTTTGTTGGATGCTTCTAATCTTTGGAAAAATTCGTCTAGCTCACATTTTGTTGGGATGGACATGATTCGATTTTTCCATGCTTCCTTATGTATTAACACTGTTGTTGCTGTGTTTGCTGTGGTTTGGGGGCCCTTAGGTCTTTTATATATAGGGCTGCTGGTATTGCTGGAGGCTGTGGAGTGGGGCCATGTGGGGCTACCCCACACATCTGCTGTAGGAGACTGTGTTGGGGTATGTGGTGAGCCATGTTGGGTGCAGGGGCTGCCGCCCATCGTACTCACTGTTCCCTCTGTTGGCATGCTTCCCACTCTCTCCTTGTGCCTTGTTGCTGTGGATGCTTGAGGGCTTGCTCTCTCCGCTCCTCCGGCCTCAGGTGAGCTGCTGTAGGTGCCTGTGTCCTCTCCCGATTCTCCGGGGCGTTGTGCAGGCTCTATGGTGGTGTGGTGCGCCCGCGGCTGTAGCCTCGTGGGTGCCGCGGCCGGCGCCATCTTGGGGTCTGCAGCGGTCTCTCCTCTGCTGCCGAGAAATCTCTCCAGCGTGCCTCCTCTGCTCACCGGAGTGCACGATTTGGAGCACGGCTGCTGTTTCTTCCCCATGGGGATCTGACTGGTCTCCCTCGGTCGCTTGCCGGTGTCTCTAGGCTGCGAGAGAAGGTAGGAGACGCGGGAGCTCGCAGAGTATGCGACCTATCCCGCCATTCACCGGTCACGCCCCCTTTGTTGATGTTTAGAACATGTATAAAAGTTATTAGTCAAGTTGTTTTACTACCTAAAATCTCTCAGGGCTACACTACCATCACCCAATTTAAATATCTCAAATCTCACAAAGATACTAAAGCCTTTCCTACCAAACCTCCCCCCCCCCCAAAAAAAAACATCTCAAAAACCACCCAAATACATCAGCAGCCTCACCCAGATAAGTCACCATGTGTAGAGTTCTAAGCCATAATGTAAGGGGACTTAACTCCCCAAACAAACGAAGAAAAGCGTTCCTTGACTACGAAAGACATAAACCTGATATCCTATGTATACAAGAGTCTCACTTTTCAACTACATCTAGCCCTAACTTTTTCAACCCAAGATACCAAACCCATCTCCACGCCAGATACACCACTAAAAGCAGAGGAGTTTCTACCTTTATTCGTAACTCACTCCCCTTTAAACTAAACAACACTGTAGCCGATGAGCAGGGACGATACCTGATCCTCATGGGGGAACTCTACAATGACAAGCTCTGTGTCGTAAATACATACGCACCGAATGAAAACCCAATAGATTTCTTCCTAACAGTCTGTGAAATCCTTCTACCACTGAAGTACACCAGATTAATCTGATGCGGGGACTTCAATTTTACTATCGATCCCAAAATGGACTCAACATCACAAACACCCCCTCCAAGAGAGAAAAGATTCTCACCCCAGACACGAATCCCTTACACATGGAGACTCAACGAGGCTCTCCTCACCAACCCCACAATAAGAGACACCATACAGCAAAAAGTAGATGAGTACTTCCAAAATAATGGACCAGACGACACGGAAATTGATATAAGGTGGCTAGCTCATAAACCAGTGATAAGAGGAACACTAATTTCTATAGCTTCACAAAGAAAAAAAGAAAAAAACAAAGCACAAGCTACATTAGAATACAAGATACGCAAACTTGAGATAGCAAACACGCAGAACCCCTCAAAGTATCTTAGAAAAGCCATCCAGGACACTAAATTAGAACTTAACACGCTACTAACACATAAAACAGAAAAAGCCCTAGCCTGGACTCAAGCCACATACTACCAACTCGCAAACAAACCTGACAAACTCCTGGCTAGAAAGCTTAGGGAAAAGCAAACTATAAACACAATCCATAAAATCCAAACCAGACACGGCCAGCAAACATCCAACCCGGAAAACATATACAAAACATTCCATCAATACTATCAAAAGCTATACAATAACCAACAAACAGCCACAGAACCACAAATAACCGAATTCTTAAACCAACTTAAGCTTCCCTGCCTATCTGAATCAAGCTCAATAAATCTTAACTCACCCATCACTGAAGATGTAGACTGGGCGATCAAACGACTTAAACGAGGAAAAGCTCCAGGGCCGAACGGCTATACATCATTATACTATAAAAAATTTGGCCAGACCCTAAAACCGCACCTAGTACAATTATTCAACCACATACTCCAAGAAGGACACATACATCCCGACTTTTTACAAGCACTTATTACAACAATACCCAAGCCAGGGAAAGACCAAACCCTCCCCTCCAACTATAGGCCAATCTCGCTCCTTAATATAGACTTAAAATTACTAACATCCATAATTGCAAACAGAGTAAACAGACTACTCCCGCACTAATACATCAAGACCAGGTGGGCTTTATCCCAGGCAGACAGGCACCAGATAACGTAAGAAAAATTCTCAACCTCATTAACCATGCAAACACAAATAAAACCCCCATGTCAATATTAGCACTAGATATAGAAAAAGCTTTCGATTCCCTTTCCTGGCCCTACCTTCAACTATCCCTCCAGAAGATGGGTTTTAAAGGTCCTGTTGTGAAACTATTATCCGCACTCTACTCTAAACCGACAGCATACTTTAAAATTCCCTCAACCCACCCCTCCCCAGTCCATATTCTGAGAGGAACACGACAGGGATGCCCCTTATCACCAGCTCTATTCGCCCTCGCAATAGAACCTCTAGCAATTGCCATTCGTAGTAACATTAATATCAAAGGCATACAGATTGGTGGCACCAACAACAAACTTAGTCTTTTTGCCGACGACCTGCTCCTTACTATAACCAACCCATTAACCTCACTCCCAAATCTAATGATGATACTAAAAAAATTCAGCAGCGTTTCAGGCCTCAATATAAACCAGTCTAAGTCAGAAATCCTCTACTGCAACACACCGCCAAACATACAAAAACTAATCGAAATAAATTTCCAATTTAAAACGCAAAAATATTACATATCATACCTAGGGATAAAGCTCACTAACTCACTTGATACACTACACAAATGGAACTACGTTCCGCTCTTTAGACAACTAACTCTTGACTTGGTGAGATGGGAAAACCCACTCTTATCGTGGATAGGACGCATTCACAGCATTAAAATGACTCTACTTCCAGATCTTTTCTTGGGTAAAATAATAGAAAAAAGAAAAGATCTGAGTGATATACTATTACAAAGAACCTTATTTCTGGGTAAAAAAATTGAGCAGGATACATCCACTGATGTTCCTAAATATATACAATCCACATATGAGATAATCTCTAAACGTAAGATTAAAAAATTACATAGAGATTTAAAGGATAAAAAAGAAAAAAAGAATTTTGTGTGGGAATACTGCATCAAAAAAAAAAAAATAAACCCCGCCCAAAATAAAGATGTAACACCCACCCATATGGGAAATGATCCAATGAAAGATATCATTCCCAAAGAGAAGAATATACATCCCAACCATTCAAAGAAAAACAGGTTCCGTTCACGGAAACCTCGTCCCATTAAAAACTCATATACTGATAGGTATTTTCCTCACACCAATCAATGGGAACCCCCTCAGTGGCCAAAAAGATTCCCAAATTTACCCCCCCTTTACATACAGACCACCTTTATTACCGGATCCTCCCTCCAAACCATTCCCTCCCCCGTACATACCACCTTTACTACCGGATCCCTTCTATAGACCCCCTCCATTTTTTCCACCTATGAGGCATCCTCCAAACTTTAATCATCCTTTTGGGAGAATGCCTTTACAGTATCCTAAGAGTCACCAAAGATATGCTCATTATGACCAACGAGATATGGGACGTTCTTGGAATAACGATTCCCCGCATATCAGGCCACTATTGCCACATCCAAAGAGGAATTGGAAACCTCGTGATTCTAATAGATCGATTCATCAGAACAAAAATATAAAAGAGACATCCAAGACAACAAACATGGAAACATTACCTTCACGAAATAATGTGACTATCTCACAAAACGCTAACCACTTAGAGGAATGAGTTCAATTTCTGAGTGTTACTATGTCTGGGGATTCAAATATTGAACCTACAACTGATAAAACTGAGAATTCAGAGAATATTCTTCCTCTTTCCACACCCCTAGTGCTTATGGATGCACCAGGAAGCCCTACAGATCTAATTAACTTTTTGGAAAATTTAGACACCAACAGAAGGGAATCCGATACACATAGTGATTTGAATTCTCATTCCAATCCCACAACAAACATTCAATCAAAACTTTTTTTAGAGACAGGTGTCTCTCGGTCTCCCATAATCGAGAGACCCATAACCACTACAAGGATTACCCGGAGTGCACTTTCTGCCAACACAAAGGGGAAAACATCATACCACCCCATAAAAACCTATTACCATCAACAATATGCAAACACAAAAAAATCACTCAATTCTACCAATCCCCAAACAGATCCCCAATTCCAAAAAGGTTAGAAGAAGGGGAAAACGAGGGGGCCGTCAAAAATCCAAAACTAACAAAACTTCCCAAAACATCGCACAAAATTCAATCTCCGACGATGAAACGATAAAAGCGGGTGTTTTCAACCTCTCAAAATATAAATTGAATCCAGCTGAAGTTAATATCCTCTCGAGAGGCTTATCTTTCAGCCCCTCGAGTGACCCAGATATATTCGAGTTATTTATAGACCTCAACTCCTACATTCGGAAGCTCACACTAAAGAGGCATTTTAAACTCCACCCAGATTATAACAATAGGAGCACAATTAATTTTTCCATTGATAACCAACAGGATAACCATATAGAAACGAGATACATTCATACTAACTTAAAATTGCCCAGCACCTTTTATCCGGTGGAATCCAAAGGCCCACAAATAATAACGTTTTATAATGAAGTTTTATCTAGCTTCAAACAACTAGCTAATCAGATAAAATCCCAGAAAAACACCAAAAAGGATAATTTAACTAAACTCCAATATAAATTCATCAATAAATTGGCCAATGAACAAGAAATAGTAATAAAATCAGCAGACAAAGGGGGGGGGGGGGGAATTGTCCTTATGGACAAAATGTACTATCTAGAAGAGTCACTACGGATTTTAAACAACAGTCAAGATTATAAACGCTTATCCGTAGATCCAACCCCCGAATTGAAAGAAAAATTATTTCAACTTGTGGATAAAGCATTCCAAGAAGGCTGTATCTCTAAAGATGAACAAACCTTTCTGTGCCCAAAACATCCAGAAATTCCGTATTTTCATTTCCTTCCTAAGATCCACAAATCCACCACACATCCTCCAGGTAGAGCGATCATAGCTGGTATTAATTCACTCACCAGCCACCTCTCACAGTATGTAGATAAACAATTACAACGTTTAGTAATACAACTTCCTTCTTATTTAAAAGACACCTCACACATTTTACAACTTCTACATGATATACAATGGAAAGAGTCATACGTCCTGGTAACCCTAGACGTGAATGCTCTGTATTCAAATATTCCACACATCCAAGGCATACAAGCGATGAAAGAACATCTAGACAAAGATTCTATTATTCCTCCTAAACAAAAACAATTCATTCTAGACGCTATATCTTTCATTCTTTATAATAATTTTTTCACATTTAACAGTAAATTTTACATCTAAACACGCAGGACTGCGATGGGCACAAAATGCGCACCAGTCTACGCTAACTTATATATGGGCGCATTCGAACAATCACTCACCAATCCCCAGATTAAATTATATAGAAGGTTCATAGACGACATCATCATGATATGGGACGGCACCGTCGAAGAAGCTACAAACTTTATTCAAAATATGAATGATAATACATGGAATTTAGAGTTCACGGGCTCCATCAACCACACGAAAGCCACTTTTTTAGATTTAGATATTTACATACATGCAGGAAGAATCCATACCAAAACTCACTTTAAAACTGTGGATGCGAACAGTTTCTTAGATTTCCGAAGCGATCACGCTAAACAATGGAAGCTAAACGTCCCATACGGACAATTCAAACGGATCAGAAGAAACTGTTCGACCATCCAAGAATATGAAAAACAATCTGAAATCCTAGCGGAGAGATTTATGGACAAAAAATATCCTAAAACCCTAATTTCTAGTTCCTATACTAGGGCCAAACTAGAGAATAGGGATCTTCAGTTATTAGATCCAACTAGGATCCCAAAAAAGAAAGAAATAGATTTGAATCATGATTGTAATCTAATAACTCGATATAACTCGCATCATAGAGAACTCAAGAATATAGTGAACAAACATTGGCACATTCTTCAATCTGACCCATTTTTAGCACCTCCGCATCCTAAAATTACATTCAGAAGGAGTCGCACTTTAGCGAATATATTAGCCCCCTCCCAACCACGACAATTCAGATCTAGGAAAGGAACAAACGTATTCAATTCTTCCATCCAGACAATAGGAGCCTATAGATGTGGTAGACCAACATGTAAATGTTGTCACAATATATGCCACAAACGAAAAGACATAGATGTAAACACGGAGACTCCAGCATTTCGTATTAATCAATTTTTAAATTGCGCCAGTAATTATGTTATATACATGATCGAATGCCCGTGCAAATTGAGATACATTGGGCGCACAGTAAATACCTTACGCTATCGTCTCAATCAACATAGATCAAATATAAAAAACAGCTTTCTTAAACATAGCGTATCAAAACACTTCTTCACACATCACTCATCAGACCCTACTCAACTTAAAATAACTCCAGTTGAACAAATAACAAAGGGGGAATTCTCCAAATTAAAAACAACAGAAATGTTTTATATTTTTCATTTTAATACGCTTATACCGCACGGCTTGAATGAGACCTTGGAGAAATTTTAATATGATCATGGAACAAATCTTAATTAAATTTAATAATTTTTTTTTTTTAATATGGTCCCACCTCTTATCAGTATATGATCCAATTTAAATTTCTTGAAGGTATATATTCATAAAATACCATGTATCATCAATAGTGATTGATATTTGTGAGTGGCATATTTTAATCTCTTGTTTTAGTAATAGTATTTATAATGTACAACTATACATAATATGATGATGAAAGAACATATATTTAGTTACAAAACATATTTTTGACCTCTTTATAAGTATTTTCTATTATGATAATTGCTTCCGTATATAATGCATATATCATATGAACAGACACCTGATAAGTGGAATAATATGATATAAAATATAGTGCACTTTAAAACGAAGCCACCAACTGGGTATAAATGCCCCCCACGATAAGAATAAAAATAGACATCCTACTAGTTAAACGCACCCTGACGGAGTGCTGCATGTGGATGGACGGCATCTCGCCTGCTGGGGGGTTGAATTACTGTGCATCGGGTGACAGCTGGGCGGGTGCTAACAGGCGGCCGCTCCCTTTGTGGGCATCTGACATGCATAAATTATGCACCCGAAATGACGCGGGTTACACATGTGACCTATACGTCATCCGGGATCCCCCGGAATACGTGAGCATATCATTAGATCATACAATGACAGGTGGGTGGTTACCAGCAGGTGGCCACTCCCCTTGAGGTCACTTCACTCGGGCTAACTGTGCGCCCGTAGCGATACGGAACACGTGAGCACACCATTAGATTATACAATGACAGGTGGGTGGTTACCAGCCTGTGGCCACTCCCCTCGAGGTCATTGCACTCGGGCTAACTGTGCGCCCGTAGCAATACGGAACACGTGAGCACACCATTAGATTATACAATGACAGGTGGGTAGTTACCAGCGGGTGGCCACTCCCCTTAAGGTCACTACACTCGGGTCAACTGTGCGCCCATAGTGATGCCAGTTCACACGTGACATTGACGTCATCGGGGATTTCCCGGAAGGAGCATCGCACCAAATTTGGCGCTTTCTCCTCCCTTGTTCACTCCCCGATCCTCCCCTTCATACAAACGGGAGATGGGATTCGCCATAGAACACATCATCATTTAGGTAATATTTATATATTTGTATGTTTTAATGTAACCTGTACCCTTGAAAAAGGCCTCTTGGCCGAAACGCGTTGTGTATACTTTGATTGCACATATTAAAAGTTGTGGAAATACCTCCGCTACCGTTGGCTTTCATCTCCGTGCGATAAGATAACCCTGGATTGGGAGGCGCCTGGGCTATAGGCGCCTCCACCGAGTAAGTTCTATTTTCTTTCATCTATACCTGCATGCACATTATTTGGTGTGAGCGCTGAGGAGTTTTTCCTTTTTTGTCTTGCCATTCCATTGTCTCCTTCACCCTGTGAATGGAGTTTCTTCTGGCTGCCGTCTCATCAATGATATGAGATCTCTTCGGAGCACCTTTAAGTTTCTGGTTTTATCTGAGAAGATTGACCCTCCAATTGTAGAAGTATCTCGCCGGATCACTATATCCCTGACATCTCGCAGTGAGCGCTCTTCTTTATATATCCTTCTACTTCCAAAGTTGCTATATCTCTTTAGAACCCTCCCCATACCAGTCCCAACCCCAGAACTACGCGCCTTCCAAAAGAAAATATCCTCATTCATCTGGGCACACAAACGCCCCAGAATATCCAAACCCATAATGCATCTCCATAAGAAACACGGGGGATTATCAGTACTCTGTATCATAAAATACTATAAGGCCGCAAGACTGGCCCAAATACCACCTGTATATGCAGGCTCTCAATCGCCATTATGGACCACCATAGAGGAAACCAAATTTAAACCACACACCTGGCCATCACTTCTGTGGACAAAAGTCCCCCTCCCACCCAATTTAAAAACCAACTCTCCATATACTTTCTTCTCCATACTATTATGGAGACAAACTAGATTTAAAATAAACTTACCCGCTACCCCATCACCATTGACACCGTTGTGCCATAACCCGGACTTCCCACCCGGGCTAGAAGAGACTCAATTCATATGGTGGAAAGCAAGTAATCTGAATACTTTGTATGACTTTCTGATCCATGGCAAACTGATATCGATGTCCACTTTTAACAGCCTCTACAACCCACCACCTGGCGAGTGGTGGAGAAAAATGCAGGTCTTCCACTTATGGACCTCAAAACTAAAGCTATCAACAAAGATAGAACTAAATCGGATGGAAGCCATATGTAAATTTTGCCCCACTCACCCGGGAACCTTATCCCACTTTTATGCCATGCTAAACAACACACTATCAGACCACAAGCTACTTTGCATGCTACAGTGGGAAACTGATTTTAACACAACCTTATCACTAGCCCGTTGGCACCATTGTTGTGAAACTCTCAGCAAGAATAGCTGGCAAATATCATTAACCGAGACCTCCCTAAAGGTATTACACAGAGCGTACCTAGTACCTGAAAGATTACACAACATATACCCAGATATCTCACCACTATGCTTTAGAGGATGCAACGACACGGGCTCGCATAGACACATATGGTGATCATGCCCAAAAGCCCAGGACTTCTGGAAAAGAGTCTCCCATCTCATAGCTTCGGTAACAGGGACAGATATTGGACTAGACCCATTCATTCTATTACTGGGAAATAAACCCACAGGAATGCGCAACCCGCCATTCAAGTTACTCCAACATATAACTATGGCAGCTCGCATACTAATAGCACAACAATGGAGAAAACCTACACTACCCTTTGAAGCCTGCATAACACGAATAAATAAGATTTTTGTAAACGAAAAGCTTGTTGCCATCCGGCAAGACACAACCCCCCAATTCGAGAAGATATGGAACCCCTGGATAACGCACATCAACATCCCTAATCTATACAACCATATGAGGGCATAAGTGGAAGATCCTGCTAGTTCCATCTAATATAAAAATATCCACTATGAAGGTAGTAAAGACATCTAAAAAACAATCTCTCAGTCAAGACCAGAGCTGGAGGACATCGAGATCTGTTTTACCCCCTCACCCCCCTATCATTCTAATAAAAACATGTGAGACTCATAACACCATGACGTAACCCTATCTATGCAAACTGAATAAATATTTTAGTTCTGTTAATTGTTATCTATAGTATATAAGTTAAAAACAGGCCAATGACTCTGTACTTCATTGTCAAGATTTTACCCCCCTGCGCGGGGAAATTGCGGCAGAGTGTTGCCACCCTTAAGATTTTATTTCAATAAAAACCGTTGAAACATAACATTAACAAGTCCCATATTTTTTTTTGTGATTGACATTCACCGTGCAGGGTAAATAATGTGCTACATTGATAGATTGGACTTTTACGGACGCAGCTATACCAAATATGTAGTTTTCTTTTATGATTTTGATTTTTGTTTTTATTATTGATATGGCAAAAGGGGGTGATTTAAAGGGGTTGTCCCGCGAAAGCAAGTGGGGGTATACACTTCTGTATGGCCATATTAATGCAGTTTGTAATGTACATTGTGCATTAATTATGAGCCATACAGAAGTTATTCACTTACCTGTTCCGTTGCTAGCGTCCCCGTCTCCATGGTGCCGTCTAATATCAGCATCTAATCGCCCGATTAGATGCGCTTGCGCAGTCCGGTCTTCTCCCTTCCGAATGGGGCCGCTCGTGCCGGAGAGCTGCTCCTTGTAGCTCCGCCTCGTCACGTGTGCCGATTCCAGCCGATCAGGAGGCTGGAATCGGCAATGGAGCGCACAGAGCCCACGGTGCACCATGGGAGAAGACCCGCGGTGCATCGTGGGTGAAGATCCCGGCGGCCATCTTACTAAGGTAAGTAAGAAGTCGCGGGAGCGCGGGGATTCGGGTAAGTACTGGACGGTTTTTTTTTTTTACCCCTGCATCGGGTTTGTCTTGCGCCGAACGGGGGGGCTATTGAAAAAAAATAAAAACCGTTTCGGCGCGGGACAACCCCTTTAAACTTTACATTTTTTTCACAATTAGTAAAACTTTATTCATCTTATTTTTCCTTTTTTTTTTAACTTAACTAGGGGACCACAGCTAGCGCGATGCTTTGATCACTTATGCAGTATGATGTAATGCCATAGCAAGCATTACATCATACTGCAATCTAACAGCAGTGTATCAGGCCACTGCATGGGGATGGCTTGATAGGCAGCCCTAGGGCCTTTGAGAAGGCCCTCGGTTGTGATGACACCCGCATATTTCCCTGCGATCTCATTGCACCCCCGAACATCAGGGGATTTAAATGCCGCTGTAGAAATGTCATTGTTGGATAGATGTAATATTTCGCATAGTGATGCAGAGGTGTTAGGTGAAAATGTAGACATTTTAGCCTTAGGTAGGAGTAGAGTGCAACTAAGTGGACAACATTTTTGACAGGAAGGGGTTTTGCTAATTAAAAATAGGTTTAAAAATTCTGATTTAGAGGCTGCTGTTTTACACATGTGCTCTGTTCAAATGTTGGGGAAAAATCTTTTATATACCTGGCATGTCATCACCACATTTTAGAAGTCTTGTTAAAGGCAGTGTTTGATTACAAAATTGGCTCTACCACTGGCCCTCAATCAGATATTTTAAAAAGTTTCAAGCTAAGTGGTCTAAGACCCACAAAAGAAAGTACAAAAGTGTTATTGAGGATAAATATATTGAAAACAAAATAAATGATCCTGAAGAGATTTCAAGCTTTCTTTTAGAACAACTAAAACAGCAGCAGCCCAGGGACTATAAAGAATCTCTTGAATTAGGTTTAATTTTTTGGGGATGTGCTACTAAAGAAATTTCTTTCAGGCTACCTGGTGCCATTCATCATGCTAGATGGATGGCCGAAGTAATTTATTCACTAAAAATGTATATTTTTAGGTATCGGTTTCCTTTGAATGATGTGGAAAATAATGGACTAGGCCAAATATGTTATTATTAATATGTAGGTGAAAGTTTGGTTTAATGCCCCCAGGACGGCTATAGTCCTAAGCCAAAATTTGCAATTGTTAACCCCTTTCCGCTCCATGACGTACAGGTACGTCATGGGAGCCAGGTACTTCCCGCAACATGACGTACCGGTACGTCATCGCGATAGCGCGAGATCATGACTGACCTCGCGCTAGCCCGCATCGGGAGCCGGCTGTCAGTCATAGCCGGCCTCCCACTGCAACAGCGCTGCTAAGTAGATCGCAGCAGGGAAAGAGTTCACAGAGGGAGCGCGCTCCCTCTGTGTCTCCGGCTGGCTCTCACGATGTTATCGCGAGAGCCCGGCCTGTCGCCATGGCAACAGGATGCCAGACACTGGCGTCCTGTAGTGCCAATGCCTATGATCGCTGTATAAGCGATAAGGCATGGCAGGGCAGTAGCTCTGCCATGCCTTATCACAGCGATCATAGGTACAGTGCTGCAAGTCCCTCAGAGAGACTCAAATTGTGTAAAAAAAATAAAAAAATAAAAAAGATTAAAAATATGTAAAAAAAAAAATTGGGGGGCTTTTTTTAATATTAGCATAAAAAAGGCCAGCTAGGGGCACAGTGAAGCCCAGCAGGTGATATCTAAAGACCCCAGCTGTCGCCACAGAGAAGGCTACTACACCTCCAGCAGACCATACACAGCCATGGACCCTCAACGCCGACACAGGGGACCCCCCACCTCCCCGGCAAACAAAATTTAAAGGGCGACCGCAAGCAGGCCACAAAAGACTGCTAGTGCCCAAATTTTACTGCGCCCCAGCCATCCAGCGTATGCGAAAGTGCGGGCACCAATCTCCTGCACAGTTACAAGTCCCCACTCAATGCTTAATCAGACCTAGATCTACGGGATAATGAACCCCTAGTCTCTGCTCCATCGGGACACCTGCATCATGCTGTAAGATATTCAACTCAAGACACAGCAGCATCCTTTGTTCAACTCAAGACACAGCAGCATCCTTTGGTGTAATTACTTGACCAGCAGAGAAGCATGACTAAAACCAAAGGTAAATCAACGAAAACCCCATCCAAAGGCACTCTACTGAATATGTTCATATCTCAGCCGCATACGGACCCACCCACCCCCACCACATCCAGAACCCCCTCAGAAGTCGACGCTGAAGAAGACACAATGGAAACCAGACAAGACACCACAGGCCATTCCAAATTGCTAGAAAAGATGACAAACATTTTCAGAACAGAACTTTCCGCAGCAGTGAAAGACTTCACCGAGCAGATTCGGGATCTGGGGCAGAGGACTGAAGAACTAGAAAAGAAAAAGGAGACATAATTGACACTTTAGAAACAGATTGCAGCTACGTAACTGAATTAGAGACCAAGTTCGACCAGCTTGAGGCCAAATTTGAGGATCTCGAAAACAGATCCCGACGATCAAACATTAGAATACGAGGCCTACCAGAGTCAATTACAGCCTTGAAAGAAACTGCGACAAATCTCTTCTCGGCACTTCTACCCCAGATAGACCAAGCGTCTCTTAGAATTGACCGAATCCACAGGGTGCTGGCCAAACCCCCGAATCCTGAGATGCCCAGGGATGTGGTGCTCAAGCTGCATTATAGTGAAGTGAGAGACCAGCTCCTGACAGCTGCTAGAGATCTCGCCCCGCTCCCGGGGATGTCCCCCACAGTCCAACTTTACGCGGACATCGCCCCTTCAACATTGGCAAAACGGAGAGCTTTCCGGCCGATTACTCAAGCCCTAATTTCAGCCAATGTGAGATACAAATGCGCATTTCCTTTTGCAATTGTTTTCCAAAACCAGGGTAGATCGTATGTAGCGAAAACCCTGGATGAGGCCTATGAGGTTCTGGAAAGAGCGCAGATTCCAATCGAAAGAGCACAAGAGGCTGGAAGAGTGCGCCCCCGTCCCAGACGTTCCTGGTTCACGCCACATCCGAGACAAGACAGGCCGAGACCACGAGATCGAGCCTCCAGAAGCAACGGCCCCCACCAGCCCTGACTCCGGGGACGGCGAAGTATAATAGTTGTTCGGGACTCTCCACGTCGCCGCTCCTGACTCCCGGTGGGGGGGGGGGAGGGGGACGCAGGATGAGACTTTAAAGATAAAAGATCCCAGGTTTGAGAAATCTTGGGGGGTGGGTCGGGGATAGCCTTGAGGAGAGTAATTAAGGGGGAATGTTTCCTCACGGTGGGGAAACAAAACAGATATATTAATGTTGAGAGCTGTATTGCTAGTTTTTGAATGTGATGCCTAGGTCCAACGATGGTATACTAGTTGTTGAGTTTCTCGGAGATGGACGAATCACCGAAGGGTGAAATAAATCCACTCTCTGGCCAAAAGGGTCTGAGGACCCTAGTTAAATGTAAGTTACGTAATACGCCATTGACTCCCCAAAGTCAATGAGAAATAGTTGCTTTGTTTGTAAGTTTGTTAACGATTTTGAATTTAGACCACAGGTCGTCACTCATAAAAAAGGTCGGACTGGAGGACTACAGAGGTACGGAGGGAAAACCCCTGACGAAAACATCTTAGCGAGCCTAGACCAGGCCAACAAATGGTATGCTTAATTTCACATAATGTAAGAGGATTTCTTCAAAATATGTTTATTGGTTTACAAAGACATATGCAACATTGCATTGATAAATGCTTCAAAGAAAATGAATTAGCTTAACAGTCTATACGCCTGAAGGAGGTGCGGAGGGGACGCCGAAGATAGACCCATTTGGAGGCGCCACCCAGCGGACATGTACCATTTGATCTATGTGTCATTTTCCAGAGTCCTGAGTCAGTCGCCTCCCCCGCCTCTCCCACCAGTCCTCGGATGACTCCCCTTTCTCTACTGGTGTTGTTGGTTGTTACTGGGGGTTCCCGGCGTCCCCCACGCCCCCGGCCTCTGATGAAATCTTTTATATACCTCAGGCGAAACAGAACAAAAACAACAATGCAAGATATACGATTTTACTAGTAGGTATAATTTTTAACTAAGACTATAGTCCTAGCTGAGGTGCCAGGACAAACATAGTAGGGTAAGATAGGGGTGATAAGTGGCGGGATGAGGGGAAAAACATAACGAAAGGGAGGAAGATAGAAGAAGGGGAGGGGGGGAAGGTGGGGAAGAGAAGAGGGGGGGGGGGGCCTAGGTCCTCTACCGCCGCTAACCAACATTATACATATATGCACAACAAATAGAGCCTAACTTAGGGTGAGCTATAACCGGGCTAGGTTCCTTCTGATGACTCGAGTCCTCTATTACTTGAATGCTCATAATGAGCCGTTAATCAGCCACGTGTGGTAGGTGGGTGACTCTTTAAAGTCTATCCAGGTAGTCCAGACATCAACTGTAGTTTCTCGTGTGGTTCCAGGAACTGAGTCTGAACTCCTGAGGACTTCCATGTGTTTTATGTGTTCCATTGCCTCTATCCAGGCCGATCTACGGAGTTCGCCTCTTTGTCTCCAATGCTGAGAGATGATGAGGCGCATAGCCACTAAAAAGTGTCTCAAGAGGCCTTTTTTGATTCTTGATATGGTGCCCGGTATCATGGATAGAAGAGCAATTTCTGGAGTTAATACTATATTGGACCGACAAATTTTGTTATATAACCCGGCAATGTCCCCCCATAATGGAGCCACTAATGGGCATAGCCACCATATGTGTATCATGGAGCCTACCTCCAAACCGCATCTCCAGCACTCCTCTGGGACGTCAGGAAAGATTCTGTGGAGTCTCTCTGGGGTCCTATACCATTGCGAGATGATCTTATAATTGAGTTCCTGGGCTTTAGTGGAGATGGACATCTTGTGGGAGAGCTTGTACGCTCTGCCCCAGAGCTCCCCGGAGAACTTCCTCCCGATTGCTTCTTCCCATCTTGTCTCCCACTGCGGCCGTGTGTCCCCCAGCCTACTCTCGAGCCACAACCCATACAGCAGAGATATCGTATGTGTCGGGGCGTTAGGGGCCATGCATATTTCCTCAAACAGAGTTAGGTCTGAGGTTAACTGTCTTGGTGTCCCCAGTAAACTCAGGTAGCTCCTGATTTGCAAATATTGCATCCAGGCTCCCGGTTTGGCTCTATGATTCCCCAGGATGTCATTCAAAGGGCGCATACCCCCCGTTCCCCAAACTTCTCGCGTAATGCATTTAATGTTGTCTGGGAGGATGTGTAATGTCTTAGTCGTTAGTGTGGCTGCAAGTTGAGGATTTCCGGTTAGAGGTGTGAGGGGGCCAGGTATGTTCGCTATCTTGCTGTGTCTGGTTACTCGCCTCCATGCTCTTATTAGGTGTAGCGCCAATGGGGAAGTTCTCTGACCTTTCCAGTCTACCCTTCCTGGGATCCAGAAAGCTCCCTCCAGGTTCAGGTCATTTTGTTCTAGCTCCAGCGCTACCCACGATTTTCTCTCTGAGTGGTGAAACATGTCTGATATGCATTTGCCTATAGCTGCTTTGTGGTAGAGTTCGAGGTCTGGCAGACCTGTTCCCCCGGAAACCCTAGATCTTGTTAAGGTCTTGTGGCTGATTCTAGATTTTTGTTTTTTCCACACAAATTTCACTAGTGCCTTTTGTAGTGTGCAGAAGAAGCTCCGAGGTATGTCGTAAGGAGCAGTCTGAAAGACGTACAAAATCCTGGGTAACAGATTCATTTTAAGGGAATTAATCCTGCCGAACCATGATAGATTTAGCTTTGACCAGTCGTTCATCTCGGATTCAAATATCGAGAGGAGCGGCCTGTAATTCAGATTGAAGATGTCTTGTGGGTCGGCAGGGATGTGTATGCCCAGGTATTTTATAGCGTCGTTTCTCCAGGCATATGGGAGGGACCTGCTCATCTGATTGGCCTCTAAGATTGGTAGAGAGACGTTTAAGATTTCTGATTTTTGGGCATTAATTTTGAGATTGCTGAGGCTCCCGTATCCAGCGAGTTCCTTTTCAATCTCGGGAATTGATGTGCTAGGGCTCGACACGTACAACATTAGGTCATCCGCAAAAATGGATAATTTGTGTTCTCTGCCTCCTCCCACTATTCCCCTAATATCGGAGTTTCTTCTCAGGGCTTCCGCCAGGGGTTCCATCGCTAGGATGTATAAAAGGGGGGACAGGTCGCAGCCCTGTCTGGTGCCATTCCGAATCGCGAGGGGTGCTGATAGGAGCCCATTGACCCTGATTCTAGCTGAGGGGGTACTATAGAGGGACATGATCCAGGAAAGGACCCTCTGACCTAGACCCACCCCCCTCAACACCGACTCCAGGAAGGTCCATTTCACCCTGTCAAAGGCCTTCTCCGCGTCTAGCGCTAGTAGGCACAGTGGTGTATTGGTGCTTCGAGCTTTGTTAATTAAGGAGATTGTTCTAATGGTGTTATCGCTGGCTTCCCTGCCAGGGACGAATCCCACTTGGTCCATATGTATGAGGGCCGGTATAAGGGGATTGAGTCTATTTGCCAGTATTTTCGAAAAAATTTTTAGGTCACTGTTTATGAGGGAGATGGGTCTGTAGCTTTTGCATGACCGAGGGTCCCCTCCTGGTTTCAAGATTACCGCGATGTTGGCCTGTAGCGCCTGGGGGGGGAATGGACATCCCCTTGATACCGCGTTAAACGCGGCCAGCATGCTTCCTGCTAGCTGGTCCCCGAAGGTTTTATAGAATCTCGGCGTGAAGCCGTCGGGGCCGGGACTCTTCCCTACTTTTAGATCTCGTATGACCTGACTTAGTTCCCCGGCGGAGAGGTCCACTTCAAGGGCCTCCGCCTCTGTGGTTGAGATGGTTCTATGGATGTTTTGCTGAAGATATTGTGCTGTTCGTTCTTTTTGCATGGGCTCTTCCGTATCTAAGGGGCTAGGGATATTGTAAAGGTCAGAGTAGTAAGTCCTGAAGACTTCCAGGATCTCGCTTGGTGTATGCACCTCGCTCCCGGAAGAGTTCCAGATGGACATGATATTCGTCTGAGGGGCCCGAGGTCTCAAGGCCCTTGCGAGCCATCTCCCACTCTTATTGCCGTACTCATAACATCCTGCTCTAAATCTGTCTCTAATGTGTAGGAAGTTCTGTTCCAGTATGGTGAGAATTTTATGTCTGATGTCTATGATTTCTGTCAGGAGCGTCTCTGACCTCTGGGTTTTGTTGGCCGTCTCGCGGATTTCTAATTCCCGAAATAGCTTCTTAAGATTCTGGGACCTTTCTTTTTTAAGTCTCGCTCCGTGGGCCATAAACACCCCTCTCAGAGTGCACTTTAAGGCCTCCCACTTAATCGGTACAGGGGTCGTGTCAATTTTATGGGCCTCTAAGAAAACCTCTATTGTCCTTTTTATGTCAGTTAAGCATATGGGGTCCTTGAGAAGATTATCATTAAGTTTCCAATTGAACCCTTTGTACTCTTGTCGGGAGGGGTTGAGTTCCCCTAATATGGGTGCGTGGTCTGACCAGACGTATTGGCCTATGGAGCACTTGGGGAGGCCTTCTAAGAGTCTGTGCGATACAAAAATATAATCGATCCTGCTGTATGTGTTGTGCACCCGCGAATGGCAACTGTAATCCCTGTCGGCCGGGTGGAGAACTCTCCATAGGTCGACTAGGTGTAAACTCACCAGTATCTTCTTGAGTCTACGGACGGCCGAGTGGGAGACCGAGGAGCGCCCCGAGGTGGTATCCAGAAGCGGGTCCAGTGGAATATTAAAGTCCCCTCCTGCCACGATCATCGAGTTCTCTGCGAATTCCGACAGTCTCCGGAGAGCTCTGGAGCCGAAGGCCACCTGTCCCTGGTTGGGAAAATATAGGTTAGCTAGCGTATACGTGTCATTTAGCAATTTTATTTTCAAGAATATATATCTCCCTTCGTCGTCCCTCTCCACTTCCAGAACTTGTGGTTTTAATAGCCTATGAAATGCTATGGAGACCCCTCCTACCTTGCGGTCTGGGTGCGGGGCATGATACCAGTACGGGTAGTATCGGTTGTGGCAGCTAGGGGTGCTTGCCGCAGTGAAGTGAGTTTCTTGGAAAAAATTTATCATTACTCTCTTTTTGTGGAGGCTGTACAGAATTTGGTTTCTCTTACTAGGGTTGTTCAAGCCTCTGACATTATATGAACTCACGGTTAATGATGCCATCTTACTGTATCCGGGGGGACATTGCCGGGATCCACGGGTGGTAGACCCCTGAAATTGGCGGAAGAAGACCTCGGGGTGTTGATAGACACGGGGGTGATGATGGAAGGTAAAACATCAGGGGTAGAGAGAAAGGGAAAAAAAAGAAGAAAGGTTAAGCAAAACACATATAACATGTTGAGACGGGGTCTTAGGCCAAGAAGGCCCCGCCTCCTGTGTAATTTCACGTAGCAAATAAGGCTACGGATATAGTAATTTTAGTGCAGCAACTTGTGCTGCTGGCCTAGGTTGGGGAAGCCTGAACCAGAGTTTGGCCTACAGGGTCCCCCAAGCCCCGACTTCAAGGTCTGAACCCTTTCTTGGGTTTTGATTTAATTTGGCAACCACGGACAGTGGTAAAGATACTTCCGTCAGTGACGGCTAAATAATTGGTACGTGGGGAGATGCCCACGTGTTGTTGGATATCGCCCTTTCTTTTATCAATGTTTCCCTGAAGGGCTGACCAAGCGCCATGTTTCTTTGGGAGGTGGCGGATCCGGGGCTCCGACCTTTGGCCAGTCTGGAAGTGCTGTCATGGGGAGTTCGAATTTTGCTAGAAATCTCGGAAGGTCTCCCAGACCCCTGAAGATAGCTGTGTTTCCATCTTTTCCCGCTTGTAACTGAAAGGGATATCCCCAACGATATGGGATGTTTTTTTCCTTGAGCGCGTTTGTTACTGGTCGTAGGGCCCTCCTTAGTTGAAGTGTTCGCCTTGATAGATTTTGTAGTACCAGGAGTGGGCTGCCTTTGTAGGTGATCGGGCCTGTTTCTCTGATTTTCCAAAGGAGTTCCTCTTTCTCTCTATAAAAGTGGATCCTACAGATGACGTCTCTTGGTCTAGCCGGGTCTGTGCTTTTAGGGCCCAGGGCTCTGTGGATCCTGTCCAACTCGATCGGGTTGTCGTCTTGCCGATTGAGTTTATCGCCAAAGCTTTTGGTTGCCCACTTTTCTAAGCGTGCCGGTTCCACTTCCTCGCTTAAGCCGCGTATGCGTATGTTGTTCCTTCTGTTACGATTTTCAATGTCGTCCAGATGGGTAAGTATGTTCGTGATCTGCAAGGAGTGGTCTAGTAGGATGTTATGATGTTCAGTAATCTGCGTCTGTTGTTCGGTCTGAACTTCTTCAGTTTCAGCGACTCTGTGGCCAATATGCTTTATTTCAGTTTGCAATGCTTCTATGGCTTGCATTTGCGAGCTCGTCGCTTTTGTCAGTAAGGCGTCTATTTCACTTCTGGTGGGAATGCTCCTTAGGTGGGCTTTCCAGTCCCATGCATCGTCGTCTTCCTCTTCATCTTCCTCTGGGTCTGAGGTAGGAGCGTAATGTGCATATGTTTGCAGAGTATGTCCCTTTGTGGGTATGTCCCTTTGCCTCGAGGTATTGATTGTGCTCTCTTGTGGAGTATCGCTGGGGTTTAGTGCGGTTTCGTGAGGGGTCTTACTGCCACTGCTTGCTTGTGTGAGGGGGAGGGAGTGGGCCTCTTCTTCTTCTGAGTCCTGTGGGTCATGGGGGTCATGCTCTAGTCCCTCTCCTTCCGCAGTGTTTAAGCACCTGTCCCCTCTCTCTGTGCTTGTGCCTGCTGCTTGCACTAGTGTCCCCTGCAAACTGGTAGCCCTCCCTGGCTCTGTGTCAGTCGGGCTGCGGGCCGTTTTTCGCCCTGGGGGGTCTGGGGAGGTACCTCTTAAGCTCCTGGAAGGGAGCTTGCTCTTAGGCATGGTGCCGGTAGCGGTGGGCGGAGCCTGCCTCGGCACCCCTCTTGTCTGCTTCTGCTGTCTTTGTGGCTGTGGAGCCAGGTACCTTGGGTCCTCGGGGTCTGCCTGGTTGTCTCCTGCAGCGCGGGGTGTCCTGGTTTGCTGAGCGGTGACTTCTGCAGCTCCGGCGCCGCTCAGCGGTGTAGCTCCTCCCCCTTTTCGGAGCGGTGGCGCCATCTTGGATTTCTCCTGGGACGCCGACCGCCGCGGCAGATGGTCCAGAAAAGCGTCCAGGGGCCCCGTTTCTTCTCCTGCGGGCGCCCCCTTGTCTCCTGCCTTCTTCTGACGTCTCATGGTGTGCTTTTTGTGTCCGTGGGTGCCAGGAATTGCGCTGTTTAGCCGGGGTTCAGCGGGAGCCTTCAGCCTGAGCCTCCTAACTCTTCATGCTCTTGGCCACGCCCCCACATAATGTAAGAGGATTTAACTCCCCAGGCAAAAGGAGAAAGGCCCTCATGACATATGCTAAACACAAACCAGAGATAATATGTATACAGGAGACGCATTTCTCCCACAATTCGGCCTCCAGATACATTAATCAGAATTATACCAGAAGTTTTACAGCCACAGCTAGTAAGAAACACAGAGGAGTAATGACACTTCTGCACAACTCGTTCCCCCTTCAGGAGATCCAGTCGGAAAGTGACCAAGAGGGTAGATATTGTCTCACATGGGGTTTATTACAGGAACAACCTTTATTGATAGTCAATATGTACGCCCCCTCGGAAAACCCCTGGCCCACGATGAAAAGAGTAGCGAACCAGTTAACACGATGTCCACATCACAGGGTACTGTGGGCTGGGGACTTTAACTACCCCTTCCACAGGATACTAGATAGGTCAAGCAACACTCCAGATAGATTTTCCGCCAAACAGAGAAAAGAATGGGAGAGCAAATTAGAGCACCATAGACTGGCAGACTCCTGGAGGGCGATACGAGGCAAAGATAGGAGGTATACTTTTTTTCTCCGCGCCCAACCAGACATATTCAAGACTTGACTATGTTTTGACATCAACATCGCTCCTACCTCAACTCACCACCACCAGACACCTCATATGTGCTTGGTTGGATCACGACCTGGTATTATGTGAAATAGACTTGGGGAGATTAGCAAAGAACACCTACAGATGGAGGTTAAACAAGGCACTAGTGAAAGACCCAATTAGCTCGAATAAAATCACAAGCCAAATCGCAGAATTTTTTGATCTTAATAAGGGCCTGGAAGCCAAGCCGCAATGGGTCTGGCTTTCTCACAAAGCGTACATTCAAGGTCAACTTATTCAACTTTCCTCCCAAAAAAGGAAAGAAAAATCAAAAGCTCTCCAAGCGATGGAGAGAAGGTTGTTCCTTTTGGAAGACCTTAACCAGCGCAACCCCTCACGGGCAACCACAAAAGAAATTAGCGACATCAAACTACAATTAAACACCCTGGTTTCTGAGAAAGTAGAGAGGGCGCTACAATGGACCAAATACAAATACTACAAATTCGCTAATAAACCGGATAGACTGCTTGCTGCGAAACTGCGAGATACTCAGAGACTCAATTCCGTATTCAAACTCTATACTCCCCATAACAATACAACAACAAACCCGAACAAAATCTACAACATATTTGCCAATTTCTACACCTCTCTTTACCAGGGACACAGAGGAGGAAGCGAGAGCCAAAGGAGCGAATTTTTGGAGTCACTCCCAATCCCCGCTATCTCTCAAGTGCAGAGGGAAGCATTAAACATTACCATATCTAACGAAGAAATAGCAGAAGCCATAGATAATTTAAAACCAGGGAAAGCCCCAGGCCCTGATGGTCTCACAGCCATATATTATAAAAAATACAAAGACTCATTAACCGGGCCCCTAAGAGAAATGTTCCAAACTATAATGGAGGGGCAAACTCCACCAAAAGAGTTCCTTAATTCCAATCTTACAGTAATACCCAAAGCAAATAAGGACCCGTTGTCCCCGAAAAACTACAGGCCGATATCGCTCCTAAATTTAGATTACAAAATTTTCACTAGTATATTAGCAAAACGATTAAATCAACTTCTCTCAAAACTAGTACATAAGGATCAAGTAGGTTTCATCCCACAGAGACAGGCGCCGGACAACATCCGAAAGGTTCTTAACATTATAGATCAAGCCCAGAGGAATAATAGCCAACTAACCCTACTAGCACTAGATATTGAGAAGGCTTTCGATTCCTTATCTTGGGATTACCTCTTTATACTGCTAAGACGGATGGGTTTTGAGGGAGAATTCCTACAGGCGATAAAATACTTATATTCCCTACCCACCACCCTACTTAAACTGCCAACTACTAAGGAAACCCCAATTCCAATAAAGCGAGGCACCCGACAGGGTTGCCCGCTCTCCCCGGCACTCTTTGCACTTGCCATGGAACCATTAGCGATTGCCATAAGAAGGAACCCAAACATAAGAGGAGTAACCCTCGGAAGCAACGAATATAAACTAAGCATGTCTGCGGATGACATGTTGCTTACAATCACCCAACCCCTAATATCGCTACCTAATTTAATGAATCTATTGGATAAATGGGCAAGTCTGACGGGACTAAAAGTAAATGCGGACAAAAGCGACATATCCCATATAAACATACCTTCACCACTAACTAAATTAATAGACTTAAACTTTGGTTTTAAACAACAACCCCAGTACATCCCGTATCTGGGAATTAATCTGACCCCCTCACTTTCCACATTATATAAGTGTAACTATCCTCCTCTAATAAAAAAGCTATCCGCGGAACTGGATAAATGGGATGATCCAATGCTCTCATGGATAGGTAGGATACATGCGGTAAAGATGAACACCTTGCCACGACTACTATACCTATTCCGAACCCTCCCTATCCCCATCCCGAATGAAGTACTGAACAACTTCCAGAAACGCATCTTCAAGTTCATATGGGCCAACAAACGGCATAGAATAAAGAATAAAATCATGTACTATCATAAGAGTCGGGGAGGACTCTCGGTCCCTAGCATAAGAAATATTATACGACGGCGAGACTAGCGCAGTGGATTGAAACCCTAGGGGGAGAAAAAGCACCCCTCTGGGTCAACATGGAGAAATTCAAATTAAACCCTTTCACCCCCATGGAACTGATTTGGTCTAAAGGTACTATAAAGGCAAATCTCTTAGAGAAGAGCCCCCTCTCATATCACTCAATGTGTATTTGGAGGTAGACTAGACATAAGCACAAACTGTCAACTAACCCATCCAGACTAATACCAATAATAACAAACGGAAATTTCCCCCCTAGTAAAGATCTGGTGCACTTCCAATGGTGGAAAATAAACGGGGTCACAAATGTTTACCACCTGGTAGAAAACTCAAGGCTACTGACGATAAGCCAATTTAAAGCCAAATTCAACCCCCCCCCCCCCCCCCATTTCTGAAAACTTCAGAAATAATCAAGTCTACCATTTTCTGAGCTCACTCAAGCTTCCACAAACCTTCCCGGACTTAATAGCATTCGAGAGACTGTGTCTGAGGGACCCAATGAGAAAGGGCTCCTTGGCCCTGATATACAACATTCTGAACACACCGGAAGGGGAGGGTAGATTACCATATATGGAAAAATGGGAAAAAGACTTAAATATAAACATGGCGCCGGAGAAATGGAGGCAGTGCTGTGAGACAATCGCAAGGGGGAGCCAGCAGGTGACCTTGATGGAGACATCCATAAAGATCCTCCACCGAACTCGCCTGGTACCGAGCAGACTACACCAAATTTACCAAACAGTCTCACCCCTCTGCTTTAGAGGATGTGCGGAGGTGGGCACCCAAGTCCATGTTTGGTGGACATGCCCAGTAGTGAAGAGGCTATGGGCACAGGTTCATAGGCTCGTACAGAGATTATTTATAGGACCCCTGCATAACTCCCCAACGGTGTTTCTTCTTGGCGACCGACAATCTGGCGTCAGATACCGAGCACACAAGCTGATCCAGGTGATTTGTATGGCGGCGAGAATTCATATTGCATCCAGATGGAAGCAAAGAACCTTGTCCTTTCATGAGGTAATGGAAAGGGTCTCTCGGATTGCATTGTATGAGAGACTACATGCAATAAGGACTGACACCTTAGAAAAATTCGGGGAGGTCTGGGATCCCTGGATAAGCCTGGTAGATATACCAGGATTCCAACACGTCGTCCAGTCGACCTAAAAACATCAACCGAGATACGGAAGGAAAAAGAAAAAAAAGAGACCACAATATTTCGAGTAGGAATGAATGACGACCACAGTTGAATTTAGTTATTGTTTATTGGTTCAAAAGAGAAAATCTATGATTATATTATATAAGTTAGATAATCTAAATGCAATTGAAGAGATAATAAGTACACATTAGAGATAATTTTATCTGTTTAAGATATATGCTGAATATTCCAAGGTATCCCCTGCGAGGGAAAACCAAAGTGAAACAAACGGTAACGCTGTACTTATCTTGTTTGCTTCCCGAATAAAGAGTTTTGAAAATAAAAACATGTGTCCTGCAGAGAATAAAGCCACGTGGGCTCTGGACGTGACAGTTCCACGCTGTCGGTGCCCGCAGGTAGCCGACAGCATGGAGCTGTCATCCTGGGCTGCAGGGACACCCCCCCCCCGGCAATGCGATCGGCGCTATCCAATCGATAGCGCCGATCGCATAAAAGTTTAAAAAAAATTGAAAAAAAATTAAAGATTCAGCTGCCCTGATGGATCGGATCCATCAGGGCAGCTGAAATTACTCACCTCCATCCGCCGCACTGCTCCCCGCTGTCCCGGTCCTCCGGGCGCCGAAGCCAGCCTTCTGCGCATGCGCGCCAGGCGGCATTGCGTCAGCCGCATGCGCTGAAGGCCTGATGGCGCCGGAAATTTAAAATCTCCTGTCTCCCGGCTACTGAGGGTAGCCAGGCGACAGGAGATGCCACCGGGGATTGCGGTGAGCGGTCCCCAATACCGCAATCTAGCGAAAATGTAAAGAAACGTGTTAAAAAAATAAAAGTTTCACCTCCCCTCATGGATCGGATCCATGAGGGAAGGTGAAAATACTCACCTCCCTTCCTCCATGACCTCTGGCCGGTCTCGGGACCCACTGCTGGCTTCTGCGCAAGCGCCGATGTGGCGCGCATGCGCAGAAGGCCGGCGAGCCCGGCAAATTCAAAATCTCCCTGCATCCAGCTGTCCCAGGTAGCCGAGTGCAGGAGGATATGACTGGGGACCGCTGTATGCGGTTCCCAGTCGCATGATCACCATTATCCATCAGATAATGGTGATTATATAAAGTTAAAAAGTAAAAAAAAAAGGATAAAAAGTTAAAGTTTCATTTCCCCTTACGGATCGTATCCGTAAGGGGGGATGAAATTACATACCCAAGGTCCCCGTTTCCCTGGTGGGATGTTGATCCGTGGACCTTACCCCAGCTTCGGCGCATGCGCCCGTCAGCATGATGGTGGACGCATGAGCAAAAGTGAAAGATTGCCCAAGAAAATTAAAATCTCCCTGCTCCTGGCTACCAAAGGTAGCCAAGAGCCTGGAGATGTCACGGGGAGCCGCGGTATGCGGTTACTGGTCACGTGATCGCCGTTTTCCAATGCATAATGGCGATCACGTAAAAGTTCTTAAAAAAGTGAAAGTTTCATCTCCCCTCACCGATGCGATCGGTGAGAGGCGATGAAACATCTTCTCGGAGGCTTCCGCATTTGAATCCAGATGCGATTATCCTCCATGGATCCTGCCGGCTACTGGGTATGCGCCCGCTGGCAAAATGCCGGACACATTCGCAGGAGCCGGGGAGCCCAGGAAATTTTAAAACTCCTTGCTCCCAGCGACCAACGGTCGCTGAGTGCGTGGAGCAGTGACCGGTGGCCTCGTTGAGCTGTCCCCGGTCACGTGATAAAGTAGCAATGTAACATTAGGCTGGTCACGCATGACAGAAGAGGAATTACGGGTTCTGCATGCAATTGATCAGCGGTAATCCACGGATCAATCACATGCATTGTATTACACAATTCCCCCCAATTAGCGGGTCGGAATTACGTAATCCACTCGCAGAAGCAGAACACAGCATGCTATATTTTACCGCGGATATCCACGACCTAGAGCCCATTGTGCTCTATGACCGCGGATATACTCTCAGCCCATATGCAAACACATTGTGAACGGGCTGCGGGTACTTGGGTCATCTCTAAGTGACGGCACGGGAAATATAAAAAAAAAACAGTGTACTGTGCATGACTGCCTGTGTGAGTAGGCAGTTATGCGCAGTACATTACGCGGCCGTACGCAGGGTCACAGCCGGGCTCACAGCTGGAATCCGCTGCGGGCCTCCACAAGTGGATTCTGCATATGGCCATGTGAGCCCGGCGTTATTCAGACCGCTACCTGTAATCCATAATTTACAAGAAGCCCCGGGAATGCTCGCCTTCATGCAGTTCCAGGAGCAGCTTGTTGACCGCAGCAAGATTACAAAGCCTCACAGAGCGCCACGTTTTACACCCCATCCCCGCCACTGAGGTCATGAAATACCCCCAAAAGAGCGAGAGAGGAGAGGGGATACACGGTTTTCTTGCCCCATGTGCCCATCCCAACCAGCCTCCGTAATTATCCCTGTCTTCGGACATAAAATGCAGTTTATATTATTACCTTTATCTAATATTTAGGGAATGCTAAAAAATGGGGATGGCATGGGGGGGGGGTGTATTATTTTTAGGAAGTCAATTTTTTTCCGTATAAGTGGGCAATGGGGCCTGGAATTTATTCAGTTGTACCCTGAAATCCAACGGGCATTCCCTCCATTATGGGCCTAGCCATGTGTCCTGGAAGTAGATTAGGGCCACAATGGGTAGGTTTCTGAACACGGGACAAACGAGGGTATCCATTTTGTGGTGAACGTTTTCATTCCTATGTACAGTGTACAAAAAAACCTGTTTTTAAATTGACAAAATTGCCAATAAAATGAAAATCATAATTTTTTCCTTCTGCTTTGCTTAGATTCATTCAAATACTATAGGGTCAAAATACGCAGTACACCCCTAGATGAATTCGTTAAGGGGTCTAGTTTTCAAAATGGGGTCATTTGTGGGGGTTCTTGATAGTTTTGGATGCTCAAGGACTCTACAAGTGGGCAATGGGGCCTGGAATTTATTCCATTGTACCCTGAAATCCAACGGGTGCTCCTTCCATTATAGGCCTAGCCATGTTTCCTTTAAGTAGATTAGGGCCACAATGGGTATGTTTCTGAACACGGGACAAACAGGGGTATCCATTTTGGGGTGAACGTCTTCATTCCTGTGTACACTGTACAAAAAAACCCTGTTTTTAAATTGACACAATTGCCAAAAAAATGAAAATCATAATTTTTTCCTTCTGCTTGGCTTAGATTCATTAAAAAACTGTGAAGTCAAAAAAGTCATTGTACCCCTAGATAAATTCGTTAAGGGGTCTACTTTTCAAAATGGGGTCACTTGTGGGGGTTCTCCATTGTTTTGCTCACTCAATGGCTCTACAAGTGTGCAATAGGGCCTAAATCTCCTTCAAGCAAAATTTCTGTTCCAAAAGCCACCGGTTGCTCCTTTCATTTTGGGCCCCATTGTGCATACAGACGTAATACTAGGGCCACAATGGGTATGTTTTTGAGCACGGGACAAACAGGGGTCTCCATTCTGGGGTGCAAATCCTCATTTTCATGTGTACTATAGAAAAAATTCCTGTCTTTAAAATGACATATTTGCAAAAATATGAAATTTTAGTTTTTCTCTTCTAAATTGCATTGACTCCTGAAAAAAACCTGTGGGGTTAAAATACTCATGACACCCCTCAGTGAATACGGTAAGGGGTGTAGTTGTTAAAATGGGGTCACTTGTGGGGGTATCTATCATTTTGACTCCTATGAGCCTTTCCAATCTTGGCTTGGTGTAGGAAAACAAAGTGATTCTCAAAATGCTGAAAAGTAATGTTAAATTTGAATGTCTCCTAAATGGTAAAAAAAAACGAAAGTTTTTCCAATGTGCACCCAAAATAAAGTAAACGGATGGAAATATATATCTTAGCAAAAATCTCTATATTATGTTTGCACATATTTGAGATATTGCAGTTGGAAATGTGAAAAAATGATGATTTTTACAAAATGTTCCCAATTTTGGTGCTTTTAATAAATAAACACAAATTCTATCGGTCTATTTTTTCCGCCTAAATGAAGTACAACATGTGGCAAAAAAACATTGTCAGAATCGCTTGGATATGTAAAACCTTTATGATGTTAATCCATGTTAAAGTGATACATGTCAGATTTGCAAAATTTGGCCTGGTCATTAAGGCGCAAACAGGCTTGGTCACTAAGGGGTTAAAGAAGGACATTCGCTGTCGTTCCAGAAAATAGAATTTTATTATTTCTCCTCAAACTTCTGATTTTTTTTTTGATTTTTTTTTAAACGGTGAAAAAATTGCAACTTCTTTCTCGTAAAGTGATCTGTGTGTTTGAAAACCCTGATTACTTGAAAGGTAAAATGATAGTAGAAAAATTAAAGGTTTTAAATGACACAGCAGAGAAGCGTGTCAAATTGATCGAAGATTTAAATTCAAATATTACCAAAACCCAAAAAGGTCCCAGTTACAAGTCGTAACAGAATGTAGAAAACTTTACCCTGATACTGCAAAAAAACCTTTCTAAGCATATTATGTCTTTTATGGTTTTTTTTAGTTGGTACAATACACTTTAATACTATTTTTTAATACATATTCTTCGAACTTGTCATCTTTTATATGTGAAATAAATTTCT
The DNA here is from genome assembly GCF_035609145.1 of Eleutherodactylus coqui. Taxonomy (NCBI): domain Eukaryota; kingdom Metazoa; phylum Chordata; class Amphibia; order Anura; family Eleutherodactylidae; genus Eleutherodactylus; species Eleutherodactylus coqui. The sequence goes on from NC_089847.1 coordinate 77,561,162, forward strand.
CTTAATTTACTTGGACTTTTGTTCTCATACAATACCCTTTTTTATCTGGGGTTTGTCAAAATTTCTATGAAAACACATTCAGTACCTTACAATACCTGTTTTTGATTATAAACACAAAAGAAATTCATTGACATTAAAATCAGAGATAATGGCATGTAGCCATGAACTTGAGTGTTTTCTGGAAATATCTATTTTGGGAATCCAGCACTGAAAATTTACTAATATCTTCAAATACATGACACATACTTAAAAAGTTGTTAAAGTAATATCTGTGGACAAGAACATTATCAATAAAATGAGACCATGATCAGTTTTCTAGGACAAAGTTTTAGTTTTATGGATGAAAAACTGTTTTGTTTTTTAAACAAAAACTCTCTAAAATCATAACTTTAAGCCTGGGTTCACACGGGGCGGATTCTCGGCGGAAATCTCACGGTTTGGCTGCAGTGAAAAACCGCAAGATTTCCGCCGGGAGAAGCGCTGCTTCAAAACCCGCGGCCTGGCTGCTTACTCTTCCTATAAGACTCAGTTATACAATCCTTATAATTTATACATTGAACATTCATGGCTTTATGAATACAAGATGGAGGGCTACAAATAGCCAATTATATTTTCACCACAAGCGCCTGTGTATAAGCGACCGTGGTTAAGCGCCGGTCAGCGCCTGTGTATAAGCGACCGTGGTTAAGCGCCAGTCAGCGCCTGTGTATAAGCGACCGTGGTTAAGCGCCGGTCAGCGCCTGTGTATAAGCGACCGTGGTTAAGCGCCGGTCAGCGCCTGTGTATAAGCGACCGTGGTTAAGCGCCGGTCAGCGCCTGTGTATAAGCGACCGTGGTTAAGCGCCGGTCAGCGCCTGTGTATAAGCGACCGTGGTTAAGCGCCGGTCAGCGCCTGTGTATAAGCGACCGTGGTTAAGCGCCGGTCAGCGCCTGTGTATAAGCGACCGTAGGTAAGCGCCGGTCAGCGTCTGTGTATAAGCGACCGTGGGCAAGCGCCGGTCAGCGCCTGTGTATAAGCGACAGTGGGTAAGCGCCGGTCAGCGCCTGTGTATAAGCGATCGTGGGTAAGCGCCGGTCAGCGCCTGTGTATAAGTGACCGTGGTTAAGCGCCGGTCAGCGCCTGTGTATAAGCGACCGTGGGTAAGCGCCGGTCAGCGCCTGTGTATAAGCGACCGTGGGTAAGCGCCGGTCAGCGCCTGTGTATAAGCGACCGTGGGTAAGCGCCGGTCAGCGCCTGTGTATAAGCGACTGTGGGCAAGCGCCGGTCAGCGCCTGTGTATAAGCGACCGTGGGTAAGCGCCGGTCAGCGCCTGTGTATAAGCGACCGTGGGTAAGCGCCGGTCAGCGCCTGTGTATAAGCGACCGTGGGTAAGCGCCGGTCAGTGCCTGTGTATAAGCGACCGTGGGTAAGCGCCGGTCAGCGCCTGTGTATAAGCGACCGTGGGTAAGCGCCGGTCAGCGCCTGTGTATAAGCGACCATGCGTAAGCGCCGGTCAGCGCCTGTGTATAAGCGACCGTGGGTAAGCGCCGGTCAGCGCCTGTGAGTAAGCCACCGTGAGTAACCGTCTGTAAGCTTAGGTAAGCGCCCGTGGGTAAGAGTTGGTAAGCACCTGTGGGTAATCGTCGGTACGGGCCTGTAATTGCCTTTGGGTAAGCACCTGTAATTGCCCGTGAGTAAGCGTTGGTAGGCACCTGTGGGTAAGCGACTGTGGGTAAATGACCGTTTGTAACAGTCGGTAAGTGACTGTGGATAAGCGTCAGTAAGCGCCTGTGGGTAAGCGTCGGTAGGTACCTGTAATTGCCTCTGAGTAAGCGCCGTTAAGCGACCATGGGTAACTGTCAGTAAGCGCCTGTGAGTAATTGCCTGTGAGTAAGCATCTGCAAGCACCTATGGGTAAGCGTCAGTAAACGCCTGTTGGTAAGCGACCGAGGGTAACTGTCAGTAACCACCTGTGGGTAAGCACCTGTGAGTAATTGCCTGTGGGTAAGCATCAGTAAGCGCCTGTAGGCAAGCGTCGGTAAGTGCCTGTGGGCAAGCAACCGTGGGTTACTGTGGGTTAGCGTCGGGAAGCGCCTGTGGGTAAGCGTAGGTAAATGCCTCTGAGTAATTGCCTATGAATAAGCGTCTGTGTATAAGCGACTGTAAGTAAATGTCAAAAACGCCTGTAGGTAAGCGTCAGTAAGCACCTGTGGGTAAGCGTCGGTGAGCGACTGTGGGTAAGCGTTGGTGAGCCCTTGTGGGTAAGCGTCCGTAAGCGCCTGTGAGTAATTGCCTGTTGGTAAGCGCCTGTGGGCAAGCGACCGTGGATAACTGTCGGTAATCACCTGTGGGTAAGCGTCGGTAAGCGCCTGTAATTGCCTATAGGTAAACGTTGGTAAAGTCCTGTGGGTAAGCATCAGTAAGCGCCTGTGAGTAAGTGTCCGTAAGCGCCTCTAAGTAATTGCCTATGGGTAAGCATTGGCAACCCCCTGTGGGTAAGCATCGGTAAGCGCCTGTGAGTAATTGCCTGTGTGTAAGCGTCGGTAAGCGCCTGTGGATAAGCATCAGTAAGCACCGGTCAGCGCTTGTTGGTAATTTCCTGTGGCAAACATTGGTAAGCGCCTGTGGGCAAGCAACCGTGAATAACTGTCAGTAATTGCCTGTGGTCAAGCGACCGTGGGTAATTGTCGGTAATGCCTGTGGGTAAGCACCTGTGAGTAATTGCCTGTGGGTAAGCATCAGTAAGCGCCTGTAGGCAAGCGTTGGTAAGTGCCTGTGGGCAAGCAACCGTGGGTTAGCGTCGGGAAGCGCCTGTGGGTAAGCGTAGGTAAATGCCTCTGAGTAATTGCCTGTGGATAAGCGTCTGTGTATAAGCGACTGTAAGTAAATGTCAAAAACGCCTGTAGGTAAGCGTCGGTGAGCCCCTATGGGTAAGCGTCCGTAAGCGCCTCTGAGTAATTGCCTGTTGGTAAGCGCCTGTGGGCAAGCGACCGTGGATAACTGTCGGTATTCACCTGTGGGTAAGTGTCGGTAAGCGCCCGTAATTGCCTATAGGTAAACGTTGGTAAAGCCCTGTGGGTAAGCATCAGTAAGCGCCTGTGAGTAAGTGTCCGTAAGCGCCTCTAAGTAATTGCCTATGGGTAAGCATTGGCAACCCCCTGTGGGTAAGCATCAGTAAGCGCCTGTGAGTAATTGCCTGTGTGTGAGCGTCAGTAAGCACCGGTCAGCGCTTGTTGGTAATTTCCTGTGGCAAACATCGGTAAGCGCCTGTGGGCAAGCAACCGTGAATAACTGTCAGTAATTGCCTGTGGGCAAGCGACTGTGGGTAACTGTCGGTAAGCGCCTGTGGGCAAGCGACCATGGGTAACTGTCGGTAAGCGCCTGTGTGTAAGCAACCGTGGGTAACTGTCGGTAAGCGCCTGTGAGTAACTGCCTGTGGGTTATCGTCGGTAAGCGCCTGTGGGTAATTGTCTTGGGTAAGCATCGGTAAGCGCCTGTGGGTAATTGCCTATGGGGAAGCGTCGGTAAGCGCCTGAGGGCAAGCGACCGTGGGTAACTGTCGGTAATTGCCTGTGAGTAATTGTCTGTGGGTAAGCGTCGGCAAGCGACGGTGGGTAAACGTCAGTAAGCGCTTGTAATTGCCTGTGGGTAAGCGCCGGTAAGCGACCGTGGGTAACGGTCGGTAAGCGCCTGTGAAAAATTGCCTGTCAGCGTCGATAAGCACCTGTAATTGCCCGTGGGTAAGTGTCGATAAGCGCCTACAGGTAAGTGACCATGAATAACTGTTGGTAAGCGCCTGTAAGTAATTGCCTGTGTGTAAGCGTCGGTAAGCGCCTGTGGATAAGCGTCAGTAAGCACCGGTCAGTGCTTGTTGGTAATTTCCTGTGGCAAACATCGGTAAGCGCCTGTGGGCAAGCAACCGTGAATAACTGTCAGTAATTGCCTGTGGGCAAGCGACTGTGGGTAACTGTCGGTAAGCGCCTGTGGGCAAGCGACCATGGGTAACTGTCGGTAAGTGCCTGTGTGTAAGTGACCATGGGTAACTGTCGGTAAGCGCCTGTGAGTAACTGCCTGTGGGTTATCGTCGGTAAGCGCCTGTGGGTAATTGTCTTGGGTAAGCATCGGTAAGCGCCTGTGGGTAATTGCCTATGGGGAAGCGTCGGTAAGCGCCTGAGGGCAAGTGACCGTGGGTAACTGTCGGTAATTGCCTGTGAGTAATTGTCTGTGGGTAAGCGTCGGCAAGCGACGGTGGGTAAACGTCAGTAAGCGCTTGTAATTGCCTGTGGGTAAGCGCCGGTAAGCGACCGTGGGTAACAGTCGGTAAGCGCCTGTGAAAAATTGCCTGTCAGCGTCGATAAGCACCTGTAATTGCCCGTGGGTAAGTGTCGATAAGCGCCTACAGGTAAGTGACCATGAATAACTGTTGGTAAGCGCCTGTGAGTAATTGCCTGTGGGTAAGCATCTGCAAGCACCTATGGGTAAGCATCAGTAAGCGACCATAGGTAACTGTCAGTAAGCGCCTGTGGGTAAACGTTGGTAAGCACCTGTGGGTAAACGAATGTGGGTAAGCACCTGTAGGCAAGAGTCGGGAAGCACCTGTGGGTAAGTGTTGGGAAGTGCCTGTGGGTAAACTCCTCTGAGTAATTGCCTGTAGGCAAGCGTCGGCAAGTGTCTGTGTATAAGCGACCGTGGGTGAATGTCGGTAAGCGCCTGTAAGTAATTGCCTATGGGTAAGTGATGGTGAGCGACTGTGGGTAAGCGCCTGTAAGTAATTGCCTGTGGGTAAGCATCGGTAAGCTCCTGTGGGTAAGCGCCAGTCAACGCCTGTGGGTAAGCATCGTTAAGCGTCCATAATCGCCTGTAATTGCCTGTGGGTAAGCACCTGTGGGCAAGCGACTGTGGGTAACTGTCAGTAATTGTTGGTATTCGCCTGTGAGTAACTGCCTGTGGGTAAGCGTCTATAAGTAATTGCCTATGGGTAAGCATCAGTAAGCCCCTGTGGGTATACATCGGTACTCGCCTGTGAGTAATTGCCTGTGGCAAGCGTCGGTAAGCGCCTGTGGGCAAGCGACCGTGGGTAACTGTCAGTAATTGCCTGTGGGCAAGCGACCGTAGGTAACTGTCGGTAAGCGCCTGTGGGCAAGTGACCGTGGGTAATTGTTGGTAATTGCCTGTGGGTAAGCGTCTGTGACTAACTGCCTGTGGGTAAGCGTCAGTAAGCGCCTGTGGGTAATTGCCTTGAGTAAACTTCAGTTAGCGCCTGTGGGTAATTGCCTCTGGGCAAGCGTCGGTAAGTGCCTGTGGGGAAGCGCCTCTGAGTAATTGTGGGTAAGCACCTGTGGGTAGACGTCGGTAAGTGCCTGTGGGCAAGCGACCGTTGGCAAACATCAATAAGCGCCTGTGGGCATGCGTCGGTAAGCGCCCGTGGGCAAGCAACTGTGGGTTACTGTCGGTAAGCGTTGGGAAACGCCTGTAGTTAAGCGTCGGTAAGCGCCTCTGAGTAATTGCCTGTGGGTAAGTGTCGGTAAGCCCCTGTGGATAAGCAAACGTGGGTAAGTGTCAGAAAACGCCTGTAGGTAAGCGTCGGTAGGCACCTTTGGGTAGGTGTTGGCAAGCGTTGGTCGGTGCCTGTGGGCAAGCGTCAGTCGGCGCCTGTGGGGAAGTGCAAGATATAGGACAGAGAGAGAGATAGAGATAAAGGACAGAGAAAGAGAGATATAGGACACAGACGGGGACGCTACAGGCAGGGATGCCACAGACACATTGAGAGGCAGGGGCAGCATGATGACATCACTGTGCTCCACTTCCTGCCAGGACATTTCGCTGTCTCCCTCTCCGGCTGGTCACAATGTCTGCGGTGTGATCGCTGCTGTGCTACTGACAGCACAACTAGCTAGTAAAGTAGTGAATGTGTATACGTATATGACGGGGGCGGCTTCTGGGCCTCTTCACTGCAGGTGTTAGGTTACCATTGTGACCCTTGCGACCACGGACACTACACCTATGCCACAAAGTATATATAAAATGTATAATAAAGCTTTAAGAAGTACAAGCGGAAAAGAACAGAGGGGAGGCATATTGTAAAACGGAAAAATGCAATATAATAGACTTAACAATTGGTGTGTCCCAAAAAAGAGGTTAATAATGAGACCCTGTTTGCCTAGAAAGCTTAGAAATATGTTGGAACAAAAACATCCCTAATCTTATTGGTGGAAGATAGGACTAGAATAATGGTCAGTTTAGCAAGAATTTAGCTAGCTGGTAGAAAATGAGAAAATAGATAGTGTGAGTTATTCCAGTAACGAGCAGGGGTGTAGGGGTAACTTGGCAACTATCCTATGCCTGCATGGAGGGCAGGAACTGGAGAGAGAGAAAGGAAAAAGGAGGTGGTGGAGCTATGAGCAATACTACAGGAGCAGTTTACCTGTGCCATGAAGGTCAGCCAAAGCAGGGGAGGAAGTGAGGGTTTATATGTCAGGGAAGTGGGCCTGGGACTCTGTTCCCTGCATTCTAATTGGTCCGGATTCTAAGGGGGCAGGGAGATAAGGAATTAATGACGGGAAAAAAAGGCTTAAAAGGATGTGGGGAAAGTGTGGAGCATGAACTAAAGGAAAATGGTATTTGGGAATCACAGAACCGGAATAGTTGAAAGGGTGAAAGATCAGGACTAGAGGAGCTGCTGGCCTCTTTGATTGCAATGGGCGAAAATGTCAGACAGAATGGGGGATGCCCCTTCATCCCTGTGGATGCAAATCTATTCCCATGAGGAAAAGCATCACATGCTCAGGTTGTATAAAGGAAGGCAACGGGGATATCGGTGTGGTATTCATGTCATTGCCCATGTGAAAGGTATATATATATATATCCAATATAGGCTCCTAAAAAAGGTTGTATCACTAATAATCTTTATTCTGCCTTGTTCCTAGAATCTCCACTGGATGAAGAGGCGGATTTCTTTCTCCATGCGCTCCATTAAATGGCTGCCAATTCCCAATTTGCACAGCTGGTGCATTGTCTCCTGCTGTGAAGGGCATTGCCAACCTAGTAGCATGGGGGAGGGCATGCTATTGTTGTTGAGCTTCACTCCTTTGTTTTGAATGGTAGCATAGTTTAATGAATTCAATGAATGGCTAAGTGCTCCAAGTGAATGGCTGAGCGCTGTGACCAGTCAAGGCGGCGCTCAACTGTCATTCATTGAATGGCTGAGTGCTGCCTGTGATTGGCTGAGCGCTCAGTTAAGATAGAGCTCTTTCAGCAGGTGGGGATTTTAAATCCCCACCTGATGAAAGAACTTCAGAGCAGTGCAGGAAGAAGACACAGCTACACATAGCTGAGCCCCGGCAGTGGAGGAAAGGTGAGTATATATATTTTTTACTCATGCTATGGATGATTTTTAGGGAAGGGCTTATGTTTAAAGCCCTTTCCCGAAAATCACTGCAGGGGTTCCGGCATTCTATACTCCTGCTATGTTCACGGAGCACACAGCTGGTATACATCTGAGCGCTCCGAGAGGGCTATGCAGAACAGAGCTAGACCGCTGTCGTCTTCATACTCCGGCTGTGTTATCTGAGCGGCATACCAGCTGAAACAATGCTATCAGTGTTATCCTGCTGAGAACTCAGTGTGTGGCACTGATGAGGCTCATCGTTCTCTTTCAGCTTGCTCGTTAATGAAAACTGCACAATATTCATGCAGTCAGACCCTACGATTCTCGCTCAAAAGATGGCTTTGAACGATTTTTGAGCGAGAATCATTTGGTTTAAATGGTCCTTAATACTGAGTCTATAACCATAAAAAACGTTTCTGTCGAGTCAGTTTTTCATGCATTATTACATGCTGTCTATGGTGTACCAGCTTATAAAAACAGACATGCATTTGAACAAACTTTGCATATACATTATATCATTGCTTTCTGCCAAGGCACTGCTCCAACCATGTTGAAGTATGTCCTGTAGCGTTCGTGACAGTGAAGAGTATCAACACACGCACAACGAATTTGAAGGGGTTGAAGAGGTAAGATCCCTGTTGCTTCACAACACCACTCTCCATAGTTAACTTCCATACTGTCAAAAGTTTTACTATCGAGCATCAATGATGGGGAGTAGGTCTGTGCATCTTGATGCCTCAAGTAGTTGTGCAAAACACAGCAGGCCAGCACTACCTTGTCTTTGGTTTCTGGGAGCAAAGTAATTGTGGTGTGAAAAATATGTCAACGGTCAACCATAATCCCAAGAGCATTCTCTACCAAACGTCTTGCTCTCAACAGTCGCTAATTAAAAAATGTTTTTCATTGTCCATACGCCTTTGGAAGTAAGACTTTATTAGATGGGGCTGCAGTGAAAAAGCTTCATCACCAATAAAGACGAAATTCAAATGATTCAAATGTTCTTTGGGCTCAGTATTGCTTAGTAGTTGCAGCCTACCCGCTTTTAACAACTCCATTAATTTGGTTTGTCTAATATACCACCATCCGATGCTTGCCCATTTTTGCCGACATCGACCATTATGAATTTGTAGTTTGCCTTCACAAGAGCCATCAAGATTATGTTGAAGTAGCCCTTGTAGTTGTAGTAGTACCGTGTTTGCCCGAAAATAAGACAGTGTCTTATATTAATTTTTGTTCAAAAAGGTTTAACTTTTTTACATGTACAGCTGCCTGGACACTATTTAAATTGACTTTTTTAATTAACTGTTAGCAGGGCTTAATTTTGGAGTAGAGCTTATATTTCAAGCATCTTCAAAAAGCCTGAAAAATCATTTTGCATCTTCAAAAATTCTGGAAAATCATGCTATGTCTTATTTTCAGGGTATGTCTTATTTTCAGGGAAACAGGGTAGCAGACAGAGTTTGCAGGCTGTGAGTCATTTGTTTCCCGTCCAGGACCACTCCACAGTTGAGGAATTGCCATCAACTTTCACATTTACTAGCCAAAGTATTCCAATCTTCAGCGGTGCTTGGGAACTGTAGAAAGAGATCAAAGCTTTTTACAAAAAAATAACACAAGCAGACATTTAGTCTGCTCTCAAACATGTACGCAGCTAAGCGCCACGCTTTAACTTTTGCTTCAGGTTGGAGCTCCCTGATAGGGGTGAGTGTCTTAGTACCCCCCATGTTTGCGAGGGGTGACAAGGTGCGCTAAATGGTCACTTTAAGAGCTGACAGTGCGCAAAAAATGGCACTACGACCTATCGCAAGTTTGAGAGGCGCAATTATTGTCAATAGGAGCTATTTACCGTGGTTAACAAGGCGTTAAGCATGTCTCTTTAATCACAGATAAAAAGCACCTGTGTGCGAGAGGACATGGAAACCACCCTGCAGTATGATTAAAATATTTTCCCTTGCTATACCCACGCTAGCTTGTTAAAGCAACACATAAGTGACTACAGCAACATACATTGAAATAATCCGTTTTCAGACTTCTCAATATTGCATCGCATGTTTCAGGAATAATGGCACTCAATGAAAGGGCCGAGATGGCCGCTGAAAATGTCACGTTTTGCAGTGATCTGCCTGTAGCCAGGAATCGTAAGGTAACCATCAATCACCGCTGTACTGATAGAGCTTCACGCATGACCATATCTTTACTTTTCAATTAATGGCGTAACGAATGGCAGTACAGTAGAAAAGGAGTCCTCAGATATGCAAAGAAAATTCCTAAAGTCATTGGATTTTTCTCCCGTATCACATTAATAAGACCCATGTGTGACAGGCTGTCTCTGTGCTGCAGTCTGTTTCGACCAAAGTGTACGCCGGCACTTACATGGACAATCTTCCTCATCCTCTTACTCCCTCTGTGCCACGATCTCCAATATTTTGCCAGCCAAGAAGAGTTTTGAATTAGTGAGTATTTTTGTTGGAGGGAATGGTGCTCTCCTTGAGCAAAAACGGAAAAAAGAAAAAAATTAATTAATTAATTGGGGATGAAGTACACAAAATACTACAAAACATTATGATCTAAAAATGGCTGACAGCGTCGAGCCAAGAGCGTTTGAAAATGAGTTTGATTTCTTCAGAACACTACATTGGAAAACCATCGCACGGAGCCTTGAATATGGAAGAAACATTTAAAAGTATTCATCAGAGTACCGAATAAAATCATCTCCCCGGCGACGTACGACGTGGCTATACATTCGCTTAAAGCCACCAGGTGCTGCCGCCAGAGATACAGTTTCCGTGTCCAACAACAGGCTACATGGGGATTGCTAACAAAACATTCCAGCAAGCAACTCACCTTTGCAGTTTGAAGTGTTTTGTTTTTTTTTTTAAATGTTTTTATTTATCAACTCGGGGCAATCAGTGGGTACAACAGAGAATGTTTGGGTTTTTCCATCACAGTTACATGAAAGTTCCCGACTTGTGTTTTTCATAACTTTTTCTCAAAATTAAAGAAAATAAACAAACATCATATGTGGGGTTGGGGGTAACGAAAATGTGGGTGGGAAAGAGGGGGGTGTAGTGGACACGAGAGAGGGGGGGAAAGAGAGAGAGTAAGAAAGAAGAAAAGAAAAAGAAAAAAAAAATTTGTAATTTATAGGGTTATGGGGGGGACACACAAAAACTTTAAACCTTACTCTTGACCTGTCTTGACAGCCGGTGTATTGGTTTTTTAACCATGGGATTGGAGATCTTTAAGTAGCTTCTTGCTTTTGGGAGGCCCCGCACGTCCACGGCACGTCCGGTGTATCACCCTAAACTGGCACATCACCTACCGCTGTCTGCTCCTGGAACCAATATGTGTATTGGAAGCAGCTTCTCAGTTTTTCTTTTACTCTGTATGGCAGCAGTTGAATGAAACTTCCCCAAGTTTCAAAAAAATGCTTGTACCTTTTTTTCTTTGAACAATGAGGTCTCTGCCCAGTCCATTTGGAATAGGAATGCTAATTTATCTAAGAATAGTCTGAATGGGGGGCATGTTGGTTGCCTCCATGTTTGCAGGATGGCTTTTAGTCCCGCTGCCGCTATGAAATGTAATAACTTTCTGACTCCTCTTGAACAGTGGTATGTCTTGGGATCTAAGTATCCTAATATTGCCCATATTGGTTTCTGTGGGCAGAAGTTTGTCAAGTTTGTTTTTGTGTATTCGTGTCCAGTAAGTTTGTATCGTAGGGCATGTCCACAGACTGTGATATAGGTTAGCATTTGGTGTCTGGCATTTAAAGCAATTTGATGTGGTGTAAATTCCCATGTTATATCCCTTAGCTGGGGTGAGATAAGATCTGTGGACAATCTGCAGTCTCATTTCTAAGAATCTAGCAGACGGCAAATATTTATGGGCCGATGATAGAGATTCCATAAGCACCGTAGGTGTAAAGTCTGGATTGTCCACCGACCATCTCCCAACCCCCGGGTCGATGTCGTCCTGCTCTCTCATATTTCTTATTGCCCTATATAATTTGGTCCTGAGGTTTTTGTCATCCAATTATTGCCAGTCTGTTTCCAGTCTGGTTCTCGTATCTGCGGTATGAGTCCCTGAATGTAGTGTCTAGCCTGTAGGTATGAGAATAATGGGATCGGGAGTTCAGGGTATTTTTGTTTCATTTCTTCATATGTTAAGATCCGCTTTTCTCCTTTGTGTATGATTTTTTTCTATTGAGTCTATTCCTTGGGCCCTCCATTCGAGAAAAATGTTGTGAGGGTTTCCATCCTGGAATTTGGGGTTATTTATTAGTGTCAAATATGTGGATATGTTGGGTGAGGCCTGACTATCTCTTAGTTTATTCCATGTCTTCCAAGCTGCTAATATCAGGGCGTTAGGTTTAATCTTCTCTGGTAATTCTTTATATGTGCAATGGAGAATGTTTTGCAGTTGTATTTTGCCGGCCATTGTCTGTTCGAGTGGTTCGTTTGTGAAATATGATTTGGAGTGGATCCAGTCATGTATGATTCGCGCCTGTGCTGCTAGGTTATAGTCTCGTATGTTGGGCAGGTTAACTCCGCCGTTGTCTTTGTGTTTGTGTAGGGTTTTCAAAGTGATGCGCGGTCTCTTTCCTCCCCATATGAACTTTCTGTATAGGTAGTTTATTTTTTTTATATCTTTTTGTTTTAGAAATATAGGTAATGTGTGTAGAATATATAGCAGGCAGGGGAATTCTATCATTTTTAGAAGGCTGATTCTCCCCAAAAAGGAGACCAAGTTTTTCCAGGTGTTCAATGTTGTTTCTAATTTTTTGATATAAGGTTCTACATTGGTGTTGTATAGTGCCAAGGGGTTTCTTGTAATTTGGATCCCCAGGTACTGTATTGAGCGTTTTTCCCACTTGAACGGGTATTGGGTTGCCCATTGGGGTTTGGCTGGTCCTCTGAGTAATAGGGCTTCTGTTTTATCAAGATTTAAGGTGTAACCCGTGAGTTTTCCGATTTTTTTCAATTTCTTGCAATAAGGATGTTAATGTGTCTCTGGGATTGTTGACTATTACTAGGATGTCATCTGCAAACGCCTCTACCTTTATTTTCGCCTCTCCATAGCAGGTCCCTGTGAATTGAGCTGTGTGTGTTAGAAATCTGAGTAGTGGGTCTATTGACAGGTTGAACAGTAGCGGTGAGAGGGGGCATCCCTGTCGGCCCCTCTGAATAAGTCGATCTTTGGTGTGTTGAGACCGTTGACTGTGAGGGTTGTGGTAGCGTTTGTTTGTGTGGCATTGATGTAATTCCTGAAAATTTGTCCAAACCCTCGTTTTCCCAGCAATATGTTCAAGAATGGCCAGGCCATTTTATCAAAAGCTTTTTCCGCATCCAGACTTAAAAGCATCATTGTTGGGCTTTCAGGATTTTGTGCTGCGATCGTTGCCGCTATGGCGGCTCTAATGTTTTTTAGGGCGCTGCGCCCTTGTGTAAAGCCCTTTTGTGATGGGTCAAGTATGTACGGTAAGATTTGCTGTAGCCTATCTGCTAGGATTTTGGACAGGAATTTATAATCACAATTTAAGAGTGCTATGGGTCTGTAGGATCGTGGGTCTGTCTGGTCTTTATGTGGTTTGGGGAGTAGGATTGTTCTGGAGGTTCCAAAATCCTCCACCAGCGTGTCGTTTGTGTAAATTGCGTTGTAAAGTTGTATTAGTATTGGCACTATGTCTACTGATAGCATCTTGTAATATTCTGTCGAAAAGCCATCTGGTCCTGGTGTTTTTCCTCCTGCCGCCATCGTAATTACCTCCCGGACTTCCTCCTCCGTTATGTCAGCATCTAATAGTGTCCTCTGTTCCTCTGAGAGTATTGGCATATTAATGGTTTCTAGTAGGTTATTTATGTCTTGTATGTTGGTGGGTTCTGCTCTGTATAAATCTTCGAAGTATTCATACAGTATCTGGGTTATCTCTTCTTGTTTTGTTGTTAGTTCTTTCCCGTTGGCGTGTTTTAAAGTTAGTATTGGTTTATGTGGTTGCCTTTGTTTGGTCAGGTTGGCTAACAGCCTCCCTGTTTTGTTGCCCCATCTGTAGTATTTATTTTTTGTTAATTGGGTTTGCCAATGCGCGTGTGTGTACAAATGTATTTAGTAGGTGTTTTGCTGTAAGGAGTATTTGGTACGAATTTTCGTCTTGGAGATCTGTATGCGCTTTTTGTGCTGTCAGAAGGGAGTCATGTAGGGTCTCGAACTCTGTTTGAAATTTTTTCTTTCTATGAGAAACGTAGCTTATGATGTGACCCCTCATGACTGCCTTTGAGGCTTGCCAGAATAGCACTATGTTGTCTATATGTTCTCTGTTGTCGTCTACATAGTTGTTCCAATGTAATTTTAGATATTCCCTGAAGTCTTCTGATTCTTTTAAGAATGAGGGGAAGCACCATAGCCTTGACATTTTTCGGGGGGCAACTATTAGTAGTTTTGTTACAATTGGTGCATGGTCACTGAGAGATATTGGGTGGATTATGGATTTGTGGTGGTGGTCAAATATGTTGTTTGAAATCAGGAAGAAATCTATTCGTGAGAAGGAGTGATGGGCGTTGGAACAGCATGTGTATTCCCTGCTAGTGGGGTTGGAGATTCGCCATGGATCACACAAGCGGAGTTGATCTATCAATGTTAGTAATTAGAGATGAGCGAGCACCAAAATGCTCGGGTGCTCGTTACTCGGGACGAAATTTTCGCAATGCTCGAGGGTTCGTTTCGAGTAACGAACCCCATTGAAGTCAATGGGCGACCCGAGCATTTTTGTATATCGCCGTTGCTCGCTAAGGTTTTCGTTTGTGAAAATCTGGGCAATTCAAGAAAGTGATGGGAACGACACAGCAACGGATAGGGCAGGCGAGGGGCTACATGTTGGGCTGCATCTCAAGTTCACAGGTCCCACTATTAAGCCACAATAGCGGCAAGAGTGGGCCCCCCCCCCGCACTGTCAGCGTAAAGATCGTTCTCCTCTGCCATAGCTGTAACAGCTGTGGCAGAGAAGAACGATGTTTGCCCATTGAATTCAATGAAGCCAGCAATACAGCAGGTTCCACTGAAAGCAATGGGCTGACGGCGATCGCAGGATGAATTGTCGGGAAGGGGTTAAATATATAAGCCCTTCCCTGCAATTCATGCAGAAATGTGTTACAATAAAAATATATACCGGTGTATAAGGCGACGGGGCGTATAAGACGACCCCCCAACTGTCACCTTATACGCCGGCAATACAGTGGAGCAAAAAATAAAAATCATTACTCACTTCTTCTGACGTTCTGCGGCGCTCCTGCAGGCTGTCGCTCCCCCCTGGTTCCACGGCAGAGCATTGCTTTCTGGACACAGGGCTTGAAATCCCCGCCTCCAGAAACACAGCCAATCACAGCCATTCAATGACATCATTTAAATGCTCCTAACACTCTCCCTATAGCAGCTCCACCAAGATACCACTTTCCCTGAACTCATGTCAGAATGCATCTGTGGCGAGCCGCGGGAGGGGCAGATTTTAATACTCGGGTGACACCTAATCTCGCCAGCCACTCACTGCAGGGGGGTGGTATAGGGCTTGAACGTTGCAGGGGGAAGTTGTAATGCCTTCCCTGTCTTTCTATTGGCCAGAAAAGCGCGCAAATTTCTCAGGGAAGAAAATGAAAGTAACCCGAACACCGCGTGGTACTCGTTACGAGTAACGAGCATCTCGAACACCCTAATACTCGAACGAGTATCAAGCTCGGATGAGTATGCTCGCTCATCTCTATTAGTAATGCATGCGTTGTTGAGGTTGATTGTGTAGTTGGCCCTGTTCTGTCCAGCGAGTCGTCCTGTACGCTATTAAAATCTCCCCCTAGGATTATTCGGTCGTCCATGTATGGTTGTAGTTTCTCTATCAGCATAGTGTAGAAAGCTGTTTGTTCTGTGTTGGGGGCGTAAATGTTTACCAGACTGTATGTTTGTGAGTCTATGCTGATTCTTAGTATTAGATATCTTCCCTGTGGATCGGCTATGGTTTGTTTTATTATGTGTGGTATATTTTTTCGGATTAGGATAGCTACCTCTTCGGGATGCCGATGTGTGTGATGCTGTGTAGCATGCCTCTATCCATGGAGCTCTCAGTTCGCCTTTCCCTTCCTTTTTCCAGTGTGTTTCCTGTAGGTACATAATGTCTGGTTTATGTCGTTTTAGATGTGTGATTACTTTTTTCCGTTTTATGGGCGTATTTATTCCATCTACATTAAAGGGTAATATTTGTAGTGTTTTGGGTGTTTGATATTCTGTTGTCTTTATGTCTGTAGGCATTGTGATGTAGTTTTTTTGGTCTTATTTACCGTTTTGTTTGCCTCTTTATCTTTGTTGCGTCCTTTGGTCCCAGCGAGCCGCGGATGCAACTGGGTGGTGGTCGTGCCGTGTCGGCGGGGCCCTCCGATCTCCCTTTTGAATCTTTTTCTGGAAGTCAAGCAGGTCAGAGTTAAAAACATGAAATAAAACATTGTAACATTTAACATAATTTTCTTTTGTTTCTTTTGCATGGACGTCACCACATCTACGTCCTTTGGGGCAGGGTTATCGTGAAAGAAGGGGACGGGGTTCTTTCTTTTTATCAGTCTTGTCCCTGTTCTTCGTTATCTTCCATTTGTAAATGCCGTCTTGCTTCTTCCGGTGTGTTGAATATTAAGGACCTGTTGCCATCTTGGACCCGGAGTTTTGCTGGGTACAGTAATTGGAAGCGGATATTCTGTTCGTGTAGAGTTTGGCATATTGGGGTGAATAACTTGCGCTTTTGCGATACTGCTACCGAAAAGTCCTGGAACATAAGGATCTTGGCTCCTTGGATTGTTAGGTTTCCTTGTTTTCTGTAGGCCTGTAATATTGCTTCTTTTGTTGCCCAATGCATATATTTGGCTATTACTGGGCGAGGTCGAGCTTTGTTGTTGCGTCCGTCTCCTTGTGGGCCAATGCGATGGGCTCTTTCTATTGTTAGAGGGTCGTTAGATATGTTCAGTTGAAGGGCTCGTGGGAGGTCGGTTGTTAAATATGTTATCAGCTGGTTATTTGATATTGATTCCGGAATTACCACGAAGCGCAGGTTATTGCGTCGATGTCTGTTCTCCAGGTCATCGATTTTTTTCTCGTAGCATTTCGGTTTCTGATCGATTTCTTTGTAGTGCTGCTTCTAAGGTTGCGATGGTTTGTTCTGTGTTCTGGGTCTTTGTCTTCAATTCTGTCAGTCGTTGTGTACTGTCTGTGATTTGTGACAGCGCTGAATTTATGGATTTGTGTAGCGTCTCTAGTCTGCTGTCAAATAGTGGAATAAGTAGTTTGGAGACCTCTTGTGCCACCATTGTGGCTTGTGTCATTACCGTGCTGTTGTCTGTTGTTGTTTCGGAGTTTTGTGGAGGGGAGAGGTCCATTGTTTCAATGTCGTTCTCTGGCATGTTTGGGGCTCGGGGTGGGGTATTCTTTAGGGGGGATGTGGGTTGTTGCAGATTTTTACCCTCTTTTTCCTTGATATTTTTGCTGGGTCTGTTTTTCAGTTTTCCTTCTGTATTAGTTTTGTCCGTGTCTGGTTGGCGTGTTGCTCTTGTTGAGATACTCGCGCTACGTTCATTTAAGTATTTGTCCATATTTTATGTTTTCCACGACTTCTCGGTTATGTCGGGTATATGTTTGTTGGTAGTTATTTTTGTCTTTCCTTTCGTCTTTCACCCCTCTTTCTCTTCTTCCCCTGCCCCCCTCTCCTTCCCTCTCCCCGCCCTCAGCAGTTCAGTTGCTTTGCTGCAGATTTTTTCCTTTGTGGATGTGGTTTTTCGTTTTATGGTTTATCTTTTCATTGCTTTTTGCTTGGTTTTACTGGCTTGTCTTGCAGCCAGTCTTTTTAATGTTGTTTTTGTTGTGCTGTTTTTCTTGTTTAGGGACACCTGGGCTTCTTATGTGTCTTTGTTTCTTCCTCTCCTTCCTTTCTCCCTCTTCCCCCCTCCCCTCTCCTCTTCTTTCCTCCCTGTCTCCTCTCTCCCCCCCTGCGTCTTGAGGCTTGTTTTTCTGCGTCTGCGTTGGGGTTTCCCCTCTCTGTTAGCGTCTCTTAGCTCCTCCCCTTGCTGGTTGTGCTGGGCGGAGCTTATCGTGTGTGTCTTCGCCGAAAATTTAGGCCGCGGCTTCTACCTCCACTAGGCCGCACTGCCTTGTTCGGCCCTCTCAGGATTCGTGGCTCTGGATTGGTCTCCCGGGCCGTCCGGGTGCCTCCCTGGGTCTTTCTCCCCGTGTGGCACTAATCGGGGGTTGTTGCGGCTGCGGTGTGGGGACTTACTACCTGCCGCTGCGCGATCCCGGCACTCCAGTGGTCTCCCGGTAAGTTCGCCACTCTTGTGGCGTCCCCCGTGTCTTCCCGTGGGTCTCCGGGGTCTTTTTCCTTTCCGCGCTTCAGCCGGAGGATGGTCGTGGTCTTCGCGGCCGAAAGTCTAGGCCGCGGTCTTTGGCGCGGGTCCGGCCGCGGTGTTTTGGGGGTCCCCGGTACGTTCGGCGGGTGTTGGCAGGCTGGCAGGTCCTACCGGAGGTTTTCGGGGAAGGTAGACTCTCGCTAGTTTGTGGCTCTTTATCTTCCTCCTTCCCGCCTCTGCATTTCGGTCCGCGGTCCCCGTGGTTCTGGTCGGAGGGTTCACCAGAGGTTTTTCAGGTGCCTCTTCGGTGCGTGGGTCTTCCACTTGGCAAGTGGGGGAGATGTTCGTCCCCCACAGCTGCTTTTCCTGGGTCTTCAGAGGGTTCCGGTGTCTCTGGGCTGCGTTGTTTGCAGGAGCTCTGCAGAGCACGTCCTGCTCCCTCTGTGTCCTAAGCGGAAGTCCCAGTTTGAAGTGTTTAATATCACTATCGGAGGAAGTAGTGAAATCTGCAGAGAGCATGTAAAAAGAGAAGCTTTGTTCTCCCGACAGCCAATCGCTTGGTTGTATTTCCTGGCGTTTTTAGACGCCAGGAAATACAACCAACCAAATGATAAACACTCCCCTTGAATCGCTGAACGGATGAATGATTGTAATTTAAACCTAGCGAAAAGCAAACAACCAAACGATGGATTATATGTGGACTGAAAGACAATGACCAACGAATATTGAACGAAAAATGCACGATGGTCGCGTGTTTAGCCATAACGATGATCGCTCACTTTCAGTAATTTGAATTAATTTTGAGTCATGATCGTTGCGTATAAATGGGGCTTAACACTGACTTTGAAGGAATGCTGCCTTCCAATACGTGGTACTGCAGAGGTATTGCTCCATCTGCCTTATTTACATATTACCCAGAGGAGCATAATTGATTTTTTGAGTGTCTTTAGTTCTCATTCACCATTTAGGTGCTCTCCCTGTAAGATAGCGTTTCTGACCCCCACCATCACAGACTGCTCTTTAACAAGGCCAGAATGCGGCTACATGCTGATGAAAGGGAAACCACCTGAAACAGCTGTCTTAGCATGGAGTCTGGCTTTGCATTCAATTCCTGGTCATTGCTATAAGGTTAGTATAAAGAGTCTAGCGCTGCCTTGAAGGAATGCTGTCTTCCATTAGGTGGCACTGTGGAGGTATTCTTCCATATCCCTTTTTTGCATGTTATCTAGAGGAGCATAAATGGCCTTTTGAGTCTTCTCATTCACCGTCTAAAGGCTCATTTATACGAAGCGATGATCACTAAAAAGCGATCGTTTGAGCGATCATCGTTGCATCCTAATGTGTGGCTATCGTGCACTTTTTGTGCACTGCTAGCTGATCATTAAATTCAGGCCCACCTAAAAATCGTCGTTTGGCCTTATCAGGAGTTGCTGATAGCATTGTTTCCCGTCGGAGAACAAAGGAACTGAAAGTAGATAAGAGCCCTCGGGCTATTAACTATATTAAGCTAAAGGCTTCATTTGTACACTAAATAGCTATTTAGCACACTGAGTAGCTACTTAATAGTTTATGTAAAATGATCGCTCAAAGCTGTCACTCAAACTGTCCCTTGAGCGATCATCGCTCCATGTAAATAGACCTTAAGTGCTCTCCCTAAGGAGGAAAAATAGTGTTTCTGGACTGCATCACAGGTCTCTATCTAGCAAGAATGCTGCTAGACACTGACTAAGGGCATGAAGTCTGGCTTTGCTTTCAATTCTCGTCAATTCTCGTTCATTGTTACAAGGCTTGTATAAAGAGTCTGACTTTGGCTTGAAGGAATCCTGCCTTGCAATAGGTGGCACTGTTAAGGTATTGTTCCATCTCCCTTAATTACATATTATCCAAAGGAGCATAAATGGCTTTTTGAATTTCCTAACTTACTGTCTAAGTGCTCTCTGTGAGGAAAAAAAGGCAGTGTTTCAGACCCGTCACACAGATTTCTATCTAGCAAAGCTAGAATCCTGCTGCACACTGATGAAGGGCAAACACCGTGAAACAGCTGTCTGTACATGCAATTCGGCTTTGCTTTCGATTCCCAGTCATTGTTACAAGGTTTGTATAAGGAGTCTAACACTGACTTGAAGGATGGCTGTGGTATTATTCCACCTCCTTTATTTGCATATTACCCAGAGGAGCATAAATGGTATTTTTAATCTCCTCACTCACCGTCTAGGTGCTCTCCCTAAGGAGAAAAGATAGTGTTTCTGACCCGCAACACAGGCCAAAATCCTGCTACACACTGATGAAACACAAACTCTTTGAAAAGGATGTCTGGGTACGGAGTCTAGCTTTGCTTTCAATTCCCAGTCATTGCTATAAGGCTTGTATTGTTGTTGGATAGATGTAATATTTTTGACAAGGACGCAGTGTGAATTATATCAGCTAAGACAGAGGTGTTAGCCCTAAGTTTGAGTACAGTGTGGCTTCATAGACAACACTGTCGACAGGAAAGGGCCCAGCTAATTAAAAGTAGGTTTAAAAATTCTGATTTAGAGGCTGCTGTTTTACACTGGGATGGAAAATTACTTCCAGTTACCTTCAACAAAGTGTAGAGGCTAACTATTCTTATTAGCTGTGGGGAAGATCGATTGATAGGAGTACCTCAGCTTGAGAATAGTACGGGGATCACTCAAGCAAAAGCTGCATTCTCTGAAGTAGAAGAAGGGGGGGGGGGGGGGCAGTTGGAAATATCGAGGTGATGTGGTTTGATTCCACTGCTGTAAATGCTGGTCGTGTCAGAGGAACATGTTCTTTTAGATCAAATGTTTGGGAAAAATCTTTTATATACCGGGCATGTCGTCACCACATTTTAGAAGTCTTGTGTGGAAAATCGCACGGACAGCTTCCATTGCAGTCAATGGAAGCTTACATCCCACGATACTTACGCAGTGAGGACTGCAAAAGTGTTCCATGAATCTGCATCCCAGCGCGCCATGTGCTGCACTGTGCATGTATGCCGCCCGAGACACTT
This sequence comes from Eleutherodactylus coqui, assembly GCF_035609145.1. Classification (NCBI taxonomy): domain Eukaryota; kingdom Metazoa; phylum Chordata; class Amphibia; order Anura; family Eleutherodactylidae; genus Eleutherodactylus; species Eleutherodactylus coqui. Next base: position 77,581,906 of record NC_089847.1, read on the forward strand.
GCGGCGGATCTGGACAGGTGAGTATGGGTCTCTAGGGGGCGCTGGGTCTGATTCCACTGCGAGATTTTGCAGGCGGAATCCGACCTGGTGGTGGGCATGAGGCCTTAATGTCTTCACACAGTAATAATGCTCTTACATACACACAGCGGCACAAATAAAATGTTACAAACACACAAGCTATTAGGGTATTCCACATGTAGTGTATATTCTGCTGCAGAGTTGCATGCAGCATATTACAGTATAGGCAATGTGGTTACGTTTTCAAGAAACTCATCCGCATACTGTAAAATCTGATGCATAAATTGACCTGCAGTACAAATTTTGAATTCACAGCATGGTAATTTATACTGCAGATTTTCACTGTGAATTTCACCTCTTTGTTGAGAGAGTAAAATACACGTCAAATCCACATGTAAGGGCTTATTTACATGAGCGTGTATCGGCCGGGTTTTCACACCCAGCCGATATACGCTGTTCTTCTTTGCAAGGGAAGGAGGCGGGCCTGGCCGGGAGCTAATGCGCTGAGCTCCTGCCCCCTCTTCGCCCCTCATTACTGCTTGCAATGGGAGAGGTGGGACGGGGGTGGAGCTAAGTCCCGCACCCTCCTATTACAAACAGAGCGGGGGGCAGGAGCTCAGCGCAGTAGCTCCCGGCCAGGCCCGCCTCCTCCCCTTGCAAAGAAGGACAGCGTATATCGGCCAGGAGTGAAAACCCAGCCAATATACGCCTATCTGAATAAGTCCTAAAGCAGTGGGTCCAAAATATGGAAGGCATACAAATCTTTCCATTATACTTTCTCTCCACTCCTGGTTTTGGCTCACAAAAAACTGAGCATAAAAACTGTCGTGTGGATGCGCCCTTAGACAGGGAATTTGCCAATAATTCTTTGCTGTGAAATCACAGCAGAATATGCCCGTGATTTTCACCATGAACAATATACCACATTTGGCTGTATTCACTTAGGGAATTTTTCAAGGCATCGGCAAAATTGCATATGTGGTTGCTGCATTTTTCTGCAGTTGTGGTAAAAATTTAGCAAAAACATACAAGGCATTGATGTGATTTTTATCATATCAAAAATGCCCCCTGTGAATCCAGACATACTGTTAGGCCATGTTCACACGAGGCAGATTTTCTGCGTGAAAAATCTATAGCATGTCTGCATGGAAAATCCACTTTTTCAAATCCGTGGCTAATGTTTTAGTTTTGGTGCGGATTCTGCTGCGGATTATCTACTTATCTTAGGCCGCCTGCAGACGAGCGGGTCGGATCCGGCAGCGAGAAATCTCGCCGCGCGATCCGACCCCAGAGCCTGCAGGGACGAGCGCGTACTCACCCGCGCCTGGCGGCCCCGGCTCTTTGATGTGCCGGCTGCCGCGCAGCCGGCGCATGCGCAGACCGGAGCCGGCGGCCAGGTGAGTGCGTGCCCCGCAGAAAATTAGAACATGCCGCGGTTTGTTTGCCGCGCGAGATTTCGCGCGGCCAAACCGCGGCCGTCTGCATAGGAGTGCGTATTGTAATGCACTCCTATGCAGACTTTCAGCGGCGGAAATCCCGCGGGAAATCCCGCGGCGGGATTTCCGCTCGTCTGCAGGCGGCCTTACATGCAGAAAATCTGCTGTTGCAATTTTGCACCAAATGTGCAACTACTGTGACAGATTAGTGCTGATTTATTGCAGATTTTGGTCTCTCCAATGAAGTCTATTGGCTGAAATCCGCAATTTATCACTGCTATAATTGACATGCTGCGGATTTGAATTCTGCATCACATATCAACTTCTACAAGGATATTGTGCGGATTTTTCCTGCAGCGTGTGGACGAGATTTTGAAACTACTACTGGAAATGCTGCCATCGGTTGCTGAGCTTGGTTATTGGCTGCAGCCCCTGTGATGTATCGTAATCCGGGCGGAACTGCAGATGTCAATAGAGACCATAGTGGGGGACTGAGCACCGTTGTGGGAGTGGGAAATATATGACAGTTTATGTTAGTACATGGGAAGAGGTACAGCCCCTTTAAGATTCTAGTTACTGTATTTTTTCCTCTGTAAGGGCTCCTTCAAACCGGCAATCTTAATTTTGCCACGAGAAAAGAGCAGTAAAATCGTGTCTTTGTTCCAGCGATTTTTGAACATCAGCGCTGCTTTTTCTTGCAAAAACATGACAGACGCTTACGGTTTTTTTTAGTGTGAAAGGCAATAGGACCTTCTAAAGTTAAAAACGCATCACACTGCATGAAAATTGCAAGTTCTTGTGTTGTGATAAAAAGCAGGCTGCATAGTGAAACGTGGATGATAAAAAATGCAAAACACAGAAAGATAGGACATGCTGTGTTTTTTTCACGCCACAACGCATTAGTGAAAACATCGCAAATGGAAATGAAACCATTGAAAATCATTGGTTTCATAATTCTGCGTTTTCACTCACTTTTGCATCACTCAAAAACGTGTGACTTTCTTGCAAGTGTGAAGGCACCCTAAAATGCACTTTTTTCCCCCCCAAATGGAGGAAATCAATTATGATTTCCGCTTGCTCCATAAGTGTGTCTTATAGAGCAAACATGCTGATATTCAAGCTGGCCGGCACCATTGCAGGATCGCACGTCTGGACCGGTCCGCTCCATAGCGGTGGAGGAGAGCAGCTCTCTTTCTCTTCTGCAGTGCAGCCCATACGCACCACTCATCATCGGGGAGCGCTGGTGGGAGCTGCTATTGCTGCTACTGCTCTTCCACTGCCACCAATCAGCTTCCTCCGGCCGAAATAGCTGTTAGGCTTCTTTCCCACGAGCGTATAACAGCTGGCCATTCTCATGGCTGGCTGATATATGCTGTGGTCTGATGCATTGGACTCCAATGCATCAAATCACATGGCCGTATTCCTGAGATGTAAAAGCGCCCAGCCAGCTCAATATAGCGCCGGGCTTTTACGTTGGGCCCAAAAAATAGTGCTGGAACTGTCTTTTGGGCCGGAATACGTCGGTGGCTGCTAAACATGATTTGCAATGTACTTATTTAGCAACTCTTGTAGGTAACATTTATATAGTGCACAAAAATAGCGCGTCACATATTTCTTTGCGCAACCAAATTTTGCACGCAAGAACGCTCCCTATTTGGGAACCCATTGAATTTATGCAGTGTGAAGGAGCCCTTAGACCAATATCACGCTTGTAAACTTGAGATTCTAGATGCGAATACGATGCATTTTTGTTTTAAAAAACATTGACTTTCATCTATGTATTTAGATTTTCTCGTGTGTGGAAAGATTGAAAGTGCTTCCAAAAGATTTAACCTCTTAGTGACGGCCCCATAGTGTTTCTACATCCTCACTAAGTGGGCTTCAATCCTAGAGGACGTAGAAACATGCATCCTCTTAGGATTAATGCCCACTTGGCTGAGGACGTGACAGCTCCATGCTGTCGGTGCCCGCAGGTAGCCGACAGCATGGAGCTGTCATCCTGGGCAGCGGGCAGTGCCCCCCGGCATTGCAATCGGTGCTATCCAATAGATAGCGCCGATCGCAATAAAGTAAATAAAAAAGTGAAAAAAGTTAGATATTCAGCTGCCCTGATGGATCGGATCCATCAGGGCAGCTGAACGTACTCACCTGCCTTGATTGAGGTGTCCCGCGGTGAATGGGTCCTCCGGGACCCGGTGCCGCTCTTCTGCACATGCGCGCCAGACGTATGACGTCACGCGCATGCGCAGAAAGCCGGGAGCCCCGGCAAATTCAAAATCTTTAAAATGACCTATTTGCAAAAATATTACATTTTATTTTTTCTCCTCTAAATTGAATTAATTCCTGAAAAAAAACTGTGGGGTCAAAATACTCATGACCCCCCTCAGTGAATACATTAAGGGGTGTAGTTTTTAAAATGGGGTCATTTGTGGGGGTATCTATCATTCTCAGTATGAGCCTTTGCAAACTTGGCTTGCTGTAAGAAAACAAAGTGTTCCTCAAAATGCTGAAAAGTAATGTTAAATTTGTACGTCATCTAAATGGTTAAAAAAACACAAAAGTTTTCAAATGTGCATTCAGAATAAAGTGAACAGATGGAAATATATATCCTATCAAAAATTTGTACAGTATGTTTGCACACTTGAGATATTAGATAAAAAAGTGAAAAAATGACAATTTTTTTCAAAATTTTCCCAATATTGGCGCTTTTAATAAACATACACAAATTATATCGGTCTATATTTACAACCAAAATGAAGTACAACATGTGGCGAAAAAACAATGTCAGAATCTCTTGGATATGCAAAACCTTTACGGAGTTATGCTATGTTGAACGACACGTCAGATTTCCAAAATTTGGCTCCGTCACTAAGGCGCAAACAGGCTTCGTCACTAAGGGGTTAAGGCTTCTTTCCCACGAGCGCATATCGGCTGGTGAACAGGCGCACAAATCAAATGTTTGTGCGCCTGTTCATATGGCCTGGTGAGGCCGGCGCGAATGTGCCGATCTCATCGGGCCATCTCCCCTTTCCCCTCCCTCTACATCGCAGGCTCACCTCTCTTCCTCCCCGCTCGTTCTGTGCAATTGGCGGGGGCGGGATGGGGCGGAGCTAAGTGGCGGTCTGCCCAACCTCTTCCCATTGATGTCTATGGACAAGAGGGTGGGTGCTTAGTTCCATAGCCATCAATGGGAGGAAGCAGGGGGGATCAGTGCCTAGCTCCGCCCCCTCGAATTGCACATAACAAGCGGGGAGGAAGAAAGGTGAGCCTTCACAGGGAAGAGGAGGAGAATTAAGGAAGGGAGTTTAGCAGCCACGCTGCTAAATTCCCTCCCACCTACGGCCGCTGCCATGGGCTCCCATAGGAGCCCATGCAGCGGCTGACGTATTCCGGCCCAAAACATAGTTCAAGGACCATGTTTTGGGTCCAACATAAAAACGCCCGGCGCTATATTGGCTTGGCTGGGTGTTTTTACGTCTCACAAATAAGCCCATGTGATCCATGGAATCCAATGCATCAGATCACAGCACATATATTTTCACGGCCGGCCGATATGCGCTCATGGAAAAGCCTAATGGTAAACAGTACATCACACTCACACGCAAATCGCATGGGATGTGAGTGTGATGTGATTTTTTTAAAAATTGCATAGGAAATAGTGGGTGACTCCTTATGAGGAATTGCCCAAAAATAGGACATGTAATAATTTTTCAATTTCGCAGCATCCCTCATGTGAATAAGCATATTGAAATCAATGTGTCACTAAGGGCTCAGACAGACGAATGCGACTTTCTCAGGTTTTATGGCTGTGAAAATCATGGCTGCAAGATGCGATGAAACGAGACCATTTATTTCAATGGTTTGGTTTTGACTATTGGGATTATTTCGTGACATTACCACACGTGAGAAAAGATAGGACTTGACTAGAGTTAGGCGAACGTACTCTGCTGAGCTTGATGCTCGTTTGAGTATTAGCATATTCGATGGTGCTCGAGTGAGCATCACGCCGTGTTCGACCCCGCCCCAGTTTTGGCTCCTCCCCACTGTGACGTGTCAGTTTTGACCCCTCCCCACTGCACATGTCAACGGTAGTTTGTGGCTGGCTTGGGGGGGGGAACAAAAAAAAAAAGCACGGCAACCGGCGGGTCCCATACAAAAATGCTCGCGTCTCCCATTGAAGTCAATGGGGTTCGTTACTTGAATAGAGCTCTCAAATTTTCGACCTATCTCTATCGCACATAGTTCTTCGATGTATGAGAAGCGTTAGGGCGCACCTTTCCGCCTTCCTTTTTTTTTTACTGAGCATAATAGCGTATAATTTAAACGGTAAAAAAAAAAGCTTTAACTGGTTCATCAGCAAATACACTGCGCAGCGGCGGGCATGTTTGCACTTGTGTTTGAGTCCTAGCACGCATGAGTTCCGTCACTATCGAACGGAACTCAGACCACTCCCCCGTGACCGTATGTAGAAACGCTGCGTTTTTTTTACCCGGCGTTTTACTGCGTGCAGAGCTGCATTTTTGGGTGATTTGCCAGCATTTTTACTGCTTTTGCGCAGACAAGCAAACTAATGATGTTATAACTGGGTTTTTTTTGCCTCCTGTTGGCACAACAGCTGGATTCTGTATGCGACCCTGCGTGCCTGTCAGTCCTATTTTTCTGCATGGTCGGGACAGCTTGCCGTTGGACACGTGCAGTACACATTTTCTCGCACCGTTGCTAGGCGATGACGCAGATGCCAGCAACCTTTCCACAATGTTAATTGCAGAAGGGCTGCAGGTTGGACAGCTTCCATTGACGTCAATGGAAGCCGTCCACGGAGACACTGCTCAAAAATAAAGCATGCTGCGATTTTTTTCCTCTGCAAGCGGAAATAGCAATTGCTTTGCGCTCATGTGCCGGAAGAATTGCTCTTCCATTGCATGTTATGGACGGTATTTACTGTGGAACCCAGAGCCATAGGCCTGCTGCGGATTCTGCAATGCAAATCTGCCTTCTGCGTGCAATCACCTATGTACTGTGTTCTTTACCCACCCCATTCATTTCGATGACCGATTTAGTGACGCCTGCACTAAATTGCCAAAAATAGGACATGCGTCTGAATATACGCATCCCAAAACCGCTAGTGTGAGGCCCTAATGAAATAGATGGAGTCCCCCTCCCCTAGTGACTACACCATCACCTCTACAGCTCATTACTCATCTTCCACCCAACTAGTAAGAGAAGCCGAGAGCGCCGCTGACTGAGGCCCGTGACTCAACAGCTATGCTGCTGGAGCCAACTAAGCGCCAGTGTATTTGGAGGAACCATTGAGCTGGTGTCTCGTTTCCAGGGGGAAGGAGAAAAAGAAGCACCGAACGGAGCGGAAGTAGTTTTATTCGGCGAACGGCTTTTCCGTGCTTAATCTGTGCGAGGCGGGAGAGCTGCGGGAGTCATGGCTTCGGCTGCCAACATTGATGTGGACGCCACTCAGCATCTGCGGGATATTCTGAAGCTGGATCGCTCTGGAGGTGAGTGAGGAGGATGGGGGGAGTTTGTGAAGTAAGAAGTGGAGCTGGGAAGCCTCCCGCCTGCGGAGTCCCGGGGACTTTACAAGTCTGTAGCCGTTAGTGATGTAGTGAGAGGGAAGCTGCAGCCCACCAGTCTGTGCTAGAAGTAGCCGGCCGCCTCATCGGCTGAACGAGGAAGCGCTGAAGTATTCTTCTGGGACTGTAAGGTTACAGACCTTTCAGTAGGATAGAGCAGCAGACCCCCAGGACCCCCGCTGATCACCTGGTGCTAGGTTACAGTGGGTCAGCAGGGGTGCCGGACCCCCAGGACCCCTGCCGCTCGCCATAACTAGGTTACAGTGGGTCAACAGGGGTGTTGGACCCCCGCTGATCACCTGGTGCTAGGTCACAGTGGGTCAACAGGGGTGTCGGACCCCCAGGACCCCCGCTGATCACCTGGTGCTAGGTCATAGTGGGTCAACAGGGGTGTCGGACCCCCAGGACCCCCGCTGATCACCTGGTGCTAGGTCACAGTGGGTCAACAGGGGTGTCGGACCCCCAGGACCCCCGCTGATCACCTGGTGCTAGGTCACAGTGGGTCAACAGGGGTGTCGGACCCCCCGCTGATCACCTGGTGCTAGGTTACAGTGGGTCAGCAGGGGTGCAGGACCCCTGTCGCTCGCCATAACTAGGTTACAGTGGATCAGCAGGGGTGTTGGTTCCCCAGGACCCTTGCCGCTCACAATAACCAGGTTACAGTGGGACAGCAGGGGTGTCGAACCACCAGGACCCCTGCAGTTTTGACACTCCTGCTGACCCACAGTAACCCATTTATGGCGATCAGCAGGGGTCTGCCACACCTGCTGACCCACTGTAACCTGGTTATGGTGAGCGGCAGGGGTCCCTTAGGTCCGACACCCCTGCAGACCCACTGTAACCTAGTTATGGTGGGGGGGTCTGAGGATCCGACACCCCTGCAGACCCACTGTAACCTAGTTATGGTGGGGGGGTCTGAGGATCCGACACCCCTGCAGACCCACTGTAACCTAGTTATGGTGGGGGGGTCTGAGGATCCGACACCCCTGCAGACCCACTGTAACCTAGTTATGGTGGGGGGGTCTGAGGATCCGACACACCTGCAGACCCACTGTAACCTAGTTATGGGGGGGGGGGGGGGGGGTCTGAGGATCCGACACACCTGCAGACCCACTGTAACCTAGTTATGGTGGGGGGGTCTGAGGATCCGACACACCTGCAGACCCACTGTAACCTAGTTATGGGGGGGGGTCTGAGGATCCAACATCCCTGCAGACCCACTGTAACCTAGTTATGGGGGGGGGGGTCTGAGGATCCGACATCCCTGCAGACCCACTGTAACCTAGTTATGGGGGGGGGGGGGGGGTCTGAGGATCCGACACCCCTGCAGACCCACTGTAACCTAGTTATTTGGGGGGGGGGGTCTGAGGATCCGACACCCCTGCAGACCCACTGTAACCTAGTTATGGGGGGGGGGGTCTGAGGATCCGACACCCCTGCAGACCCACTGTAACCTAGTTATGGGGGGGGGTCTGAGGATCCGACACCCCTGCAGACCCACTGTAACCTAGTTATGGGGGGGGGGGGTCTGAGGATCCGACACCCCTGCAGACCCACTGTAACCTAGTTATGGTGGGGGGGTCTGAGGATCCGACACCCCTGCAGACCCACTGTAACCTAGTTATGGGGGGGGGGGGTCTGAGGATCCGACACCCCTGCAGACCCACTGTAACCTAGTTATGGTGGGGGGGTCTGAGGATCTGACACCCCTGCAGACCCACTGTAACCTAGTTATGGTGGGGGGGTCTGAGGATCCGACACCCCTGCAGACCCACTGTAACCTAGTTATGGTGGGGGGGGGTCTGAGGATCCGACACCCCTGCAGACCCACTGTAACCTAGTTATGGGGGGGGGGGGTCTGAGGATCCGACACCCCTGCAGACCCACTGTAACCTAGTTATGGGGGGGGGGGGTCTGAGGATCCGACACCCCTGCAGACCCACTGTAACCTAGTTATGGGGGGGGGGGGGGGGTCTGAGGATCCGACACCCCTGCAGACCCACTGTAACCTAGTTATGGGGGGGGGGGGTCTGAGGATCCGACACCCCTGCAGACCCACTGTAACCTAGTTATGGGGGGGGGGGGGTCTGAGGATCCGACACCCCTGCAGACCCACTGTAACCTAGTTATGGGGGGGGGGGTCTGAGGATCCGACACCCCTGCAGACCCACTGTAACCTAGTTATGGGGGGGGGGTCTGAGGATCCGACACCCCTGCAGACCCACTGTAACCTAGTTATGGGGGGGGGGGGGGTCTGAGGATCCGACACCCCTGCAGACCCACTGTAACCTAGTTATGGTGGGGGGGGTCTGAGGATCTGACACACCTGCAGACCCACTGTAACCTAGTCATGGTGGGTGGGGGGGTCTGGGGGTCCGACACCCCCGCTGACTCACTGTAACCCAGTTAGGGTGAGTGATGTGGGTCCTCGGGGTTTAACACCCTTGTTGTAGTGCAACCTCCAGCATGGCTCTGTACGCTGCAGAGACCCTGCATGGGCCACAGTATGGAGTCCGCCGCTCGCCATAATTAGGTTACAGCGGGCCAACAGGGGTGTCGGACCCAGCGGATTTGATCCTTAGGGTAGGTTATCTGTACACGGGCGCTATAGAAGGCAAAGGCACTTTCAGCATTATATAGAACCAAAAGCGTTAGGGTTTTTTTCATGTCTGCTTCGGGGGTTCCGCTTTCCTGCCCCATTTGGGGAATCTCTGCGGTCAAACACATCCGTCCATCATATGACTAAACCGAACAGCGCTGAACAGACTCCATTGACTATAATGTCGTCCGTTCGGTTTCCGCTCAGCTGTCTGGCATTTTGTCGTACGGCATGCAGCGCTATTTCTTTATGTATTTTGTGCTAGATCTGCAGCGATCTGAACAGAGGTTCCAGCGCCAATGTCAATCCGGCCGTAGACAGACATGTAATGTGCGAAGTAACATTGAGTTTAAATTGAAGTTTTTGCATCAGCAGCATTTTGTGATGTTGGTCTCCTGTGAGGGCTTGTGGGGCACGAAAATTCTGAACCTGCGTATTTGTGCACCATTTTTTAATGAGTCTGTCTGCGTTTTTTTTATTTTTTCTCATGTGCAGATACGCAGGTTTTGTGTACATGAAACATGCCGGAGCTGCTGAAAAACAGCATAAACTATTTTTGGTCACACATTATGTATTTTTATGATTAAAATGTGCATACATCTGTGTGAATGAACCCTAATGGTGACCCTCATGGTGGTAACACTCCGACCCCGGTGTGTCCTGGCGATGTCTGTCTGTACAACCCCTGGTTAAGGTTTAATGCATGGCCAGCAGAGCCGGCCCAGCACTACTGACCTTTCTGTGCGGGCCTCTGTGAGACCCGCACAGAAATAGAGCATGCCGCGATTTGCTTTCCGCGTGTGATTGCTCGCAGACAAATCGCGGCCGTCTGCCCAGTTTTGCGTTTTCTAATGCAAAGCTATGGCAGCTGCTACGGGCGGAAATTCAGCGGCAAATCCCGCCACAGAATTTCCGCCCGTGTGCAGGGGGGCTTACACAGCATGGTGAATAGCTTGCAAAAATAAAACAACAACTCTTGCATTGTGTTTATACGCCTCAGCTCCCTAGATGCAATGAAAAACAATTGAAAAGTCATTTCTACCCCAAAATATTACCACTGAAAGCATCCGCTCATCCAGCAGCAAACAAGGACCTCACACAGCTCCATAGATGAAAAAATGTCCTCCGAAATGGAGTACAGACAATAAATAGGAGCTTTAGGCCCCCTGTCCACGACAGCGATTTCGCCTGTGGTAAATTGCCGGTGAATCACGCTGTCTGAAGCTTTCCATAGCGTTGCTATGGAAAGCGCCAGCCCCATGTCCACGAGCAGAGAATCACAGCAATTCTTCGCTCGCGGCCCGTAATTCGTACATTGTGAGAGAAAAAAATAAATTGTGGATTGCTGAATATTGGTGCAATTTGCCCTGTTTTGTAGCTCATGTTGCCCTATGAAGCCTTCTTTTCTGTTGCATCGCGTCACACAAAAACGCGAGCTTCTCACACAGCCGTTTTTTTCAGCGCTGCGGTCTGAGCGGCTTTATTTTTGAGCGCCGTCTGTTCTATTTTTGACCTTGCTTCCTTTAAGGTCTCTTTATTAACAGCACAATGTGGCAAATCGTACTATTGGGGAAACACTTGTGTTACCCGCAGTTAAAGAGAGAGTACTATGCTGGGGCCTGACGTGTGTGCCATGGTGAAATCGATTCCTTTGAGTAATGACACTGTTTCAAGAAGTATTGACGAGACGGCTGCTGATGTGGAAGAAATGCTTTTGGACGTGTTAAGGACCATTTAGACACAACAATTATCGCTCAACAGACGTCTTTTGAGCGATAATAGTTCTGTGTAAGTGCCCTTACATGCAGTTTTTGTTATCCCGTCGCGCACAGTTTGTCTTTCAGAGTGCTGAAAGACAACGATGAGCCTTATCAGGGATTCGCAGCCGGATACAGCTGATACCATTGTTTCAACTGTATCCCGCTCCCTGATAACGGGTTGAGTTCTTCATACCTGGCACGGAGAAATGACATCACTGAATGGCTGTGATTGGCTCATCGAGCGCCGGCTGTGTTTGGCTGCCGGAGCTCAATTAGCCGATTACAGCGCTTGCTTTGCTGGAGGCGGGGAATTCAAAGCTCCGTGACCAGCAGAAGACAGCTGTGAGATGAGGAAGACGCTGCGCTGCCGCTGGACACAATCGGGAGGCATCGGGACGCTGTGGACCAGGTGAGTATAAGGCCCTACTACGACGACTTTACGTTGCCTATCTCGCAGACATATCTGACCAACTTGACGAGGTCAACATAAGAGCAGTTCATCGACTTGAAACACAATAGTGAAGCTCAAGCACTTTTCCAACAATGTTGCTATGAATGTTTTTGGGAGAAAGTGAAGAATTCCTATTCTATGGCCGGACGTTAAGTTGCCCGCGTTAGCTTTTCCATCTATGTACTTAGTGGAGAGGGGATTCAGCGCAGTTCAGCAGCTCCTGACAAAAGCAAGAAACTAACTTCAGATATGTATAAGGGGCGACTTGAGATTGCAGTTAACGAAGATAGAATCAGATATCGCGAAATTGGCATCCTTTATCTGGGCCTACGCAGCCATTAATGACACAGATTGAATGTGGCAAACAATAATAATATTATTATTTTCATTGTTCTTGTGTTTTAATCTTCTGACCATTAAGGATTAAGGTGTGTCTTACACTTTCTTTATACGTTGTACGTTTCTATCGAACAATTAAGGATTGTATTATTGTTTGATTTATTATTGTAGGTACAATTAACCTGTTTTTGAATATTTAGCGCCTACATTTTAGCAGCTAAAATGTACCTGATTAAAATACTTCTTCGGTAATTTTTAGAGACATGTTTTCACAAATGATGCTAATTTATTACACAGTTGTAAGGTTCTGCACATGGGCAGAGGAAATACATGCCACCATTACACACTAAATGGGAAACCATGGGGCAAACTGACATGGAGAAGGACTTTGGGATTTTAGTTAACTGGAGCAACCAGTGTCAGGCAGCTGCTGCCAAGACAAATTGGATCATGGGGTCTATCAAAAGAGGTCTATGGGTACATGGCGAGAAAATTGTTCTTCCTCTTTACAAGTCACTGGTCAGACCAGACATGGAATACTGTGTACAGTTTTCGGCATCTGTACTCAAGAAGGACACATCAGAGCTTGAGCGACTACACCGACGGGCAACTAAAGTAATAAAAGGAATGGGCGGACTAAATAATCCCAATTTTAATAACCTATTTGGGTATTGTAATTTATAAAAACGACAGCTGAAGGGCGACGTAATAATTATGTGTAACTCTTTTGGGGTCCGATACAGGGATCTCTCCCATGATCTGTTTATTCCCAGGACTGTGACTATAACAAGGGGGCGCCCTCTACATCTAGAGGAAAGAAGGTTTCTACACCGACATAGAAGGGGGTTCTTTACTGTAAGAGAAGTGACACTATAGAACACTTTGCCTGAGGATGTGGGGATTGCGTGCGCATAGCAGGATAATAGGCTGAACTGGATGGAATGTGTCTTCAGCCTTACATACTGTGCTACTATATTCATTCTTCTTAAAAAATAAATAAAAGCTTTAACCCCTTCATGACATGGCCTATTTTGGGCTTAAGGACGCAATAATTTTTGGCGGATTTTCTTGTCCGTTTATCAAAAGTCAACTTTTTTATTTTTCCATCGGCGCGGCCGTATGAGGGCTTGTTTTTTGCGTGGCGAACTGTAGTTTTTACCGGTGGCACTTTTGGGTACATAGACTATATTGTAAATTTTTTTTTTTTATGCTAGCAGGGAGAGAAAACGCATCAATTTTGCCATAGATTTTTTTAATTTCTTTTTTTACAGCCTTAATCCTGCAGCATAAATGAGACATTCCATTTTTTCTGCGGGTCGGTACGGTTACAACGATACCAAAATTATTACATTTTTTTTTAGGTTTTCCCACTTTTCTGCAATAAAAGCCATTTCCCAGGGAGTCTCCACGACAGCACCACCTGAGATCGCCTCCTCCTGATAGGACAGGAACACACCGAGAGGTTAAAGTTCCCCCCCCCGTCCTCCCCTCCTCAGTGTTTTCCTGTCCTGCCAGGAGGCAGGGTCACTGAGAGGGGCTGGTGGAGACGCCAGCCCGGAAGGAAGAAGCATACCGGCAGATCGGAGGGCAGTGGTCCAGCCTGTCCTCCCTTCTTGCAGAGCGACTCCCGGGACGCCACATGGGGTGGTCCCCCCGGGCCAGGTTCCTCCCGCGGCGGCCCATGGGGGGTGCAATGCGGGGCTCCAGCTCTCCCACGCGCCGGCTTAGGAACGTGCGCGGCGCCTCCGGCTTCCCCTTAACGAGCAGGAGAGGGGGCGGGGCGCCGCGGCAAGCGGCGAGCATGATGACGTCATCGCGCAGCACGGCCGGCGCTCGGAGAGGGCGGGGCTAAAATTTAAAGGCGCCAAAATTCAAAAAGAAAAAAAAAAAAAAAAAAAAGAAAGAGAGAGGATTCAAAAGGAACCTGAGAGAAGATGGCGCCGAGCAAGGAAGCCACTCAGTGAGTATTGGCTTAAAACGCCCCAAGAGTGTCTGCAGCACCAGTAATAAAGCAATGAGTGCTCCAGCACCAGAGGCCGCGGAATGCTCCACCGCGGCGGCAACCGTAAGTAGCCAGTGGGGCAAACAAGGCATGCATATTCATATATGTTGTTAATGAATTTTGCATCCTTACACGTAAATTTTGTTGTCTGCCAGGGGGATAGAAGAATTGCCCCTCCCAGAGCCAAAGCTAAAAAGTGCGCAGAATGCGGCGCAAGACTATCGGCTTCGCATGCCAGGCCATTATGCAAAGCATGCATAGCCAAGTTGGTCAAGGAGGAATCGGGGGGATTCCTCGAGGACGTCAGAAAACTCGTCCAAGAGGAAGTGCGGTCAGCGCTGTCGACCCCAAAAACTCCACCCAGAGGGGCATCGGGGACAAAGCGCCGAAGAAAGGCGCATACCCCGCAGGAACTCTCAGACTCAGAGAGTTCGGGATCTGAACCGGAAGAGCTGATGCTTGAGGAGTCCTCAGAGGAAGAGGAATACCAAAAGTACCTCTTCCATAGAGAAGATTTAACGGAGCTGATTAAATCCGTTAGAGCTACACTGAAAATGGAGGAACCCAAGGAACCCCGTTCAATGCAGGACGAGGTCTTTGGGGGTTTAGGAGAGAGGAAGAAACATACCTTCCCGGTCCATAGCAACGTAACAAGATTAATACGTAAGGAGTGGGAGAAGCCCGACACGGGATCCTTCTCGTCTAAGGGGGTGAAGAGGCGCTACCCGTTTGAGGAGGGGGTATGTGCAAATTGGGAGGAAATACCCAAGGTAGACGTCCCAGTGGCTAAGGTGGCTAGGAGGACAACATTGCCCTTTGAAGACGCCACACAGCTTAGAGACCCAATGGATCGCAAGGCGGAGGGCCTACTAAGAAGATCCTGGGAGGCAGCGGCCAGTACGCTCAGGCCAGGGGTGGTAGCCACGTGCGTCGCCAGAACCCTGGGTGTGTGGCTCGAACAACTGGAGCTGCACATCTCGAGCAAAACACCAAGGGAGCAGATCATAGATTCCCTCCCTATGTTAAAGATGGCCACTAACTTCCTGGCAGACGCAGCAGCGGAGTCAGTGAAGCTTTCGGCAAAAGCAACGGCCCTAACCAACTCGGCCAGGAGGGTCCTCTGGCTGAAGTCATGGTCGGGCGACCTAACATCCAAGAATAAACTGTGCTCGCTACCCTTTCACGGCCAATTCCTCTTTGGTCCGGATCTAGATAAAATACTAGAGAAAGCGTCGGATAAGAAGAAGGGATTCCCGGAGGAAAAACAACGTAAGGGGAGAACCTTCTTCCGAACCCCAGCACAACAATCGGAACCCTATAAAGGCAAAGGCAAGATGGGCCGATGGAGTTACCCCAAGGGAGGCAGAGGGAGAAGCTTCCTCTTCAACCCGCACCAGGGGGACCCAGCCAAGCAGAAGCCCTGACGCCATCCCAGTGGGGGCGAGGCTGCAGGGCTTTGCGGATCGGTGGGCCTCGATTTGCAGGAGCCCGTGGATCCCGGAGATCCTGCAGCAGGGATACAGAATCGAGTTAGTATCCCCCCCCCAGGAGAAAATATATTATCACGCGAGGTCCAGTACAACAACTGTACCCGCTTCAGCAGGCGGTACAGGACCTAAGACGTCTAAAGGCAGTGTCCCTCGTGCCACAGGAAGAGGAGACCTGGGGGCATTACTCCAGACTCTTTCTAGTAAAAAAACCCGGGGGAGGTTCACGCCTGATAATAAATCTAAAACCCCTGAACGTTTTCATAAAATATCGAAAGTTCAGGATGGAGTCCATCACATCAGCGGTAAAGTTGATCCCCAGGGGGGCCTACATGGCCTCGATCGACCTGAAAGACGCCTATCTGCATGTACCGATCCACAGGGACTCAAGGAAGTACCTAAGGTTCGCGTTGGAAATGGGCAGGAAGACAAGGCATCTTCAATTCAGATGCCTTCCCTTTGGAATCTCCTCAGCACCCTGCATCTTCACGAAGATCATGGCGGAGGTCGCAGCCTACCTAAGGCAGAGGTCGATCCTAATAATCCCATACCTGGACGACATACTAATCATAGCCGAGTCCAGGGAACGCCTAGTAGAGAACTTGGCAACAGTGCTCAGCCTGTTACAGTTCCTAGGTTGGACCATAAATTGGGAGAAGTCCAGCCTAAACCCCAGCACGGAGAAGGTGTTTTTGGGCATAACACTCGACTCAGAGGCCCAATGCTCCTTCCTCCCCGAGGCAAAGGGGCAGAAAATTCGGCACATGGTAGAATCCTTTATGCAGAGACGGTCATGCACAATCCGGGAGGCTATGTCCCTCCTAGGAAGTCTAACATCATGCATCCCGGGGGTAGCATGGGCACAGGCACATACCAGACCCCTGCAAGCAGCAGTCCTCGCAGCATGGGACGGCAGGCAGGCCTCGTTAGAAAACAGAATACAGATCAGGAACTCGGTAAAGGTATCCTTACGCTGGTGGACGTCCCCAAGAAATCTAAGGGAAGGAGTCCACTGGATATTGCACCCGGCAGTACAGATCACGACAGATGCAAGCTCCTGGGGGTGGGGGGCGCACGTCGGAGACCAGCTCCTACAAGGCCCATGGCCACCGCAGACGAAGCGTCAATCCTCAAACTACAGGGAGCTACAAGCAATCTGGAAGGCCCTGCAGCACCTGGGGGAGACGGTAAGAAACCAACATATACGAGTACTGTCGGACAACACCACGGCAGTGGCCCATATCCGACACCAGGGGGGCACGAGGTCACCAGCTCTGCAGAGTATCGCGCAAAGGATATTTCGCTGGGCGGAGGGCCGCATCATCTCACTGTCAGCGGTACACTTAAAGGGATCTCTAAATCAAAGAGCAGACTTCCTCAGCCGGGGGCGCTTAGACCCAGGGGAATGGTCCTTATCCCAGGAGGCATTCCGGATAGTGACGGACAAATGGGGTCTCCCGCAACTAGACCTATTCGCGTCAAAACAAAACGCCAAGGTGACGAACTTCTTCTCCCTCAGACGGGAGGACCAACCGACAGCGGTGGACGCCCTGAGCCAGGACTGGGGAGGAGAACTGGCGTACGCATTTCCCCCGATCCCACTAATCCCAAGGGTACTACAGCACTTCAGGTCACAACCGTGCACCCTGATCCTGGTGGCTCCCTTTTGGCCAAGAAGGAGCTGGTTCAGCCTCCTGAGAGACTTGAGCATCCAGGAGCCAGTTACCCTTCCGGCTCAAGAGAATCTCCTAACGCAGGGACCCCTGAACTACCCCGACGTAAGCAGACTTCATCTAACAGCTTGGTTACTGAAGAATCCATACTGATGGGCAGGGGATTCTCAAGCAAGGTAGTCAGAACGCTAATGGCAAGCAGGAAAGAGACTACCAACCGCATATACCAGAGAATCTGGAGGAGGTTTACCTCTTGGAGACAAGAGAGAGGCTCCTCAGGCAGCAGTGCGGACGTCCCTCTGATCCTGGACTTTCTACAGGACGGCCTGGATATGGGCCTCGCCCCAAGCACCCTAAGAGTTCAAACGGCAGCCCTTAGCGCCCTGTTTGACACTAAGTTATCCGGGGACAGGTGGATCAATAGATTCCTGGCAGCGGCAGATAGGCTACGACCCAGGTCCACCAATATATGCCCAGACTGGAACCTTAATTTAGTCTTGAGGGCCATGACAGGGGAACCCTTCGAACCAATGGAGGGGCTCTCATTAAAAATGCTCACAGTAAAAACTATCTTCCTAGTGGCAATTTCCTCAGCCAGGCGGGTCAGCGAGCTACAGGCCCTATCCATACGCCACCCGCTCCTCAAGATTACAGATACCAAGTTAGTCTTTAAAACAGACCCGACCTTTTTGCCTAAGGTGGTATCCCCATTCCATAGGGCCCATGACATAATAATACCCTCGTTCTATAATCACCCAAAAGATGAGAGCGAGCGAACCCTAAGCTGTTTGGACGTCAGAAGAGCAGTCTTGACGTACATCGAGGCCACAGGCCCATGGAGGCAGGACGACAACCTGTTCATCCAATATTCAGGCCCTAATAAGGGAAAGAAAGCAGCCAAAAGCTCTATAGCCAGGTGGATTCGCCTGGCCATTAGCGAGTCATATAAGGCCTTGGGGAAGGAGGCCCCCTCGGCTCTTAAAGCCCATTCCACAAGGGCAGTAGCGACCTCATGGGCCGAGCATGGCTCGGCATCAGTAGAGCAAATATGTAAGGCAGCAGTATGGAAAAAGCCCCATACTTTCGTCAAACACTACAGGGTAAAGGTGCAGCTAGACGAGGACATGGCCTTCGGTCGTAAGGTCCTCTTAGCGGCAATCCCACCCTAGAATTACTTTAGTTGATACGTCTCAGGTGGTGCTGTCGTGGAGACTCCCTGGGAAAGGTAGGATTATACCTACCCGATAATCAGGTTTCCAGGAGTCTCCACGACAGCACCCGTACATTCCCTCCCAAAGAAAGAATAATGTATATATGTATATAAAAATAATTAAATAAATAAAAGATAATAAAATAAAAAATATACCAGATAGGAAAAAATTTAAGTTAGCTCCTACCCCGGCAGTTTCGTTATAATACACTGAGGAGGGGAGGACGGGGGGGGGGGGGACTTTAACCTCTCGGTGTGTTCCTGTCCTATCAGGAGGAGGCGATCTCAGGTGGTGCTGTCGTGGAGACTCCTGGAAACCTGATTATCGGGTAGGTATAATCCTACCTTTTTTGGGGAAATATTTTTTCTATTCTAAATCGCTGCATTCAAAGTCCTGTAACTTTTTTATTTTTCAATACACAGAGCTCTGTGAGGGCTTATTTTTTGCGAGACGAGCTGTAGTTTTTACTGGTACCATTTCGGGGTACATATGGCTTTTTTGATCACTTTTATTGCGTTTTTAGTGAGGCAAAATGCTAAAAATTAGCATTTTGCCTCAGTTTTGTAGCGTTTTTTAAAGCGTTTTTTTCTATGCACAGTCAAAAGCACGTGCAACTTATTGTACGCATCGTTACGGATGCGACAATATCAAATATGTGGGGTTTTATTTTATTTTTTACCTTTTTTTATGCTAATCTGAGAAAAGCATAAAATTTTTTAAACTTTTTTATTTTTTTTTACATTTTTTTTTAAATCATTTTTTTTAATCTTTGTTTTTTTTACACTGTTTGTGTCCCTCTGAGGGACTTGCAGCACTATGCTCTGCCATGCCTTATCGCTTATAACAGCGATCATAGGCAATACAGGACGCCAGTGTCTGGCGTCCTGTTGCTATGGTGACAGGCCGGGCTCTCGCAATGACATCGCGAGTTCCGGCCGGAGACACAGAGGGAGTCCGCTCCCTCTGTGAACTCTTCCCCTGCCGCGATCTACTTAGATCTCCGATGCCCCCCCCCCCCCCCCCCCCGCGTGACTGACAGCCGGCTCCCGCTGCGGGATAGCGCGGGATCACATATGCTCCCGCGCTATCTCCAGGACGTAAGTTTACGTCCTGTTGTGGGAAGTACCAGGCTTCCAGGACGTAAACTTACGCCCTGCAGCGGGAAGGGGTTAAGGGGATCCTGTCGCCAGTTTCGTGCTGCCTGAACGACGAGCAGCAGGACCTCGGGACGGGCATGTACACTGCACCCATGTATGTGCTTAAGCTGAAAGGCTGTGGTATTTCAGAATAAACATACTTTGAAGTTTGATTGTGAAAGGCGCTCCAAGTCGGGGAGGTGGGGCAGTGCCAGCCTCTGCCTGCCGGCATCATTTTAAAATGACAGCTTTATACACAAGCGTGGGGAGAGATGTCATTCTCGACATGTGGGCGGGCAGACGAAGCCCCAGCCCCTTGACTTGGAGCGCTGTTACGAATCAAATTTCAGTTTTTATTTATTTTTAGAAATGCTATAGTAAGATGCACACGGGCGCTCTGTAGTACATGGTTTGGACAGCATGAACTACCCCTTCAATGGGTCGTGGTGGTGTGAGTGGTTGTTGTTCAGTATTTTTAGGTATTCCCTCCTCCATATTGCGCTTTCCTTCTGCATGCTGCTGGAAACTGGTGTTTTTACCTGCTCTTGTATCAGTAATATTGCTGTTTTTCAGAGATTCCCCACAACCCCCAAGAGTGCATTTGATAGATACCACAGATAAGGGCTCATTCACACAGGCGTATGCGTATTTCAGTCCGTGTATATGCAGCGTATTCACGAGCCAAAATGGACCCAAAAAACGCAGCTTTATAGCATATCGGCATTATTTTTATGCATGGAAATAGGCAGCGTATGTACAGGTTCCTCGCGTGTTAAGTGCATATTTACGCACGCCCATTGATTCCAGTGGGCTCTTGGTATGCTTAGTAGACGCAAGGAAAGGACATATCTTGTAATTTTTCTTTCATGGGCTCTCACATTGTGTGAAAAAATATGCTTATGTGAACAAAGCCATTAAAAACGATAGATTGTATTCCCAGTGTATTATGCGTGCAGAAAATGTAGTGTAATATGTGGTGTTTATATGCTGGTGTGAATGAGCCCTCAAACTATCGAATATGGGTGTGCAATGAGTGCCCGCCTCCATTCGCTTTAACCCCTTCCCGCTGCAGGGCGTAAGTTTACGTCCTGGGAGCGGGGTACTTCCCGCAACAGGGCGTAAACTTACGTCCTGGAGATAGCGCGGGATCACATATGATCCAGCGCTATCCCGCAGCGGGAGCCGGCTGTCAGTCACAGCCGGCGTCTCGCTGCAGCAGCGGGGGGACATCGGAGATGCGCCCGCCACTTTTAACCCCTTCCCTGCCGCGATCTAAGTAGATCGCGGCAGGGGAAGAGTTCACAGCGGGAGCGCGGCTCCCTCTGTGTCTCCGGCCGGAACTCGCGATGTCATCGCGAGAGCCCGGCCTGTCACCATGGCAACAGGACGCCAGACACTGGCGTCCTGTATTGCCTATGCCTGAGATCGCTGTATGAGCGATAAGGCATGGGAGAGCAGTAGCTCTGCCATGCCTTATACCAGCGATCATCAGGGCAGTGATTAAAGTCCCTCAGAGGGACACAAACAGTGTGAAAAAAAGAAAGATTTAAAAAATGAATTTAAAAAAATGTAAAAAAAAAAGTAAAAAAAACATTTTTTATGCTTTCTCAGATTAGCATAAAAAAAGGTAAAAAAAAAATAAAACCCCACATATTTGGTATTGTCGCGTCCGTAACGATGCGTACAATAAGTTGCACATGCTTTTGATTGTGCACCGAAAAAAACGCTAAAAAAAAAGCTAAAAAACTGAGGCAAAATGCTCATTTTTAGCATTTTGCCTCACTAAAAACGCAATAAAAGTGATCAAAAAAGTCGTATGTACGCTAAAATGGTACCAATAAAATCTACAGCTCGTCTCGCAAAAAATAAGCCCTCATAGAGCTCTGTACATCAAAAAATAAAAAAGTTACGTGACTTTGAATGCAGCAATTTAGAATAGAAAAAAGATTTCCAAAAAAAAGGGTTTTTACTGCAGAAAAGTGGGAAAACCTAAAAAAAATGTTAGAATTTTGGTATCGTTGTAACCGTACCGGTCTGCAGAAAAAATGGAAAGTCTCATTTATGCTGCATGATTAACGGTGTAAAAAAAAAATAAAAAAATCTATGGCAGAATTGATGCGTTTTCTCTCTCTGCTATCATTAAAAAAAAAAAAAAAAAAAAATTTACAATATAGTCTATGTACCCAAAATTGGCATCGATAAAAACTACAGTTCGCCACGCAAAAAACAAGCCCTCATACGGCCGCGTCCACGGAAAAATAAAAAAGTTATGGCTTTTGAAAAATGGAGATGGAAAAATACCAAAAAATCGCTTGGTCCTCAACGACAAAATAGGCCATGTCATGAAGGAGTTAAACAGACGGATGTTCAGAAGTGAGTGACTGCTGTTTACACTGAACAGCTTGTCATTCAGTTTCCTGCATGCAGAAAACTGAACAACTTGTTCTTTTAGGGTGGTTTCATACGGGCAATGAAACTGCGCGGTGTGAGAGTGAGTAAAAACTCAGAATTATGAAACCAGTTATTGTCAATGGTTTCCCTCACATTTGCGATATTTTCACTCATGCTCTGTTGCGAGAAAAGAATCCCATTTTCCGACGTTTTTCTGTGTTTTTTTTTTTTTTCCCCCTTGCCCATGTTTCCCTATGGAGCCGACTTTTTATTGCATCGCATGAACTTGCGATTTTCATGCGATTTTTAACATTAGAAAGTCCTATTGCCTTTTGCGCGAGAAAATCTAAGTGACAGCTAAGCTTGTGCGAGAAAAAGCAGGGCTAATGCTCAAAAATTGCGGGAAAAAAGACTATTTTGCAGCGTCTTTCTCGCGGCGATATCTCGATCGCCCATGTGTAACTACTTTTACAAGCTCTGCATCATTTACACAGGACAACTATTGTTAAAATTCTCGCAGGAGCACTGCAATTTGAACAATTCTGAATATCATCCAGTGTAAAATGGTCTTTAACCTGTTTAGGACCAGGCACTGTAAATTTACGGCCCTGGTCCTGAGCTTAAAGCTTAGCTGTATGTAAAATTAAGGTGGCGCTTTAAGCCTCCTGGCTCTGCAATCAATCAGAGGCAGGAACAGGTTATCAGCTGTTAGTGACAGCTGATAACCCGGAGGAGAAGGCAGCAGGGGTATTTAACCTCTCGGAGGGGAGGGGGTTCCCTGTTACAGCAGAGCTGGAGGGTCATAGTAGACCCTGGCCAGCTCTGCCAATGACTAATCTCACTACAAGGGTTGTTTTCCCTTGTAACTGGGGGTCCTATGGATGCCCCAGCTACAGTTGGAAAGGTCAAATAAATAAATAACATGTGAATGTCCCCCAGAGGTCTTACATGACGTCATGGGGGACATAGATAGTAGAAAACATAATTACAGACATCAGTAAGACAAAATTCCAGAATAAAACAACAATATATACATAAGAAAGAAGATAACCCAGTTGCATTATCAGGCCTAAACTAACTGCAAACCCATCCAAAATGTCAAGAAGATGTCTCATGAATAGTGAAATTTCCATTCCCCGCTTTTCTGTTTCTTGTGAAAGCCAGAAGATGCCCTGAGCCTCACACAGAGAGGTGTTACATTCTAGTTCCACCTAGAACTTAGTAGAGCTGCTGTTGAACATTTACTTATAGCTGCCTTATGGTAAAGGACAGAGTTTGGGAGACCCTCTGTCCCCTCCTCTTTGCGGTGGGAACGTTTATTGTATTTTAAACGTGGCGTAGCCTTTTCCCACATAAAATCCAGGAACATCTTGCTGATGCAGGATAACTAAGACCTGGGCGGCTAAATGGGTAGAGTCTAATATGTGCCTTCGCATCTCACTCTGAATCGCATGGAGGTGAGTCTAGTTGAGACAGGGCTGATGTCTGTGGTGGTTCTGGCATGCCTTTTAATGTAGCCCATGAGTGTGAACTTTGCCCCCTCAATTAACCCTGCATCATCCCTTTGATTCAAGGGATGATGCAGGGTTAAAGGGGTTGTCTCGCGAAAGCAAGTGGGGTTATGCACTTCTGTATGGCCATATTAATGCACTTTGTAATATACATCGTGCATTAAATATGAGCCATACAGAAGTTATTCACTTACCTGCTCCGTTGCTAGCGTCCCCGTTGCCATGGTTCCGTCTAACTTCGGTGTCTTCTTGCTTTTTTAGACGCGCTTGCGCAGATGCATCTTCTCCCTTCGGCTGGTCTTGGAAGCATCGGCGTTTTGGCTCCGCCCCCTTTTCGCGTCATCGCGTAGCTCCGCCCCCGTCATGTGCCGATTCCAGCCAATCAGGAGGCTGGAACCGGCACACATCATGGGGCGGAGCTACGCGATGATGCGTTCAAGGGGGCGGAGCCAAAACGCCAATGCTTCCAAGACCAGCCGAAGGGAGAAGATGCATCTGCGCAAGCGCGTCTAAAAAAGCAAGAAGACACCGAAGTGAATGCAGGAGAAATCATTAAAGATGATGGAGGGAAGGAAAATCTATTAAATAGTTTCTTTTCAAGTGTATTCACAAACAAAAAGGAAATGCCACATGAGATGCAGGGGAATAAAATGAACCCCTCACAAAATATCTCATACCTAACGCAGGAGGAAGTGCGGAAACGGTTAAAGATTAAAATCGATAAATCGCCAGGCCCAGATGGAATACACCCAAGGGTACTAAAGGAACTAAGTAATGTGATAGCTAGGCCGCTATATCTAATATTTTTGGATACTATCAAGACCGGAGTTGTACCATTGGATTGGCGCATTGCCAACGTGGTTCCAATTTACAAAAAGGGGACCAAAAATGAGCCTGGAAACTACAGGCCGGTAAGTCTCACTTCAGTAACGGGAAAAATATTCGAGGGGTTTCTGAGAGACGCCATCAAAGAGTACCTCAAGGATAACAACAGGATAACTTCTCACCAGCATGGGTTCATGAAGGGTCAATCATGTCAGAACAATCTGATCAGCTTCTATGATGAAGTAAGCTCTAGGCTGACCTGTGAGAGTCTATTGATCTCGTATATCTGGACTTCTCTAAAGCATTTGACACTGCCGCATAATAGGTTGATATACAAAATGAGACAGCTCGGATTGGGTGAAAACGTGTGTAATTGGGTTAAGAATTGGTTCAGAGATAGAAAGCAGAGGGTGGTAATAAATGGTCCATACTCTGATTGGGCCACCGTCGCTAGCGGGGTGCCACAGGGTTCAGTATTGGGCCCCATTCTGTTCAATATATTTATTAACGACCTGATAGAGGGGCTGCACAGCAAAATATCAATATTTGCAGATGACACAAAATTATACAATATAATTAATGCAACGAAGGACAATGTGCGGCTACAAATGGACCTAGATAAGCTGGGGGCTTGGGCAGAAAAATGACAAATGAAGTTCAATATGGATAAATGTAAGGTTATGCACATGGGCAGGAGAAGCGGATGTCACCAATATACACTGAATGGGGTACAGCTAGGGAAAATTGATATGGAAAAAGACCCGGGGGTACTAGTGGACTGTAGACTAAACTGGAGTAACCAATGCCAGTCAGCTGCTGCAAAGGCTAACAGAGTCTTGGGGTGCATTAACCCCTTAAAGGGGTTGTCTCATGAAATCAAGTGGGGTTATACACTTCTGTATGGCCATATTAATGCACTTTGTAATGTACATCGTGCATCAATTATGAGCCATACAGAAGTTATTCACTTACCTGCTCCGTTGCTAGCGTCCCCGTCGCCATGGATCCGTCTAAATTCGCCGTCTTCTCGTGATTTTAGACGCGCTTGCCCAGTCCGGTCTTCTCCCTTCTGAATGGGGCCGCTCGTGCCGGAGAGCTGGTCCTCGTAGCTCCGCCCCGTCACGTGTGCCGATTCCAGCCAATCAGGAGGCTGGAATCGGCAATGGACCGCACAGAGCCCACGGTGCACCATGGGAGAAGACCCGCAGTGCATCGTGGGTGAAGATCCCGGCGGCCATCTTGGTAAGGTAAGTAAGAAGTCGCCGCAGAGCGGGGATTCGGGTAAGTACTAAACGTTTTGTTTTTTTTAACCCATCCCTTGTGTTTGTCTCGCGCCGAACGGGGGGCCTATTGACAAAAAAAAAACAACCAGTTTCAGCGTGAGACAACCCCTTTAAGGACATGGCCTATTTTGGCATTGAGGACCAAGCGATTTTTGGTATTTTTTAGAGATGAGCGAGCACCAAAATGCTCGAGTGCTCGTTACTCGAGTCAAACTTCCCGCGATGCTCGAGGGTTCGTTTCGAGTAACGAACCCCATTAAAGTCAATGGGCGACTCGAGCATTTTTGTATATCGCCGATGCTTGCTAAGGTTTTCATTTGTGAAAATCTGGGAAATTCACGAAAGTGATGGGACCGACACAGAAACGGATAGGGCAGGCGAGGGGCTACATGTTGGGCTGCGTCTCAAGTTCCCAGGTCCCACTATTAAGCCACAATAGCGGCAATACAGCCGGCTCCATTGAAAGCAATGGGCTGCCGGCGAGCGCGGGATGAATTTTCGGGAAGGGCTTAAAAATATAAGCCCTTACCTGAAAATCATCCTAAAGTGTTTAAAATAAAAAAAATTCATGAATGGATGAGTGCTGCCTCTGATTGGCTCAGCGCAGGGACCAATCAGGGGCAGCTCTCAGCTGTCATTCATGAATTCATGAATGGGTGTAAGTGAGTGCTGCCTCTCATTGGTGAGGCTGTGACCAATCAGAGACAGCTCATTCAGCAGGCGGGGATTTTAAATCCCCGGCTGCTGAATACTACTCAGAGCAGTTCAGGAGAACTGCCGACCAGACGCGGCTGAACTCCGGCTGCAGCGGAAAGGTGAGCATACATTTTTTATTTTTACACATTTTAGGATGATTTTCAGGTAAGGGCTTATATTTTTAAGCCCGTCCCGAAAATTCATCATGCGCTCGCCGGCAGCCCATTGCTTTCAATGGAGCCGGCTGTATTGCCGGCTCCATTTAATTCAATTGCCAGTGCTCGTTTAATCGAGACAAGTACCGCATGGTGCTCGTCTCGAGTAACGAGCATCTCGAGCACCCTAATACTCGAACGAGCATCAAGCTCGGACGAGTATGCTCGCTCATCTCTAGTATTTTTCCATCTCCATTTTTCAAAAGCCATAACCTTTTTTATTTTTCCGTCGACGCGGCCATATAAGGGCTTGTTTTTTGCGTGGCGAGCTGTAGTTTTATCGGTGCCTCTTTTGGGTGCATAGACTATATCGTAAAACTTTTATAATATTTTTTATGATAACAAGGAGAGAAAACGCAACAATTCTGCCATAGATTTTTTTTTTAATTTATTTTTTTTACAGCGTTAATCATGCAGCATAAATGACACACACAATTTTTTCTGCGGGTCAGTACGGTTACAACGATACCAAAATTCTAATATTTTCCTTTAGGTTTTTACCCTTTTTGCAAAAAAACCCCTTATTTGTTTTGGAAATCTTTTTTTTTTTTTCCTCTATAGCTGCATTCAAAGTCCTGTAACTTTTTTATTTTTCTATGTACGGAGCTCTATAAGGGCTTATTTTTTGTGAGATGAGCTGTAGTTTTTGTTGGTACCATTCTGGGGAATGTTTGGCTTTTTTGATCACTTTTATTGCATTTTTTGGTAGGCAAAATGCTAAAAATTAGTATTTTGCCTCTGTTTTGTAGCCTTTTTTTTTTTTTTTTTTTTACACTTTTTGCTGCACAAAATAAAAAGCATGTTCAACTTTTTGTACACGTCGTTACGAACACGTCAATACCCAATATGTGGGGTTTTAATTTTTTTTTACCTTTTCTTTATGCTAATATTAGAAAAAGCATAAAGTATTTTTTTACATTTTTTTAACATTTTTCTTTTTTTTAACATTTTTCTTTTCTTCCTATGATCGCAGTCATTAGGCATGGCAGAGCTACTG
Organism: Eleutherodactylus coqui; assembly: GCF_035609145.1. Taxonomy (NCBI): domain Eukaryota; kingdom Metazoa; phylum Chordata; class Amphibia; order Anura; family Eleutherodactylidae; genus Eleutherodactylus; species Eleutherodactylus coqui. The sequence goes on from NC_089847.1 coordinate 77,609,521, forward strand.
CTCTGCCATGCCTTATCGCTTATACAGCGATCATAGGCATAGGCAATACGGGACGCCAGTGTTTGGCGTCCTGTTGCCATGGTGAAAGGCCGGGCTCTCGCGCTACGTTTAGAGGAGAGCAGGTTTCATCACCAACACAGAAAAGGGTTCTTTACTGTAAGAGTAGTTAGACTGTGGAATTCTCTGCCTGAGGCTGTGCTGATGGCAAAATCCATAGAGGAGTTTAAATGGGGACTTGATGTCTTTCTAGAGCGGAAGGATATTACAGGATATAAATCTTAGGTTAATTGTTCATCCAGGTATACAGGCAGGTAGGAACTACTGGGGGTTGATCCAGGGAACAGTCTGATTGCCATTAGGGAGTCGGGAAGGAATTTGTCCCCCAAAAGGGCTTATTGGCTTCTGCTCTTGGGGTTTTTTGCCTTCCTCTGGATCAACAACACAGAGGGATTAAAGGGGTTGTCCCGCAAAACAAAGTGGGGTTATACACTTCTGTATGACCATATTAATGCACTTTGTAATGTACATTGTGCATTAATTATGAGCCATACAGAAGTTATTCACTTACCTGTTCCGTTGCTAGCGTCCTCGTCTCCATGGTGCCGTCTAATTTTCAGCGTCTAATCGCCGGATTAGACGCGCTTGCGCAGTCCGGTCGTCTTCTTTTCTGAATGGGGCCGCTCGTGCCGGAGAGCGGCTCCTTGTAGCTCCGCCCCGTCACGTGCCGATTCCAGCCAATCAGGAGGCTGGAATCGGCAATGGACCGCACAGAAGACCTGCGGTCCACCGAGGGTGAAGATCCCGGCGGCCATCTTCACAAGGTAAGTAAGAAGTCACCGGAGCGCGGGGATTCAGGTAAGCACTATCCGTTTTTCTTTTTTAACCCCTGCATCGGGTTTGTCTCGCGCCGAACGGGGGGGCTATTGAAAAAAAAACAACCCGTTTCGGCGCGGGACAACCCCTTTAACAGGTTGGACTAGATAGACATTGTCTTCATTCGACCTTGCAAACTATGTTACTATGTTAGGGCTGAGGGAGAAAGCGCTTGATATTACTGGGATCCCTCTTCGCTGCCATCACAAAATTGGACTGGCCTTTCCTGCATTCCATCTATGTTCAGGTTCTTTTTGTTATAATCGCGCCTGATGTGGTTTATGCGTCCAGGAGTGTCAGGAGCTCATCTTGAACACAACTCACTCCAGCATTTGCAAGACACACCCCCACTAAAAATTAATGTTAAAGTAATAAAATGTTGATGTATGTTTTTAATTCTCACTTCTATTTAAATTATTAATCTTCACTTTGTCAAAAAAAAATCAAGCACACAGTTTGCTGTTTGCTGGAAATCTCGGCATGCAGTTCCATCTCAGGCAGATATACAAATGATCAGAGTTGTGGTGTGATGAGATGAACGGTCTTGTCACCGGAGGCCCTAAAAGTGCCCCCCCCCCCCCTGGACCTATAAAAGGCTCTCAGAGGCTCCTTGTGTGTAGTGACCTCTTCTACTTGTGCAGAGCTTGTTGACCACTAGACGTCTCTACAATGTAGAGAAGAGATTTACCCCTGTTACCAAAGTCTGAGAGGGGGCGCATTATTGGGATCTGAGAAGCTAGATGGTTGTATTAACAAATTGCCTGCTAACTGGGCCATACTGAACAGACTGTTAGGAGATGATGGGTACAGGGCATGTGTGAGGGCACGTACATAACACTACCGGGACACCCTCGACAGACTACCAATAGCGAGGATAGTCTGATCGTCCAATAAGTACAGATGTTTCATTGTCTGTCATGCAGAGACCGGTGACTCAAACGTTTCAGGCCTCTGTCTGTTGGAACCATTTTCAGAAGCTTGGTTCAAGGACATTTGGTCTCATAGTGCCCATTCCATGTATTGTCTTTCACACCCACGCACAGTCACCTCCGTTTGTAGTGGTCTTGTGAATGATGAAATTGGCCTGCTACAAATTAGGGCCGAGTTGTCTTAAGCGACTATCCAAGTGTAGTTTGAGCATGTGTCTGGAGACCTTGGAGTGAGCGCTTCAATCCATCCTTTACTGTGGAGCTGCAGGCTTTTGTTTGCCCCATTGTAACTTAGTCTATCCACTTAAGGGCTCTTGCGCACAAGCGATGCAGAATACGCCTGCGGCTTTAAGCTGTGGAACTATCGCGTATTAAAACAAAGTGCCAGCGAGTGATCACATTTTTCCGTGTGGATTTCCACAGTTCTGCTTCCATTGATGCCAATTATCCGTGGTAAAATAAAACATACCGTTGCGGAAATCCATGGTAGTAATTCATTTATATGGATTGGCAGGCAGAAAGCTATTGGTTTCAATAGAATCTTGCCACTGCGAAATTCACGCACACATTTCCGCCGCGGTAAACGCAATACAAATCCGTCTGTGGGCATTTACGCTAAATATACGTCCAGGCAGCAGTGACGTAAAGTTGCCTTCGGCAGTTGCGGGAGGGATTGTCCTAATATGCCTTCTGTTTGTAACTAACTACAAAAGGGAAAGAAAAGAACTAGACTAGACTCCTACTCTGAGTGGGGTTGGATTCACGCAGTGTATTGTAGTGTCTGGAAGTTGTGTGCACCCCCATCATCTTTCACTACTTTTTTTTGGCTAAAAACATAGCAGGTACATGCTACTTCAGAGTCTGTCGAAACTTGCCGATTATCCTATGTATGCAGTGTTTTCGCATGTGGCATTTTGGTAGCACTTTTTAAAAAACTAACCATATTCTGGATATGGTGGTTTTTCTGCTGTCCTTCCCCTTGGGTTTCTCTATAGTATCAGGGAAAATGCATGCATTTAGTATTTTAAAAAAAAAACCTGCAAAAATGAGTTTTACAAAAGTCATGAAAATGTTAAGATAGATATAAATATATAAATCCTGCTTTTTAAATGCTAAAAAACTTGTGTGCAGGAGGTTCTGACGAAATGTTCTTGCTAAGATCGATCCCTTTGAGCCAGAGGACAATAGTGGCAATGCATCTGGCCCCATTCTTGTTACATAAGTCACTAACTCCATAACCACATCATTGTGCTTCTTTTGTTAGATCCTGTAAGTGAAAATCATCGAAAGTCAAGTTCTATTAATGGAGAACTGAATGGCTTCATTTCTGATCCTGTAGCCCCTCCAGATGCCACAAGTGTTGATGCTGCTTTGCTGGACAATAGTCTCCGGAATGTTGAAATGCCATTCTCTGACAAGCAAGTGATGTAAGTGCCCTTTATGCCCATTTTGTATACTCTTCTGCCATTATGTTCTAGGTAGCTATCCTCTTCAGAGAGTACTTGTCGTCTCTCCTGATATGTCTTATAACTCTACATTGTACCAATCCTGTTGTATTTCTCCTGGAAAAACATAGAAAAACACGGGAAAGGTAAGCCGTGAATTACTTAGAAAAAGAAGGAAAAAAAACTCCAGCATTGTTCATTTGAGGTTCAAAATATAAATCGTTTTCCTCATTTGTTTGTTTTAGTAAATAACGGGTCCTCTCAAAACAGTGGACATGTGATTTAGGAATGAGTGTAGTATTGAAGATTGCTGGAATATAAGTTGAAGGGAACAGTATAAACCTCATTTTAGGGAGTTTCGATTTCATGTTCTCTCCTGCAAAGATGTGTTTTATGGCGAGAGTAAATGGGTTCACATACACTGAAGCCCCATTTACATCGGACGAATGTCGGGCAAAGAATGCCCGACACTCGTTCCCATATATACTTGCTACCGTGCTGTTGCACAGGAGTGAGTATCGCTGGTTCTTTAACAGAGCGGCAAGCAGGGAGGTGGGGTGGCTGGAGGAGATTTCTCACCTTGCGCTCCCCCTCCCCTCCCCATTAACTTAACAGAGCAGCTGTATGATCGTTCAGTGTAAACAGCAGCTGTATGATCGTTCAGTGTAAACAGCAGCTGTTACGTACTGATTGACCGCTGTGTTAAGTGAATGGAGAGTGGCGGGGGAGAGTGAGGAGCAAAATCTCCTCCAGCCACCCCGCTGCGAACCAGCGATACTTGCTCTTGTGAAACAGCACGGGAGCGAGTACATGCAGGGACAAGTGTTGGGCATCATTTGCCCGACAGTCGTCCCGTGTAAATGAAGCTTCACAGTATTCCATGATGGACACCCCTGCCTTTTTAGTGAATTTTATAAACCATAGATGATGCTACATGATCCTAGTAAATTATCCAATTGGCTATGAAATGCCCCGTCTGTAAAGTGTTTTAAGGCAAAGTTTTCCTCTTATCTATTACATAGGCATTACACAAATCTGTATATCTTGCATTCCTTAAGGAATGCAAGCAGTATTAAACTAAACTGACAATACATAGATACCAGTTTAACCTTTTCATGACTAAGGGCCATTGATCCTACTGTGTCCAAGTCACGTTCTACAGTTCTGGTATTTCCACTTTAAAAAACAAACACTAAAGTCTGAAGGGCCAAGTGCCTCATGTCCACAGCGTGCTTGTATTTTTCATGCAGATTTCTGAAACAGATGCAATATGGATTGCGTTGTTTCTCCACGTGAATGCACTGTGGATGGAGGGGGTGGGGCTGTTGTAGCACTCAGTAGATTGTCTGAGCTCTGTAATTGGCTCCATTTTTCAGTCCTCTAGCTCCCTGTGGAGAATTCAGCACCATGGACAGCAGATAGTGTGTGGTCCTGCTTATGAGCTGTTCTGCCAAACTATGGTTTTCAAGCAGAGCTGAAAACAGTGTTTGGCAGAAACCTGAAAGATGGGCACATTTAGACACAACGATTATCGCTCAAAAGATGGCTTTTAAGCGATAATCGTTGTCTAAATGGGCCTTTAGATGGCTAACTCTGTGGACAGTATCTGGGGCTGTCGGTCAGGGACAAATCCAACCTGGTCTTTATCAATAAGCAATAATAGGGCTATATATAAGCGAGCTGCTCGAATTTTAGTAAGAAGCTTTATGTCCACATTTATAAGGGAGATAGGGTAGTAGTTTAGCTTATCTAATGGGTCTCTTTTTGGTTTAGCGATCCCAGATATAGCAGTTAAGGGGGAAGTTTGCCCCACCTCGAGTCCGTTTCACATAGCGTTAAAGTGATTTGCTAGATGTACACTCAAGATCGGGGAGAACTTTTTATAATATGAGACTGAAAACTCAACAGGATCTGGCTTGGTTTTGGCCTTAAGTGTTATAATAGCATTTGCTACTTCTAAGTTAATTTTTACATGCAAGATTATGTAAAAAGGGGTTCAGTAAGTGTATGAAGTGTAATGTCCTGGAGGTATGAGAGGATTTGGCTTGGTGACGGAGCATGTGATTGAGAATGGAGTTTGGCTTAAAATTGTTTCATTTCTGAAATTATTGAGTGAGTTCGCGTTTTTTTTGCTTTGTTTGGTACGAAGCTTATAAAATTAAATCTGATTTTTAATTAGAGTTTAGGTTTTTAAAATATGTTCAGTTTAACTTTACATTTCTTTTCCCCTTTTAGTTGTCTCTCTGGGGGTGACACTCCTCCTTGCATTGAGATCGTAGGCAAAGATGTTGAAATTGTGGCCAGTAGTGATTCCAATATTTGCAGCAAAGCAAGAGGAAGCAACAAGGTGAGGATCGTAAGGAGGTATTCCAAACCTCCTGGAAACACTTCTCTCCTGACTGCCTGTTCTTTCCTCCCTTTTTTTTTTTACCTAGGTCAATTTTACTACTGTACCCTCTATGGGGAGCCTTCCATCATGAACTCAAATTAGCCACTTTACTGCGACTTAACATCTGAGTGGCTTAGCGCTACCAGATCTGTACCTTTTTACTACCTGGCTGGCCAGTTCTGATTTTGGGTTCATGCGGGCTCCCTTCATAATTCTAAAGTCATTTGGCCACTTATATGGGATGGAGCTTTCTGTGGCCCATACTGGAAGACTCTGCAGTAGCCCTTCGTCCCCTGCTACCTATATTTAAACTAGCACAAAATGTGTGGGTCTCGATGAAAAAAACATTAGATCTCCAGGGTACTATAGCGGCTTTACCTCTTATGTCCATATATGCATCAATCACTGCCGTATATTGCGCTCCCTATTGGGAATTGTATGGGTTCTATAATCTGCCAGATCTTCACCCAGGGGGTACTATGTCCTCTTTCTGAACTAGTGAATATATTTCAGGTTCCATGATCTGGGTTCTACAGATTTTTATAACGCCCCCATACCCATACTCCTCTCTCGGTACACACTTGCTGGCAAGACGAGATGCCCTCAATTACTATTTACGACTGGCCGGAGATACTTGGGTCACATGCGCTTGTTTCCCCTACTTCTAACAATAATCTTACTCAATTATATATTCACCAGGCATATTTAACATTGATACACTTATATGGATTGGGTAAAATTTCATCTCCCTGGTGCCATCATACCCATATGGACTTTAGGCATATGCTTTGCGTTCACCCCTCTCATCGACTTTGGAAATTATTTATAAAACCTGTGTCACAATGTGCTGGGGATAACTGTCCCCACTTCTTAGAGAGAGAAAGAGCTCATAATGTCATGGGTCTGTTTTTTTTACCAGTAATATTACATACCCAAGGATTATCTTCTTATAAGTCCAGATTTTTATAGAGAATGGAAATATTAATACTGAAACGTTTTTTTCCCTATAATTGGGACAATATAATATCTTTCATTTTTGAATGCCTTCTAGTCTAAGTTTGCATTCTATTTCCAGTTCATGGGCTACGCGTCTATTTATATGGAGCGTCTCCCAAGTCATACGAATATGTACTATGTAGAGATGAGCGAGCGTACTCGTCGGAGCTTGATGCTCGTTTGAGTATTAGGGTACTCGAGACACTCGTTACTCGAGACGAGCACCACGCGGCACTCGAGTCAATTCCATTTCCTTCCCTGAGAAATTTGCGCCATTTTCTGGCCAATAGAAACACAGGGAAGGCATTACAACTTCCTCCTGTGACATTCCAGCCCTATCCCACCCCCCTGCAGTGAGTGGCTGGCGAGATCAAGTGACCGCCGAGTATATAAAGTGGGCCCGCCCGTGGCTCACCACAGACACACGATAAGAGAGATCAGGGAAAGTGCTGCTGCTGCTACAGCTCACCTAGTGCATTACTGTTGTGGCTGCTGTAAGCAGTCTTGCACTTTTTTTTTTTTTTTTTAATGTATATCGGGCGTGCAGGCTATAGCTTTCTCAGGCTGCAGTCTGTACTTGAGTATAGGGGCAGTATTGGTCAGGCAGGGACAGTGGTAGTGTAGAATCCTGTCAACAAGTACCTCAAAAAAGCTCCTGCTTAGGGCTATCTGTGACCGTGTGCATTTAACTCCGTGGTTGCTGGGAGTTGTGGTACCTCAGTATTGCACAGCAGAGCCTGCGTGCAGCCTTTATTTAAATATTTTTCTGTCCACACTTAGCGTAACGTCAGCACTGTCTGCCTTCAAGTGTACGCCAAGAAACCCCAAATTTTGTACAACGCTCTGTGTTACACGCTAGCTGCCTTAGAAGTGTACGGTGTGTCAGACACCCATAGATTGAAAGTGCAATACACACAGCATAGCCTCAGCCTGCATTGCATAGAAAAAAAAGGAAATTTAAAAAAGAAATCCTTTATACGGCTACCGGTGACCCAGTGCATTTGTCTGCGTGGCCTGTGGGACTTCACGTCCATCCAAACTGCATAGTGCACAGCAAGGCCTGCGTGGAGCCTTCCTTATAATTTATCTCTGGCTTCATTTTGCGTTATATTACCGCTGGCAGCCACCAACTGCGTGGCAATAATTTACAAACATTTTTACACCGCTCTGTCTCTGCTCGATTCTTAATCCACCATGCTGAGGGGTAGGGGTAGGGGTAGAGGACGTGGACGCGGGCGAGGATGAGGACGCGGAGTTCCACATGAGGGTGTGGGCATAGGCAGAGTTCCTGGTCCAGGTGAATCGCAGCCGGCTGCTGCGGGAGTAGGAGTGAGGACAGTTTCTGGGGTCCCCAGCTTTATATCACAATTTTTGGGTCCACGTGGTAGACCTTTATTAAAAAATGAGCAGTGTGAGCAGGTCCTGTCGTGGATGGCAGAAAATGCATCCAGCAACCTATCGACCACCCAGTCTTCTTCTGGAAGACGCAGTGGGGTGGCCTGGGGTAGAGGCAGGGCCAGAGCAAATAATCCACCAGCTGTTTCCCAAAGCACCCCCTCACGCCAAGCCACCGTGCAGAGGCCAAGGTGCTCTAAGGTGCGGCAGTTTTTCACTGAGACGGCGGATGACCGACAAACAGTGGTGTGCAACCTTTGTCGCGCCAAGATCAGCCGCGGAGCCACCACCACCAGCCTCACCACCAGCATGCGCAGGCATATGATGGCCAAGCACCCCACAAGGTGGGACGAAGGCCGTTCACCGCCTCCGGCTTGCGCCACTGCCTCTCCCCCTGGGCCCCAAGCTGCCACTGAGATCCAACCCACCTCTCGCGACACAGGCACAAGCGTCTCCGGGCCTGGACCCACACCCTCACCTCCGCTGTCCTCGGCCCCATCCAGCAATGTTTTTCAGTGCAGTGTCCAGCTGTCGCTAAGAGAATCGTTGGAGCGAAAGCGCAAAAACGCCGCCACAAACCCGCACGCTCGAGCTTTAAATGTCCACATAGCCAAATTGATCAGCCTGGAGATGCTCCCCTACAGACTGGTGGAAACTGAGGCTTTCAAAAACATGATGGCTGCAGCCCCACGCTACTCCGTCCCCAGTCGCAACTATTTTTCACGGTGTGCCGTCCCAGCCCTGCACGACCACGGCTTACGCAACATTGTACGCACCCTCACCAACTCGCTTACTGGCAAGGTCCACTTAACAACGGACACGTGGACAAGCACAGGCGAGCAGGGCCACTATATTTCCCTGTCGGCACATTAAGTGACTTTAGTGGAGGCTGGGACAGAGTCAGAGCCTGGGACCGCTCATGTCCTACCCACCCCCAGAATTGCGGGCCCCAGATCGGTGCTGGTTTCTGCGGCGGTGTATGCCACCTCCACTAAACCTCCCTCCCCCTCCTCCCCCAACGCAACCTCTACCTCGCAATCAAGACGTGTCAGTGTCAGCAGCAGCACAGCGGTGGGCAAGCGTCAGCAGGCCGTGCTGAAACTACTCAGCTTAGGAGAGAAGAGGCACACTGCCCACGAACTGTTGCACGGTCTGACAGAGCAGACCGACCGCTGGCTTTCGCCACTGAGCCTGCAACTGGGCATGGTCGTGTGTGACAACGGCCGTAACCTGGTGGCGGCTCTGCAGCTGGGCAGCCTCGCGCACGTGCCAGGCCTGGCCCACGTCTTTAACTTGGTGGTTCAGCGGTTTCTGAAAGGCTACCCACACTTGTCAGACCTCCTCGGCAAGGTGCGCCGGGTCAGCGCACATTTCCGCAAGTCCAACACGGACGCTGCCACCCTGCAACATCGGTTTAATCTGTCAATGCACCAACTGCTTTGCGACGTGCCCACACGGTGGAACTCTACGCTCCACATGTTGGAGCAGCGTAGAGCTATAGTGGAATACCAACTCTAACATCTGCATGGTCCCCCCTCCCCTCCCAAATAACTTTGTCATACAGAGTATATATGTTAACAAATGGCTATAAATTATGAACTAGTAAATATTTGTCTCCCTTGCCCGGCTGTCTGATTTTAAACCTATAATAAATATTTTTGTACGTTGGTGTCCTTTTGCAGAGCCCCCACAAACTGTACCAAAATACTATGGGTGGTTTAGTGCAATGATAAAGCTTTCTCTGTTTCAAGAAATATATTTAGCTGAAGTATAAAATGAATAGTGAATATCTTTTGGATGTGATATTTCCAAACCTTTTGCTGTGGATTTACTGGTATCTAAAGGCCTTGAACCTGTAAGGGTTAAAGTCATTACAATAAGGGTGCCTACCCACTAGCGATATATTTTCTTGCGATGCAAGAGCGAGTGCCTCGCAGTGCAGAGAAAAATCTGCGATATCGTTCAGTGTTTTCAATGGGGCTACAGCAGCATTAGCCCAATTGAAAACACAGGGAGTACATCGCGGACTTTGGCCATAGCTGTGACAAATGTGGCAGAAGTCCATGATGCTATCCTATTGCTTTCAATGGGGTCGGCACTGTTGTGGCCCCATTGAAAGCTGTGGGTTGCAGGCAACCCCCGCAGTGATGATTTTCAGGGAAGGGCTTGAAATATAAGCCCTTCCCTTAAAATCATCAGATAGAAGAGTTGTTCGGCTCTTCTGTCTGGCCCCTGCAGTTATTTTCTGTCTTATGCTCTGCCCCCAGAAAGCGCTGGTCTCATTGGCTGAAGGCAGGAAGGAATCCCCTGCCATAGCTCTCACAGCTGTGGCTGAAGTTCGCGATGTACTGTCTATTTTTTCAATGGGGCTGGTGCTGCTGCTGCTGACCCTATTAAAAACACTGAGCGACAGCGCAGATTTTTTTCTCTGTGCTGTGAGGTTTGAGAGAAAAAAATGTAAATGAGTATTAACCATTGAAAATCATTGGTTTCATAATCATGTGTTTTCACTTGTTCTTACATCACAAGCAAATATATCACTAGTGGGTAGGTACCCTAAAGGAGGTAGTCTCTGCCGCCTGACATACTTTTGAATTAGATTTTAAAAGAGAAAATTTAACCCTTTACAATCCAATTTTGGATTCAGGGTTTTTTCTCTTTCTGCCATTATACAATGGCACCATCTGCTAACTATAGCCAGTACTGCGGTATTGGACATGCCGGAGAGTTCCCAGACAACAGAGTGGACAGTAATCTATACAGTAAGAATACCCTGCCGGACGTCTTCCGACATTGGAGCTGTATAGCCTTCAATCAGAATGTTTTCAGACGTCAGACAATGGATTGGAAAGGGTTAACACTGAATAAGGGTTGAGATTGTTTTTTTTTAGTCACTTCCTTATCACAGCTTGGAGTAAATCTCTAAAGAATGGGAAATGGACAGTGATAATGCTAAAATCTCTGAGATTCTATTTAAATGATGTGTAACCCGAAATGTAAATGGAATGCAGTTATTGACGCTTAAAAGAATCGTCACGTGTTGGGTACATTTTGAGTATATTCATTGCTTCGTTCTGTTCATACAGGTAAAAATACAGCCAGTGGCAAAATATGACTGGGAACAGAAATACTACAATGGAAATCTGATTGCAGTGTCGAATGCCTACCTTGCGTATGCCACAAGAGGTATTGTGGGGTTTCCAAGTGCCTTCTCTTTCTCCTAGAATCAAGTTCAATGTGGGGTTTATACTAGTAAATTAAACTTCTTAAATGTAGTGTTGGTGAACTTTGATTGTTACCTGATAATTGGGTGTTCTGTATTATAAAGGACACCGCTGCATGTTTACACTGGACATCTGTCGGACATAGAAGCGCCGGACCGTCATCCCAGCGATTGCGCTCCTGTGCTTTGACACAGGATCAGTAGCTGTTCATTGAATGGAGGTGGGGCGGCCTGGGGGTCTCCTTCAGCCACCCGCTTCTATTCACTGCCAACAAGCAGTCCGTTCATCGACAAACTGACTCTGTTTACACAGGCTGGGCATCGCTGGACTTTTAGGTGACCTGAAAACCAAGAGACTCCGACAAGCAAGCAGTTTCTTGCTCAGTGCCTTGTCTCTAGCCGTGTGTACATGGGTCGACTATCGCCAAAAATTGCTGTTTGCAGCTATTTGGGCCATTACCTCCCTGTGTAAAAATACTCTAGCACTCACTTAAAGAGGCAAACCACCTTAAAAAGACCAAAAATTGATGTTTAAGGTGTTTGTCTCAACTTATGTTGTGGCTAATGGTAGGTAGTGGCGCTAAAGATGCCGATACACATTAGAGCAGAGTTGATGAAAAAGAAAGGTCTCAACCAAAACGATCGATCATTGAGTGAAATTTAACGAGTGATCGTTTTTATTTATCTCATGATGTCTTGTCTGAAAAGAAGTTGTCTATATTTGAAGGTTTTGTTCCCATGAAAGATCTTTTGTCCACTGCTCCGTGTCATTGACAATGTATGACCAGTTAGGACAACTGTAAAGGCCCCCATAGACACTACAGTTTAGTCGTCCACACCCAGTGATTATGGAGCCAGGTGACTTTCCAATGTGTATGGAGGCAGCTCAACCTTCTCCCTGACAGATTGTGGTGGGGAAAAAGGACTGTTGATGCTCCGTTTCAGCACCCCATCCTTTTGTTCCCCGAGATAGAAGCTGGGGCTTAGAGGGTTTATCCCACAATTTTAAAAATATATCTTAATAGATTGTATTCTAATAACTAATTATATTGACAATATGCATAGCTTAGCAAAAATGCAAAGATTCCAGTGTACTCGCCGCCTCTGATGCTGCAGTCCTACAGCACCCTTTTCTTTTTGCGCGTCCTGCTGTATAAGGACAACCGCAGGACATATCCAATAGCATCTGTAGAACAGCAGCCTACCGGCACAGGTGTGCTTCCAGGTAGTAAGCCAAGGAGGACTTAATAAGCCTGCACAACAACGCTGTCCTTTTAGATGAGGACAGGCATGTACAGCCTGACAGCGCTATCTCCTGTAACATCGGGAGGGAAGGAGACTGCTCTGTAGCCTGCAGGAGGGGCGAGACACGTGTATGTTTATATGTAATATGACCACTGTACACAGGTCGGCAGCAGATTTTCCATCTTCAGCTATAGATCTGCAACAAAGTGTGTTAGAATCTGTGCCAGAGAGCCGCTACATCTCAACATAAGAAATCCCTTAGCAACCAATGAAAGCTGCTCTGTGATTGGTCACTATGGGCAGCAATGACAATTTTTTTTGAACTTGTAGACCGTTTCATGAATCTGACCCATGTGTTTTGGATGACTGGCTGATGTCAGCAGCACAATGTGAAGTGCTGGGAGGAGAAATGTAATATCTCGGGAAAAAAATAGCAGGCCTCTTTTAATGCAACCCAAGACTTGGCTTTTGCAGTGACTGGCATTGATTGCTCCAGTTAAGTCAACTAGTATACCCAGGTCTTTGTCCATATCACGTTTTCCTAGCAGTACCCCATTTAGTGTATATTGGTGGCATCCATTTCTCCTGCCCATGTGCATAGCCTTAGAAAAAACGTCAAAAAGTGTAGTGCTGGTGTGAACATGCCCCTCACACTGGGTTTCAGGAACTACAAGAATATATTTTGGATGGAGTATAAATAGACATGAGCGAGTATACTCGCTAAGGGCAATTGCTCGATCGAGCATTGCCCTTAGCGAGTACCTGCAAAGATTCGGCTGCCGCACAGGCGTGGAGCAGCTGGGGAGAGCGTGGAGGAACGGAGGGGAGATTCCCCCCCCAAACCTGCTGACTGCCGCAACTCGCCTGTCACCCAGAGCCAGCAGCCGACCCTTTTTCTCCAAAGTGGGGAGATACTCACTAAGGACAATGCTCGATCGAGCAATTGTCCTTAGCGACTATGCTCGCTCATCTCTAGGTATAAACCATTATTAGACGATAATATTGCAGACACAAAACTTGGGTCAGACTAATATGTAAATCCTTTAAAGAAATGTTAAATTTATTTTTCATCAAATTAAATTTTGTTGTTTTTTTTTGTTTTTTTTAATTTTTATTTTAAAAACCAGGTTCTAATGGAACAGCTATGATAAGAGTCCTCAGCATCACCACAGCAGAACGAATTTTGCTAAAAGGAATTACTGGTAGCGTTACAGACTTGGCATTTGCTCATCTCAACTCGGACCAGCTGGCATGTCTGGATGAAGCAGGGAGCCTCTTTGTATGGCGACTTACCATGGAAAATGGAAAAATTATGTATGTTTTTTTGTAGTTTGGGGGAAAAGTGTATGTATTATGTAGTTGATTTTTTTATTTTTTTTTTCCTTAATAAAATTTTTTTTTTTTGCCCATGTACAATGGGCGGCACCATGACAACTCTCCTTTTGTGTTCATAACCTCTCAGAGAGGTTACACAGGTATCCTTTAGAAAAATGTTAAATGCTTAAAATCAATAGGCAGTTTTGGGAAACGCACAAACGGAGAATAAAGCTTACTGTACGCATTGTTTTTATATCTTGATTAGGTCATTACCCAGTATATTAAAAGGAAGGCCTAATGCTGATCCTTTGTTTCACCCTACTTGTAACTCTTAGCCAATCGGAGTATGTTATATTAAAGCAGCCCTCTGGTTTGGGGGCATGTCCAGAAGCGGGTATATTACCTATAGATGGTCTTCTCAGCAGTGTCTCTAATACCTAATCACACACGGAGTGCATTGGTAACATTAGGCCTACTAATGCCGCATATGTGCTTGTTCAGCGCTGGCCAATCACAAAGTACTTCATTGTTTAGTTAGAAAATGGCAGTGGTCGTGACTGCCCCAAAAAATAGTAGTAGTGTAATACAGTATATCACTTAGCCCATTGTTAATTCCTATACACAATTTTTCCTCATCAAGCACTCTCCTACTATATGGTACAATATTCAGTGGCTTTGAAAAACCTGGATAAACAAAATCCACAGTATTGCCCTCGATCTGTCAGAACTTGATCTTCTCGTGAAAGCTTTTCCTTGCAGCATCCCACAGATACTCCTTCCCTCAGTAACAGTAGCCCATCAAAGGATTTATAAGAGTGAAACCGCTTCCATTTAAAAAGTTACTTCACAAGACAACCCCTTTCTGTTCTAGAGAAAAACTACACGAAAAAACTATGGACCTGCGCTACTTAGCATATAGATGACCAATAATGGATGTCTCCATAACCAATCTTTGGATAGAGACAAAAAGGTTTTTTATTTTAAACAAATGAAGAATAGAGGTCACAGCGTCATAAAATAGCAAAATACTTGCGGGATCCTGTGCGACGCGTTTCGGCGTAACAAACGCCTTTCTCAAGCATATAGAAACGTAGACAAACGGTGGTATGAATAGAGCGAAAATAAATTACATACCCGTCTTGATGCATCATTGATAATGAATGTGTTTCGGTGCGCGGTGCCATTTTGGCGACGAAAGATGACGTGTCCCTCGTTATGACGCGCCATACGGCGCCCTGAATATGGCGTGTATGGCCAACGTCAGAAGCCATAACACGTACCTTGTGATTCAAGGCCACCCCCCCCCCCCCCAGAGCGCGGCGATGCGTTCCACTGAACGTAAGACCTCATGTATAACGAACGTCACAAGCCATGACTACGTGACTCAGATTACAAGGTCACGTCTCTCAGGAAGGAAAGAGGAACGCAACGGTGCGTTCCAATGGGCGTTAGAGCTACGTCCCATGTGACTGGTGACAGCGCTACGCCCCCATCATATAGACAGCAGTAAACTGGGCAGTGCCATGTAGGTGGAACGCTACGTGCGTTCCAACCACTCACTTCAACTATTATACTGGAATCCTTTATGTGTCACCAGTCGCTTTTATGAATGCAAAATGCTAGATTTAGCTATGCATTCATAAAAGCGACTGGTGACACATAAAGCATTCCAGTATAATAGTTGAAGTGAGTGGTTGAAACGCACGTAGCGTTCCACCTATACGGCACTGCCCAGTTTACTGCTGTCTATATGATGGGGGCGTAGCGCTGTCACCAGTCACATGGGACGTAGCTCTAACGCCCATTGGAACGCACCGTTGCGTTCCTCTTTCCTTCCTGAGAGACGTGACCTTGTAATCTGAGTCACGTAGTCATGGCTTGTGACGTTCGTTATACATGAGGTCTTACGTTCAGTGGAACGCATCGCCGCGCTCTGGGGGGGGGGGGGGTGGCCTTGAATCACAAGGTACGTGTTATGGCTTCTGACGTTGGCCATACACGCCGTATTCAGGGCGCCGTATGGCGCGTCATAACGAGGGACACGTCCTCTTTCGTCGCCAAAATGGCACCGCGCACCGAAACATTCATTATCAATGATGCATCATAACGGGTATGTAATTTATTTTTGCTCTATTTATACCACCGTTTGTCTACGTTTCTATATGCTTGAGAAAGGCGTTTGTTACGCTGAAACGCGTCGCACAGGATCCCGCAAGTATTTTGCTATTTTATGAGGCTGTGACCTCTATTCATTTGTTTAAAATAAAAACCTTTTTGTCTCTATCCAAAGATTGGTTATTGAGACATCCATTATTGGTCCTCTATATGCTAAGTAGCGCAGGTCCATAGTTTTTTCTTGTAGTTTCTCTCTGACTTTATCAGACCTCTAATGAGGAACGGAGTTTTGTTGTGACCTGCAGCTCTCCAGTGAGCTGGATTCCCGTGTTATGTATTTCGGTGTTTTCTGGATAAAGAAATCGCTATGAGCATACCAGGATGTTGGGTGCGGGCATGATCACCTTAGGGTGACATGTCATGCACCAGGTGAGTTAGCACATTAATATTATTGTGATCACCGCTTAAGGTGTTTGGCGCTCTCCGTGACCTCTATTTTTGCCCTTTCTGTTCTAGTGACAAATGTTTATATTTTACGCAGTGTTGTGTTTACTTTGAGTTAGATGGGTTATCCAAGACTTAAGAGACTGTCTCCATCTTTTTGCAGTTGTCTGAGGGCAGCATAAGGTAGTGACGTTTACACTGATAGCAGTGATATATCTGCTGTGTGTATCTGTTCAGTAGTTTTGAAGAAAGTTGCATTTTATCAGTAGTAGCACTTGCATAGGGGACTACTTTAAGTAGTCCTGGATAATCATGAACTGCAGCTAGCCACACCCACTCGCCCTCCAGCCAATGATTGACTGCTGTCTGCCTATGACTGTGCATAGAGAGAGCTGCCAATCACTGGCTGGAGGAAGAGGTGGGTGTGACTAGCCTGCAGCTCATGACTATGCATGGCTAATCCTGTGTCTGACTGCTACTAATAAGATGCAAGTTTCTCCAAAACCACTGCATAGATCCACACAGCAGATATATCGCTACAATCAGTGTGACAGACAATACATTTATGGTACTCTCTGGGAGGACTGCAAAAAGATGGTGACATTCTCTTTAAATATAAGAATGGTAGTGGTCCGACTGCCAGCACCCCCTCTAAATGGCTTTTTGGAGGGGCTAAAGCCCTCAGGTGAGCCCTGTGGCATCTTCATATTATACTAGACACCGCATCCTATATTGTGCTGTGGCTGGTATTACAGTTCATTCCTGTTCCTTTGATGCCATAGGTTGAGGAATACGCCACATTCCTTCTTTGAGCACCATAGCCCTTTAAATAGTTGGTGGTGCTGGGAATTGGACCCCCAACAATCTCAATATCTAAGCCCCGATTTACCCCTTTAACATTGTGAGTATAACTATGCAAAGCCTACTGTTTTTTTTTTTTTTGTTTTTTTTTCTTTTCTAGAGACGAGATTGTAGTTCACATCAGAAGACCAGAGCAGGACCTGTTAAATAGTAACAGGAGGATAATCTGGTGCCCCTACATTCCGGATGAGAATGAGGAGAGCTTGTCCGAGGATTCCAGCCAGACGGTTGCATTATTGCATGAAGATATGGTAAAGCACCGTGCTGTTCTAGGAAAGCGCATACAGTTTTGTAATGAGGGCCCAAGGTTTCATAAAATAATGCTTATTGTTGTACCTAGTTTGTAGCTTTTATTTCTTAAAACTGCTCTGTAAAAAGAAAAACTGCATTGTGATTGGAGCTACTGTGCCCATTCCTTGGTATGGCGATTTGTTACCCAGAAGTGGTGGGAGGGTGATCTGTGATGGGAGAAGCTCTTCCAGTGCAAGAGCACAAGGGTGTAAGGATGTTACACAGACATTTTTTTGAAAAACATTTTTGTGTCATTTTTTTCATGGGAAATCTAAAGGAAGGCGTTGTACTTTGTTGTACGTCTCCTTCCTGCCGACTCCACTTGTTGCTTTGGCTCAAAATTCAGTGGAAATTTTTTCAAAAATGTACATTGTGTGAAACCACTTTTCAATATAAACGTAGAGGGGCCCAACAGCTGTGAAACAGAGAGCCACAGACAATCCGGTGACAGCAGGATATTTAGAGGATTTAAGTCATGAAAAGCAATCCCTCACCATGAATGGTCTCGGGATCCTTTTCTTTTGGCGTAACACAGGACTCGTGGTAACGCACACCTTTTCTTCTCCGGACAGTCTTCCTTGCACTCTGAAGAGGGGTTAATCAGAGAAAATAACTTTACCCCAGTCCTCTGCAGTCCATTGGAGTGTAGAATAAGCCCTACTTTGGGGACCCTGTGTCTGGGTAGAGAGGCCTTCTTTTTGTCAATTAGACACTTTTCAGGCAATGAATGCCGCTACTAAGACATAGAAAATCTGCTGAAAAGTGATTGGTTGAAAGAAGTGTCACATGTTAGGATAGGTCATCAGTGGGAAAAGAACCCAGACAACCCCTTTTAATTGCCAGTGAAGCTGTTTTGCAGTGTGACTGGCTGCCCCAGGCATGTGACTCCATTTGGTGGTGAAAGTGAGATATTGCACCTCAGTCTTTTTTTTTTTTTTCCAATGGAGAGAGATTGTAGTTCATAATGAGGACTTTCACTTAACTAGAGGTACTACGTTACCCTGTCCTGCTATTGCATTAACCTATCAGGCTAACCTTAGTCTCATCTGTAATATAATATATGTTGTTGCAGTCCCCATGACTCGAAACTGTAGATTCCCCCCCCCCCCCCCCCCCCCCCCCACGTGCTACATTATTCTATCATTTTTATTCTTAATTCTAGGCTGAGGTATGGGACCTGGACATCATAAGAGCAAACCATAGCGTATGGCCTACTCTTCTTGGTGACATCAAAGAAGGATTCACAGCTGTGACTGGACATTCTGGTGTAGGTTCCTTTTTTTTTTTTTACTTACACTTCTGTTTGTTTGAGAACTGTCACCTTTGCTTTTAAGGGGTTAAAGGGTTTGCCACCTATCACAAAGTTATTGATCGATAATTAAAATACTTTTCGGCTTTGAAAATAAATAAAAAAAGTATTACCTTTGTTTGCCACACAAAAACACGCAAGTTGAGGAGTTTCAGTGTAGTCTGTGTAGGGCTAAAAAACAGTGCCTCGTCTGACCATGGGCTGTCTGATTTTTGCCTGTCAACGGCATTCAAGTGAATGGAGTAGAATTGCATTACCAGACACAGCCCATGGACAGACGTGGCAGTGTTTCTGAAATATGGCAACCCCCCCCCCCCAATCCTGGACACGCCTCTCTAAAGTTCAAGTACTTGACAATCTGTATGGCTCCCCATTCACTTCAGTGAGATCGTAAGATTTTGAACTCTGCTGTCTCTGGCCATCCTGTTGAAATGAATGGAGCGTTGAGCACATGTGGCTACCACTGTCAGAAATTAAGGATACGCTGAAGATTCACATTTCGGCTTCAGTGTGCTTCCCCCCCCCCCCCCCCCCCAGCAGTCAGAACTGTACTGATCAGTAAGTCATCCCGGTTCCTGTGGAAAACGATTACTTACTAGATATGTCTATTAGATATCTGTGGGTTAAGCTCTATTCGCATCTGTCTTTGGTGTAACTTACAAAAATCAGAGACCTATGGAATTATATAGAATACTGTGTGTGTAATTAAAAAAAAAATATATATATATTTTTTTTAAATACACATCAAATGTGCTGTGAATATAGCCTTAGCCCCCTAAGTGACATTATTAAATAGGGAAAAACTATACCGAAAAGGTAGTTATTTTATTTTAGGTTTTTGAATTTGTCTCCCATAAATGTATTTGACATATTACTGTCAGCTTCCTATTTTTAACCACTTAGTGATATAAGGTTAAAATTAGTTAGGAGTCGTTTTCTCCACTTGAGTTTATTTGACTCTGCATTTCTGTTTTGGTGACGTGAGATGACCAGATTGTTTTTTCCCCTCATTTATCATGCTGAATAAATGTAATATTTTTATAGTATTGGATATTATAGATGTGGTAATAAAAAGTTTGTGGTCTTTTTTTTATTTTTTTTTCAACTTTTAAAGATTTAAAGCAAGGGGGAAAAAAAATTCTGTAAACAATGATTGTGGCACCTGCGTTGTTAAATAATGTAGAGGAGTGATTAGATGGGCAAGTGCTCATCATTTTGCTCTTTTTCTGGTATATAAAAAGACCCCGATATGAGATAATCGAAGCGCAAATATGTTCTCTGATTTGTTAAGGGGATTAATAATGGGGAGGGTTATAGTAACTACACTTGCAGTCTATGTTCACACATTATGGATCCGCACCAAAATCTGTACTACATTTTTGTGCTGCAGATTTTGGTAATGATTTTGCTGTGGTTTTGGATGCGCATGCACGGCTTAATTCTGCAGCAGATCCGCACCAAATTCCGTGTCAAAATCCGTACCGATGGTTTGGATTTAAGCGCAGATTATGGTGTGGATTTCCTGCTGCGTAGAATCCGCACCAATTCTGCTATTCTTGCGGATGTCATTTTTCCCGTCAGGCGCGTATCCACGTGCGGGAAAAAAATGGACATGCTCCATTTTAGTGCGGGTCTCCCGCGGTGGCGGCTCCCGCAGGATTCTATTGAAGCCTATGGAAGCCGCCCGGATCCGCGGGAGACCCGTACCAGAATTAAACTCACCTGCTCCGGACGATGCTTTTCTTCCCTTCTTCGCGGCCGGATCTTCTTTCTTCAGCCCGGCTAATATGCCCGGCGCATGCGGCAGCGTGCCGAGCACATCCACCGGGCCGAAGAAGGAAGATCCGGCCGCGAAGGAAGAAAGATCCGCATCGTCCGGAGCAGGTGAGTTTATTCCTATTTTTAGGCCTCATGTCCGCGGGGAAGGAGGGACCTGCTACTGATTGTACATGAAGAATCCGCGGTGGGCCTCATTTTCCCCTTGGACATGAGGCCTAAGGGCTCACATAGGGGTATGTTGCCCGTGCATTATGTGGTGCCAAAAAGTACATTGATTTTTATTGGGCCACTCACGCCTGCGTTTTTTTTTTTTAAACTTGTATATTGGGCGTGTTAAAAGAAGAAAAAAATTTAAGAATTTAATATGCACTGCAAATAAGCAGTTGTATTTTGCAATTTTGCATTAAAAAGATTAAAATGGCAAGTGTTGGCCCTTTAAAAAATGAGTGAAAAACTGTAGTGGGTGAGAAGAGAACGTAAATCTATTAAAGGGGTTGTCCCGCGCCGAAACGGGGTTTTTTTTTCTTTCAATAGCCCCCCCGTTCGGCGCGAGACAAACCCGATGCAGGGGTTAAAAAAGAAAACCGGATAGTGCTTACCTGAATCCCCGCACTCCGGTGACTTCTTACTTACCTGGTGAAGATGGCCGCCGGGATCTTCACCCTCGGTGGACCACAGGTCTTCTGTGCGGTCCATTGCCGATTCCAGCCTCCTAATTGGCTGGAATCGGCACGTGACGGGGCGGAGCTACGAGGAGCCGCTCTCCGGCACGAGCGGCCCCATTCAGAAAAGAAGACCAGACTGCGCAAGCGCGTCTAATCCGGCGATTAGACGCTGAAAATTAGACGGCACCATGGAGACGAGGACGCTAGCAACGGAGCAGGTAAGTGAATAACTTCTGTATGGCTCATAATTAATGCACGATGTACATTACAAAGTGCATTAATATGGCCATACAGAAGTGTATACCCCCACTTGCTTTCGCGGGACAACCCCTTTAAATATTTTATTTTTCTCCAGTATATTCGCAGAAGAAAATGAAATGTCAGGTGAAGTACAGAATAACACAAACTCTCCATCAGATGTCAGCAGTCTAACCCAGGAAGAACCGAGCTGCCTTAAAAAGATTAAAATACACAAATTGCCTGTTCCCAAGGGCCTACACCCCCGGGTTCTAAGGGAACTAAATAGTGATAGTCCATTGCTTCTTATATTTAAGGACTAGAGTTGATTTGGTGTGGATTAGCAAATGTGGTTGTGACATTCAAAAATAGGTCAAAAAATGCACTTGGAAGCTATAGGCTGGTCTCACTTCTGGAGTACCTCAGTGTAAATGGCTGCGTATCTCCATGTCGGCATGGGTTTTTGAGGTGGTGCACTTATCAAACCAATCTGATCAGCTTTTATGAGGAAATAACGTCTAGACTGGATCGGGGAGAGTCATTGGATCTTCTATAACTTCATTTTTCCAAAGCTTTTGATACTGTGCCACTTAAAAGGTTGGTATATAAAATAAGAATGCTTGGTCTGGAAGAGAACTGGCTGAGTGATAGAAAGCAGAGGGTGTTTATTATTGGTACATTCAGTGAATGGGTCATTGTTGCTAATGGGGCTAGCACACGTATTGTACAATAAAATATCTATATATGCAAATTATACAATATTATGTAAAGTAATTTAACACAAGAAGAGAGTATATGGTTGCATTTAATCTGTCTAAGTTGGAGCCTTGGGCAAAAAAGTGGCAAACTAGGAGGTTTAAGGGCTCCTTTCCACTGGCGAGATAATCGTGCGTTTTCAGTGCGATGCGGGAGTGCGAGCTCTCGCAGGAAAGTCCCATATATGTTGTTCTATGACAACCTTTCCATTAGCGATGTTTACGGGCAAGCTGCGATGCGGAGAGTAAAAATCACAGCAGTGGGATTGTTTCAGCGTTTTGCGTTTTTCTCTCGCACATAAAGTGTAATGTCAAAACAGCTTCTCGCATCGCATCTCATCGCAACGCAAAAACTTGCGATTTTGCAGCGATGTGTTTTTAACATTGCGATATTCTCGCAGCGATTATCACGATCGCCAGTGGAAAGGAGCCCTAAGGGTGACTTACCGTGAAATCGCGATTTTTTTTTTTAACATTACAAGTCCCATAGACCCCTGCAGAGAAAAAAATGTTGCGAATTTCGTAGGGAAAAAAAAACCTCTAGTGGGTAGTCACCCTTATACTGATAAATGTTAGGCACATGGGCAGAAGAAATACACCGTTACATGCTAAATGGAAAACCTCTAGGTAAAACTGGCATGGAAAAGGATTTGGAGTATTGTGTATAGTTTTGGGTACTGTTACTCAATGGTTTATTGGAGCTTGAACGGGTTCAAGAGCCCAATAATCAAAACCACAATGGATTTGCAGGAACCCCCGTCTGTCCAGGACATCCAATCTGGAGAGTGCCATTCAAATAAGCCTGATACCAGGGCCCTGGAATATAAGAAATTTATATGAAAAATGGTTAGATGTTGCTCAGGGATTTTCCTCTGGAAAGCAATAGTAATGATAACAAGTATTGTTGGTAAGATAAATGGATAAATCTTGTTATTTGTATAGCGCCAACACATTCCGCAGCGCTTTCAGGTAATTATTTTATTTAAGATCTCGTATAGGAGCAGCTTTATCTTGGTGTAAGCGCTCTTGTCGCGTGTTGAAATCATCAAAAAGTATAAATGGTAAAATTGCATTGAAACGATTCATTCCCATGCACATGCGATACAGAGGATACAATGTGTTTTTTTTCCCCACATTCCCTTCATGTGATCAGTGTTTGAATTATTAGCGTCAGAACAAATCAAAATACCTAAAAATGCACGCATTTTGCGCAACGTAATATATCTTTCCATTTGCATGGATCTTTGGCAATTACGTTCTATTGAACCTAATCTGCCAATGCTGTGGATTTATGCAGCGTTAAATAAATCCCTACATGTTCTATTTCCCGCGGTTTTACGCCACTGAAGGTCTCATTTAACATAGTGTTAATAGAGACCGCAGAAATATGCGCATTTTTCCACGATCCCTACCATGTGCGTTTTGTTTACTCCAGCGGCTGAAATCCGTGGCGGAATTCTGCAACGGCCGTGGGCATGAGCCCTTTATCGGGATGTTTTTCGTTGTATTAGTTATAAATCTCTGTTGCCTTTTTGTTCGTATGACGCACCATCATATCAATCCTTTCATGTAATATTATTTTTTTGACCATCACTGATCGGTAACGTTTCTGTGGTCTTGTGTGGTTCAGCCCTTTGTCTCACAATATTTCTCACGCCAGTTTGATTTTGTGATGGCGGCATTTTACTCCAAACTGCCTTGTCTTTAGCAATAAAAGATTCACTGGTTGTCACTAAGAAACGTAAAAATATAATTTTTCTTTTTTTTTTTATAAAGCAGTTTTATAATAATGTAAGGTACCTCTAGTGTCACGTTCTGTTTCTGGCTTATCAGATTCATTTTCCACCTCTTCATCTGCATCTGAATTATTTTCTTCATCGTATCTTTGTTCATTTTCGGAACTTTGTTCAGTGTTAGAGATGAGCGAACGTACTCGGTAAGGGCGATTTCTCAATCGAGCACCACGATTTTCGAGTACTTCACTACTCAAGTGAAAAGTACTCGGGTGCGCTGTGGGGCGGGGGGTAGCAGAGGGGAGTGGGCGGTAGCAGCGGGGAACACGGGGGAGCCCTCTCTCTCTCTCCCTCTCCCCCCACTCCCCGCTGCAACCCCCCGCTCACCCACAGCGCCCCCGAGTACTTTTCACCCGAGTAGTGAAGTACTCGAAAATCGCGGTGCTCAATTGCGAAATCGCCCTTACCGAGTACGTTCGCTCATCTCTATACAGTATCCGAAGCCACTTCCTCGGATTGGATTTTCAATTGGTAACCAATTTTCATCGTCCTTATCGGAAAGCGCTATACTATCGTCATCTGAATCGAAATCCAATAATTGCTTTAGATATTCATTTTTTTCAGAATTATTCAACCTAAAATAATTGTAAAAACAATTGAAATTATGCACTAAAAAGATGTATTACAGATATTTACCAAATAATTTAATTTCTCTATAACCAATTAGTTAAACTTACTTTGCAAACTCAGTTGTTTGAAACTACACACAAAACAGACCGCGTTCAGACTCCTAATGAAATAGAATTTGTAATGCCTTGTATTAATATTTGAATAAATATATAATATAATAAAAAATGAAGATTTTAAAAGCTTTTTTTCAGTAAAATCGGGAGAAAACTATTACAATGTATACCTGTTTTTCTGTCAGAAAACGTGTTTTCGCGCGAAAATTCGAAATGCAATGAACGGCCGTTACTCACAGGGGGATGAAGAGGGTCAGGTTTTGAGGGGAAATGTAGAACCAGGATAAATGGAAAGAGTTAATTAGGGAATGTAATAAGCATCCCTGTAAAAATGTTTTTGGGGTACTCCTAAAACTGCTAGATGCTGCCTGCAGGATTGATGAACATAACCAATATTTATGGAACAGTAATAAGTAATCAGTTTTGTTGGTTTATTGGAAGAGTATTTGACCGCTTTAACCCTTAAAGGGGTTGTACCGCAAATCAAAGTAAAGGTAAACACTTCTGTATGACCATATACATGCACTTTGTAATATACATCGTGCATTAAATATTGGCCATACAGAAGTTATATACTTACCTACAGGGTTTCTCTCCCCCCCCCCCGTTGGTGTCCCCGTCTCCCTGGCGCCGACCAAATCCTTCTCCTGGCTCAAGTAGACGCGCTTGCGCAGTCTTCCTCTTCTGTCCCGCGGACGCGCCGCTCCAGCGTGCTCGCGCCACACAGGTCGCCTGGGTTGGTTGGTCTTCCAAATTAATGTAAGTGCTATCAGGATATGCTTCTGCCACATTTACTCATGGTGTTTAATGAATCACTAATGACCATTGATGTTTGTATCTTGGCAAAGGTACTTGTGTGTAGATTACTTTTTAGTAATGACTCCTCTAATATACCAGGATCAGTTTGGCTTTATGCCAAATAAATCAGCTGTTATGAATTTAAGGAGGTTACATCTGAATCTTCAAGCAGATCGAGTTTGTGGGAGTGGGCTGTTCTTTCACTCGATGCTGCCAAAGCTTTTGCCAGCTGCATGTGAAATTATTTGTGGACTGTCTTTAGTTTGTTTGATTTCGGGGGGAAATTTTTGGCAGGGGTTAAACTGCAATGCCAGGGGTAAGAGTTGAGGGTAAATGGTCATATTTCAGGACAGATGGTGTTGAAGAGGAGGAACCAGTCAGGGGTTTCCCCTGTCCACTCTTTTCTTTAGGCCTAATGCACACGGCCGGATTTCCGCTGCAAAAACCTGCAGAATTCTGCAGCATGAAATTACCCGCAACATGTCCTATTTGCTGTGGGTATACGGATGGACGGCTTCCATTGTAGTCAATACGCGCCCCGCCCACCGCCAGCGCGTCATATGACACTGCCGGCCCGACTTCAAGCAGCCGATGTGGAGGTGAGTATGGGGTCTTTGGGGGGGCGCCGTGACTGACTCCGCTGCGGTATTCTGCTAGCGGAGCCCGTCACGGCCGTGTGCATAAGGCCTAACAGAGGCAATCGCCTGATATAGTTGGATTGCAGTAGGGAGAAATTGAGGAACAGATCTCACTATATGCATATGATCTGTAGTATTCGGGGGAAGTGAGCAGATCAATGAGTCCTAGTATGTCCATTTTTATATATTTGGTAAGATGTCTTGTCTTATTATCAGCTAGGGGAAATCTGTACTACTTCCTTTAGATACCCTGCTGGTGGACCATTCATTGGAACATAAGCAATACAAGTTGTGAAGGAATTCAAATATTTGGGAGTTGTGGTGTTTTCTAAGCTTCAAGACGAACTTTCTTACCAATGGTGGCAAATTCGCAGAAATCTAAATGACAGCATCAAGGTCTGGAATAGTCTCCCATTGTTAAATAGCAGGGGAAAGGTTATTAAAAAAAATTTGCCACAATTACTTTATAAACTTCTAAATATCGTATTGAGTCCAAACCAGAGAATTTTTAAGTTTATTATGGGCTAAGGCAATTTAATACAACTTTCTTTAAACTGTTTCTTTTTTTACAGTACCCGTAGGAGATATGAATTTGCACTGGTTTGGTCTTTGCTGCAGTAGGATGTAATACCATAATATATCATACCATGGCTAGCGGGCGACTGTCCGACCATCGACCTCCGACCATCGATTGGGGCATTTAAGTGCTGCTGTAAAAATTGATGACAGCAATTAAAGGATTAACCCTTTCCAATCCAATGTCGGGCCTGCCCCGACATCATAATTTCCCTCCACAGCTCCGATGTCGGGGCAGGCCCGACACTGCGGGGCAGGCCCGACACTGCAGTGCAGGAGTGCATCTGCACCCGATCGTCAGACACATCGGGTGCAGATACACTCCTGCATTGGTCCTCATCGAGGACCCCTGAGGAGAAGGCAGAAAGGGTTTTCAACCCTTTCTACCTTCTCCTTTACACATTACCTAGCACTCAATTAGCGCTATGTAATGCACGGAGATTCCGGACGGCGATCATGTGACCGCCGGTGTCACCTGACCCCCAGCGGTCACATGAACGCCGAGACGGGAGCCTGCACCATGGGGGGGGGGGGCCTGCTTACCTGTCCGGCGTCTTCCGCATTCTCCCTTCTGTCTCCTGCCTCAGTGATCAAGTGACCGCTGGGTGCCACCTGACCCCAGCGGTCACATGATCGCTAAGCTGGAAGGCAGAGGAAGAATGCGAAAGACGCCGGACAGGTAAGCAAGCCCCCCCACGGTGCAGTGGGCACCTACACCCTCCTGACCTCTGTCAGGTCAGGAGGGTGCAGGGAAATGTATTTTTTCTCATACATTCTCACCAGCTCCAATTTAATTTGGAGCTGGGGAGAATGAATGAGAAAAAATAATTGGGTTGGAAAGGGTTAAAGGGGTTGTCCCGCGCCGAAACGGTTTTTTTTTTTTCCAATAGCCCCCCCGTTCGGCGCGAGACAAACCCGATGCAGGGGTTTCAAAAAAACCAAAACGGATAGTACTTACCCGAATCCCCGCGCTCCGGTGACTTCTTACTTACCTTGCAAAGATGGCCGCCGGGATCTTCACCCACGGTGGACCGCAGGTCTTCTCCCATGGTGCACCGTGGGCTCTGTGCGTTCCATTGCCGATTCCAGCCTCCTGATTGGCTGGAATCAGCACACGTGACGGGGCGGAGCTACGAGGAGCATCTCTCCAGCACGAGCGGCCCCACTCAGAAGGGAGAAGACCGGACTGCGCAAGCGCGTCTAATCGGGAGATTAGACGCTGAAATTAGACGGCACCATGGAGACGGGGACGCTAGCAACGGAGCAGGTAAGTGAATAACTTCTGTATGGCTCATAATTAATGCACAATGTACATTACAAAGTGCATTAATATGGCCATACAGAAGTGTATATCCCCACTCGCTTTCGCGGGACAAGACAACCCTGGGTGGGGGGGGGGGGTGGATGGATGTGTGGATGTGTGCAGGGGGGGGGGGGGGGGAGAAGAGAGAGGGGGAGGGGGATGGATGGATGGATGTGTGTGCGCGCTCTAGTGGTGTCTGGACACCCGGCTGTCAGAAGTCCCGGGGGAATGGGGGCGCGCGGGGGGGGGGGGGGGGGACCCGGCTGACAGAAGTTTGGGGGGGGGGGGGTCATTGTGAGAGGGGTCGCTGTGGGAGGGGCACTATGAGGGCGTGTGTGTGGGGAAATGTTTTGTTTTACTTTACTTTAGCAGGGTGGGGGGGCAGTAGGTAGCCTTGCAGTGGGGGGCTGCAGGAGAGTTCTCTCTCGGCTCTCCCCAGCCCCTCTCCATTCACTATGCACTCATGCCAGGATTTTATCCTGAACCATGAGTGTATAAGTGTCCCCTGGCTACAACCCCTCTGAGTATAGTATGCAGCAGGGGGCGGGGCCTGGGCGGGGAGAGACTGTAGAGCAGTTCAATAGAGGTGGGCGTTTCGTGGGCGCGGCTAGGACGTGAGCTGAGGGAGGCCATGAAATCCTGCCTTTTCATGGCTCTTACTGCCATCGGGAGCGCGCACACAGAAGAGGGAGAGCGCAGAGCATTGTGGGAAGGCAGCACAGAGGCGCCATCTTTGAAAGCTGAAGTGAAGATCAGATTCTAAGGTAAGAAACTGACATTCCAGCTGATCTGCCTGCCGGTTTGAGCCCCTGTATGCTGTATGTTACTATCCTTACTAAAAGGGAAGCAGCAGCATTATAAAAATTTTTACCCTGTGTGGCTGGACAACCCCTTTAAGGGGTTAAGGTTTAACATGATTAATACATTACTAGAGATGAGCGAACGTGCTCGGCCACGCCCCTTTTTCGCCCGAATACCGCGATTTCCGAGTACTTCCGTACTCGGGCGAAAAAATTCGGGGGGCGCCGTGGCGGCACGGGGGGTAGCAGTGGGGAGTGGGGGGGAGAGAGAGAGAGGGCTCCCCCCTGTTCCCGCTGCTACCCCCCGCACCGCCACGCCTCTCCCCGCCCCCGGCGCCCCCCGAATCTTTTCACCCGAGTACTGAAGTACTCGAAAATGGCGGTACTCGGGTGCGTAAGTACTCGAAACGAGTACGTTCGCTCATCTCTATACATTACACAATTCCAAACCATAAACATGTTTAAAATTGTGTGTTTTCAAATGTGCTAGAGAGAAGTAACTTAAAGGGGTTGTCTCACGAAAGCAAGTGGGGTTATACACATCTGTATGGCCATATTAATGCACTTTGTAATATACATCGTGCATTAAATATGAGCCATACAGAAGTTATTCACTTACCTGCTCCGTTGCTAGCGTCTCCGTCGCCATGGATCCGTCTAATTTCGCTTTCTTCTGGCGTTTTTAGACGCGCTTGCGCTGTGCAGTCTTCTTCCTGGTGAATGGGGCCGCTCGTGCCGGAGAGCTGGTCATCGTAGCTCCACCCCGTCACGTGTGCCGATTCCAGCCAATCAGGAGGCTGGAATCGGCAATGGACCGCACAGAGCCCACGGTGCACCATGGGAAAGGACCCGCGGTGCATTGTGGGTGAAGATCCCGGCAGCGATCTTGGTGAAGGAAGACGTCGCAGAGCGGGGATTCGGGTAAGTAATATGTGTGTTTTTTTTTTTTTTTTAACACATCCATTGGGGTTGTCCTGCGCCGAACGGGAGGCTTATGGGGAAAAAAACAAAACGTTTCGGCGCGAGACAGCCCCTTTAATCTATCTTGTCAATATTGGTCTTAGTCCTAGGATTATTTGGGGAGTATTTGTTGTCGGGCTTGCTGGGCACATTCTTTTGGGAATTGAGGGAGCGTTGTATCAGCCTGCACCCTGAAATGTAAAAATGAATGGTTTGATCGACTTCCTTTTATTGGCTGCCCTAGATTCATAAGGTACTCCGGAATTCTTTTGACAAATAACATTTCTCTCCTCTTTGGTAATGCAATTTTCAGGAAATGCACTGTCTGCAAATTCAAGCAGAGTTTTTATATGTGGTGGGTTGTTCTGAAGGGTTTTATATTACTCGGAGTCCCCCAAGATTCTCAGGGCCTCTGTATTGTAAAAATTATTATCCATGATAACTATTGCCCCTTCCTTATCGGCATTCTTTTTGACTGTCATTTTTAGAGTCTCTTGACCATATCAAACTGTCTATAGTTAAGATGCTGATATGAGCTACTACGGTATTCTATCTCGGTATGTTTTTGAATTACATTTAAAATTTTGTTATAAAAAGTTTTAACAAGGGTACCTTTTTCAACAGGGTAAAATTGACTGGGTTGTTTGAGGTTGGTTGTGATGCATTGGTTCAACAAAATCTCTCTAGTATCCCCCATTCCTGAGAGGAGCGGTGTGATCATCAGTAACTGTGACAGGAGTATCTGTGTCACCCTTTAGGCAGTGTCTGTGGTAGGGTCCATGTAACACCATCACACAGGCTAAGAAATTGGCTAGAAACTGAAGGCATAAGCCCAAGTAGATCTGAGGTGGTCAGAATTGAAATCCTATAATCATCTGTGGAAAACGAGGCTTGGAGATTCAGATAGAAATAACTATCCAACGTAATACTAGCCCACTTGTATATGCATAGTATGTAAAGGCTGAAAAAAGGCACATGTCCATCCAATTCAGCCTATTGCCCCCAATGTTGATCCAGAGGAAGGCAAAAAAAACCCAATGAGGTAGAAGCCTATTTTCCCCATTTTTAACCCCTTAAGGACCAGGCTGTTTTGTACCTTAAGGACCAGACACTTTTTAGGGATTTTACCCATGTGGTGGTTTTACTAGCCTATTTTTTTCCCTTTAGCTATAAAAATTATTTTTGCTGTGTTTTTTTCCCCGTAACATATAGGGCTATTTTTTTAGTACATTTTTGTTTTGTTTTATTTGGGTTAAAAAGCATTTATAGTCATTTTTTTTAAAATTAGTATATTTACACTAAAATAAAGTGTGGGAGCGGATTCCTCTTTTTGATTGATAGATAGATAGATATATAATAAAATATGTGTGGTTTTGGATTACAGGGTGCTTATAGCGAAGTTTTTGGTTGGCGTCGGTTTTGAGTTATTTTCTTTCTTTTGTATGTATTGTTTTTATTCTGGAATTTTGTTTTTACTGATGTATGTAGTTATGTTTTTTACTATCTATTTCCCCCATGACTTCATGTGAGATCTCTGTATCGTCCTCTGATATATTTATACATGGTCATTAGGTTACCTTCAGCTGTCTTTTCTAAACTAAATAACCCCAATTTATATTATCTCTGAGTATTGTAGTCCGCCTATTCCATTGATTACTTTAGTTGCCTGTCTTTGTACCCGCTGAAGCTCTGATATGTCCTTGAGTACCGGTCCTGAAAACTGTCCACAATATTCCATGTGTGCACAGTATCAAACGCTTTGGAAAAGAGATACAAGTTCCAATGACTCTCCTGTGCCAGTCTGGAACGTATCTCCGCATAGAAATCAGGTTGGCTTGACAGGCACGATCTCTCATAAACACATGCTAATATGGATTTATGCAGCTATTTTTCTCTAGGTTCACTTTTGGACGCGTTTTTGAATATTGGCACCACATTGGTTATGTGGCAATCCAGTGGAACAGACCCCTGTCACTACAGAGTCCTTAAATATTAGAAACTAGGGTCTATGTATCACATTCCGTAATTCCCTTAAAAAAAACTGGTTATTTGTCTATTTTAATCTTTTTAAGACTGCTCTACACTTCTTCCTGGGATAGACTAGGGACACTTGGTGGAGAGTTTACTTTATCACTCTGGAGCTCATCTGACATTTTGTTTTCTTCTGTGAATACACTGAAGAAAAACCTTTTAATAGATTCGCTTTCTCCTCGTCACCCTCTACATAGTGAATGAAAAAATAATTGGAGTAGCCCTTTAAAAAAATTGTGGTTTGTTTTTTTAAAAATAGATTTAACTTTTAATTTTATTTTCTTCTGTCCAGTGTTTAAGTGAGGGTGCACTTTCTCCTGATGGAACGGTATTGGCAACAGCTAGCCATGATGGTTATGTGAAGTTTTGGCAGATTTATATTGAAGGTCAAGACCAACCAAGGTATACACTTGTTACATGTTTAAACTATTTTTTTTTGTAATTGTGAACTTACCATATTATATTATGGAATATTATATTTTAAATGTAGGTAAAAGGATATTCCTGACTTAGTCATGTGTCACATATCTGAAGGGTATGCCATTATTGTCTAATAGTTATTGGTCCTACCTTTGGGATCTGCACCTGCCCACAAAAAGACTATCAGACCCCATAACTCCAGTTGAGATGTTCACCAGTCAGAAAATAAATTGAGAGGTAGCCATGCACGTCTGAGGCACTTTTTATTCACTTTTTGAGGCACGGAACACATTCCAAATACTATGGTTTTGGCTGTTTTTGCACTCCCATAGAAGCCACTAGATACAGCCACAGTCTTGCGCAGCTCCTCTTAGTTTGTTCTGTGAATATACCTTAAATGTGTAAAATGAGAATACTACTTTAACACTCTGATGGCATCCACCATGCACAATGTATGTATGTGAGGATTGTATGGAGAAGGCTTAGTAGCTAAACCCCGTGCATTTACAGTGAACATCAAATCTATTATACAGCCATACCTACCTGCAGTGGTTAGTACTGGGGTTAGCGCTAATCCCGACCACCTAGCCCCTGTTGACCTTGGCACCTGAGCTGTTAGGGGGAGAGGAGAGCCCACTCATCACACAAGAAAACTATAAAAACAGTGCCATAATGAACCCTGTCTCTGTAATAGATTGGCGATTCGTGAACATGGGGAAATTTATCCTGCACCGTGAACGCTGTTTAAAAACAAAAAACAAAAAACGCAATGCCAGGATTTGTGGGTTTTTTTAATTGATTTATTTTTCACCTCACTGCCCCAAAAAGTGATGATAAATAGAGCCCAAGATGATGATAAAAATGGTTGCCAATGTGCCTAATATTCTGAAAGTGGAAATGAGCCTTTATAAAATTGACGTCATTTACGACTAGCCCTGCCACTGACTAATGTGGCTGTGAAGTGTTTTTTTTTTTTGTGTTTTTTTATTTCCCCCCTGCATCTATATTTGCATTCCAAATGTGTAGAATAAAAAACAAAAATAGTGCTTCCAATATAAGACACGTGTGACAGAAAGTGTCGAAAGTGACTCGCCTGGTGCAGTTCACCACACCTAAGAGCCAGGTTTGCCTTGATGAAAGAAAAATGTGGCTGTTCAAGCACCATTGTGGCAGGAGGGTTACCCATCTCACTGGGGCCTCAACACTGGGACTGGCTAATTTCACATAAACTCATCACTAGCAGGTTTGGTAAACAAAGTCAAAGTAACAGGAAATAAAGTGGAAATGGCGCTCTGGGCCAAATCCTCCAGAGATGCTAAATAAAATATAAAAGGCAGGCGCTCATCTAATGGGGGGTGTGGTACAAACACTGAGGTTTTTCCGCAGAACCTTTTATGATTCTGGGTAACCTCACAAGTATCAACACTGCATCAGTCAGCATAAACCCCCACACAGTCCTCATTCCTTTAACTCTGTGTGACTGAGCTGCCTCCGGATTGGAGGTCTAAATTGTGATTTCACCCCTGGGAGCCGCACATCAAAGGGAAGGAACAGTCAATCTGTAGAGAAGAGGAGAATGTCCGCTCGGATTACTCCACAAAGAAAAAGGCTGATCAAGACTTTTGCCTGGACTTTGTTGCTGACTGATGCTGGATCAGTGTTTGCACCTCATCCCCTAAGTGTCCTTTTTACATTTATGTTATTTAGCATCTCTGGAGGTTTTGTTCCTGAGAGCTATTTCTAACTTATTGTTTCTATGTACCGCATGCAAGGTACATCTGTTTAAGTGGCTCACTTCTTAATTTACCCAGCAGAAGCTGGATTGAAAGAAACCAGCAGCTTGTGCATGTAACAAAGGGGTAAGATGAGTGGCACGAAGCGGAGGCAGTGTAAACTGCTTGTGGGTGACATGAATGGGTGAAACGAGGGGGTGAAACTGAGCGAAGGAGGTGAGCAGCATGCTATGGAGTACAATGAAGGAGGTGAGCGGTATGTATTAGTAGCGGGGAGACTGGATATAGTTATACAGTGTCATGGGGGAGTGGATATAAGGGTGCTGTGATGTCCACTAGTGGCTGCACTAGGGCATTTGTTTTCTTCACGATTGCTGGGTTGCACCTACTGGTGCAGCCTGGCGGTTATTGCTATAAGGCTGCTATTGAGCACCGTTAGCACTCGTATAATAACGTTAATTAAATACTAACGTAGCACAAGGCTCAAAAAAAGACAAATGTTCATCCAGTGCAGCCTATTATCCTGCATGCAGATCCAGAGGAAGGCATAAATAACCAATGATGTAGAAGCTAAATTTCCTAATTTTAGAGAGAAGGAAAAATCCTTTCTAACTCTAAATTTGGCAGACAGAAGAAATCCCTAGATTAACAACCTTTCTGAAGTAATCAATGTCCATAACATGTTGCTGTTCTCAAGAAAGGCATCCAGGCCCCTCTTAAACTTTGTGAGTTCACCATCACCACGTCCTCTGGCAGAGAGCTCCATAGTTTCACTGCTCTTATAGTAAAGCACCCACTATTTTTTTGGTGCAGAAATGTTCTTTCCTCTAGATGCAGAGGGCGCCCCCATGTCACAGTCCTAGGTATAAATAGATGATGGGAGAGATCTCTGTATTGTCCCCTGATATATTTCTACATAGTTTCTAGGTCGCCTCTCGGCCATCTATTTTTTTTTTTTTTTCTAAACTCAATGATCCCAATTTTGATAACCACTCTGGGTATTGTAGTCCACAAATTCCATTTATTGCGTTAGTTGCCCGTCTTTGTACCCACTCAAGCTTTGATATGTCCTTGAGTACCGGTGCCCAAAACTGTCTGCAATATTCCATGTGTGGTCTGACTAGTGCCTTGTAAAGAGGTAGAACAATATTCGTGTCATGTGCCCCTAGACCTCTTTTAATGCGCCCCATGAGCCTATTTGCCTTGGCAGCAGCTGCCTTGCGCTAGTTGCCCTGGGTAAGTTTCTAGTTAACCATCATCCCCAAGGCCTATTCCACTTCAGCGTTTTTCAGTGGTTTCCCATTTAGTATGTAAGGGTGACATGTATTTCCCCCGCCCATGTGCGTAGTCTTACCTTTCATCGGTGTTAATTCTCATTTGCAACTTTTCTGCCCAGGATTCTAGCTTATCCACATCAATCTGCAACCATATACTGTCCTCTCTTGTGTTAATTACTGTACATACTTTTGTATAATCTGCAAATACTTATATTTTACTGTGCAATCCTTCTACCTGGTCGATGATAATTATACTAAAGAATAGGGCCCAGTACTGATCCCTATGGTACCGCACAAATAAGTGACTCTGTCAGAGTAATAACCACCCTCTGCTTTCTATCACTGACCAGTTGTGTACCCTCTTTAACCCCTTCCCGCTGCAGGGCGTAAGTTTACGTCCTGGCAGCCTGGTACTTCCCGCAACAGGGCGTAAACTTACGTCCTGGAGAGAGCGCGGGATCACATATGATCCAGCGCTATCCCGCAGCGGGAGCCGGCTGTCAGTCACAGCTGGCGTCTCGCTGCAACAGCGGGGGGACATGGGAGATGCGCCCGCCACTGTTAACCCCTTCCCTGCCGCGATCTAAGTAGATCGCGGCAGGGAAAGAGTTCACAGAGGGAGCGCGGCTCCCTCTGTCTCCAGCCAGAACTCGCGATGTCATCGCGAGAGCCCGGCCTGTCACCATGGCAACAGGACGCCAGACACTGGCGTCCTGTATTGCCTATGCCTGAGATCGCTGTATGAGCGATAAGGCATGGGAGAGCAGTAGCTCTGCCATGCCTTATGACAGCGATCATCAGGGCAGTGGTTAAAGTCCCTCAGAGGGACACAAACAGTGTAAAAAAAAGAAAGATTTAAAAAATGAATTAAAAAAAATGTAAAAAAAAGAGTAAAAAAACCATTTTTATGCTTTTTCTTAGATTAGCATAAAAAAAGGTAAAAAAATAAAACCCCACATATTTGGTATTGTCGCGTCCGTAACAATGCGTACAATAAGTTGCACATGCTTTTGACTGTGCATGGAAAAAAACGCAAAAAAAAAAGCTAAAAAACTGAGGCAAAATGCTCATTTTTAGCATTTTGCCTCACTAAAAACGCAATAAAAGTGATCAAAAAAGCTGTATGTACGCCAAAATGGTACCAATAAAATCTACAGCTCGTCTCGCAAAAAATAAGCCCTCATAGAGCTCTGTACATCAAAAAATAAAAAAGTTACGGGACTTTGAATGCAGCAATTGAGAATAGAAAAAAGATTTCCAAAAAAAAGGGTTTTTATTACAGAAAAGTGGGAAAACCTAAAAAAAAGTTAGTATTTTGGTATCGTTGTAACCGTACCGGTCTGCAGAAAAAATGGAAAGTCTCATTTATGCTGCATGATTAACGGTGTAAAAAAATAAATAAATAAATCTATGGCAGAATTGATGCGTTTTCTCTCTCTGCTATCATTAAAAAAAAATAAAAAATTTTACAATATAGTCTCTGTACCCAAAATTGGCATCGATAAAAACTACAGTTCGCCACGCAAAAAACAAGCCCTCATACGGCCGCGTCGACGAAAAAATAAAGTTATGGCTTTTGATAAACGGAGAAGAAAATCCGCCAAAAATTGTTGCGTCCTTAAAGGGGTTGTCCCGCGGCAGCAAGTGGGGTTATACACTTCTGTATGGCCATATTAATGCACTTTGTAATGTACATTGTGCATTAATTATGAGCCATACAGAAGTTATAAAAAGTTATTCACTTACCTGTTCCGTTGCTGGCGTCCTCGTCTCCATGGTTGCCGTCTAATGGCCAAATTAGACGCGCTTGCGCAGTCCGGGTCTTCTTATCTTCTCAATGGGGCTCCGTGTAGCTCCGTGTAGCTCCGCCCCGTCACGTGCCGATTCCAGCCAATCAGGAGGCTGGAATCGGCAATGGACTGCACAGAAGAGCTGCGGTCCACGGAGGGAGAAGATACCGGCGGCCATCTTCACAAGGTAAGTAAGAAGTCACCGGAGCGCGGGGATTCAGGTAAGCGCTGTGCGGTGTTCTTTTTTTAACCCCTGCATCGGGGTTGTCTCGTGCCGAACGCGGGGGGGGGGTTAAAAAAAAACAAAACCGTTTCGGCGCGGGACAACCCCTTTAAGCCCAAAATAGGCCATGTCATGAATGGGGTTAAACTCATTCTCGCCCAGACCAAGCATTCTCATTTTATATACCAGCTTTTTATGCAGCACAGTATCGAACACTTTGGAAAAATCAAAATACACAACATCCAATGACTCTCCCCGATCCAGTCTAGAACTTACCTCCTCAGAGAAGCTGATAAGATTGGTTTGACAGGTACAAACCCTGATAAACTCATGCTGATACGAAGTTATATGTCTGTTTTCATAAAGGTACTCAAATATAGCATCTTTTAGAAACTCTTCAAACATTTTGCCTATACTAGAAGTAAGACCTTCCGGCTTGTAGTTTTCAGGGTCTCTTTTTGACCCCTTTTTGAATATCTGCACCACATTGGCTATCTGTCAATCCATGGAACAGACCCCACTTTAAAGTCTCAAAATATAAGAATGAATGGTGTGTCTATCACATTCTAAGTTTCCTAAGAACCCTTTAGGGCTCATGTCCACGGGGAAAATATGATTTAGGAT
Organism: Eleutherodactylus coqui; assembly: GCF_035609145.1. Lineage (NCBI taxonomy): Eukaryota > Metazoa > Chordata > Amphibia > Anura > Eleutherodactylidae > Eleutherodactylus > Eleutherodactylus coqui. The sequence goes on from NC_089847.1 coordinate 77,647,438, forward strand.
CCGCAGCGGATTACCTGCACGCGGATCCGTACCCCATAGGGAAGCATTGACCACCCGCGGGTACATAAATACCCGCGGATCGTCAATAAAAGTGATTTAAAAAAAAATGGAGCATGAAAAAATCTGGACCATGCTCCATTTTCATGCGGGTCTCCCGCGGGCTTCTATTGAAGCTTATGGAAGCCGTCCGGATCCGCGGGAGACCTAAAATAGGAATTTAAAGCATTTACTCACCCGCAGCGGTCCGGGAAGCTCTTCTCTTCCTCACGGCCGCATCTCCCTTGCTTCGGCTCGGCGGATGTGCCCGGCGCATGCGCGCGGCACGTCGAAGACGTGCCGGCGACGTGCCGCCGGCGTCAGGAATTCATCCGCCGGCCGAAAATGAAGATCCGGCCGTGAGGAAGAGCAGAGCGTCCCCGCCCGCTACGGATAGGTAAATGCTTTTAAATTGCTATTTTCGGCGCTCATGTCCGCGGGGCAGGAGGGACCCGCTGCAGATTCTCCATTGAGAATCTGCAGCGGATCTGATTTTCCCCGTGGACATGAGGCCTTAGGTGTTTGCTATCAAGACCCAGGGGATTTATCTTTTTTAGTCTTCGTACCGCCTCCGTGTTATGGCACATTTACATGTAATGATTATTGCTCAAAATTCAAACAAACAAATTTGAGCGATCATGTTGCTGACTTTTAGTCAGTAAACAAACTATCGTTGGGTCACTGACATGTCATTACATGTAGGCGCTGCCCGCTCAGTGCTTCACATACATAGAAGTGCTGAACAAGAAGCTTACAATCCAGCGAGAAGTCTCAGTGTAAAAGTTCTGCACAAACTCTTACAACCTTAGTGGTGATGTTGGCGCTCATGCAGTCGTTAAATTGACTGTCAGCCCATGTAAAAGGGCCATTAGGCTAGTGACATTTAATGATGAATTTACTTAGTCACTCTGCGTTTCACATGACACATCATTTTCCTCTTTGAATGCACTGGAGAGAAAACCAAAAAGATTTGCTTTCTCATTATTACCCTTTTACAATTTTTTTCCTCATTTATAAAAGTCAAGACTTAAACTTGATGTCCACGGGGAAAATCAGGCCCGCTACGGATTCTCCATGGAGAATCCGTAGTGGGTCCCTCCTGCCCCGCGGACATGAGGCATAAAAATAAGAATTAACTCACCTCTCGCCCGCTCCGGATCTTCCCTTCGCCGCGGCTTCATCTTCTCTCCGTCGCGGCCGGATCTTTTTTCTTCAGGCCGGTGCATGCGCAGGGCACGTCGATTGCGTGCCCTGCGCATGCGCCGGCCTGAAGAGAAAAGATCCGGCCGCGACGGAGAGAAGATGAAGCCGCGGCGAAGGGAAGATCCGGAGCAGGTGAGTAAATTCCGATTTTGGTCTCCCGTGGATCCGGACGGCTTCCATAGGCTTCAATAGAAGCCCGCGGGAGACCCGCACAAAAATGGAGCATGGTCCAGATTTTTTCATGCTCCATTTAAAAAAAAAATAAATCACTTTTATTGACCATCTGCGGGTATTTATCTACCCGCGGGTGGTCAATGCATCCCTATGGGTTGCGGGTCCGCGGGCAGGAGAAGAGTTAAAATCCGCTGCGGATTTTAATTCTTCCTTTGCCCGTGGACATGAGGCCTTAGTCCGGCTTCACACGTGCAGATTCCTGTTCCGGAATCCGTGATTGGCATCTGTGCGACGGATCTGCATCAAAATGCACGCCGTAAAAGGCACGTAAAACAGTTGTTTTTTTCGCTCGCACTCATAGGAATTGTGTATTTTTTTGTAGCGGAGGAAAAATCGCAGCATGCTCTATTTTGCTTCAGACTCTGTGCGGATGGTCTCCTTTTGAAGTCAATGGAGACCATCTGACTTGCAGCCAAAAAGGGACAGCGCTGGAAATACGAATAGTCGAAAGAAAAACACACATTGTACTGTGCATAACCAACAATGAGCTGACGCGATCATCCACAATACAGGAAAAAAAATTCAGGAACGCTGGGCAGGCTCACAGCCGAAATCGGCTGCGGGCCTCCAGCATACGGATTCCTGTCGGCCCGCATGAAGCTGGTCTTAGGCCTCATGTCCACGGGGAAAATCAGATCCGCTGCAGATTCTCCATGGAGAATCTGCAGCGGGTCCCTCCTGCCCCGCGGACATGAGCGCCGAAAATAGCAATTTAAAAGAATTTACCTTTCCGTAGCGGGCGGCGAAGATCAGCTGTTCCTCACGGCCGGATCTTCATTTTCGGCCGGCGGATGAATTCCTGACGCCGGCGGCACGTCGTCGACGTGCCGCGCGCATGCGCCGGGCACATCCGCCGAGCCGAAGCAAGGGAGATGCAGCCGTGAGGAAGAGCAGAGCTTCGTGGCCCGCTGCGGGTGAGTAAATGCTTTAAATTCCTATTTTAGGTCTCCCGCGGATCCGGACGGCTTCCATAGGCTTCAATAGAAGCCCGCGGGAGACCCGCATGAAAATGGAGCATGGTCCAGATTTTTTCATGCTCCATTTTTTTTAAAATCACTTTTATTGACGATCCGCGGGTATTTATGTACCCGCGGGTGGTCAATGCATCCCTATGGGGTGCGGATCCGCGCGCGGGAGATCCGCTGCGGATTTTAAATGTCATTTTGCCCGTGGACATGAGCCCTTAGAGGTTCACTCTTTTTTACTATTTATATCGTTTACTGTTAGTTTTACTCTTTGGCAATGTGTCTCTCTGTCCCTAACTTTGCCGCTTTTTATATGATTTATTTTTCTCCTTATAACTTTAGTACTTCTTCGCTGCCTTCTTGTTTTAGTAGTTTAAATACTTTTTAGTTATTGCACTCTTAACATCTTTGTTTAGCCATATTAGTTTTCTTCTATTCCTAATACTTATTCCTGTCAGGTATGAAAAGCTCATAATTAATATTTAAGATGGTTTTAAAAATGTCCCATTTATTGTCTGTACTTTGTTTTTGATTACCTCGTTGCAGTCAGTAAAGTCAAAGGCATCTCTAACCTAATCTAGCTTTGCCTTCCTGAAGTTTAGTATCTTTGTGGCCCCTTAACGACACCCTAAGAAGTGGGGAAAAAAATATATCTTATGGTCAATATTTCTTAGGTACCCCCCGACCTGCGCATCTGTTGGTTAAAACTGTTGTCCAAGGTAAATGTTGTAAAATGAACATAGGTCCGCTGGTGTGGCAAACATAATAACACGCTCATAGCTCCCCCCGCATGTCCACCGGCGTTGGCTCTGGGTTCCCTTGCTGAAGTTTTGTTTACAGGCTGCTGTCCGTAAGTCTCTTGCTGCAGCCCATGACAGAGCTCTGCAGTGGACATGTGGGGAGAGATGGATAGGGGATAACGTTTTACAACAGTAATACTACTTTAACTGTTCTAGAACTTTCCCTGATCTTGAGATCATTTAGTCCAAATCAGTATTTATGCCCCCGAATCCCTTACAGGATAAACTGAGTACACACGGATTATGAGTGGTCTTAAAATGTAAATATCTTGGTATATTGATTGAGTTCCTGGGGGAGGGTCTTATAGGCCATTTACACAGAAGGATTATTGCTCAAAATTCGTTCAAACGAAATTGAACGATAATCGTCCAGCTTAAATGCAACAACATTGTTTACTATTCGTTTATTATGTATCGCTGGCTTTCACTCGGCATAAAAAACATCGCTGGATGATGGGCTTGTCCAGTGTAAACGCCACTCATTTCACATAGAAGGTGAAGCGCAGAACGAGAAGCCCGCCCTCCAGTGACAAGTCTTTTATTCTGAACGCTCTGCACAAGCGCTAACTACCTCAGCGATGACGTCTGCACTCGTGCAGTCGTTTAAATGACTGTTGGCCAGTGTAAAAAGCGCATTAGAGATAATATAGTCGCTTTATCTGATTTACTGATTAAAAAAATTTAAGATCTGGCGTTTCCTCTCCTTAAAGGGGTTGTCTCGTGAAATCAAGTGGGGTTCAGCACTTCTGTATGGCCATATTAATGCACTTTGTAATATACATCGTGCATTAATTATGAGCCATACAGAAGTTATTCACTTACCTGCTCCGTTGCTAGCGTCCCCGTCGCCATGGCTCCGTCTAAATTCGCTGTCTTCTGGCGTTTTTAGACGCGCTTGCGCAGTCCGGTCTTCTCCCTGGTGAATGGGGCCGCTCGTGCCGGAGAGCTGCTCCTCGTAGCTCCGCCCCGTCACGTGTGCCGATTCCAGCCAATCAGGAGGCTGGAATCGGCAATGGACCGCACAGAGCCCACGGTGCACCATGGGAGAAGACCCGCGGTGCATTGTGGGTGAAGATCCCGGCGGCCATCTTGGTAAAGGAAGAAAGAAGTCGCCGCAGCGCGGCCTATTGAATAAAAAAAAAACCCCCGTTTCGGCGCGAGACAACCCCTTTAACGCCTCCAACAGATGTTAGCAGGTCAACAAAACTCAATATATTTTACCCTGAATCTACAGTTTTTAGAAATATCTTACATTTGGCCCTAATGTGCAGCATAACTCAAACACAGGCCTCAGAAATGAAGGAGCATGAGTTGTGGGAGTGAGCAGGGGAGATCGGGGGGGGGGGGGGGGGGGGGGAGTGAGAGAGAGAGAGATCTCCCCTCCGTTCCTTCCCGCTCTCCCCCGCCGGCAGCTGAATCTTTAGAGACGAGCGGGCAGATACTTGAATAAGGCACTACTCGCTCGAGTAGTTTGTCTTAGCGAGTATGCTCGCTCATCTCTAATGAGGTCTTGTTTAAAGAGGCCTTAAGTAGAGGCCCATGTTAAAGAGACCTTAAGGAGAGCTGAGGCAGCGATCTTTTCCCAAGGTTGCCTGGATTGATCTTCAGGACCAAAGCTTTTCCAGTCGACTAGATAATTCCATCGTCCCCTACCTCTTAGTACAAATTTAAAGTCAAGGAAATTCTGAATGCTCATGACCAGATATTTATAATGGCCATATTGTGTGTTACAGTAGTCTTTCACTCACCTCCCTCTCTGATTCAAACCAAATTGTATGCACCCTAAAGGTAGTTTGATTGACAGGATTCGTAGAGCTTTAAGGGGTTGTCCCGCGCCGAAATGGTTTTTTTTTTCCCAATAGGCCCCCCATTCGGCGCGAGACAAACCCAATGGCTGTGTTAAAAAAACAAAAACGTTTAGTACTTACCCGAATCCCCGCACTGCGGCGACTTCTTCCTTACCTTAGGAAGATGGCCGCCAGGATCTTCACCCACGATGCACCGCGGGCTCTGTGCGGTCCATTGCCGATTCCAGCCTCCTGATTGGCTGGAATCGGCACACGTGACGGGGCGGAGCTACGAGGACCAGCTCTCCAGCACGAGCGGCCCCATTCACCAGGGAGAAGACCGGACTGCGCAAGCGCGTCTAATCGGGCGATTAGACGCTGAAATTAGACGGCACCATGGAGACGAGGACGCCAGCAACGGAACAGGTAAGTGAATAACTTCTGTATGGCTCATATTTAATGCACGATGTACATTACAAAGTGCATTAATATGGCCATACAGAAGTGTATAACCCCACTTGCTTTCGCGGGACAACCCCTTTAAGTTTAAGAACTCTGTGATCAATGGAGGGGGGGCATGGAACTCGCCTATCAGACTTTTGTCACCTATCCTATGCATAGGTGGTAAGTCAGTTTTATAATTAACCCTTTAAACCATGGTAGTCAATACCGGGAAATAGAGAGACCTTTTTTTTTTTGACAATCATTGTGTGTCAGCCAGGAAGGTTGACTAGAGTATGGGCCCTCTTAAGATTGTTGACATATGTGAACAAAGCTTGCAACTTTGGAGAGACATTGGCTGTACACAATTAGGATTTGGAGTCATGCCTGAAAGTAAACCTATTGGATACTTGTCTGACCTGTGAGGAAGCAAAGCCACAGGCGGAGCTTAAAGAAACCCTCTGGTTTCTATATAAAATTTGATTTTGGGACTTTTGGGAGGGGGATGTCTGTACATTACCTGCAGCTGTTCTTCTCTGCCATTTCTCCTGATTTGCTTCTCCCAGGTCTGGTTTTGCCCATGCAATATGACCAACTCAATCTTCAGACTATCTAACTCTCAGTCGATAGGTAGTGTTTGGGCTACTAATGCACTACACCTGCTTTATGATTGGCCATAGCTGCTACCATCATCCACAATAACCAATTAGAGAAAAGTGAATATTGTGCATTAGGTAGTTAGAAAATTGCTGCAACAATCTTGGTTGGAGAAACTTGAGGGCCCGGGGGGTACCTGTGGTGTATTAGAGGGGTCCAAACCTCCTTACCCAAGGGTAGGAAAAAATAGTGACAGACATGCTGATTTCAGTGGTCTGTCACTTTTGAGGTAATGTGCAGTGGTTTCGGAGAACTTGGTGTGCTTCTCTGTTTCTGTAGCTCTCCGCAGGAGATGAGTCTAGTTTATTAATTAGGACCTAGTAGCCCCACACATGCTCCCTGGCTGGCAGTTTTCTCACTATGCAGTGTAAGGCTGGATTCACACGAACGTATACCGGCTCGGTTTTCAAGCCGAGCGGATATACGTCATCTGCAGGGGGGTGTGGGGGTGTGGTTGGACGAAGAAAGAGCCAGGAGCAGGAACTGAACTCCCGCCCCCTCTCTGCCTCCTCTCCACCCCCTCTCCTCCCCTCTGCACTATTTGCAATGAAAGGAGGTGGGGCGGGGGTGGGGCTAAGTTACGAGAATTAGCCCCACCCCCGCCACGCCTCTCCCCATTGCAAATAGTGCAGAGGGGCAGAGAGGGGGTGGGAGCTCAGAGCACTGCTCCTGGCTCTTCCAGCCTCCTCCCCCTGCAGAGAGAGATGACGTATATCGGCTTGGTGTTAAAACCGAGCCGATATACGATCATGTGAATCCAGCCTAATAGCTAGACGTTTGATGATCAGATGATCATGGTATAGCGGGACCTCATGGATAAACTGGATTTATCTTTGGCTGGGGGCTGCAGAAACATATGTACATAAGCAATGAGTTCTCCCAAACCACGGTACATCACCCTATAAGTGATCCACCACTGAAATCAGCATGTCTGTCACTATTTTATGCTGCTCTCAGCGAGGATAGTATATAGTGCATGCCCGGTTCCCTTTAACAATTTAAAGGAGTATTCTGGTTATGCAAAGTTGCTGTAAAAATGAACGTTAATCAAATGTTTGCTGTATGGCTCTGTTTTGGATTTTGTGTCTGTGGCTCTGTAAACCATTATCTTATTCCCAGTGTGGATGATGTAGATGGTCACCATTTTGTATATGTATTTTTTGTTGTTCAGCTGTGTAATTGTAAGATGGCAGAGTGTGAAAAAACTGTATTTCTCATGAAGTTGGTTTTGTGTTTGAAACTTCCTGGAGCGTCCCCCATGTGCAATGAGAGAGATGTATTGTTTGTATAAAGAGGTCAGATTGGTCTTTATCAGCAGAAGATGCCAACAGAGGAGCTTCAAAGAGGAAAGGCACAAAAAGGCTGGAATTGCCAGAATTGAATTAGCATATCCAGCCATAGAAACCGAAATCTGTTCCTTGCAGTTTAGGGGGAAAAGAGAGTTTGAACCAAGTGCTGGTTCTACCATGTGGCAAAGACTCTGATATATACTGAGTGTCTACTGAGCATATCTGAAAATATCCTTGTGGTCTGACATGTGACAGGACAGCTCAGGATCTCTTCAGGAAATTGTGTTTATTTTATGTGCGCACAGACTCTGGTCGATTCACATCTTTCACCCAGATTGACTATACAGAAAGATTCTAACACCTTTATACAGTGTTGCCTGGCTTAAATCACTATTTGTTAACACGAAGGAAGATCTAAGACAGAAAGAATTTATCATCACTTTCTACGTGAATTTTAGTAAAGGGGTTGCTATGATATTGGGCTATTTTGGTTTCCAAATACAACGGTGTGAGCAGAGAATACTTAGAATATACTGCAGTTCTCTGGCTGTTACCAGAGAGGCAATAGTAGTTAAAGTACACATTTTTTATGTCCTCGTACCACACTTCCCCCATCCTATGACTGAAGTTTTACATCATAAAGACTCCCTATGAGAAGGATCTATTGGCACCAAAATGTTGTAATGCATCTGACTGTCCCACCTTCCTTTGTTTGCATATTATATAAAGCTTTTCCTGCCAAATAAAGTCAGATGCCCTGTGGTACACACACTGTGTGTCTTTCATTGGCTTCTCTGTGCTTGTATTAATTACACTACCGTTCAAAAGTTTGGGGTCACCCAAACAATTTTGTGTTTTCCATGAAAAGTCACACTTATTCACCACCATGCGTTGTGAAATGAATAGAAAATAGAGTCAAGACATTGACAAGGTTAGAAATAATGATTTGTATTTGAAATAACATTGTTTTTACATCAAACTTTGCTTTCGTCAAAGAATCCTCCTTTTGCAGCAATTACAACATTGCACACCTTTGACATTCTAGCTGTTAATTTGTTAAGGTAAGCTTGTGAAATTGCACCCCACGCTTCTAGAAGCATCTCCCACAAGTTGGATTGGTTGGATGGGCACTTCTGGCGTACCATACGGTCAAGCTGCTCCCACAACAGCTCAATGGGGTTCAGATCTGGTGACTGCGCTGGCCACTCCATTACCGATAGAATACCAGCTGCCTGCTTCTGCTGTAAATAGTTCTTGCATAATTTGGAGGTGTGTTTAGGGTCATTGTCCTGTTGTAGGATGAAATTGGTTCCAATCAAGCGCTGTCCACTGGGTATGGCATGGCGTTGCAAAATGGAGTGATAGCCTTCCTTATTCAGAATCCCTTTTACCCTGTACAAATCTCCCACCTTACCAGCACGAAAGCAACCCCAGACCATCACATTACCTCCACCATGCTTAACAGATGGCGTCAGGCATTCTTCCAGCATCTTTTCATTTGTTCTGCGTCTCACAAACGTTCTTCTTTGTGATCCAAACACCTCAAACTTGGATTCATCCGTCCACAACACTTTTTTCCAGTCTTCCTCTGTCCAATGTCTGTGTTCTTTTGCCCATCTTAATCTTTTTCTTTTATTAGCCAGTCTCAGATATGGCTTTTTCTTTGCCATTCTGCCCTGAAGCCCAAAATCCCGCAGCCGCCTCTTCACTGTAGATGTTGACACTGGTGTTTTGCGGGTACTATTTAATGAAGATGCCAGTTGGGTACCTGTGAGGCGTCTGTTTCTCAAACTAGAGACTCTAATGTGCTTATCTTCTTGCTTAGTTGTGCAACGCGGCCTCCCACTTCTTTTTCTACTCTGGTTAGAGCCTGTTAGTGCTGTCCTCTGAAGGGAGTAGTACACACCGTTGTAGGAAATCTTCAATTTCTTAGCAATTTCTCGCATGGAATAGCCTTCATTTCTAAGAACAAGAATAGACTGTCGAGTTTCAGATGAAAGTTCTCTCTTTCTGGCCATTTTGAGCGTTTAATTGACCCCACAAATGTGATGCTCCAGAAACTCAATCTGCTCACAGAAAGGTCAGTTTTGTAGCTTCTGTAACGAGCTAGGCTGTTTTCAGATGTGTGAACATGATTGCACAAGGGTTTTCTAATCATCAATTAGCCTTCTGAGCCAATGAGCAAACACATTGTACCATTAGAACACTGGAGTGATAGTTGCTGGAAATGGGCCTCTATTCACCTTTGTAGATTTTGCACAAAAAAACAGGCATTTGCATCTAGAATAGTCATTTACCACATTAGCAATGTATAGAGTGCATTTGTTTAAAGTTAGGACTAGTTTAAAGTTATCTTCATTGAAAAGTACAGTGCTTTTCCTTCAAAAATAAGGACATTTCAATGTGACCCCAAACTTTTGAACGGTAGTGTATATGTAATATGGCACCCACAGTGTATCAAATAGTGTAAATTGTGCTAACAGAAATTGGCACCTGAACAGGGACACAGATGCAGTTTCACCTGTTTCGGACATCGAGGGAACTTCCAGGCAGAGATAGACAGATTTTAATGAGCTCGAACAAAGTAATAAGTTTTATTCTTATAATTATGTCATCTCTCCCTCTCTGCATTGATCAGCCCCAAGTCCGGGTGAGTTGAAATATTAGAAGTCTGTGTCAAAAGAACTATGAAGTAGATATACTGTGTGGTTTTTTTTTTTTTGGTTTTTTTTTATATATGGTCTGTGAAGGAATGTCCTGGCTGTGTAAAGGTTTAAGTATGGTGGTCTATGTTGTTTCTGTAGTGGTGAATGGTGTTTGGTCTGTGTAAGTGATGATTTAGGAGTAAGAAACAGAGTGATTGTTTCTTCAGAAAGTACATAATTAGGCCTTAGTCAGATGGGCGTCTTTTCGCCCGATTTGCGCATGCGTCCGGCGTTTTTTGTTTTTTTTTAAACCATGAGCGCTTTTTATGCGCTCGTCCGATAAATTATAGAACAGAAATCGCAGATCGCACCTATCTGCGATCTGCGATTCCTGTTCTCTTCTCTATATGCGCTCAATGGGGCCGGCGGCAGCAGCACCGACCCCATTGAGAACATATAGAAGACAAATCATTCTTCTCAGTAACAGCTGTGGCAGAGAAGAACGACGTTTGCCCATTGAATTCAAGGGAGCCGGCAATACAGCCGGCTCAGCGCTGAGCCAATCAGGGGCAGGCCTGACTCACACCCCCTTCACACCCACTGCAGGCCGGCCGCGCTGAACTCCGGCTGCCAGGACAAGGTGAGTGTATATATATATTTTTTTATTTTAACACATTTCTGGATGAATTGCAGGGAAGGGCTTATATATTTAAGCCCTTCCCGACAATTCATCCCACACTCGTCCGCAGCGCATTGCTTTTAATGGAGCCGGCTGTATTGCCGGCTCCATTGAATGCAATGCGCTGGACAGCTCCGGCCCGTTTCTAATGAAACGCGGCTAGGAGCAGATTTTCGGGCCCCGATCACGCGATTTGCAGATGCGCATCCGTCATGCGATCCGCAAATCGCGCGAAAAATAACGCCCGTCTGACTAAGGCCTAATCCTGTAACCCGTACTGTCATGACTGTTTACCAATGAAAAGAAATAAGGTTAAAAGGCTTATATGAGGTTGGGGGGTTGAGGGGGGGAGCTAGGTGATGTAAGGAAAGGGGAGGGTCACTCTTAGATTCCAGTTTAACTCTTTTCAATCCAATTTTACAATCAGGGTTTCAAAAGGCTTTTCTCTTCAGTTATACAACAGTGCCATCTGCTGGCTAAAGCCAGTGTGTGTGCGCCAGAGAGGCTCCAACAGTGGAGTGTCCGGCAAAAGATGGTAAGAATGCCTGGACCTCTTCTGACATTGTAGCTGTACAAGCTTCAATCAGAATGTGGGAAGATTTCAGACAGTGGATTGGAAAGTCTCTCACCTGAACGAATGTATGTTACCAAAAGGAGGTACTTTTAATTTAATTTCTGAGACCGGTTGTGTGAGCTAATAATCTCAAACTGCCACAATGTGTATTTATATCCTTGAAGTATACATAAGCAAAGTATGTGGCTTATTCAAAATATTGAGTACTACTGATTTTGAATACTATTGAATTAGGATGCTAAAGTGAGATAATTGTCTACTTGAAAAGCCTGAGTACATTAGTCAAAGTTTTAGTTAGTGTATCTCATTTTCAATTAATAAGGATTTTACTGAAAGGGGGTTACATTTTAACCCTTTCCAATCCACTGTCTGACCTCTGAAGACATTATGATTTAAGGTTGTACAGCTCAGATGTTGGAGGACATCCGTCGGGGTTCTTTTACTGTATATTGCCAGCCTCTCTGCTGTCAGAGCCTATCCAACTTGTCACCTCATGCAGTACTGGCTTTAGCCAGCATATAGCGCCGTTGTAGAATGGCAGAAAATGAGTAAGCCCCCTAGGAAAGCCAGAATACAAATTGGATTGGAAAGGGTTACAAATTAGTATATTTGTGATGCCAGAAACCTGCCCAGTCAACGGGTAGAGATGCTTTTGCCATTGTAAGCAGCAATTGAATATACCCCTAACAGTATTGGGCTTACTAGTCCCTTAATGAAACAACAGAAGATGCCAACAGAGGAAAGACACCAAAAAGGCTGGAATTACCATAGTTGAAGTAGCATATCCAGCCACAGAGGCATCCACAGAAATCTGTTCCTTGCAGTTTTGGGGGAAAAAAACTGTTTGTGCCAAGTGCTGGTTTTACCATGTGACAAAGTCTGAAATATACTCAGTGTCTTCTGAGCATGTCTGAAAATATTCTCTGACATATAGTTAACAGTGTGGTGACAAATGTGATTAAGAGCTCAAAGTAAACAAAAATGTAATCCAGCAGCACTCAAAAAAATAACAGTATAACCCAACAAGGGGAGGTGATAAAAATGCAAAGCCACCCAGGGAACTATGAACCCTCAGCTTCAACACCTCAATAAAGTCCATAAAAATGTGGCAGCAGAAATGAGGAGGTAAATTACCAAATCTATGATTCACAGAAGGGCAACGTTTCAACCTTTCCAGGTCTTTGTCAGTGTGATTTAGGGCAGCATATACCATTCATCAGGTCCACTGAATTTCATGGCATATTTGCTTGGCATGATTAACTCAACCCCCTCAGCTCACATTCCCTAAACATAACCTTTATAGTTGTTTTTTTCATAAAGGAGTTTTTTCCTCACCAAAGACATTTCTCCCAGCACAGAAATAAATGTTTGAGCGCTGGGGGTCTGACCAATATGACCCCCAGTGATCCCAAGAACTCTACCCCTAGTGTCTCTGTGATTGGAGCAGTTGTGTGCATGCTCAACTGTGCTGCTACATTCACTTCTATGGGACAGATGGAGGTCGATGTGCTACAATCTTCACTTGTCCCGTAGAAGGGAATGGAGTGATGGTTATGCATATGCACTGCTGCTCCTTTGACAGAAGGATTTGAGGGCGAAGAGGATAAGTGTCTTGGGTGGTAAAACTCCTTAGATAAAACGTTTGTGAGATTTAAGCTTTGGTCTTAAGGTTGTTTACAAATATTAAATCAAGAATTTGCAATTTCTTTAGGTGTCTCCATGAATGGAAGCCTCACAATGGAAGGCCTGTGTCTTGTCTCCTCTTTTGTGATAACCATAAGAAACAAGATCCTGAGTAAGTATTTAATCATGCTTTTTATAATTATCAAATGCCAAGAGTGGTTAGGATAACCTTCTCCCTATCGCCTTATTTGCCATCTTCTCTGTAATACCCGATGTGTTAATGGTACTATATAGAATATGCTCCTCCACCAGTGACAAGAGAAGCATGCAGAGGAAACCTATTTTCCTTGATCTTTTTGGCAAGCAAATCTGTATCTGGGTACTCCTTTTTTTCAGTTGGTTGAAAATCTTGCAGTCCAGAAGCCAAAATTTAACTGATGACCTCAGTAGGTAGTAATCCAATTACGAACGACCACTTGTCCGTCCATTTCTCCCCCCCCCCTGCCCCAAACCCCTGCAGCCTCAGTTGCAATGGATACAACAGTACTCAGTCTGCCAGTTTGTACCTGGTTGTCAGGCTACTGCACACCTCCAATAAATGACACCCCACAAATTGACACATACCGGCTCTTAGCTCTGCTACCTGATCATATGACAGTGACGTCATCACAGGTCCTTTTACACATACATAGTTGGCAGTGCATACTGCCCAACAACATTGCAGCATAGTCCTTCACCACTATCTTCACATCTCATGAACGTGATATCATGTTATCCCAAGTGTTAATGCCGCCGTCATCTAATTGTCAACCGTTGTCGAGTGTTGAAACTAAGTCGCTGTCATGCAAACATGTTACAACAGAGGGTATAACGCTGCCGTGAAGCTAATGCTGCTTACATGACACAGCGTCAAGCCCTGATTTCACCTCAGCCACCAGCTGAAGTTCGTAAAAGACATGCAGATCATATGTGAAAGCTATGTAGCAGAGCTGTGTGTGCGTGATGTGCATGTAGCAGAGCTGTATAGCGCAATGAAGCACTGGTACTATAATGTTCTCTTCAAAGTTGATGGCCTATCCACAGAATAGGTCATCAGTAGCTGATCAACATGGGCCGAGTCCCTAGCCAATAAGCTATTCGCTGTGCCAATTGTCTCCCTGTACAAAGCAGGAAACAGCTAACTCCTACATTGTGCAGGGTCCCTTTTGTAGTATTGCAGGTGCAGCTCCCATTGAAGTGAATGAAGAATGTGCTTTTAATATCACACCGTGCCACGATATAATGTGTAAAGCTATCAGCTGGCCCAGCCAATCAACTATCGATAACCAGTCCTGTGGCTAGATGCACAATTAGCTTGAGAACAACATCACCGAAAGTGATTATAGAATATGTGTGTATATATAATCGGACTTGCCTGGTGTAAGCAGCCGGTCACTGGACAGAGCTGATCCTTATTCGCCTGTAGATACAATTATGGTCATCCAGTCCACCAGTAAATCCCTATCAATATCCGAAGTGACTGGGAGAGCATCTAGAGAATGCCCAATGTATGTTTTTGTCTTTGCCACAGAATTGAGGAAATGACACCGGTTACAAAAAAAATCCCGCACTCCATAGTTTGTGTTTATAGATATAGATATAGATAATAACTTTAATTAAGTAAAACTATGTATTTATATACATATAAGGGCGCATTCAGACGACCGTATATCGGCCGGGTATTCACGCCGGCCGATATATAGCGTCTCTCTCTGCAGGGGGGGGAGGCTGGAAGAGCCAGTAGCAGTGCTCTGAGCTCCCGCCCCCTCTCTCCGCCCCTCTGCACTATCTGCAATGACAGGGGGTGGGGCTAAGTTTCGAGAATTAGCTCCGTCCCATCCCGCCTCTCTCCATTGAAAATAGTGCAGGGAGGCAGAGAGGAGGTGGGAACTCAGAGCACTGCTCCTGGCTCTTCCAGCCTCCTCCCCCTGCAGAGAGAGACACCGTATATCGGCGTGAATACCCGGCCGATATACGGTCGTATGAATGCGCCCTAAAGGTTAAGGCATTCATTGACTGACTCACTCACTGACTGACTTACCACTAATTCTCTAACTTCACGATGTCGTACTTGAAATTTGGCACAACCATTCTTTAGGTCGTTAATAGAATTGAATAATTAATTTGTGACCTCTTTACTTTTCCTATTTATGACCTAAAGAATGGTCGTACCAAATTTTAAGTTTGTATAACTCCCGGAAGTTAGAGAATTAGATTAGTTAGATAACAGGGGGGGTCACTAAAGGTACATTTACACACAACATTGATTGCTTAAAATCCATCTTTTGATCGATAATCGTTGTGTGTAAATGTGTGCCCATCGTTGAGTTCAGCTAAGCATAAAATCCATCGTCCCTGGTAAGACGGACTGCACGCTGAATTCTCCACTGACAATGCTGATAAGATTCCTTCAGCAGCTGTCCTGCTGGAAAACAATAGTGATGTATTTAGAGAACAGACCACCCGCTGTTCTCTAAATACATGCAAATGAAGCTACTTAGCTTTTAATGGGCTGATTTAACCCATTAGTAGTTAATGCAAGATGATCGCTCAAAACTGTCAGTTTCTGACGAATTTTGAGCGATCTGTGTGTGTAAATGTGCCTTTACGTTTGCACTTCCAATTGAATTAAGTTGCAACCCCTTTTAATTTCCTAGGTGCAAAAGTAAGTGACCTCCTATGTTATGTACCCTATCTAGTTATCTAATTTCCCGGTGTCATACAAACTTGAAATTTTGTCGTGACCATTCTTTAGGTCGTAAATGGGAAAAGTAAAGGGGTTGCTAATTGATCATTCAATTCTCAAAGGAAAAGTAAGTGACCCCCTATGTAATGTAACGAATAACACGTATCTGTACCGCACAAATGTGAAGTTTGGCGCAACCATTCTTTATGTCATAGATAGGAAAAAGTAAAGGGATCGCAACTTCAATATTCAATTCTAAGCATGAAAAACTGTGTGCATATACTGCGGAAAATCTACCTCACCGATGTATGCATATACCGAGGAGAATCTACCTCACCGATGTATGCATATACCGAGGAGAATCTACCTCACCGATGTATGCATATACCGAGGAGAATCTACCTCACCGATGTATGCATATACCGAGGAGAATCTACCTCACCGATGTATGCATATACCGAGGAGAATCTACCTCACCGATGTATGCATATACCGAGGAGAATCTACCTCACCGATGTGTGCATATACCGAGGAGAATCTACCTCACCGATGTGTGCATATACCGAGGAGAATCTACCTCACCGATGTGTGCATATACCGAGGAGAATCTACTTCACCGATGTGTGCATATACCCAGGAGAATCTACTTCACCGATGTGTGCATATACCGAGGAGAATCTACTTCACCGATGTGTGCATATACCCAGGAGAATCTACCTCACCGATGTGGGCATATACCCAGGAGAATCTACCTCACCGATGTGGGCATATACCCAGGAGAATCTACCTCACCGATGTGGGCATATACCCAGGAGAATCTACCTCACCGATGTGGGCATATACCCAGGAGAATCTACCCCACCGATGTGGGCAAATGCCCAGGAGAATCTACCCCACCGATGTGGGCAAATGCCCAGGAGAAGCTACCTCACCGATGTGGGCACATGCCCAGGAGAAGCTACCTCACCGATGTGGGCACATGCCCAGGAGAAGCTACCTCACCGATGTGGGCACATGCCCAGGAGCAGCTACCTCACCGATGTGGGCACATGCCCAGGAGCAGCTACCTCACCGATGTGGGCACATGCCCAGGAGCAGCCACCTCACCGATGTGGGCACATGCCCAGGAGCAGCCACCTCACCGATGTGGGCACATGCCCAGGAGCAGCCACCTCTCCGATGTGGGCACATGCCCAGGAGCAGCCACCTCTCCGATGTGGGCACATGCCCAGGAGCAGCCACTTCTCCGATGTGGGCACATGCCCAGGAGCAGCCACTTCTCCGATGTGGGCACATGCCCAGGAGCAGCCACTTCTCCGATGTGGGCACATGCCCAGGAGCAGCCACCTCTCCGATGTGGGCACATGCCCAGGAGCAGCCACCTCTCCGATGTGGGCACATGCCCAGGAGCAGCCACCTCTCCGATGTGGGCACATGCCCAGGAGCAGCCACCTCTCCGATGTGGGCACATGCCCAGGAGCAGCCACCTCTCCGATGTGGGCACATGCCCAGGAGCAGCCACCTCTCCGATGTGGGCACATGCCCAGGAGCAGCCACCTCTCCGATGTGGGCACATGCCCAGGAGCAGCCACCTCTCCGATGTGGGCACATGCCCAGGAGCAGCTACCTCTCCGATGTGGGCACATGCCCAGGAGCAGCCACCTCTCCGATGTGGGCACATGCCCAGGAGCAGCCACCTCTCCGATGTGGGCACATGGCCAGGAGCAGCCACCTCTCCGATGTGGGCACATGGCCAGGAGCAGCCACCTCTCCGATGTGGGCACATGGCCAGGAGCAGCCAGCTCTCCGATGTGGGCACATGGCCAGGAGCAGCCACCTCTCCGATGTGGTCCTTCATACACCACCATGCTACAAGCTTTCTACAGTGGAAAATCTGCAGCAAATCCACTAGGTTGAATCCGCAGTCAAAATCTGCAGCATAAAAAGACACGTTACTGATTTAGATTCTATACCACATTTTAAATATGCTCTAGATGTTTTGCGAAGATGTGACTCATCCACGTGGCTTGTACTGTAAAATGTGTGCAGAAAAATCTGCTGTAAACATTACGCAGCATTTCAAGCTTGTGTGAGGGCAGTCTTGGAGTATCCATGACAGGTTGCCTCTTTGCAATTTAAAGCTAGTACTTAAATGCTATGAACACTTTTTGTGCGCTTTATCCCCCTCTAAATCCATGTATTTTTACAGCCAACTAGTTCTGTGAAGGAAACTGAGTTGGCTCATGTCGACGATTAAATCATTCATTTTTACTGTTCACTATGCCTGAACAGTCAGATTTCCCTGCATCCATTAGAGCAGCAGTAAGTGGTAAAAGCCTACTAGAGCCAGCTTCGCTTCTTTCATAGTAGCATGGTAGGGACTTGGCCAAAGACCCATCTACACATAACAATTATCACTTAACCCCTTAGTGACCAAGCCTGTTTGCTTCTTAATGACCAGGCCAAATTTTGAAAATCTGACATGTCACTTTAACATACAATAACTCCATAAAGGTTTTGCATATCCAAGTACTTCTGATATTGTTTTTTCACTGCATATATTGTACTTCATTTAGGTGGTAAAAATAGACCAATAGAATGTGTTCGAGTATATTAAAAGTGCCAAAATTGAAAGCAATTTTAAAAAATTATTTTTTCTTCGCATTTTCAACTGCAATATTTCATATATGTTCAAACATACCGTAGAAATTTTTGATTTATATATATTTCCATCGGTTTACTTTATTCTGGAAGCACATTGGAAAAACTTTAGTTTTTCAACCATTAAGGAGATGTACAAGTTTACATTGATTATTAACATTTTGAGGAACATTTTGTTTTCCTACACAAAGCCAAGATTGCGAATGCTCATAGATATCAGAATAATAGATACTCACCACAAATTAACTTATTTAAAAAAATACACCCCTTAATGTATTCACTGAGGGGTGTCATGAGTATTTTGACGAGCCTGGTTTTTTTTGAGATTCAGTGCAGTTCAGAGGAGAAAAAAGCAAAATGTAATTTTAAACCCCCCTTTTTTTTTCTTCCTATAGTGCACATGAAAATGAGGGTTTGTACCAATGGATATCCCTTGTAGCAGTGCAGGGGGAACACACCAGGCCACGACCAAATGCTGAGCATCTTGTCTTTATTCAGACTTGATGAACATAACAAAAAGTACTGGCATTCTCCAGATAACATAAGATACAAGGAAAGTCTTTTTAAATCAGCAGTCCAGCAATAGTAAACACAAAAGTCTTTTAGATTTCAATGCAGCATACTCTCAGCAAACCTTCCCTGCAGCGTGGCGTGGTGCGGCGTCTCCAGCTCAGGGCTCTCACTTTCAGCCTCGGCTGCTCACACAGGACATCTTTCTCTGAACATGTCAGCTGCACCAATTTATGTCCACCACCTGTCCTGCTCAGGTGGAACTCCATACCAGAGTAAGGAACAGACCGGATCTTCATCACGGATGCTAGTAACCTCCGCGATATATACCTGCCGTCCCTCACTTTACGTCTTACCATGCTACATACCTCCCACCCCCCTCTGCCCCAAGCCAGGTGGGCTGGGCACCAACCTCTACCAAACAACTTGCCCTTGACAGGGCATCCGCATTGCCATTTGCCTTTCCTGGCCTGTGTTCAACCTCTAAGTCAAACTTTTGTAAGGCCAGGAATCGCATTGTTCCCTTTCCTTTTGTACATCCATTTCGGGGTGGGGGCATGATCCGACACCAGCTTGAATTTTCTTCTCGGGGGGTAATAGCGGAGTAAGTCCCGGGCCCATTTTATAGCCAACCCTTCCTTCTCAATTATTGCGTAGGTTTTTTTCACAGACCGTAAGTTTTCAGCTCAAGAACATTACAGGATGTTCCTCGCTGTTAACCTCCTGCGACATTACTGCTCCTAGCCCAACATCTGCGACATTACTGCTCCTAGCCCTACATCTGATGCATCCGTATGGACTACGACTGTTTTTGTAAAGTCAGGCGCCACCAACACAGGCTGCTGACGCAACACACGTTTTAGATTCATGAATGCTTCTTCTGGTGACCAGTGGGCCATTCCCCCCCCCCCTTTTTTTCCTCCCCCCTTTTGTTAGCTCTAATAGCGGGGCTGCATCGTAGCAAATTTGGGAATAAAACACCAGTAATAGCCCACTAACCCGAAGAAGGCTCTCACCTGTTTCTTTGTTAGGGCCCAGGGCCAGTTCTGTATAGCCTCTACCTTATTGAGTTGTGGCTTTACCAAACCCCTTCCCAATATGAAGCACAGATTCTTCACAGATGAAGGTTTTGCTGAGATTCTGCAGCAAGTATGCTCATAGCATGCTATGCAAAAGTGATTCTTCATGCACACAAGCGGAAACCAACTGTGGTTTCAGTTCGTGGATGAAATATTGCAGCATGCTCCGTTTTCCTGTGGTGTCCTTAGGGATGGTAGAGATATTTGATCTCTACCATCCCTAAGGACACCACAGGAAAACGGAGCATGCTGCAATATTTCATCCACAAACTGAAACCACAGTTGGTTTCCGCTTGTGTGCATGAAGAATCACTTTTGCATAGCATGCTATGAGCATACTTGCTGCAGAATCCGGAGGCGGTCGCCCTCTTTGGATATCGCAGTTCGAATCTGCCCGTGTGCATTCGGCCTTAGTCTGTAGAAGAGGGCCCAAAGCACCAAGTAAATGCTTGTGGCCCTGCCCATAGCCATTGGGGGCGTGACAAAAGTATTAAATTGGCATGTTGCACTTGGATATTATCACTGTGATATTAACTGGAAACTGCATTCAAATAGTTAAACTTGTACTAGAAATGGAAATATCAAATGGACAAATCGATGGAAAATTAGCCTGTTGTAACCTACAAAATCAAATTTCTGCTGAGCAATAATCAGGTAAGGCTAGTGTACTTGCTAGAATTGTTTACTCCAATAATAAAGTGGCTTGTTTTATGTTTGCAGAAGGGGAAAGCTTAAGTTTGCACCTCCTTGAGGAAGTCCAAATAGGCTTAGGTGGAGGACATCTCGGAGAAGGGTCAAAGATAGTGGGGGGGGGGGGGGGAGTGAGTAAGAGGCCATCACTGATGCCCAGTGTTGGAGAATGTTTTGGTCGTGTTAAAGCTTTTGTTGAATGATTTTGTTCTGTGTCTTTACAGTGTCCCATTCTGGAGATTTCTCATCACAGGGGCTGACCAGAATCGACAAATTAAGATGTGGTGCACAGTTTCTTGGACGTGCTTACAAACAATCCGGTGAGACAACTGGTTTCTAGCTCGAACTATTTTGATCAGAATGCATCTCCCTAAAATGCCCGCCATAGATGAGTTAAGAGCAAGGAATTCAAATATGCGCTATGCACAAACGGCATTTGTGAAGATGTCTAAGAGATGTATTGTTTTGTGACCCATCGCAACCAATCATAGCTCAGCTTTAATTTCTTATACTGCTCTTGAAAAGTAAAGGATGTAATTAGTTACTATGGGCAACCAAGACAATTTATCTTACGAACAGTTGTAATAAATCTGCCTCTCATCTCTGTTCTGTGCGATATCGCTGCATTTTCTCTCTGCAATATTGCAGCGTGCCAGAGGTAACTAGAGTGAAGGGTGTTAGTTTCAGCTTAGTCACGGTGGTAGCTACTCTTAGTAATGTAGTGACTCGCAAGCAGTGGGGTTGCAAGAGTCTGCGTAGTTTGAGAACTGCCTGATGATGATTGAATGTGATGCCAATCCCTTTCAGTGAGGAAAAACGTGCTTGCAGTAGTGAAATAATGAGACCAGTCCACTTATATGAAAGTGAACTCAAGGCACACAGTTTACTAGGTAATTTTAGTTTATAGACACCGTTCACACGGGGATTTGGGAGCTGCACTTGAATTAGTTTACTGTACTTGCTGCTTCCCCTATCTAAGAGATAAGACTGTGGCAAAGACTGCTTTTCTCCAGAACTCTCGGTGACAGATTGGAGTGGCTGTTGCTGGGGTGACTAGACTCCCACTGTCTGCTAATGGAGCAGGGGGAAGTAACACTCAAGATTGCGATGGCCTCTCGCGGGCTGGCTCCAACGGTATCTGCCTTGACTCTGGTCCCTTTTCACAGGGTGGAAATAGATTCCGCTACCAATACGAGTGTTGATGGCCCACTCCTCCATCTCTCGACCTCCGGCACTTTACTGATGCTACACTGCTACTCTCCTTGCTTCCTCTCTCTTTTTCCCCTCAGACTACACTGCCCCCTCCTGTTTTCTTGCTCATTTTCCCCTACTTCAATCAACATTCTCCCACTCACCAATCTTAAAAGGGCCATTGCTGAGCAGACTAGTTCTAGCCCGACATTCAGGGACAGACCGTGTCTATGTCCTTTAGAGGCTCATAGTAAGGTCCCACGGACTTATTAATTCTCTTAACTATCCTGTAGGACCCTCAGGGTCACTACAGTTCTCCCCTTTTTTTAAAACACGTCCGTCCTTGGCGGAAACTATTAACCGTAGGATGAAGCAGATTACCCATCTATGATTTAGGACAGTCCATTTAGGTGAAAAAGGGGATTTAAGAACTTGCAAGCATATATTTTTTAAATAATAGCGTTGGGTCAAGACTGAGTCTTAAATCCCAGCTAGCTATGGGGCCCTTACATTACTCTTTTACCCACATTCTGACGGTTCCACATATCTTTGTTTTGCATTAAATAACATTTAAATATACTATAATATGGGAAATCTGAAAGGCAAGAATTCAAAGCTTAGCAATAGATAAAGGTTATGACTCATAAGTCCTGACAAGTCCACATCAATGGGAACAACCTAGAAACGAAGGCCTGAAAAATCAGACTGAAGTCCAGTTCTAAAAGTATGCAAGGTGTCAATTTTACCAAATTGAAGGAGAGACGGTCTCTTGTTACTGTGGTCTTTATAAATAGAAAACAAAACATTACCAAGAGTAGTCTCTTGGGGCTAATTCTTAAACAGTGCCATTTTGCTGAGTAGTCCCTTGGCACAAACCTTAATATTTGTAGTCCAAACAAGGATAATCCATTATAATGCGCAGGGTGAGACCAACAAAAATACGTTGACCATAGAACACTGGTGGAAAAATAACAAAAACCCGTATAACAAAGATATGAAGAAGCGCATAATCACCGGATTTTCCGTTATATAAGACGACTGGGCGTATAAGACGACCCCCCAACTGTCAACTTATACGCCGGGAACACACTGTAGAAAAATAAAATCAGTACTCTCCTCCCGCGGCACTGCTTCAGGCTGTCACTCTCTCCTCCACGCCGACCGAGCATTGCTATCTGGATGCGGGGCTTGAATGCCCTGCCTCCAGAAAGCTTAATGTTCTGATTGGCTAACTCAGCACAGTGTCAGCCAATAAAAGCTGGCGCTGTGTTAACCAATCACAGCCATTCAATGACGGCGCTGACAATGTGGCCCAGGTACCTGACTTAAGTTTACAGAAAGCGGTATTTGGATGGTTTCACGTTGAGCCCATGGTTAATAAGGATCTGAAACCCTTTGCCTAGGTGTTGCAGATGATCCTCATGGGTTTTAGAATAGATAATGACATCTAGGTACAGCAAAACAGTTTCAAAGTTCTTATGACCCAGACAATGCTCCAGAAGTCTTTGAAAAGTACTTGGGGCGTTGCACAATCTGAAGGGCGTACAGTTGAACTCTTACAGACCCATAGGAGTAGTTGGAAGGCCGTTTTCTCCTTATCGCACTCCTACATGGGGACCTGCCAATAACCACTGGTGAGATCCAACGTGGAGAAATAGGCAGCAGAACCTAAAGCTGTCAAGGACTCCTCTATTCGGGGCTGTGGATATGCATCTTTGTGAGTGATGATGATCAGTTTGCGATAGTCAACAACCATCTTTTTTTTTAACTGGCACTATAGGTGCAGCCCAGGGAGTGTAACTTTCCCATATGATATTGCTATCTTCCATTTCTCTAATCATGGGCATTAACTTGCTGGTACGCAGAGGGTGGTATCGGGCGATATATTTATTATTATTTTTTTTATGGGACTATGATTTAAGTCCATAGCGTGTTTGCTAAAAGCAGCCTGCTTTTCTCAGGCCACGTCCCGTACTGCTTGAATCTGATCTCCATCGATCCGTGAGTCTGTAATCTGTAGATCAGATAACCAGGACTTGAGCCCTTGAGGACCTGGATGTTTCTGCTAGGTACACTGCTGCACTTCGATTCGAGAATGTCTTCAGGCTGAGGCAGCGAGACTTGCGTTACTGTGGCATATTATTTTATTTTTTTCAGTTAAGCAGGAGTATTCCCTAGGTTAAAGGGGTTGTCCCGCGCCGAAACGGTTTTTTTTTTCTTTCAACCCTCCCCCCCCCCCCCCACCCCCCCCCACCAACCCCCCCCCCCCCCCCCCCCCCCCCCCGCTTACCTGAATCCCCGCGCTCCGGTGACTTCTTACTTACCGGTTGAAGATGGCCGCCGGGATCTTCTCCCTCGGTGGACCGCAGGGCTTCTGTGCGGTCCATTGCCAATTCCAGCCTCCTGATTGGCTGGAATCGGCACGTGACGGGGCGGAGCTACACGGAGCCGGCATCCTGCACGAGCGGCCCCATTGAGAAAAGAAGAAGACCCGGACTGCGCAAGCACGGCTAATTTGGCCATTAGACGCCGAAAATTAGGCGGCTCCATGGAAACGAGGACGCTAGCAATGGAGCAGGTAAGTGAAAAACTTCTTATAACTTCTGTATGGCTCATAATTAATGCACAATGTACATTACAAAGTGCATTAATATGGCCATACAGAAGTGTATAGACCCACTTGCTGCCGCGGGACAACCCCTTTAATGATGAGAGCTTGAACCTCCAGTCAGTTACAACAACTAGGTTTTTGGCAGCCATTAGGAACGAATGTCCATCAATAGGAATAGGTTCAATCAGTGCCTCATAGTCTTTTCCCTGCAATCCTGGACTGGTCTGACACCAGAGTAGGAGTTGTGATTCTGGGGGCACTACCACGGGTGTTGCGTCATTGACACGAGCTTGCCCCACATGACCTTTTGGATTGGCGAACTTCTGCTAAGCTGACAAAGCTTGGATGGCCTTCCGTAGTACCACTTATTGGGCTTGAGAGGCTACAGAGACAGACTTCTGCAAGGCTTCTAACATCTCTGCATAGCGATTGCGTAGAATATTTATTTCCAATGTCATGACTGGAGAATTTCTATCAGGGACATCTACAACTAAGATGCACTGTTTTGGTAGCTCAGCCCTTCCGGCGACAACCGTGGGTTCCCAGTACACTGCTACCAGCATCGGTAGTCCATTACTGGCGGTGACATTAATCAGTGTTTTTGGCAGGCAGCTCCATGCGTCTAGAGTCCAATATTTCTCAAAGTCTATTCTCTTGGTCGTGGTTACTTGTGACCCAGTATCCAGCAATGCTGGTAAACGTGTCGTCCACATATATTATAACTTCTGGACATGGTCAGACATATTTAGATACTCCTTTGGGGAGGGTTGGACCTACTCTTTGTCCGCTCCGGAGATGTCCGTTTAATGTCCGGCACTTAGTTTCTTGATGGTTTTACTTTTCTTGGGGTCAGCCTGAACCACGAATTTCATATTCTCTTGTAGGGATAAAGTGTAGTCCCGAAGGGACTTGCCCTGCTTTTGTTTTTTTTTGAAAAACCGCTTCTTGATCTTTGGCATAGTATGCATGTCAAAGATACCCTGCAGTTCGAATATTTCCTTCTTATGTTCACGAGGCCAGGTTTTTACTTCTCGGGCCGCAGCTCCTTTCGACTGCGCTATCAAGATCTTTTCTTTCTGCTCCATCGCAAGTCGGAACATGGCCCGTATCTTTTAAATTCCTGGAAAGTATGTGCCTCTCCACTGTATCGTGGCAGCCAAGGGGCTCCTAGGCAGTAAGACATTGTCAGCAGTGCGAAGGCGGTTGAGCTAGAGGCTGAGCGAGAGTTAGGCTGCTTATTATCCCTTCCGTCAGACATGTTAAACTAGTTTTCTAGGAGACGCACAGCGCCTGATAGGTAATGCATTATTTTTTTTAATGCTGATGCAACTTATTTTAGGGAATTTACAGTAGGATTTCCTACTGTAAAAGTTGCATCGCACAAAAACCGTGTTTTCATGTGATGCAACACAAAGGGTGGCTCCATAGGAAAAAATGGGCTACAAAACATCGCAAAACGCAGCTGTATAGAGCATGCTGGGATTTTGTATTCTGGCAATGTATCGGCCTACAAAAAAACGCTAATGTGAAAGAACCCATTGGAAACCATGACCTTCACATGCATGCGATTTGTAGCACTGTCAGATTGTGAGAAAATCTTGTAATTTGTTGCTCTTGTGAAAGCTGCCTGAAGGAGAGATCTCTGATTACGATTGTTACACCATGCACGGTCCTATCCATGAGGTCTTTCCTGGAAACTAAATTCCACTTGAACTGGTTCCAGTTACCCTTGTTTTCAGAATAAGTGATGGTTCCTTAAAGGGGTTGTCTCGCGAAAGCAAGTGGGGTTATACACTTCTGTATGGCCATATTAATGCACTTTGTAATATACATCGTGCATTAAATATGAGCCATACAGAAGTTATTCACTTACCTTCCCTGCGCTGGCGTCCCCGTCTCCATGGCTCCGTCTAACTTCAGCGTCTAATCGCCCGATTAGACGCGCTTGCGCAGAAGGGTCTTCTGCCTTCGGTTCAGCAGCAGCGGTGTTCTGGCTCCACCCCCTTGTACGTGTCATCGCGTAGCTCCGCCCCATCATGTGTGCCGATTCCAGCCTGCTGTTTGGAAGGTAAGTGAATAACTTATGTATGGCTCATAATTAATGCACGATGTATATTACAAAGTGCATTAATATGGCCATACAGAAGTGCTGAACCCCACTTGCTGCCGCGAGACAACCCCTTTAATTTGGACCAATGAGAATGAGAGCCTCTCCTCTATTGGTAGCCTTGAGATGCAAGATGTTCTGTATTTAACATATCTGTACAGGAAAAGAAACAATCCCTTTATCAGACAACACTGATAACCCGATTTTATTATAAGGTACAACTTGCATAACAAGAGTCTTATTTGTGATCCTGAATAAGATTGCTGTAAGCAATTGAAAAGTGATTCTAGGCAATTATTTAGAAACGATGTTGTCCTCTCAGTCGTTATAACAAAATCACTTTGTTGCTATTTTCTGCTCTTGTCCCCAACACTCCGATCTTGGAAGCTCCTCCAGCTATCATGTGCAGTTCATTGTTCATGTGACTGCAGCTGAGAATTATTGACCTCAGCGTTTATGTACTACTCCTGCACATAGAACATACCCTCAGTAAAAAGTATCAGATGTTATGTGTAGGTATATGCTGACCTGATGGTGGTGTGAAACTACCACAACATCCTGAAGAACCGTTTCCCAGTGCTGCAGCTTGATGATTGTCTGCAGTCATCTGCTGCCTGGAGTACAAGGGTGAAGACCAAAAGGTGAAAGAAAATCTTGACTAATTTTAAGGCGCTGCTCATTGTTTGGAATTGAAAAAAAACAATACTT
The DNA here is from genome assembly GCF_035609145.1 of Eleutherodactylus coqui. Lineage (NCBI taxonomy): Eukaryota > Metazoa > Chordata > Amphibia > Anura > Eleutherodactylidae > Eleutherodactylus > Eleutherodactylus coqui. Next base: position 77,674,653 of record NC_089847.1, read on the forward strand.
AGTTTTTAAAACTTTATTAATGTGTATAGAGAGTATACTTGGATGGATGGTCCAACCCCTTCTTCAGGCTTTCCATAGCGTACAGACACCAAAACAAAGGGCAACTAATAAAATTGCATTTCTGCTCATTTATGAAGGTAAACTGCCAACCAGTAATACGTCTTATGTATTTACATTTTTCATTGATTTTAATCCTTTAATTTATTCTCCTACGTCCTCCTGGCAGAGGGGTACTTAACGCAACAAGACATACAGTTAGACCCTGGGGGTAGCGTGAGATAAGAGATCTTGAGCTATCCGGCATCGGGAGCCGGCTGTCACAGATAGCTGTCCATCACAGATAGCCAGCCTCCCAGTGAAACAGTGGGCGGGTATAAGGACAGATTGTGGCATGTAAAAAGTTAAGAGGGAGCGTGCTCATTCTGTGACGTCATCGGACTGTCACGATGTAATCGCGGCAGGTTGCCATGACAACAGGACGCCAGATACAGGTGTCCTGCATTGCCAGTGTCTGATTGCTAATACAAGCAATAAGTCATAGCTTATAGAGATCATAGGTGCTATTGTACAAGTTCCCTACAGGGACATAAAAAGTGTAAATAAAAATGTAAAAAAACAATAAAATAGATATTCTTGTGCTTTTTCCCTTATTAGCATCATTTTTTTTTTTTTAGAAATTAAAATCTAACATATTTGGTATCAATAAATTGTACAATTAATTGAACAAGCTTTTTATCCTACATGGCAAAAAGCGTAAAAAAAATAATTTAAAACTAAGGCAAAATGCTTATTTTTTATTTTTCATTTTGCCTCCCAAAAACACAATAAAAGTGATGAAAAAAGCTGCATGTACCCCAAAATGCTACCAATAACAACTACAGCTTGAATTCAATGAATGGACCAATCGGACACAGCACTTTGATATCCCCGCCAGCTGAAAGATACAGAGCCGGGATGCCACACGGCAAGACCCTGACAGCGTGTGTGTGTGTGTGTGTGTCTCGATTTCTTTATCTCTATATCTCTATCTCTCTCTACCTCTCCCCCCCCCCTCCCCAAAATCATCGCCAAGAGGATTTCCTGCGGGTGTGAAGGAATCCTTTGCCACTGCTTTTGTAGCAGTGGCAGCGGATAACGATAATCACCCATTGATTTTAATGGAGCCCGAGCTGCTCTCGCACGTCACATGGCATGTGTCGGAGACCAATTTAAGTTTGTTTTTTTTACTCCCGAACGCAGGCAAGTGGTTAAAGGGGTGTTCCATGACTTGGGCCGCCTGCAGGTGGCCTTCTATTACTCTTCTGACTTATTATGGTTTGATCCATATGACTACAATGAGGAGTCATACTTGTAATAGGAGGCATAGCTCCTTTTGGGATTGGACAATTTTGGTGGTGTTAAGTGTAAAAGCCATCTTCAAAGGGCAAGAAACACCCCGTTGAATACAATTATTAAAATCTATCTTTTATGGAAATAAAAAAACTAAAAGGTGTAGGAATTAAGAATACATCTGTCTAGCATTCCTAGAAGCACTGAGCCAACTAGATTATATATCATTCAATACTGCTGTATACTGTGCTGTATGTATAGAGCTCTCCCAAATGGCTAATAGCTATATAAGATATCAAGCAGGTCACTGCTGCAGACTAATGACTCTGCCTAAATAATATCGCTAGATCTGCATGTTTGAGCCAAAAGAAACATGGAACCATCTGCCAACATGTTTCGTCAATATAGAGGGGTCCTCAGGGGTCCGAGGTGCACTCACCTATATGACAACTGTTTTATAACCTAAGAGAGGGATTCTCCCATTTGACTGACCAGTGAGAGATGCCACATACTGAGCAGCCAGTAGAGAGAAAGCTAATGATCCTGGACGGTTTCTTAACCCCTTAACGACCAGCCCATAGTGTTTTTACGTCCTCCCGAAGTGGGCTCTATTCTCTGAGGACGTAAAAACATGCTTCCTGCAGAGAATAGTGCCCCTCGGGCTGTGGACGTGACAGCTCCATGCTGTCGGTGTCCGCAGGTAGCTGACAGCATGGAGCTGTCATCCCGGGCTGTTCGGAGCCCCCCCCGGCATTGCGATCGGCGCTATGCAATGGATAGCGCCGATCGCAAAAAAAGTAAATACAAAAAAAGTACATAAAAGTTAAAGATTCAGCTGCTCCGATGGATCGGATCCATCGGAGCAGCTGAAATTACTCACCGAGGTCTGGCACGCTGCTCCCCGCTCTCCTGCCGCTCCGGGGCCCGAAGCCGGTCTTCTGCGCATGCGCGCCAGGCGGCATTACGTCAGCCGCATGCGCAGAAGGCCCGGCGGCGCGGGAGATTTAAAATCTCCTGGCTCCCGGCTCCTGTAGGTAGCCGGGAGGCAGGAGATGTCAGCGGGGACTGCGGTGAGCGGTCCCCGGTACCGCAATCGCCGTTATCCAATGGTTAGCGGCGATCGCGAAAAAGTAAAAAAAAAGTTTTTAAAAAGTCAGTTTCACCTCCCCTCATGGATCGGATCCATGAGGGGAGGTGAAAATACTCACCCCCAGTCCTCAGCGGTGTCCCGATGTCCCGGGACCCGAATCCCCGTCTGCGCATGCGCGCCCGATGATTGACATCGGGCGCGTGAACAGACGGGCTCGAGCCCCGGGAAATTTAAAATCCCTCTGCTTCTGGCTGCCATGTGTAGCTAGGAGCAGAGAGATTATACCGGGGACATGATCACTGTCATCCAATGGATGACAGTGATCATGTAAAGTGAGAAAAAAGTGTAAAAAAGTAAAAAAAAGTTTTTAAAAGTTTAAAAAGCGTACGTTTCATCTCCCCTCATGGATCATATCCGTGAGGGAGGATGAAAGTACGTACCTAAGGCCCCCAGATTTATCCGCGGACCTTACCACAGCTTCTGCACACGCGCCTGTCGCCAAAATGGCGGGCGCATGCGCAAAAGCTGTGGATTGCCAGGATAATTTAAATTCTCCCTGCTCCTGGCTACAAAACGTAGCCAAGAGCATGGAGATTTAATGGGGGTCCGCGGTGAGCGGTTCCTGGTCACGTGTTCGCCATTATCCAATAATGGCGATCACGTAAAAGTAAAAAAAAAAATTTGAAGTTTCATCTCCCCTCACTGATGCGATCGGTGAGAGGAGATGAATCTTTTTACCGGAGGCCTGCGTATTTGAATCCCGACGCGATCTTCCTCCGTGGACCTTCCAGGATTCTGCACATGCGATTGCCGGCAAAAAGCCGGACACATGCGCAGGAGTCAGGGAGCCCAGGAAACTTAAAATCTCCTTGCTCCCAGCGACCAACGGTCACAGAGAGCCTGGAGCAGTGACCAGGGGCCTCGTTGAGCGGTCCCCGGTCACGTGATAAAAAGGTAGCGATCTACCTTAGGCCGGTCTCACATGACCGGATAGGAATTACGGATTCCGCATGCGTCTGATCCACGGTAATACGCAGATCAATCGCATTGGATTACACAATTCCGCTCACATTAGCGGGTCAGAATTGCGTAATCCACTCGCAGAAAAGAGAACGCAGCAGGTTCTATTTTACTGCGGATATCGGCAACATAGAGCCCATTGTGCTCCATGGTCGTGGATATACCCGCAGCCCATACGCAACTACATTATATACGGGCTGCGGGTACCCGTGTCATCGCTAAGCGATGGTGCGGGAAATACAAACAAAGGTGTACTGTGCATGACCGCCTGTGTGAGTACGCAGTTATGCGCAGTACATTACGCAGCCGTACGCAGGGTCACAGCCGGGCTCACAGCTGGGATACACTGCGGGCCGCCGCAAGCGTATTCCGCCTGCACCCGCGTGAGCCCGGCGTTATTCAGACCGCTACCTGTGATACGTATTTTACAAGAAGCCCCGGGAACGCTCGCTTTCCTGCAGTTCCAGTAGCACCTTGTTGAGCGCCTTCTGTGTGAGACCGCCGCACCTCATCAAGCTTACGGAGACTCACGGAACGCCACTTTTTACACCCCATACCCGCCACTGAGGTCATGAAATACCCCCAAAAAGCATGAGAGGAGGGGGGGGGGGGGGGGGATACCCGGTTTTATTGCCCCATGGGCCCATTCCAACCAGCCTCCGTAATTACCCCTGTCTTCGGAAATACTACACAGTTCACATTTTTACTTTTATCTAAGATTTGCGAATGCCAAAAAGGGCGCGGAGGGGGAGGGGGGGAATTTTTAGGGAGTCAATCTTTATTCTGTACAAATAAGCAATGGGGCCTGGAATTTATTCAGTTGTGCCCTAAAATCCAACAGGTGTTCCGTCCTTTATAGGCCTTGCCATGCGTCCTGTAAGTAGATTAGGGCCACAATGGGTATGTTTCTGAACTCGGGACAAACGGGAGTATCCATTTTGGGGTGAACGTCTTCATTCCTATGTGCACTGTACAAAAAAACTGTTTTTAAATTGAAAAAATTGCCAAAAAAAATTGAAAATTGTAACTTTTTCCTTCTGCTTTGCTTAGATTCATTCAAATACTGTGGGGTCAAAATACGCAGTACACCCCTAGATGAATTCGTTAAGGGGTCTAGTTTTCAAAATGGGGTCATTTGAGGGGGTTCTTTATAGTTTTGGCCGCTCAATGGCTCTATAAGTGGGCAATGGGGCCTGAAATTTATTCAGTGGTACCCTGAAATCCAACGGGTATTCCTTTCATTGTAGGCCTAGCCATGGGTCCTGTAAGTCTATTAGGGCCACAATGGGTATGTTTCTGAACACGGGACAAACAGGGGTATCCATTTTGGGGTGAAAGCCTTCATTTATATGTGTGCTGTACAAAAAAAACTGTTTTTAAATTGACACAATAGCCCAAAAAATGAAAATCCTATTTTTTTCCTTTTGCTTTGCTTAAATTTATTCAAAAACTGTGGGGTCAAAATATGCAGTACATCCCTAGATAAATTCGTTAAGGGGTCTAGTTTTCAAAATGGGGTCATTTGTGGGGGTTCTATATGGTTTTGGGCGCTCAAGAACTCTACAAGTGGGCAATGGGGCCTAAAAGGACTTCAAGCAAAATCTATGTTCTGAAAGCCACCGATTACTCCTTTTATTTTGGGCCCCGTTGTGCATGCGGACATAAGATTAGGGCCACAATGGGTATATTTCTGAAAACAGCACAAACAGGGGTATCCATTTTGGGGTGTAAGTCTTCCTTCATATGTGTGCTGTACAAAAAAAGCTGTTTTTAAAATGACAGAATTGCCAAAAAAACAAAAATCCAAATTTTTTCCTTTTGCTTTGCTTGAATTTATTCAAAAACTGTGGGGTCAAAATGCGCAGTACACCCCTAGATAAATTCGTTAAGGAGTCTAGTTTTCAAAATGGGGTCATTTGTGGGGGTTCTCTATGGTTTTGGGCGCTCAAGAACTCTACAAGTGGGCAATGGGGCCTAAAAGGACTTCAAGCAAAATTTGTGTTCCGAAAGCCACCGGTCGCTCCTTTCATTTTGGGCTCCGTTGTGTATCCAGACATAAGATTAGGGCCACAATGGGTATGTCTCTGAACACGGGACAAACAGGGGTATCCATTTTTGGGTGCAAGTCTTCCTTCATATGTGTGCTGTACAAAAAAAGCTGTTTTTAAAATGACAGAATTGCCGAAAAAACGAAAATCACAATTTTTTCCTTTTGCTTGGTTTGAATTCATTCAAAAACTGTGGGGTCAAAATATGCAGTACACCCCTAGATAAATTCCTTAAGGGGTCTAGTTTTCAAAATTGGGTCATTTGTGGGGGTTTTCTATGGTTTTGGGCGCTCAAGAACTCTACATGTGTGCTATGGGGCCTAAAAGGACTTCAAGCAAAATTTCTGTTTTGAAAGACACTGACTACTCCTTTCATTTTGGGCCCCGTTGTGGACTCAGATATAACAATAGGGCCACAATGGGTATATTTCTGAACACGGCAGAAATAGGGGTATCCATTTTTGGGGTGTAAATCCTGATTTTCATGTAAACTATAGGAAAAAAATATGTCTTTAAAATGACAGATTTGCAAAAATATGAAATTTTACTTTTTCTCCTCTAAATTGAATTAATTCCTGAAAAAAAACTGTGGGGTCAAAATACTCATGACACCCCTCAGTGAATACATTAAGGGGTGTAGTTTTTAAAATGAGGTCATTTGGGGGGGTATCTATTATTCTGACACTCATGAGCCTTTCCAATCTCGGCTTGGTATAGGAAAACAAAGTGTTCCTCAAAATGCTAAAAAGTAATGTTAAATTTGTACGTCTCCTAAATAGTTAAAAAAAAACGAAAGTTTTTCCAATGTGCGCCCAAAATAAAGTAAACGGGTGGAAATATAAATCTTAGCAAAAATTTCTATATTATGTTTGCACATATTTAAGATATTGCAGTTGGAAATGTGAAAAAAATGACGATTTTTTCAAAATTTTCCCAATTTTGGCGCTTTTAATAAATAAACACAATTTCTATCGGTCTATTTTTTCCGCCTAAATGAAGCACAACATGTGGCGAAAAAACAATGTCAGAATCGCTTGGATATGCAAAACCTTTCTGGTGTTTTTCCTTGTTAAAGTGACACATGTCAGATTTGCAAAATTTGGCCTGGTCATTAAGGCGCAAACAGGCTTGGTCACTAAGGGGTTAAGCCAATCTTACAGTGTGCCTCCCTGATACAGTCAATGTACGATGATGTAGTCAGCCCAGTGAATACTGTTCCGCTTTTTTGAGCATACACAGTGTGTTCCCTCTACGACTTAGATATCCACTTCATTTTGCGGTGCATGCTCAATATATAAAAGCTCATTCTTTCTTATAGTATGTTTTTCTCTTACTGTATATACTCAAGTATAAGCCTAGTTTTTCAACACATTTTTTGGTGCTGAAAAAGCCCCCCTCGGCTTATACTCGAGTCAGGGAAGGCTTAAAAAAAAAAAACCTCCATACTCGCCTCCCAGCCAGCGTCTGTGTCTCCGGCGGTGCGGCAGGCTGCTTGAATTCTTTCCTCTGTCATCCCCCGCCGTCCTCTTTGCTCGACTCTGTCACCCCCTGCCGTCAGCGCTGTATAAGTAGGAGCTGTGATTGGATCGAGCTCCGGCCAATCACAGCCAGTGCTAGATCATTCACTCCGGCCAATCACAGCCGGTGCTAGATCATTCACAGCCAATCCAGCTGCTTTAGAATTCTCCCTGCTCGGCTTTCAAATCCCCTGCCGTCAGTGCTGTGTAAGTAAACGTTGTGATTGGATCGAGCGCAGGCTGTGATTGGCTGGCGCTCAATCCAATCACAGCGCTTACTTACACAGCACTGACAGAGCCAAGCAGAGGGGACGGTGGGGGATGACAGCAGGGAGAATTGAAGCAGCTTGTTGCACAGAGACAGACGCCGGCTGGGGGGTAGGTATGGAGCTTTTTTTTTTTTATTTTTTTTATTTTTTATTTTTTACTGGAGTATAGCTTGGCTTCTACTCGAGTCAATAAGTTTTCCCAGCTTTTTGTGGGGTAACTTACTGTCTCGGCTTATACTCGGGTCAACTAATACTCGAGTATATACGGTAATTTACAGGGATACGTATTACACTAATAGATATATATGCATTTTTTTTCTTCTTCCAAATGTCAGTATATACCATCCAACTTAAACCTATGGCTAAAAATGTCAGTATGTATCAAGCACGCTGCAGGTGGCACAGACCATAGCGTAGCAATTTCTGAGGTTATTCCTTATTATACTACATCTTCCAATCTTGGGTCTGGAGAGACTGATTCGGTCTTCATTACAATGCAGCTAGCGGTGCTGGTCCGGCCCGACTGCAATCTATGTAAATTGACACGAGCGGACAGTATATGGCTGAAAACCGTTGTTGAGCACTTTGCCTCTATTATATTTTGTTTATTTTTTGTCGGGTATAACTGATTATTATCCCAGCCTTCTTTTATATGTTGATTACAGATAATGGCCTGCTCGTTAATAGATCTGTATGCAGAGCACTGCCAATAGTGATCAGTACTAGAAGGACATGTCCTCCTTGCCTGAAGAGGTTGGCGCTGAGGCTGAGAAATACACAGGAATTTAGTATGATAGTTGCACTGGAAGTAAAGCAAAAATTCTCACATTGTAGTGCATACTTATTTTGAGGAAAAACTTGTGACGTTTTGTGCTTTTGCACCTCATGGAAGTGAGCAGGACTTAGCAGGCGGGGCTCGGCCTGCTGTGGTTCAGCACATGTCCTATAATTATGGCGGAATCTGTCATGGCGTAATTAATAGCGTGAATCTGCACCAGTTCTAACTGGCAGGCATTTGCCTGTCTGGTGCATGGGCGGGCAGAGAAGGGTCAAACATTTTATAAGACACATCTTACATAAGCTGTAAAGAGCCGCCTTGATATATTCTGCTCCAGAGGCAGTGCGGCAGCTTCTAGTGAGGGTCTTATCTGCCCCAAGTGCTGGAGTCATAGCAGTACTGCTCAGTGCTAAAGTATAATGTCTTAGAGTTCGAGCCAGCTCCCCTCCTTTATGTGTATTAGGTACAAGGTGCTAAATAGTTTCCTGACCTTTTTGGAGCTGAGTTTAGAGAAAACTGATAATTGGAGATGGAACACTGCTGGCAAGTTATAGGTTATACAATATTTAGAAATGATGTGTTACACGATGGTTTATTGTGAAAATGCAATGAAAGTAATGCATTAAATGCTTATCTCCTTTTGCTAGGTTTTCTCCAGACCCGTTTAGCTCTAGTGTCTTACCAGGATTAAAAGCTTCCCTAGATTTATCTGCAGAGTTCCTGATACTTACAGATGTCCACAGAAAAGTAAGTCGAATACATTTGTTCTGAACTTTGGTATGTCTTTTTAATTCTGTACTGATTGTTATCTTTATAGCAGCTCTTTCTATGTCTACTGTATAAAGCTCCAAACCTAGTGCTATCCTCCATAAAGCCACAAAATTAAGGCAACCCTTCAATCCTGATGGAAAAAGTTGACCAGGGTCTCGGGGTGGGGGAGTGATATTACTTGCTGCCCTCCTTCATGGCTGTACTGCTTGGATCCACCGTTTCCTGCAACACCTCTGCAATCTTCCAAGATGGCTACTTCTTCCTAAGATTAGATTGGATTAGGTTAGATTCATACTGTGCATCAGTAGGCAGTTGCTGTTTTTGAATTGGCCAGCGTTTCTTACGTGACCAGCAATGACCAATCAGAACGTCATATAGTAATAGGCTCATGTCCTCAACCCTGCTCTCACATCGTATCACGCGTGCGTTGCACGGACGCGTGATATGCAGTGAATGTAGTCAAAGTCGATGGACTTTCATTGATCCACGCACTCGTGTGTAGACACTGGGTATCTCTATGCAAGAGAAATAAATTGTAGCATGCTCCATTTATCTGCGTATGTAAGCAGCATGAGCCCTGAAACAGAGCGAGGAATTTAGAGAAAAAAAAGTCGCAGTGTGCATGTCTCCTCACGTGGATAAGCGGGCACACACAGTGTCATACGGGGTCTCTGCCGGCAGAGCGTATGTCTGCAAAATGGGTTAAACCGCTACAGTTTACTCATACTCCCGTGGGCATGAACCCTAAGGTTATTGATGCACGGTCAGTATTCCGAGTAGTCTAAGAAGCAGTTTGACCATCTTGGAAGACCACAGAAGGTTCCAGGAACAGGTGGCTCTGCAGGAGTATGGCCATAAAGGAGAGGCCACTACTAGGGAATAGAATTCTCCCTTGTCTGGTCTCTGGAGAAATTTTGTCCTGGGACCAGAGAAAACATTTTAGTAGACTGAGTCTTCATTTTATGACTTATAACCAATTTTAATTCACATTATGTTCTATGTAGAGATATGTACATGCTACACTTATTTTAAATATAAATAGCATGGAAATTCAAATTTACCATAGCATGCTACCAACTCGCAAACCAGCCCCATAAAAAAATAAGCGTTTGATGCTAAGTTGCATGTAGGCAACTGGGAAGCCAAAACCTGCAGATCTCCTAAAGGTAACAGATTTCTGTCAATTACTATAGATGGCTACCTTACCCAACTTGTACAGGACCCAACTAGAGGGATAGATGTTTTGGACTTGTGGTTGGGGGGGGTACCTGGGAAATAGTGACCATAATATAATACATTTCAACTTGTCTTATAAGAGAGTTTTATAGAAGAGCTTTAAAAATACTGAACTTTAGGAAGGCAAGGCTTGATTGGCTAGGAGATTGCTTTAACCTTATTGACTTGGGATAAGGTTTTAAAAAATAAGAGTACAAATAATGGGAAATTAAAAACATCCTAAATACTTACTCTGAGCGGTTCATACCTTACAAGAATAAAATGAATAGGAATAAGCGAAAACCAATGTGCCTTAATAAAGATGCAAAGGGGGCAATACACAGCTAAAAGAAAGTGTTTAAATTACAATAACAAGAAGGCAGCGAAAAAGCACAAAACATATAAAGGATAAAAATAAATTATGTAAAAACCAGAAAAATGCAGCAAAGTTTTAGACAGAGAAACTTATCGCTAAAGAGAATGAGGCCCAATGTCCATGGACAAATTTGATTGCGGAATCCGTGTGGGGCACCCGCAAATTATACACCTGTAGAGATGCATGACCCTGTGGACGTGCGGCGGATCCGCGGGAAAGCAGGAGATTTAAAAAACAAACTGTACTGCGCATGTCTGACGGTGAGCTGTGAGGAGCATGCGCAGTACAGCGAACCCGAAAGTAACATAGTAACATAGTATGTAAGGCTGAATGAAGACATTGTCCATCTAGTCCAGCCTGTCTATCCTACTTTGTTGATCCAGAGGAAGGCAAAAAACCCCAAGGCCAGAAACCAATTAGCTCTTTCGGGGAAAAAATTCCTTCCCGACTCCCTAATGGCAATCAGACTGTTCCCTGGATCAACCCCTAATAGTTCCTACTTGCCTGTATACCTGGATTGACACTTCACCTAATATTTATATCCTGTAATATCCTTCTTCTCCAGAAAGACATCAAGTCCCCTTTTAAACGCCTCTGTGGATTTTGCCATCACCACTTCCTCCGGTAGAGAGTTCCATAGTCTCACTGCTCTTACAGTAAAGAATCCCCTTCTATGTTGGTGATGAAACCTACTTTCCTCTAATCGTAGCGGATGTCCTCTTGTTACCGTCGTGGTCCTGGGTGTAAACAGATCGTGGGAGAGATCCATGTGTTGTCCCCTCATGTACTTATACATAGTTATTTGGTCCCCTCTTAACCTTCTTTTTTCTAGAGTAAATAGACCCAATTTGGATAGCCTCTCTGGGTATTCCAGTCCCGTCATTCCATGTATTAGTTTAGTTGCCCTTCTTTGAACCTCCTCCAGTACCGCAACATCCCTCCTGAGCACCGGTGACCAGAACTGTGCGCAGTATTCCATGTGAGGTCTGACAAGTGCCTTATATAATGGAAGGATGATGTTCTCGTCCTTCACCCCTATACCTCTTTTAATGCACCCCAAGACTTTATTTGCCTTTGCAGCAGCTGACTGGCATTGGTTACTCCAGTTTAGTCTATTATCCACTAATACCCCCAGATCCTTTTCCATATCACTTTTCCCTAGTGGTACCCCAATAAGTGAATATTGGTGACATCCGTTTCTCCTGCCCATGTGCATAGTCTTACATTTTTCAACATTGAACTTCATTTGCCATTTTTCTGCCCAAGCCCCCAGCTTGTCCAGGTCCGTTTGCAGCCGCACATTGTCCTCCGTTGTATTAATTATATTGTATAATTTTGTGTCATCTGCAAATATTGATATTTTGCTGTGCAGCCCCTCTACCAGGTCATTGATAAATATGTTGAACAGAGTGGGGCCCAAAACTGAACCCTTTGGCACCCCACTAGCGACTATGGTCCAATCAGAGTACGCACCATTTATTACCACCCTCTGCTTTCTATCATTGAGCCAATTTTTTACTCACTTACACACGTTTTCACCCAATCCGAGCTGCCTCATTTTGTATATTAGCCTATTATGTGGCACGGTGTCAAAGGCTTTAGAGAAGTCCAGATATACGAGATCAATAGACTCTCCCAGGTCCAGCTTAGAGCTTACTTCATCGTAGAAACTGATCAGATTTGTCTGACATGAGCGACCCTTCATGAATCCATGCTGGTGAGGAGTTATTCCCTTAATCTCCTTGAGGTACTCATCGATGGCGTCTCTCAGAATCCCCTCGAAAATTTTTCCCGTTACTGAAGTGAGACTTACTGGCCTGTAGTTTCCAGGCTCACTTTTGCTCCCTTTTTTGTAAATTGGAACCACGTTGGCAATGCGCCAATCCAATGGTACTATACCGGTCTTGATAGTGTCTAGAAATATTAGGTATAGCGGCCTAGCTATCTCGTCACTTAGTTCCCTTAGTATCCTTGGGTGTAATCCATCTGGGCCCGGCGATTTATCAATTTTAGTTTTCTTTAGACGCTTCCGCACCTCCTCCTGCGTTAGGTATGAGATGTTTTGTGAGGGGTTCGTTTTATTCCCCTGTATCTCGTGTGGCATTTCCTTTTCTTTTGTGAATACACTTGAGAAGAAACTGTTTAGTAGATTTGCTTTCCCTTCGTCATCATCAATGATTTCTCCTGCATTGTTTTTTAACGGGCCATCGCTCTGCCTGCAAATCCTTTTGCTGTCAATGTAGTTGAAAAATAGCTTCGGGTTGTTTTTGTTCTCTTTGGCGATCCGTCTTTCTGCTTCCTCCTTGGCAGTTTTGATCGTATCTTTGCATATTTTGTTTTTTTCCCTGTACGATTTTAGCGCTTCTTCGCTGCCTTGTTGCTTTAGTAGTTTGAACGCTTTCTTTTTTTCGTTTATTGCCCCTCTTACCGTCTTGTCGAGCCACATTGGTTTCCTTTTAGTTGAGTTCCTTTTATTTTTAAAGGGAATGAACTGCTCACATGAGGTGATTAGGATCCTTTTGAACTTTTCCCATTTTTCCTCCGTACTGATATTTTTGAGGATGTTGTCCCAATTAATGTTACCGATAGTAGTTCTAAGCTCATCAAATTTTGCTTTACTAAAGTTTAGTTTCTTTGTCGCTCCCTGATAAGGCTTCCTATAGATTGACAGCTGGAAGTTGATTATATTGTGGTCACTGTTCCCCAGGTGCCCCTCAACCTGTACCCCCTTTATTCGGTCCGGTTTGTTAGTTAGTACTAGGTCCAGAATGGCCCTCCCTCTAGTTGGTTCCTGCACAAGTTGGTTCAGGTAATTGTCTTTAATTACTCTCAAGAATTTGTCACCCCTGTGAGATTTGCAGGTTTCCTTCTCCCAAGTTATATCTGGATAATTAAAGTCCCCCATGATAATTACTTCATTGCGGTTTGACACCTCTTCTATCTGCCTTAGTAGTAAGTTTTCAGTTTCTTCTGTTGCTTTTGGTGGTCTATAGAAAACCCCTATCAGGATTTTGTTATTTTTTCCTCCCTGTATTTCAACCCACAGAGATTCCACCTGTTCGTCTCCTACCCCTATATCCTCCCGTAGCCTCGGCTTCAAGTTCGATTTGACGTACAGACATACCCCTCCCCCTTTCTGGTTCCTTCGGTCTCTTCTGAAGAGATTGTACCCCTGCAAATTCACCGCCCAATCGCACTTATCGTCAAGCCATGTTTCCGTTATTCCGACTATATCATAGTTTTCATCAGTCATTCTCGCTTCAAGCTCACCCACTTTACCAATCAGACTCCTTGCATTCGTGGTCATACAATTTATATCATTTTTTTTGTTTTTTAAATTTGTTTTGTTTCTATTCGTACTTATGTCTGATCTATCAATTCTTACTGTACTATCCCCACCCCCTGCTCGTCCCCCATTCCCTTTGCTTGGACCCGAATCTATAGTTATACTGGCTACCCCACTATTTCTCATTTTACCCTCCCCCCCCAGTCCCTAGTTTAAACACTCCTCCAGCCTTCTAGCCATCTTATCCCCCAGCACAGCTGCACCCTCCCCATTAAGATGCAGCCCGTCCCTACGGTAGAGCCTGTAGCCGACAGCAAAGTCAGCCCAGTTCTCCAGGAACCCAAATCCCTCCTTCTTACACCAACTCCGGAGCCACTTGTTTACCTCCCTAAGATCCTGCTGCCTTTCTAGTGTGGCTTTAGGTACAGGTAGTATTTCCGAGAAAATTACCCTGGAGGTCCGCGCCCTGAGCTTGGACCCTAGGTCCCTGAAATCATTTTTGAGGGCCCTCCATTGACCTCTAACTCATTCATTGGTGCCAGCGTGCACCATGACCGCTGGATCCTCACCAGCCCCTCCCAGTAATCTGTCAATCCGATCCGCGATGTGTCGAACTCGAGCGCCAGGAAGACAACACACCGTTCAACGATCCCGGTCTTTATGGCAGATTGCCCTCTCTGTCCTCCTAATAATTGAGTCCCCCACCACTAGAACCTGTCTAGCCTGCCCTGCTCTCCCCGTCCCCGTCTCACTGGAGCAGTCATCCCCCTGGTGTTCAGAGGGCATGTCGTGCTGCAGCGGTGCTGGCTCTGTAATGGCATCGCCCTCATCTGCAAACGTTGCAGACATGTTGGGTTGTGCCAGTTCAGGACCAGCCTCCCTGGATCTATTCCCTCTACGCCTCCTTCTATCTGACACCCAGCTGACTGCCTGCTCTTCCGTACTACCATCCGCCCCCGCCTCTACACCAGCGAGTGTCTGCTCAGTGAGCAGCAAACTCCTTTCCATGTTGTCAATGGCTCTCAGTGTTGCCAGTTGCTCATTTAGATCCAGAATTTGGGCTTCTAAATGTGCGACGTGCATGCATCTTGCGCAACAGTATGCACCCTCGATCGGCTGATCAAGGACCGCATACATTGCACAAGTAGCACACTGGATGACATTGCCAGACATGGAGCTCATCCTAATGGGGATCTACAATTTACTTGTGGAAGTAGTGAAGATAGACTTGTTCACACTCCGCTCACGTGCTGCTGCAACCGCTGACCCGCTGCTGCAACCGCTGACCCGACCCCTCACCCGCTGCTGCGACCCCTCACCCGCTGCTGCGACCCCTCACCCGCTGCTGCGACCCCTCACCCGCTGCTGCGACCCCTCACCCGCTGCTGCGACCCCCTCACCCGCTGCTGCGACCCCCTCACCCGCTGCTGCGACCCCCTCACCCGCTGCTGCGACCCCCTCACCCGCTGCTGCGACCCCCTCACCCGCTGCTGCGACCCCCTCACCCGCTGCTGCGACCCCCTCACCCGCTGCTGCGACCCCCTCACCCGCTGCTGCGACCCCCTCACCCGCTGCTGCGACCCCCCCCCTCACCCGCTGCTGCCTCTGTGCAACCGCTTACCCGCTGACACGCGCTCACAAAAGATCCGCAGAGATGCAACTGCCAGGGAAATCCAGGTAAGCAAGGCTCACTGGCCACGGGCAGTGCTGGATTCCGAGCAAGATTCTCTGCACGGAGTTTGCGCGTGTCGTGGACAAGAGGCCTGAAACTAGCCCTAAATCAGTGTTTCCCCAACAGGTCATGGGTTCAGGATTTCCTCAGTATTGCATAGGTGATGTTATTATTGTCAGCGCCTGAGACATTGCCTCAGGGGCTCTTACTGTAGGATATCCTGACAATATGATCTGTTGGGGCCCCGAGGACTGCCCTAAACTGTTCTTCTAGTAAAAAGATTAATACTGAAAGTGTTAGTCCGTTATAAATGTAGGAAAAATTGTAGTTGGTGAGGAGGATAAAGTAAATCTATTAAAAAGCTTTCGCCAGTGTATTTACAGAGGAAAATGAAATGTCTGAGATGTAAAGTGATAAAGTTTACTCTCCACTAAATATCAGCAGTCTAACCCAGGAAAAAGTGCAGAGCCCTCTTAAAAAAATTATAATTGCTAAATCGCCAAGTCCCGATGGCATACACTACTGGGCTCTAAGGGAATTACGTAATGTGATACAGACCCTTGTTTCTTATATTTAAGAACTCTATAGAGTAAGGGTCTGTTCCACTGGATTGGTACATAGTCAATGTGGTGCAGATATTCCAAAAGGGGTAAAATGTAAACCTACAAATTACAGGCCAGGAAGTCTTACTTGTATTGTGGGTGCCTTAAGGAAAATGGTTGTGCAATTCTATATCAGCATGTTTTTCACAACAATACCAGAGCAGGATGAGTAGAGGAGTAAATACTTAAAGGGGTTGTCCCACGCCGAAACGGGATTTTATTTTTTTTTCCAATAGGCCCCCTGTTCGGCGCGAGACAAACACAAGGGATGGGTTAAAAAAAAACAAAACAGTTTAGTACTTACCCGAATCCCCGCTCTGCGGCGACTTCTTTCTTACCTTAGCAAGATGGCTGCCGGGATCTTCACCCACGGTGCACCGCGGGTCTTCTCCCTTGGTGCACCGTGGGCTCTGTGTGGTCCATTGCCGATTCCAGCCTCCTGATTGGCTGGAATCGGCACACGTGACGGGGTGGAGCTACGAGGACCAGCTCTCCGGCACGAGCGGGCCCATTCACCAGGGAGAAGACCGGACTGCGCAAGCGCGTCTAATCGGGCGATTAGACGCTGAAATTAGACGGCACCATGGCGACGGGGACGCTAGCAACGGAACAGGTAAGTGAATAACTTCTGTATGGCTCATAATTAATGCACAATGTATATTACAAAGTGCATTAATATGGCCATACAGAAGTGCTGAACCCCACTTTCTTTCGCGGGACAACCCCTTTAATTAGTCCACTGATAAGAGATGTGAAATTTTTTTTTTAATGGTCTCTAAATTGGACTCTAAAATCAAGTTTTCAGTTTGTGCTCCATAGAGCTCACCAAGGGGGTTAAAACTCAGTTGCTGGTATTGCTCCAGATTGGTGGAGACCTGAACTCTTTAATTTTTAAATTAGGATACATACGGAAGTGGAACTATGAGAGGCGCAGATGGCACATATAAACTATTAAGCGATAACAAAGCAGATTTGGCCTGGGTTAACTTTAAGCCAGAGAAAGAGACCAACTTGTCAAGAAAAGCCAACAGGGCAGCTAAGGATGGACCATTTTCTGTCAGATGCACCAAGGTGTCTTCTGGATATGATACTGTCTTCACGAGCATCCCTCTGGAAAGATCTACTATAGTCAAGAACTGTTGGATTGCAGGTGGTTCAATTGCTATAGAAAATAGAAGGGAAAGGGGGTAGTGGGCAACCCTACTTATTATTCAGAGGCAGAGAAAATGGTTTAGATCTGTCCAAATTTAGTTTTCATCCTGGCCATTGAAGCGGAATAGAGGGCACGCACATATATTTAGGGAATTTGGGACCTATATTCAAACACCACAGAAACTCCCATAAATAAGACCACTCTATGCAGTCAAAGGGACAAAATAGAACCCGTAGTAGTAGTTGACTTTGTAGCAGCGATATTTAGAAATAGCTGGCAAATATTTATGTCCGTGGACTTCAGAGGCATAAAGCCTGTCTGGTCCTGGGTAAATTAAACGTGAGATCACACTGTTAAGCGTATTGGCCAGAATGTTTGCTAGTATTTTCATATCTGAATTTAAAAGAGAAATGGGGCAGTAAAACTGTCAGACAAGGATCTCTCCTGGGTTTCAGCAAGTCCACAATCAAGGCCTCCCGCATAGACTCAGGAAGACTACCCTTTTCAAACTAATGCGGCCGTGTAGACTGCAAACACAAGAGGGGACAGTATTTCTGCATTTGTTAATTACTACATCCATACCAGGGGATTTCCATACTGGCAGAAACCCAATGGATTCAACTATCTCTGAGATTGGGCTATCTAATGTATTAAGGCCCATTTAGACGCAATGATTATTGCTCAAAGTTCGCTCAAAGGCAATCTTTTGAGTGATGATCGTTGTGTGCATTTCCGCGCTCCGTGAACTGCTATGTTCTCAGAGCGCTCGGCAGGTGTCCCCGCTGAGCTCTCCGGGTGGGGTATACAGAAGACAGCTGGAGCACGGTCTTCTGCATTCTCCTGCCGTGTTCACAGAGAGCTCAGCTGATATACAGCTGAGCGCTTTAAGTGGGGTATACAGAAGACAGCGGGAGCGCTGTCTTCTGCATACTCCTGTATTCTCCGAGCGGGATACCAGCTGAAACAATAGTATCAGCGGTATCCCGTTGGGAATTCAGCGCGCTTTCCTGATGAGACTCAGTGATAAGCGAATCGTTAATGAAAACTGAGCGATGGACGCGCGTTTAAACACAACGATTATCGCTCAAAAGACTGCTTTTGTGCAATAATCATTGTCTGAATGGGGTATTGGTGTTCTACAGACTGTCTCCAAAAAATCAAGGTTGCTTAGGAATAGCTTAATTGATTTGGCAGTATTCGTGTATGTTGAACTAGAAGGCTCCAAATAATTGTCCCGAAAAGCTGCATTACTCTCTACTCTCCGGTTTAGTAATAGAATTGCCATTAGACAAGGTAATGTTTGGGATGGTAGCACACAGTCTTTCAGAGTGAGCTAAATAAACCAAAAGCTTAATCCTCCTTTTCAAATATGGTCCCTTTTTTAGTTAGCATTTAAGTTAGTTAACAGTTAACAACAAAGGCTTTTTTAGATTTAACAAACTCTTATGCCAGGGATTGTTCTGAATGCCTCACAACCTTTCGGTGATCAGCAATATCAATCACAAAGACCTTGTGGCAAAAAAGATAACTGGGACCTTTATATACATTCCATTGAACCAAAGAATCCCCATAAGTTGCATTAAAGTTCCAATGTTCTGAATGTGTTGCACCTGCTCCACAACTGTAGGTTTCTGTAACCACCCTGGGTGTAGTTGCCATAATTTCGACTGAGGGGATGGCGATACTCATTTCATTTAAACCATTAGTGACTGACTATATGCCTTTTAACTGCCTGTATCGGTGGTCTGCGGGTGAAGAGAGATCGCGCAGCAATCTCTCTACATACATTGCTGGCGCCGGCTGTTTCTTACAGACAACACCCGGTGGCAACAGCTCTGATCACCCGCGTGGCTAATCGTAGTGGTTAACCCTTTTAAATGCCACCGTCATTTCTGACAGAAGCATTTAAATGCCCCAATCGATGGTCACAGGTTGCTGTGTGGTTGTCATGGCAGCCGGGGGCTTTCTGAAAGGCCCCAGGGCTGCCATTGCAGAGTGCCTTTAGACCCATTCCTGTCAGATCACACTGTAATGTAATGCTATGGCATTACATCTTACTGCAGGAGCGATCAAAGCATCACAAGTTAGTGCCCCCTCTGGGGCCTAAAAAAAAGTAAGAATAAGTTTTAAAAAGTTTTAATAATTAAAAAGACCCTTTTGCCATATTTGTAAAAAAGAATCTAAATAATGAAACAAACTTCCGATATATGAAAGTAATGCGTTATTTAACCTGCACTTTGAACGTAGTCAGAAAAAAACAAAACGGCAGAATTGTGGTTTTTTTTGGTCACCCGGTCTCCAAGAAATAATGTAATAAAAAGCGATCAAAAAGTTGTATGTACTCCAAAATGTTACATACAAATTGACGCTTGCACAACTATGTCAGAGAAAAAATAAAAAGGTATGACTGTCGGCAGAAAAGAATTTTTAAAAATGTAAATGTCTTTGAAAAAATCGGACTGACCCATAGAATAAAGTTATTTTTGTTGCAGTGTATACACCGTAGAAGCGTTTCATTCCACTTTTTAAAAAGTTTTTCAGTACATTATGTGGCGCAATTAATGGTGCCATTGGAAAATACAACTTGTCCTGCAAAAAATAAGCCCTCACGCAGCTTTGTCAATGGATAAATAAGAGTTAAGATTTTTTTAAAAAGGGGGGCGGAAAAAACGAAAATGGAGGTAAAAATGTAAGTAAGTAAAAATATTACCCCTTTCTGATGGCAGTGCCCCTTTAACCCTTAGAGACCAGTTTTTTTTTTTTGTTTTTTTTTAATCTTCCACTTTAGTTTTTTTCCTCACCCCTTTTAAAAAGTCTTAACTCCTTTATTTATCCATTGGCATTGCTGTCTGAGGGACGAGATGTTTTTTGTGGGACATGATAGAAGTTTTCAGTACATTAACTCCTTAATGACATGGCCCCCTTTTTTTTTTTTCATAGTTTTTTCGTCCCCCCCTTAAAAAAAATCGTAACTCCTTTACTTATTGATGTTGCTGTATGAAGGCTTGTTTTTTTGCGGGACGAGTTGTAGTTTTCAATGGTGCTACTTAAAGTACCATATAATGTACTGAAAAAACGTTTAAAAAATTCTAAGTGGAGTAAAAGGAAAAAAAGATGACATTCCGCTATCTTTTAGTGCGTCTTGTTTCTTCGAACTGCAACAAAAACATCATAACTTTATTCTATGGGTCAGTACAATTGCTACGATACCAAACTTGTATAGTTTTTTCTTTTACTATATTTATTTTTTTTTCAGAGACATTTAATTTTTTCAATTATTTTCTGCGGTCATTTTGTGCGCGCAATAACTTTATTTTTCCGTCGAAGTTCAGCAAGGGTTCGTTTTTTGCGGGCTGTCCTGTAGTTTCCATTAGTACTAATTCGGAATATGTACGACTTTTTGATCGCTTTTTTATTAATTTTTTTACTGTACTACTTTTTTTTTTTCAAAGACCTTTAATTTTTTTCAATTATTTTTTGCAGTCATTTTGTGCACGCAATAACTTTTTGTTTTTCCGTTTTTGCGGGATGCCCTGTAGTTAACGTTAGTACTTATTCGGAATGCTTGAGGGTTTTTTGTTTTTTTGTTTTTTTTAGGACTTTTTATTGGGTTTTTTTCTGGGAGACAGTGTAACTGAAAAAGTGCATTTCTAGCGGTCTTTATTTTATCTTTTTAAACGTTCGCCGTGCGGTGAAAATAATGCGCTACTTTGATAGATCGGACTTTTACGTACACGGCGATACCAAATAAGTATTTTTATTTTATGATTTAGATTTTTTTATTTATGGCTATTGCAAAAGGGGCTGATTAATTTTAAACCTTTTTTTTTTTTTTTTTGCAATAAATAAAGCTTTATTGCTCTAATTTCCACTTCTTTTCTTAAGTTGCCAACATGCGATGCTTTGATTGCTCCTGCAGTATGACGTAGTGCTATAGCATTACGTCATACAGCTTTTTGACAGGCAGTCTATCAAGCCACCCCACGGAATGGCTTAATGAGCAGTCTGCTAAAGCAGCCCTGGGACCTTTCAGAAGGCCGCTGGCTACCATGACACCTGCATGGCTCCCCTGATCTCGCTGCGGGAGTGGGCGGGCGTAAGGGACCCTGAATATTCAGTGGATTTAAATGCAGCTTTCGGAATTGACAGCGGCATTTAAAGGGTTCATAGCCGTGATCGGGCGCACAGCTGATTGCAGCTATTGCCTGCAGGTGTCAGCTGTAATAAACAGCTGACGCCTGCACTGTATGAAGAGAGGTCGCCCCACAACCTCTTTTTATACATTCCCCCCCGATGCTCCAGGACGTACCCTTACTTCCTTGGTCGTGAAGGGGTTAAAGACTGGAGTTGAAAAACACTGGTTATGGTGTATAAAAACAGTATAAATGTAATTTGACCACACGTGAAAACTACATTGTATTGTAGTGATCACAAAATTGTGACCGATTTGCTGTGGTTTTGACACATTTTCACAAAAATGTGAAATTGAAGGGCTATGGTTGGTTAATCCAGCTCTGGCTTTTGTTAGCTGACGCAGGGCTGAATTAACCAATCGGAGCATTAGCTTCCTGGAGGCGGGGTATTCAAGAACTGCTCTGTTGGCTTGCAGAAGGACTCGGCAGCCTGCAGCAGCAACTGAGGCCAGCGCAAGGTCCGAAACACCAGGGTAGGTAAATATTTATATATATTTTTTGAACATGTAGCCTAGCTAGGGCTTATTTTCGGAGGAGGGCTTATATTTGAAGCCTCCCCTGAAAATCAGGGGGAAGTCTTACTAGCAGAGAAACACGGTATCACTTGCTCTGTCAACTAAAATCCCTGCGCGAGTTCAAAATATTCCCCCATTTTCCTTCTCTAAAACCTGGTTGCGCCTTATCATTCGGTGCGTCTTTTATAAAGTGAAAATACGGTGTATATATTTTATATGTAATAAAAAATGTTATTTAATTTTGCATTGTAAGAGGTTCTGGGTTATGTTTTGTAGGTGTTATACGTAATGGAGTTGCACCAGAATCAGGAGAATGGCACGGCTGCTTTCACCTCCATTTCTGAATTTTTGCTCACTCACCCAGTTTTGAGCTTTGGCATCCAAGATGTTAGCCGTTGCCGACTCCAACATACAGAAGTTCTTCCTTCAGAGGTAGAAAGCGACAATGTCAGTGGAGGTATGTATTTCTTTAATTAAAAATTCCAAGCAAGCCAGCTATTGCAGAGGCTAAAACGGAGACCCAGGTCATACATACAGGATTTGATGAGGCTTTAGTCATGCTCATAAAAATCCAGTCACATTTCAGTCCCCATGCAAATTAATGGGGTAAATTTATACCTGCTGCAAATCTTCTTGTAATTATAGTTAAGCTCATCTAGTAGCCTGTTTCTGTCTCATGAATTCTATAATATACTTTCATTAACGTTTTTAAGATTGACAGAGGTAAAACTGTTTAAAATGCCATCCCCTCTGTAATCCACTGCCTATTGTTAGGCACTTATCTTCTCTAGCTACTATGATGATCAGACATTATTTGAGCCTCTTCCCTACAACTATCTTAACACAATGGCTTCCTGCACTCGCACTTCTATCAGTTCTGCATTCACTGTGTACATATCTGACTTTCCTGATGTTTTATTTATCTAGCCTGGTATGTGCACTTATTTTTATGTTGTAAGCAAACTTGCGTGATTCTTATTGGCTAGATCTCAATTAGCTGTTTTACTAGGTCTTGTGTGTTTGCATTGTCACAAAAGATATATGTAGAGATCTCTATATATCCTGTGGCAATGCAAACACACAAGACCTAGTAAAGCACTTTCTAAAGTTAAGTTCATTAAGAATTATGCTGCTTTGCCCACACTAAGATCGAGACACATATCATGCCTACAACAGAAAGATAACTGCACATTCCAAGTTGGATAAATCTAGCATCAGGAGCTGCTGAGATTGTGTACACACTTACTGCAGATCTGAGAGCTGTGCGAGTGTAGGAAGTAGCCTGAGAAGACCTCCCCCAAATAAGACCTGCTAATGTCCTATGTGTTACTGAAGCTGAAGGCCTAACAATAGGTGTTGAATTGAAGAGGGGCAGCACTTCAAACTTGATTTACAGTGATAAAAGAAAAAAAACACAATTGTTATATTACAAGATTGATGAGATGCACACATGGCCTATTACATGAGCATAAGTTATCTGAAAAGTTAGTGTCCCTTTTAAGGTCAGATTCGCAAAAATGTATTCGCCCATTCGATGCATAGATATTAGAGGCCATTGATTTTCAATGGGATTGTTCACATGCGCATATTCAGTGTGCAATTTAGTCATGCAAAATAAACTGCAGCATACTCCAGGGAAAGAACGCATCTTGAACTTCTTAAACTAATAGACCATTTTAATAGCTGAGAGCATCGGTGCGTGTGTTTTTGCACATCAAGAACGTACATTAAAGTACACTGATTCGCGCACAAAAACGCTTGTGCTCGTGTGTTTGACAGCTGACACCCACTTGCAATATTTGCCATCAACGCACATTGTTCTTCATAGCTGTCAAACCTTCTAGTGCTGCTGTAAATTCTGACAGCGGCATTTAGATGCCACAATTGGCGTTTGGGGGCCTCAATCGACACCCTTGCTATGAGATTGCAATGTGCCATTCAAATGTCATGGCAACCTTAGGCCATTAATGATTGCCTATGAAGGTATGCCTGTTGCACATCTTCATATACTGCTTGTCAAAATATAGTGTTGTATTAGATTGTATGAGTGATCAAACAATCATAGGTTTAGGTCCCGTTAGGGGACCAAAAAGAATGAAAAATAAGTTGTTAAAAAAAAAAAAGCTTTTAAAGTTTTAAAATATCTTTTTCCATATTTGAAATTAAAAAAATCAAAACAAAACCCAATAACCTATTTGGTTTCGCTGCGTCCATAATTGTCCGATCTAGTAAAATATTGCATTGTTTATCCCGAAAGGGTGAACATTGTCAGAAAAAGTACATGCACAACAGCAATTTATTTTTTGTCATCCTTAAAAAAAATATAGAGGCGGCTATCTCTTCTTGAGACAGCCAACCAATAGAGACATGGTATCACATTAGCTAAAGAAGAAGGATGTCAAATTTCAACAAAATCTCCTGTACACCTCTGTCACTGAAAAAGCGCTTCAATGGACCCAATCGCTATACTGCAAATTTACAAATAAACCTTACAAACTCCTAGCAGCCAATGCGAGGGAATATATTAACTGTGTTTACTCCCTTAGAACACGAGTCAGGACCTGTACCTCAGATCCAAATACAATAGCTCAGATTTTACGGACATCCTATATAAACATAAACCACAATCCCAACCCTCTTCACCTAGAGAATTCTTAAAACACCTGTCCCTCCCAAAACTCACCTCGGCCTATGATCAACAATTAAATGATTCAGGTACAGAGGAGGAGATAAAGAATCGATAAAGAACCTAAAATTTGGTAAGGCCCCTGTCCCTGATGGTTTCGTGACCTTGTGCTACAAAAAATTTAGTTTCCATACCGCATATCAAAAGCAAACACCTATGATAGCTCTTGCACTTGATATAGACAGGGCCTTTAATAGCCTTTCATGGAGCTATCTTTTTGCGGTCCTGGAAAAGGTGAGTATACATGGATCCTACGTCACAGCTCTCCACTCCTTATACTATTCCACATTTGCAACACTGAAACTACCATGCTCAGACCTGAGGCCAATCCATATTCAGAGAGGCACGAGGCAGGGGTGACTCCTCTCCCTGGCATTAGTATCCATGGAGCTCCTAGCCTGCATGATTTAGGAATAATCCAAACATAGCTGGAATTGCACAAGGGCACAAAGAGAATAAAATAAGTCTTTTTGCCGACTATATTTTCCTTACTCTAACCAGACCTCTCACTAGTATCCCAAACATAAAGGCTACATTGGATAATTTAGAGGCTGTGTCTGGGGTCTCAGTAAATATAGACGTGTTTATTAAATCTCCCCATCCTCCGCCAATATGCAAAAATTAATCAACTCAATTTTGGTTTTCTTCGTCCCCCACACTATATCACCTATCTAGGTATTAAAATCACCCCGACCCTGAGTTCCATTTACAAATGGAATTACACACTCCTGTTTTAGCACCCTCAAACTAGAAATGAAAAAATTGAACCAGTGCACCCTTTCCTGGGTAGGGCGCATAGACTCAATTAAAATGAACATACTCTATCTATTTAGGTGCCTCCCAATTAACAGGCCACCTCACAATTTATTTGGAAAAACAAGAGACCCCGGATTAAACAGAAAATAATGTACTTTCACAGAAGAATAGGGCAGCTATCTGTACCTAATCTACAATAATATTACTATGCAGCACAGATGGCCCAGATCTCCCCATCCCCTCGCTCCCCCATGTTTGCAGGCCTGGGATCTCCTTTCTGGGCGGAACTGCAGGCCTCCCTAGTGTCCCTTGTGGACCGGAGAGCTCTCTTTTTGGGACAAACAGTTCATCACATTTAAGATAACACACCTCTCACCTTCCACCTCTGTACAGTTTAGAAATTAAATAGACTTAAACACTCCTTAATCTCAGACCGTCCTCCACTACTCCCCATTATCCCACACCACGCTTTTCCTCCCAGCTTGTTAACAGATAGTTTAGCTTGGTGGCGAAGTAGAGAACTGATCTCACTACAATATTTTATTACACTAAATAGACCCATGACTTTTCAACATATCTTAGAAAAATACTCAGTTCAAGGCAACTTGTGGCTAGTAGCACGCCAGATATATAGCTTCTTGCAGACTGTTTCCTGAACTTCACTCTCAAATACCCAATACGCTGTTTGAGAGGTTGTGCGTCTGGTCACTCCTTCAACCTGGGATCATCTCTCTCCTCTATAATAATATGAATCGGCCCTCACATGAAGACAAGCTCCCATTCATGAGACACTGGGAGGAGGACCTGAACATATTGCTCTCCAGTGGTAAGATGGCACCACTGCTGTGCATTTATTGCCAAGGACAGCTGTCAGGTGACCCTGGCCAAAACCACCTACAAGATACCACACAGGTCATACTACGTCCCTATAACAATACGCAAGTTCTCCCCTACTACCTCTCCTAATTGGTTTAGAGGGTTTGGTTTTGCATACCTGGTGGACATGTCCAGTGGTAAGATCCCTGTGCAGGCAGATAACCAGTCTGGTTTTGAGAGTTTGGGGCAAGACATTACCCCTCAGATTGCCTGCTGGCGGACATACTGGGGGGGGGGTGTAAGTAAAAAGACCAGTAAAGTTTTTTACTAATTGTAAAAAAATAAAAAAATAAAAAAAAAAGGAATGCTTTAAATCACCCCTTTTGCCATATCTAAAAATAAAATCTAAATCTTAAAACAAAAATACATATTTGGTATCACCGCATTCGTAAAAGTGCGGCCTATCAAAGTAGCACATTATTTAACCCACACGGTGAACGTCGTGCAGGGAAGGAAAAAAACGACAGAAACAAGAATTCCACACTGGGATGTCATTATTTTTTTTTTCTTCTCCTGTGATTTGGATTTCAAATCCACAGCATATAAACTGTGGCAAATATTCCCATTCAGTTAAATGTGGCAGAGATTTAACATTGAATCAATGTGGATTATGCATAAAGGCCCATTTAGACACAACGATTATCACTTAAAATTCCCTCAAAAGCCGTCTTTTGAGCTATAATCGTTGTGTGTATCTGCACTGACATCGTGCAGTTTTCGTTAAGCCGTCGCTTATCGTTGTCTTTCAGCGTTATGAAAGACGACCATGAGCTTTATCAGAGATTCACAGCGGGATACAGCTGATACTATTGTTTAAGCTGTATCCCGCTCCATGATGACACGCTGGGTATGAAGAACAGTGCGGTCCAGCTCTGTTCTCCATACCCCGCTTAGCTGTATAACAGCCGGGCACTCTGAGCAGGGAACAGCTGGATGCAGAAGATAAGCAGAGACACCCCGCTTGTATTCTGCATCCTCCACTCGCAGCACAAAGTGATTGATCATCTTGCGCTGTAAATGACACGATTATCGCTCAAAAGTCACTTGAGCAACAATCTTTGAGCGATAATCGTTGTGTCTAAATGGGCCTTAAAATCAGTGAAAATTTCCACCAAGTAATTACAAACTAAATTTACAGATGGTAAATAAGACAGGAGGAGAGTAAAGAGGAATCTGATAACTGGAGAAAGGGGCCTTTTTCTACTTGGTAGCTTCCATAAATGCTGCCAACTCCAAGTGCATCCTCAAACCTGTATTGGTTTGTTTTTGTTCCTTTAACAAACGTTTTTATGTACTAAAAGGTCCTTTTTTTGTCGTTCCTCCCCCCTTCTATTTGTAGAGGATACATTGGAAATGGATGAAGACACAGCAGTTCTCATAAAGCTCTTTTGTGTGCACACAAAGTGAGTTATTTAACATTGCTTTTGCAATTTTTGGCATGTGCTTTTTACTTGTGCAGAATGTTATAAAGTTCTAACAACATGTCACAATTATAAAAGTTTAACATAATTTTACATAATTACTCCTTTGACTGAATTTGGAAGATATTCCTCACTGACATCCCTATACTATAATATTATTTAAAGGGTTCTCCTTATGATGGTAGAAACATCAGTTTACCTCCAAAGGCTACAAACATGTAAGAGAATACTTAACCGTAATTTTGTTTAGTGTAAGTAATTCTTGTCAGTTTAAAGTGAATTTTAATCAAAATCTATTGCGTTATTTAAAGGGGGTGTCCACCTTCTAATGATTTTAATGTTTATTCCGTTACAGAATAGGAAGTCATACAACTCTGGTCATAAACCTTTCTTTTATCTGTTCAGTGGCCCCTATTTAGAAAGTAGAATAATATAGTCAGTTATTTGTTGTGGGTCGGTGGGGTTTGAGGCGCATATTACCGCAGTGTGGAAAGTGCCTAAGGCTGCTCTCACACAGGTGGTTTTTTACGCACTTTATCACTTTGGTGGATGGTGAGATATGTTAAAAAGCTCTTAAAAGCATGCAAATAGAGCAGACAGCACATGAAAATCATGGCAATAGAAATGCTGCGTTTGAACGCTAGTCTGCAAAGTCCTATTGAAATCAATGGGGGCGTTGTACAGCATTTTAGTGTGGCGTTTAAAACCCTGCAAAAAGTAGTGAGTGTGAGAGTGACCTTCAAGCTCCCCCCACATTCAAATAGCAGTATTTGGTAAGTGTTTTGCTTCAGTATTTGGAACCTAAAACAAGGAATGGAACATAAAGAGAGAAAGTATAATGAAAAAGCTTTTGTATTTTGGGTCTACCCCTGATTTTGGCTTATAAATATACAGAAAGTGATGAAATGCTGCCATCTGAATGGGGCCTAAGGATGTATACCCTTACATTAAAAACCACTTGTGGTTGAATCTCTGACCAGCCACTGCTGCCACTAGCCACACAATTGGCAAGTTTGTGTTGTCATTGGAGTTTTGGATGTGTGAAGCCTATATGAACCACAACAAAAAAGCATAATGTATGCATTTCTTAGATGTGTTTACTGCATTTCACAAGCACATCAAAAATATATACAAAATGCCTTGTATGCCAAATATATAATTGCTTAAATAATGGCATGCCCAAGCCAGATTATTGCCAGCCCTTTTGAATGTAAATGTAGAATGTACCCCTATGGTGTTGGAAGTGTGGTTTTACTGTATTTCCAGGCCGTTTGGTCTGATTTTTGTATATTTGGCATAGTCAGAGTTAATGAAAAAATCATTTTAAAAGTACATTTTAAATATCCTGCATGTAAATATATGTTTATATAATTCATTATCTGGCCAGATTAATTACAATTCATAAATGTTGTTCACAAATGAAGTCATACGTTGGATCTCAATGAACGAAAGATTCAAGTTGGAAGTCTTTACTGGTATAAATTGTGTAATTCCTTAATGACGTGATCTATCAACAGACAGTGGGAACCTAAATTAGCTGTTTGATTGCAATCAGTTTGTGTGATTTAAAAAAAATATAAAAAAATCGCAGTCCATAATGTCACTCAGAAGTGTGCATGTCCCCAGATGCCTGTATGCACTCGACACAATATTTCGGTATGCACCTAATGAGATGGCGGATGGTAGCACGGGGATATCGTCACAAACCTGGATCAGGGCATCTGTGAGCCGCTGGACTGTTAGTACATAAGGCCATGCCGAGTAGCGGCACAAATACAGAATGTCCCAGAGGTTATCAATTTGATTCAGTTTTGGGGACCATGAAGAATAGCATCAAAGCCTTTGTCATCCAAGAGCCACCTACTAATTATGGCCAAATGAGACTTGGAATTGCCTTGCACTATGAGGAACTAAGGGCCCACTGTACTGGTGTATGATCTGACAATGACAGAGGATTTCATGCCAGTACCTAACGGCAGTCAGTGTACCACTGGGCCATCAGCTTAACTCTCCACGGATATGCCTATCCCTCACTGACCCACCCCCTAAACTGGTCATGCTAAGTGATAATGTAGGCAGTATAATGTTCACCACAGACTCTCCAGACTCTTTCCCATCTGTCATGTGTTCAATGTGAACCTGCTTTCATCCGTGAAGAGAATGGATTGCCAATGGCGCACCACTACAGGACGTCCAGCACTCAAGGCACCCTCTTGGAGTCTGTTTCTGTTGGGTCAATAACCTACAGACCACTAGCCTGTTGGATGTTATTTAGAAGGCTTGTAGCAGTGCTTCTCCTGTTTCTCCATGTAAAAAAAAAACTTCAGGTTTCAATGCCAGAGGAAACAAAGCTGCCCCAGAGAATCACCGAGTCACCTCCATGCTTCAGTGTAGACAATGGTATTTATTTATTATTTGGTAAGCATACGCTTCACAGATCCATAGGTCCAAAAAAGCTCCAGCTTGTCTATTGGTCCACAGAACAGAATTCCAAAACTTATGTGGCTTATTTCTATTATTTTGAGCAATAATGGAGCTGACTTTTCTTGTGCTGCTTGTGTTTTCTGTGTGCGTTGCATCCTTATTCATTGTGTTTTTAACATGCACAAAAAAAAACAAGAAAGCCCAATTGATGCCCCTCCCATAGATTTCCATAGGTAAATTTGGTCTGTGACATGAACAATAATAGAACATACAAAACAAAAACACGTCTGGATATGCCAATTTAAGTCCACGCGTCCATATTCAGTCGGTAGAACTGTTTGCAAACAGAAAATATGGGACCTAAGCCAGTTTCCCACTTAAACACATTTTCCTCAAGTCCAAGCATTCTCATATTGTATACCAAACTTTTATGTAGCACCGCATCAGGCACTATGGAAATATCAAGATATATGAGATCCATCGACTTTCCCCAGTCCAGCCTAGAACTTGTCTCCTCGTAGAAGCTGCCCAGATTGGTTTTACAGGAGTAATCTCTGATCAACCCATGCTGATAGTTAGACAGCTGTGTTTCTTGAGAGGATTGCATTTGTTAATGCTAGCAAATGCGGGGACACTTGTCCTCGCACATACTAGCTCCTATGCTGCTGCACAGGAGCTAGTATTGCTGGCTCACAGTGAGGAGGCTGGAGGAGATTTCTCTCTTCGTGCTCCCTCACCCCTCTCCGTTGTCATAACACAGCGGCCGTTCATTTGTGAACGGCTGCTATTTACACTGAGCGATCAGTGCAGCATAAACTATGGGCACTGAGCTGATCTTTCAGTGTAAAAAGGCAGCCATTCAGTACTGCACATCTGCTGTGTTATGTCAATGGAGAGGGGCGGGGAACATGAGGAGAGACATCTCCTGCAGCCCCCCGGCTCCGTGCTGGCTGCACTGTCAGCAAGCCAGCAATTCTAGCTCGCGTGTAACAGCATGGGAGCGAGGACATACAGGGATGAGTGTCAGTCATTGTTTGCCTGGCATTTGTCCCGTGTAAATGGGCATTAAGAAATGCTATCCTGAAGTGGAAACCCTTCATACATTTTACACACATGGAAGTAAGACTTACCAACCTGTATTTTCTGAGTTCACATATTGACACTGCATTTGCTATGCACCAGTCCAGTTGAACAGGCCCCATCATTATAAGAAACAATGGCTTGCCATCACGTTACTTAATTCCCTTAGAACTCGGGGGTGTATGCTATTGTGACCCAATGATTTGTCTATTTTTAATCTTTCTAAGGCCCCCTGCACACAGGCGGAACTTCTGCGGCAGGATTTCCCGCAGAATTTATGCCCGTGGAAGCTGCCTTAGGATTGCGTTAGAAAATGTAATCCTATGCAGGCGGACGCACAGAAATGTCACTCCCCGGCCGCTGGTTCTGCTCTGCGCATGCACATCAAAGAGCCGGAGCTGCGGGAGAGCTGAGCGCCGCACTGGTTCCTGCAGGGGCTCGGGTCGGGTATCGCTGCGAGAATTCTTGCAGCGGGATCTGACTCGGCTGTCTGCAGGCGGCCAAAGGTAGCTTGGCACCTCTTTTTGGGTTGGGTTAGTGACCGTTAATGGAGGGTTTACTTTATTTACTGCATTTCAACTTGCATTTCATTGTCTTCTATGAGTAGACTGGAGAAAAAACTATTTAAAAAATTGCTTCCTCCTAATCATCCTCTACAATTCTTCCCTCATTTTATACAGGAACAACACTTTTTCAGTTTTAATCTTTTTTTAATGTTTATGTAGTTGAAGTGCTTATGTAATGCTAATGACAGTTTAGAGTTACTTTTTGGCAATTAATCTGTCTCCACCTTTGTAGGTTCTTAGAGCTTCTTAACTGCTTTTTGTTTTAGTAGTTTAAATGTCGTCTTTGTTTATTGCTCCTTACATCTTGGCTACATTGGTTTTCTGATATTCCTAACCCTTTCATTCCTGTAGGCTATGTACTTCTCTCATTGAGTATTTAAGAAGCTTTTTAAAATGTCCCAATCAAGAAGGTTAAAAGCAACTCTTAGCTGATTGGACTTAAGCTAAAAGAAGCACAGAACACCCCCCCCCCCCTCCCCAACACGTTTTGCCAATGTAGTGATGTCCTCATAGTTCTGGGGTTACTAGAGACGTACCCAGCTAAATTGCTGCATTTGTTTTATAGCATAAAGGAGGGATTTTCCCGTTTAACTGATCAGTGAGTGACACTGCATGTTGAGCAGCCAATGGAGAGAAAGCTAACTATGCCATACAGGTGCTTAAAGCAATCATACAGAGTACCTCCCTTTTACATTGCTAATCTTGACGTGATGATGTAATCAGCTTAGCGAATGACAGTTCGGCCTTTCCAGGCATGCTAAATGTGTCCTTTCCAGGACTTTAATAATCTTTATTTTCAGGGACCTAGTTCTATTTGACAAATGCCGCAGAATATTAGTTGAATACCATAGCCTCCATAACATTTTTGAGTGTCTAGAAATCAAGGGTTTGGAAATGCACCACTTAAACTTCTGAACAGTTTTACCAATATATCTCAGCACTAGGGCATGTTACTCCATATACACGTTTTGTAAAAAATTAATCAAGCACCTAGGAGGAGGCGTTTTTGCTGCAAAACGTGTCATGCAGTTATAGATCTGCAAATGGCTAAAGTTATGACGTGCTTGAGATGAGCAGTCTTGCCACTTAGGTTCCTCAAAGTGTTCTCACCCTTGGACTATAGAAAGACTACTTGTGTGTAATGGACTTTTTTCACTTGTGTAGAGCTGGTTGACCACTAGACATGCCTCTACTATGCAGTCAAAGTGAATTTGCCCAGTTGAGTTTCAGCAGGGGTGCATTATTGGAATGCGAGATGCTAAGTGGTTGTATCGAATTTTCCACCATTTGGACTTTTTTGACCAGGCAGAAGGTATTGGGACCAGTGGATGCGTGAGGGCACGCACACAGGGCAACCGGGTTCAGGACGCCCTCGACAGACCACAAGTAGAGGATCGTCTGATCATCTGACAAGCTCGAGTAGCTCCAACTATTTTGTCTGCCATCCAGAGACAGGTAGTACTACAGATGCAGGCCCCTGTATCTGTCGGAAACCGTTTCCTGGCGCTTGGTTGAAGGACGTTTTGTCCCATTTTGTGTACTGCTTTTGACAGCCACCCACTGTTGACTCCGTTTTCAGTGGGGTAATGAACAACAAAACTGGACTTCTACAGAATGGAACCAGGTTGTCTTCAGTGACGAATCCAGGTTTAGTTTGGACAATTATGACTGCCGTGTTCGTGTCTGAAAACCTAGGGTTGAGCGTCTCAATTCTGCCCTTGCTATGGAGCGGCACACTGATCCCACTGCTGGTGTGTTGGTCTGGGGGAGGGGGGGGGGGGGCATCGCATAAGACTGTCAATCACCACTCATTGTACAATGACAGTTCAGCAGTATGTTCAGGACATCCTTCAGCTATATGTATTATGTCTCATGGTCGGGCTTCCCTGAAGCATTTTCTAGCAGGATAATGCTTGGCTCCACACAAAAAGGGTGTTGCAGGAATGCCTCCACAACATTATCACACTTATCGTAAATAGGATATATTTGGGGCCAACTTCGACAGCCTACAAGTGTACATCATCTAGAGGCTTCGTTTCAGCAAATGTGGACTTTTATGCCTCTATGCACACCCGTTTTATATATTGTAATCAAGCTAGAGGCGGCCCAACAGGGTACTAGAGCCTTCATGCCCACCCATGTCACATCATGTATCCAAGCTAGAGGCGGTACAACAGAGTACTAGAGCATCCATGTGCACCCATGTCACATCATGTATCCAAGCTAGAGGCGGTACAACAGGGTACTAGAGCATCCATGCCCAACTGTATCACATCTTATAACCAAGCTGGAGGCGGTACAACAGGGTACAAGAACCTCTTCAAGAGGTCAGTTGTCTGCAATAAATCATCCCTTTGCTCTTATATTGTAATTACTTACTTTATATCAGTGTTACAATCGCTTATAAAGTTTCATTCGCTTCTGACAACTCCATCTAGGCGCTGGATTTTTTTTTTTGTAACAATGTGTGTTTAATGCTTGTGCTGCTATCTGTTATTTCCTGCTTTATTTGATAAATTCTGGTATCTACTAGATTGGCAAATGTAGAGTTCATGATAAGTAGTCAGAAAGAGCATGTCCCACAGGGATGAGAGCCAGTATGTTTGTTTGAACTTGGGTAGTTTTTCTATTTAGGACAAGGGACTGACAAACAGGCTATGCACTACATAATCTCATACATTCTGACCTCTCCTGTATGTAATGCTTGGGTAGTGGGTAATGGCCCCTTTTAGATTCTAATATGATAGATTTGGCTAAGACTACTTCATGATATTTATGACCTGGTGAGTATAGCCATTATAGGTTCATATACAGTGGTGCTGGGTTCTTCCTGCTCATAAGTAAACTTGAGCATTCCTCAGCTTTTTTATGCTTCTTTTAAACATGTAACCTGATAGCTCTTCTTTGAAACCTCATGAACAATAGATTGTATTCTCTTTGGAAGGATGTTTCATCTGAGCAGTTTCTTCTTGCTTTTGAATATTACCCTGCTGGAAAACCCCTCTATTCCAGTGGAGCTGGTTGTTTGCTGCCGTGGGCTTTCTATAGATGTTGGTTTGAATGCATCCATTCTCATCCAGTGAGATGTCCAAATCTAAAGTGAATATACTTTCCGTGGATATCACAGGTAAACCACATACCAATGTAATTGTTCAAAGTGGATATGAATTCCTCAAAAAGTGCCCCTTCTCCATCCCATATGATAAGCCCGCCATCGATGTATCTGCCCAGAGCAGTATGTGACTTGTGTAGAGTTCCATCTCATTAAAAAATACCACTGTGGTTTCCCACCACGCGAATGATAACTTTGGGTAGCTGCTGTGTCCGATTTTTTACAAAAAGGGGTTTTCAAAAATAATTGTGTGAGAATGAAGAGTAATAGTTTTTTTCCACAAACCTATTGTGAGGGAAGAGATGTGTCCCGTGTGCATATTAAAAAAAAAAAAAGTATAACAACTGTGTGGCTCAGTTTGTGCTGAATATTACTGTAGAGACTCTACATCTATGCTGGCGAGTAATGAGTTGCTGGGCATGGTAGTGTCATATATTTTAGCAATGGTGTCTTTCATATCTTGAACTTTGTGTGCTGACAGAGTGTCAGAATATCATACAAATATACACTTGTGTTCTGGGTTAATTATCATTGCACAGTACTACTGCTCTGCCTGGAACTGAAAGTGTTTTTATGCAATTTAGGAACCTCATAACAAAGGACGATGGTGGGGTGAAGGCAATTAATAAATTTCAACTGATCACTGGATAATAGGTTGTTGATATGAGCTTGTCCTTATAGATGACTAGCTGATATACCCGGCTTCGCCCGAGTTAATTTGGTACTGGTGTTTATCTGGTGTTCACACGGAAAATTTTATGAAGTTGTCGTTACTTTAGAGATACCGAGGAAAAAATATGTTCACCATTTTGCCTGGTTCTTTACGTTACCCAGAAAACACCACGTGGAGGTAATCATACGACGTTTCCTTTTATATAAAATTACATCAGAAAGTGAGAGAATTAGATTATGTACGTAATATTTGGACGCTAATTCTTTTGCGCTTAGAATTAAATAATCGAGTTGGGACCTATTAGCTTTTCCTATTTATGACATAATCAATGCTCGTGCCAGATTTCAAGTTTCTATGACATTGAGAAGTTAGAGAATTAGACTTCGTACGTAAAATTTGGACACTAATTGTTTTGCGCTTAGAATTGAATAACCGAGTTGGGACCCATTAGCTTTTCCTATTTATGACCTAATCAATGCCCGTGCCAAATTTCAAGTTTCTATGACATCGGGAAGTGAGAGAATTAGATTACGTACGTAAAATTTGGACGCTAATTCTTTGGCGCTTAGAATTGAATAACCGAGTTGGGACCCATTAGCTTTTCCTATTTGACATAATCAATGCCCGTGCCAAATTTCAAGTTTCTATGCCACCGGGAAGTGAGAGAATTAGATTCCGTACGTAAAATTCTATTTTAATCTGAATGGAGGAGAAAACTGCATTTGTCAGATGGAACTGGATTCCCACAAAGAAATTCTGAACGAAAAATTGCTGCGCAAGGAGGCACACTGGATCTTCCGCCTTAGGAGTTAGAGCCCTTTGGGCCTAAATGCAGGATTTTCTTCAACAATCATTTGAAACCAGCTTTTGTAAATGCTATTTAGTTCTATGATTTTGTATAACTATTGATAAGGCTTTGGTTTTGTAATATAGCACCCCCATAATCGCCTAACAGCTTTCCACGTGGTTAGCTTTGGCCACATTGAAAGCATTAGAAGTAGAAAGAACAAAGACAAAACAATTCATAAGGAAAGTAGGAGTAAGATGCTGATCACAGACTAAAATGTTTCTACACAAATGCACAGAGCATGGGAAATAGAAATTAGAGCTTCTAACATAGGAAGAGAATTATAATGTCATAGTGTTACCATGCAGTGCGCGCCGCTCCGGCGTCCTGAAGCCCTGACGTCGGGGCTCTCCTGGCGACTTGGAGCGGCTGGTGTGCCGCGGCGTGGGCGTGTCCGCCCGTAGGGTGCCGCCCGCACTCATCCACCTTTCTTATGCAGCAGTGGGAGAGCTGGCTCCTCCCACTCTCCACCCCTGGGGCGGAGTCTTTTGTTTATAAGGCTGGCAGTGACCTGAGCTCTCTGCCAGTTATTGGTTCTGCTTGCATCTAGTCAGCCTGTCTCAGTCTATGCTAGTTGCTAGTCAGTCTCCTTCTAGTTGCCTGTCAGTTTCCACCACCAGCCTTGCTTTGCCTTGTAAGTCCTGTTGGTCTTTTCCATCTGCCTCTCTGTCGGCACTCTGTCCCCCCATCAGTTAGTTTCTTCTTGTCAGTCGCCAAGCCCCTAGCCAGCGCAGGGACTGCCGTCCAGTTGTCCACCTGGGGTTAGCCAGGGCCGAGGCAAGTAGGCAAGGACAGTGGGGTGCGGGGAAGATCAGGGCACCCCACCTGGCGCTCGGGGGGTCAGAGTGCCGTAACACATAGGCATCACTGAAACGTGGTGGGATGATGCATATGATTGGAATACAAGACTTAAAGGATAGAACTTTTTTTATGAGCGACAGACCTAATAAAAGAGCTTAAGGTATTGCATTATTTTAGGAAAGCATACATCTCCACAGAAATTGAAGCTACAGAGCATGGTAGTTCTGTAGAAACTGGGTAAGAAAACAAGGGAAGAATAACAGAACGGACCCCATTGTGAGGGTTTACTATTTTGCCTGGAGAAGCAGAAGATATGGATGACCTCTTTCTACATCAGATGGCCAAGCTCTCAAAAAAGCATGATCTAGTGATCATGGGAGATTTTAACTATCCAGACATTTTTGGGAATCTCTCTCAGGCAAAAGTAATGGGTCCTACATATTTTTATCCGCTCTTACTGACAACTTTATTTTCCAAAAGGTCGAAGAAAAGACCAGAATATCTGCTAGTTTGGACCTAATTTTTACCAACAAGAAGGAAATGATTGAAGAAGTATGGGTGGCTGGGACCTTAGGAGGCAGAGACTATGCTTTCCTTGAATTTTAATTAACAAGGGGAGGAGGAAGATCTTAGAATACTTGGACGTTAAGGTTGGATTTCAGAAAGACAGATTTTAATGGACTCAAAGTGGGTGGGAGGAATCCAATGGCTTGATGATCTGTGAAGGACCGAAATGTACAAAAAGGCTGAGAAATATTGCGAAATGATATTCTCAAAGCACAATCATTAACCATCCCTAAAAGAAAGAATGCATTTAAAGAGACCAGGATGGATAAACACAGAACTTGCGCACATGTTAAAAAGGCCGAAAAATGTTTATCAAATGGAAAGAGGGGGGGATATCTAAAGAAGAATGTAATGCGGTCTGCAGAAACTGTATAGCAAGTGTCAAAAAAAACTGCTAATAAATAAGTTTTGCAACAGAGGTTAAAAACAATGTGGTAGGGGGTGTGGCCTGGCCAGCAGCGGGAAAAGCCGCAGCAAAAAGAGCTCCTGCACAGGACCGTCCTTTTGGACCCGTAGCTCAATAATAATCCCCGAAAGGAGATCTAAAAGGCACCCAAAGACCTGCCCCAGCGGATCTTTTTGAGCCGAGGCACGGCAGATTTGAGACAGAGCGGGAGAGGGGCCTACCTGAAGGGCTGAGACCGCGGACTGGAGTGCCGGACGGGACGAGCGGGGAGGAGGCCTGGAAGCACTAGCCGGCGGAAGCGGAGGGTGCAGGAAAGCCAAGGAGCCTCACGGCGACCTGAAAGCTGCCCATCGGGAGGGGAGGAGGAGGAACTCAGCCGGACGAGGTGAAGGAGAAAAGGGGAGCAAGGAGAGGGAGCCCCGTGCAACGGTCACGGCCGGAAGAAGTTCCGGCCCTGTTGCTGGTGACCTGGGAGGTAATAAAAAATCCTGGCCTCAGATAACCTCCACCGGCAGGCAATTGAAGAGGACCCCACCACGCAGCTCACAACAGAAGAGGACATCCGGGGCACAAAGGAAACCACAGTGAGTGCCATTTTGCCTCTACCCTCCCCCTCCTAACTCACACTCCTCAGCATTAAGGGTATAAACCAGGTGCTGAGAGAAAAGACTGCCACAGTACTATTAGCAGGCCTGCAAACAGCGGACTTGGACCACATATATTTCTCCACAACCTGCTAAAATTTACTGGCCACAACAACTCGGCTACAACAAGAAATATTCCCCACCAAAAAACAGCCTCCACTTAACCAGGGGACTTAGAGCCCTAAATTTTGAAGAGTCACCTCTCTAATCTATCCGTGATACACAGTGGACAATTTTTCTGCTACTAAAGAAAGACTAACACTAATCAACACCAAATGGTGTAGTCATTATACCACCTATCCAGTAGACACATTCTCGGAGGTCCTATGCCACTATATTGACCCCCGACCGTCTGGTGGAAAGTGATACCATTAAGCTGCAACACACAAATCTACGAAATATCTGACCTCTACTGTAAAAACTACCTACTATGCCAAAATACGGGAAATACTGTAAGACAACTCCGCACCATACCATATCCAAACCAATCCCGAAAATCTTCCGTCCTTCACAAACCGCAGAGATGGAGAGCCAAGACCAAGACCACCCAACCACATCTCAGAATAACGACCCGATCCTGCCAAACCTACTCCAAAGCAGCTCCCGATTTCTCAATCCAAGACATTAAAGATTTATACGAAAACATTCAACAACTATTCAAAAAAGAATTGCTAGGAGCTATATCCGAATTCTCCAAACAAATACAAGAGCTGGGTCAAAGAGTCGATGAAATTGAGAATAAAACCGATGAAATCATAGAAGCAATGGATCTTGACAGAAATCACATCAAGGAGAATCAAGAGAAAATTGAGCAATTAGAACTTAAACTAGAAGACCAAGAGAATAGATCAAGAAGAGCAAACCTCCGCATAAAAGGATTACCAGAACGCTTCACATCATTTAAAGAAACCGCACTAAATATTTTTCAAGCCTTAGTACCACAGGCAGACCCAAATCTCTTTAGAATGGACCGTATCCATAGAGCCCTTAACAAACCCCGCAAACCAAATTAACCCCGGGACATCATACTAAAATTTCACTATCCAGAGGCTCGAGACATGATCCTCGCAGCAGCTAGAAACGTGTCCTCAATACCAGGAACTGAACAAGGAGTATAGCTGTTTGCAGACCTAGCACCATCCACTCTCGAGCGCAGACGACGACTACGCCCCATCACCCTGGCGCTACTAAAAGCGCAATTGCGACATCGATGGGGCTTCCCATTCATGCTGTCCTTCCAAATTGAAGATCAAGTACACATTATCCACACATTGTCCGAAGGACATTAATACTCCTGGCTGCAAACATACTACTCGAAGACTCTACAACGACAAGACAACAGCCCGCATTTTCTCAACGCCCAGAAAGACACTGGGAAAATAGACGTCGGAGGC
This sequence comes from Eleutherodactylus coqui, assembly GCF_035609145.1. Classification (NCBI taxonomy): domain Eukaryota; kingdom Metazoa; phylum Chordata; class Amphibia; order Anura; family Eleutherodactylidae; genus Eleutherodactylus; species Eleutherodactylus coqui. The sequence continues at coordinate 77,714,740 of NC_089847.1, forward strand.
GCAGCACCAGATCTTCACAAGAAACCGAAGCATAAATACACCGACCTCAACGACTTCTTTACGGAACTGTAATGTGTATTGTCCTTAAATTTACACTTGAAAAGTTAATTCTCTATAGGCCTTACAGGTTTTCCTCGAATCTCAAAAATAATCTCGTTTGTTAACGTTGCCTTATAACAATAGTAGAGCTTAACTAAACACTGTGTTGCAATTCATGCGGCCCATAGGCCGCAACTAGTTTACAATATTATCACTATTGTCACCACGGATAATATGGTGGTCAACTGGAATATGCGATTCCGGCTGGTCCACCACAAGGACCCCTGTCGCATCTTTGTTATTTTTCTAATGTTTATGACCTACTTAAAGGTTATTAGTCAAGTTTACTTATTTGTTTATTTGTTTCAGGGTATCTTTTCTGATTTCCAAAACTATACTCCAAATCTCACAAGAACTCTAAAGCTCCACTCATCCCCAAAAAACAGATCTCATACACGATCGACAAACACCAGCATCCCCACCCTTATAAAACACCATGTGTAGAATACTAAGTCATAATGTTCAGGGCCTTAACTCCCCCAGCAAACGCCGAAAGGCTTTCATAGACTATGAAAGGCATAAACTAGATATAATCTGCATACAAGAGTCCCATTTCTCAACTACATCCAGTCCAAAATTTTTCAACCCCCGTTACCAAACCCACTACTACGCTCGCTACGCCACTAAAAGCAGAGGGATATCTACCTTCTTCCGCAACTCCCTCCCATTCCATCTGATCGATTCCCTGATTGATGCTCAAGGACGATATTTGATCCTTATAGGAGAACTCTATAACAATAAACTCTGCATTGTCAATACATACGCACCAAACGAAAATCCAATAGATTTCTTATTAACAATCTGTGGTATTCTCCTGCCACTAGATTACACTAGATTAATATGGTGCTGTGATTTTAACTTCACTATCGACCCCAGAATCGGCTCTATGTCCCAGACTCCACTCCCAAGGGGGAAAAGATTGAGGTGCAGACTCAAAGAAGCATTCCGATTACTAACCCTATCAGATACATGGAGGAATTTCAACCAACATAAGAGGCTACACCTACTTCTCTCTGGCCCACAAACACTACAGATTGGACTGGATTCTCACCAACTCATTGACCCTTCCACTAATGTCCTTTTCACGCCACTTGGTAACGGCATGGTCGGACCATGATGCTGTCTGAGTTACTATTTTCTCCCCAAACACCAATTCCTTACACGTGGAGACTATAAACGAAGCCCTCCTCACCAACCCTACAATAGTCACCACCATACAACAAAAACTTGAAGACCATTTCCAACATAACGGTCCCGGTGATACAGAAGTAGATATCAGATGGCTAGCACATAAACCCGTGATACGGGGGGCCCTAATCTCCTTATCCTCACAAAGAAAAAACTAGAGCCCAGACCACACTAGAACATAAAATCTGCAAACTTGAGATAGCATACACACAGCATCCCTCATGCTACTTGAGAAAAACCATTTAGGACACCAGACTAGAATTGAATACCCTGCTAACCCACAAAACGGAAAAAGCGTTAGCCTGGACACAAGCCACATATTTTCAACTCACAAGTAAGCCAGATAAACTAGCAAAAAAACTCAGAGAAAAGCAAACCACCAACGTAATCCTAAAATTCAAGCAAGACGTGGTCAATTAACCTCCAACCCTGACAAAATGTATAAATCATTCTACCACTATTACCAAAAACTGTATACAAACCACCTTAGAGACACATATCACTGAATTTCTAGACCAACTCAAACTACCCCGCTTATCCAAATCAGGACTTCTGAGTCTTAACACTAATATTACTGAAGAAGATGTTGACTGGGCAATCAAACGTCTCAAACGAGGTAAAGCCCCAGGACCAGACTGTTTCACATTGCTATACTATAAAAAATTCGCCCAAATCTTAAAGCCCTATCTAGTTAACCTATTTAACCATATACTTCGGAGAGGACACATACACCCAAACTTTCTACAAGCCCTTATCACAACTATCCCTAAACCAGGGAAAGACCAAACCCTTCCCTTCAACTATATACCAATCTCTATTCTTAATATAGATTTAAAATTATTTACATCCATAATAGCTAACAGAGTAAATGGTCTACTCCCTGCAATAATACATCAAGACCAGGTAGGATTTATTCCAGGTAGACAAGCACCAGACAATGTAAGAAAAATTCTTAACCTTATAAACTACGCAAACACACACAAAACTCCCATGTCATTACTGGCGCTAGACATAGAGAAGGCCTTCGACTCCCTTTCTTGGGCCTATCTCCAATTAGCCCTTCGGAAACTGGGTTTTACAGGGCCTTTTCTAAACGTTATAGCAGCACTCTACTCCAATCCCGTGGCATATCTTAAAATTCCCTCAACCCACCCAACCCCAGTTCAAATTCTAAGAGGAATATGACAAGGCTGCCCACTTTCACCAGCCCTTTTCGCTGATGACTTAGTCTTAACCATAACCAACCCATTGACCTCTACCTAACCTAATGGCGTTACTAAATAAATTCAGCCTTATTTCAGGTCTTAAAATAAACCTGTCGAAATCAGAAATCCTTCACTCCAACACTCCATCGAATACACAAAAACTAATTGAAATCAACTTTCAATTTAAAACCCAACACCACTACATATCCTACCTAGGGATTAAACTTACAAACTCACCATATACCTTGTATAAATGGAACTACGAACCACTCTTTAGACAACTGACCCTAGACCTAATAAGATGGAAAAGCCCATACCTCTCATGGATCGGACGTATCCACAGTATCAAAATGACCCTACTCCCAAAATTACTGTATTTGCTCAGAACTTTCCCTATCCTGGTCCCAGTTTCTGATCTACAAACATTCCAAAAGAAAATATTTAAATTCATCTGGACACATAAACGTCCCAGAATCTCTGAATCTATAATGTGCCTTCACAAAAAATATGGAGGACTATCAGTGCCATGCATTTTAAAGTACTATAAAGCCGCTCGGTTAGCTCAGCTACCTCCGGTGTATGCTGGACCCCAATCTCCGCTGTGGACCACCATTCACTTGGTCAGCACTACTGTGGACAAAAACACCCCTACCAGCCAATTTCAAAACTAGTTCACCTTACTCTTTTTTTTTTTTTTTTTTCCCTTCTCTCCATACTACTGTGGAGACAGACTAGATTTAAATTAAACCTACACCCTACCCCATCGCCACTGACACCCCCACTCCACAACCCATACTTTCCCCCTGGGCTAGAAGCTGCTCAATTCACATGGTGGAAAACAAATAACCTGACATCTCTGTATGACTTTCTAATTCATGGTAAGCTGATCTCGATGTCTTCCTTTACCAATCGTTATAGACCACCACCTCAAGAATGGTGGAGAAAAATACAAGTCTTCCACTTCTGGTCCTCAATGTTGACTCCATCGATAAAGATAGAATTGAATCGCATGGAGACCATGTGTAAATTCTGCCCCACAGATCCAGACACTCTATATCCCTTTTATGCTATGCTAAATAGTACACTACTGGACTTCAAGCTACCATATATGTTACAACGGGAATCCGACTTTAACACTACCCTATCGTTGGGCCGTTGGCATCACTGCTGTGAGACCCTAAGCAACAACAGTTGGCAGAGACCTCCTTAAAGGTACTACACAGAGCATATTTAGTACGGGAGACTAAACATGATATACCCGGAAGTTTCCTGACTATGTTTCAGAGGATGTAATGACACGGGCTCCCATCATCACATATGGTGGACGTGTCCAATTGCACAGGCCTTCTGGAAAAGGGTCTCTCCCCTCATAGCCTCAGTGACGGTGATGAGCTTTGGACTGGACCCATTTATCCTATTGCTAGGAAATAAACCCACAGGGACACGCAACTCTCCTTTCAAACTACTCCAACATATCACTATGGAAGCTCGAATCTTAATAGCACAGCAATGGCGGAAGCCCACACTACCATTCAAACCCCGTATATCCCGCATAAACAGAACTCTGTTGAATGAAAAACTTATAGCTATACGCCAAGATAAAACTCTACAATTTGAGAAAGTATGGAGTACCTGAATAACTTACATTAATATTCCCAACCTACACAATTTTATTAGACTATAAGTGGAAGACTTTGTTAAAAATTTAAAAAAAACTACCAAAAGTTTAAATAAGACACCTAATTAACGTCAAACTTTTTCGCCCTGCAATAATTACAACAGGCCGGGTGTAGAGGATATCGAGATCTGTTCACCCCCCCCCCCCCTTTTTAGAATATGTGAGATATATAATAACTTGTTGTAATTCTACTGCTTGCAAATTGAAATTGAACCCTGTATTTACTTTTATTTGATATAGTTTTAAGAAAAAATGGTTACTCTGTTCCCCAATGAAAAGACCATAATATATCCCCCTGCGTGGGGTCATTGCGGCAGAGTGTTGTCAACTTTAATATTTAAATTCAATAAAAACCGTTGAAACATAAAAGCAATGAGGTAGGTATGTCAAAAACTAAAGGAGTCAAATGCAATAGGATGTTTACTGAATGAAAATGGTTAATTGGTTAAAAATGATGTTGACAAGGCCGAACTTTTGAATTCCTATTTTGTTTCGGTTTTCTTTCAGGAAGTAGATGTAACATCAACTGATCTTCCCTGTGCTATTGGGGGAATAAAAGAATGCAGGTCCATCTGTAAGCAGAGAGATGGTGAACACTTGTGTTATGGATTTTGTAATGCGGACCCACTGGGCTAACCAACCAACCTGGTTTTTATACCAGACTGGGTGACTGGCAGCTGACCCCAGCAGACAGGAGTACTTAAGAAGGGAAATTGTTCAGAGGCAAGAGAGTCTATATATGTATATGTTAAAACAAGCCCTTCACAGATATAGACTAAAAAAACGTTATTAATATCCCATTAAAAACATATATGGGCCGACAGACAAAGTAAACACAAAAGACAAGGGATTTACTGATGGATTATACAGCAGGACCGCTGCTATTCATCAGAAAATTTCCAATACTGAAATGCGATAACACTCCAGTCTCTGTTTATCCAAATAAGATATAATTCTGGACACAATACAGAGGTTCTATGGGTGTCAGATCTATTTAAAGGAATTCCGACAGCCAATTTTATCTTACAAGATAGTAGCTCATGACAGCTCAGTGATTCATTATGATAAGTATGTAAATCCCTTGTCTTTTGTGTTTATTTTGTCTGTCGGCCCATATATGTTTTTAAAAGGATATTAATAAAGTTATTTTTAGTTTATATCTGTGAAGGGCTTGTTTTAAGAAGGGAAATTGGCCCCAAGGTAAGCAGGGAGATGGAAGGGGCCCTGCCTACAAGCAGGTCAACCGCCTGGATGAGGGCGATGAAAGAAGCACATACAGAATGGGAGGAATTGGGCTAAGCAGCAGCATATGTGAAAAAGACTTGGGTATCCTAATGGATCACAGACTGAATATGAGTCAAGAGTATGATCCAGCAGCAAAAAAAGGCAAACCCATTTTTGCGATGTATTAAGAAAAGCATAGAGTTTAAATCACATGAGGTAATTATCCCCCTCTACTCTTTCTTAGTCAGGCCTCATCTGGACTTCTGTGTGTAGTTCACCCCACTTTAAAAAAGACATAGGCAAACTGTAACAAGTTCAGAGAAGAGCAACCAGGATGGTGAGTGTTCTACAAATTATATCCTATGAGGAACGGTTAAAGCATCTGGAGATGTTTAGCTTGCAAAAAAGAAGGCAGAGAGGACTTAATAGCTGTCTACAAATATCTGAAGCGTTGTCACACTGCAGAAGGATCATCTTTTCTAATTTTTACCAAAAAGACTAGAAGCAATGGGATGAAACTGAACGGGCGGAGAGACAGAAAAGACTTGTGACATTGAGGCTGATGAATGAGTGGAACAGGTTGCCATGAGTAGGTAGTTAGTTCTCCTTCAATGGAAGTGTTCAAACAGACTGGGCAGACATCTGTCTGGGATGATTTAGTTAATCCTGCACTGAGCAGGGGGTTGGACCTGCTGACCCTGGAGGTCCTTTCGAATTCTACCATTCTATGAAGTGGCACAATGAACATGCTTGGAAAGGCCAAACTGCCATTCACTAGGCTGATTACATCATCTTATGTCGGGATTGGTAGTGTATGAGGGAAGCACTCTGGTTTAAACACCTGTACAGCGTTGTTGGCTTTCTTTCCATTGGCTGCCCAGTTTGCAGTGTCTGTCACTGATCAGTCAAATGGGAGAATCCCTCCCTTATGTAATATAACCGCTGTAATATAGGTGGGTGCACTTCTAATAACCCCAGAACGCTGTGGACCCCACTACGATGGCAAAATATGTTGGGGATGGTTCAATGTTTCTTTGTAGCTCAAATACTCAGATCTGGTGATTTATTGTTTAGGCATAGTCATTAGTCTGTAGCAGTGACTTGCATAATATATGTAGCTGCTAGCCATTATGAAGAGCTCTAAAAATCAAAATATACAACATATTGCCGCACCATTGAATTATGTATATTATAGCTGGATTTGTGCTCCCAGTTTTGCTAGGCAGCTGTTTGTATTTTCCCATGCCTTTCAGTATTTTGTTCTATAGGTTTATATATATATATATATATATATATATATATATATATATATATATATATATATTTTCTTTTTGGATGATACTCAACAGGGGTGTTTCTTGCCCTTTTGGGCATTTTTGGTATTACTGTTAATAAGCTTGGTGTATGCACTATGGCACTTTTTATGTACTTTTCCCTGTATTATATCTTCACATAGTGTGGACTTTAAACAGGACTTTACATTGACAAATATTTCCCCCCTTTTTCGGCTGTACAATTCCATCTGAACAGTGTAACTCCGTAAATTAGCCATCCAGTCAGTTTTCATCCAACCAGACCTCAGTTATTCGTACTATATCATAGTTTTCCTCACATGATTCCAGTTCATGAAGCTTTCTGGTTAGACTTCTAGCATTAGTCCCCATACAGTTTTGAAGTTTTTGGTTATTATATATTTCAAGTAGCTCTATTAATTATTCTGCCAGATCAAACTGGACTAACCTCCCCATTACTGTATTCCTTTTCTCATTACTCAGTCCCAGGTCACTGTGTGCATTTGCCCCCCCACCACCCCAAGTCCCTATTTTAAGCACTACTCCAACCTTTTAGGATTTTTTAATAAAATACAACCTATCAACTAAAATAAAATTTACCACTCATGTAAGACTGCCTGTCCACGGGTGAATTTTCATTGTGTTTTCCGCTGCGATAATCCGGCCGCTGGGAACGTAGTGAATGCTTTCCATAATGTTGCTATGGAAAGCGCAGCCCCGCTGTCCACGAGCAGAGAATCATAGCGATTTTCCGCTCACGGGCGGCAATCGCAGCATGCTGCAATTTGCGGCAATTCTCCGCGGTGAGCCTATCTGTCAGATAGGCTCAGTGCGGAGAACAGTCAGCTGGCTTCTGCTTCCTGGTGGCGGAGATCCGCCGGGGGATTTCGCAACGCCCATGGACAGGCAGCCTAAAGCACAATATGTCACCAAAAACCATCTCAGTACCACTTGTATAAGTTAAAGCATTTCACCCACATAGATGCATGTCAGAATTTTAAAATTAAGCTGCCTACAAGGTAAATCTGCACAGAAAAAACAAAGTGACACCAAAATCTTGCTATATTCTTCTATATGTACTCAGCTAGTCACAGAAAAGAGCAGAAATGATTTTCTCTTACTCCAGTTTTTCTGCAAGCCTAGTGAGTTAAAAGTATTTACTTTAATTCACAAATAAGGCCCCCTGTCCACGGGCGTTGCGAAGTCCCGCGGTAGATTTCCGCTGCAGGAGCCGCCGCCGAATCTCCGCCGGTCAGCCCTCCGCGAGAGGAGAATCGCAGTGATTCTCCGCTCGTGGACAGGGGCCGGCGCTTTCCATAGCAATGCTATGGAAAGCGTCGGCTGGCGTAATTCGCCGGTGGTTTACCGCAGGCGAATACACGACCGTGGACAGGGGGCCTAACTCATTTTTACAATTTTATTTATTTCAGGAAAGCTCCATTTAAAGAAAACATATAAAATGTTAGCATACAAAGAGTACCAGTTAAGTTTTCAAGTATCCACCTCTCTATACAAAACTCTAGAGTATGTGGAATCAAAATACTAAAGCAACTTGTTCAACCAATAAGTGTCCGGCTTTGCATTAGTGAAGAAAGCACTCATTATGTAAAAAGATAGAGAAAATATATTTTTAAAAAATCACAATAAATATGACATGGATAGAATACAGCCAGAAAAATCTACGATCAGGAGCCAAAATCCTAAAACAGCAGATACAGATGGGTAAGCAAAGTCTAAGACTCATTACTAGAATGGCCTAACAACTTGTTAGAGAAATAGGGAGGTAAAATCAATGTATTAAACACAGCCTAAGGGGTCATGCCCACAGACAGAGCGGGATACACCGCGGGGATAAATGAGAAAGTGCCCGCTGGCAATCGTTTTGTACCTCGTTTTTCTGCAGTCTGCATTAATACTATATTAATGGAGACCTCCCACCATGAGAAAACGCATTGAAATAGAACGTGCCGCAATTTTTTCCCGAGGCGTAAATCCGCGGCAGAATCCTCATGTGAGGACTGAGCTATTAGGTTAAATAGAATCTAATAGCCGCATTATTCTGCCGCAGGAAACGCGGCATAAATCCGTCATTAACCCTTAGTAACCTGGCAGCTTCAGTGATATCAGTGTGCAACATAGTGGCTTAAAGGAAGTAGATACGTTGCCAACATGCCGAGCTTTTCCAAGAAATTAGAAGTATAAACCCAAATCAAGTGGCATTAGAGACCACATCGTTCATCCAATTGCGGGCTGTCAATCTTCTAGCCTGAAATAACGTCTTGTGAATTAATGGTTACTGGGAAGAAGGTAATTGGGGAGGGATAATTTTATTAAATTGATTTACCTTTTTTTTTTGTTTGAACCCCTCCTCCCATTTTAACAAAATTGAAAAAAAGAATATATATATATAAAAAAAAATGTTTGGACAAAAAGTGGGGGTTTTGTTTTGTCTCAAAAACTGCATTATCAATTGTTTAAATGCTCGTGTCCTTGCTTTTTAGGGCTCTGCAGAATGTGCAAATCAGATTTAAACCACACCAGGGCCCCTCAACAGAATTGGCTGCCCTTTCTTCAAAGGACGAAAATGACGATTTGGGTATGACTTGTCCTAATTTTTAGTGTGTTTGTATGAGCAAAAAAGGGAGATGGAATAAATCCTCCACAGTGCCTCCTAGCGAAAGGCAGCATTCCTTCAAGCCAAAATCAGACTTTTTATACAAGCCTTGTTACAATGACCGGGAATTACAAGCAAAGCCAGACTCCATGTACATACAGCTGTTTCAGGGGTTTTGCCCTTCATCAGTGTACAGTAGGAGTCTGGCTTTGCTAAATGCACCTTAGATACTCAAATACACTTAATACCTGAATAAGACTGCACAACTGTTATATTTACTAAGGCCTCATGTCCACAGGCGAGTTTGATTTGCAAATAGTCACCCATAGGGATACGAGGGCGTCCGAAATGCATTAAAGCATGCAGATTTGTTTTGCGAACCTTTCAGTCCAGAAAACAAATCGCAGCGTGCTCCATTTTGCTGCGGATCCCACACACGCTGCTTCCTTTGAGGTTAATGGAAGCTGTCCGATCCACCGCTCGTCTGCAATTGAATTGCGGACGGGCCGTGAATACCGTGGCAAAGCAGGAGTTAAAAAAAAAAGTGTGGCCGGTTGACAGTGAAATAGAAAGCTGTTATGCGGGACACAGTTAAATATGTGTCCCCGGATGCGGGCAGGGTGGGATTCTGTTGCGGACTTCCCACATGCGGAATCTGACCCGGCCGTGGACTTTAGGCCTTAGTGTACAAAATTGCAGGGCTCTTTGCACCTATTTTGTTCAAAACCTGTGCCCATCTGTGATGCGCAGGTGACGCATTCAGTTGGGTCCTAATCTTAAAAACATAATGCACCTCTCTCAAGCCTCAAATGAAAATATTGATAACCCTGCGCTCCTGTGAAGGTATAGTCCAGTGTACAACCAGGAGGGGAGAAAAAGGGACCAAAAAGAATGATTAACCCCTTCACGACCAAGGACGTACCGGTACGTCTTGTGGCCGCGGGGTATGTGTGAAAAGAGGTTGAGATGCAACCTCTCTTCATACAGTGCGGACGTCAGCTGTTTATAACAGCTGACACCCGCAGGCAATAGCCGCGAGCTGCCGATCGTGGCTATTAACCATTTAAATGCCGCTGTCAATTCTGACAGCGGCATTTAAATCCCCCGAATGATGTTCGGTTTGTCCCGCACGGCCCCCCCGCGGTGAGATCAAGGGAGCCGTGCAGGTGTCATGGCAGCCGGGGGCCTAATGAAAGGCCCCAGGGCTGCCTTAACAGACTGCCTATCAAGCCATCCACACAGGGTGGCTTGATAGACTGCCTGTCAAAAAGCAGTATGATGTAATGCTATAGCATTACATCATACTGCAGGAGCGATCAACGCATCGCATCTTAAAGTCCCCCAGGGGGACTTCAAAGTAAAGTAAAAAAAAAAAATATCAAAGTTTTTTTTTTTTAATTGAAAAAAAAAAAAATGTTGTAAAAGTTTAAATCACCCCTCTTTTTCCATATCTATTATTTAAAAATCTAAATAATAAAAATATGTATTTGGTATCGCCGCATCCGTAAAAGTCCGAACTATCAAAGTAGCGCATTATTTTTCCCGCACGGTGAACGTCGTCCAAAAAAAATAAAAAGGGACAGAAATGCACTTTTTTAGTTACCCAGAAAAAACGCAATAAAAAGCGATCAAAAAGTCGTATGTATTTCAAAATGGTACTATCAGAAACTACAGAACATCCCGCAAAAAATGAGACCTTGCTCAACTACGTCGACGGAAAAATAAAGTTATCGTGCGCACAAAATGACGGCAGAACATAATTGAAAAAAATGTAATGTCTTTGAAAAAAATAGTACAGTAAAAAAAAACTATACAAGTTTGGTATCGTAATCATACGGGCCCATAGAATAAAGTTATCATGTCCTTTTTGTTGCCGTTTGTGCGCCGTAGAAGCAAGACGCACTAAAAGATGGCGAAATGTCGGGTTTTTTTTCATTTTACTCCACTTAGAATTTTTAAAAAGTTTTTCAGTACATTATATGGTACTTTAAATAGCACCATTGAAAAATACAACCCGTCCCGCAAAAAAAAGCCCTCATACAGAGACGTCAATGGATAAATAAAAAAGTTATAATTTTTTTAAACGGGGAGGAAAAAAAAAATGGGAAAAAAGAAAAAAAAGGGTCCGTGTCATTAAGGGGTTAAATAATGTACTACTTTCTCTGTCATTACGATGCAGGGATACCACATGTGTAATTTTATTTTTAATTTGTTACAAAGTAAAGGGAGACAAGTGTTTTTGTTTTTTTATTTTTTAAATAATGTTTTTCCTTTTTTTTTTTTTTTTGTCCCTTTAGGGGACTTCCACGGAGACCCATGAGGACCCCCTGATCACATTCAGGGGGTCCAATGGTGACAGCCCTTTACATGCTGCAGTCACATAGACTGCAGCATGTAAAGAGTTAACACAGCAGAGATCAGATGTTTTCTCTGATCTCTGCTATAAGAGCTGCTGCTTGGCTGTCCTCTGACAGAGGGTGCCCCCTCCCTCTGTCAGCCCTTTACATGCTGCAGTCACATAGACTGCAGTATGTAAAGGGTTAACACAGCAAAGATCGGAGGTTTTCTCTGATCTCTGCTGTAAGAGCTAGTGCCTGGCTATCCTCTAATAGCCAAGCTCCAGCTTTCCCTGCCACAGAGATCATCGGCTTGCTTCTGACAAGCCGATGGTTTCTATGACAACCTGTATACAAACCAGTGCAGGAGTTTTAAATGAAAAGCGGGAGATTGCCAGCAGATCGGCAGTATCTCCCTGCTTCTTATTTCAAAGTCCTGCACTACTCTGTGTCACAGCTTGTGGCAGTGTGCTCTGCAGCTCCCATAGTGATACATAGCCTGGAAATCTTTTTTAAAACACTTATAGTTTTTTGTTTTTAAATTGGTATATTAACGCTAAAATAAAGTTTGGAAATGAATTCCTCATTTTGTTTTGGACATTTTGATATATAAGTAGTATGGTCTTGGATTAGTGGGTGCATATGGCAATGGTTTTGGTTGGCGTCTGCTTTGGGTTATTTTCTTTCTTATGTATATATTTTTATTTTATTCTGTAATTTTGTTTTACTGATTTTATGGAATAACTTTTTTACTATCTATGCCCCCCATGACGTCATATAAAACCTCCTGGGGAACATTCACATGGTTTTTAAAAAAAAATTTTCACTGTAGCTGGGGCATCCATAGGAGCTCCAGTTACAAGGAAAGCATCCCCTGTAGTGACAATAGTCACTGGCAGAGCTAATCCGGGTCTGCTAGGACCCTGTAGCTCTGCTGTGCCAGGGGATCCCGGCGGTCACATGACTTCCGGCTCGCGTATTGTAGGAAACCCTTCTACTGGCATTCTTTAGTAGTAATAATAATAATAAACTTTATTTGTATAGCGCCAACATATTTCGCAGCGCTTACATAGACAGGGGATACAGAAAGACAAAAGTACAAACATTACAGAACCACAGTTACATAGTAATCAATTGATGGAAACAATAGGGGTGCGGGTCCTGCTCCAACGAGCTTACATACTACAAGTAATGGGGTGATACAGAAGGTAAAGGGGCTGGAGATGTGCACTGTATGGCGAGGTGGAGAGTGAGGGGTGCTATACACATAGACAATGGTCAGACATTTAGCCGTGTGACGGCAGAAACAGTATGACTGCAGGAGCGGTTTATGATGGCTAGCAGGGATTGCAGTCAGTAGGTCAGGGAGCATGTTATCAGGCGGAGTACAAAGGGGTTTGTTTAGGGAATTCGGTATGCCTCCCTGAATAGGTGCGTTTTTACAGCACGCCTGAAGTTCTGCGAGTCCTGGATTGCTCGGGTAGCCTTTGGTAGTGCGTTCCAGAGGACCGGTGCTGCTCTGGAGAAGTCTTGGAGGGGGGAATGAGAAGTTCGAATTAAACGGGCGCTCAATCTGGTTTCGTTAGCAGAGCGGAGAGCCCGGGCTGGTTGATAGATTGAGATGAGGGAGGCGATGTAGGGGGCGCTACACTGTGGAGGGCTTTGTGGATGAAGGTGGCGAGTTTTAAATTGAATTCTGTATTTAACGGGCAGCCAGTGCAGTGACCGGCACAGGGCAGAGGCGTACGAGTAGCGGCTGGACAGGAAGATGAGCCTTGCTGTAGCATACAGGATGGATTGGAGAGGGTAGAGTCTGGTGCAGGGGAGGCCGATCAGCAACGAGTTGCAATAATCGAGCCGGGAGTGGATGAGGGCAACAGTAAGCGTTTTTAGCGTGTCCACAGTGAGAAAAGAGCGGATTCTTGCAATGTTCTTGAGGTGCAGCTGACAAGTTCGGGCCAGAGATTGGATGTAGGGGGTAAAAGAGAGATCAGAATCAAATATGACTCCAAGGCAGCGGGCATATTGTCTAGGAGTTATGGTGGCGCCACACACTGAGATGGAGATGTCAGGAGGAGGTCGGTTAGTGGAGGGTGGAAATACCAGCAGGTCAGTTTTAGAGAGGTTTAGTTTTAGGTAGAGAGAGGACATGGTGTTAGAGACAGCGGACAGACAGTTAGTGATGTTTTGGAGTAAAGGTGCAGAGATGTCACGGGAAGAGGTGTATAGCTGGGTGTCATCAGCATACAGGTGGTATTGGAGGCCAAATCTCCTGATGGTTTGTCCAATAGGGGCTGTGTAGATAGAGAAAAGAAGGGGGCCGAGGACAGAGCCCTGGGGGACCCCAACAGCAAGGGGAAGAGGAGGGGAGGTAGAGCCAGCAAAGGAGACACTGAAAGAGCGGTCAGATAGGTAGGAAGAGAACCAGGAGAGGGCAGTCCATAGCACTCATTGAGCACTGTGTACTAAAGAAGCCGCTTCTCCCTCCTCCTCTGGGTCATCAGCTGTTACTAAAAAAAATAGGGTGATGGCATGGGAGCAGAAGCAAGTATTTCTATATTTTTTAATGCAGGTGGTACAGTGTAAGGGATCATGTTCTAATCATAGGGCACAACATGTGGCATATTTTGTTCATGGTCACAGTGTGAGGATAGTTTTGTTTGGTACTTGTGCCATATTTGTTACAATCCTAGTGCCATATACATGTACTCAGCTTCTCACTTTGTGTTTATATTATGATGGGTGGAGGTCAACAGATTAAGGATGGTAGATTGTTTGGTCATATCGACAAATTGCCCACCACCTGGGCCATTCTGACCAGACTGTTAGGAGGTGTTGGGATTAATAGATGCATGAGGTCATGTACACAAAATGACTGGGTTCATGACACACCACCAGTAGAGAGGATCATCCGAGCGTATGACAAGCACGAGCAGCTCCAACAATTTTGTTGTCTGCCATCCAGACCGTTACAGGCCATGTGTGAATCAGAACGATTTTCAGGTGCTTGGCTGAAAGACATTTTGGTCTCATGGCACTCATTACGTGTACTGCCTCTGACACCCACCCATCATCACCTCCGTTTGTGGTGGTGATATGAACGGTGAAACTGGAACCTGGATGTCTTCAGTGATGAGTCCAGGCTTAGTTTGGGCGCTGACGATGGCTGTATTTGTGTCTGGAGACTTACATGTGAGCGCTTCAATTCTGCCTATGCCTTGGAGCCGCACGCTGTCCCCACTTCTGGTGTGAGGGTTTGGGGTGCAATCGCATACGACAGTCTGTCACCCCTAATAGGGGTACGAAGAACAATGACAGCTCAGTGATATGCTCAGCACATCCTGCAGGCTTGTGTTACTCTCATGACAGGGCTTCCAAGAGGTGGTTTACAGCAGAGTAATACTTGCCCACACACAACATCACACTTCTGTCGCTTGCCCAGTCGCCAGATTTATCGCAAATAAAATCTGTATGGGGCAATCTGAGATGCCAGCTTCCACAGCCTACAAGTTTACATGGTCTACAGGCTTGGTTACGGCAATTGTAGACCAATTTGCTGCAGCATACCATACGGAACCTGTATGCCTTCATGCCAGTATCACACCTAGAATCCAAGCTAGAGGTGGGCGAACAGGGTACTAGAGCCTCCATGCCTGCCTCTATCACATCTTGTATCCAAGCTAGAGGCGGCCCAACAGGGTACTAGAGCCTCCATGCCTGCCCGTATCACATCTTTCATCAAAGCTAGAGGCGGCCCAACTGGGTACTAGAGCTTCCATGCCTGCCCATATCACATCTTTCATCGAAGCTAGAGGTGGTACAAGAGCGTACTAGAGCCTCCATGCCCGTTCGTATCACATCTTCCATCCAAGCTAGAGGCGGCCCAACAGGGTACTAGAGACTTCCTTTAAGTGTTCCGTTTTCTGCCATAAACTACTACTACTATCCATGTTACAATGACACATAGAAAGTTTCATTTAATTCAGACAGTTTTTTTCTAGGGGAGAAATTTTTTTGATAGGTGTATGTGTAATATATGTATGTGTGTGTACAAAGATATTGATATATAATACATATTTTTTCTGGGTGGTGGGCCAGGCATATTCTTTGCACAGAGACCCTCTGCACTCTGTCCGCCCCATTTATCTGTAATACATATCCCCATTCTTTTGTCTATAGTTACATATGGTTGTATATATACAATACAGTTATTTACAATTATATCAACATTGTGTCTGTTTGCTTTCAGTACCTCCTGATCAAATAATAGATGTTGGAACTGAAAGGCTGCCTGTTTCAGAATCCCTTCATGAATCTCAGTCTGATAGTCTCAGAACCTCCACAGAATTTTTACTGCTACCAACAAACTCGAAGCCTAAACTGTTGACACCTGATGCTTTCATGATGCCCAGCGTTACAGTTCAACAGGTAAATCCTTAAAGTTCTTATTTTAGTATTTGCGTTTCATTGCTTACATGTTTATGATTACCGAAGATTTATTTCTCCGTTTTATGTTTTAAACTATTTTGTTAGTTTTGCAAGTTAAATATACAATATGGGGGGGGGGGAAAAAGGCTTGTGGGACCATATAATAAGGTAGAAGAATAAAAACATGTAGTTAAGTAACTTTAAACCATCACTTGTAGGCTCCTACCCTATTTACTCTTGTTATGTTATGATTAATCTGTTTCTTAATATTTAACAGCACTAGATCTACCCGATGTTCGCTATGCAAACATAAAATGTTTAGAAAAGTGCTTGTAAATGTTTTAAGTGTTTTATTTTAATTGGCAAGGACTTCAGAATAAACTACATTATCAGTGTACCAACTTCCATCTGAGCGTACCCCTTGAACTGTTCGCCGTCAACGGCTGGGTCTTCCAATGCTCGAGACTCTGTGGCGGCGTTGTTGGCTGAAGCACAACAGCGCTGCTAGACTTAACATGGGAACTTTGATCTGGCCTGACAGGTCACTCACTGTATCAAACTCAAATTTTATGATTTTTACGGCGGTGGTAAGGATGAACCAAATCTAATAATGCCAAAATCATCCACCAAAGGTCATGCAGAGGGGTCAAAGTGTGGTGCAAATAAAAGCATGTAGGCTTTTTTTTATGTTACATGTGTGTACCATATACGGTGTTCAAAATTATAGCACTAATTCAAAGTCTGCATGATGGTTTGAAATGCTCTCAGCACCTTAGATATGCCAGAGTGAGAAAATGATAGTCCCTTAACGTTGAGCTTCATTGACCTACAGCCATAAAAGGATACCCCAGTGGAACCCTCTGCTGCTTATGGTACCAGCATCAAAGCAATCTGTGTCCATAGTCTCGTCTTGTGTCAGTAGGATACTGACTGCTATTGAACAGTTTAATATATTGAGCAATGTCTATTTGTGTATAAAGAGGAGAAATGGGGAAGAGAGAAGAGTAACAAAAGAAAGAAAGGGAGTATGGAGGGTAGAGAGGGTGGTACGGTAATGGATAAAGGGTTGGGGAATGAGGGGTACATCTGTGAAATTAAAGGCACCCTCTCGCTCCAAGGCTCCTGTCCACACTGCCTCATCTACTCCAAGAATTCCTGGAACTCTGACTTCAGGAAGAAGGACCAGGCTACCCACTTTCCCAAGGAGTCGCCACGTTCTGGGTGGTCTTCCGCCATCAGTTCCTCCATATGTCTCAGGTGGCCCAATTCCTGGACAAATTCTATGTCGCTGCTGTAAGTAAGTGATGAAAGATGCCTTTTTTTTTTGCCAAGAAGCGTACAGGGATGATGGAGAGCAGTGCTAACTTTGAGTTGAGAAAGGCCGAAAGCTGCCTGTGTTCAAACTAGAAGTGTTTTTTCTGGGTATCTGGCCTGAAGTGTGGTCAACAAGGGCAGAACCCATCTGGAGCTACCTCTGTCATCCATACGTTATCGGCTGCTTTCCAGCACATGAATTTGTTTGTGTGTTGTGCAGGAGGGAATGCAGGATTATGGAACAAAGGGGCCAACACTCCATTGCGCACTGGGAGACTCCCACTAGCTACCAACCCATCCCAGACCTCCAGGCAGTTCACTGTGAGCGGAGAGTGTGATGTCGATGGGAGTCTATCCCTAGCAAAGAGCCAAGGTAGGGTCTGGATATTAGGTTTAATCCTTGCTCTACTTCCACCCATTCTTTGGCTCTTGAGCAGAAGTGCCACTCAAGCAATCTAGTGAGTATAGCTGCTGAGGAGTAGAGCTTAGGATTCGGGGCCTCCACATGACTTAAGGCGAGATAGAGTGCAATAGCTCAGCCTCCTCCCCACCACCCCAAAGGAATCTCCGAAAGACTGCCTGAACTTGTCTGAAGTACTGAGCCAGGACTGTAATAGGGAGCATCTGGAAGAGGTAGAGGAATCTGCGAACTATGTCCATCTTAAGAACATTGATTCGTCCAAACCATGAGTGGTGTTTCCTGGCATAGGCTTTCAACTCCCGAGTTGTTTTCTCCAGCAATGGAGCGTAATTTAATTGGAATAACTGGGACAATTCAGCAGATACGTGGACACCTAAATACTTCAGGGAGGAGGACCTACGCTTGAAGGGGAAATGACTGGCTAGGTGTTTGACTTCCTCTGCCGGGAGATTTGTTCAGAGCTTCGATCATGTACATGTTGACCTTAAAATTGCTGACATAACTGAAGCGTGCAAATTCTCTCAAGATGACCGGGAGAGAAGTGCAAGGCTAAGGCTGCGAGACGTGCAAAAAGGTTGTGGTCAGCATATAGGGCTGTTTTGTATTGTTTCCGGCCGATGATGATGACACATATATCTAGTTTGCTCCAGAGAGCTGAAGCCAGATTGTCCATTGCAATAGCATTGGGGACAGTGGGCAGTCCTGTAGAGTTCAGTTTTTAATGGAAAATAGCTGGTGAGAAATAGAAGTAGCCCCTTTCCTGTGGGTGCAAGATTTGCCATACATCGACTAGCTGGAGTCCTGTTGAACGACCTGATCTGGGCTTCGGGAAGATTGTCTCTTGGAATTGCATAGTCTACTTACTGCTGGGTCTGACGGGTAAGTTGATGTCCCCTACCACTACAATTATGCCCTCTGCAAAGTCCGACCGAGACAGGAGGAGTGAACAACCCGATTGAATCTGTCCTCTGCAGCAGCAGCATCGGCACCGTTAAAAGCAATGGGATAAGATCGTGATCCCCTGGCGCGGCTATGACAACTGCAGCAGGGGATTCCTTCAGTCCCGCTGGGATGAGATTCTGTGGCATCCAGGGGTGTCACCTTGTTCACAATAGGAGACCACTTAAACCTCATGTCCACGGGCAAAAGAAGAATTAAAATCCGTAGCAGATTTTAACTCTTCTCCTGCCCGCAGATCCGCACCCCATAGGGATGCATTGAGCACCTGCGGGTAGATAAATACCCGCGGATGGTGAATAAAAGTGATTTTTTTTTTTAAATGGAGCATGAAAAAATCTGGACCATGCTCCATTTTCATGCGGGTCTCCCGTGGGGACAGCTCCCGCAGGCTTCTATGGAAGCCGTCCGGATCCGCGGGAGACAAAAATCGGAATTTACTCACCCGCTCCGGTTCTTCTCTTCGCCGCGGCGCCATCTTCTCTCCGTCGCGGACGGATCTTTTTTCTTCGGGCCGGCGCATGCGCGGGGCACATCACCGCCATCATCCTGCGCATCCGCCGGGCCGAAGAAAGAAGATCCGGCCGCGACGCAGAGAAGATGACGCCGCAGCGAAGGAAGGATCCGGAACGGGCGGGAGGTAAGTTTATTCTGATTTATTCTAATTTTCAGCCCTCATGTCCGCGGGGCAGGAGGGACCCGCTACGGATTGTCCATGGAGAATCCGGAGCGGGCCTGATTTTCCCCGTGGACATGAGGCCTTTAACTCCTGCCTCGGCTGTGACAGCCACGACAGAGTTGAAGGGAACGCCCGCAGAGATGCAAGGCTATTTTCAAATGAAAACTTCCACATGTTTTCAATGGGGCTGGCAGCAGCAGCATCGGCCCCATTAAATAAAATGGGAGAACATCGTGATCTCCTTCCACAGCTGTGAAAAAGGAAACCTCTGCAGGATGCAGT
Organism: Eleutherodactylus coqui; assembly: GCF_035609145.1. NCBI lineage: Eukaryota > Metazoa > Chordata > Amphibia > Anura > Eleutherodactylidae > Eleutherodactylus > Eleutherodactylus coqui. The sequence goes on from NC_089847.1 coordinate 77,734,457, forward strand.
TGGTTTCCTTGTGAAAGCGCCTCACATCCAGGGGTTTTCAGAAGGACTGCGAGGGCAATATCAGGCCATGATATCGCCCTCGCCAGTTTGCAGGAGTCCTAAGGGAGAGATAATCACCATTACACTTGTTGCTATCCCTAAGGAGAAACCATATCCTTGCTGGCCTACGTCATAGGCCTTTCAGCTAGTCAAATCAACAACCTACTGCACGCCAATGAGGGGCAAAAACCTGAAACAGTCTGGATGTGCATGGTTTATCTATTTTAGACCCTAATGACCAGTTTTTCTGTTTCTATTCGTTGTCCTATTCCTGGAGCCATAACTTTTAAATTTTTCCATCGACCTAGCCGTATGATGGTCCCAAAACTATATAAAAAAATCAGTCAGAAAACCTTTAAAATAGCCACCCACTTTTTGTTCTATCGTCAAGCCAATCTCCCAGTTTAGACACTTTTTCCCCCCAGATGAGGCTTTCTTACATTATATACCAACCCCCTATGCACCACAGTATTACACGCTTTAGAAATTTGAGATAATGCGTCCAGTCATTTTGGATTCCCCAGGGTTTTATATTCTCAGGTATGCCTCCTAAGTATATTGGCTTGTATTTTTCTGAAAAGATGTCATTGCCTTGAATTACCCTACCTGGCCCATTGGAAACAATGCATAGATTCAATATTAATAGGAAATGTCCTGCAAAGTCTGATTTTAAAATTAGTTTTTCCTGCTTTAGAACTCCCTAGACAGCTGCTACTGGAAATGGAGTATATAAAGATGGGCTGTCAATAGAATGCCCAATGGATTTATAAGGAGAAGGTGGCACTGAGTGTACGTGTTTTGTATGGAAATAGTGCATATACCTCTGGCTTTTCAATTTGTTGTTAAATGCCACCAACCACCACCAGGGCTTTTTCATTCTTAAAGGTGTTGTCCCGCGCCGAAACGGGTTTGTTTTTTTTGCATAGGTCCCCTGTTCAGCGCAGGACAAACCCAAGGGATGTGTTGAAATTAAAAAAAAATTTTTTACTTACCCGAATCCCCTCTCTGCAACTTCTTCCTTCTTTTCCTCCAAGATGGCCGCCGGGATCTTCACCCACGATGCATCGCGGGTCTTCTCCCATGGTGCACCGTGGGCTCTGTGTGGTCCATTGCCGATTCCAGCCTCCTGATTGGCTGGAATCGGCACACGTGACGGGCAGAGCTACGCGATGACGCGTAGAAGGAGGCGGATCCAGAATGCCACTCGTGCCCGGACCGACCAGAAGGGAGAAGACCCTTCTGCGCAAGTGCGTCTAATCGGGCGATTAGACGCTGAAATTAGACGGCACCATGGAGACGGGGACGCCAGCGCAGGGAAGGTGAGTATATAACTTCTGTATGGCACATATTTCATGCACAATGTATATTACAAAGTGCATGTATATGGCCATACAGAAGTGTTTAACTTAACTTGTCATCGCGGGACAACCCCTTTAAACATTGCTTATAACACAGTATTGAAATGTTGATGTGTTTCATATTGTTTTCTTGCAAAATGAGGCCTTTGGAATGAGGCATTTATGCAAACAGGATTGATTGGAAGAGTTACTCTTGCTGAGAGCTACTTTGAAGCAAATAAGAGCTACTGTGGGAGCTTGTGACCTCTGGTTGTTTTAAGTGTATGACTTAAAATCCGGTGAGATTTCAGCTTTTTTTTTTTTTGTATTTGTGTTTATCAAGTCACAGTGGTCTTATAGTGGGTACTGGTATATCTTGTCTCCACCGGAACTGTGGGTGGAGACATGGCTTTGTCTGGGTGGAGTTAGAGAAAACTCCCGAAGCTGGTGAGTGCCTACCTGGACGGAGGTAGAATAAGGTGCCTGAACCTGGCTGGGAACAGGGATACTGAGAGCTGGCCCGGCTTTTGGGGTGCCAGAGAGAGACAGTGTGTGGCCGGCTTTTGGTCAGCGGCCAGACGGCATGACCTATTGTACCATTCCCGGGCGCTGAGAGTGACGGGGGGACATTGCAGGTATCCCAGGGGTGAGTCATAGGAGGGGAGCGCACGGAGACCAGCAGTGAGAGTGACAGTGGGGGACATTGCAGGGAGTATGGCAGTGACAGTCACAGTGGCAGACGGGAGCCGCCATGCCAGCTTCTGGAGCAGAGATGCCAGGCCAGCATGGCCACACTAACACCGCCGCTAGCAACGACGGCGCTATAAGCAGAGAAACCAATCGGGGGGACATAACAGAAGTCCGACAGCGCTGGTCGCAACAGCGTTGCTAGTAGCACACGAATAAGGCCAGCGGGGAGCTTACATGGCAGAAGGCTGAAAGGGACGCTAGCAGACGAGAAATTAACCAGCGGGAAACTTGCATAGCAGAGCGACTACCAATGTTAGCTTGAGTCTGGGGAGGAATTTAAGGTTGCCAATCGCCACCTGTGGGCGTACCCTTTTACTCCCCCAGGACAATCCTATCTCTCCACCCATAGTTGTGCTGGAGACCAGATGCACCAGTACTTTTTATAGCGTATGTATTGTAGCTATATTTGGCTTTTCTAGAAGTTAATACATTGTGCTGAGCAGGTATATTGGGGGATTACATTGTTAAATTTAAAAACCCATATTTTGGTAATTTTAAAACCTATAGCTTGTTAGTGTTTTTAATCTTCAGTGCTTTGCACAGGTGATTTAGGGAAGAGCTTACCTAATTGAGGTGTGATAAATTGCATCTGCTGAAATTTTTGTGTTCTTTAAAAACAGAAGATTGATTGGAGGAATAATAGCCGTTAACATGACATGATTATAATCGCTCCCGTGGGAATGTGAAAACTAATCGGCCAGCATAAATGCATGCAGCGACTGAACGAGAGTTTACGTTAAGATTCTGCATGCAGACAATTGAATGGCAAGCTGTAAACAGCAGTAAGTCACTTCTCACTTCTGAGCGATTGTCTGTTGTGAATGGAGGTGGATATGGGGAAATGATTCCTGGCCCACTCTGCCTCCATGCCAGCAGTACTGCGAGCAATGCCAGCAATACTCACTCCTGTGTAACAGTACAGGAGTGAGCTTTACTGGGACGAGCTGCCGGGTATCAGTTGCCCCGATAGCTCCTCCCTTGTAAATGGGCCATTACTGCTGCTGACCGCTATCTAACCCCTTCCTGCTCCAGGACGTACATTTACGTCCTGGAGCGTCGGGGTATGTATGCAGAGAGGTCGCAGGGCGTACAGCGCGGGCGTCAGCTGTTTCACTACTTTTTTTACGATATTTGGGGAATAAAGATGCATCTCTAGATGACCTAATACTATTTTTTGCACCAAAATTTGCTGTCCTGCATTGCTGCTTTTCCCTGTTTACTACAGCTAACACCCGCAGGCAATAGCCACACTCGGACGACCGCGGCTATTAATGCTTTAAATACCGCTGTCAATTCTGACAGCGGCATTTAAATTTCCCGAATGATGTCCCGTACGTTGTCTCCCCCCCCCTTTCCCGCGGTGAGATCGGGGGAGCCGTGCAGGTGTCATGGGTGCCGGGGGCCTTCTGAAAGGCCCCAGGGTTGTCTTGGGAGACTGCCTATCAAGCCATCCCCGTGGGGTGGCTTGATAGGCTGCCTGTTAGAATGCAGTATGACATGATGCTATAGCATTACGTCATACTGCAGGAGCGAGCAAAGCATCTTATATTGTAGTCCCCCAGGGAGACTTAAAATTAAAGTTAAAAAAAGATCAATAAAGTTTTTTTTAATTGTGTAAAAAAAAAATAGTAATAAAACTTTAAGTCACCCCCCTTTTTGCCATATCTGTAATTTAAAAAATCTAAATCCTAAAATAAAAATACATATTTGGTATCGCCGCGTCCGTAAAAGTCCGCTCTATCAAAGTAGTGCATCATGTGCCCCGCACGGTGAACGTCGTCCAAAAAAACCCGCCAGAAATGCACTTTTTCAGTCACCCTGTCTCCTAGGAAAAACGCAATAAAAAGCGATCAAAAAATCGTACATATTCCGAATTAGTACTAATGGAAACTACAGGACATCCCGCAAAAAACGAGCCCTTGCTGAACTTCATCGACGGAAAAATAAAGTTATTGCGCGCACAGGATGACCGCAGAAAATAATTGAAAAAATTAAATATCTCTGAAAAAAAAATTAGTATAGTAAAAGAAAAAACTATACAAGTTTGGTATCGGAGTAATCGTACTGACCCATAGAATAAAGGTATCATGTCCTTTTTGTTGCAGTTTGTGTGCTGTAGAAACAAGAAGCACTGAAAGATGGTGAAATGTCATTTTTTCATTTTACTCCACTTAGAATTTTTTTTAAAGTTTTTCAGTACATTATATGGTACATTAAAGAGCACCATTAAAAACTTCAACTCGTCCTGCAAAAAACAAGCCCTCATACAGCGACGTCGGTAGATAAATAAGAGTTATGATTTTTTTTAAAAGGGGAGGAAAAAACAAAAATGGGGAAAAAAGGGGGCACGTCATTAAGGGGTTAAAGCAAACAGAAGAGCAACAGTTGGCGCTTATGACTTGTGGTTGATTTCAATTGTGGTTGTTTGTGTGTGACTTAAAATCAAATTACTTTTGATTCAGGGGACTTCAGAAGGGAGTTTCATCAATTTACTCTGATAGTTAACGTTTATAAATTACTTGATTCCTAACTGTACGATCCACATTTACAATGCGCTCCATGATTGACCATGCTGTCCAGTGCAGATTTTGTGCCATGTATGCAGTCCTTGACAGCTGTCCGAAGGGTGCATACTGCTGTACGAGATGTGAGTATGTTCCACGTTTGGAAGCCCAGATCCTGGATCTAAGTGAACAGCTTGCAACGCTGAGATCATGGACAACATAAAAAGGAGTTTGCTGCTCATTAAGCAGACACTGGCTGGGGTAGATGTGGGGAGTGTAGGATGATCTGACAGCTAGCTGGGTGACACAAGGAGGCGTAGAGGGAAGAGATAGTCCTGAACTGGCACACCCCAACAAGTCTGCAAAGTTGGCAGATAAGGAGAACGCCATTACAGGGTTTGCACTGCTGCAGCATGACATGCCCCTTAAATGCTAGGGGAATGTTTGTTTCAGTAAGAAAGGAAGTGCAGGGCGGACTAGACAGGTTCTGGTACTAGGGGACTCTGTAATTAGGGGGACAAAGAGGGCAATCTGCCACACAGACCAGGATCATCAAACAGTGTGGTGGTTTTCTGGCGCTCAAGTTAGACACATCGCAGATCTGGTTGACTGATCACTGGAAGGGACGGGTGAGGACCCAGGGGTCATGGTGCACATTGGCATCAGTGACAAAGTTAGAGGTAGGTGGAAGGTCCTTTTAAACTAATTCAGGGAACTAGAATGTTGGCTTATGGTAAGGACTTCCAACATAGTATTTTCTAATATACTATATCACGCGCCACACCAGAAAAGGCAGCGGGAGATTAGAGAGGTAAGCAAGTGACTCGAGTTGGTGTAGAAAGGAAGGATTTGGGGACGGTGCAGATTTGTTGGGAAAGGAGATGGCTGGAAGGTTGGAGGAGTTTTTAAAATAGGGATTTGGGGGGAGGACGTCTACAGAGATGGGGGGGGGGGGTGTAGACCATGATCTAGTACTAAATAATGAGAATGGGAGAGTGAATGCCAGACCAGAATATATACTGGCAGCCAGCCCTACACTGACTGTCGACTAGCACTGTTGCTCGTATTTATTGATTAGTTAATGTGACAGGTGGCTGTCATGGTTACCAAGCGACAGACCCTCACTGATGATGTATCAATGACCTGTCCTCAGGAGACGTCATTAACAGGAAAAAAATGTAAAAGTTCCCGGAATAACCCTTTAACTGAGCGACTTTACCAATGTAACAATTCAGCTGATTCAATAGCTGCCCAGTACATTTACTAATCACCGACTTTGTGACGAGTGCTGACCTGGCTGAAGTGACACAAATCCAGGGCCCAAGTGTGGGGCTGTGTGGCTACAGAGGCAATTCTGTTGATTGGAATTGCTATTTTTCATTCAGTAGGCTCTCAAAAAATGCAATAAAAGTTGCATATACCCCTAAAAGGTACCAATGAGATCAAAAACGTGTCAATTTAATACAGAAAACCTCACATAGCTCATTTAGTGAGAACATTGAAATGTTATGGTCATGGAATGCAGTGCTGACCATCTTTTTTTATTTGATATTCATTGTGCAAAGTATTGTTCAAGGCTTTCATTGTGCAAAAGGAGTAAAAAATTAACAATACATAAATGTCCGACATGGTTGTACCCCCCCAGAAACGCCATACTTCCCTCTCCGGATCTGCCGCTGGAGTCCCATCTGGCGAACTGGCACGCATGTGCAGTGAAGCACATGGCGCATCGGCGCTGGGCGGTGACTCATAATCCTGCGATACTTTGCGGGACGGACAGTTTCCATTGACTGCAATGGAAGGCGGCCGCGCGTATTTCCGCTGCAAAAAGGACATTTGTTTCACACTGGGGAATTCTGCTGTAAAATCCCGCAGCATTAGCATTGTACGGCAGAAAAGCTATTAGGTTCAATAGAACCTAATAGCTGCGAAATAACGCCTTGGGAAACGCGGCAGAAAGCCATCCGTGGACATTAGCCCTAACACATCTGTTATACTGCACCCTAGCACTATAACCACAAGTGCCATAACAAAATAAAGAAGGAAAACAATTACGGAATTGCTGTTTTTTATTCATCTGTCTTCAAAAATCCCAAATAAAAAGTAATCAAAAGGTTCTATGCACTCCAAAATGGAACTAATAGAAAATACACGTGGGTCTTGGAATACAGCAATGCAAATACAATTATTTTTTTAAATGTTTGTTGTGGAAAAGTAGTGATGCATGAAAAAACACTAAATTTGGTATTGCACTAATCAGGGTGATCGGCAGAATACGCAGACAGGGTCCTTGGAGACATGCTGCAAGGATGTTGTGTATCCTAATCTGTATGTGTGGTCAGCAAGAAACAGGTCATGTTTGCTGCTAACCTGTGCCCCCATAATAATTAAAACTAATACTATATAATGTAAACAAAATGATAAATAATTAAATACATAGAGCTAGATTTAAAAAAGTTACCTTTCCCAACAACAAAATGCATTTCACTTAAATTCCATATACTGTACCTGAATTTCAGGCATCTTGTGTGATGGATGCGTTGTGCTATCACGCCTAAAGTATGTTATGTAAAACAAAATAATTACCCATAACTCCCAGTATTAGTCTGTTTAATCCTGACTCTACTTTTATACCTTTCCCAAAAAAAAATCTGTACTTTAATGATTACACTGGGGAACAATTTTGAATAAAATGTATGTTTTGGGTTGTTTTTTTTTCAGGTGATTTAGCTAAAATAGGTATCCGGATTTTTACTCTTTGAAAAATGCAGTTTTCTTCTATCATGTGAGTTTTTTTCCCTTTACAGCTTGTCTTAATGCAATTACTCAAATCTGGGTCGAGGGGAACACTAGTGTTCTCCTATTGTCTGAGAGCGAACCTCCCTCGAGTGGGGAGGGGTGGAGGATGACCTTGGCGACTGGCTGCTGTTTGTCTAGGCTATTCGGTTACACATGCGACAGTGTGGTGAGAAGTTGTGTGCTGCTGTACCGTGTTTCCCTGAAAATAACACACTGTTTTATATTAATTTTAGCTCCAGAAGAGGCACAGTGTCATATTTTCGGGGGTGTCTTATACTTGCCTAGCTGACGGCGTCTCGGTGCCTCGCACTGGACCCTGGCACTGTAATAGCAGTTTGCCATGTCCTTCTCGCTGACAGCATTCTCTTCCTAGTAATGGGGCTTTGAATACCCCACCTCCAGAAAGCGAGTGCTGTGATTGGATCACCAGCACCACTGGCTCAGGCAATCAGAGCTGGCGCTCAATAAACCAATCACAGCCATTCAGTGTTGTCTTTTACTGAAAGGCTGTGAATGATGGAGCGCCAGCTCTGATTGGCTGAGCCAGTGGCGCTCGTGATCCAATTGCAACACACTCTTGCTGGAAGCTGGGGTATTCAAAGCCCCATTACCAGGAAGAGAATGCTGTCAGCGCGGAGGACACTGCAGCCTGCTGCAGTGCGAGGCACCTGGATGTCGCAGGCTAGGTGACTATTGCTGTGTGTTTTTTTTGTTTTGTTCTTTATTTTATCTAGTGTAGCTAGGGCTTATTTTCAGGGGGCTTCTATTTCAAGACTCCCACCCCCTGAAAATGGGTGCATGTCTTATTTTGGGGTAGGTCTTATTTTTGGGGAAATACAGTATATAGTGAATTAGCTGAATTAATTTTTTTTTATTTATACACTTCTTTCCTTTCCTTCATGTCTGCATCTACCATTTCTCGTTGTAAGTGCCTAAACAGCCCCGTTTCCTTTTGCTATATCTGTAGCTGTTTCACCATTTCCAGACAAAGGGTGAACATCAGCGCTTTTGTCAAGCAAGCCTGTTATGCATATTTCAAAGTTAAAGGGGTTGTCTCGCGAAAGCAAGTGGGGTTAAGTACTTCTGTATGGCCATATTAATGCACTTTGTAATATACATCGTGCATTAAATATGAGCCATACAGAAGTTATTCACTTACCTGTTCCGTTGCTGGCGTCCCCGTCTCCATGGCTCCGTCTAATTTCGGTGTCGTCTTGCTTTTTTAGACGCGCTTGCGCAGATGGGTCTTCTCCCTTCGGCTCGGCAGCAGCGGTGTTTTGGCTCCGCCCCCTTCTGCGCGTCATCGCGTAGCTCCGCCCCCGTCACATGTGCCGATTCCAGCCTGCCTCCTGATTGGCTGGAATCGGCACATGTGACGGGGCGGAGCTACGCAATGACGCGTAGAATGGGGCGGAGCCAAAACACCGCTGCTGCCGAGCCTAAGGGAGAAGACCCATCTGCGCAAGCGTGTCTAAAAAAGCAAGAAGACACCGAAATTAGACGGAGCCATGGAGACGGGGACGCTAGCAACGGAGCAGGTAAGTGAATAACTTCTGTATGGCTCATATTTAATGCACGATGTATATTACAAAGTGCATTAATATGGCCATACAGAAGTACTTAACCCCACTTGCTTTCGCGAGACAACCCCTTTAAGCCTGGTGATCAAGATAAGTGTGTAAGCATATGAGCAGAAAATAGAGATGGAGGGGAGCTGCTACCGTTAAAAATTTCCTTCTTTATTGAATAAAATAAAGCATACAGCTCACAAGTGCACGCTGAACGCGTTTCGGCAAAAGCCTTTGTCAACAGCTATGAGGTATGGAGTACATAAGACATTTATAGACCAAATACAAATTAAAATCAAAGGAGAGATACCTGTGTATGTTAGCTTGTCAGGGGGGGAAATGGTTGAGGGATGGTATAGAGGGTGTGTTCAAGAGCTAATTACATCACATGTTACAACCAGCATACAGAGATTTGTGGCAAGAGGATTCAAAACAGACAGAGAAACAAGTATGCATATGGATATCTGAAAAACAATTCTTAAATACATTTACATAGCGATAAATAGATAAAGAATATGAAAAAGAGAAAAAAAAAAAAAATTTATAAAAAAAATTTTAAAAAAGAAAAAAAAAAAATTAAAAAAAAAAATTTTTGAAAAAAAAAAATTAAAAAATTTTCTTTTCTTTTCCTCTCCCATTCTTCTCTCTTTTTCCAGATATATAGTTGCACAAGCTATTTCCGCATAATAGTAAAGCAATTACAAAGTATATAAATTTACCAGAGTAGAAGTCAGGAGAGGGAAAAAACACACACACAAAAAAAAAAAACAAAAGAAAAAAAAAAACACACACACATATATATATATATATGCATTTTCTCTTTTCTTTTTTACCTTTAATCCCCCCTTACTGTTTATTAATAAACACAGAATAAATCCGTTCTATAATTCATACCAAATGGGAATCTAGTATTTAGTTCCAAAATCCAATACGCTTCCCTGCGAAGGATATCCTTCATTTCTACTTTTTGTTTCCTATTTTTCCAAACTCTGTCTATCCCCAAACATGAAAAATTTTTTGTTTCACCACCATGTTTTAGAATAAAGTGATTTGCAACCCCTGATTTTCCTAATAGATTTTTTTGAATGTCCCTCAGGTGTTCTGCTATTCTAGTATGTAATCTCCTAGAGGTGCATCCTACATAAAGTAAATTGCATAGGGTGCATACTATTACATAGATTATTCCACTAGTTTTACAGTTAATAAAACTATTGATTTTGTATTTTTTGTTGTTCTGTGGGTTATTAAATTCCCTAGATTTATTAAGGGTGTACTGACAACAACCACAACGTGGGTCAGCACATTTGAAAAATCCATTAATATTAATCCAATTATTTTTGGGTTTCTGACATATGAAATTCTTAGATACTCTGTCTCCAATAGTACGATTTCTGCGAGAGGTACATAACACGCCTTTGTCTAAGATAGATTTTAAATCATCATCCTGTTTTAAAATTGGAAGATAGGAGAAGAATAATTTTCTTATCTGTGGGAATTCCCTACTATATGGTGTAGTGAAGACAATTTTGTTGGATATACCATCAGATAAATCCTTAACCTTATACAGCAATGTCTTTCTGTCCATTTTATTAACCTTGTCCCTAGCATTATTCAAAGTTTGTGGGTTATAACTTCTATTCGCCAAGCGGGTACAGATTTGGTTTGCTGATGTATTATAGCTTGATGTATTGGTACATATACGTTTTGCCCTAATGAATTCCGTAAGTGGTATGGCATTAATTGTATGTCGGGGGTGACAACTAGTCGCTTTAAGTATCGTGTTTCCACTGCTGGGTTTGCGATATACTGAAGCATTAATACTATCCCTAGAGCAACTAACCTCTAATAGGAGATCCAGGAAATAATTTTGTTCTGATCACTATTAATGGTAAACTGTAAGTTGCAATTGTTCTTATTAATATAACTCAGGAATTCTAATAATTCTGAGTGGACATCAGAAATGGTGACATTATGGGAATGGGAAGATCCCTGTCTCCAAATAATAATGATGTCATCCAAGTATCTGGCATACCACACCACGCTGTCAATGAATGGATTAGATATAGAGAAAATATAAGATTCTTCCCACCAAGCCATATAAAGTATGGCTAAAGTGGGAGAGAATTTCGACCCCATAGGAGCTCCTACCAACTGTAAGAAAAATTGATTATTAAAAATGAAAAAATTATGAGTGAGGAGAAACTCTGTGCAAAGCATGATAAATTCTCTCAGTTCACTACTATATTCGCTATACTCTCTCAAATGGTAGTGTAAAGCTTGTAAGGCAGCGTGGTGTGGTATACAGGTATAGAGACTGACAACGTCGCATGTTACCCAAATGTAATCCTCCCGCCACACAAATGTATCCAATTTTTTCAAAACACTACTGCTGTCTTTCAGGTAACCCGGTACTCGCATAGCTAGTGGTTGTAAAGATTTGTCTACCCAAGCACTAAGTCTTTCACATAGAGAGTCAATTCCTGAAATAATAGGGCGCATAGGAGGAGGGAAAGAGTCCTTGTGCGTTTTGGGAAGGCCATACATAAATGGGACTTTTGGGTTGGTAGGGATAAGATATTCTCCCATATTAGTAGTAATAACACCTGAGTTGGATCCCAATTGTAATAATTCATGCAATTTTTTAGAAAAAACAATCGTAGGGTCTCCTTGTAATTTTTTATAAGTAATCCTATCCTTAAGGATGTGATTAATACAATTAATGTATAGGGTGGTGTCCATGATAGTAATATTTCCCCCTTTGTCTGACTGACAAATCCTGATGTCTTCATCTTTAGATAACCACGATAGCTCAATTCTCTCCCTCTTCGTCATATTATTGGATCCAGAATGTCCATATTGATTGTCCTTAGTTTGTGCCTGTAACAACTTCAGTTCTTTTTCCATAATCATTTGAAAATCTTCTACAACCTGTGTGCGGGTTTGTGTTGGATAGAAGTCAGGATTGGGTGTTTTTATGTTGATCCTGTGTGTAAGGACATCAGCTGTAACTGATTCCCTATGTAGATGATGTAAGTCTAAAAGGGCAGCTGTGTCTTTCGGGGTTAAATCCTCAAAAGTGTCCTGTATAAATTCTCTTTTAGTAGCTGGAGTAAAAGAGTCATCACTGTTAATTAAATGTTTTTTCACCATTAGATTGCGGACAAATTTGTTGAGATCCAGAAGAGTATGAAAAAGGTTGAAAGATATGTCAGGAACAAAATTAAGTCCTTTATTAAGTACATTGATCTGATTTTGTGTCAAAACCCGTGGTGTGAGGACTATGATGTTGTTGTCCTCTATTTGTTTCTCCTGGATGGATATCTTCTTCTTATGTCTGTATCGCTTGCGTCGTTTTTTGAAGTAGATGACTTATGCTGGACTCTATGGTCCTGCTCTTCAGAATATGAGCATTCCCAGCTGGAGGTGTCATACGTTCTATCTGATCCTTCCTGATCTGAGGAGGAAAAGGTGACTGTAGAATTGCGTCGTGTGGGACCCCTCCTAGTTTTTAAAATGGATCTAGGGCGATGAGCAAGCCCATCTCTCCAACCATAGACTTTATTTTCCATATAGTCCTTTTTATCCCGTTCAAGTTTGGAACATTTTGTTTTTAATATATTCTCTTCCAATTTCTGCATATTAATATTGATGTTATCCAAAAGCTTTGTAAATTCATCTTTTCCCATTGATTTTATAAGTTTTTCTTCAGATAGTTTGATCTCCTGTTTTAGAGTGTCCAGCTTAATCTGTTCCTGGTCCACTATTAATTTCATTAATTCCAAAGAACAGGTGGATAGAGCTTGATTCCATTTATTTAAAAATTCCTCATTATATAGTGTGGTGGGGATTTTTTTGAGGCGCAATCCTCTAGGAATCATACTTAGCTCCAGATACTTAACCAGTGAGTTCCTGTCCCACCAGGTTTTAATTTCACTCCTCTTTTGTTTTTCCAGGTTATATCTTAATAATTTTATATCCTGATCAGAGGAAGAAGATGCTGTATCAGTCATGTTGAACATTTGTGTCAATTTTTGCATCCGAGATTGTAATACATGTCCCTCTTGTGAATCCATATTCAGAAATAGAGAAAAAAATGGAATGAAAAAAAGAGAAAACAACAAGGCTTCCTTTCTTTTTTTCTTCTTTTAGTGAATAAGCCCCCTGATCAAAGCATAAATCAATTATGGCTGTGCTTTATAATGCAAATATCAATCAGTCCTGCATTGCAATAAGTAGGAAGTAGCCTACTAATATATATATGCGTAATGTGGTTCCAAAAGGAAAATCAAGACTGCGGGAGGTGGCCCCAACCCATGCATGTGAATAAGCCAAAAAAGAGGGATATGGGCTCACCTCACCAGCAGTAACTTTCAGTGTTGCAGGAAAGAGAAAACAGCAAGGCTTCCTTTCTTTTTTTCTTCTTTTAGTGAATAAGCCCCCTGATCAAAGCATAAATCAATTGTGGCTGTGCTTTATAATGCAAATATCAATCAGTCCTGCATTGCAATAAGTAGGAAGCAGCCTACTAATATATATATACGTAATGTGGTTCCAAAAGGAAAATCAAGACTGCGGGAGGTGGCCCCAAGCCGTGCATGTGAATAAGCCAAAAAAGAAAAATGTGGGCTCATCTCACCAGCAGTAACTTTCAATGTTGGAGGAAGATCTGGGATCCAACAGGAGCTCCATCCTCAAGTAGCCGACGGCAAACGGCCAGATTCCATATGAGCAGAAAATAGAGATGGAGGGGAGCTGCTACCGTTAAAAATTTCTTTCTTTATTGAATAAAATAAAGCATACAGCTCACAAGTGCACGCTGAACGCGTTTCGGCAAAAGCCTTTGTCAACAGCTATGAGGTATGGAGTACATAAGACATTTATAGACCAAATACAAATTAAAATCAAAGGAGAGATACCTGTGTATGTTAGCTTGTCAGGGGGGGAAATGGTTGAGGGATGGTATAGAGGGTGTGTTTTTTTTAAATTTTTTTCATAATTTTATTTTTTTCTTTTTTATTTTTTTCTTTTTCATATTCTTTATCTATTTATCGCTATGTAAATGTATTTCAGATATCCATATGCATACTTGTTTCTCTATCTGTCTGTTTTGAATCCTCTTGCCACAAATCTCTGTATGCTGGTTGTAACATGTGATGTAATTAGCTCTTGAACACACCCTCTATACCATCCCTCAACCATTTCCCCCCCTGACAAGCTAACATACACAGGTATCTCTCCTTTGATTTTAATTTGTATTTGGTCTATAAATGTCTTATGTACTCCATACCTCATAGCTGTTGACAAAGGCTTTTGCCGAAACGCGTTCAGCGTGCACTTGTGAGCTGTATGCTTTATTTTATTCAATAAAGAAGGAAATTTTTAACGGTAGCAGCTCCCCTCCATCTCTATTTTCTGCTCATATGGAATCTGGCCGTTTGCCGTCGGCTACTTGAGGATGGAGCTCCTGTTGGATCCCAGATCTTCCTGCAACATTGAAAGTTACTGCTGGTGAGGTGAGCCCACATTTTTCTTTTAAGTGTGTAAGCAGTGTGTCGAGAGTTTACGGATGTGGACGAAGGGAACACACGTGATAAGTTGCAATTTGGTATACCTATAGTTTGGCGAAAGCCTAGAGATCATTCCAGTGACTGTTACTTGTGTATCGTAAAAACTTCAGGATATAGCAAAAAAAAAGAAAAATAGAGTATCCTAGTCTATCATCAGCTTTATGTTCAGTGTTTCATTCGGCTGAAATCCCAGTGTCCATTTTCATTGAACTACTCTCTCTAGAAGAACATGATTATGGTGAAGAAATAAGTGATAGCAAATTTGAAGATGTATTCATTTGTAAGGGATTTGATCAGCATGAGATGAATGATTTGGCACAAAAGTTCTGCAAAAATTTACAAGTGACAGTGGATTAGTATTATTCTATCTTGTCACCACCAGGAAGCTAGGGGTTTGACAGGGCTTGGATGCAGGAACGCCCGTGTCACACCTCTAGCTCCCCGAGTGGTGACTTCTCAAAGGTCCTAGCAGCACAGTGTGTAGTGATTTTTGCCTTGTCTGGACGGTTAGGGATTAGTGTACCTGTTAGGCTTACATTATTAGCTGAAAAGGCTTCCATGTAGGAGAAAAAAATAATGTAAGCCTAACCCCAAAACACCCCTAACCCTCGTGGCAAGGCTAAAATCACAGCACTGTTTGGTCGGAGAACAGCTTGCTTCTACATGTGGGGGGACTTACACTGCTGGCCGCAAACAGAGATGAGTCCGCCCCACCGGCTATCTTAACCGCTTAGTTCTGCAGACCAATGCCTCTCCGCTCCCTCCTTGCCGGCCGCTACAACAGAGCAGAGCCACGGATCTTCACACTGCTCCCGCTAGTTACTGTGCGCCAGGTATAGTGACAGCGGCCCTGGTAAGGGGGAGGCACACTAAGTGCAGCGCTGCAGCCTGGGAGGCCGCTGCCACCGCCGGGGGAACGTGCTGCTGGGGACACTGCAGACGGGAGAGTGACAGCTACCAGGGTAAGGGGAGTCCACAGGCACTCCTGCGCTGCTGGGGAAAGGCCACTGCCGCCAGGGACAGTGCAGGTGGCGATATTGACAACAGCCCCGGTAAGGGCAGGACACAGCCAGTGCAGCGCTGCTGGTGGGAGGGCGCCGTAGCCTACAGTCACAGCAGGTCTAGCAGCACACATGCGGTATACTCACATCAGCATACAGCTGTGCTGTGCTGAGTGGCAGGACCTGCTGTGAGGCCAATAAATGACAGCCTATCAGGAACAGGGGGTGTCACCCCTCCCCCTGCCCTGTCAAGCACCAACTATCTTCTCACCACTCACACTTCCGGTGGTGACAAGATACAATAATACCCAGTGGCTCTGTGTATTGCCATAACATGCATGGTGTAATAGAGGAAATGCATCTATAACTCAAATGAATGGCGACTGTTCATTGATGGCTCAAAGCGGAGTTTAATGTGTGTCGTCCTACACAATGCAATTTATTTGGTGCAGTCCCAATTGGCCATTCGGTTTCTCTTTGTGAAGAATATGTATACATAAAGATAGTCATTGAGTTGTTGCAATATCACAAACACAATTGGATCATCTGTGTTGACCTCAAAATGGTATCCTTCCTTCTTGGTCATCTACGTGTATACACAAAGTATCCTTGTTATCTCTGCATGTGGGACAACAGAGCTCATGAGAAACATTGGGTGGAAAGGAACTGGCCTCCAAGATCTGACCTTGAACCTGGTGATCCAAACATTCTACATAAGCCACTTGTTGACAAAACATTATATTCCCATCTTCACATGAAACTGGGTCTCATGACACAATTTGTTAAAGCTTTGCCAACTGAAGAAGACTGTTTCACATATCTGGTTTTGGAATTTCCTAGCAGCGTCACTGTACATGTTTACCAGGAAGCATGTACGGTGACGTATGTACAATTAAACTGCGGCCTCTGATTAGCCGCAGCAGACACATGACTTCCGCTGGGCTGTCTACCCGGAAGTCGCTGCCGATATTGGCGGCAGCTCATTGCTGCATCCCAAGGCTTCAGGACTTTCGAGTATGCCCTCTTTTTTTTGTTTTAGGCCGGGCTGAGCAGGTTGACTAGTTCTTGTTGCAATGACAAAACCCCTTTAATTCATAATCTCCCCAAGTGGTTAGAGAAGAGGTGCAGGCAATAAAAGCGGAACCAATCTCTCAACCTCAGTCAGGCCCCTCTATACTAGAAGAAGGGTCTGTACTCGTATGTCCTCTACATCCGAATTATTGGAGAGCGTAATCTGAGGGAGAACTTTGCAACGTAACAGCCCCGTGACTGGAAAAAATGTTACATATATAATAGCTTTGTTGGTAGAGTTGCTGACTGTGATGCTAGGGTGACCTCTGTCTGCCTTTTTTATTAAAAAAAAATAAATAAAAATTTCTCACCCTTTTGCATTAGGGAATTGTTAATAGTGGTGTTAAACGTCCAACAGCCGAGCTCGGTCCGGGACGAGATGGTTAGGGGGTTATGGTCGCACCGTAAAGAGTCCCAGTGAATGTAACGCCTTGTAACAAGCGGATGGGAGCACGCAGTGAAAAGACTGCCTATATTCCGAGAGTTTAAAGATAGGCTTTTGTTTGCGCCCAATGACACTAAACTGGAGTTAGGTGCCCAAAAATTATTTATAAGTGGCCAAAGAAATCAAGAAGAACTCCTTGCCGTTCGAGTATTCTTCCCAGCTGAAGGACTCCATGAAATCATAGGAGACTACATCCAGTCTTCTAGAAATAAATACAGCAGCCAACTCTGTGGCATGCTCAACGTACTTGCGCCTCTCACAGCTAGAAAACCATCTGAAGCTGGCAGGTGCCGCAGCAGAGCCGTACGCTTTCAGCCAAAAACAGTGTTTGAAAACTCTGCAAGGCGTTGCCCTATGGCTTAACGCCTGGTAAGGAGACACTCTCTCTAAAAAAAATAAGCAGTATTCCATTCCCATCACAGGGGGGAGTATTTATTTAGGGCAGAACTAGACAAGATCCTAGAGAAAGCAGGAGCTAGGGGAAAGGTTTCCCCACCGATCACCTACCCAAGAGGAAGCTTTCCTTCCGTAAACAGGCGTACCAGCCCAGGGAAAAGGAGGCAAGGGTGAGAGCCCCTCTTTACCCCAAGACAGCCAAATCCAGATAAAAGGTCATGGAGGGTAGGCGCTCTCAGGTCTTGGGGAGATGGAACCAGATAACTGCGAATCCCGGGGTACTGCAGATATTTCAGGAGTACAGAATACAATTCTTGGCCCCCCCCAAAAGCTTATAGTTAAGCCAGACCAGTCCTCTCTTCTCCAAAGGGAGATTGGGGCAGGCGGTTGGGGGCTTAATACATCTGGAAGCTGTTATCCCAGTTCCTTTTAGTGGAACAGTTTTTAGTTTATTACCGTTCCTTTCAAACTATGCTCAATTTAAAATCCCTTAATCAGTACATTTTGAAGTTTAAAATGGAGGCTATTAGGTCCACAATTCCCTTGTTAACTTGTTAATCAGCGCAGCATCATGCACACGGTTGACCTCAAAGATGCGTACTATCATATTTCCATCCAACTGACCTACCAAAAACATTTCAGATTTGCTGTTAAAATGGGTTCAAATATCATGCATTTCCAGTTTGTCTGCCCTTAGTATTTCTTCTGCATGCAGATTGTTTTCCAAGGTAAATGTTGAGCTGATTGGCTATATCTGGGATATAGGAATTAACATCTTTCGTTTTCTAGACAATCTACTAATTGTTTTGGTCAGCTAGAACTCTATGGAGAGTCACCCGGGTCACAGACCGTTAAACTTATCAGAGTTAGGTTGACGTATCAATTTTGGAGAATCCAGACTAAGGCCTCATGTCCACTAGCTAAATGGAATTGTGGATTCTGCTGCGGATTTTGCCCATAGAGAATCATTGGCCATCCGTGGGTCCATTAAATTGATTTTTGCACCCGCGGATGGCATTTTAGGAGAATTGCGTTTTCACGCGCGGGAGAAAAAACGCGGCATGCTCCATTCTGCTGCTGATCGGCAACATTGCTATCACATTGATAGCAATGTGTGCGGATATCTGCATGCAAAAAAAATACCATTAAAAGCGAATCCGCGGCAGATTCTGCGCAGATTGTATTTTTCAAGTGGACATGAGGCCTAAATCCAGACACACCGCGTCAACCTCTGTGTTGGAGCCGGCGCTTGTAACTGCAGCACGTCTCACGCGAGCTGTGCCTGCAGTTACAAGCGCCAGCCACTACACAGAAGTCGGCGCAGAGACATCCGCTGCTTCAGCTCCGACCTCTATGTATTTTCGACGCTGACAGCATGCACCCACTAAGCTGATCAGTCAAGGTCCCGAGCGACGGACCCCAGACGATCAACTAGTGATTGCCTATCCTGAGGGATAGATCATCCGTAGTATTCTCCCTGGTAAACCCCGTTAACGTGCTGCTTTCTACAGCACATTGAACGATACGAAAACAAAACCCGAAAACCTGCGGTGAATTTTTTTCTGCACTCCAACCCATTAAAAAAAGCTGTTTTTCCAATGTATTAAAAGATACATTAAATTGGGCTATTCAAAGATACACCTCCTGCAAAAGTTATGGCTCTTAGGAGGTGAAGATGAAACACAAAGAGCTGCTTGTAGCACTGAGGGATTAAAATAACACTTATGGGCACAACTGCATAGAAAAGTATATTTGATCAAAATTGTCTGTCTGTTTTAAGGAACTGCTTATTTTTCTTTGACAGATCAGCTCCTCGTCTACAAGTCTTGGCTCACTCACTTCTGTTACCCCTCTAAATAACACCTCAAGCAGCGACACTTCTATTTCCAGGTAATAATTTATTTCCTTAGCTTTTTGTAAAATTGTATGAAGTAGTGCACCTACTGTACTTTGCATATGTCACCAATTTTTGGTGTTTTTTTTATTGTACTTTTACATTAGTACTGTATAACTGAAAATTACAGGGTTTCTTCCCCCTCTCTCGCCCTCTTTCCCCTTTCCTTTTTTGGCGGAAAATGTACAGTAAAGACCAAATTAATAATAATAAAATTGTATTGCTATAAAGTGGTTTCATTTATCAAAATAGTCTAAAAGAAAACCTGTTGCTTATAGCAACCAATCACAACACAGCTTTCATTTTAATAGATCACTGGAAGTCATGAAAGCTGAGCTCTGGTTGCAATGGCCAACAGGCAGTCTATTACACCGTTTTGATAAATGATGCCCAGTATATTGTAGTTGTATTTTTGTTGAAGCGACATGTCATTAGTTGAAATGTTCTAGGTGCTACAGCAGCGACTGTTACTTACTGCGTACAGTCTGTCCACAGAATCCTGGTCCTGGTGGTAAAGCCCTCCTGCGCATGCACAGGATTTGCCTCTGTTTTGTCTTGTCTGGTAATCTATTGTACAACATTGTTGGTGATTTGTTTGATTGCAAAAATGGGTGGGAAATGTGATATTTTACCTGTTGTAAATAGAGTAAAAAAATTCTTCAAAATACCTTTAAAGATTCAGCCCAAAATAGGTAGATAAATGTCATACTATTTCATAAGTTTTATATGTGCTTTAAATTCACTTCATAATCCCTGCCGAACTTCGGCATCTTAGCCACATGGTCTCCGCACCTCTTTCTTATGAGACTGTAGTTGATGAAACTTGGTTACTCTTCTATAAGTGATCTGGATTAGATGTGCATGTTGTTTAGACTCCTACCTCAGGTGCCGTTTTGTGAATCCTTAGAACTGCTATCACGGTGTAGCAAGCATCACGGGCTGTCAGACAAGGCTTCATGATGATGTGGAAGAGCCGACCTGTTACCTGGACAATGCAGCAGGGCTATGCAGGTGACTTGAAAACGTAGCTGTGTGGAGCAGGCAACAGACAATGTAGCTGAGCGGTGCTAGTAGCAGACCGGTGGAGCAGAGTTGCACAGGGAACAGTCCAGACAAGGCTGGGTGACCTGGATTAGCAGTTAACAGGACCCCACCAAGAATAAATTGCATGGATACTCGGGAAAGACCTGACTGGGGGGTCCCAAGACATAAAGTAATTGAAACAAAAAATTCCTACGCTAACAAGAAGTTTGTGTAAAAATGATCAACCAAAGTTAATAATCAGTATTTATTAGTATTAAGAGAGAGAAAAATAAAATTACAGGGTATTATGCAGCACATGTCGGCGATACTGTGCCGCCTTTCTGAAGCATCAAGTGTACTGACATCAGCTGTATTTACATAGAGACAAACGAGCACATGACACTAAGGGGAGGGAGGGATTAAAGGGAGCGGGAATGCATGCCAGCTTTTACATACCTTTAAAACAAAACACAGAAGTATACAATTCCAAAAGGAAGGAAATATTCTAAAGAGCTTTATACGCGACCTGCCGTGGCTACTGTGGAAATTCAGTTTCGATTATAAAAGTCCTGTAGTTGTATTAGGCTTTCTCAAAGAGTTGTATGTGCGGCTTCTAGCATAAGCCGGAGCTATGAGGTATTAGTACAGGTAAGGGAATGAGATTTAAGAAGCCCAGAGGGAGTATGGGATGCATGTTTAGGATACACTTTCTTTCAGTGGCATATAGATGAGGGAGTAAGCCTAATGTCCACGGGCGGATTTGAGCCACTGAAATCTGCGTGGATCCGCCGCCCATAGAAATGAAGGGAGCTTCCGTGATTGATTTTTAGGTCCGTGGATTTGATTTTATGGTATTTATTTCCTATCCGCGCGGATCTAAAATCGCAGCATGCTCCATTTTCATCGCGGATTAGCTACGTCAATGGTCACATGATTTTCAGAGCGGCTGCGTCATCCTGGCAGGTCATGTGATAGGCCTATGGGGAGGGACAAAGCTAATGTGAAAAAAAACTTAATTGGCCATAGTGGTTGGCAGGAGGGATGCAGGCCTCTCATGGCTGCGTCATCCTGGCAGTTACATGATACATCTACCGAGAGCATAGAAGGACAAAATTACTATGTACAGCATGGTTGGCAAAACAGGTCCTTGGTATAGGAATAAAAAAATGCTGCATTAATAAAACCAAATGGGAAATTAAAGTCTGAATACCAAGTAGGAGTATACTTATCTCCTATATCTAGTAATTAATGTCCAAGTGCGGCATATAATACTTATGACCGGACAAGGCTGGGTAACAGAAGGTGACCTGGTTTAGCAGTTAACAGGACCAGATCAGTCCGTTCTTTCCCGAGTATCTATGCAGTTTATCCTTGGAGTCCCAAGACCTAAAGTAGCTGACAAGTTCATTAGGAATAAGGTCCAATGTCCGCATGCGGGATTGATTTGCGGAACCCGTGTGGAAGATCCACAAGTCAAGCCACCCATAGAGAAACATGGGCATCCGCAAATGAAATAAAGCATGCGGATTTGATTTGCGGATTTTTTTGCGTAGAATACAAATCGCAGCATGTTCCATTTCAGTGCGGATCTCACATGAATGGCTTCCATTGAAGTCGATGGAAGCCATCTGTTCTATTGCCTGTCCGCAATTGAATTGTAGATTCTGTATGCATCCGCAGACCAGAAAATAGAAGACCCGAAAAGGTAACCCTGTGCCCTCGACTGCTGGTAAGGTCAGATTCCGCTGCGGGCTCCCGAAAGTGAAATCCGATCAGCCCGTGGACATTAGGCCTAACTGTGGCAATCTAGACCAAACAGAGTTAACCAATGCATTGCCAGTGTAATGTCAAAAGTTGCATGTCCTGGCCAAGAATTCCGTGGCCTGTTGCTAGGCCCCCGCTGTACCATGTCACAACCTCTGCAGAGATGCAGACAGATGCCACCAAAAAGGAGAGCAGAAACTGTTATAGAATTGGAGTTTACATTGAGCTTATAAGAAACAAAGGAGTTTATTGAGCTTTGATAAGTGCCTCTTGTTCATATAAACTCAAATTGTCTCTGTACATAATATAAGAAACATCTGATTCTATTTAGTATTAAAAGTCACATTTTTAAGTGTCTGAATGAAAAGAGTATAAATAGAACACTTTTTAATTTGTTTAAATAGTATATTGTAGTTGTGCTGTTGGGGATTTTTTCCTACCGTGAGGGCCCTGCAGTGGTTTTTTCCTTTAAATTTATTATGATGTATAATTTTTTTTTTTTTACATTTTGTTTTTGTTGAAAACTAAACTTCTTTTAAAGTAAGTAGAAATGCTTGGGGTATAGAGTTTCCAAAGATAGTACACATTAAACAAAACTGTTCCATTACAATTCAATAATAATGTTCAGCAATTGGGATCAGTGACAGATAACGTGAAGAAATTGCTTTACACTACCGGAGTAGAGATACAAAGCAAAGTATGTGCAAGGATCCACTCCAACTTAGGTCAATGCCCTACTCTGCTGTAATAAACATAAACAATGCTATAAAAGTGGTAAAATAAACTAACTTAGAAAGCAGCTATCCTGAGAAGTTAAAGGGGTTGTCTCATGAAATCAAGTGGGGTTATATACTTCTGTATGGCCATATTAATGCACTTTGTAATATACATCGTGCATTAATTATGAGCCATACAGAAGTTATTCACTTACCTGCTCCGTTGCTAGCGTCCCCGTCGCCATGGATCCGTCTAAATTCGCTGTCTTCTGGCGATTTTAGACACGTTTGCGCAGTCCGGTCTTCTCCGTGGTGAATGGGGCCGCTCGTGCCGGAGAGCTGGTCCTCGTAGCTCCGCCCCGTCACGTGTGCCAATTCCAGCCAATCAGGAGGCTGGAATCGGCAATGGACCGCACAGAGCTCACGGTGCACCATGGGAGAAGACCCGCCGTGCATCGTGGGTGAAGATCCCGGCGGCCATCTTGGTAAGGTAAGTAAGAAGTCGCCGCAGAGCGGGGATTCGGGTAAGTACTAAACGTTTTGTTTTTTTTTAACCCATCCCTTGTGTTTGTCTCGCGCCGACCGGGGGGGCCTATTGAAAAAAAAAACCCCGTTTCGGCGTGAGACAACCCCTTTAAGGTGTCCAGTAGAGTACCTGGCAGTAATCGTATAGCGAGCAGGTTATCTGAATCCATGACCCCATTACAAAGGAAGATTACTTACAGGTTCCCAATCTCTAAATATATAAGCCATAATGTCCTTGTTGAGATACAACTCTACCCTCCATAGAGCAATTATAATGAATGCTGGGAATCAGTTCTGCAATGGTAGGTGGATTTTGTGACTTCCAGCTCTGCTCTATCAACAATTTAGCCACTACAAGGCAAGAGTTCTATCTGAAGGTGGTAAGTCTTCCAAACCCACATTAAGTAAACTTCATGCAGGAGACTAGAGTGGAGGCCACGTTTGTGGCACAACTGAGGGCCCCAACTGCTGTGCCAAAGCTGGCAACTTGCACCTCCACTTCTCTGAAGCGGAGTAGACTGCATGTACGTATATTCACCACCAGGTTAATCCTCTAGCACCGATACCCAGAATCCTCACATTGAAAGAGAAATGTAAAACAAAACATTAGTAATTGATTCTTTGTCTCTTGGGTTCAGGCTCAACAGACTAAAAGTTTTTTAAAAGTTAGCGGACAAGCAATACTATGCTTGCTAGCTGATGACCTCTTGCTGGTTTATGGTCTCAAATTTGTAATCTGAGACTGGGCAAAGTGATTGGACGATGACTGGATTAAAAATGACTAATTCCTTTTGTCTTCAAAAACCGAGTAAGCCATGGGTCTATCTAAGGGTAGTTTTTACATGGGTTGATCATCCCAGAAATCACATCTCCTGTGCTTTCACACAGGAGCAATGATCGCTCAGCGAACAGTGTGCTGGAGACCCTGCTGCATTCAGCGTAAACAGGCAGTTATTCAGAATTCAATGACTGCTGTGTGCACGGCCCACAGTCACTTGTTTTTTAAGTTACCTGAAAACCAGATGCCCCCGGGAAGTGAGCAATCCTTGCTCATTTGCCTTGTAGTGTCCCCTGTTCACATGGGATGACAGTCGCTCATAGTCACTCTTTTGAGCAATTTACTTGTGCAATTGTTGGCCTGTGTAAAAGTATCTTTAAGCTGCCTACCAACTATTTTGGCTTTGGACTGGAAAAATCTGATTATTACCCTCTAAACTATGTAACAAGTCAAAGGGAATTTGGGTTTGTGTATCCTTAGGATACAGTTCAGACCCAAATGGATATTAAAAGGAACTTTTTTTTTTTTTTTTTTTTTTTTAAAGCTCATAAAATTAATTAGTGATCCAAACAAAAAAAAAATAGGATATTTAAACCACACGATGAATCATGTAAAATTGCTTATTTTGCTAATCCTTACCTTACAAAAAAGCAATAAAAAGTCATATGAAGAATAAAATGGTACCAATAAAAATTGTGGCTCGTCCTGCACATACGCTCTCTTACAGCTCTGTTGATGGGGAAAAAAAGTAAATTATAAAGTTTTTTCTTTTGTTTGTTTTTTTCTTGTAAGATATCACCACAATTGTCCTAGACTGGAGAATAAGATTATTTTCTCTATCATGCAGTAAGCGCTGTAAAATGGGGGGATGCAATTTAAGAAAATTGAACTAGCTCTGCAAGAAATGTCCTCATACTGCTATATTGATGGAGGGAACTTAAAGGGGTTGTCCCACGACAGCAAGTGGGGTTATACACTTCTGTATGGCCAAATTAATGCACTTTGTAATATACATCGTGCATTAAATATTGGCCATACAGAAGTTATACACTTACCCCCTCCGGCGCTGGCGTCCCCGTCTCCATGGCGACGATGAAGCCTCTTCTCTGGTCGCACGAACAGTCGCGCTTGCTCACAGAGGAATCCTTTTCTGTCTCCCTCTGGGCTCACGAGCTGCGTCCTGGCTCCTCCCTCTTCTCCGCGTCATCGTAGCTCCGCCTCCATCACGTGGTGCCGATCAGCCAATGAAGTGGCTGTAATCGGCAGTGGAACGCAAGACTGGAGAAGAAAATCCACGGTGCACCATGGGAGAAGACCCGCAGTGCACCGTGGAAAAAGACCAGCGGCGCCATCTTTGAAAGAAGAAAAGAAGAATCTTCAAAGCTGCAGAACAGGGATGCAGGTAAGCAAATTTTTTTTTTAAAAATAACAAATGCATTCTTTTTAACTGTCTGCTAAGGTGGGGTCTGTTGAAAAAAAATGTTTTTGATTTCGGCGCGGGACAACCCCTTTAAGGAAAACGCCCTACACCACAATGTTTGCAAATTAAACCACATTTATTAGGTCATCTTAAGAAAACTGATACATGGAGCAGACTAGCTGGAAAAGAACCTCAATTGTTTTAGAATACTCCTTTCCCAGAGTGTACCATAGTATCATACAGACTGGTTTGTATGACCATCAGGACATGTGTAGTACACCCCATGTACAGTAATCTGCAAATTTGGCAGATAATGAGGTAGAGTACAGGAGTTCTGATTTTTGTAATTACAAATCTGATACTGTTTGTTTTGTAGCATAGAATTTAAACATTTGGGTTATTTCAGTGTGTTTGCAAGTCTTGCTAACATGATGACCACACTTGGGGGAAATCCTGTCATTAACCACATGGACCGTTTGTTATGTTAGCACAAATACATACTGAGCAAAAATATTGACCCCAGAATTGGTGCTTGTCTGGAAACCTAATAAACCTAAAATGCCAATATCTTATGCAACAGTCCAGCTAAGACCCTGTTTCCCCAAAAATAAGACAGTGTCTTATATTAATTTTTGGCTGCAAAAGATTTTACTTTTTTCATGTATAGCTGCCTGGACACTATTTATATTGGGTTTTTTTTAACTAACTAGGGCTCAATTTTGGAGTAGGGCTTATAATTCAAGCATTGACAAAAATCCCGACAACATGCTAGGGCTTATTTTCGGGGTAGGTCTTATTTTCAGGGGGCGGGGCAGTCATTTGTTTTATAATCTCAACTTGTTTATAATGTGAACTGTATTTTGTAAGAAGAGAGAAAAAAACCCCATCCTATTCCGATACCTGGGCTTCTTGCATAGCTTTCTCATCTTGTTTATATTGACCTGTAGCCAATAAATTTATTCTGTCAATCTATGAAACAATGTGTTTGGTTCTGTTAAGAGACCGCTAGGGATAACCGCTTTTACTAAAGTACCTGTATGAATTAGAACTCTTTGTACCTATATGTTCTCCTCTACATTGATAGCTGTTGTTAAAGTAGTTTGTTGCCACGGGTTTCTGAAGCGGGCAAACGTCAACTTTGTGTGCTTCCAATATCTGTCAATATGTCCAAGAAATTGCTGGACAATCATAGGTAGCTGTAAATTGAAGGTTCACAGAATTAAACGTATCGAATAATTGAGTCTGCATCATCCTTAAGGCTAATGCCCACGGACATGAGCACAGCGGAAGTATCGTGAGAATACACGTCACCTCCCACCACCAGGCATGTCATACACTGCACTGCGCCGGGTTGCCTGACGGGACTTTCGCAGCAGATTCGGAGAGGTGAATATGGGGTCTTTGTGGGGCGCCATGTCAGACTCCGCTGTGATATTCCGCTGGCGGAGTCCTACACGGCTGTGGGCGGAGGCCTTAGTACCACACTATACCAGGAGGTTGTCTATATAACAACCATGCCACCTGATATTGAGGGAAGTGGGAAATAGAATTGGTGTCCTCCAAAACAAAAGTCTTTACCCACATCACAATGTAAATATTAGCCAGGGAAGAGGAACCCCACCAACAGCACCACCCAAATTGACTCTCCTGTTTATGGATGTAAGATTGTTTACATTTAATTTCTTTATGCCTCATTTTATAAGCGGGATATCAATAGGTAAATTTTTTTTTCTGGTGTATAATTACTGTACTGTCTCAAAAAATGTTGTCAATGCCTGTAATGCTTCTGAATGTAGAATTGATGGGTAAAGAATAGAGATGAGCGAACGTACTCATTTCGAGTAATTACTCGATCGAGCATCGTTATTTTCGAGTACCTGGCTACTCGGGTGCAAAGATTCGGGGGGCGCGGGGGATGGCGTGGGGGTAGCAGTGGGGAACAGGGGGGAGCTCTTTCTCTCTAACTCTCCCCCCTACTCCCCTCTGCAACCCCCCGCTCACCCACGGCGCCCCCCGAATCTTTTCACCCGAGTAGAGAAGTACTCGAAAATCGCGGTGCTCGGGCGAAGAAGGGGCGTGGCCGAGTACGCTCACTCATCTCTAATAGTGAACTATCCCATCACAAAAAAGTGTTCATACATTTTCAGACCACATGAACTGATCAATTTAAGTAGTGGCTTGTTTTATATCCCCAATTGAGATTAGGAAGTCGGCTGACCTGTAGTTGTAGATGACGATCCACCCATTCTCCCAACCTCTCTCAAAGATCCAGCAGCAGTGGGCCTCAATGAAAATTTCATGGATCTTTGGGCGTGAGTAAAAGATGGGTATTACTGGATGTCCTACATTGATGTCATATTTCTGTATAGTAGCACCAATTGCCATAACCTCATTTAATAGACAGCTTTCAATAAACAATGTATCTATTGGATCCTCACTAAAATAACCACAAATGGTTTAATCACATACTTCCACCCGCTCTTATCTGTAGAATGAATTAATAAATCCTTGTTTTTGGGTTACTTAAGAACAGTCCACATGTTTTCTGAATTTGAGTCTTACTTAGGGTGAATGCAGACGGCCGGGTCAGATCCTGCTGCAAGAATTCGACCCGTGCCCCTGCAGTGACCCGCATCTCACCTCCTCCGGAGTCTTCTCTCTGCTCTGCAATGTGCCAGCTGGTGCATAGCCGCACATGCGCAGAGCAGAGCCGGCACTTCAGCGGTGAAGTTTCTGTGCGGCCTCCTCGAGGCTCGCACAGAAGTAGGACATGCCGTGATTTTTTTACATTTTTATTTTTTTTTACCATGCGAGTGTTTACGTGGTCGAATTGCTGCGGTCTGCATAGGATTGCATAAACCAATGCAATCCTATGGCAGCGTGCATGGGCGGATATTCTGCGGCAAATCCCGCCGTGGAAGTTCCGCCCGTGTGCATTCACTCTTTATTATGAGTTTCCAGAAGTATTAACAACTGCAGCTAGTTTAGTAGGTCATTTTCTATGCTCTTTTAAAATAAATCTAATGCCCTAGGCCTTGAATGTATATGATAGAAGTGTGTTTTATTCATAGAAAATGACCTATTCATATCCATAGATTAGTCCCAGCCCATGTTATAATTGTTGACGAGAAATGATATTGCATTGGTCTTGAAATCTAACGTTCACTGAAGAGGAGCATACAGTGCTTGTAATATCAGTGACCTAGGTGTCTTCATTTATTAAGTAACTGTCCATCTCGAAAATGACAGTGGAGTGTAGGAAAGCTTGTGAATTTATTAGTATACATTAAAGGGGCACTAACTCTTCAGATAACTTATGCTCATTTACAAGCTTGTGCTAGTCTTGTCATTTCTATAATATAGGTTTCTTGCAGACGTCCGGGTCAGATCCTGCTGTGAGAATTCTTGCAGCAGGATGCGAGCCATGCCCCTGCAGTGACCCAGCGCTTGCCTTCTCTCGGCGCCTCGCTCTGCAAGGCTCACACAGAAATAGGACATGCTGCGATTTGTTTACCGTGCGAGTTTTCACGCGGTCAAATCGTGGCTGTCTGCATAGGATTGCATTATCTAATGCAATCCTATGACAGCATGCACGGGTGGAAATTCTGCGGGAAAACCTGTTGTGGAATTTCCGCCCATGTGCAGAAGGCCATACTTACATTAAAAATTTAATTTCTTTACTACCGTAAATCAAATTTGAAGTGTCTGCCACTAGGAGTCTCCCTTCTAGTTTCTTTGCAATCCACTCTTTCATAGGTACAGAGCTTCTGTAGTAATAGACATGGGGACATTTCTTAGCAACCGGGGGAGGAGCTATCCTTACTGGGGTACTACAATGCACTCAGAGCCTGCAGGCTAACATATCTGCGGACACTCTGATGATTTCCACAATCTCTGCCTCTCCTACTGCTGCAGCATGTGTGTGTCTGTGCACACATAATAGTGGGTTTACTAACCATTTGGCTAGAATGTTTGTGAATGCCTGATTCATTCTGGGAGAGCAAAGGGGTAGGCAATCAAATACTGCCTCTCTGCTGATTGGATCAGAAACAGCGCTATGCAGCATGGGAAGCCAGGTCAAGGAAGTGCAGGTCAGTGAACTACTGGCACACTGTTAGGCTTGCTATAGGCCCCTGCATGAAATTAGAATGCAAACAGCAGGGCAACCTAAAAATGGAGATCACCTGAAAATCAAAATTTATAAACCTGAAACAGTGGAAACCGCAAGTGAGTAGGTAAGGAAAATCTGTTGTATTTTAGAACACTCCGGTACAATTTAAATTCAATGTATCAATTTTTTGTGTTGAAGCCCAAGACTTGACTCAGCAGAGAGATTAGTCTCTTTGTAAGGCCTCATGTCCACGGGCACGCACAGATTCTGCTGCTGAATCCCGCAGTGGAATCCACCCGTGCCTGGCGACATAAGCATAAAAACACAAGTTTTTCCCTCTCCGGAAACAGTGCGGGTCTCCTCCTTTGCGGCCGGATCTTCTTCCTTCAGCACGGCGGATGCATCCGGGTACGCAGACCGACGTGCCCGGCGCGTGTGCCTTACCTTTTTTCTTTTGAATCTCCTGCGTATCCGCGGCCCGTCCGCAGTGACAGCTGCAGGTGTGTCACCGACCGGGCGGCTTTCATTGACTTTAATGGAAGCCATCCCTGCGGGATCCGCAGGAAAATAGAGCATGCTGTGATTTCTTCCTGTGCGTGCGTTCCGCACGACAGGGGGAAAAAAATCACATCCGCATGCGTTTTGCTGTTCTGCGGGCACCCATGCACCCCTATGTGCGGCTTGATTTGCCAAACTCCCGCATCGTGCGTTGCGCAAGTCAAATCCGCCCGTGTGAATCGGGCTTAAGGGTGTGCCTAGACAAGTTCTCTACAGGGTATTTATATGTGATATCTGCCCCTCTTTACTCATTTCCCTCTTCTTGTCCTTCCTCCCTGATCCTTGAATCTGATTTTTTGAACATGACTACTGATGATATGTTCTTCAATAGGGGTTTGTATGCAGAGGATCTGGGGTGGGAAGGGGGTCAAACCTGCTCCAGACAATGCGGCTGCCATCTATTTCTTAGAGCCAACACCCGGCCACAACTACTGCCATAAGCAGGACCACTTATCGGAGATGTTTAACCCCTTAAATACCACAATTCTGACAGCGGCTTTTTAAAGCCACAATCGATGTTCGGGGGTTGCCGTTCAGTTGCCATGGCAGTCGGGGGCCTTCTGTGGCGTGGCTTGACTGCCTGTCAGATCGTGGTATAATGTAATGCTATGGTAAGTTACTGTAAAAATTTGTTTAAAAAGTCTTATTAAAAGATAAGTCACATTGCAGCTCCTTCATGCGTCAACACAGAAATTTGGGCCAGCTAGGAGTTGGCATAGCTTTCTGGATTATTTATGTCAGCTTCTGGTGTAAATTAATTAATTAGCGACCGCCAATACTTCTTTTTTACTGATACTGAGCTGGAAGTATGACATAGACCTCCTGTCTGCCTATTAGACCCCACCTCCAGCAGAATCTTATAGGCTGTTGTCATAGGCTTAGTAGAATGCAATATATAAGTAATGCAGTGTACTATTCTAGCGATCGATAATTGCATCTTCAAGTGCCCTTTACGGACTAAAAAATAGCATTAAAAAGTTCAATACAGTTTAGTTTAAAGAAGAAAATGCGGTTTATAAAAATACACGTTTTTTCCCCCCACAAAACCCCTCTTTTAAAAGGATAAAATAGCCCCCGAGTTTTGTAAAACTCAACACATAAGTATTGCCACGTTCATAACGACCCGGACAATGCAAACATTTTATTTATCGCACATGGGGACTGCTGTAAAAATAAATTAAAAGCAAACACCAGAATTACTCATTTTCTTTTGTTCCCTTCCCAAATAACGCAATAAAAAACAATCTAAAGGGCACATACCACAAAACGGTACCAATAAAAACTACAACGCTTCCCGCAAAAAAAGACTTTACATGGCGCCGTTGCTGGTAAAATAAAAATGTTGTGTCTTAGAATGTAACAATGCAGATTCAATTCATGTTTAGCACAATAAAACTTTTTTTTTTTTAAAGTAGTAAAACAAAGAAAAAATGTGTTAGGCCCCCTGCACACGAGCAGAAATTTCGCGGCAGGATTTCCCATAGAAAATACGCGCAGAAAGCAAATCGCAGCATGTTCTATTTCTGTGCGCGTCTCGCAGTAGTCATGTTCAAATGAATACTTTTACCACATCTTCTTCTTCTGCCTCCTCCAGTCCCCCGGGTCACCTCACCTCTAGCAGTCTGGATCCTCTTCTTCCAGTTATGTAGCATCCATTTTTGGCATTCTGCTTCCTGGAGGTCGGTGTACGCTACGGCACTAGTGATGTAGCGTTCACTGCCTAGTGGGGAATGCCGAATGCTATTCCAGGCTGTTGCCGAGACTGCGCATGTGCGCTGTCACGCCGCGAGTGTTCATATACTATTGCCACGAGAATGTACCAAACGGCACAGAAAGAAGAGCATTCATTCGGCTGGAGGTGATGTGACCCAGGGGACTGCAGGGGCCAGAAGCAGATGCGGTAAGAAGACTGCATGGGGATGAAGAAGTAAGTATTGATTCCGTTTTGTTTTTTTCTGATGACAGAACCCTTTCAATGACCAGGCCAAATTTTAGAAATCTGACGTATGTCACAGGACAGGTACAGAACATTGGACGTAGAACATGTGAATGTCCCCAGGATTTTGTAGTCCTGCTGTGTATTGGGGATTTGTATCCTGTCTGCAGTCCGTACAAGTGAGCAGGTCTTACAGCTCCTTACCTTACAGGGATAAGTTCCTCTTTGTGTGTCAGGGGGCAATGCACTCCTGATTATAAAGTTCCTTTCATTTGGCACTTAAACATAGCATGCATGTGGAAACCATCATGTAAAGTACTCTGCAATGGCATTATACCAAAGCCTGTTTGGCCCAAATATATCCAATTTGTACTGCTGATTTGTTGGAGGAGAAATGGACTTGACAAAGACCCTTGTGCTTAGGGTTGAAACGTTGTATGGGCACAATAAAGACATCGCTTTAATTTAAATCCCTGGAGTGCTGCTCTTCTCTATTTCGTTTGGCTGATGTACGTCTGATCCAGGGTCCAGGATCGTGTTGAGCGTGCACCTTACATTTGAGATCATCCTTCCTTTCAAGTTAAGGTGTTGTGAGTGCTGTGGCAAATTGACTATCTTTAATTAGGGACTGAGTGTTTAAGTATATGGTCCCAAGGACCCCTTCCCTAGCATTGATCAATATTGACGAACACACGTTCCACTGAAATTTCGAATATTGGAATGCAAAGTGTTCAATCTATCCATATTGTGACGTTAGAAAACTGTAGATATTCCCACCATAGGAGAAACTATTAATTTGATTAAACGTATGTTTTTGAAAAAATGCTAGCATGCAACACCTTTACATTCTCCAAGATTCGGTCTATTTGGAAAGCCTGGACATCGAGCAGCCATTGTATATTGGGGTGATTTGCAAATTCTTTTTCCACTGTAGGCCTATATGTTACTCCTCTTTTAGAGAAGTATCTGGAACTCTAGCAGACTCCTTTTACCTGGTAACTACTTGCCTATTTGCTTACTTATTGTTTATAAGTTAATGGTCTCTATATATTCCTATTGTAAGACTCAAACAATATCTAAGCTACTCTGTATGACATCTGGTGTGCAACGAATGGACAAATATTTTATAGTAAATACCATTAAAACAAATAAAATGACACCCAAAGCATCTTACTACCACTGATGGAACTAGAGCTACAGCCTGGTTCTATCAGAACGAGCTCAGTTTGTCCAAAACTATAATGTCCTCTACTCCTGCAGAACTAACTCTGCTCGGGGTAAACTGTAGGAGGATTAAAGGTTACGCCTTCCTGCATGCATTAAGTTATGATCTTATTGGTGTATTACCTCTTCATATTTCTGCATATGCCAAGAATTCAATAATTTGTTTAAAATCACTGTCCTGTGTAACATGGAACATTGATCGGAGATGTAAAAACTGTATTAAAAAAATAATTTTTTTTTTAGGTCTGGTGATGATCTTACCGGCAGTCCAAAGGTGAAGATGGAGAATAGCTTAACCGCTTGTATAAGTGGATCAAACGGTGCAAGCTTTCAAGCAACTTCAAGAACTCAAGCAGTGCTTGTTCCAGGACTGTCTGACGCACTAACTACTAGATCTGTTGTTCAGGTATGAATTCTTTTCCCTTTACTGTATTTTGTTGGGTAGGTCTTGTGTCATGTAGTAAAACTACATGTGATTGTAGATTCTTCTTTGGTGTATATGTGTTTGGCCCTTTTACACTCCATGGTTTTATTTATCAATAAAATAGTTGATTTCAGTTATTCTTCTGTAGGGGGTTTTCTGTGAACTGTAGATTCTTCCACAGATTTAACAAAGTCTCACTTGACTGTGGTAACTTTCTTTTATCTTAAGTCAGTGGTTCCCAAACTTTTTCAGCCGTGGAGCCCTTTTTGAAGCAAAAATTTCTCGTGGAGCCCCGAAGCGGGACAGAGGGAGGGGTTATAAAAAAGACAGAGCCTTTAAAGATTTTTTTTAAAAAGCACAGGTAGGAAAGCTGGAACAAGGATGGGCTGTTGATATAAATTATATTTAAAATTAATATGCTCTGTAATTAAATTCCGCACCACATGTCAATATCTGCACGGGTTTTGTTCAGATTTTTTCCACAGCGCATGGATGAGATTTTCAAAATCTCATCCACTGTGCTGCTACAGCTACTGTAAATTCCAGAGCAAATGTAGTAATAGTGAACCCTTGTATTGGTCGCCCCGGTAGTAACAGCGGCCCCTATATTGGCCCCGGTAGTAACAGCGGCCCCTATATTGGCCCCGGTAGTAACAGCGGCCCCTATATTGGCCCCGGTAGTAACAGCGGCCCCTATATTGGCCCCGGTAGTAACAGCGGCCCCTATATTGGCCCCGGTAGTAACAGCGGCCCCTATATTGGCCCCGGTAGTAACAGCGGCCCCTATATTGGCCCCGGTAGTAACAGCTATATTGGCCCCAGTAGTAGTATTAACCCGACGGTAGCCCCAGTGGTAGTGTTGACTCTACGGTGGCCCCAGTGGTAATGTTGACTCTACGGTGGCCCCAGTGGTAATGTTGACTCTACGGTGGCCCCAGTGGTAATGTTGACTCTACGGTGGCCCCAGTGGTAATGTTGACTCTACGGTGGCCCCAGTGGTAATGTTGACTCTACGGTGGCCCCAGTGGTAGTAATAGCCCCTTAGTGACAGAACATATTTCTTGCTTTAAGGACTAGGCGATTGTCATTACATTGCAAGAGCCGTAAGTTCTTAACATAGCCTTATGCGGGGCTTGCTTTTTTTTTTTTTTTTTGTGTGTGTCAAATCATATTTTTTATTGGCACCACTGTGGGGTGTATATATTATATTGTATTTTATAACTTTTATTACATTTTTGGGGGGAGATATTAAAAATTGTTTTGTTCTTTCAGCGGTCATGATTCAGTAAAAATATTATACCGTATATACCGGCGTATAAGACGACTTTTGAACCCCGAAAAATCTGCTCTGAAGTCGGGGGTCGTCTTATACGCCGGTAATACCAAAAAAAAGTGTAAAAAAAAAATCATTACTCGCCTCCCCCGGCGTTCTGTCGCGCTCCGGCAGGATGTCGCTCGCTCCTCGTCCCCGGCGCAGCATTGCTTTCTGAATGCGGGGCTTGGAATCCCCGCCTCCAGAAAGCTAATACACACGCCGTCAGCCAGTTACAGCCATTCAATGACAGCATTGAATGGCTGTGATTGGCTGAAGGCGCACGTGGCTTCAGCCAATCACACTATTCAATGCTGTCATTGAATGGCTGTAACTGGCTGACGGCGTGTGTATTAGCTTTCTGGAGGCGGGGATTCCAAGCCCCGCATTCAGAAAGCAATGCTGCGCCGGGGACGAGGAGCGAGCGACATCCTGCCGGAGCGCGACAGAACGCCGGGGGAGGTGAGTAATGATTTTTTTTTTTACACTATATTACCGGCGTATAAGGTGAAAGTTGGGGGGTCGTCTTATACGCCCCGTCGCCTTATACGCCGGTATATACGGTAATAACTTTCTTATCTGGATCAGCACGATTACTGCAACACCAAGTTTATGTAGATTTCTTTATTCTTTACTACTTTTGCACAATAAAATCCCATTTTTAAAGAAAATCAATTGACTCTGCATTGCCGCATTCTAAGATCGATAGCATTGTTTTTCCAGCAACGGAACTGTGGCTGGGCTTGTTTTTTGCAGGTAGAGATGTAGTCTTTATTGTTAGTATTTTGAGGTACATGTGACTTTTAGATTCCTTTTTATTATGTTATTAAAATAGCAAATTATTTTTACAGTGTTTACCATGTGTAATAAATATTTTCATTGTCTGGGTCGTTACAAATGTAGTAATACCTATTTTGTGCTGCTCCTTATTAAATATTGTATTTTATTTTTTATCCATTGAAAAAAGTGTTTTATGGCAACAAATGCATATTTTCTTTAAACTGGATTTTTTTTTAACCTTCAATCAAACTTTATTTAACTTTTTTTGGTGCTCTTTTTTAGTTCCTAAGGGAGACTTGAACTTGCGATAGTTTGAACGCTGGGATATTACACTGCATTACTTATGTATTGCATTCTAATAAGCCTATGACATCAGCCTATTAGACTCTGCTGGAGGTGGGTCCTTATAGGTAGTTACATTGCAGACATGATGGCTTTTGTCAGGCTTACATCTATCATGGGAACCTAGAGTTACTTTACAATCACACTGCAAGATACTGAGAGGTGACGGAAGGAGCCTCCTCTACCTTTCATTTGCTTAAAGGGGTTGTCCCGCGAAATCAAGTGGGGTTAAGCACTTCTGTATGGCCATATTAATGCACTTTGTAATATACATCGTGCATTAAATATGAGCCATACAGAAGTTATATACTCACCTTCCCTGCGCTGGCGTCCCCGTCTCCATGGTGCCGTCTAATTTCAGCGTCTAATCGTCCGATTAGATGCGCTTGCGCAGAAGGGTCTTCTCCCTTCTGGTCGGTCCGGGCACGAGCGCCGTTCTGGCTCCGCCCACTTCTACGCGGCATTGCGTAGCTCCGCCCCGTCACGTGTGCCGATTCCAGCCTCCTGATTGGCTGGAATCTGCACACGTGACGGGGCGGAGCTACGCGATCTTGCAGTTAGAGCAGGAGCCAGGCTGTCAGCAGACAGCCAAGCCACTGCCTTAAAAAAAGTATGTGCAGGTTAAAAGCCCATTAGTGAGGTAAAAAGGAGTATTGGCTGTCACTAAGGGGTTAACCCCACAGTAGTCCCAGTAGTAATAGCCCCCCACCCTAGTTACTTGGGACTGAAATAACTTCTTTATGGAACAATTTGAGTCCCTGTTTATTTATAATATGGAGTTCTTTAAAACTAATGTGGTTAAGTACTGGCAATACATTGATAATCTTCTCTATACCTGGAGTTTTATCAACCATTTAAAATATAGCACTTTGGGTTGTTTTTAACCTAAAGGAAAACCTCACATATTTAGACTTGGAGTATATGACAAAGGGTACTTTAGTTTTTACTAAGACTGATTTTTAAAATACATGATTCTAATAGCTTTTTGGGGGCATTCTTCCAGTGCTTATTGCTGTAATTGGACTGTGAATACTCCTTTCTGTCAATTTTAAATTAAGGGGGTTAAAAATAGATTGGTAATGGATGGTAAATGCAGCTTAACGTTGTCAAAAACTATATTACAGAATGTACCTCAATTACATCCAGTATTGTATTCTTGGTTCTGCATTCAGTCTTTTTGGGTAGGTGACTATCAGCATGGCAGATCTTGACAATCTTTTCCCGCTCTTCCTTGCAAAAGTGCTTCAAATCTCTGAGATTGCGAGGGCATCTTGTGTATACTGCTCTCTTCAGGTCAGCCCATATATTTTCAATGGAATTCAGGTCTGGGGTCCGGCTGGGCCATTCCGCTACTTTGATCATCTTCTGCAGAGCATTTCTTTTGATGATTTGGTGGTATGCTTTTGGTTGTTATCATGATGAAAGGTACAATTCCATTTCATTGTTAGCTTTTTAGCAGAGGCCTGAAGGTTTTGTGCCACGTTGACTAAGGCCTAGTGCCCACTGCTGTGACGGGCTCCACAAGCGGAATTCCGCAGCTGAGCCCGTCACGGCGCCCCCTCCCCCCAGAGACCCCATACTTGCCTCCGGATCCGACGTTCCACATGACGCTTTGGCGTGCATGCGCAATAGAGCGCATGACACGCCGGCCGTGTCATGTGATGTGCCGTCCACATCATGTGACAGTGGGCAGGAAAGAGTTTTCACGCTATCTTTCGCTGTGCTACAACAGAAGATAGCGTGATAGACGGCTTCCATTGACTGCAATGGAAGCCGTCCGCGTGTACGCCCGCGGCAAATAGAACATGCCGTGGGTGAGGACGTGTGATTTCACAGTGCGGAATTCCGCACCATGAGCATTGCGCTCTTAGGTTCAATAGAACCTAATATAGCTGCGGGGCAACGCGGCGGATTTTTGCCGCGTAATACGCGGTGGGAATTAGCCCTAAAGCATAATACTGCCTCCACCACGCTTCACTTTGCATATGCTTTGTGCCAAACATACCTTTTGGAATTATGGCCAAAAAGTCTAACCTTGGTCACATCAGACTTAAAGGGGTTGTCCCGTGAAAGCAATTGGGGTTAAGCACTTCTGTATGGCCATATTAATGCACTTTGTAATATACATCGTGCATTAAATATTGGCCATACAGAAGTTATACACTTACCTCCTCTGGTGCTGGCGTCCCCGTCTCCATGGCGCCGACCGAAGCCTTCTTCTCCTTCCATTATACGCGCTTGCGCAGTCTCCTCTTCTATTCTGTTGAATGGGGCCGCTCCGGTGTGCTCGCGCCGCACAGGGCATCTGTTGGAATATATGATTGCCTTGACTTTTATGATCACAGAATTTATCAAATTTTACTGTTATTTACCCACTTTGAAATATTGACCTTTTTATTTTATTTATTTTTTTATTTTTGCCCTTTTTTAATAGACTACTTCATCTAACCTTCCCATAGAACTACAGAGTTTGGAACCCTTGGCGGTACCCCAGTCTTCCCCTACCCGTGAACGATCTCCAGATGTGATATCAAGTGCTTCCACAGCTATATCCCAAGATATTCCAGAAATTGCCTCTGAGACACTTCAAAGAAATTATCCATCATCCATATCTGTTAGTGTTGTCCAAGAAGAGAATTGTACATCTAATCAAGCACCAAGCATGAGCTCTGCTGCTTCTGCGCTGCAGCTCTTGTCAACACGTAACCGTAATACATCAGCACTGGGGCTACGGCCGCTGGAGTTTTCGTCTTCCATGTCTGACAGCGAGTTAATCAGTGCTTCATGTCTAGAGAATGCAAAGCATCAGATAGATGACGTTATTTCTCAGCCGTGGCCAGCAGCACCTGATATAACACGAGAAACAAAAAACAGCTTACTAGAAAGGTATGGCTTTTAAATGTCTTGTTAGAGCAATGTGTTTGAATGCGTATATACACTTCATGACCAAATGTATATGGACACCCCACCTAATTGTGGAGTTCAGCTTTTGCTGCCACACCCATTGTGAACCAGTGCAACTGTAACGGCTAATGCTGTGAAATGAAATTGTTTAGGAGTAAAAGTGAGTCCGTTGAAAAGTTTTAGACCTTTCAAGCACACAGATTGTTGAAGTGCTTGATGTCTATAAAATGCCCATTTTCTGTTGATTACTCACTACAGAGTTCCAACCAGAGGATTTATTATGGCAGTTAAATTTGGGAGCTTGCACGTGTTTGTCGTGCTCTCAAGTATGTTTTACCTTAAAGGGGTTGTCCGAAATAAAGGATTTCTTTTAAGAACAGCTCCATTGTGACCAAAACATAACAAAGAGCTGATACTCGCCTCTTCTAGTGGTGAAGACTTATGGGGAAAGGCGAGTATCCACTGTTTCTGTTTTGGCCACGGGGAGCCATTTTAGAAATGTTTTATCTCAGAAAAGCCCTTTACGTGTGTGACTTGAGATTGAGGTACAGGATGAGGAGGAAGCTTGGCAGAAGGAAGCAGATGGGTGAGAATAGAAGGTACTCTTGTTGTAGCTGCAGGTTTTTCTGAAAATGTAGGTCAAGTTGTTTTTGAGGCTTTCCAAGGTAGTGTAGGGTCTCGTGTATAGATGTAGCAAGTTCCCAAGTATAGGTGCAACACAGGAGAAATCCTGAATATGATAGAGGAGAGCAGAAAAGGAGGTCTTGCAAGGACTGGAGATTACTTGTGGGGAGGTAACAGCATATTAGCTCACAGGTGTATAAAGAGGACTAGTTCTTTAAAAAAAAAAAAAGCCTTGGATTACCCTTGCATTGGATTCTCGTGACAATTGATAGCTAATGAAGGGGTTGGCAGAGAAAAGAGGCTGGGGAGTAATGCGGGGAGGGGGTGGAAAGGGGGGGAAGCGTATTAGTCAGGAGGCAGAGTTTAAGATTGATTGGAGGGGTGCTAGAGTGTTGGGGGCAGGTTTTGCGGATATATCACCAGCAGTGAGGAGAAGTAGAGAGGGATAGCGGGTGGGAATTTTTATATGTGGTGGAAATGTCTGCTTTAATAAGAAGGTGAATAGGATTGCGAGGCTGGCTAGACAGGCCCTGGTAATGCGGGACTCAATTATTGTGGGGAATGAAAAAGCAATCTGTCACATATATACTGGAATCACAGAAAAGTATGTTGTCTTCTTGGCAGTCCAGTTTGACAAATCACAAATCTGGTTGATGGATTACTAGGAGGGGCTGAAGGAGGGGTTCCTGGAGAATTAGGTCAACTTTGCTGTTTGCAACAGGCTCTACCATGGAAATATTGCATTTGTGTTTGGACAGAAGATGGCTGAAAGGTTGGAGTAGTATTTAAAGGGGACGGGGTGGGCAATCATAGATACAAAGGGGAAGATAGTATAGACAGCGACCTGCAACTAAGTAAAGAAAATGAGGGGAAAGGGTTAGTGAAGTTAGCACTGTCGGAACAGTTAATAAGGCACACTTAAAATAACCTAAAATATCTAAACTGCATAGTAACTTGAAGTAGTAATGGCTGAAGGAAAGTATGTTATAGTGGGAATAACTGAGACATGGTTGGATGAACGCTATGACTGGCTGGTTAACTTCCAGGATTATAGTTTATTCAAAGTAGATTGTACAAAAACTGAAAGGTGAAGTGTTTGTTTTTATTTAAAGTCTTCTCTAAAGCCCACACTACAGGAAGATATATGTGAGGTAAGTTAACATATAAAGTTTCTGGGTAGAAATACATGGTGGGAGAAGTGTAATAAAGTTCTCATAGGGGGTTTGTTATTACCCCCCAATTATAACGGAATCCAGTGAGAATCTGTTATTGAGGCTAAACCACAGAAATTCAGGAAGGCTAAATTCAATCAGGTTAGAGATACCCTTAACCTTACTGACCTATGACAATGTCTTCAAAAATAAGAGTTCAGACAACAAATGGGAAATCTTTTAAAATCATCTTAAATATTGTGAGTGGCTCATACCTTACAGGAATAAAAGGGTTAGGAACAGGAAAAAAACCAACGTGGCTAAATAAAGCTATAAAAAAAACAGAAAATATTTAAACTGCTAAAGCAATGAAGCAGCACTAAAAAACTAGAAGGAACAATGTTACAGGCAAATAACAGCAGCAAAGATGGAGCTAGACTCATTGCAAAAAAAAAACCGTAAAAACAAACGATAAACCTCTTCAATTTTAAAAATAGTAAAAAAATTAACACTGAAAATGGTGTCCTTTTTACAAGTCAGGGCTCAGTCACACGGGCTTTTAGTCGCTCAATTTTTTTTGTGCGCATAACTGATGCGTTCAAAAAAATCACATGACCTAAGCCGGCGGCATGGCGTGAAAAAACCCTGCTAGCAGCGTTTATCTGCACAAAAGGGCTCAGTCACACGGGCGTTTTGACACTCAAAAAGAATGCTGCCAGCTATCCTCTGCCACAGCTGTCACAAAGGAGCACGATGTTTTCCCATTGAATTCAATGGAGCCAGAAATACAGCCAGCTCCATTGAAAGCAGTGAACTGCCGGCAAGCGCTGTAGTAATTTTCGGGGAAGGGCTTCAAATATAAGCCCTTCCCTGAAAACCATCCTAAATAAGTGTAAAAAATAAAAATCTATACTCCCCTCTTTGCAGCTGCCAGGTCACAGCCGCGTCAAGCTGGCTCTTCTCCTGAACTGCTCTCAGTAGTATTCAGCAGGTGGGGATTTGAATGGGCTGCCTCTGATTGACTGAGCACTGTAACCAATCAGAGGCAACTTTCAGCTATTGAAGGACAGCTGAGAGCTGCCTCTGATTGGTCCCTGCGCTCAGCCAATCAGAGGCAGCTATCACTCACTAATGAATTCAGCCAATCAGAGGCAGTTAATTCAGCAGGCGGAGATTTAAAATCCCCGCCTGCTGAATACTACTGAGAGCAGTGCAGGGAGAAGAGCCGTCTGGACGCGGCTGAGCCATGGCAGCTGCAGAGAGGTGAGTATAGAATTTTTATTTATTTATTTTTTACACTTATTTAGGATCGTTTTCAGGGAAGGGCTTATATTTGAAGCCCTTTCCAGAAAATTACTACAGCGCTTGCCTGCAGCCCAGTGCTTTCAATGGAGCCAGCTGTATTTCTGGCTCCATTGAATTCAATGGGAGAACATTGCGCTCCTCTGTGACAGCTGTGGCAGAGGATCATGATCTTCAGTATATGTTCTCAATGGGGTCGGCGCTGCTGCCGCCGGCCCCATTGAGCGCACATACACAGAATACTGATTTGCCGCAGAATGCAGTTACTTGTGTTCTGTGTATCGTTGTGTCCTATAAGTTTCGCTGCATGCGTTTGTGCGCATGTAAAATTCGCTCATGTGACCCCTCCCATTGAAAAGCATTGGGTATATAGAGACGAGGATCGCAAATGCAACTGTCAGACACGTGTACAAACGCCCGTGTGACTGAGCCCTCATGAGGGAAGAATTGTAGAAGGTGATTAAGGGTGAAATGTAGAATAAATAAATTAAACCTTCCATTAAATATCACCAACCGGAGGCTGCCTGTTCACAGGCGATTCTTCACTGCGCTTCCCGTAGCAATAATCCGGCCGTGGGAAACATGGCGAACGCTTTCTATAGACTACTATGGAAAGCGCAGCCCTGCTGTCCACGAGCGGAGTATCATAGCAATTCTCCTCTCATGGGTTTTAAATCGCTGCATGCTGCGGTTAGCCGCAATTCTCCGTGGTGAGCCTGTCAGCTCTTTTCTGTACCCCGGCGGCGGCGATCTGCTGTGGAGCCATCTTTAAAAACTAAAAAATTTAGATAGACAAATCATCAGGTCCCGAATGGCATACACCTCAGGGTTGTATCAGACTTTTAAAGGGCTTTTTCTGCAACTTAAAATTGTCACAAATGCACTGTCCTTCCTGGTTGATGCTGACCAGTTCCTATGTCAGCTGCTGCTAATCACTGGCAACAGCAGCTAGCTGTAGCTTTAGAGAACAGATGGTCTTGATTGCTTTTTGGATTTACTATATGGAGTCTCACCTCTCACCCCTCATAACATTTTCAAACTGGTTAGTTAGGGGTTAGACCAATGTATCCTTATTCTTTTAATGTATGACGCTGTAGACCCATCAGGGCCTGGAGCCTTCCCATGTTGGAGATTTTCATAAGCCTAAGTGATCTCTTCCTAGATCTCTGCATTCAGAAAATGTCTCTGAGAATGCATAAGAGTGGGGATACGTTTTTAAAATTTAAGAATTTGGGTCCCAGAATCGAAGCAGTGTTATCATGGGCTTTATACAAAGTATTATAAGGGTTAAAAGAAAGTTTTGTTTATTGTGTCCGAATTAGATGTTGTGGTACCCTATGAGATATTGGTTTTAAAGGCCGTGTTGACTTTCTTTCTGTCCCAAAACCTACGGTAGATACTAGCAGATGATCTGGCATATTAGCAAATTTCAAATTAAGGGTTTCAAATCCATTGAAGGGCCCGCTTGAGCTGATGAGATAAAATGCATTATTTTAATTCACAGGTAGTCGTTCTTATGTACATCAACCCACATGGGCAAGTCATGCAATAAATCACACCTGTTCTAATACACCTATTACAAGAAATGT
The DNA here is from genome assembly GCF_035609145.1 of Eleutherodactylus coqui. Classification (NCBI taxonomy): domain Eukaryota; kingdom Metazoa; phylum Chordata; class Amphibia; order Anura; family Eleutherodactylidae; genus Eleutherodactylus; species Eleutherodactylus coqui. The sequence continues at coordinate 77,778,311 of NC_089847.1, forward strand.
AATGCACAATGTTAAACCCATCAAAGTTAGTGAACACATCTGTTCTAACCATAAATGTACAAGTGATACCGTGACCGCAAGAAGTAGATTCCCACCTTGGACCAACAGAGCTAAAGGGGCGAGGCACTGGAGCTACATAATGGCTGTGTTAAGTCCCCAGGTTTTTAGATTTATGCCAGGTCTGTGGATAGTTTAGGAGACATTTAGCCAAGTTCTCATCAGATTGGAGTATTGAACAAGGTCTCCATAAGGCTGTCACTTTTAACTTTTTTGACGGATCGTTGTAATCCCCGTCGCTGAATTGTTAGAAGATCAGTAGATTGACTTTCAAATTTCTAATCACTGGAGCAAATCCATTTTAAATGTAGAACCTGTAGAATGTAATCATTTAACTAAAAATCATGGACAACCAAAATTCTTTTCAAGGGGAAACTGGAAAAGCGTAATAAATAATAAAGATAAGTGGTAAATCTCTATAGGTCAGATACTGATGTGAACTCCAATACTGGCATTTGCTGTGAGTCTTAGAATGACATTAATTACAGTCACCAGCCTCAGAAAAATGAGACACATCTATTTTATTTTTTTCACAAACAACGGAAAAAAGTCCCATATTTTTACAGACAGACCAGGAATTTCTGGATGGTTGCTAACCCCAAATGCATTATTTAATATATTGTATATATTGTACAGATGAGCACAAGTTCAAGCCCACTAATGTGATAAACATTTCAAGTAGTAATAGAAAAAAAACAGAACTGTCTCCTTATCCATTTTTCATATATAAATAAAGGGAAAACAAAAAGGTATATAGGCACATTTTGTTAGGCTGGGTTCACACAGGGCGGATTTGCCGCGGTTTTGCCGCACGGAATTTCACCGCGGCAAATCCGCCCGCGGCCTCTAATCTCGGGATTAGCCAGCCATGTGGACGAGATTTCTGAGAAATCTCATCCACACGGGACGGCCAATCCGCTGCGGTAAGGCCTCATGTCCACGGGGAAAATCAGATCCTGGAGAATCTGCAGCGGGTCCCTCCTGCCCCGCGGACATGGGCGCTGAAAATAGCAATTTAAAAGCATTTACCTATCCGTAGCGGGCGGGGACGCTCTGCTCTTCCTCACGGCCGGATCTTCATTTTCGGCCGGCGGATGAATTCCTCACGCCGGCGGCACGTCGCCGGCACGTCGTCGACGTGCCGCGCGCATGCGCCGGGCACATCCGCCGAGCCGAAGCAAGGGAGATGCGGCCATGAGGAAGAGAAGACCTTCAGCGCCCGCTCCGGGTGAGTAATTCTTTTAAATTCCTATTTTTGGTCTCCCGCGGATCCGGACGGCTTCCATAGGCTTCAATAGAAGCCCGCGGGAGCCGTCCCCGCGGGAGACCCGCATGAAAATGGAGCATGGTCCAGATTTTTTCATGCTCCATTTTTTTTTTAAATCTCTTTTATTGACCATCCGCGGGTATTTATCTACCCGCGGGTGGTCAATGCATCCCTATGGGGTGCGGATCCGCGCGCGGGAGATCCGCTGCGGATCCTAAATCATATTTTCCCCGTGGACATGAGCCCTAAGTCCGGCTGAAACCACGGCCGCCGCAGCTGCGGTTTCAAAAGATGCAGCATGTCTATTTATTGTTTACTTTCGTTGCGGCCGCGCTCTCCTCTATGGGAGCGCCGGCCGCAACGAAAAAGAGAGCGGCCGGGCCGCTTCAAAGCCGCCACGGAAATCTTGCGGTTTTTGCTGCGGCCAAACCGCATGATTTCCGACAGGAATACGCCTAGTGTGAACCCAGCCTTAAAGGGGTTGTCCCGTGATAGCAAGTTAAGCACTTCTGTATGGCCATATTAATGCACTTTGTAATATACATCGTGCATTAAATATTGGCCATACAGAAGTTATACACTTACCCCTCTGGTGCTGGCGTCCCCGTCTCCATGGCGCCGACTAAAGCTGCATTCTGCCGGGATTAGACTCGCTTGCGCTGTCTGCCCTCTTCTATCCGGCTCCGGCATGCTCACGCTGCATCTCCCAATATTAAATAAGAAGCACTAAAAAAAAGGGTGCCAATAAAATCTACCGCTTACCATGTAAAAAACAGCCATTACACGGCTTCATGAAATAATTTTTTAAAACATTGTCAGTTTGACTTTTTTAAAATTTTTACTATAATAAAGTACATAACAAAAACTGTGAGACACACAAATCGCTCACTAATATGAACCCCATTCTTTTGAATGGGGTCATACACCTGAGCAGCATGTCCTATCTGTGGGCATTCCCTCTGAATGCACCGCATTGCCCATTGTTTTCAATGGGGCCGACACAGCATCGCGCGGCGAGTGTGACATGAGGTTTACTTGTTGACAACAATGGGAAGCTCTCCACGATCCTCCGCCATGGCTAAAAGCCAGCAGAGCATTGCTATTTTTAAGGAAGTGATGGGTGGTTATTTTAACACACAAATGGCTCACATCCATGGGAGCATTGCACTTTGGCTAGTGCGATATCTGACCGAATTTCACAGCCAGATATGGCATTCGCTTGTGTCAAATTAGCCGTAGTGCCTTAAAAACTAGTCCCCAAAAATTGTGTGTGGTTTTTTTTTCAAACTTCACCCCACTGTGCTTTTCGATACTTTACATAGTCTGTAAAGCTACACAAAAAATACAACTTGTCCTGTCAAAACCAAGCCCCCGTTGACAGAAACATAGGGGTTAAGGGTTTTTCTTATGCAAATGGGGATGGAAAAATGAAGTTTGGTTTTTAATAGCCCTTTTACCACGATTGCGGTTTAGGCTCATTACACCATTACTTTACAAAACTTCATCATTTGTTCCTTCTAAGTCCTTTTTTTGTTTTGGGTAATAGTAATTTTCTTTATGAAGCACTTTGGCTAATCATTGAGAGAGCTTTTTATATCCACTCAGCTATCCCTCAAATGTTTCTCAATTGTCGCTTTATTTAATCTCAAATTCTTCATCTAAAATTAACCCTTTCCCGCCTCATGGCACGAGTCGGGTGTAATATACAGCCAAGCTCCCATTGCAGCGGTTGGTTTTGCAGATGACTAGAACCCAGTGTTTAACCCCTTAGATACCACTGGCAGTGCACAATAGACTTGTGTGGGTGTGCATTTACATGAAAGCCTTCCCAAACATATATGTTTTGAAGGAGGAAATGTCTTTCAATGGCTGCAAGGTTTAGATTCATTTCCTAGTTTTCTTCAACAGATTATTTTAAATATATTTGTGTACTCAGTTACGTGTTTCTTTTCTTTCAGTGACCGTGATGATGAAGTGACCGCATTTGCATCCAGCTTAAATAGTTTTGGAGGAAAGGGACAGAGTCCACGTCTACTTATGAATGACTGGAATACCCAAGTATCGCCACGTTGTTCCCCAAAACCTTACAAGAAGTCCATCAAAGATGACATGTATGGTTATACTTAACATAAACTTTGTTATTGGTAGTTCTAGTTAGATTTTAACCCCTTTAGGGCACGACCATTCTTTTTTTTTTTCCATTCTGTTTTTCCTCCACCCTTTTATAAAAAAAAAAAAAAATCATAGCTCCTTTAATTATCCATCGACGTATCTGTATGAGGGCTTGTTTTTTGCAAAACTAGTTGTATTTTTCAGTGGTACGATGTAATGTACCAAAAAACTTCCACCATCTTTGAGTGCGTCTTGTTTCTGCGGCGTACACGCGGATTTATTCTATGGGTCAATAGGATTTTTTTCTTGAAGACGGGGTGACCAAAAAAGTCCAGTTCTGATGATGTTCACCTTGCGGGGTAAAAAATACATTACTTTGATAGATTAGACTTTCCATCACAGACCCAGCACAAAATACTGGAAGAAAAAGTGCTGCATTCAGCTCTTTTTTTTTTTTTTTCTGGTAAAATGCCAGGCGGCTCAGCAGAAACCACATTATAGTCAATGGGGTCTGTTCAGCGGCATAAGATGGGCATTCCCCTTTCCTGTTCCCCGAATGGAACAGGAAAACTGAATTCCTGCCACAGATGTGAAACTACTCTTAACCTTCTATAAAGTCTGCTTGTCTTGATCTGGACTTCAGCACTATTAGCATATCCTATGGCTATGTGATATCTGCTTTAAATATTGCTACATACACAGGTAGCGTAAATTTTGCCATTTCAGTGGAATTGCCTGCCTGAAATGTACAGAACAAGCTATGTGAATGAGATTTCAACAAATGTTATCCACACACTATGGAGAAAATCTGCAATTTGACCTACGGTGTATATTTTAAATCTACAAGATGCCAATATATGGTGCAGATTTTAATTGTGCCTTTGACCCTTTCCCATTGCAAAGGGTGAAATCTACAGCACAACCTCAGCATTTCCACTCTAAAATCTCCTGCAAAAATGACACTATTTGGTATGGGTTTTGCTGCCTAAAATTTACGGCAAATCCAACATGTACAGCCTTAGGGCTCACTCATAGGGCTGTATGCAGTTCAGGTGCGTGAGATGCACAGCGGTTTCATATCATAGAACTGTGTGCATTTACTGCCTATTATGTTCTTGCAGGTTTTTTTGTGTGTATTTACTATGTTCCTTTATACACAAAAAAATGCAGTGATTGCTCCTGCTTTAATGAATGAATATGCATGTGTCATTCGTATGGACTGTTTTTATGAAATCCCATAGACTTTAATGTGCTATTTTGGTCTACGGACCAAAATAGGGTGTGCTGCAAAAGAAAATTTTTTTTTTTCCATGTGCTTAAAATACACGTCTGAAAAACGGACATCTTAATGCTTCAATGCAAATCAACAGGGTTTACATTGTCCCTATTATGCATGTAAAAAATATGCGCATAGCAATGATGCCGGTGTGAATGAGCCCTTACTCTTAATGACCATAAGATTTAAAGTTTTTTTCAGTCTATGTATAAAAATATCTGTGTTTTTTTTCTTCTTCTTTAGAGATTTGACCTTGTCTCCAAAAATAGCTGAAAACCAAGTAAGTATCTAAAAACAAAGTGCAAAACCATATTTATTGAACATTTTGGAAGCCACATTTACCTGAGATTAAATATAAAGCTTTCTACTGAAAATGTGTTATTTTGACCATAAGAAATTTTATTGGAATATTTCAGACAAACTTCGACCATGGGGAACTGATGTCTCTTCTGTACATTCAACAAAGGGAACTTTCAGAGCTTCGTCAAAACCAAATAGAGCTTATGCAGAGACTTACTGAACATTTGGATGCTTCTCAGAATTCTATAATGGGCCATGTGGAACGTGTATTTGACACTCAACAGCAGCAAGAACGTATCCTTTACTTATATTGTTAAGAATGAAAGCCGTCGATTAACGTTCTATAGACGTAGGGTTATGGTTGAACACGTGTTGAATGAATGATTGTCCGGTTAGGGATTGTTTCACAGACTCGGTCATATATGTTTGAGTCTATTGGCCGTTCGAGTCGTTACACTGGCCGTACTGTACCTGTTCAGTGACGCTGGTAAAACAACAAATGGTCTTTCTGGGAACATTTTTTGTCATTGGAAAATAGTTTGTGGACAAAAGATCTTTCTTAAGAACAAATTATCTTTCATCTGACACTTTCAAACACTACTAACTTGGCTGTCAATGTTAAATTTACCATGATGAACGACTGTTTTAATTAAAATTGTCAATGTTCGTCAACTTTATTCTGTGTATGGGCTACTTATCTAAACATATTTTTTTGCTGTGCATATCCTCATATGGACAATTTGGGTGTGTGAGTGATGTCCGCTTGATGTTATGGGCATAGAAGTTGTGCCTGTGACATCCATAGTGGGTGTCTGCTTTGATACATAACTGACATCCTACTACAGCTGCTGGGTTTGGAGTTATCTTCAATGTCTGCAATTTAAGCCTTTAGATGGCGCAGTCAATAGCGTTTATGGCATTTAGGCAGTCAAACGGAGGGAAAGGGGTCCCTTTGTTACTCTGTCATCCCTGTAGACACGACTTTGGGGTGCCAATTAGTTACTATGGCAGTCTGGTGCTTAACAATGGCTCTCGCTTTTGCCATATATGAAAGCCTGTTAAAACAGTCGCAAATATAATAGGCTGTCAGTTTTACACTGGCAATTATCCCTGGTGGTTGCACCCATCTTGAACTGAGATGAGATGTTACTGTGTGTTCCTTTAAGACTATTACTGTCTCAGAGTCTCAATATGCTTCAATAAATGCAAATAAAGTGCACCACAGATTCTTCTTTTTTTTTGCAAATAATGTCTTTGCACTGCCTTTTATTCCACAATAATATACAATAGCTATTGTCCAACTTTTCTTGGAACCTAAGCACAGTTCCACAGCTTAAACAAATCCTACTAGAATCTGTACTCACTATCGCCTATTTAGACATCAAGTTGAACCCTGGATTATCCTTTTGGTCCACCTACTTGAAACAGGATGGTATATTGGCCTTTCTTATTACTTCTGCTTCATCCTAAGTAGTCAGGGACTCTCTTTGCACGGCCAGCAACTAGACGTCCTCCCAGTGGTCATTTGCCAGTTTCCTATACCTCGTGATGTTGTGTGATCTTAGAGGATAGGAAGATTGCCAGATGCTGCAGACTCCTGAAACACTGGGTAGGGGGACCAAAGCTTCTGTCTTTTAGCTTCTCAGATCCTGCGCTTCCTTCCTTCTGTCTGACATGCCTTGCATATCCTAAGCAGCAACCTGCTGGTTCTCCCTGCACTGAACCACAGAGGAGCTGAGGGTCTGTAGATACAAGTGTAAAAAAAAACTTTCAGTATGCGCATAAAAATAAAATGTGGTTCTTTTAGTTTTCCGGCTAGGCTTCTCCAGGTAAACCTCCCTTTAATGAGTAGGTACAGCACCCACTGCAGCCAGCAACTGCTGTTAGTTGTAGGAGCTAGCTGGATCAAGGGTGCATTAAAAGTTCGGCTGCACTGAGCTGTAGGGGACGCCTGCATTCTCTCAAACTTCTTCTCACCAATTGCAGGAGGAGGAGTACATCTCCATCTAAGTAGCTATGGGTCTACCCACAAAGGGCAATTTGTGTTGTCTTCTCTGGAGCTCACTTATTATGTGACCATCCACTCTGCTAGTAAAATATCCCCCACCATACTCGGCACAAACATTTTTAATTACCTAATTAAAATGGTCATCTTTCATGGTCGTTCACTGGTCTGCTCTCACTAATTAAAGATTAGCAGGAATAAAGGAAACTGATAATACGGGAACCTGTAGGTGTGTCCATGATACCAGAATTAAAGGAACAAACCACATTTTGCTAAGGGTCAGGTTTTGTACTTTACCCACATTACATTTAAATTTAGTAAGAAGCTAGAGCTAAACCTTTGGGTCACAATGTGTTTAAAATGATGCCAAAAAGATTGAAAGGCAACCCATCTACATCATATATATGTGTGTGTGTATATATATGTGTGTGTGTATATATATGTATATATATATATATGTATATATATATATATATATATATATATATATATATATATATATATATATATATATATATATATATATATATATATATATACACACCTATATAAAAATATATATAAAGAAAAGTCTCCCACTATTGCTGGGCTTATTCTGATATTCTGTTAAAAAAAAAGTGCATTGGTGGCCACTAAGGGTGTTAAGTACAGTTTTAAAGGCTTGTGAAAATATCAGCAAAAAGGTTTTTCCCAACTTTTGTCTGAAATGTAGTCCCATATGTCTTGTGAAAAAATAAACCCTTAACTGCTGATTTTCCAGAAAGGCGATTAGATAGAATTCTAAGTGATGGACAACAACGAAATGGTCAACTGCAGGAGTATCTTTCACAGCAGCTTTCCCATTCTCTTTCTGGCTCGCTCTGCAACAGACTTGATAAAACAGTCCGTGAAGAGTTTAAGAAGTCCATTCCTCAGTGTAAGTAAAATGTTTGTGTTTTCCTTAGTTTTAACTCCTTTTGGTCTATAGGTGTACCTGTTTCAGGTGTGCTTTAAAATTAAACTTTTGGTACAAGGAATGTGAACGTCTGAATGATTTGCAAGTGAGGAAAGATCTACCTGCCTGTATAAACTAGTTACGCACGCAAACTGTTAGAATACGCTTATGCAAACAATCAATCGTTCTGTGTAAATGCACCTTTGCTCCCTGGATCATCAACCCTTCTGATGTAAGCTAGTGACTATAAGATGTAATATTGTTGCGCTCAAGAACTCTCTGCTTGGAAACATGGTGAGAACCCCCTTAGTTTTGGTGTAGAGGATGCCCCCTTGTTACTGTCACATTTCTGGGTACAGAGCTTCATGGAGATAGTGAATAATAAGTAAATAATACTAAGATTTAATACATTCACATATAGTAAAAGAGGAGCTACAAATTGCTTAAATAAATATATGGACAACCAATAATAGAAAAAAAATGTGTATTATAAATAAAACTGGAGTTTATGAAAAATATACAAGATAACAAGTAGAACATTTGCATGAATTGTAAATATTTTGCAACATCTCGTTTAGCACTGAAGGGATCATAATATTGTATCTGTAGATTCAGAACCATCTCCCTTTTTATGGAAACTCTCAAATCTATCAGCCTCATCTCTACTAATCTGTTCAAAAGGAGTAACATGGAAACATTTAAAATGGTTTTCCAGGGAGAATACTATTGAAGACCTATCCTCAGGTTGGGTCATCAATAGTTAATCGGCTAGGGTCTGTCGCTCGGGACCCCGACTGATCAGCTGGTTGTGCGCCTGCTGACAGCGCCGCGATTACACAGAGGTTGGATCAGAAGCAGAGGAGTGTCTGCTCCGACCTCTGTTTAGTGGCCAGCGCTTGTAACTGCAGACATATTTCTCATTGAAATAAACTTGAGTCATGCCTGCAGTTACTAGCTGGCATCCTCACAGAGATAGGAGCAGAACTTCCGCTCTGACCTCTGTGCACCCGCTGACTGTACCGTAATTACACAATCAGCTGATTGGTCGGGGTCATGATAGGTCATGAATAGTATTCTCCCTGAAAAACCCCTTTAAATTATGTGTCATGACACGCTATGTTTCAGGTACCCATTTTGTACATTAGTCCTATGCTAATTCATGGAATAACGAAATTCATTGCGGTCCTACCCACATATTGGAGACCACAGTCACATAAGTAAATAAGCCACATACTAAGGGGAACAATTTGAAAAAAACGAACAATTGGGTAACGCAAATCGGTTACAGTATTTTTGTGTGTGTGTGTATCACAATCTTACAGCAATGGTTTGGGTGTGAACTTGTGTTGAAGGAAGGATCTCTGAGGCCTTGAATAGCACTGTGGAGGTAGGAGCAAAGAGATCAGGAGCTGCTGGCGGGGAACAGTACCTGATCATTGATTGTCTTTTTGGCAATGCAGGAGAATTTGCTGGAAGTATGATCCTGCTGTTTTTGAGCCTTTTGTATTGGTGAGTTCCCTGTTTTGCCTGTGCCAGGCAAAGGGACCACAGCATTACAAGAAGGGGTAGCAGTAGCCATGTTATGTTGAGGCCACAAAGTGGATGCTGTGCCCATAGTGAGATCCAGTTATGCCACTAAGGAGGCCCCCTTATAGCTACCATACTAGAGCTATGAGCATTGCTAGTCATCCTGCTGACATTGAACCTTCTTAATTTGTGGACCGACAGGTCCCCTTTTGGTAGGTGGAGCCATCCAGAACATGAGGCAAGAGTGCCAATGGTCATGGTGTGTTCCGTCTGCTTAGAAAATGTGACTTCTGTGCCCGCAAGTTACCTTTTAAATGCTCTATGCAGGAACTACTGGTGTGATAGGTTAGGATGACTATCCTACTTTTAGGGTGTCATAATTAAAACACCCCTTTAAATTTTCCATTATTAAGTGAGGCCCCCCAAGTATTATTAAAAAAAAACAAAAGGCAGAGCACTTCCTTGGATAGTATTACTGGTAATGGGAGAGATCTAGAAACTCAAACCTTGCTCACCTAGATGCATTGGGTTAAGTGCACAACAATCAGTGATGCTAAACAATATCCCCAGGTATTCAGCATCACCAGAAAATTATTATTTTTTGGCTGCTTGATGTTGCCATACCTACCCAAGAAATAAAGGCGCATCATTGAGAACCAGTTACTACTGTCCAGTATAACAGGGTAACTTTAGGGGATCCTACGTCCTGATAAGTTCCTTTTAAATGGTGCATAAGCTAAGCTGTTACGTGATTTGACGTACAGACGAGCCAGAATTGTTTTTGAGTTATTAATTTTCGAGTTATTCTTTTTCAATTACTTTTTGCTTTCCAAAGGACATCGTTCTGCCACAATTTTTTGTTCTTTCTAGCCTCAATAACATTGCATTCTTACTTGACAAAACCTCATTAAAAATCAACAATAAATTCACAAATGTTAACATGCTTAGTTCATTTCTGATTTGCTGTATACAGTATTTCATATAGGTTAAATATGCTTCAGAATGTGGAACAAGTCCACAGCTGAATACAGCTTGCTTTGGATTTTAAAATCCACAGAATGCTCCTAAATCCCTTAAGATTTCTTTCCACATAATCTAAATATGTTTGTTAATATAATTTGAATTATGCTAACACAATGTGTTTTACTGTTTTGTATAATTGTGCATTTGGAATGAACTTTATGATGTGTTTTTTGTTTAAAAGGCATCAGTAAGAGTCTGGATCCAGTCACCGGGCAGCTTGGTAGCGCAGTTGGAGCAAAACTGACTTCTATTGAGGGATCTCTAAAGGAAAACATTGCCAAGATGGTTAAATCCAAGGTAAGTCATTATTTCACTATAGGGGTTTCAAAGTCTGTCAGTCGGGACCAAAATTCATACTACGTAATGTAGACCATTCTGCTTATTGCTATATACATCTAAAAGGAGTAAGACTACACTGCTCAAAAAACTAAGAGCACACTTAAGCATCACAGACCTCAACTCACTTAAAAATCAGGATTATCTCTCTGTCCAGGGGGGGGAGCATGAGAGATGGTGAATCAATTTTACCTGCTTTGGTGCAAATGACAGGGACAACACCAAAAAGGGAATGGTTTTGCAGATGGGGGCAAAATGTGATTGTTCCCAGCAACAGAAACCAAGTAAGCTTGTAGATATGATACCTTTTAATGGCTAACAAAAATACATGATGTTATAGCGAGCTCTCGAACCTCTCGGGCTTAATGAGGTGGCCACACTCTATCTTAATCCATCTTGACTGATTTTTCTGTAGTTTTATTAGTGTTCCTATTGCTACTGGTAGGATAAAGGTGGAACCTGTGGCGTAGTCAGGTTGCACAGGTAGTCCTGCTCCTCCAGGATGGCACATCTATATGTGCCATCACAAGAAGGTTTGCTGTGTCTCCCAGCACAGTCTCAAGCATAGGGCAAACACAGGCTGTTAAATTAGCTAGACAGGGCTGCAGAAAAGCATCAACCCAGCATCAGGACTGGTAACCTACATGGGCAACAGATGGAGGAAAACATCCTAGCTCACCTCTTCCTTGACAAGGGCATCTGTTTCCCAAGGAATCCAGCACTTTCTCTCCAGCCTGTAGCAGACAGAAGTGTAGCTGGCCTTTGTAAACCTGGCCACCGTCACACCAGACTTGTTGGTGTGGGCTCCCTTGGCAGAGGATTCTGCAACCATCATCTGACAGTACCAGCGGGGACCTCTGCTCCAGCATTACAGACTTCAGAGATGGCAGTGATTATTGTAGGAGAGAGGCTGTTGTTCCCACATGGTCCAGCACTCCCAAGAGACAGTCAGAGCAATCTGCAAGAGCAAATCTTCACGATCATACCTTGCTTCCCAAAGCAGGATCACAGGTATTTGGCACTTATTATTCTTCTCGCTCCTGTTATTCACCACGCAGCTTTGCTTCTGGTAATTTGACCTCCCACTGCTGTTTACTGCATTCAGGGAAGGGTCACCTAATATGCCAGACCGTACACCTCTCCCAGTCCCCTCAGCATACCTGGCAGTCCCTATGATATGTGAGACAACTCAGAGGTACGTCATATATCAAGATAAACGAATACAGTTACTCACTGACCTGTCCCATTTTGTTTTCCAAAAAAGAAAAACTCTCCGACTCCTTCTGGCTACCTTGTGCCAACACAATATATCCTATCCCTGGGTTTCCCCTTTCTGTCTGTCGGTCCGTCACGAGGGCCATTTGGATATATTTTGTAACCTGGGAGTTCTTCCAGCTTTTACGTCTGCTCTTGGTCTTCCTGCAATGACAATCCAAGATTGTCCTTCTCTTCCTACAGCACCTGCTGCGGGGAACCCCCTCAGAGAGATGGCTGACATTGAAGAGACTGGTCTGGGCGGAGAACGGACTAGGGCTTGCTCAGTTACCTATCAGCCTAGAGCATTTTTCCTCCCCTGTTAAAAGCCCCATGGAGACCTGTGGTCCACTTCAGAAGGCCCTCTGGTTGATTTACCCCCTGGGGTTCTGCAGCACGTATACTAAACACCCATGTATGTCCCCCTCATCTATATATATATAAAGACGAAAGCCCTCACTGACTCATTCACTGACTGACTCGCCAAAAGTTCTCCAACTTCCCGATGTCGTAGAAACATGAAATTTGGCACAAGCATAGATTATCTCCAAAATAGGAAAAGTAATTGGGTCCCAACTCGATTATTCAATTCTAGCGCAAAAGAATTGGCGTCGAAATTTTGCATACGGAATCTAAATCTCTCACTTCCCAATGTCCGAGAAACTTAAAATTTGGCACGCGCATTGATTATGTCATAAATAGGAAAAGTTAATAGGTCCCAACTTGATTATTCAATTCTATGCGCAAATGAATTAGCGGCCAAATTTTACGTACGGAATCTAATTTTCTCACTTTCCGGTGTCATAGAAACGTGAAATTAAGCACGAGCATTGATTATGTCATAAATAGGAAAAGCTAATGGGTCCCAACTCGATTATTCAATTCTATGCGCAAAAGAATTAGTATCCAAATTTTACGTACGGAATCTAATTCTCTCACTTTCCGGTGTCATAGAAACTCGAAACTCACACTGCCTCCTGATAATGAGGGGGGTGGGTGCTTGGTGTACACTCCCACACATAGTGGATACAGGGTGCCAGACCATTTTGATATATGTAGTTCATCTCTAAAGATTCCGGGGGGTGGGGAGGAACGGAGGGGAGATCTCTCTCTCCCTCTATCCGCCCCCCCCCCCCCCCCCTCTGCTCACCGCCGCAACTCACCTGTCACTCGCGCCGGCAGCCAAATCTTTACAGACGAGCGGGAGGATACTCGGCTAAGGCACTACTCGCTCGAGTAGTTAGCCTTAGCGAGTATACTCGCTCATCTCTATTTGAAATGTTGGCTCCCTGTCTTCCTTCCAATGTGCACACAGGTCAAGTAGTTTTTTTTTTGTTTTTTTTTTAAGAGTAGTAAAGCCAGAGATGATGATATAAAAATGCTGCTTTTAACATCCAGGGCCAGAAACAGGTTAGAACCTTTTTCTGTTATCCTTAGCTATAGCTTTTGCCAGGGTCTATGGGGATTCCCTTTAGAGGCCCTCAAGCAAATTTGGTTGCGTCTCAAATGTCTAGCTAGAGTCCTTAGGCCTCATGTCCACGGGCAAAATATGATTTAAGATCCGCAGCGGATCTCCCGCATGCGGATCCGCATCCCATAGGGATGCATTGACCACCCGCGGGTAGATAAATACCCGCGGATGGTCAATAAAAGGCATTTAAAAAAAAATGGAGCATGAAAAAATCTGGACCATGCTCCATTTTCGTGCGGGTCTCCCGCGGGGACGGCTCCCGCGGGCTTCTATTGAAGCCTATGGAAGCCGTCCGGATCCGCGGGAGACCTAAAATAGGAATTTAAAAGTATTTACCCATCCGGAGCGGACCGGGAAGGTCTTCTCTTCCTCACGGCCGCATCTTTCTTGTTTCGGCTCGGCGGATGTGCCCGGCGCATGCGCGCGGCACGTCGACGACGTGCCGCCGGCGTGACGAATTCATCCGCCGGCCGAAAAAGAAGATCCGGCCGTGAGGAACAGCTGACCTTCCCCGCCCGCGCCGGATAGGTAAATGCTTTTAAATTCTTATTTTCAGCGCTCATGTCCGCGGGGCAGGAGGGACCCGCTGCAGATTCTACATGGAGAATCTGCAGCGGATCTTATTTTCCCCGTGGACATGAGGCCTTACGCTTTACACGTCCTACAGCCAGGATTATGGTGGTAAATCGTATGTTGTACCTTTCTATACCCAAAAGAAATGGTACCAGGTAGAGCATGAGGCCATACAATATTTGTGTGTGTTTGTCCCATCAGACCATTCCAAATGATTCACTTTGAATTATCAGGCTCTTTTAGAACATACATTAAAAGACCTCTTGTCATACGCCACTTGAGACCATTTATTGTTTGTACTATTTTTGAGGATATTGTCCCAGACAATAAGGTTAAGGGCATTACTGAGCTGATCAAACTTGGCCTTCCCAACATTTAGTATTTTTGTAGCTCCCCTATAAAACTCTCTCTTGAAGAACAAGTTGAAATGTATTATATTATTATGGTCACTATTTCCTAGGTGCCCCCCATTCTGCACCCCTGTTATTCTGCCAGGTCTGTTGGTTAATATTAAAGGAGATGTCCCGAGGCAGCAAGTGGGTCTATACACTTCTGTATGGCCATAATAATGCACTTTGTAATGTACATTGTGCATTAATTATGAGCCATACAGAAGTTATAAAAAGTTTTATACTTACCTGCTCCGTTGCTAGCGTCCTCGTCTCCATGGAGCCGACTAATTTTTGGCCTCCGATGGCCAAATTAGCCGCGCTTGCGCAGTCCGGGTCTTCTGCAGTCTTCTATGGGGCTCCGTGTAGCTCCGTGTAGCTCCGCCCCGTCACGTGCCGATTCCAGCCAATCAGGAGGCTGGAATCGGCAGTGGACCGCACAGAAGAGCTGCGGTCCACGGAGGAAGAGGCCATCTTCAGCGGTGAGTAGAGAAGTCACCGGAGCGCGGGGATTAAGGTAAGCGCTCCGGTGAGCTTTCTTTACCTCCCTGCATCGGGGTTGTCTCGCGCCGAACGGGGGGGGGGGGTTGAAAAAAAAAAAAACCCGTTTCGGCGCGGGACAACCCCTTTAAATCTAAGATAGCCGTCCCCCTAGTTGGATTCTGTACAAGTTGAGTAAGGTGTATTATCTTTAGTAATTGAAAAGTTGTTACCGAGATCCACAGGTTTCGGTTTCCTAGGTTATATCCGGATAGTTAAAGTCCCCCATAATAAGTACCTCATTGTGATTTGCTGCTTCATCAGTTTGTTTCAATAATCGATTTTTAGTAGCTTCTGTTATATTTGGTGGTCTATAGAAAACCCCTTTGAGTATTTTATTGTTTTTCCCTCCATGTATTTCCTCCCATAAAGACTCCACGTGTTCATCTCCTTCCCATATATTTTCCAATAATGTGGGCTTTAAACAAGATTTTACATAGACAAACCCCGCCCCCTTTCTGTTTTTTTATCATCCCCTTTTTTTTTTAAACTCCTTTTTATTGTCATTTTTTCATATTAACAAAAGTAACAGTATCACAGTGAACATATAACGTTACATTGTTATCTTACTTCTGGAACGTTGTCACATATGTAGAGATTCCATCTTGCATTGGTTACACATAAAGAAAAGAAAGATAAGTGGAAAAGCACAACATACTTATATGGTTCCCGAATTTCACATAATAGCCATTGTTTATCATCCCTTTTGAACAGACTGTAACCCTATAAGTTCACTGCCCAGTCACAGCTTTCATTCAACTAGGTCTCCGTTATTCCCACTATGTCGTAGTTTTCCTCAGACCTTTACCATTAGTAACCATACCACTTAGAAGGTTTTGGTTATTTTTTATATTGTGTGCATCCCTAACTGTTCTGCCAGTTCTAACTGTACTAACCCTCCCACCACTGCGCCCCCATTTCCATTACTTAGCCCCAGGTCACCCCCCTATCTACACCCCTATCCCTCTGGTTGCCCGCCCCCCAATGCGTAATTCGTGGGGATCCGGTTTGCATATCCGCACCCCCCATAGACTCTTATGATGTTTTTTTGTTCACAAATGTGCATTAAAATGGAGCATGTCTTTTTCGGGGGGGTTTTTTGCCTTCGCGAAAATGAGTATGAACCCATTCAAAACGATGGGTTCTATTCTCTGCACATTGAGAGAACTGACTGAAGCCGCCCTTAGAGTAGAGATTAATGGAAGTCTTATCTGCCACCACTGCTGTGCAATATGTCTGTAAGCTGAGCAGATTGATATATATGTTTGTAGGAAAAGATTTAGTGTAACTTTTAGTTCAATCTTTTGAACCTCTGCTGATTCTGAGCTGAGCAGTCCAATGGCCGGTCCTATCAGTAATTGCCTGTTATCTGTGAATGACTGTGCGTACAGAAATGGCTGCCAATCACTGATGGGACTGCACATTGAACCTCTTAGCTCAAAATGTGCAGAGGTTTAAATTAGTAAAACAGAAGTTAAATGGAATCTCTTCTACAAACATATATATCAATCTTATACAAACTTGTATATCAATCTGCTCCACTCTTCCTGATCTGTAACATTTTCAAGATGACAGGTTCCCTAGAAGTATTACTTCTGCACTATCATCCAGCCCTGATAGTAAAGGGTTATAATTGATTCTAATTGTAACTAATTGTGTAAAGGCCCATTTACACCAGCAGATGATCGCTCAAAGATCGCTCAAACGACAGTTTTAGTGACAGCTTTGAGCGATCATTTTGCTGCTCAGCTACTTAAGTACCAATAAGGTGTGCAAATGAAGCCTTAGCTGAACACAGTTAATAGCCCAAGGGCTCTTATCTGCACTCAGATCCTTTTGTTCTCCATGGGGAAACAATGCTATCAGCACTCTCTGTGGAGAACTTCTGATTAGAGCCAAGCGAGCATACTCACTAAGCCAAATTACTCGAGCGAGTATTGCCTTTTGCGAGTACCTACCCGCTCGTCTCAAAAGGTTCGGGTGCCGGCGGGGGTGAGCGCGGGGGAGAGCGGTAAGTTACGGGAGTGAGCACGGGGGAGAGAGAGAGAGAGAGAGAGAGAGAGGGATATATCTCCCCCTCGTTCTTCCCCGCCGGCACCCAAATCTTTTTTAGACGAGTGGGCAGGTACTCACAAAAGCCAATAATCGCTCGAGTAATTTGCCTTAGCGAGTACGCTCGCTCATCTCTATTTCTGATATGACGATTTTTAGGTTGGACTGAATTTAACATTCAGCCAGCAGTGCCCGAAAAGCGCACGATGGGCGAACATTTGCACGCACCGATTATCGCTAAAACGATCGCCGATAAGTGTTTTGTTTTTTTTAAAGCGATCATTGGCTGGTGTAAATGGGCCTTACCTGTGTAAAAGATTTTCGCATTCTCACATGAGCTCATTTCATTTGTTAGTCGTGGATTTTTAAATGCATCTAAGTTTTCTATTAATGTGTTGGTTTTCTCCCCTTTTTTAGAACATTACTGATGCCATTGGTCGAGCAGTTGCTGATGCGCTTCATGTACCAATTCATACGGCCTACAGAGAAGCCTTTCAGAATACTGTGCTTCCAGCTTTTGAGAAGGGTTGTCAGTCTATGTTCCAGCAAATAAACTGCAGCTTCAAGCAAGGCACCCAAGAGTGTAAGTTATTGATTTTGAATTTTTTTTACCGGGATATAAAGGGCCAATAATTTAGTTTTACCAAAGTATATAATGAAATCTATCTAATCTCATATGAGAAATTAAAAAAAATTATTTAGTAGCATGTAAGACCTTTTGTGGCTTTCTTCTGCACATCATTGGTTGTGAACCCACTCCACATAGGAATTATGGTTTATCAGATATTTAACTGACATCTTATCGGTTCGATATGCAACTTTATAAATGTCATGGTTTAGAGGAAATCACAGTTTCTATAATAAAACTGCAAACAATCCAAGATACAAATGATAGTGGCCAGAAATAGTAGTATGCCTCATGTACACAGGGCAACTTAATTGTCAATATAATCTGAAAGTGGGGGTATGTTTTAAAATAGGTAATTCACTTAGTATGTAAGGCTGAAAAATGACACCCGTTCAGACTGTTATCCTGCAATGTTGATCCAGAGGAAGTAAAAAATCCCAGAAACTAATTTTCCTCATTTTAAGGGAAAAATTCCTTCCTGACTCCAAATCTGGAAGTCAAATAGCTTCCTGGTTCAACAAACCTACTGAAGTAATCTAGTGACCAAAACATGTAATGTTGCACTCAAAGACATCCAGGCACCTCTTGAACTCTTTTAGTGAATTTGCCCTCACCACGTCCTCAGGCAGACAGTTCCACAGTCTCACTGCTCTTATAATAAAGAACCCCTTTCTACATTGGTGTAAAAACCTTCTTTCCTCTAGATGTAGAGGATGACCCCTTGTTACAGTCACAGTCCTGGGTATAAATAGATCATGAGACAGATCTCTGTATTGATCCTTGATAAATATATTCATACATAGTCATTAGGCCGACTCGCAGGCTGGCTGCACACGACCTGGTCGGATTCCGCATGCGGGAGCCTGCAGCGTACCTTGATTTCTTTTTCTTCTTTTCTGCATTGCGGATGGTCCGCACGGCGAGCCGTCGGACCTGCGCAGTACAGATTTTAAAATTTTATTTATTTTTTTAACCCCTGCTTTTCTGTCAATTGCGGAAGGGCCATGGGTCCATTGACTTCAATGGCAGCCATCCACGCAGAATCTGCTTTAAAAAGGACGGCTTTTGAGCAATAATCGTTATCTAAATGGCCATTAAGAAACAAGGGTCTGTGTATCTCATTACTTAATTCCCTTAAAAGCGGGGGTGTATGCCATTGGGACTTGACAATTTGGCTATTTTAATGTTTTTAATACGGCCCTACACTTCTTCCTTGGTTAGACTGGTGACCTGGACCAGGAGATATGTGACTGCTGTGATACTTTAATAGTTTAAACTTCTACAAACTTGGCAATACCAAATATGTGGGGGTTTTCCATTGTTTAGATATTTCTATGGGGAAGGCCCGCTGCGCACGGGCAGAAATTCCGCAGAGGCATTTACCACAGAATTTCCGCCCGTGCCTGCTGCCATAGGATTGCATTGCAAAACCCAATCCTATGCACACAGCTGCGATTTGTCCGTGTGAAAACACACACGGAAAACAAATCCCGGCGTGTTCTATTTGTGTGCGGGTCTCGCAGAGGCCTGCACAGAAACGTCACTAGTGACAGGCTGGCTGGCAGCCGGCACATAGCAGGGAACAGAAGACGCTGGGAGCGGGTGAGTCGCAGGCCTCTGCAGCGGCATGGGTCCACATCCTGCCGCAAGAATTCTCACAGCAGGATCCGACCCGGCTGTCTGCAGGCGGCCGAAAAGGAGACTTTTGAGGATTTTGTCTTATACTTGTTTTATACTTGGGCCTGATGTACTTGTGCACTTTTTGCAAGTTATGAAAGGCATCTAATTTAAATTGACTCTAAAGTGTCAATTATATTTGTATAATGAGTAAGAATTGTTATTTGCTAATTTGTTTGTTTCAGATATGCAGCAATTGGAAACTCATCTTGAGACGAAAAAAGCAAGTGAACAAGAAATAAGAGAGCCTCTGGTGTCACAACTACAACAACTCATAGATTCTCTCCAGTCAACAACGGACCAGCTGTCTTCGAACCTGAGTGGGAGCGTGCGATCTGAAGTGCAGCAACAATTACATATAGCTGTAGCTAAGTAAGTTATATCCACAATCTTCATCATGATATAGAATTTGACAAATCCTTGTAACAAATAGGTTCACATATTCTAAAAGTAGTTTTCCTTTATACGCAAGTCTTTGAAACGTGATGTTGTGGATAGTCTTAATACCCCTGCCTGATATAACATTTGTCTATGCGAAAAAGCAATAAGAATCTGAATACAGCATTAACAGATTTGGGCCACTCTCTCACACACTGTCTTTTAAAACGCCTCCATAGACATCAATGGGGTATCTCAGAAGACTGTTTGAGCGTTGTGATTCTAGAACGCTGTCTTCTCTATTTTAGTGCGTTTCATCAGTGTTTTGTTTTTTTTTAACACCCCCTACCCACTGTAATGATTAGAAATCGCCGCATTTTAACAAATGCCTGTGTGAGAGCAGCCTTAAATGACAGCTTTTATAATCATTTTATTCTCATTTGATGAACTGAGAAAGTAAGAACAGGACTTTAGCAAAGTACAATCAGATTGTTTGTTTTCTACCATGATTAATTTTGCATTTATTTATGCTATTTTGTGAATAACTATTTATGGATTAATTGGATTCGGATGCATTATTGCTCAAGTTAATTTGGGGTCCATGCTTGTCCTTGGCATTTTTTATTCTCTGTTATCTCTTTTAAATTTGACAAGTCATTTTGTCACAGAATTGAGATTTCACATTACATATTTCACTTCCACAATATATACCCCAGCATTCCCCTAGAACAAAATGTCATATATTCTTGCCATTCACTGGTGTATTCAAAGTCATCCAGGAACATCGCTGCTACAGATGGCATTTTAAACCTTATGGTTTGTCATTTTTGCTCCAAAATAGTTACGAAGGTACCATCAATATTATGACAAATTTCATCCTTTTTTATACTCTGTCAAAAAAGATCAGGCCCCTAGAAGAAGTTGTCATTTTGCTGCAAAACTCGACATGCAGTTACATCCCAGGCAGATATGCAAATGATACTTGTGAAGTCCGTGTTGACCATTAGACATGCCTCAATGAACCAATCCGAGAATTTGCCCAGTTAAAGGTTTGAGAGGGAACATATTATTAGAATGAGATAAGCTGAATGGTCATATCTACAAATTTCCCGGCAGCTGTGCTGACCAGACTTTTGGGAGGTGTTGGGACCAGTGTATGCGTGGGGGCATGCACATAAGGGGACTGGGCTCAGAATGCCCTCGACAGACCACCAGTAGAGAGAGGAGCTTCTGAATGTCCAACAAGCATAAGTAGCTTCAACTGTTGCATTGTCTGTCTCTGTATGAACCATTTCCTGGCACTTAGCTGAAGGCGATTTGTTCTCACAGCACCTATTACGTGTACTGCCTTTGACACCCATCCACAATTGCCTCCATTTGCAGTGGTGTTGTGAATGACGAAACTGGACTGCTACGGAGTGGAACCAGGTTGTCTTCAGCGATGAGTCCAGGTTCGGTTTGGACATTCAGGATGGCTGTGTTTGTGTCTGAAGATCTAGGGGAGAGCGCCTCAATCCTGCCTTTGCTTTGGAGCTGCACACTGTCTGGGAGGCCCTCACGCTCAATATTCAGTTAAACAGTTGACTCGTGTTGCCTTTCATGGCAGGACTTCCAAGAGGCATTTTCCAGCAGAATAATGCTCAGCTGCGCACAGCAAGGTCGTCACAGGAATGCTGTCTTGAGCCACGTCACAGGCCTCTCAACAGCCAAGCCAGAAACCTACTGTACACTGATGAGGGGCAAACATCCCTAAACAGCTGTCTGTGTATGGTTTTCTGGCTCGGTTTCCTATTCCCAATCATTGTTTTACAGACTTCTTAAAAAGTTGTACATTGATTTGAAGGAATGGTGGCAACCCATAGGTGGCACTGCAGGGGTGCCTCCACAACATTTCCACACAAATGGCCTGTCTGTTTGCCAGATTTATTGCCTTTAGATCATATATGGGACCATCTGGGATGCCAACTTCAAAAGCCATGCAGAAGCTGTATGACTCCTCCACTTCCCCCCTTTCCCTTCATCACATCTTGCATCCAAGCTAGAAGCGGCTCATCAGAGTACTAGCCTCCCTTCAAGTGTTCAATTTTCCTCAATTAATTTTTTTGCTCTGATATTGTAATTATATCAACACACTTACAATCACACACAAAGTAAAGTTTCATTCAATACCAACAACTCCTATGTAATTGATTTGATTTTTAGTTATTTTTTTAGAGAGCATTTAATGAATTTCCTAGAAGATAATAGAAAGAAGTCTGTCATTTTTTTAGTTTGTTTTATGAAGCCCCAAACACCTATAGCCCTTGTGTTTCATCCCCTTCACAACAAAGGGTGGGAAAAAAGGTTAACTCATATTGAATCACTTTCGGGGATCCACGGACACCATTAACCTGGGAGTGGAAACGATATTGCAGGGCTGTACGTGTTATTCTGAAATACTCGGTATTTCAAAATCAACATACTTTGAATGTCGACACATAATGGAGCCGGAAGTCATAAGGGTGGAGGCCCGCTGGCCTCTCCCCGCGCACATCACATAGACTGATAGGTCACTACATGCATGCAGGGAGTGACCTCTGTGCAATGTCGGTGGGGAGAGGCTGATGGGCTCCACCCGTATGACTCCCGCTTCCATTCTGTGCAGATCCTCAAAATATGTGTGTTAGGAAACACTGCAGCATTTCTGAATAGCACATACAGCCCTGCAATGTATGTCCTTGTCCCAGGTTCATGATGTCCGTGGTTCGAGCAGCATGTAATATGGTGACTGTTTCCCTTTAACTTGGAATTTCTCTAACCATTTTGTCAGACACAAATTTAATTCTTTCAGTTGAATCTGTGTTTAATGACATTATTAATTCCACATACGAATCAATGTGGTGGACTTCATTCTTCAAATGAGGGAGTGGGAATTCCTATTGGAATCTCCACCCAAATCCACTTTACAGATTTTTATTCAGATCTGCACTACATTCTGCAACAGAGTCTTCACCTAAGGGCTCCTTCACATAGGTGTAAGCGCAAATACGCCCCCTCCTGTGCAACATATTTACATAGTGAACAAGTCTTTTTTTGCAAGCATAACTGTGTGTGTGTGTGTGTGTGTGTGTGTGTACCGTGTTTACCGGAAAATAGGTCCTACCTGATAGTAAGACCTATTGGATTTTTGTGTGATGCTTGAAATATAAGCCCCCCCCCCCCCCCCCCGAAAATGGGACCTAGTTCAGGTGCCGCAAAAAATAAAAAAAATTAATACTTACCTGGCCCGCGGCATCCCGATGGTCTCCGGCGGCGCTGCGGCAAGTGTCCTCCCCGTCTGCCTGCTCAGCTTTTGCTGGTGGCAGGGCTTTGAATACCCCGTCTCCAGCAAAGCGAGCCCTGTGATTGGCTAATCTCAGTGCCATCTGCCAATCACAGCCATTCAGTGGATGACATCACTGAATGGCTGTGATTGGCTCATTGAGCGCCGTATGTGATTGGCTAATCACATCGCCAGCAGACAATCACAGGGTTCGCTTTGCTGGAGGCGGGGTATTCAATGTTAAGTCGCCAGAAAGAAGAATATATATATATATAATTTATTATTTGTGTGTATTATCTATTTTCTTTTTTCAACCACAATAGCTGCACATTTGCACTCAAATAAAATCCTGCTAGCACTACATCATGCTGTCATCATTGACCAAGCCCACTGTAATCACCCATAAATGTAGAACATGTGCAGCATGATGCTATCCTTCTGGTACTTTCTGGGTTTGGGAGAGTAGCTGAGGTTGGAGACACGTCTTCTAATGATGAGGATGATGTTTTGCCTTGGTTGCTGTCACACAGATTTGAGCAGTCACGCGAAATGGTGGATGATGTTCCTAGGAGGCTTCGACTGTTCCAGGTTCATCCTCTGGTGTCCCAGGGTGCCGGCTTCTGCTCAACAAACTAAATTGATGAGCTTCTCTATCTCAACTTGGTTCAGCATGTATCCAAAATGAGATGATCCTAAATCATCCTGAAAATCGCTGCCCTGCCTTCCCTGCAATTAGCTCCATATTTCATAGCGTACTGACAGCTGGCTGCATAATTACGCCGTTTTTGACGCATTGGTTGTGCGGATTTCATGTGCATTTGTTCCCCCCCATAGACTTCTGTGGGGCCTTTGGTTTGCAAATGCGCACAAAAATAGAGCATTTCACATATTTTTTTTTTGCCCAATGGAAATGTGCATGCAAAAACAAATAATGTGAGCAAACCTATTGAAATCAATGAATTCTATTGTCCGCAGCTTACGTGAGTGTATTTCCGTGCACAAAAACGCCCATGTCAAAAAGCCCCAAGGGTTGCTCCAGACGGGCCATTGTGCGTGTGTGTAAAATCGCTCACCCGAACTGCAGAGTAGAGCTCATTGATTCCCCTGGCTACCCCCACATTCAGCATTTTTGCGCTATATTTTCAAGCACATGAAAATATACGGGACATGATCTATTTTTTTGCAGTTTCATCTTTTTAAACATTTCTTAACATTATTAGGTTTTTTGTACAACTAGAGAACTTGAACGTGCAATCAAGGTATCATTGGAGTCTATGAGGATGTGCATATGCCACATTAAAGACTGTGGCGCAGATTTCCATTACGATTAATAGCATAGTTTTTCACAGATTTGTTTTGCAATTGACAGATTGAGCCTCAAATCCATGGCATAAACTGTGGGGTGAACATGTTGTGTTTTTTTTTTTTTTTTTTTACTTTGTTTTATTAATCTCTATTACGTATGCAAGTGCATTCCATATATCATTGTTGGGATCGTGACAGTACATTCCATTACAGGGTTCTTACTTCATTTACAATTTCCATTTTCTGTTGCATGTTTCTCATATACCATTGTAATAACTGTAGAACATTTTCCAGTCTTCAAACGGTGAATAACCAATAAATAATGTATAGGTCTGCATTACCATCCTTAAACCATGTTCACCCTATAGCCACCACATTCTCCTCCAAGGACCGGCAGGTTTCTAGAGGGTCGTTAACAGCAGGACAAATGTTGCATGATAATGAAAAGCTTTAAATAGTGCAGATTGATTTGTGCCCTGAGGTTAAATTATTTTGATGCATCATTAATTAAATGTTACTTCTATTTGCAGTATGCAAGATTCCATCCTATCACAGGTGCAAAGAATTATCAAAGAAGAAGTGAATAACGCTATGAAGGAACAGCAGGCAGCGGTTACCTCAAGCATCATGCATGCCATGAGATCTGCTGCAGGGACGCCTATTCCTTCTTCCCATCTCGACTATCAGTCACAACAGACACACATTATGCAGCTACTTCAACAAGGCCATCTTAACCAAGCTTTTCAGCAGGTATGTTCGACCTAAAAGCAAAGCTGTGGACACCTTTTTGTGTGGGTTTTTTTTTTTTTGTATTAATTTTACATAGAAATAATTTTTTAGAATTGGAAGTAATAACTATTTTTGCTCCGCCTTGATGCCCAAAATCTGGGAGATATTTGCATACACAACGGATAAATCCAGAGTGATCAACTTTAACAGTATGCTTTCCTCCATTCAAGAGTCTGTAAGTCAGAAATGAGTTGTGTAGCATCTTTTAGAGCTTGTACATAGTTTTATAAATCTAGATCAATATGCTGTGAGAGATTACAGGTCATGAATTGAATGTCTGACGATAGGAGTCTGTCTGGGGAGTGGGTCAAACACTTGTGAATTTTTGGTAAGTGATCAATGAAAGCCGTCTTGAGGGTCTTGTGTAATTCTGACCTTTATTTACAGTTCTCTTTGTGAATGCCTCTTTTATTAGTTGTTGCAATTCCCTTTGGTAGGTTTCTGGCGGCTCTTGAGTGAGACTTTCATAATGATTGGTATCTGCTTTCCCACAGATGTCCATCCCTATCTTTAATAACTATCCCGCAGCCTTTATTGGCAGCACAGATCACCATTTGTGTTTTCTCTTGGTGTTCTAATACAGTAAGTTCCATAGAGAGATTTTGCTTATAATAACCAGAGTTGGGTTAGGTTCTCAGTCATTAGCTAACCGAGTCATGAAACCTTCTATATAGTGACCCCTATATGATTTAGTTCCAGTTGAATGAATTGATATATTTTTAGAACTTTCAATACAGTATTATGAAATATTATGTATATTCTCTCCAGTGTTAATTTTGGGGTCTAGCTCTTCTGACAAGGCTCTTCTGATTGGGGGAGATATCCTAAGCAGTGTATAGTGAGACTTCTGAATGAGTGAAATCTTGGGGTGTATTTGCAGGTGAGGCAAGTGTCCATAGCAAGCTGTAACAGTGTGTTGTATGATATAGATGGACAGCAGGTTTACCTTGTACCTCATGTTGCGCCTGTCTTCCCCTACTGTCTTTATGATTACTGTTTATGAAAACTTTACTGGGCGTCAAGAAAATGTAAATCTTTAAAGGTTTTCAGTTTAGCTTAGTAAGTGGTCTCCTTCATTGGTTCACCTGCTGGGCTTGGAACAAAGCCTCCCCAGAATATGGACTCAAGTTGTCAGATAAAAAATAATCTAATTAGTTCTGAGCTCCGAAACAATACGAATCGATGAGAAACTTAAAAAGAGAAGCTGAACCTCCTAACCCGTTCTCTGAGAGGGAAGTCCCATCAGGATGTGTTGTGCTAGATTACGCAGCACTAATGAAGACATGCATTGCGTGTGCCAAGCAGGGCAAATAGCTGGGTATAAGAATCCACTTGACGAAAAAAAGTCTACCTTTGAAAAACATGGTCAAAATAGTCCTCTGCATATCATCTTAAAACTTTTCATGATCCTTCCTGGCACCTGGTCTCTCATTCATACTTTTATCCTCAAGCAGGATTTCCACATCCTGCTATATCAATGAAGTAACATATGTAGGCTGAAAAATAACAAATATCAAAACAGAGGAGGAGCAGGAGTATTACTGATGAGGGCTATATAAAGCAAGCATAAGCGATTTTTTTTCCCCCATGGATGGACTGTCTGCCCCATGGATGGACTGTCTGCCCCATGGATGGACTGTCTGCCCCATGGATGGACTGTCTGCCCCATGGATGGACTGTCTGCCCCATGGATGGACTGTCTGCCCCATGGATGGACTGTCTGCCCCATGGATGGACTGTCTGCCCCATGGATGGACTGTCTGCCCCATGGATGGACTGTCTGCCCCATGGATGGACTGTCTGCCCCATGGATGGACTGTCTGCCCCATGGATGGACTGTCTGCCCCATGGATGGACTGTCTGCCCCATGGATGGACTGTCTGCCCCATGGATGGACTGTCTGCCCCATGGATGGACTGTCTGCCCCATGGATGGACTGTCTGCCCCATGGATGGACTGTCTGCCCCATGGATGGACTGTCTGCCCCATGGATGGACTGTCTGCCCCATGGATGGACTGTCTGCCCCATGGATGGACTGTCTGCCCCATGGATGGACTGTCTGCCCCATGGATGGACTGTCTGCCCCATGGATGGACTGTCTGCCCCATGGATGGACTGTCTGCCCCATGGATGGACTGTCTGCCCCATGGATGGACTGTCTGCCCCATGGATGGACTGTCTGCCCCATGGATGGACTGTCTGCCCCATGGATGGACTGTCTGCCCCATGGATGGACTGTCTGCCCCATGGATGGACTGTCTGCCCCATGGATGGACTGTCTGCCCCATGGATGGACTGTCTGCCCCATGGATGGACTGTCTGCCCCATGGATGGACTGTCTGCCCCATGGATGTCCTTTCTTTCTTATTTACTTTTAATCTTATAACCACTCCAGGTAAAGTATTGATCGGTTTTCTTGGCTATAGTTGCTATATATTGGCTACCATGGCAGTTAGAGTATACTTATCCACTGTGTGATTGATGCGAGGCCCCTATGTTGTCCCTTCAGTCAGAGTAGCTAATTCCTACAGCATGCTGGGAGTCACTTTATTCATACCTTTGAGAGCCATAATGTAAGTTTCTATTTATTCCTATTAGTGGTTTCTTGTCTGCTGTATGATTCAGCTTGTCAGACTGCGCTTTACATGGGGAGTTGGGAACAAACCGCAATGAAACTGTGGTTAAATATATCAATTACCCTAGTAGGCACTTTATGACATTTGCACCCATAGAAAACAATAACTATTCCCAGAATGGCTTTTTAACAGTTTTCTCCCATCCTCTAACCCAGGCTCGACTATTTCTAGTAACAGATGCTATGCTAAATATTTTTAGATTGGGCAACTCTATTCCCCCCTATTGTTATGATTTATTTAAATTTATTGGCATACATTCTTTCCAAGTTTCATGAAATACGAATTGGGGTGTGGTCTGAGAGTAGTCAATATAATCCATCCCAGCTTCAGAGGAGCTGTCCCAGAAGACATGTGGAAGAAAAAAAAAGTAGTCCATGCAGTGGTATGCTATGTCGGAGGAAAAGTCTTCCGACTAGTCGCACTAGGGAAAGTTGCCACCTAATTGTACACATTGCCACAAAGGACAAAGATGACCTAGCTAAAGATGTGTTGAGCCTCACTTGCATAGTGCAATCAAAGTTCCCTCCTAGGATCATAGGAAGCCAATCCACATATGACTCCAACTTTTCCAGCAGAGGTCCGATAAAATTAGCGTGGCTTGGTTAGAGAAATACATATTTTCCTCCCTTTTGAAACGAAGTTATTTTGCAAAAAAGGTGTTTGCCATCCCTAGTTTGAATTGATGTCCTGTACCATATGTAGTCAATCTTTGTCAATGGCCATAGATAGATTTGGGCTCAGCAGCTGTAGTGTTATACTAATTTGGGTAGAAATGGCTGTGACAGAACAGGGTTCTGTCAGTCCTAAAATGTTTCTTTTGAAAGAGTATGAAGTAGGCTCTCTTTATGTGCAGCAAATGAAGAATCTCATCTAGTTTACGAATATACTCCATGTTGAGGAGTATATCTTTAGATTGTTGGTTATCTTATAAGCAAATTGGAAACCATCTCCATTCTGACCAGTCCAACAAACACAGGAAAAAAGAAAAATAAAGGAAGCCGACATATAAGCTTTTGTGACCCATCATAGCAGGCAGAGGAAGTAAAACCCAGCTTCCACAGAATTAAAGTGGTCCTATGGAGAAAGTATGCAAGAACTTGGATGAGAATGGAGCAATTAACCAGAGCTGGCATGGGTTTGTAACAAACGAGACGTGCAGGACAAGTTTAGTTTCCTTCTATGACAGATCACCAACTGGGTTGACAAGGCAACTATTAGGAGTGATCAAAGAGTGGTCATAAATGGCTGCACATCCAAGTGGAAGAATGTATCAAGTGGGGTACCACAAGGCTCTGTCCTAGGCCCAGTGTTGCTCAACATTTTTATAAATGATCTAGAGAAGAGAATTGAGGGGAAACTGATCAAATTGGCCAACAACACACGGTTAGGAGGGATAGCTAATACTGGAGAAGAGAGGATTCAAAAAGATCTGGACAAACTTACAACAGTGGGCGGCAACTGGAGAGACCTTAAAATGGCTGTCGTCAGATGGTCTCCATCCAACCTGACAGAGCTTGAGAGGATCTGCAAAGAGGAAAATCTCCCAAATCGAGATGTGCAAACCTTGTGGCATAATACCCAAGACGACTGGAGGCTGTAATCCCTGCCGAAGGTGCATCAACTAAGATCTGTGCCCAGGGTCTAAATACTTATCCTAAAGCAAAATGTTAGTTTTTCATTTTTAAAAGATTTCTAACATTCTTTGTGCACTTTGTCATTGTGGGGTATTGAGTGCAGAACGATGGGGGAAAACTTTATTTTTTTAAATTGGCCCAGGGCTGCAACATAACAAAGTGTAAATAAAAAGTGAAAGGCTCTGAAGACTTTCTGAATGCATTGTAAGCAACACATGGTGATATAATTAACTTCTACCTGCGTTCTTCTCTTTCTTGACAGGCTCTAACAGCTTCAGACCTGAATTTGATCTTGTATGTTTGTGAGACTGTGGATTCTCAACAAGTGTTTGGTCAGCATCCCTGCCCTCTTACTCAGCCGGTTCTGCTTTCTCTCATCCAGCAGCTATCGTTTGACCTTTGTACCCGTACTGAACTCAAACTTAAGTAAGTTTTACAATTCAGAAGCAGAAATCTGTGGGGCCATCAAAGGTAACACATTTTTGACAACAATAAGTTGCAATTACCTTTCACAACAAATGCAAGATCTATGGGAGGGCTGGAGTCCGTTCATGTTCACCACATAGCAAGTAGGCCTTTGCTTACAAATGTGAGGACTAAGTTTCAGTCCCAGTCTGACCCAGTGAGAGGCTGATGCACCACTGATCTGCGAGCAGTGGGGGATATGATCTCTCAGAAATGCTGCTTCGGAAAGCAGAATGTTTGCTAGTTTATCATCCAAAAGCTAATAACTTACATACAGTCTTCAGTGCCAAGAAAACCAAGTAGACTCCGTAAGGACCAGCCACTATTTGTTTTATTGGTCCCACATTTTTCAGCTCTATTAAATGTTTTTTGTTTTTTTTTTGTTTTTTTTTAAAGCAGATAACTTTTTTTCAGTTCACACCGCTGTATAAGTGCTTGGTTTTTTATGGCACAGGTGGTATTTTTGGCATTTAATGTACCTTATAATTTATTGAAGAAGTTGTGAAAATCTTTAAGTGGGGTGAAATATAAATGTCTTGAGAATGTGCAATGAGTTTTGATGAACACTGGGAGCTGGTTAATAAGAAGAATGATGATTCTGTTGCAGTAGTTGCTGAGGTTACAAATGAGATGACAATAACCTCCACTGACAAATTTAACCTTGACGTGGCTGAAGTGTCTGAGACATTGTTGATAGCTGATCTATCAAAGTAGTGCATTATTTACTCCGCACAGCGAATGTTGTCAGAAAAAAAATAAGCAGAATTGCACTTTCTTTGGTCACCCCATCTCCAAGAAAAAATGTAATAAAGAGCGATCAAAAAGTTATATGTACTCCAAAATGGTGCCAATAGAAACTACAGAACATCCTGCAAAAAATGAGCTGTAATGCAACTATGTTGATGGAAAAATAAAGTAATGGCTTTTAGAAGATGGCGGCAGGTAATTAATTTTTTCCCAAAGATATTTTATGTTTTAAAAGCATTGTAGCAAAAAAAAAATCCACACTTCTGTGGCTGCCCGGTCACCGGTTTTATCGCCAATAGAGCATGTATAGAACCATCTGGGTTGCCACTCTGTGCACACTTGTAGGCTGTCAATCTTGAGTTTAAGTTAAAGCAAATCTGGACTACTGTGCAGCAGGATGCCATACGGAACCTGTATGCCTTCAGGTTCTCGTGCCCGCCCGTATCACATATTGCATCCAAGCTAAAGACAGCCAAATAGGATATTAGACCCTCCATGCCCGCGTGTATCACATCTTGTATCCAAGCTAGAGGCAGTACAACAGGGTACTAAAGCCTCCATGCCTGCTGTATCACATCTTGTATCCAAGCTAGAGGCAGTACAACAGAGTACTAGAGCCTCCATGCCCGCCTGTATCACATCTTGTATCCAAGATAGAGGCAGTACAACAGGGTACTAGAGCCTCCATGCCTACCCATATAATACATCTTGTATCCAAGCTAGAGGGGGTACAACAGGGTACTAGAGCCTCCATGCCTGCCCATATAATACATCTTGTGTCCAAGCTAGAGGTGATACAACAGGGTACTAGAGTCTCCCTTCAAGGGTTTAGTTCTCTGCTGCAAATTCTTCTTTTGCTCTGATATTCACTCATTTATACCAATTTACAATCGCACAGAGAAAGTTTCATCCGATTCCAACAACTACATCTAGGAGAAGGATTTTTTGTCAGTGTGTACATGCCTAACACAAATGTAACATCAATGTGCAAATAATATATGCCATAAGTGGATTAATAATAAAAATAAGTGGTGGGGTAAAATAATTCACCCAAAGCATTGTGTTTTGTCTAGTATCTGGCCATGTATTGACTGTATATCCCAGCAACAATTTCCACCTGTGCGCACAAAATTATTTATTAAAAAACAATTCTCTTCAAAGGAGGTGGAAGATATACACAACACAGTGCCAAGCCAAGTTCTTTTTCTTAAACTTAAAGGTGTTTTGTCATTAAAAAAAATATATATACTCTCCTATTCCTCCCCCTGTCAGTCTCCTTACCACATCTTCTCCTGGCTGATCTTCTGCAGTGCCCTGGGGTCACCTCACCACACCCCAGCTTGTTATGATGGCTGCATTCCTCACATTCCTTCCAGCTGGGTCAGTGAAGGTCAGGTCCCTGTGCTGTAGCATTCACTGGCTAGGAAGGAATGCTAATGTATTTCAGAGAAAGTGTGCATGAGCTGTCTCTGAAGATCAGCACTTTCCCTGCTGGCCTGTGAGCTGTGACGTAACGTACATTGGCTGGCAAGAAGAAGACTGCCTGTGAATGTATGTAACGTCACAGGAAGGAGAAGAATCAGCAAGCTGGAGGTGAAGTGACCCCCAGGACTGCAGGAGACAGTAGAAGATAGGGGAGGTGAAGATCTGGTAAGTACACTGACGGGGGAGGAATAGGTAAGTATAGAATTTTTCTTTTTTAATAACAGAACCCCTTTAAGGTGCTTATATTCCTTCAACAACTGTCAGACGAATGATACATTGTACAGTTGTTTCCTCCGGCTCCCCCATACACGTAAACATTTAGCTTAGCCGAATGTTCACATAGGGAGTTAAGCTGTAGTCAGACCCTTTTCCCTATACGTTTTTTTTACTGTCTTGACTCTTCTTTAAATCTTAGGTTTTCTAGAACATGATCATATAGAACATTAAATACGTTACAAAATTTCTGGAAAGTCATGCAATTCGCTCCACTCCCTCCCTCCAAAAAAATTATCTTTAGAATGAGCTCACTTTGTTTGGGATAATACTGTTTAGGTATATATTTTTTTCTATTTATTGATAAAAATGAAAGTGTGTCAACCACCTAAAGATGTATGCCTGTTGCATATGTCCACCATTAACTTTCATTGTAAGGACAAACCATGTAGCTTAATTTAAAAAAAAATTGTCTATAATTTTAGTGTAGTAAACTACACCTTTCAGTATTTTCCAGAACCCATATCCAAGAACACAAAAGTCTGTTGCCAAACATGCCAAAAGCCCATTTTTTTGGCATGTTTCATTTAACCCCTTCAGTGGCACACCCCGAAATTTTCCGGGTCGAGGTCCACTGCCCATTGTGATATAGCCCGGAAGATTTCCGGGCTATGTCTCACTATAGGACCTGCAGAGCACAATGCCACAAGCTGTGGCAGTGTGCTCTGCCTGCACAGTCCCACAGAGATTAGTGCAGGACTTTTTTTTTTTTTTTTTTTTAAAGGCAAAAAGATAGAACCAATCTGCCGGCAACTTCCTGCTTCTTTTTTTTAAACTCCTGAACTGCTTTGTTTACAGGTTGCCACGGAGACCATCGGCTTGTCAGAAGCCGGATGATGGTCTCCATGGCAGGGAGAGCTGGTGCTAGGGTGTCAGAGGATAGCCAGGCACCAGATTTTACAGCAGAGATCTGAGAAAACCTCCGATCTCTGATGTGTTAACCCTTTACATACCGCGGTCGCATAAACCACAGCATGTAATGGGTTGTTAGCATCAGACCCCCGCAATGTGATCAGGGAGTCCTGATGGGTCTTTGTGGCCCCCAGAGGCTTGAATATAGCCTCCGGGCCAGCTGGCTATGACGCTCAGACTCTGTCTGAGCGTCATAGCCTGTCTAATACCCTGCTATCCGTCAGCATAGCAGAGCATTAGAATAATAATTTAAAAAAAAAAGTGTAATGCAAGTCCCCTAAAGTAGCAAAAATGTAAAAAAAAAAGTTAAAGTAGAAAAATTATACAAAAATAAAAATGCCAAAACCACATCTTTCTCCCTTTGCTTAGTAAAAAATGAAAAACAAAATTACACATGTGGTATCCCTGCGTTCGTAATGACCCAGAGAAGGAAGTTAGTACATTAATTACCACCCTTAATCACGCTGTCCCTTGTTTTTTTTTTTCCCCCTTTTAAAAAATTGTAACGCCTTTATTTATGGATGTATGAGGGCTTGTTTTTTGCGGGATGAGTTGTGTTTTTCAATGGTGCCATTTAAAGTACCATATAATGTACTGAAAAACTTAAAAAAAATTCTAAGTGGAGTAAAATTTAAACACACAACATTCCACCATCTTTCTGTGCGTTTTGTTTCTACGGCGCACAAACTGCAACAAAAATGACATAACTTCATTCGATGGGTCAGTATGATTAGTACGATACCAAACTTGTATAGTTTTTTTTTTTTTGCTGTAGTACTTGTATTTTTTTCAAAGACATATAATTTTTTTAAATTATTTTCTGCTGCATCTTCTGCGCGCAATTACTTTTTTAAAAATTTTTTCGTCAGTGTCGTTGTGCTAGGGTTATTTTTCTCCGGGATGTCCTGTAGTTTACGCTAGTACCGATTCTGAATACATATGACTTTTTGATCGCTTTTTATTGCGTTTTTTCTGGGAAACAAGGTGAATGAAAAAGTACATTTCTGGCATTTTTTTTTTTTTTTCAGACGATGTTTACTGTGTAGGGTAAAGAATATGCTGCTTTGATAGATCAGACTTTTACAGACGCGGCGATACTAAATATGTATTTTTTTTATTATTTAGATTTTTTTTATTATAGATATGGCAAAAGGGGGGTGATCTGAAACTTTCTTCCCTTTTTTTTTACAATTAAAACTTTATTGATTTTATTTTAAATTTTTTTTAAGCTTTCCCTGGGGGACCACAACTAGCAATGCTTTCATCGCTCTTGCAGTGTGACATAATTATGTACGATTGCAGTTATTGCCCACAGGTGTCAGCTGTAATACCGCGATCTCTCTTCATACATACCCCAACGCTGCAGGACGTAAATGTATGTCCTGGAGCTGGAAGGGGTTCATCTGCAGGGTGCACAGCATGGGAAAAAAAATTTAAAACGTGTCAAAAATAGCTAATAGCTAATTTAGCCTATCTCACCATACAAATAATAGAAAGTGATCAAAATGCTGCCTGGATCAACAAATGGTACTAATATAAAGTACAACTCATCCTGCAAAATAAAAACCCTTACACAGCTCCAGGGTCTTTGAATGCAGCGATAAAAAAAGTTTTGTTAGTTTTTTTACTTTTTCAGTTTAAAAAAACTATTACAATTTGGTATTGGCATAATCGTACCGGCCTGTAGAATGACTTTAATACATTATTTATACTGCTCAGAAAATGCAGTGAAAAATTTCAAAAACATGCCAGAATTACAGATTTTGGTAATCTTGCCCCTAGAAAAAAATGGAATAAAAAGCGATCAAAATTTTACATGTTGCTTAAAAAAAAGATAATTGAAGACTGGAGTTCATTCTGCCAAAAACAAGGCCTTTTAGAGCTCTGGAAATGGAAAAAAAAATACAATTAATACGGCTCTTGGAATGTGGCGACACAAAAGCAAACCTTTAAGAAAAAAAATGTTTTAAATGTACAAAAATAGCAAAACTTAAAGAAAAGTTTTTAAACTTGGTATCGCTGGAATCGTGCTGACTCAGAGAATAATGTTATCACATTATTTATTCTGCACGCTGAACGCCGTAAAAATTAAATCCAAAAGAGAAATGGCAGATTTTCTTTTTTTTTCCCCCTGATCTCCCTACAATTTTTTCCCCAAAGTTACGCAATACATTATATATACCCAAAAATGATGACATCAAAAAGTACAACAAGCCCTCATATGGCTGTGTTACGATTTGTTAAAAGGGGGGAGAAAAAAACAAAAATTAAAGGTAAAAAAAGTGTCATCAAGGGGTTAAAGACTATATAAAGTGTTTCTACTTAGGCCTCATGTCCACAGGGAAAATCATGCCCGCTACATATTCTCCATGGAGAATCCGGAGCGGGTCCCTCCTGCCCCGCGGACATGAGGGCTGAAAATAAGAATAAACTCACCTGCTCCGGGCCATGCATGTCTTCATTCCTTCGTGGCCGGATCTTCCTTCTTCGGCCCGGCGGATGTGCTTGGCACGCTGGCTGCGTGCTGCACGCATGCGCCGGGCACATCCGCCGGCCCGAAGAAAGAAGTTTCCGGCCGCGAAGGAAGGAAGACCTGCATTGCCCGGAGCAGGTAAGTTTAATTCAGGCGCGGGTCTCCTGCGGAATCGGACAGCTTACATAGGCTTCAATAGAAGCCTGTGGGAGCCGTCCCCGCGGGAGATTTGCACCTAAATGGAGCATGTCCGGATTTTTTTCCTGCACGCGGAACTCGCGCCTGCAGGGAAAAATGACATCCGCAGGTATTTAACTACCTGCGAGTGTCTAATGCATCCCTATGGGGCACGGATCCGCGTGCAGGAAAAACGCTGCAGATTTCAAATCTTAATTTGCCCGTGGACATGAGGCCTAAGAAGCAGCAGTAATGCAATGCAATTTGTTGTTTAAAGAATGTATAAACTTTTTATAAACCTTTTTTTTCTTCTTTTCTTTTCTTAAAGCTATTTAGAAGAAGCAGTAATGCACCTTGATCACAGTGACCCCGTGACAAGAGATCACATGGGAAGCATCATCAGTCAAGTGCGGCAAAAAATATTCCAGTTTCTACAAGTGGAGCCTCATAATGCCCTGCAAAAGTCAGCAAGACGATTGATGATTATGCTTCAGGGGCTTGTCACCTCCATGACTTAGACTCATTCCAGTGATGTACAGGCTCTCAACTACTCAACTGATTGTATACTAGCTGCAGTGTTTTTTCTCTCTATTGCACTACCATATATGTATGTGTGTAATATATCTTTTTATATCTTCTAACAAACTGTACCTGTGCCTAAATTGCTCAGCATACAGTGGAGGAATGTCCTTGAGAGTATGGCATAAATGGGAAGCCACATATTCTTAGTAGTCTTATTTAGCCCACACTGTGCTAGACTATCTCTGTCAGTCCCATAGATAGTGAATAGAGCAGCAGTGAGTATGCGTGGCCACCACTCCGTTCATTTGACGGACTCAAGACCCATGTTGAGGGTCTTAGCATTCAGCCCCCAGTGATCAAGCATTTATCACCTATCCCGTGGATAGGTGATAACGTTTTTTTGTGGGCCAGTTGCCTATCTTTATTGGCTAAATTTTAATTTTTTTTTATTCCTTTCCTTTATTGTAAAGTTTCAATAAAGCATAACTTGCATATTTGTGTTTTGATGTGAAAATATCTCTAATAAATTTTCATTCTTGCACCTGAACATTTTTCAGTATAGTCCATAATAAGTAAAATCTATCTGCCTACACATTACTTAAAGGGGTTGTCCCGCGAAAGCAAGTGGGGGTATACACTTCTGTATGGCCATATTAATGCACTTTGTAATCTACATTGTGCATTAATTATGAGCCATACAGAAGTTCTTCACTTCCGTTGCTGGCGTCCCCGTCTCCATGGTGCCGTCTAATCTTCAGCGTCTAATCGCCCGATTAGACGCGCTTGCGCAGTCCTGTCTTCTGTCTTCTGAATGGGGCCGCTCGTGCCAGAGAGCGGCTCCTCGTAGCTCCGCCCCGTCACGTGTGCCGATTCCAGCCAATCAGGAGGCTGGAATCGGAAATGGACCGCACAGAAGACCTGCGGTCCACCGAGGGTGAAGATCCCGGCGGCCATCTTCACAAGGTAAGTAAGAAGTCACCGGAGCGCGGGGATTCGGGTAAGTACTACCCGTTTGTTTGTTTTTTATCCCTGCATCGGGGTTGTCTCGCGCCGAACGGGGGGGCTATTGAAAAAAAAAACCCGTTTCGGCGCGGGACAACCCCTTTCAGCATGTTCTGCTGCTATGGATGATTGTTCATTTCTGTTATGTTTTTTTTTTTTAAACTCGTTTTTATTGAACAGCATGTATTTTACATCACATGAATAAGCAATTTCTCAAACAGTGTGCATATACATACACTAACAAGTGATTAAACTTTACATGCAACAGAGAATTCTTTGGTAACAGTATTCAGCACTCAAGTGTATTACATTTCTTCTACAATTACTCAGCCTTTCTCAGTACATACATCTGTAATATTCGTAGCATTATTGCTCATTTTACCTGCCAAATCTGGGTGTACTCTGTCTTAGTAAATTTTGGAACATTTCTTGCGTGAGGTTTGTGCTTGTTGTCCCGCACCAAGTCCCCCACACCTTGTCGAACTTTTCAGGGTGTTTCCTGTTTTTATAGACTATTTTCTCGTATGGTAGGATGGTATTGATAATACTCTGCCATTTTGTAGCTGTCGGAGGGCGCCTGTCCATCCATCTCAGCGCTATGACTTTGCGGGCATAAAATAATGCTTTAGTGAGGAATATTT
The DNA here is from genome assembly GCF_035609145.1 of Eleutherodactylus coqui. Lineage (NCBI taxonomy): Eukaryota > Metazoa > Chordata > Amphibia > Anura > Eleutherodactylidae > Eleutherodactylus > Eleutherodactylus coqui. Next base: position 77,816,473 of record NC_089847.1, read on the forward strand.
TATCATAATGTTGCCATTGCTCCTCATCTATGATCCCTAGCAGACACATTGCTGGATCCAGCGGTACTGGTATTCCCGTCAGTTGGGTCAGGAACTCTGTGACCTCTTCCCAATACGTGTATACCCTTGGACATCCCCATATTAGGTGGTTGAAGTTTGCGCTTGTAGCGCTGCATCGGTGACACTGACTGGACACTGATCTGTTCATTTTATGGAGTCTAGTTGGTGTTAGATAACACTGATGTAAGATATATAACTGAGTCAGCTTATTGTTCGCGGCTGGCGAGACCCTGGTGTAGGTGGCCATTGCGGTCTCCCAGTCCTCATCAGTCAGTGTTGGTATAAGTTCCCTCCATTTCTCCATTACCACCATTTGTGTACCAGGGATCCTAGAGTATAACAAGTGTGTATATAGCTTTGAGATTAAGCCCTTAGGGCCCTGTGTGCGCAGTATGCCTATTAATGGATATGTGGAGAAGGGTCTTCTGGGTTCTGGGAATTGCGCAGTCAATGCATGTCTGAGTTGCAGATATCTAAAAAATCCTGTTCTAGGTACCTGGTATATCTGCTGCAATTGCTCAAAGGAGACTAGTGTTCCGTTAATGTATAGGTGTTCCAGTGTAGTGATTCCCAGATTTAGCCAAAATTGTTTGTCTGGGAGGTTCAACAAATGCGGCAACGCTCTATTGTTCCATAGGGGGGTTTCCAGGGGGGTGTCCTCCTGCCCCGTCAGTTTCCTACATGTCCTCCACACACTTATCGCGAGCCTGTGGATGGGTAGCATTGGTTTCGTCAACAGCCCTGGTTTTTCCAAAATGATCCAAAGGGATGCCTCCGAGAGGAAGCACATCAAGTGGTGCTCGGAGTTCGGGAGAGGGGCGCCCGACAACCAGTGGCGTATATATCGGACCTGCCCTGCCAGGTAGTATATTTTGAAGTCCGGCAGCGCCATCCCCGCTAGCTCTTTAGGCCTCTGTAGAGTTTCCATACGGAGTTTGGCTCTAGCCTTTCCCCACACGAACGATGTTATTAATGAGTTGGTGGTTTTAAAGAATTTTTGTGGTACAGTTATTTCTGCATGCTCTAGTCGGTATAGGTATTTGGGGAGAATTATCATTTTAATAAGATTTATTCTCCCTGCTACAGATAGTGGCAGAGAGCTCCAAGCTTTTAATTTTAGTTGCAGGGTTGTTATTAGGGGTGCAATGTTTAGATTAAAACTTTGGGTGTGGTCCCTGGTAATGTAAACTCCCAGGTATTTGAATTGGGGGACAATTTGCAGGTTATGGTATACCTCTCCCACCCCCCAGTCCTCCTCTCTCAGCGGCATAAGGGTAGACTTCTGCCAGTTGATACGTAGACCTGAGAAATTCCCGAATACGTCTATCTGGGAGACGGCCAGGGGCAGGGTGTTCTGGGGTTCCGACATGTAGAGTATTATATCGTCCGCATACAATCCTATCTTGTCTTCCCTGGGACCGATCTGGGTTCCCCTGTATAATGCGTGTTGCCGAATTTTTAGTGCTAGGGGTTCTATAGCAATCGCAAATAGAAGGGGGGAAAGTGGGCAACCCTGTCGGGTTCCCCTGTGGAGTGGGAAGGAGGTGGAGACCATGCCGTTTGTCATTACTCTCGCCGTCGGTGCAGTATATAAGATGGAGACCCACCTGATGAACGGCTCCCCGAACCCAAATTTCCGCAGAACTTCCATCAAATATGGCCACTCCACTGAGTCAAATGCCTTGGCGGCATCCAGTGAGGCCAGGGCCCATCCTTTTCTCCACCTCCGTCCCACCTGCGTAATTACCTGCGTTCTTCTGATATTATCGGACGTAGACATTCCCGGAATAAATCCGGATTGGTCCGGGTGTACAATATCCTTAATTGCTTGGTTCAGCCTGAGAGCCAATACCTTGGCGAGGATTTTATAGTCTGTATTTAAGAGGGAGATAGGTCTATACGACCCACACTCCTCCGGGTTCTTTTCAGGTTTTAGTATGAGGACTATGTTAGCCTCTAGCATCGACTCTGGAAGACGTCCTTTCTCAAATATATCCTCATATAATGAGAGTAGTTGTGGTGTTATTTCCTCTCTGTACTGAAGATAAACTTCCACTGGTATGCCATCTGTACCCGGGGTCTTATTTTTTGCCATGCCCTCCATTGCCTCCTGTATATCTTCCACTGTAATGGGGCCATCTAATAGGGATCTATGTGCTTCTTGTATTATTGGGAATGCTATGCTGGCTAGGTAGTTCTCTAGTTCTGCTGGAGTATAATTAATCTGGGATTGGTATAGGTCTTGGTAGAATTGTTGAAACCTTCCCAATATATCTTGGGGGTCTGTGAGTACTGTGTCCTCGGTTGATTTGACCCTTAGTATAGCCGGAGAAGTAGTCTCCTGTCGAGCCATATATGCTAGCAGTTTACTAGACTGATTACCTAGCTCGAAAAAGGACTGGCGGGTGAAAAACAGCCTCCTCTGAGCCTTCTCTTTTAGATGCATCAGATACTCTCTACCTACCTGTAGCCATTTATCTCTTTTATCATTTGAGGGACGGGCTATGAATTCTTTTTCTAGTTGTTGGCATTGTTGCGCTAACTGTTCCTCCTCTTTAGCTGCGGTTCTTTTAATGAAAGTGATTGAGGACTTAAAACATCCTCTAAGGTATGGCTTAAAGGCTTCCCACACCAGCGTCCTATCCCGGCTCTCCTCGTGCGCCTCGTAGTATATCTGAATTTGGTCTGTTATTCGGTCATTTGGGCCAAGCAGTGAGAGCCAGAACGGGTGTATCCGCTGATTCCTAATTGCAGGGGGGCCTGGTTTTTTGAGGACCATGCAGAGCGGTGAGTGGTCCGAGACCCCTCTTGGGAGAAATTCTATGGACTCTATTTTGGTAAATAACAAGGGGGATCCAAATATATAATCTATGCGGCTCAATGCATGATTATGGGCTGCATGGCAAGAAAACTCCTGTTGGTGGGGGTGGAATATTCGCCACAAATCCAGCCATCCTGCCACAGAGATCACAGAGGCCAATCGGGTCGGGCCCCCGTCTCCCGCCCCCCGAGCACCCCCCCCGAATCTGTCCAGGTGTGGGTCCATGACCATATTCATGTCCCCCATACATATAGTCGTTACATCTGGTGTGAATGAGGCAAATTGTATGCCTTCTGCCAGCAGGGCTGTTGACGTTGTTGGTGGGTTATAGTAACATAGGAGTACATATGGTTCATTGTTTATTTTGGCTCTTACAAAGATGTACCTACCCTCTGAGTCTCTTTTTAACTGTTCTACCTCCCATCTGATGGACCTCTCTATCAATAGAGACACCCCCCTGGAGTACGATGTATGGTGTGAGTGCGCTGACCACTGAACCCATGGCTTTAGCAGGCATTTAGAGGTTTCGGGCGTGAGGTGGGTCTCCTGTAGGCACAGCACATGTGGTCGCCAGGAGCGTATTAAGGAGTTTATCATGACTCGCTTCCTGGGGGATCCCATGCCTCTGACGTTCCAGGACACAAAAGTTATCTCAGCCATTGGCGAAGATGGTTAAATTGGGTCCGGATGAGATTGTTTATGTCGTTTTGACCGCTGGGAGACCCCCCATCACGCCCCGCCACATCTCTCCCATCCGCCATGTAATCACACTTCAGTACATTTATAGGAGAAACATTGAACATCTGATGCATATACTCTGTAAACATTATGGTAGCGTACTACCGACTTACAACTCTTACAACAACTTATAACTAAACAGGTTTTGAATACTGGCTATATCCTCGTTGCTTTAGTATTCGTGGCTAACTTTAACTCGGGGTAACCAACTTAGCATAGCTCTATCGTCGCTATACTTGTGGTTCTGTTTGGTTATTGGTACAGTGGTGTGAACCGACCATGCCTTATGTTTTTAGTTAGGTGGACTCCCTTCCGGAGAGGCGGGATGGAACAGGAGAATCTGGGGGGGGGGAGGGGGGGAGGGGAGGGGTGGGGGAGGATGGGGGGGGGGGGGGAGGAAGAGAAAAGAAGGCGGAAGAGGGGAAAAAATAATAATAAGAAAGAAAAAGGGGGGGGGGGGGATTAATAGTTAGGGGGGGTGAGGGGAAGGGGGGAGGCGAGCATGAGGTAGCCATTGCCCGGGGCACTCTGGGGGGAGGGGGTGTTCCCCCCCCCCCCAGGTCAGCAGCCCCCAGCACGGTTAGACGGCCCTGTTGGGCCCTTTGTATATGGTATGAAAGTCTCGTCATCTAGAGGAGGGCAAAAATAATGGTTAGGGTTTGATATACATTACAGTCTCTCTGGTCTTCGTCTGGCGATCAACCACTCCTCTGCCTCGGATGGTGAAGAGAAGAATCGGGTGCGGTCTCCGTCAATCACTCGCAGCCGCGCTGGGTACATCATAGAATACGGAAGCTGCAGATCTCTAAGTTGCCTTTTAATATTAAAGAACGAGGCCCTTTGCTTCTGGAGGTCCGCCGAGAAGTCCGGAAAGATGGAGATTGTGGCATTATCATGGCGTAGGGGTCCTCCCTTTCTGGCAGCTTGCAGGATGTTGTCCCTGTCACGGGAGTTGAGTAGCTTTGCCAGAAGCGGTCTGGGCGGAGCGCCGGGTATGGGTGGCTTCATTGGCACACGGTGCGCCCGTTCGATGACAAAGACTTGCGATAGTTCTGCGTTAGGGAGAAGTTCGCGGAGCCATTTCTCTAAGAATTCTTCCGGTCTCTGTCCTTCAGTTCTTTCTGGCAGGCCGACTATGCGCAAATTATTGCGTCGTGAGCGATTTTCAAGGTCGTCCGCTTTCTGTCTCCAATAGTCGGCCTTCTGCGTAAGATCTCTTATTGCGGCTGACATTGGGGGCACAGTGTCGTCCAGCGTAGATATTCTATCTTCCGTAGCTGTGACTCTTTCTCTTAAGTTCTGAAGGTCTTGTCTGAGGAGACTGACATCCATCTTAACTTCATCAATTTTACTGGTGAGAGTAGTCGTGGATGTCTGGATTGCTGTCAGCAGCTGGTCGGACAGTTGTTGTAGGGTTTGGACTGTCCCTTCTGTTGGGTTTGGATTAGCGTTCTTTGTCGGAGGGGTTGAGCCCCCCGGGGCCGGCTGCGCGGAGTCGGAGCTTGCATCTCTGCGATTTTCATTTCTGGCAAATGCCTTTAATTTATCAGCTGTAGCGTTCTGCCTAGTAGGCCCCATGCTGCTTTGTCAGAGGTATTTAGTGGCGTATTCGGTTGCTGCCTGTATTTTATAGTGCTGGATTCACCCGTATACTCGGTGCAGAGCTTACGCACGTGGCGTCTGCTTTATTCTCTGTTATCAGCAATATTGGTCTCTTGCAGGTCTTACGTCCTTGGTTTGGGGGTACTCTGGGGCTATTTCTTTGGTCTTTTCTTTGGGTATTGTGGGGGAGGGGGGGTCCCACTCTCTAGGGGCTTGTTTATATAAGGTATAATAACTGCTGCTCCTTTTCTCCCCCTTCTCACCTGGCACACTTAACTGGTTATTGCTGCTGGCGTTGCTTGTCTCCTTCAGGTAGGGGATCTCTGTGTGGTCTTTTCTCCTGGCCTCTCGCCGCCAGGCTCGCCTGCCCAATCCACCTGGTACTGGGTTTGTCGGCCTTGGTAAGTGTAGGGCTGTCTGTGCTGTTTGGGCTGTTTTGCCCGGCGCCCGCTCCCCTCTTTATCTCAGTAGAGGCTCGTCGGGTCCGGGTTATTATTGATAGGGCCTGCCCCACAAGATGGTGGCGGTAGCTGCGGCTCCCCGTGGTCTCCCTCCGGATCCCTGCTGCCGGGGGACACTTTATAAGCGCCTCAGTGCCCCGCGGCGCCGCCGGTCGCCCCCGCCCTTTTCCTCCCGCTATGCGGCCTCCTTGTGCGGCCTTCCACTATTGGGCCCGTCTGCCCCGTGCTCCGGATGGCGGCCGTGTCAGCCGCGGCGCTACGAGTCCGCCGCCGGCGTTGCTATGGCTGCCGGCGCCACGGACACCTCACCCAGCGCTCGACTTTTCTCCTCTCTGTATCGGCAGAGGGGGGCGGCAGGCTCGAGGAGTCGCTCACCAGACAAGGATCCTCTCAGCAAGATGGCGGCCGCAGCTTCCCGCGCTCACCCTCAGGGTCTTCTGGCAGCGGTGTCGGGTAGTTGTCGCAGCACTCCGCAGTCCCGCCGGCGGTTCAGACACTCCGCTTCTCACCTTCCGCTGTGTGCAGCTCCTGGTCCAGAGCCCGCCGGTCGGCTGGTGACACACGCTCCGTAACGGCGGCGCCCCCCGCTCCACAGGCTCACCGCTAGCTCCGGTTTCGCTGTCCTCCGCTCACCAGGGGTAAGTACCTCAGGGTCCGGTCTCTTCCCCCTCTCCTCCGGTGCTGCTCTGTCGGGGTTGGGAGTCCTCAGGATTACTGCAGGATTGTTATTTGGTCAGTTTAGGCAGGAGCCCCTCTTACATGCGGCCGGTCAGGTCGGCTGCTTGGCCACGCCCCCCATTTCTGTTATGTTTAAAGAAAATGTATCCCATAATATCACTTCAGTCGGCTCTCCCTGCAT